>NW_025110833.1:6208646-7582292 GCF_015476425.1 Leptopilina heterotoma
TCTTTTAAAATTGAATTAATTTTGAAATATTAATGTAAAATTAGATTTCAAGAATAAATAAAATAATATTACCTGTTTTTCATTAAATTCTCAATCATTGAGAGACAAACATCTTTTTCATTAGGTTTTCTCCGGACCTCGTAGTAAAGATTCGGACGATTGAAGTGAGAACGAAGTACTAGACAGCCTTTAATGTCGAGCATCTTTTGGACATCGACAATTATTTTTGATGGTGCTGTTGCAGTGAGTCCAAGGAGGGGAACACCGGGGAACATTGATTTTAGTATTCCTAGTCGATTATAGTCTTTGCGAAAATCGTGTCCCCAATGACTGCAGCAGTGCACCTCGTCGATTGCAAATCTATCGAGTCGACCCATTTCGTAAGCTTTTTGTAATTTACTCTTAAATCTATTTGACTTTGCTAGGTATTCCGGGGTTACATAAACTAACTTTAGACTCGAATTACTGTCAACTAGAGCTGTCATAATTTGTTTTGTGTTCTCCTTTCCGGATTTTGCACTCAACATCATGGCGTTAATGTTGTTTTTATGTAAACCGCGAAGCTGGTCCTCCATCAGGGCAATCAAGGGAGATACGACTACGGTGAATCCCTTTCCAACTACAGCTGGCAATTGGTAGCAAAGACTTTTTCCTCCTCCGGTAGGCATCACCAAAATCACATCCTCTCCTGACATTGTCGCATTTATTGTCTGCAATTGCAATGGTCTGAATTCGTTAATTTTGAATGTGATATTCAAACATTTTCTAACACCCCACGACCATTCGAATTTTTCCGTATTCCAATTTTTTTCCGATAGAGATAAACTTTTCTTTACAAGAGCATCGTCTTTCAATTTTTCCTTCCTGGAGGTGAGCACTTGCTTCCTGTCTTCTAGCTTCTGAATTTCGGCATCAATTTGATCCAATTCAAAGTCGATGGCGCGAATTTCGTCCTCTTCGGTGACTAAAAAGAGAATTTTTTAGTAGGAGACGTAGAAAACAAAAGAAATTTTTTTACACATCAAAAAGACGGATTTTATGCTTAGAAAAACGTAGAAAATAAAAAAAAACTATTTTTTAATCAAAAAGACTTAAAATTCTTTAGAAAATTTCAGGCTTTGTACTCGATAATTAATTTTAATAAAGTAGTAAAAAGTAACTTAAAGACAGAAAAAAGTATCTATCTTGACGACTTGACGACTCAATTTTTTTAATTTCTTAATTACATTCTTTGAAATAAATATTTAAATATCTATTTATTTTGTCTACAGGAATTAAAATATTTTAAATAATTTCAATGTAACGAATTTTTAAAATTTAACTATTACTAAAAATTTAAGAATCAATTCTTTCAAAATTCCATCATTTTTTTCTTCAAATTTATAAATACCTAAAATTATTCAAAACTTTAATCATTTTATTTTATTCAATTCTAAATCAATTCTTATTAGAAAGTTCTACGAGAATTCAATTATTTAAATACAAAAATAAATACCGAACTTTAAAAAAAGTTTTTAAAATAATTGCATTTTTGAGAAGAATTCTAAAAAAATCTTTTAAATGAAATGAGATATTTTTTAAAAAATTTTATGAAAATTGTGTTTCAAATAATTGAATTTCTTTGAAAATTGTATATTATTTATGAAAACATTTGAATTCTTTAAAAAAATTTTATTAAAATTATATTGAAAACAATTCAATTATCCTAAAGAATTTCATTAAAATTTTTTTAAATAATTGAATTCTTTCAAAGAATTTTATTGAAATTTTTAAGAATAGTTGCATTTTTTGCGGAATTCATTTAAAATTTTAATAAAAATAATGGAAATCCTGCGATAAGTTTTAATATTTTTATATTTGAATTTTCTTGCAACGATTATTATTAAAATATTAAAGAATAATTGAATTCCTAAGAAATTTTTATTGCTTCTGAAAATAATTAAATGTTTGCCTGTATTAAATTTTTTTTAATAATATTGAGTTCTTTTGGAAAATTTCATTAAAATAGATATTGAAAATCATTTAATTGAAGAAATTTTTTGAAAATATTTGAATATTTGCAAAGAATTTTATTACAATTTTTGAGAATAATTGAAAGTTTTGCAAAGAATTTTATTAAAATTTTTGAAAAAATTGAATTTAGAAGAGGAATTTCATTATTTCTAAAAATAATTGAAATTTTGACAACAATTTTTAAAAATTTTTGAACATAATTGAATTTTTGTAACCGAACTTTAATAAAGTTTTTTAAATAATTGCAATCTTGAGAAGAATATAAAATATTTTCAAAGAAATGATTCTTTTCAAAAAATTTTTTATGAAAATTGTATATTATTTATGAAAATAATTGAATTCTTTCAAAAAATTTTATTAAAATTATATTGAAGACAATTCAATTATTCTAATGAATTTCATTAAAATTTTTTTAAATAATTGAATTCTTTCGAAGAATTTTATTAGAATTGTATTAAATATAATTGAAATCCTGCGATGAGTTTTAATATTTATAATAATAATTGAATTCTTGCAACAAATTTTATTAAAATTTTTTAAATAATTGAATTCTTGAGAAGAATTTGATTATTTTTAAAAATAAGTGAATTCTTGCGAAGAATTCTATAAAAATCTATTTAAATAATTGAATTTTTTGGAAAAATATTAGGAAAATTCTGTTTTAAATAATTAAATTCCTGTGGAAATTTTTTTATTTATGAAAATAATTGAATGTTTACGAAGAATTTTATAAACAGTTTTTTAAATCATTCAATTCTTTTGGGAAATTTGTTATTAAAATAGTAGATATTAAAAATCATTGAATTACGAAAAATTTGTGAAAATAATTATGAATCGTTTTAAAGATTTTCATTACAATTTTGTGAATTTTTTCCAATAACTTTATTAAAATTTTTTTATGTCAACTGTTAACAAATTTAAAGTATAGTGTAAATTTTAAAAAGAAAGGAAAAAAGTAGCTTTTAGTATAATTGCCGGCTTCGCCATGAGTATCGACAACGCGTAAACAAATATAATTTACTTACCTTGATAATCATCACAATTTAGTGACGTTTTCGATGTACCGGCTGACATTTCGGAATTTGATTTTTGATTGTTAATTTATGAATACTTTTTGTCGATCCTCGATCTGGTCCTCGAGACGAACCGCGTCAAACGCGTTTGATCGTGTTTAGGGAAACATAACCTCAAAACATTTTCCGGAAAAAATTGAAACGCGCTGTCTGCTACAAGATCAGCTGACTTTATATACACAATCAACACTTTACCGTCAGGCAAGTAACATCCAAAGTTCAATATTAACGCACAAAATTAATTTCTTCCCAAAATCATCTACTTCCGATATAATTTATAAAGTGTTTTCGTACTATGTTAAAAGCAGCCTTCAATAAATGTCCTACTTGGCTTGAAAATACAATTATATCCACATACTACAAGGGTAGATATTGATAATGTATTAAAAAATCAATATTGAAAAAACAATTCCTTATTGTTTAAAATTATAAAAAGAAGAAAATCTTTTTGTTTTCAGCGAGAAGTTTGACAGCAAACAGTCGTAGATTTTTGCCACAATTAATTCAACAGAGTGACATGAAGGTTTTAATTCTCCCAGCTTTACAGGATAATTACATGTACCTCGTAAGTAAAAAAGAATAAATTCTAGAAATATTTTTATTTTTCTAAAAAGTTTTTACAATTCTATTTTTTAACAAGTTTTCAATTTTTATTTTTCTGGAAACTAGGTTTTCTAAACTGTTTTGACCGTTATTTTTTCTATTTTTCTGGAAAGAATTCGAGTAATGAAATGTGCGAATTGATTTGTAGATAATTGATGAGGTATCGAAGGAAGCGGCAATTGTTGATCCCGTTGATCCTGACACGGTTGTCTCGGCAGTTAAAGAGCACAGTGTTAATTTAACAAAAGTCTTGACAACCCATCATCATTGGGATCATGCTGGCGGTAATGAGAAATTATTCAAAATGGTGAACAATCTTAAAGTTTACGGTGGAGACGAGAGAATTGGCGCACTGACGGATAAAGTGAAAAACGGTGATAAAATTGATATTGGAAATTTAAATGTCAAGTGCCTTTTTACTCCTTGTCACACGAGTGGTCATATTTGTTATTATGTCACTGGTAATGGAGATTCACCAGCTGTTTTTACTGGTAAGAATAATTTTTATTGTCAAACTCAAATCATTTTGTAATTTTTATAAAAATTTGACAAATTACTTTTTTTAGGTGACACGTTATTCGCAGGCGGATGCGGGAGATTTTTCGAGGGAACTGCCGATCAAATGTATGAGGCACTTATCGAAACTTTAGGAAAATTGCCCTCGGAAACGGTAAATCGAATGTTTCTTATTTTTTTCGTACTTAGAGACTTTGCACTCATCTACGAAAACATTTACTATTTTTTTTTACAATTTGTGGCACTAAAAGTTAAATTTTTTTACATACTTTCACTGGTTCGAGCTCTGAATCAATTTTTTTATAATCGACTAAAATGAATTTTTTTAGACGTCAAATTTAATTTTTCGATAACTACTTT
Source organism: Leptopilina heterotoma (assembly GCF_015476425.1). Taxonomy (NCBI): domain Eukaryota; kingdom Metazoa; phylum Arthropoda; class Insecta; order Hymenoptera; family Figitidae; genus Leptopilina; species Leptopilina heterotoma. The sequence continues at coordinate 6,213,212 of NW_025110833.1, forward strand.
TTTTAAAATTAATTATCGAGTGCGAAGCCTGTATTTAAAAAAATGGAAAAGTGAATAATAATTTTTCCTCTCTCTCTCTGTAGAAAGTCTATTGCGGTCATGAATATACAGCTGCAAATTTGATGTTCGCCCAACACGTTGAGCCGAATAATGAAGAAATTAAGAAAAAAATTGAAAAAGTTGCTGATTTGCGTAAAAATCAAATTCCATCGGTTCCAAGTTCCATTGCTGAGGAGAAATTGACAAATCCATTTATGAGAGTTCTGGAAACGAGTGTCATGGAACATGCCAAAACAAATGATCCTATCGAAACAATGGCTGCCATTCGCAAAGAGAAGGACAACTTTAAATGTTAGTTGATAAAAAATACAATTATTTTTTTTACTATATAGTTTTAGTTTTCATATTTTTTAAATTCTGTTTTTACTTTAAAAAAAGGGTTATGAATTAAATAAGTGGTGTAAAGCATACACTTATATACAAAGACAATTTAATTATTTTGAATTACGTATTTACAAATTATTTGTACATTAAGTTACATTTAGAGACATTTCGGTAGGCGTGTCTTCGGATTTTTTATTATAAATCTGCATTTCAGCCACGTATTTCTCCTTTGATCGTTCGTACATATCGTAGTAAACCTAAAAAGTAAATAAGATTTGATAATTATTGGGATTTTATGGAACAATTTTAATAAGTTGTTAATTTTTTGTTTCCTTACCTTTTTATCATCGGAACTGAGAGACTTCCACGTCGTAGCCAATTGTCGGGTCAGTTCTTGTTTACTGGGTTCTGGCTCTCCGGCTAATCTCTCCATAACTCTAGGCCTTTGCTCTTGACAAAATTGAAAGAAAGGATTCGCAGGCCTCTTTGGTGCGTTTGGATCAGCTTTAGTTCCTTTTCTTTTTGTCCCTTTTTTCGGTTTCTCCTCCTTGGTGTGGTTAACACTAGATTTAGAAGCCTTTTCTTGTTTTGGCGCAGTTTGAAGAATGCTGTTCTCCTCGAGAACACCCATCGGCGCTTCCCTCCATCTGTCACCATGCTGGTCCAGTCGATTTATTAAAAATCTTTCGAGAAAAAAATTTCTAATTAGATTTCTAATTATCATTTCATAAAAAATTTCTAATTATCATTTCGGTAAATTTTTCTTTCTTATTAGATTTTTTTTATTATAGTTCTGTTAAATTAACACAGGCTTCGCACTTGATAATTAATATTAAAAAAAAGTAGCTATCGAAAAAATTGACGACTAAAAAAAACTCGTCTTAGATTCACAAAAATCACAAAAAATAATTAGAAAATAATCTTTTTAAATTATTTTACCTATTTTGAAAAAATTTTAATTACAATTTTTCAAGAGACTAGTTTTTTCATAATTTTCAAATTAAATTACATTCAAAACTTGAATAATAATTTTTATTAAATAACTATTTAAATAAAAAAACTATTTAAATATTTAAAAAAAATATAAATTATTTTTTTCCTGCGACGAGTTTTGATATTTATAAAAATAATTGAATTCTTGCAACGATTATTATTGGAATTTTAAAAAATAATTGCAATCTTGAGAAGAATTAAAAAAAAATCTTTTTAAAGAAATAATTTTTTTTTAAATGTTATGAAAATTATGTTTTAAATTATTGAATTTCTTTGAAAATTGTATATTATTTATGAAAATAATTGAATTCATTTAAAAAATTTGTTTTTAATTATATTGAAAACAATTCAATTTTTATAAAAAATTTTATTACCTAAAATTTTTGAAAATAATTGAATTCTAAAGAAGAATTTTATTAAAATTTGTTTTAATAATTGAATTTCGGTAAAAATTTTATTATTTGTGAAAATAATTTAATGCCAGCAAAGAATTTAATTAGTTATGAAAATAATTGGTTTTTTGCAAAGAATTTAATTAGTTATGAAAATAATTATTTTTTTGCAAAAAATTTTTTTAAATCATGAAAATTATTGAATTTTATAAATTGTAAGGAAATTGTAAACAATTGAATAATTCTTTCAAAGAATTTTATTAATATTTTCGAAAAAATTGAATTCTTTAGTGATTTAGTGATAGTATTTAAAATGATATTAAAAATAATTGAATGTTTCTGATGAATTTTATCTAAATTTTGTTAATATAAGTAAAAAATTGAATTCTTTTGAGAAATTTTATTAAGATGCGGTAAATATTGAAAATAATTGAATTTCGGATAATTTTCGAAAATAATTTAATCGTTTCAAAGAAGTTTATTAAAATTTTTTAGAATAATTTTTTTATTTCATCTATTAGCGAATTTAAAGTAATGCAAATTGTCACAAAAAAAGTAGCATTTAGTATCATAAATCTAAAAAAAAGTATCCAAATAGTAGGGAATCGTAAAAAAAAATAATAAATATTTGATTTGAGTAGATGAGTGCGAAGCCAGTTAACAAGGAAGGTTCGTAAATTGCAAATTGGTCGTAAAGTTGAAAAAATAGTGAAATCGAAACATCTCGGAAGTATTTTGAAATAACTCGAAATATTACCCACATTATTTAAAAGTTTAAATTAAATTTACAAACCTCGTTCAAAAAAATTTCCCACAGAAATACAATTTTACATTTTTTGTGGAAATTATAGCAAAATTGAATGAAATGGAAAGAAAAATGCAGAAAGCATTTGTTTATATGGATAAACAGAAATGTTAGTATACAAGACAAAACATAACCTAAAATGTCATACTTTTTCTCTTTTCTTGTCCTCTTGAGAAGTTTTCTTACTCGCTGAATACGATAAACCAGCCTTTCATTATCCTAGAATACAAACGTTTAATTGAAAAATCATGCAAATTATTGATAAAAAAAGAAAATATAGTTATTGTTTTTTTTTTCTTATTCTCCTTGACTTTTCAAGTATGTGTGTTTATTGGGAAAAAAATAATAATTTTCAATCGCACCTGCTGTAAAGTCTCGCATCTGTCGAGTAGGAGTTGGTACTTTGTTTTATAAATATCAAATTCTGATGGTTCTGCTTCGTACTCTGACTCGTCCGACATTGCACTATTAATTTTTAATTAAATAAATACATTATTTCTATCCATTTTTTCTCGATGAAAATTCAACAATGCACGCCATAGAACGCTGAGAAGCATTTTGTTTATCAAGTTTTTCCATTCGCTGACAGATGGCATTTATGTTCTGTTCTTTATTTCCCGTCATTACCTACTTTATTAACAAATAGTTCTAATATTTAAATTATTCAAATATTTTAATTATTTCTAATTAAAAAAAATAGTTGATTAATTTACATTTTTATTTTAAATTGTCTTTGCTTTATTTTTATTATTATTTTTGTTTCTACTTTTTTATATTTATTATCTCTTATTTTTTACTACTTTTTTATGCTTGTCAATTATTATTTTGATTATTTGGAATGATTTCCGGTGAAAGGGACTTTAGGCGTCAAAGAATTATAGGTTATGTTTGAAAAAGTTTTTGCTTGATTTAAGATTCATTTTTAATTATCTAAAGTCATAAAAAAATTTTCCAATCACTTTACATAGTAAATAATTAATAAGAATTCCTTTTGACTCCAAATAATTAAAATTGAATTATAAATCAAGCAAAAACTTTCTCAAACATAACCTATAATTTTTTGTCGCACTTATGGCGACACTTTTATTTAATATTTTATAATTCAATTAAATAAATAAATATTCAAGTAAAGATCGAATAAAAAATATTCAAATAAATGTCAAATAAATAAATTTGAATTTATTGGCGAATTTCGAATAGAATACTTGTTTTTCAATAAAAAATTACGTCAAAAAAACTGAAATCCACAAGCATTAGTGAGGGTAGTTTGGAAGTGTGCCAAAAATCTATAAAGGTATATGTTGCACTATATTTTTAATACACTAACTATATATATGATTCTGAAGTATGTTTATTTCTTATTTCTTTTTATTTTACAATAAAAAAAAAATACATGACTAATTTTTCATAAAAAAAGGAAATTTTCAAAAATTTTATTTTTCGTATTTAAAAAGATTTTTTTATTATTTTCGATTTTTTTAAAATCTAAATATAAATAATTTTGTTTAAAAAAAAGGGGAAAATAAATATCGGACAATTTAGAAAAGGGAAATAAGAACAAACTGTGTGTGTGTTTTTTTCTTTTTTTTAAACTGTGTGTGTTATATATAAAAAAAAGCCGCATGGAGCAGACGACGCAACGGGAGGGATGCGGAAATACGCATGCGTATTTAGGGAAAGTCAACGTAAACTCACCCCTCATTTTTTGGCTTTCACGAGACCAAAACACATATATGAGAGCAGCTTGATTCTTTGCGCATAGTCCTCGTCGTCCATCTTCGAAAATCTAGAATCTCTTTATTGTTATAACCATTCACTGTGGCAGCACCTGAGACATCAACGAAATAAATTCACGTGCAGAAAATAGAATACAAAAATAAAAAAAAAAACAAATCCCCCTCTTATTCACTATCGTCATCATCATCATTATCTCTCGTCTCACTTTTTTTTTCTCCTGCGGCAGCAAAAAAGTGAAATTTTTTCGGAAAAATTCACTTTTAGATTGACCCTATCCTTAAGTCTTAATTGACCTCACGAGTGTTGTCGCGATTCTAATTAAAGTTCGCACTCCCAGGCGAAGGCTAGTAATAAAAGAGCGTCATTTGGAGTGTGTGCGTGATTTTTTTTGCGTGTGACGACAAAATTTTCATTTCCTTCTTTTCATTCCAAAAAATATTTTTAATTTCATTGTTTCTTCTTTTGTGCTCTTCCTATAAGCTCGTGAATATTGAAAAAAAATTTCCCCATATATATTTCTGAGAGAAAAGTGATTTTGTATAATTATTCTTCACGTTAATTTAACATGCAGTGCGTGGCTGTTTTTTAGCACCTGTTCAATAGCTGCGACCTTGCGGTGAGTGTTTGTTAATTATTAATTTTGTTAAAATGCGTTAAGTTATTTAATGACACAAGGGAAAACCGGTAGTGAAAATTATTCTTGTGCTTTATATACTAAAAAACACACGATCGATAGAACATAAAGCACTGCAATATTGTCGGGAATCATCAGCTGATTTTTATTTTTATTTTATGCATATAAGTGACAGAAAATTTTAATTTGTCACTTCATAATAGAAAAGAAAGAGAAATTTTAATTTCTGTTTTTATAATTACTTAATTTGAAATTTCTTTCAGGGTTTAAATATATAATGGACTTTTTTATATACATATATTTTCTTACGTGCTATATACTTTCGTGCGTGCTTTTTAAAAACTTTTTTTTAATAATATAATGATAATGTGACTTGGGAACTTGAGGTTCAGAAATAGATTTATTATTGACTTTGCAGAGGGTAATTTAAAGTTTTTTTTTCCAGTAAAATAAAATCTTAACAGAGGATTTTATAATCCTGTGGTATAATTCAATTCAATGTAATTTTAATAAAATAATTTAATAATTGTTTAAAGTATTTAAATTTAAAATAAAATTTTAAATTGTGTTTCAATTTTCAAACATTGGAATATTTCTTAATATTTTCTAAATATTTAATATCTTTGAAATATTTAAAAATATTTTTTAAAACTAGTTCTTAATATTTGCTAAACAATTCCTATTAATTTTCAAATATTTTATATTTTCCAAATATTTCCTATTTTTCAAAATATTTCCCAGTATTTTTTAAATAATTCTCAATACTTTTCAAAGATTTTTTGAATAATTTGTTTTTAATTTAAAAATAAAATTTTTTTTCTTTAAAAATTGAAAACAATAGGTATTTTTTAAATATTTAAATAAATTTTACCAAAAGTTTCCCTATATTTTTCTAATATTTCTTAAAATTTTCCAAATATTTCCCACTATTTTTTTAAACAATTCCCAATATTTTTAAAATATATTTAAATAATTAGTTTTTTATTTTAAATTACAATTTTTATTGTTTTTAAAAATTAAAAAAGTATTTTCCTACCTGCTATTTTTCAATTATTTTCCAAAATATTTTTCACTATTTTTTAAATAATTCTCAACATAGTTTCAAATATTTTTTAATTTAAAATAAAAACTTTTATTGTTTTCTAAAAATTAAAAAAACTATTTTTCAATCATTTTAAATATATTTACAAAAATTTCCTACTAATTTTTTTCTAAAAGTTTACTAGTTTTCCAATATTTCTTAAAATTTTCGAAATATTTCCCACTGTTTTTGAAATAATTCACAATACTTTTCAAAGATTTTTTAAAATATTTGTTTTTAATTTTAAAATAAAATTTTTTTTTCCTTTAAAAATTGACAACAGTAGGTATTTTTCAAGTATTTAAATAAATTTTTCCAAAAGTTTTCCATTTTTCTAATAATTCTTAAAATTTTCCAAATATTTTCCACTATTTTTTTTAATTATTCTCTCAATATTTTTCAAATGTTTTTAAAATAATTTGTTTTTTATTTTAAATTAAAATTTTTATTGTTTTTAAAAATTAAAAAATGTATTTTCCTACTATTTTTCAATTATTTTCCAAAATATTTTTCACCATTTGTTAAATAATTTTCAATATAGTTTCAAATATTTGTTAAATAATTTGTTTTTTATTTTGAATTAAAATTTTTATTGTTTTTAAAAATTAAAAAAGTATTTTCCTACTATTTTTTAATTATTTTTCAAAATATTTTCCATCATTTTTTAAATAATTCTCAATATATTTTCAAATATTTTTTAATTTAAAATTAAAATTTTTATTGTTCTTTAAAAATTAAAAAACTAATTTTTCAAGCATTTTAAATATATTTACAAAAATTTTCTACTAATATTTTTCCAAAAGTTTACTAGTTTTCTAATATTTCTTAAAATTTTCGAAATATTTCCCACTTTTTTTAAAAAATAATTCACAATATTTTTCAAATATTTTTCAATACTTTGTTTTTAATTTGAAATAAAAACTTTTTTTCTTTAAAAATTGAAAATCGAGTATTTTTTTTAAATATTTTACAATATTTTCTACTATTTTTCAAATAATTCTTAATATTTTTCTAACATTTTTTATAAATACTTTTAATGTTCTCAAAATTTTTAAATATAAATGAAAACTTTATTTATAAATTAAAAAACTAATATTTTTTGTTTATATATACGAGAGAAAAAAAACTGAATTTATTTAATGCAAATTCTCTCTTATATTTCCTGTATACATTTGAAATGACTTCTCTTTTGCAATAAAGTTCGACGAACAATAAGCTATTGTGTTTTAAAAGATTAAATTATAAATTTATGAAATATTATGATTACCATGCACGGTTTTTTTTGTGATATTCGCGCGATCGTTATTTCCTTGTTTCGTTAAAATATACATTTATTTCTGTCCCATTTGATTCAATAATATTAAATATCTAAAAAGAGTTGAAATCGTAAAATATGAATATGGTATATAAAAATGATAATTTATGGCAAATAAATGTCGGAAACTTTATTGTTGAAACACTTTCAATGTATTAGGGTAGTAAAAAAATAATTTTTAATTTCTTTATTACTATCGCAATAGTGAAATGTGTGTGAAATTAAAAAATTTAGCGATAAAAAATTAATTGAGAATAATAGTTATAATTCCTTTTTTTTATAAATCTATAATTGAATTGAATAACACAATTTTTTATTTTTTTTACCACTGAATTAATAGAAAAATTAAATGAAATTAAATTTTATTGATAGAAATTTTGCATTGAAATTATTTTAAACGATCGATCGCATGACTATTGTCAAAGAAATATTTATTTGAATCAATTTTTTTTAAAGTATTAATTCAAATACAAAATATTGTTCTAATAAATAATTTTTGCATTTGGAGCAAATAGGACTTGATTGACACAAATACCATTATAATTTGATGACTCAAATAAAATTTATTTGTAATTCAAATAAAAATTTGCAATTCAAATAGAATTTCTTTTGCAATTCAAATATTTATTTGTTAATTGACAATTAATGGACTTTTTTTATAATTGCAAAGCATTTAATGAATTTTATGAATTAGTCTTTTTTATGCAGTGTAGTAGTATTATTATACTAAAATTAATATAATAAATTAAAATGATTTTAATAAATTTTGTTTACTTTTTTTTTAAATTTAACTTTAATTTAACTCTTTTAAGTTTGAATTCACTTTATGTGTATTTTATAGAATTATTTTAAATGCACTGATGGCTATTGGCGTATTTACCTTATCTAATAGAAAGGAATAAAAGGCTACTTAGTTCTTGATATAGTTAAAAGTTGAGCTTGCGTCAGAATGCTATTCAGAGACTTTTTTTTCATTTCTTTGCAAGTAAATCTTTATTTTTTTGCGAAGTTGCAATTTTTCTTTTTTAAAAATACCACTGCAATAAAATCTGCTTTAGACTTTTTGTAAAGTAATAAATAATTATATTTTTTAATATATTAAATTTTTAACTTTTAATTTATTATATTAATTTTTTAACTTTTAATTATATTGATTTTTTATTTTTTTATATTTTTATATTAATTTTAAATATTTAATTGTTCTCTTTAAAAGTTTTATTAATTTTTATCATTGGGAGAAAAATACTCTAATTTAAAAAATAATTTTTTTCTCTCTATGGAATATTTTCTTCTATATTTCACGATTTTTTTTAAATTAAGTTTCAGTCTATATCGTTATACAATTTTATTGTCTGCGTGTAAGAATTTTATTCTTTTATACCGTACTAATAAAAAATTTTTATTTTTTTTATAACTTTTTTTCTATACATTTTATATTTTCGCGTTAATACATTTATTAGAGTTAAAATAAATTATTTTGTTTGTGTTTATCGTTAACATTTTTTGAGTATAAAAATACAAAAACAGAGTCAATTATTATTACCAAAAAAAATTTAAATAAATTTGAATGTCTCTGATAACAATGGATATAAATAATTTGTATATAAGAAAGACGCGAAACGTTAGTCAAATTAAGTTATTTAATTTTAATATTAATTACTTAATTTAATTTTATTAATTTGACTAAAAATTAACAATAATAATTATTATTATTTTGTTTCCTTTTATTCACGTTAAAATATAAGAGAAAAAGACAAGACATAAGGATGACGGGGTGCTTTGTACTTTTAAAAAAATACAGTATATATCTTCTTATAATATTTTCTTTTCATCAATTATTCTCGTTCTTTTGGTTACTAAAATGATTCATGAAGAATTATTAGAATGATTTAAAATATTTTATTCAATCTCTAAAAACTGACAATAAAAAGGTCATTGCCCCACTTTCTCCAGAACCATATTTTTTGAATGTATACATAATTTAATAATTAATTTTTGTTATAAATTTTTATTTCTAGAATTATTGATAAAGAAATATTTTGTTTAGTCTAAAAACTAAAAAAGTTTTAGACAAAAATTGTAAATGGGAAAATAGTTTTTTCTTAAAATTGTTTATAGAAATTTTGTGAACTTCGTTAATGTACTTTTTTCCTCGAAAAATAGTTTTTTTAACGCTGAAAATCGACGCTAACTTGATAGACTTATTTTATTTTTAAATTAATTTTATTTAATGTACTAACATTAGTTTTAATATCAAGTTTAATATCACTGTAAATTATGAGGTAGTAAAAAGCGTTGATGCTTAAATTTATCTACTAAAAAAGATAAAAAAAAATATAATTTATTTTTTTAAATAAAATTTTACTAAGGCAAAAATTTGTTTCTAAATCATGCAAAAACGAATCATTTGTATCTATTTTGAAAAAATAATCCTTCAATGGATTATTTTAATCCTTGATATGAATTACAGCGTTGCGGTATTATTTTAATCCATTTTGATATTAAAGTGATACTCCACAATTTTCTGTGACTTTATTTAATTTTAATACTATATTTAAATTAAAATTATATAAAAGTCGTAGAAAACTGTATTAATAGTAATTAATTCTAATTAAAAAGATAAAACTAATTATTCTAAAAAATTTTAGTAAAATTCTTTGAAATGATAAAATTATTCTCAAAAGAATTAAATTTTTCACCTAAACAAAATTTGGATAAAATTCAACAAGAAACATTCAATTATTTTTAATATCATTTTAAATACTATCACTAAATCACTAAATAATTCAATTTTTTCCAAAATATTAATAAAATTCTTTGAAAGAATTCAATTATATTTACAATTTTCATACAATTTATAAAATTCAATTATTTTCATGTTTTAAGAAAATTCTCTGCAAAAATCCAATTATTTTCATAACTAATTAAATTCTTTGCTGAAATTAAATTATTTTCACGAATAATACAATTTTTACCAAAATTCAATTATTTAAACAAATTTTAATAAAATTCTTCATTAGAATTCAATTATTTTGAAAAACAATTTTAATAAAATACTTATCAGGAATTCAACTATTTTAAACATTTTTAATAAAATTCAATTCAATTATTTTCATAGATAATAAAAATTATCGCAGGATTTCAACTACTTTTAATACAATTTTAAAAGAATTCCTTTAAATAGTTTAATTATTTACAATTTTCATACAATTATTATAAAATTCTTTCTGAAAATTACAAATTTTTAGAAATTATTAAATTTTAAGAGGGTTTTTAAATTGAAATATTTGAAAAATTTTAATTGTTGTAAAATTGTAATAATATTTGAAATTTCATTTTTAAAATTTATTAATTTATTATTTTTTCAAGAAATGATTAGTTTAGAAGAATTTTATTTAAAAATGTTAATAAAGAAATGATTGAATTAAGAAAGTATTACAGTTGTAATTTTTAGAAATAGTTAAATTTCATTAAAAATTTTTTTAATTCCTGTGAATAAATAAATATTCAAATAGTTATTTAAAAAAAATTATTATTCAAGTTTTGAATGTAATTTAATTGAGAAATTATGAAAAAATTAGTCCTTTGAAAAATTGTAATTAAAATTTTTTCAAAATAGGTAAAATAATTTAAGAAGATTATTTTTCTAATTATTTGGAAATGGCAAATTTAATTGAAATTATTATAATTAATTTTATGATTTAAAGAATATTATTTATTTAGGTACATATGTAAAAATTACTTTTGAAATATATAATTGTATTTTTGAGTAATTTTATATTAAAATTTCGAAAATAATTGAATTTTGCAAGAATTTAGAATTGAAGTTATTAGCAGGATAAGGAAAAAAGTAGATAAATATTTTTGATGAAAATTAGGAAAAAGTCAGAATCAAATTTTTGTGATTTTTGTGAATCGTCTGAGACGAGTTTTTTTAGTTGTAAAATTTTTCGATAGCTACTTTTTTTTACTACTTTTTTCAGTCTTAAAGCTACTTTTTGCTACTTTTTTTTAATATTAAATGGGCTTGGTCTCGTTTATTAATAATAGATAAATAAATTAATTAATTATCAAGTGCGAAACCTGTAATTGAAAAATAATCTCGTACATTTTGTATATTTTATAATATTTTGAACATTATATTGAGTGTTGCTTCAAGTGAATAATATTTATATAGTGAGAACAATAAAAATTTAACGTCTTAATAACAGCTCGAGAGTGTTTGGAGTCGCAAATAAGAGAAGTGCATATACACAACAAAACTATAAAATTTGATTATATTCAAAACTATTCTGTCGCATATTGTCCGCATACATGCATTTTTAAAAAAAATTTTATTTCATTCATTATTTAAAAATAAAAAGAAGAAAAAAAATATTTAACTCTCGAAAGTACCTACATATATAATATATATATGAAGTCATCAGTGTCGAGTGCTCTGCTAAAACATTTATATCTGGTCATATTCAGTCGCGAGAGTTCTGCTCGTCTATCAGTATTAACGCGGCCAGCCTATCGTACACTTCTTTTATATCTATTGTCAGAGAAAACATTCAAAGTGCAACAAATTAATGACACTTATTCAGAATTCGACAGTTGCACTTTACTAAAAACAAAAACAAACAATTAAAAAACCACCAATTAAAGAACAAACAGTTAAAAATCAAAGTAAAAAAAAAGTATAAAAAGGCTAAAAGAACTAAAGAGAAGCATAAATAAAAAATAAGTTATGCTTTGTAAATAGTGATTTTTGTGGTTAGAATCATTTTCAGTGAATTTAGTATTTATGTAAATTGTAATAATTTTTATCATCGAAGTGAAATTACAAAGAAAGAAATTTTCAACTACCGAATAAGGAAATAATTTGTTGTTTCTATCATCATCATCAACAGTGGATTGCAAAATTTTTTTGAACTTTTGTCCACGAGGCAAAGAAGAATATTCACCATATTTTGGTATTAATAATTATTATTTATTGATAATTATTACTAAATTATAATAATGTTTACCATTAGTAAAAAATTAAAATAAAATCACAAAGAGAGAAATTTTTCAACATGAAATAATTTTTCGTTTCTATCATCAATTGGAATGCTTTTTTGAATTGTAATTCACAAGCCACGAATATTATTTTGGAACATAAACTCATTGATGAGATAAAAGGAAAAGAGGAAACTTTTGCTCATGAAGATATCAGAATAATATGATTCACATGAAAGAGTTGAAAGAAAAGAAGAAATTCAAGTAAAGTATATAGTGGTTGCAGAGCAAGAAGAAAAAGAGGAACATCCCGTGACCTCAACACTAGAAAATCAAGATTCTAGCAGCAGAACCTATTGATTGATGTGATTCTAATATCAAGTTGTCTGCTAATTTTAAAGTGACCGCTCAACAGTGCTACCACTTGTGATAAAGAAAATAGAAAATTGGCGCCAAAAGATTTTATTAACTTTGAAAAATTTTCTTTTCCGAAAGAAAAAAAGAAGAAATATTCTCTATGAATTTTGTTATTAAAAACTAAAATAAAACTACAGGATTAATAATAAATTAGTTAATGAACAATAATTTTAATCGTAAAGAAAATAGTAAATAAAATTTGAATAATAGAAGAGAATAAAATATTTTGAACAATAGTTTGAACAATAGTTTGAACAATAGTTTGAACAATATTTTGAACAATAGTTTGCACAATAGTTAATAAACTCAACAGTTTGAATAATAGAAGAGTTAACAAATAACAGTTTCAGTTATAAAATAGTAAATGAACTATGCAGTTTCAGCTATAAAATAGTAAATGAACTATGCAGTTTCAGTAATAGAAGAGTTAATAAATGACAGTTTCAATAATAAGATAAGTTAATAAACAATACAGTTTCAACAAAAGAAGAGTTAAAACAAAAATCATACAGTTAAAATTACAGTTTCAAAAATCAAATAGTTAAACAATACAGTTTCAGTAAAAGAGGAGTTAAACTACAGTTTGAAAAATAAAATAGTTGAACAGAACAGTTTCAATAATAAAACAGTTAATAAACTGTTTCAGTTTCAAGAACATAATAGTTAATAAATATATATAAATAATATATATATAGTGTCAATAATAAAAATTGTTAATAAACTAAAAATAGTTAATCAACTATAGTGTCAATAATAAAAATTGTTAATAAACTAAAAATAGTTAATCAACTATAGTGTCAATAATAAAAATTGTTAATAAACTAAAAATAGTTAATCAACTATAGTGTCAATAATAAAAATTGTTTATAAACTAAAAATAGTTAATGAACTAAAAAAAGTTAATAAACTAAAAGAAGTTAATAAACCAAAAACAGTTAATAAACTATTGTACAGTTTCAAGTACCATACAGAAGACGCAGTTTGAATGAATATAGTAAACTGAAACATATAGAAAATAAACGATTAAAAATCGAATGATTAATTATTATCGAGAACAAGTGAAAGTGTTATCAATGATTATAAGAACATTTGAATCAATTGAGACTATTTTGTTATTTCTTATTATTATTTATAGAGAGAAAAATCTCCGTGAACACCGCATGATTATGGATAATAACGGAAGTACACGATTGGGTTAGTTTTATTTACTTTTTTTTCCAATAATTTCCAACGGTCATTGCACTTTTGCATGATAAACGTTCTAATCTCATAATTTTTTTTTAAAGTTTAAGAATCCACTTGTATTAACTGATAAGACACGTGTTATCTGCTTTTTTTATTTTCATTTAATAGAATCACGCTCGTATTTGGATGAAATCTAGTTAAATTTATTTTCAGTTCTAATTTTTGTTATACATATTTTTTTCGAATATTCAGATTATTGTATGGTTAAATATTTATTTAAAAAAAAATTCTTTTTTATTTTTCATTTATTATTTTTTTTTATTGGAAATTGTAATATTTTGATATGAATTAAAGATATCCTGGAATTTATACTTTTATCATTTTTTTTTATTATTATATTGTAATTATTACTGTTACTTTCATTATTAATATTATTATTTTTCAGCAATTAGTAAAAAATAACTAATTATTAGTATATTAATAACTGAAATTTTTACATAGATAAAAAGTGAATTTGCCAAATAATAATTAGTTAATAATTAACTATTTAATTAGGAGTACATTCTTATCACTCTAAATAAGAAATAAATTAAATTTAAAAATTTATTTATTTATTTAGTATTAACGGGTTTGTAAAGCAATAAAAAACTTTCTTTTGTACAAAAGTACTAGAATTAAAAATTAAAAGAGAAAATATAAATTCAAATGAATTAATTAATTACGCTGTGTTATTAATAAAAAAAAAATAATTAACATAATTAAATTTCGATTATATGACATTATTTTATTATACTTTCTTTATTTATATGGTAATTTTTTAAAATATTTTTTATTTTTTTATTTAACAAATTACATATTATTTTGATAATTCTAGATAAAATACTATCAACTTGAGTTAAAATTAGATATACTTGAGTATTTTCTAGAACTATTAATAATTAATTAGTTAAACACAATAGATTGTAATTATTCCTCGAAAAATTAATTATATTTTTTGTTGTTTTTCTCTAAAAAAAAAATTGAAAATAAATAAAAATAATATTCTTTCTAATTTCAAAACTGAAATATTAGGCTTCCACTAGAATTTTTATTTTCTTGAACTGATTATTAATAATTATAATTTATTTTTTACAAAAAAACAAAAATCAAAAAAATATAATTTATTTTATTTAACATTAGGCATTAAATAAATAATAAATAAATAAATAAATAAATTAGGTATATATTTATTTATTTATTTCATTTTTAATACTTTAGTTAATTATAATATAGCTTAATTATATTTTAAGTTGTAATTTATTATTTAACAGTTGCATAAGAACATGAATAGAAAAATGATGAAATAAAATCTGACTAAAGTAATAAGAAAAATTGAAAAATAACCAAAATAATAATTAATAATTAAAAAACAATTATTTAATTCTGATAAATAAACAGGCAATAAGATATTCCTGTGAATAATTAAAATTGAAAATAGTAATAATAATAATAATAATAATAAAAATAATAAAAATAATATTAGTAAGAAAATAATAATATGTAATAAACATAAAAATAAAAGTGAAATAATAAGAATAATAATAACAATAAAAGGAACGGTAAAAAAAAATATATATATATATATATTTTTTTAAACGGTAATTATATACAAAAAAATAAGAACCTTCTTTTTGCATAATTAGCAAGAAAATTATAAGTAATAAATATTAAAAAAATAAAACTATTTTATACTATGAAAGTTTAATTGAAAAATTACAGTCATTGTGATAAGAATTTGGCAATAAAATAATTTCTTTGATATGAGATTTAATTAAAAAAGAATAAATATTGAAATTGCAATATACAGGGTGTCCAAGTAGTTTCAGATTCGATAATTATTTTTTTTAAATTTGTTTATATCTTAACATTATTTCTCTTTTAGTATTCAAGGGATTATTTATATTATATATTAGGTATTATTATTAAATACAGGGACATAATTCTTTATATTTAATGCGAATAAATTTATTTTACAATGTTTGTAGTGTAAAATTAAATATTTGTAGTGTGTTTCGTTTTTATAGTTGCCTACTAATATTACGAAACATGATAAGACTATTAATGTGTTTTTAAATAAATAATCGTGATTTATTTGGTAATTAAAAATTTAAGTTTGATATTTATTTTAAAATGAAATCTATAGAGTGGAAATTGTTGAAAATTTATTATAAAACTGCAAACAGTTAAAAAAATTACAAGATAGCATTTTTCTAAAATTTTTCACATAATTTTCCCGTTGTTTTCTTAATATTTCTTATTAATAATATATTTAATGATAATTTAATAATAATATTTTTAAAAAAAACTGCTAAAATGGAAAAATTATATTTCAATTATATATTATTATTTAGTTATTTGTAATTAATAATAAATTAAATAATACGAAGCTGAAAATGGAAACTACTTAAATTTGAAAATTAAATTTTTGTAAAATTACAATTTTCAGTTGAATGCAAGTTTCAGTTTCATTTAAATAATTTAATTTATTTTATTAATAATTAATATTTTTAACAATAAAGAGTTGGTTTTTTTATTGTGACAATATACAAAATATGTTAACTTTATTTAAAATTAATTCTAGTTTCTTATTCAATTAACTTTCTTTTCAGTTCATACATTAAGAATATATAAAGAAAAAGTAACAAACACTCGAAACAAAAATTTGTCTCTGTCTTGTTTTCTATTTATAAAATTCATTGCCACGGTCAACCGCGTTATTCATTAAAAATTCACGTTTCAGTTAACTTACATAATTAATGAAATTCTTTTTCTCGATCTTCACTCGCGTTTCTTTTTCGCACTTCATTTCACGATTTTCATTTAAATAAAAAATTAGAATAATTCTTCAATATTATTTAATTTTTGAAATTATATCTTCTTTTTTCTTACAGACCTTTTTTTCTATAGAAAATAATTTTGGGATCAAAGGACAAAAAATTTTTTAATTTTTTATTATTGTTGTTTGATTTTGTAAATTTTTTTTTATTTTTTTATTTTTGTACCTACTTTATAATAAATGTGTATAAAAAGTGGTTAACCAAAAGTGATAAAAAAAAAATGTTTTTTTTCTCTAATTATTGACAATGTATATATATAAATACGTCGTGTATGCATATAATTTAGAGATCGAAAGTTCAGTGGGTCAACCGTGTGGGATTTTGAAACAAACCGTCAGAAATGCAACATATTACAGTACCGTCCGCAATTGTCAGTCCACCCATTTTTAAAGGAATGACAAAAATTTTTTAACATAAAATTCATGAAAACTAAAATTTTTTTTGGTTTATATTTTGGAAGACGATAAAATTTTGAAAAGAATAAGACCTTACAGAAGTCATTTGGCCAAAATTTGTAGAAGATATTCCTAAAAATCGTCATTTTCAATGTTTTACAAAAATTTAAATAACTTCTAAAATAATAAACGCTTTTTAATAATCTTAGGCTTATTTTAAAGGTCTTTTTCTACGGAATAAGAATTACTTATAGGCATTAACCTGTCATTTTTAACTTGGAATAAGCATGACGTCAAAATTAGACAAAAAAATTGGAAAAATTTGAAATAAATTTTTTGTACTAAAAACTATTCTAGAACATATATAAAACATGATATGGTGTAGATTTTTCAAGAAAATTTAATAAAAATATATGTTTGAGTTTCAAAAATTATTTTTCTTTTAATAATATTATTTCAAATTTTTTGAATTTTTTTGTCCAACTTTGACGTCATGCTTATTCCAAGTTAAAAATTACAGGTTAATGCCTATAAGTAATTCTTATTCTGTAGAAAATGGTCTTTAAAATAAGCCTAAGATTATTAAAAAGCGTTCATTATTTTAGAAGTTATTCAAATTTTTGTAAAACATTGAAAATGACGATTTTTAAGAATATCTTCTACAAATTTTGGCCAAATGACTTCTGTAAGGTCTTATTCTTTTCAAAATTTTATCGTCTTTCAAAATATAAACCAAAAAAAATTTTACTTTTCATGAATTTTATGTTAAAAAATTTTTGTCATTCCTTTGAAAATGGGTGGACTGACAATTTCGGACGGTACTGTATATAAATCGATAATCGATAAATCATCTGCTTGATGAATTTCAGGGTTTAGGCGGTTAATATTCTGTCGCGATGAGTTACATTCATTGAACAATGACCAAAAGGGGGAAGAAAAAAAATAGGGAGAGAGAGAGAGAGAGGTCGATAAATTCTCGGTCAAACACTATCAGAATTTTTTTTTTTTTTTGCGATAACAATGTATAATAAACGATCGAAAATATCCTGCCAATAAATTTTTCATTTGAGACAGACATAGAGGGAGAGAGAGAGAAAAAGAGGAAATATATTTATGCAAAAAGTTCTCTTACTTGTAATATATTTTAAAATATTTTTATATATTTAGTATTTTCTCTAAACTCGATGGTTAAAATTAAAATTATGTGAAAAAAGCCATTAATTAATTTCTTAAAACGAGATTTTAAATATGGAGATTCTATTCTCCACCTGCGAACGTCAAGATCACCGCTAGATGGCAGTTGAGTTCTTTCTTGGAATTTCTCTTGCCACCTGGCGGTGACCTTGGCGTTCTCAAGTGGAGAAATTCATTTTCTCCCTCAAAAACAATTTCACAATTGAAAAAATATTATTTTTTCCTATTTTTTATTTATGAATTCAGTCCGAGGCCTGACTTTCGTATTGAGCAAAAATATTCTACATTAATAATAGATTAATAATCGAAAATAATAGAACTAAATAAAATAAATAACATAAATAAATAAAGTAAATAATAAACATAATAAATAATAGAAAAAACTGAGAAAAAAGGTTTCTGTATCAATTGAAAATTAATTTCACGTCTATAAAGAAAATACGTCATGTACACAATAGCTTTTCAAAAGATTCTCTTCAACAGTTTGATAATTCTCATTTATTAGAGGTTCTAAAAATAGTTTGCGAGATACAGATATATATTAATGACCAATCGAAATTTAATGACAAATGAAAAAGATAAAAAAATTGTTTAAGAAAAACTGTACTGTCAATGTCATTTTAAATATAATTTCGAATTCTATTGTTTTCTTAAATTATTTTTTTATTTTCCTCTCATGTAAATTCGAATAGAAGTTTATTAAAGATATTATTCTATTTTCATTCTATTAAATGTATTATTTAAATTGTTTGTCTATCTCATGTAATGTACACGTATATATAAGATTTTACTGAGATACTATTATATATAAGTTTGTCATTCCACCATATGTGTGCAGAAAGAACTTTATCTCCATTGTGAGTAATGCATTACTTGGTATAGAATTATTTTTTCTCTCAAATACTTTTTCATTCTTCTAATCAATTTTTGCAATTCTTAATTTAATAAAACAAATAAAAACAATAAAAATAAAAAAATTAATAATAACTGAAATTTTTATTAAATTATAAAAATAAAAAAATTAATAATAACTGAACTTTTTATTAGCTAATAATAAATAAACTGATATCAATTAATTAAATTAATTGTAAATTAATAATAATCAGGCTTCGCACTCTTCTACTAAAACCTACTATTCACTACTATTTTCTACTATGATTTTCAAAATCTATACAATTTTAATGAGATTCCCCACAAAAGATTTTTGATAAAATTCTTCGCAAACATTTAATTTTTTTTATGAGTAATAAAATTTTCACAAGAATTGAATTATTTAAAATATTTCATAAAAATTTTCGAAGAAAATCAATTTAAAATCTTTTTATAAAATTCTACCGCAAGAATTCAATTATTTTTTCAAACAATAAAATTTTTCACGAAAATTCAATTATTTATAAAAATTTAAATAAAATTCCAGGCAAAAATACAATTATTTTCGCATAAATAAAAATTAAAAAAAAAAATAAATAAAATTCTTCGTAAAAATTCAAATATTTCAAAAAATGTTGATAGGTATTTTCTTTCTTTAATTTTTCACAATTATTCAATTATTTTCCCAAAAAATAAAATTCATTACGAGAATTCAATTATTTTAAAAAAATTATTTAAAATTCTTCGCGAAAATTCAATTATTTTCATAAATAATCAAATTCTTCTCAGAAATTCAATTATTTCTTAAAAAATTGATAAATTCTTTCTTTAATTCTTCACAATTATTCAATTATTTTCCTAAATAATAAAATTTTTCACGAGAATTCAATTATTTAAAAAAAATGAAATAAAATTTTTCGCAAAAATTCAATTATTTTCATAAATAATAAAATTCTTCGCAAAAATTCAATTATTTTCATACATAATAAAATTCTTCTTACAAATTGAATAATTTTTTAAAAAATTGGTAAATTCTTTCTTTAATTCTTCACAATTATTCAATTAATTTTCCATATAATAAAATTTTTCACGAGAATTCAATTATTTAAAAAAAATTATTTAAAATTCTTCGCAAGTATTTAATTATTTTTTAAAAAATTGATAAATTCTTTCTTTAATTTTTCACTTTATTCAATTATTTTTCCAAAAAATAAAATTCTTTACAAGAATTCAATTATTTAAAAAAAATTATTTAAAATTTTTCGCAAAAATTCAATTATTTTCATAAATAATAAAATTCTTCTCAGAAATTGAATTAATTCTTAAAAAATTGATAAATTCTTTATAAGAATTAAATTTTGAGAAACATTCAATTATTCAATATATTATTTATTGTTGTATTTAAATAGTTGAATTTTAGTTGAACTTTCGAATAAGAATTGACTAAAAAACGAATGTCAGTTGAAATTTTAGATTATAATTGAATATTAAAAGCGTTGTAGTATGATGTTTCGAGGAATAATTAAATTTTAAATGATTATTGGAATCGAAATCGTTGAAAATTTTAATTGTTGTAAAACTGTAATAACATTTAATTTTTCATTTTTAAAATTTTAAAATTTATTTTCTTAATTCATGTAAAGAATTTAAATTAAATTTTGTTAAATAATTTTATTTGTTTACTTTCAAAAATTACTTTCAAATACAATGTATTTTTTAGGATAAAAATTTAGAATTTTAGAATTCTATTTGTCAATTACAAATTTTAATTGAAAATGAAATTGAATCTTTTTAAATTTTTAGAAAATAAAGGAAAAAATTTTACTCACAAAAATGATTCTGTTACATTTATTTACGAATTTCTTTAATTGTAAAATTATTCGAAAACATCAATAATTTTTTTTTAAATAAATAATTTAAATATTATTTTTCAAAACATTCAAATTCAAATTTTTTTAAATTCAATAACTTATAAGAATGTTTTATAATAATTAAAAATGACGGAGTGATAAAATCATTGTTTTATATTATAAGAATATTATTACAGTAATTTTTTCAGAATTATTTTCATCCTTTCAAATTATTATTTTCTACAATTTTTAATTCTTTTTTTATGAAAATAATTGAATTCCTTAAAAAAATTTTATTATTTATAAAAATAATTGAATAATTGCAAAGGAATTTATAAAAAATTTGTAAATAATTGAATTCCTGAGAAGTTTTTTTATGAAAATAATTAAATGTTTGCGTACTATTTTTGGGAATTTGAGATTGATTTGAAAATAATTGAACTTTAGGGAAGAATTTTGTTATTTATAAAAATAATTGAGATTTTGATGAGAATTTATTTTAAAGATAATTGAATTTTATGAGAAGAATTTTATCACTCTTGAAAATAATTTCAAAACAAAATAATTTCATTACAAATTTTTATTTGTAATTTTTCCAAAATTGGATTTTTTTTTTATTGTTTGCAATAAAAATTTGAATTACAAATTTTTTAATTTTATTATTTTTAAAATTGGTAATTTTATCCTAAACTGGTAATATGACTATATCACTCGTTCGTATTAGTTATTTTAATTATTAAAATTTATCCTAAACTGTTAGCTAGTAATAATATTTGTTGTTTGTAATTTATTTATTTAAAATAACCTTGGATATAGACTGATAGTTATTTTCGTCTTTAATTACGAATAATAATTAGACTAATTTATTTATTGAATCATTTACTTTTTTGTTTATATATGTATTGAGTTTCACTTTAGGTATTTCATGTACATCATGAAGTACCTAAAATGAATTATTAGTAAATTAATATTTTCAATTAATTATAAATTCATAATATCGCAAATTAATTTAATGTAAAAAGTTCTAATTAAATATTCCTTTTTACTTTCGATTAAAAATTATATTTTTGTCATGATTTTGTGTACATGCATAAAAATTTGTATATATACGAAAGTGTATAAAACAGTTTTTAAAAAATGGTGACACTTTGCGAGACCTTAGAGATAAATTTCTGGTTATATTTCTTTTATTCTTTTTTTTTCTTGTCTTAAGAAAACAATTCTTTTAGAAGAAAAATAAAAGGCAAAAGTTTTTGGGAAATGAAAGAGAAAATTTGAAATTGATGGCACAATGCCAGAGTGGTCGGAAATTCCAACTAACAAACTTTTATGTATACATATATTTATACAAACACCTCGACCTGGTTAATTAATTAGTCTCCGAAAAGCTGAATTAATTTGCCACGTAAAAATCCCACAGGAAAGAGAGAAACTGCATTTTAAAGTTGACAATGGAGGAGATGTTTGTATACCAGAAAATTAAGCTTCAGTTCATTTTTCTAATTTGTATATTAACATTCGAGTATTTGTTATAAATTTTTTATAACAATTTAATTATAATTATCTAAAAAGTAATTAACGGTTTTTTTAGACTTTTTACAAGTTATTGAATTTATTAACTATACTTTTGAATTTTTATATTATTGCTTATTAATTATTATTTAATAATTAATTAGTTTATAAAGTTTAGTACATTAAATATTATATTAATTAATACACTAAATATTAAACTAATTAATACGCTAAAAATATTATAATAATTAAAAAATTAAATATCGTATTAACACAGTTTTTTTAAAGATATCAAATTGATACGAAAAAGGAATAAAAAAAATGTACTTTTTCTGGAAAGAAATATTTTGAAATTTCGATTTTTATAAAAGAAGAAAAGTGAAAATGACCTTAAATGTAATTTTATATAATTATCTTATCCAGTAAAATTTTGATTAAGACACACTTTTTTTCGGGTTCATATGAACTGGAGACACGTGAAGAAATTCTTATCATTATATTCTTCTATATAATCAAAAATGAACTGATGGTATTAATTTGAACTTAAAAAGTAAATCGTTAACTTCCTGTGCCCTATTATATTTATATCTAAATGTAAGTGCGAGTAATAATTATTTTTATACTCATCATATATTATGAAATTAGTCACATATAACGTCTTTTATTTCTTCTATCCACCACTCACGACACGTTCAATTAAGAAATTATTGTATTTTCATCACACAAACACATCTTATCTCTTCATATGTAAAATGTTCTTAGTTTTATTGTATATATTTCATTAAATTCATTCTTTCGAACTTAAATTTTCCACATTATATATCTTATCCATCTCATCTTGAATTTTTTGAATTTTATTTATAGATTGATAATTAACGAGGTCTTTTTAAAAAAAAATTGAGAAAAAAAGTCAACAATGTCTTTTTTTTATTGGGTTACTGGTGCAAATTCATTAGATAATGAGAATGTTAATCAGATGTGAGATTATAAAAAGAATTACAAGAATTTGTATTGAAGAAAAATTATTTTTGATTTTGTTTAAATTGTAACATTGGTTTTTTTTCGTCCTTTAGTTAATTAATTTAATTCTTTAAAAATAGGAACGAAAAATTGACACATTTTTGGGAGAAAAATTTAATTATTGGAAATTTCTTTTAAAGAAATTTTTTCGTATAAAAAATCTTCTTTGTTCGGGAATAATTTGCGCTTTTTTCATTCTTATCTATGTTGTCCTAGATTTTATTTTATTGAACACGATATTGCGAGAGATAAAGAATATGCTGTAAATGTAAAACATTGTAGTAGTTTAAATAGAAGACGAAGATTAATTAATATACAGTAAAATATTATACATGTGTATATTCTTAATACTGCTTTTTATAAATATCTACTTTACAATTAAAATTTTAAAATTTATTTATTTAATATTTAATAACAAAGAGGTTTAATTACTTATTAATTTTTAATTATTAATTAACAGTTTAAATTTATCGCAAATTGACACCAAAATTAATCAAACTGATACCATAGTATCAAATTGATACCAAAAGTGTTAAATTAATACCAAAAGACTGATACCAACTGATACCAAGAGTATCAAATTTATAAAAAAATTATTAAATTTATGCCAAAAGAATTAAATTAATACCAAAAGACTATTAACTGCTACCAAAAGTATCAAATTTATACAAAAATTATTAAATTGATGCCAAAAGAATTAAATTGATACCAAAAGTATTAAAGTGTTGACAAAAATTTTAAAATTTATGCAATAAAAAATAATTTAAATAATAAGAATTACTAGGTATTAAAAAATAAATTTAATTTTTTAAATCCTAATTTTTTAATTAAATAACAAAAATTTGCACCACATGAATAAAAATTATTTATTTAATAATAATTATTTTTAAATAAATAAATTAATTAAATTAAACTATAAATAACACATAAGTAGAAATAAATAAAAATTAAAATTAAAATAATAAAAATTAATAAAAATAAAAATAAATAAAAATTAAATAAATTAAAATTTCAAATTGGTAATTTGAAAAAAAATGTTTAAATATGAAAGGAATTAATTTTTTTGAAATTATTTAACAAATAGTAAATTATTTAAACAGTTTAAAGTTAATATGGATCAAATTATTGATTTTAATTTTTTTTGCATCAATTTGATTCACTTTGGTATAAATTTTACATTGAAAGAACCAATTTTAAAAATAATTTTTTTTTTAAATATTCTGAAACATTTTATTTAAAATATTACAATATATTATAAGAGGAAAGACATTGAGTTTGTGGAGAAAGAGATAGAACTAGTGCGCACCACTTTATGTCCTTAAATTGATAGCAACTCATATACAATGAACTTTATTTATAATCGCTGTGCTTAACTCGAGTTGCTCTATACTGGTTATAAGATACATGCAGGAAATCTTGGATATTAGTCGTCAAAGAAAATGGGATACATGGCTTTTTGGGTCGTTTAAGAATTAAATCATATGAACATGAAATTCTATATTCTTATCAATTTAGATATTATTATTTCAATTATATTTTGAGAAAATTTTTTTATTATTTTGAAATAAGTCAATGTTTCTATTTTTCTTCTTAGAAAAAAGAAAAATGTTGCAGTAATTAAAAATTTGTTCGCTTATTTCGAGAATCGTCTTCTTATTTTTCTAAATATAATGACTTGTACACGTTGTTGAACTTGGTGAATTAATTATAGGATCATTTTCTTTAGTCTCTATATCGCAATCTCGAAAAAATAATGACAGAGTAAATTAAACAAAAAAAAGAATTTTTTTTTTGGAATTTAAAAAAATCTCGTGTTTCTGTTAATGATTTTAATACTTTACTTTTTTTTTAATTTTTAATCAGGATTTCAACGGTTAGGGAAGTCAGGAAATTAAGGAAAAAGTCAAGAAAATAGTATAGAATTGGTCAGAGAAAAGTCAGGGTTTTTTATCAAAAGTATTGTAAAAAATTAAATTTTTAGAATTCATAGCAAAATTCTAAATTTTGGTGTTTTTTCTGTTTGCCTCATAAACTATAAAAATTACCACGAAATTTTCAATTTTTTTTTATTTCTGACAATAATTTCTAATTTCTAATTAGATTCAATTATTTTCAAAAAATTTAATAACTTTCTTGGCAGAATTTCAATTATTTTCAAAAAATTTTCTCAATTTAATGATAATAAAATTCTTTTTAGCGAATTGAATTATTTTTATAAATATTAAAACTCATCGCAGAATTTCAATTATTTTCAATTCAATTTTAATCGAATTCCTCGAAAAATGTCATTATTCTTAAAAATTTTATTAAAATAATTCAATTATTTAAAACATTAAAACAAATTTTTGATAAAATTCTACGAAAACATTTATTTATTTTCATGAATAATAAAAATATCATCAGGAATTCAATTATTTATAAATTTAGTATAAATTTCTTCGTAATAATTTCATTATTTCTATGAACTATACAATTTTTTACAAAAATTCAATTATTTTCGTAAATATAATAAAATTCTTTTTAGGAATTCAATTATCTTCAATTCAATTTTAATCAAATTACTGGAAAAATGTAATTATTCTTAAAAATTTTATTAAAATTCATGGAATTAATTAATTTAAAAATTTGTTGATAAAATTATAAGAATTGAATTTTAAGAAACATTATAATTATTCAATAAATTATTTATTATATATTTGTATTTAAATAATTGAATTTTCTTTGAATTTTTTAATAAAAATTGATTTAAAAAATAATTTTAGTTAAAGTTTTAGATAATAATTAAAATTTGAAGAAGTTACTAATGCAATTTTTAGAAATAATTGAATTTTGTTAAAGTTTCAAAGTAAAATCTTTGAAAATCTTAATTTTTTATATATTTTTAACTAACAATTCTGTAGAATAAATTTTTATTTTCATAGATAATATTATAAGTTATAATAAAAATATCACAAGAATTCAATTATTTACAAATTTGTTATAAATTTTTTCGTAATAATTCAATTATTTTAATAAACTATAAAATTTTTTTTACAGAGATTCAATTATTTTCGTAAATAATAATATTCTTTTTAGGAATTCAATTATTTTCATAAATAATAAAATTCATCGCAGGATTTCAATTATTTTTAATTCAATTTCAATCAAATTTCTCGAAAAATGTAATTATTTTTAAAATTTTTATTAAAAATTCGTCGAAAGAATTAAATGATTTAAACATTTATTGATAAAATTCTTTATGAGAATTCAATTTTAACAAGCATTCAATTATTCAATAAATTATTTATTTTTACATATTTAATTGATTGTAAAATAAATAAATAATTGAATTCTCGTAGAATTTTCTAATAAATATTGATTAAAAAATGGATTTCAGTTAAAATTTTAGATAATAATTGAACATTAAAAGCATTTCAGTGTAAATTTTTAGAAATAATTTAATTTTCAAAAAGTTTTAAATTAAAATCTTTGAAAATCTGATTTTTTTCATACTTTTAACTAACAATTTTGCAGAATTAATTTTTCTGGAAAAGTTTAATCGAATTTAAAAAAAAAATTATTTCATGTTTTTATTTTCTAATATATAATTCATTGAAGAATTTCCGAATAAACCAAATTTCGTGTAAAATTGAATTGTAAACAAATGGATTTGAAAAATAATTAAAAAACTTTTTTAAAAATTATTAAAAATAATTCATTTAAAGAAAAATTTTTTTTTAAATTCTAAAAAATAATAATTGAATTGATGAAAATAATTTTGAAAAAGTTACAGTAAAAATATTCTTATAATATAAAATAATTATTTTATCTCTCTAACATATTTAATTATATTATATAAAAAAAATGAAGAAATCGATTGCTCCGAGTCGAAGACTCGGAGCAATCGATTTCTTCATGTTTTATAATAAATCTTCTGAAAAGTTATTGAATTTTAAAATGTTGAAATTTGAAATTTTTGAAAATCTTATTTCTTATGGAAAAATAATAATAATGAAATATTTATTTTGAAAAAAAGTTATTGTTGTTTTCGAATAATTTTACAATTGGAGAAATTTGTACATAAATAATAATGAACATTTTCTTGAGTATTTAATAATTTTTAGAATGGATTAGAATATTCTTAGGAAGAAACAAAATTTTGTCTGGAAATCAGGGAAAAGTCAGGGAAAAACAAAATTAAATTTTTGTAACAACCCTATTAATACTTAAATAGATAAATAATGAAGAAAAAAATTATTTTTATAATTACTGCTTTATTTTTATAAATAAATAAGTAAATAAATAAAAGAAGTAGTTAAAAATAAAAATACAATAGATATATAAAAATAATAGGCAAAAATTTCTAAGCTTTCTTTTCAAAATTTTTTAGAATTCGTATTTCGGTAAAAATAGATTTTTAAGACCGAAATTGATTAAAAAATAAAATAAAAAATGATTTTTATAGCTGTTATACGCTTTTATTGTTGTAAATTAATAAATTATTTTTTTTATGAATTTATTTGTAAATAAATAAAGAAAAAAGTAGTAAAAAGATCTGAAATATACACACAAAACAGCCAAAAGTTCCCAAATTTTCAAAATTTTAGAAAATTTATATTTTTTGGAGAAACCAATTTTTGATGAATATTTAATTTTTTTAAACTAATTTTGCAATTATTGCATTTCTAGTGTAAACCGAAAGAGCTGAAGTAGAACCGTTCGCCGCATGGGTGCCTGGGTTAGTGATCGTGTCGTGGAGGAGGAGGTGGTCCTGAGAATTCAGGATACGTGGAATTGGACGACAACAATTCTGGGTACCATCTGCGATGGTGGCGGCGGTCAACACGAGACCAGGTCTTCCTTGTCCCTGTTACCGCTTCGTCGTCAATTTACTCGACAGCTCTACGAGTGGCCAATTACACCTTTATTTAAATCAAGGACGAAACTAGTCAATTTTTAAGTTTAATGATAAAGAAATATTTTGTGATTTGTGTGATAAATATAATCGTTTAAGCGTCGACCGAAGTTTTCAAGGAAGAGTAAAGGAATCGAAAACGAAAGAATTCCCCCCACACACCCCCTTTATTCTCAAAAATCGTTCGTCTCCCCTTTACCCACCAAGAAAAAATAAATTCACAACACACACCCCCAACAAATTCACAATTCGAATTCACAATGGCCGAATGGAAATTCTTCAATGGCGAGAAAACGAATCCAATATTAACCGAGAATGACGATAATAATGATG
The DNA here is from genome assembly GCF_015476425.1 of Leptopilina heterotoma. Taxonomy (NCBI): domain Eukaryota; kingdom Metazoa; phylum Arthropoda; class Insecta; order Hymenoptera; family Figitidae; genus Leptopilina; species Leptopilina heterotoma. The sequence continues at coordinate 6,242,079 of NW_025110833.1, forward strand.
ATGACGATGAAGATGAATTGTCGAAAATTGGAAAAATTTCCGTTCAACTTGTATTTCCTGAAGAAAATCTCAATTATAGATTAATTCAGGAGAGTAATAATGATGAGAAGGAGAAATTTATTGAAATTGATCCTAGTGATCAGGAATCGGGTTTGCAAATTCGTATAGAAGCTCTTAAGGAATTGAAGAATTTGGAACAACAAAATTCACCTAAACGACCAGAGAGTCTCTATAGGGAGGATTCACAAAAATTGAAAAATGTTTTTACAGAGAGAAATACAATTTTTGGTTCGCCACCACGTTTACTTGTGGTTAATAATCTCACTATTAATGAAAAGAGTACGGAGAAATTGGTTAATGGTAAATCGCCAAAAGACGAAAAGCAAGTACTTCATGTTCAATTCAATAAGGAGTCAAATTGTAAAAATCAGAATCAGAATCAGAAGATTAATCAAAAGACAAATATCTCATTATCGACGTCAAGTTCAAGTAGTTCGGAGGATAATTCGAGTTTGGAAAATTTCTCCGAACCAAGACCACCTGATGGAGGTTGGGGTTGGGTTGTTGTTGCGGCATCATTTATGGTGAATCTAATAGCCGATGGTATTACATTTTCATTTGGTGTAATCTTTGTGGAATTTGTCAAGTATTTTGGTGAGGGAAAATCGAAAACCGCTTGGATTGGCAGTCTATTTATGGCGATGCCATTGCTTTCGGGACCAATTGCTAGTTTTTTAACAGATCGTTACGGTTGTCGTAAAGTCTCGATAGTCGGTAGTATTTTAGCGACAACTGGCTTTGTCATCAGTTCGTTTGCAAATTCCATGTGGATTATTATTTTAACGTTTGGTGTTATCTCGGGTTTTGGTCTCTCGCTCTGTTTTGTGGCGGCGGTTGTTATTGTCGCTTACTATTTCGATAAGAAGCGTTCATTTGCCACCGGACTTTCGGTTTGTGGAAGTGGAATCGGAACCTTTATTTTTGCTCCCCTTACTCAGTATCTCTTGGCTGAATATGGCTGGCGTGGTACGACGCTAATTCTCGCGGGTTTGTTTCTAAATCTCGCCGTGTGCGGTTGTTTAATGAGGGATTTGGAATGGACGACGACGAGAGCAAAGGCGAAAACTGAGGAGAGGAGGAAAAATCGAGAGAAGAAAAGATCGAGAATACAGAGTTCGAGTGCTGATTCGTTTTCGGCCAGTAGTTCGGCGAATACAACAACACAAACGCCGCACGGTGATGCAAAACGTGGTTTCGCCTCGGCGAATGCAATGATTATTGAGAATTTACGCGTGCAGGACGATGAGGACGGGGGGAAATTGTTTTCCAGTTTGGTGAATTTGCCGACGTTTGTGAAGAATGGCGAGAAGGTGCCATTGGAAGTTTTGGAATTGTTGAGTACGAGAAAGAATGTTTACAATGTTCTACTGCAGAATTATCCGAGTCTTTTGATATCGTCGAGAAGTTTTAGTGATTCGGGTGCACTTCATGATCAGTTGAGTATTCCGTCGGCGAGATTTGTACCAACACCGAGTCCATTGGTTGATCCGAAGCAGAGTTCTACCAAGGAGCATGGTGAGAAAAGTTGTCGACAGAATAGTGATGCTGCATATCTTTGGTGGTTGAAGAAAATTAATACCGAGAGTCCATTGAGACGTTCTAATAGTTTACAGCACAGTAAAAAAGAACCAACGGCTTATTTAAAGGATATACGTGTGCACAGACATAGTTTAACTTACAGGGGAGCTATGCTCAATATCAATAGATATCGATTGAGAGCGTCTAGCTGTCCCGATATTTATCGGAATTCAATGACAACAATTGCTAAAACAAAAAGTGTTTGGTATGCCGGTCTTTGGGAATTTTGGGATTTGCTTGTCGATATGCTGGATTTTTCTCACTTTAGTGATTCAAGATTTTTGCTCTTCTCTATCAGCAATTTTCTTCTACATTTTTGGTACGATGTGCCTTATGTGTATCTCACCGATAATGCCATCGAAATGGGCTTCAGTCAGAAGGAGGCGTCGATTCTTATTTCGGTTGTTGGCATCACTAATATGGGAGGAGAGGTAACTTTTATTTAATAATTAATGATTGTTTTTTGCTAATGTTTTTCATTTTCCAACCGATACTGTATTTCCGAAATTCGTAAGTCCCTTTAGTTGTCAAGGTTGACGATGTCAAATATCTAGATTACCCAAAAGTCGATTAATTTTTACGGATATCATTAGTTTAATAATATTAATAATATTATATAATTAACTGTACCATTCAAAATTCTGGTAACATCAATATTTTCCAATCGTAGTTGGGCAAAAATTCTTTTATAAAAAAGCATAATTTAAATAAATATGAAATCCGTTTGATCCTGGCTGGACCCGAGTGACAAACGGAGGGTTAACAGCATCGTATGTAAAATCCTTAATGAATACAACTCTTTTTTTTGCGATATACAATTAAAGAAACGTTTTGAGGACCCATAGTAGTTCGCGTACATAACAAAAATTCATTAGCGCAAAAAAATGGTTTCAACTTTTTATTTCCGAAACAAAAATTTTCAACATTAGGAACCTAAGGTCTTCTTCTTTATCTTCTATCTTTCACTAATCGGATTAATCTAACAATGTTCTCGGAATCTACTTGTGCGGAATATTTTTAACTCATTTTGTTTAATCCTCGTTGTATAAGGTGTAACATTTCAGTGAAACCTTACAATTTAGATAGAAATTCATGCTTCTACCGGTTGCCTACTGCAATCTTTTCTCTAAATATTTCCTATTGGCCCACAATGATTTTTTGTTATCACATTTTCTGCTATTGATTTTTCCTTTTTTTTTTTCTTAATCCGAAATAAATTGGACTTTTGAAATCTAAACAAGTGCATATGCAAACTTATTCAGATTTAGAGTATATAGTAGCAATTTATCAATTGAAGAGCGGTGGGAGATTGAAAATTGAAATAAATTAAGTACAACCGGAGATTTTTTTGTTTTTTCTTTCAATTAGACATTGATCTGTTTACGAAGGATAGAGGCCTGACTTCCAGAAGGCAAGTGCGATTCATCGAGGTCGATCCTGACGTCGTCTCGCCTCTGATCCTATAATAGGCAATTTCATTATTCCAAGCGGATCGTTAATTTGGGTCAAACTATTGAAAGACTACTTTCTTATAAGAAACACAGTATCATGTTGAATCGACTTTTCTTTTCCCGTATCCTCTAATTTTTTAATTTCGAATCTTTTGTATAGTTTAAAATCTTTTTTGTAATTTAATATTTTCTAATTGCTAATTTAATGCTTCGTTATTGCTAGTTTATTTTTTCATTGTTGGTTTATTTTTTCATTGCTTGTTTATTATTATCATTGTTGTTTTATTTTTATCGTTGTTTTATTTTGTCGCTACTAATTTAATTTGTCGTTACTGATTTAATATTTATTTATTGTGGACAATGACGGAAGTAATGTGATAATTATTCGACATTTGGATTTAGTTTTTCCTCTTTGCAAAAATTCGTAAAGTTTGGGGGTTTTTTTCGATCTGGAGAGGAAGGGGAATTTTTTGATGAAACTTATTTGTTCTTAGATATTCCTTGGCTGGGCTGGCGATCGAGCTTGGGTGAATACCTCAATGGTGTATGCGGTCTGTATGTTTCTCTGCGGTACTGTAACGGCGATGATTCCCTTAGCGGTCAACAACTATCCTGCACTATGTGCAATTTCCGGTGCCTTCGGACTCTTCATCGCTGCAAACTACAGTCTTACTAGTATTATTCTCGTTGAAGCCATCACCCTGGAGAGATTCACTAATGCCTACGGTCTCCTTCTACTTGTTCAGGGCATCGCCAATCTCATGGGACCTCCACTTGCTGGTAAAACTTTTCAGCAAAAATACTTCTTTGCAATTGTATATCAAAACAAATTTTAAAACAAATAATTATTTAGATAGAGAGGGAAACATAATATTTAAAATTTTTGTACGTAAAAGAAAATTTTTTTCGATTAAAAGAAAATGTTCTAGCATTTGCATATTTGGAGGAAAATTCTTGAATGCAGAATAATGTTTTTATATATTTTTGTATTGGATAATTGGAATATTGATTTGAAATTAAGTAAAGAGTTTCCTTTACACACGCGAGACCTTTGAATTTGAAACCACGTGCAGATATAATAAAATTTCTAGCGAATTGTCAATAAAGGTCGTGGAGATAGTAAAGGATCAATTTATTATATTATTGAACTATCCAATGGAAATTTGATTCTTTAATGAATTCCAGGGATTATTTCGCCTTCTAAAGTCATATTATTATCGAAATTCAATTGAGCTTGTCTTTTGTAAGCCAATTATTCTCACTCCAATGGATTTAAATTAATTTATTGTCCAGAACTTATAGTTTTCCCGTTTATATTCCCTTGATAAATTCCCTTCAAATTTCTCATCAATTTAAGCAAAAAAAAAGAAATTTAAATTTATTTGAAATTTTTAATTTACAATTGCTCATAATTATTATTGATTTTAGGTTGGCTTTATGACATCACAGGCTCTTATGACTGGTCCTTTTATCTGGCGGGATTTTTCATAGCTCTCAGCGGAACAATGCTAATAGTTATGCCACTTGTGGACATATTTCGCAGATGCTGCTGTACAAAACGAAAAGAGGAATCAGGACAATTTTCTGACATCAACAGTGTTTGAAATACAATAGGGAATAATAATTCTGAGAATTGAAAGATATAAGCGACAACAATAATATTATATATAAATAAAAACACTTCCAAGCAGGAATTGCGAAGCGTCTTTGTGTATTTCAAGGACGATTGAAAATCGTCTTATTAGCAATATTAATTTCTTTTTTTACATTTCTTCTTATATACATATAAACATCCGAGTCCATGGAATTTCACCTAGTTCCTTCCGTAGAAAGAGAGAGAAAAAACAACGTTAGTTAATAAGTATAATTAGCCGACGATAATTACACAATTTTTTAATACTTCGCTAATAATTATACAAAAACGTCGGAATATTCTTTTTTATATAGTGAACAAAAAATAGCACACCAAAAATGTAGGTTGCTAAACGACCTTTTTCAAACGTTTGAAAATTGCCTGCCTCGAAAATTCCTTTTGTATATATGAAAGGACGCAATTTTTTTTTTCCATTTTTGTCAGTATGATGAAAATGTATTAACAACGTAATTTATTATTGTCATCAATCACTTTTGAGTGTTTCGTGATAGAAATTGCGTAAAAAGAAAAAATTAGAGCAAGAAGCTTGCATAGTAGTTATTCGATTCTGAGTGACTCGTACGGTGTACATTTTTTTTCTCTAAAAAATTTTCTCGAACAACTGATAATTGGTGATGAAAATAGAAATTTGATCATTGACAAGAAATATTGGAATAATAATTGCAATCTGCAATAATAAAAATTTATTTTCTTTTCATGAAAAATAAATTTATTTATTATAAATAAATTGATAATTTAAAAAAAAATTATTGCAAAATTAAATTTTTTTATTTGTTGTAAATAAATAATAAAATTGAGGTTGATACAACAAAAATAAGAGATTTTCCGAGTCACTCAAAAAAAAAAAATATACTAACGAGTTCCGAATCTCAGGATAATTTTCGCTGCCACATACTAGAGTGGTGGCATCCTCGAAGTTTATAAAGTATTCTCTTAGGTTTTTGCTGTTAAATTTTTTCCTTGTTCTGCTTTATGAGAATTTGAAAATCTGGTTATAAAAAAAGACAATATAGAATCAGAGTGTTTAAAAAATAATTCAATTTAAAAAAAATTTCCTCTTTGAAAATTTCAAATTAAAATCTTACAAATTATTATTATAGATGAGGATTTATTCAAATCACATTTTTCCTCAAAAGGAAACTGAAATTAGCGAGTTTGCTGATTAACAAATTTTTAAAACTTAAAAAAACTTTTAAAAAACTTAAATTAAAATTAAAACAAATTGAAAATAAATTTAAATTTAAATTAAATAATTTTAAAAATTAATTCAAAAATTAAATTCAAAGAATAAAATAAATTTAAATATAAAAAAATTTATTTCGAAACTGGATTTTAAGATTTTTTTGCCAGTTTCACTTTTTTTGTAAAAATAAATTGAACTAAGTTTCATTTTTTTTCTGTATTTACAATATTTTGTCTCTAAATAAATTTTTGTATGTCTTTTTATATTGTAAAGATTTGCGTTAAATTTACACTTGTCAGTTATGTCGATTTTCTTCGAAATCAAGTCGGGTTTGAATTTGAAAACGAGATTTTATTTTTATTTACTTAAATATAGAAACTCGTTTTCATGTTTCCTGTCTGGAAAATAGAATAATGACAGACTTGATGAGATTAAATTATAAAGACACCTTTTGCGAATAAATTCGAAACGTTTTAAAAAGTAAAAAATGAAGCAAACAAAAAAAAAATAAATGTGTACATAGAAGTTCTTGTATGCATATAGCTTTTCTGTGATGATACGAAACTACATCAATTTTATCCATTTTTGCCGATAGAATTTTAACCACTCACAATCTAAATAGCTGTTGAATGAAAATTATTTTGGTAATTTTTTTTAAATAAAATTTTATTTTCATTCAGTCGACGAGCATCGATTTTTTTATATTTAATTATTTTTATTCATGAATATTGTGAATTCGGAAAATTTTGCCATCTTTTTTTACTATTTTCTTTAATTTGTTACTTTTTTTATTTTCTAAATTAAATTTTTTATTTTCCAATTTTTTTTAAATCTACATTTTTATGAGACAATTACGAATTTTATTTTCGTAAAATTTTTAATTGAAGGAATAAAATTTTGAGGTCTTGAATTTTTTTTATTTGGAAATTATTTTCATTTTTCAGTGAATTTAGAAAATTGAGTGATGCATGAGCGGCCTTGAAGGCATCTATATAAAAAATGTAAAAAAGGTAATATTTTATTATTAAAATTAAAAAAGAAATAAAATAAAAAAAAAATAGTAACTCGAGAATTTTCGGGTACAAAAGTTCAACACATTATTAATAAAAGTAGCGGAAGCGATTTAAAGAATTTGAGGGAAAAATGAACGCCAAAAAAAAAGATAAAAAAAAAAATAATGGAACGAGAATTATAAAAATGTAAAAAGAAAATGGAATTGCCATTGAAATGTGAAAAGAATGAAGTTTGTTATCTCTAGGGTAATTAGATTCCCTTTTAATAAATAAAAAAAAGTATCAGAGTCGTTTCAATTTTTCCCCTAGAATTTTTTTTTTTTTTTTTTTTTTTTGTAAATATAGATAATTAAAATAAAAATAATAATAATTTTCTTCGTTTGAAAAATAATTATTTTTCGCCCGAGAATTGTGATAATTATTGTGTAAAATATACAATTGGGAATTGAGATTATTTCCTCACGATTTGTGGCAAATGTGACAAATGTGTTATTATATTATATCGTTTTTTAGAATTTTTTTTATTTTATATTTTAGTAAAAAAAGAAAATATAAAGAAAAAAAACGACTCTGAAAAAATATGATTCCCAAGTTGTTTACACCTCTGCAGTGCCTGCGAATTTACGTGTGAATTATTTTCGCACTAATAGTGCAGGCGCGACGTCTCACTAGACTACGATTCAAAAATAAGAAATTTAATTAATTAAGAACGTGCGTATCTTTGTTTTGAGACTTCTTTTTAGATGAAACTTAGAAAAAAAATCCATTTTCGAATTATATACATTAAACATAGACATGCCCATACATTCGTATTACATAAATCTTATAAATATGTATAATACACAAAAAAAAATATATTATAAATGAGAAATCCTATTTCAATTAAAATAAAATCGAGAAGAGTAATATTATTGTTGTTAATTAATTTATTATTATTATCAAATAAATATTTTTTCTAAACAAGTAAATTTTATTTAAGTCAAATAAATTGTATTTGAAACAATAATTTTCGGTATTTTGAATCAAATACCAATAATAATTGACTTGAATAGAAATTATTCAGTAATAATTATTAATATTACTAAGTAATATAATTTTTAATAATAAATTGTAATTATATAATTTCAGTATTATAATTTTTAATAATAATTCTAAATATTATTCAATATTGTAATTTTTAATAACAATTATAAATTACAATTATAAATATTGTCCGATATTAGAATATTACTTGAAAATTACTGGTAGAATTTATTTTCATTGCAAAATATTTCAATTTCCAAGGAATATTTTTTGTAGAATATTGTACGAATTTTCTGTTTGAAATATGAAAGGAATTAAATATTCTTTTAAAATCTCAGATCGATAATTAAAATTTCAAATTATATTCTTGTAAAATATTCCAAGAAATATTTCTTGAAATATTAAAAAAAATACTATTTTCGAAATATTAAATTCGTAATTAAATTTTATAGCAATATTCTTGTAAAATATTCCAAGAAATATTTTTCTGCAATATTGTTGAATATTGTACGAATTTTTTTTATTATTGAAAAATGAAAATCTTACTTTGACAATGGAATATTTTAACTCTAAAAATTAAATTTGTATAGAACAGAAGAATATTCTTGTATAATATTTTAAGAATATTTTTTCGAATATGTCAAGAATATTCTTGGGTAATATTTCAAAATGTGTAGAATATTCCTGTAAAATATTTCAAAAAATATTCATGTGGAGTATTTTAAGAATATTATTGTAGAATATTTCCAAAGTTATTTATTTGAAATATTTCAAAAAAATTTATTCGAAACATTTTTAAAGAATAATTCTTGGGGAATATTTTAAAAACATTTTTGTGGAATATTTCAAACACATTCTTGTAGAAATCCTCAAGAATATTCGGGTAAAAAAATTCTGGTAAATATTTGAAAGTATCAAAATTAATACTAAAATGTATCAATTTGATACCAAGAATGTGTACCAAATAAAAAATTGATGTAAATTTTTGGTTTCAAATTGAGACACTTTAGTATCAATTTGATATTTTCAAGAAAACTGTGCAATTGAATATTAAAAAGTTTAATATTTTTTCAATTTTTGCCCCTCGAATATTTAAAAAAAGGACAATTTTTTTTCTACTATTGAAAAAAATTCAAGTTAAAGAAGAGAGTATTCTTTATTAAAAATATTTATTACCAAGCAAAAAACAATTTTTTTCGAGTATTAAAAAAAATTTTAATTCAAAAAGAAATTGTCAGGCTTCGTATTCGATTATTAGTTTTAAAAAAAGTAGCAAAAACTAGCTTAAAAACAGAAAAAAGTATAGTAAAAATGTAGCTATGATTTTTTTCAAAAAATTTTATGAAAATTGTGTTTTAAATAATTGAATTTCTTTGAAAATTGTATATTATTTATGAAAATAATTGAATTCTTTGAAAAGATTTTATTAAAATTATATTGACAACAATTCAATTATTATAAAGAATTTTATTAAAATTTTTTTAAATAATTGAATTTTTTCATAGAATTTTATTAAAATTCTTAAGAATAGTTGAATTTTTCGCGCAATTCATTTAAAATTGTAATAAAATTCAATTTAATAATTGAAATCCTGCGATGAGTTTTAATATTTATAAAAATAATTGATTTTTTGCAATGATTTTATTTATAAATTTAGAAAAATAATTGAATTCCTCAGAAGAATTTTATTATTTATAAAAATAATTGAATTCTTGCGAAGAATTTTATAAAAGTTTATTTAAATAATTGTTTTTTTTCGAAAAATATTAAATATCAGGAAAATTCTGTTTCAAATAATTGAATTCCTGTGAAATATTTTTTTATTTATGAAAGTAATTGAATTTTTTTCAATTTTTTTTTCTAGTTTTTCTTTCATTTCTTGGTTATTTTTTTTGTTTATTCTGTTTTTTTATTTTTTGTTTTTTTTTTGTTCTTTTCTATTATTGTTTCATTCCTTTTTTTTGTTTCCTTTGTTTGTCAATTATTTTGTTCTACTTTTTCTTTCATTTTTTGGTTTTTTTTTACATTTATTAAAAATTTTTTTTCTTTTATTTTCTGTTTTTATTTGTTTTTTTCTACTTTTTTTGTTCCTTTTGTTTTAATTGGTTTTTTTAAAAATATTTTTATTGTATTTTTGTTTTTTTTATTTTATTTTATTTTTTTGTTCCTTTCATTTTAGTTGGTTTTTTAAAAATATTTTTATTGTATTTTTATTTTTTTATTTTCTCCTATTTTTTCAATTTCTTTTTCAATTCTTTGCTTTTTTCTACTATTTTTTTGTACTTTTAGTTTTTTTCTTTTATTTTTTTTTGTTTTTTTTCGTTCTTTTCTTTTATTGTTTTTTTTTCTATTTCTTTGAATACTTTGTTTTTTTTTACTTTTTTTTTATTCTTTGTTTTTTCTAATATTTTTTGTTGTTGTATTTTTTGTCGTTTTTTTCATTTTTTCTGTTTTTTTGTTCTCTCCTTTGCTTTCTTTTGCTTTTTAAATTCTCCATTTTTGCTATTTCTTTTATTTTCTGTTTTTTCCTTTATCTTTTTTTGTTTCGTTTGTTTTTCTTTCCATTTGTTTATTTATTTTTCGTTTCCTTTGTTTCATCAATTATTTTGTTCTACTTTTTCTTTCATTTTTTGGTTTTTTTTATAGTTTTCTTATTTTTCTTGATTTTTTTGTTATTTTAAATATTTTTTTTCTTTGTTTATCTTTCTTTTACTTTTCTTTGTTTATCTTTCTTTTACTTTTCTTGTTTATTCTGTTCTTTTACTTTTTGCTTCCTTCGTATTCTTTTCTATGGACTTTTGCATTTTTTCTTTCATTTTTTTTATTGTTTTGATTGCTTTTTTATTATTTTTTTCTTTTATATTCTCGTTTTATTTGTTTTCTTCTATTTTTTTGATTCTTTTGTTTTAATTTTTGGTTTAGTTGGTTTTTTGTTCATATTTTTATCGTATTTTTGTTTTTCCTTTTTTGTTGTTTTATTTTCTTCTATTTCTTCAATTTCTTTTTCTATTCTTTGTTTTTTTCTACTATTTTTTTGTACTTTTAGTTTTTTCTTTTATTTTTCTATTTTCTTTGCTCTTTTCTTTGATTGTTTCTTTTGTTTCTATTTCTTTGAATATTTTGATTTTTTACTTTTTTTATATTCTTTGTTTTTTCTATACTATTTTTTGTTGTTGTATTTTTTGTCGTTTTTTTAATTTTTTCTGTTTTTTTTGGTTCTCTTCTTTGCCTTCTTTTATTTTTTAAATTCTCTATTTTTGCTATTTCTGTTATTTTTTGTTTTTTCTTTTATCTTTTTCTGTTTCCTTTATTTTTTCAATTATTTTCTTCTACGTCTTCTTTCATTTTTTGGTTTCTATTTTTTATTTTTCTTTTTTATTTTTCTTATTTTTTTTGTTTTTTCTTTCTTTTACTTTTTTGTTTATTCTGTTCTTTTACCTGCTGTTTCCTTCGTTCTTTTCTATGATTTTTTTTTGCATTTTTTCTTTCATTTTTTTGTTTTGATTGCTTTTTTATTATTTTTTCTTCTTTTATTTTCTCGTCGTGTAACAAGCAAAAAAAAAAAAATATCCAAATAGTAGGAAATCGTAAAAAAAGTAGTAAATAGTAGATTTTACCAGATGAGTTCGAGGCCTGAACTTTATATCTGTCATTACAAAATTTTTCTTTCCAAGCAAAAAAAAACAATAATGACGTAAATTAAAATTCGAAAATTTTCTTTTCCTCTCGTTCCACGTGAAATTTAATTTTTAGATAGACAAACAATAAAATCTATTTCTCGCGTTATCAAATGAAGAAAAAGCGAGCAGCTTGTGCTTGTGATGTTTTCGAGGATAATAAATCTGTCGTCTTTGAATGTATACAATCATGGTTTACTGCGCAAGACTATAAATGAGTGGCATGCGCCCTTGTTCAGGTGTTTTCACGGTAAATGGTTTCATCTTCTTCAGTTCGTTCTGTGTTCCGCACTAGGGTTAATCTCAAATCTAATTTCATCCCCCTAAACAGAGAGAGAGATAGAGAGTGAGAAACAGGAATAGTAAAATTTTATCAATGATTTTTTCATTATAAATGAGAAAAAGTCATTTAAGAAAAATAATATTCCTCCATTGTTAAATTCGGTCAAGTGCGGCTTTTTTTTCATTCATAAAAGTGCATTCTGTTTAGATATTTGAAAAGGAGGCGCTCTTTTGTCATCGCACACACCATAATCATCTAGCTAATTCTATTTTTATTTGAATTTTTTGAAGAAATAAAAGAAAGTGAACTCGGGAAATCTTTCTGGAAAAGAAGATTGGAAATATCATCTAGAATTTCAATCAATTGCAGTGGTGAGCTTTGATGTTTATTATTGTTTCGTCGTTTTTTTTTTCTTTTATTATTTTCTCGTCACACAATTTTTCAAGAAAATGTTGAATGTGATCTTTCTCCCCCACTGAGGGAATATTGTGATTATAGCGACCATGAATCAATGAGAAAACGCCCCGGTTTGGTTTTTTTTCGCTCTATATTTATAAAAGAAAATTTTCAAAAAAAAAAATTAATTTCTTAGATTCTTTTCGGAAAATGAAAAATATTTTTCAATATTTACTTTTTTTACAAGAATTAATTTTTTTATTGACCTTTTTTTGGTGATGAAAATATTTTACTCCTTTTTTCAAAAATATTAATATTCTTTATTAATTTCTATTCGTATTTTTTATTTTTTAAATTTTTTTTCTTTTTAATTTTCTTTTTCTAGAATTTCTTTATTAACTTTTCTTCGTTTTCAAAAAATATTTTTATAGAAATTTAAAAAAAATTACAATTATTGTTCGATATTTAAAATTTTTTTAATATTATTTTCTTTCATTAAAAAATAATGATCCGAAATAATGAAAAATTTTTTTAAAAATTTTTAGAAGTTTATTTATTTGTTTATTATTTAAATGAATTTTTTAAAAATGAAATATATTTTATTGTATTTGCTATTAGAGGAGAGGGGAAGGGGTATGGGTATTTTTAGAGAAGTTGAATTTAGAAAAAATTGGATCATCAAATTTTTAAGTTTTGAAATATTTGGTAGTCGGTGTAAATAAATAGAATTTTTCAATATTTTATTTTTTGTACAAAAAACTTTTTTATGGTGTTTTCTTGCGATTTTAACATTGTTTGTTATTTTTTATTTCGAGTATTGTACATATGGGGTGTCGACAAAATTCTTGATTTTCTAAAAGAGTTTAAAATTTTATAAAATTAAAATTTAAAATTTAAAATTTAAAATTTAAAATTTAAAATTTAAAATTTTTAAAAATTTAAAATTAGTTCTATTGTTAATTAATTAAAATAAAACATATCATGCAAAAAATTAATTATTTAGCAATAATTATTCTAATAACAATTACTGTTCTAATTATTTTTCAAAAAAGTTTAGTTTAATTTAAAACAAATTTAGTCTAATTTAGAATAAATCACAATTAATCTATTTTAAATGAAACTATTTTATATTTCATTCATTAAGTGACTTTTTAATTAGATTTTCTTAATTGATTTTTTAATTAGTATTTATTCCTTAAAATTAATTTTTTAATTAATATCTTAATTAATATTTATTCAATAATTATAATTACTTAATATTGTTGTTAATTATAATTAATTAATATTGTTGTTAATTATAATTAATTAATATTGTTATTAATTATAATTAATTAATATTATTATTAATTATATTAATTTATTAATAAATAAATAAAATATTTTAAAAAATAATAAAATCAGTGAATCGGGAATTTTATAGACACCCGGTAGGTACATAAATGTTATTATTTTTTTTCTATTAGTTCTCTTTCGTTTAGAAATGGGAATAAATTTTTTTTTTTTTTTAATGATTTTGTAATGGGTGTGTATATAATTTTTTTTCCACCTGCCTGTAACTAGTTATTGCACCATGCACGATTCTACTGAATGAACCTTTTCTTGTCTTTTAGTTGGCTGAGAACACTCACCCAGTAGTGGCACAGTATCGTAAAACAATGGAGAGGTGACTATCGTGTTACAAAAAAAAAAAAAAACAATTATTTTGTCACTTGTTTATTTTCCATTGCTATAGAGAATATAAATCTGCAAATAATTATTTTTTTGCAAATTTTATATTCTTACAAAAAAAAAAAAAATAATAAACTTGCGAGAATTATGAAAAAACATCTATTACGAAAAGTAATTTTCTTCTATTGAAAACAATTTTTTGTACGAGAAAAAATATAAGATATAAAATTTATAAAATAAGTATAGTAGTTAAAAAGAAATAAAATTAATAAATATACAAAAATTTGAAAAAGTTTATTTTTAAAATTATACAAAAATCTATAAAAAATAAATGAAAATAATAATAAATAATAAAAAAAATATTAATTAATTGTAAATTTAATGTACTTGAATTATTAATTTTGATTTAATTTTGATTTAATACTATTTCGTTTGTTAAAATAAATTTTACCGAATTAAAATTATTAATTTTGATAATTTTAATTAATAATTATTAATTAATAGTTATTAATTAATAATTATTAATTAATAGTTATTAATTAATAATTATTAATTAATTATCATTATAATTAAAAAGTAGTATTATTATTTCAATTATAATTGAATTCTTATATGACTTGTTTTTTGGAATCAAATGCAAGTAAAATGGTATATATTCAAAATTTATATATGATCTCTCGAGATTTATACGCTTTCTGTCTTTTGCCGTCAAGATAAGAATAAGAAACAGTTGCAAATACAGAGTAGTCTCAAGGTTTTTAAAAATCCTGTCATAATTTACATTTTAGGCATTTTTTTTCCATGTCACCTCTTCAATTTATATTGATTTCACAACAATATTTCTTTCAATGGAAATTTTGTTTATTTAATGTTTCCATCATGAAAATTTGTCACACCGCAAATTGATGAAATTTATCCTAATTGTTAATTAATGACTAAAATAAATTTTTTTTTCACTTTTCTAAAATTTTATTTGTGTACGTGCCTGGGTTACAATTTGTTAATGAATGCTAAATGTCAATGACATTGACACTGTTGACACTGTTTATAGCAAAATGTCATTGGAAAATAGTTGGAAGAAATTTTTTTTTCTTTTATTTTCACTATTTATTGGAAATAATATTAAAGCAGATTGAAAATTTTTATTATTAGAAAATTAATTTTATGGAAATTAACGGGATTTTTGATAAATTGAAATTTTACTGTATTGTTGACAATTTATTGACTGACTGAAAACTGTCTAAACTACTGGAAGTAGTGAAAGTTGTTAAATATATACTCTTCTCATTGGCTGACCACTTCCTGGCCGCTACTACTTTCGTGTACATATGTAAAGTTCAATGACAATATGAATGAAAACCGAATTCATTATTAAACACTTTGTTTCGAATGTTTTGAATATATTTTCTTCTTTCCCGAAATATTATTAATTCAAAAAGAATTAAAATTTAAATAATCATTTTTTTAAATTTAAACTTATTAATGAAATTTTTAATTAATTTTTAATTTTTTACTTTTGAAACGATTTTTTTTAAATCAATTTAATATATTTAATTATAAAGATTCAATTCAAATTCAATTCTCCTTTCTGCTTTTTTATTTTCTTTCTTTCATTTTTTTTGTTTTTCTACTTTTTGTCTTTTCTACTACTTTTTCTTTGCATTTTTTCTCGTTTTCATGTTTATTTTTTGTTTTCTTTTTTTCAATTAATTTTTTTTAGTTTTTCTTTCATTTTTTTGGTTTTTTTTACTATTTCTCTTATTTTTTCTTTTTTCTTTTATCTTTTTTTGATTTTTTGTTTAACAATTCTTCTAAGGATATCAAATTGAGACAAAAAACGGTGTTCTTTTTTTTTGTTTATTATGTTCTTTTATTTTTTGTTTCCTTTGTTCTTTTCTATTATTTTTACATTCCATTTTTTTCATTTTTCTTTTTTTGGTTCCTTTGTTCTATTTTTTCTTTCATTTTTTGGTTTTTTTTACATTTAAAAAAATTTTTTTTTGTTTTCTTTGTTTTTTTTCCATTTTTTGTTTATTTTTCGTTTCCTTTGTTTTTTCAAATATTTTGTTCTACTTTTTCTTTCATTTTTTGCTTTTTTACATTTTTTCTTAATTTTTTGTTTTATTTTTTTTGTTCTCTTTATTTTTCATTCTTTTATTTTTCTTGTTTATTCTGTTCTTTTACTTTCAGTTTCCTTCGTATTCTTTTCTATGATTTTTTGAATTTTTCTTTCATTTTTTTGTTGTTATTGCTTTTTTTATTATTTTTTTTCTTTTCTTTTCTGTTTTTATTTGTTTTCTTTGAATTGAATTTTAATGAAAATTGAATTTTTGAATTTTGAATTTTTTACTTTTTGTAAAGAATTTTATAAAAATTGTTGAAAATAATTGTATTTCTGGGAATAATTGTATTACAAATTTTATAAAATAATTGAAATTCTTCTAGAAATATTTTTATTTATGAAAATAATTGAATTTTTGTGAAGAATTTTTTTATTTTTGAAAATAATTCAATTTTTATAAAGAATTTGATTAAAATTGTTGAAAATAATTGTATTTCTTGGAATAATTATATGAAAAATTTTATAGAAAAATTGAAATTCTTCCAGAAATTTTTTTATTCATGAAAATAATTGAATTTTTGTGAAGGAATTTTTTTATTTTTGAAAATAATTGAATTTTTGTAAAGAATTTTATAAAAATTGTTGAAAATAATTGTATTTCTTGGAATAATTGTATTAAAAATTTTATAGAATAATTGAGATTCTTCTAGAAATTTTTTTATTTATGAAAATAATTAAATTTTTGTGAAGAATTTTTTCATTTTTGAAAATAATTGAATTTTTGTTTTATTTTTTTTGTTCTCTTTATTTTTCATTCTTTTATTTTTCTTGTTTATTCTGTTCTTTTACTTTCTGTTTCCTTAGTATTCTTTTCTATGATTTTTTGAATTTTTCTTTCATTTTTTTGTTTTTATTGCTTTTTTTATTATTTTTTTTCTTTTATTTTCTGTTTTTATTTGTTTTCTTCTATTTTCTGTTTTTATTTGTTTTCTTCCATTTTCTGTTTTTATTTGTTTTCTTCTATTTTTTTTGTTCTTTTTGTTTTAGTTGGTTTCTTTAAAAATATTTTTATTGTATTTTTGTTGTTTTATTTTCTTGTATTTTTTCAATTTCTTTTTCTATTCTTTGTTTTTTCCACTATTTTTTGTACTTTTAGTTTTTTTCTTTTATTTTTTTTTGCTCTTTTCTTTGATTGTTTCTTTTTTTTCTATTTCTTTGAATATTTTGTTTTTTTTCCTTTTTTATATTCTTTGTTATTTCTACTATTTTTTTGTACTTTTTTGTATTTTTTCTGTTTTTTTTGTTCTCTTCTGTTTTTTTTTGTTCTTTTCTGTTTTTTGTTCTCTTCTGTTTTTTGTTCTCTTCTTTGCCTTCTTTTATTTTTTAAATTCTCTATTTTTTTCTTTCATTTTCTTCTTTTCTTTACTTTTTCTTTGCTGTCTAGTTTTTTTTGTTTTTTTTTCATTCGTCTGCTATTGAACAAAAAAATATTTTATCAAATAATTAAATTCTGATTAATTTAACAAAAAAGAAAAATAATTTGCTTCGGATTTTTCCCCCAAGTGACATAAACAGTAGCTTATCAATTCGAAAATTATAATTATCTTCCGCTCATAGTAATAATTCATAAAAAAAATTTGTCAAAAGAGAAATAAAATAAACGAATCATTTATGAAACAACTTTAATCCCATTGTTGACTTCTTCTTAGTTAAATAAAGACTACTTGTCGCCTCTGGTACGAGCAATTTTACTTACTTTTTTTCTCTCTCCCTCTTTCTATTTTTTTTTTTTTTTGATTTTCTTATATAAATTTTTTTAATGAATGTATAAATTTAGGAAGAAATCACTTTATGTGAGCCAAAAATCTTGCAATTTTCACAGGAAATATATTTGAAATTAGCTTTTTGGAACGTGTGTGTGTGTGTTTGTGTAAAATAAAGTTGACCTAGCTATTTGAAAATAGAAACAGTTTCGGTGAAAATTCAGGGTCATTGGGAAGAGTTTGTTTCTTAAATGTAGTGATGAGCTTGTTTAAAGAAAAGAAGAAGAAGAAGAAAAAAAAAAGATTCTAACGCTGATTTATGAGGAGAAATTGTGACCTATATACCAGAAGGATGGAATTTTTTCTTCTCTCTCTTTTTCCTGAGAGATAGTATAAAACATCAAGGTTACTTTTCTCCATTTCCATGGAGTACAGGAGACGATAAAATCGACCAGTCTGTAACCATGGCGACTCCACCCCCCAATTTTATCCTACTCCATTTACGTCACAAAACCCGCTACAAACATTTACTATAGTCTAGTTTTCATGACTATATATACATATACACATTCATAGTGTCATTATTCATTTTTAATTAGTTTACAATTGAATCATTGTAAAAACAAAGTACAATTATCTTTTGCACGAGTATATATTTAGAATGATGATTTTCTTTCATTACTACAATCAAATATTTCATTCATATCATTGAATTCTATTTTTTAGTTTCAAACAAATTTTTACATGTTGCGAATAATTTTTTTTTAATGTTACTATTTTTGTCAATTATGTTTTTTTATTAATTTTTTTTCCGATAAATAAAAATTTTTATTTTTAAATTGAAACTTTTTTTTTATACAATAATTAAAGAAACGATAAAATTATTTTAAAAAATTTTCCGAAATTCAATTTTATTTTCAATATTTAACACTTTAATAAAATTTCTTAAAAGAATTCAATTCTTTACCTAAACAAAATTTTGATAAAATTCATCAGAAACATTTAATTATTTTTAATACCATTTTAAATAATATCAGTAAATAATTCAATTTTTTCCAAAATATTAACAAAAATCTTTGGAAGAATTCAATTATTTATACAAATTCCATAAAATAGATAAAACTCAATTATTGTCAAGTTATAAGAAAATTTTTTTTAAATTCAATTATTTTCATAACTAATTAAATTTTTTGCTGGAATTAAATTATCTTTACAAATAATAAAATTTTTAGGGAAATTCAATTATTTAAATAAATTTTAATAACATTTTTCATTAGAATTCAATTTTTTTCAAAATATTAATAAAATTCTTTCAATGAATATAATTATTTACACAGTTTCCATACAATTTATAAAATTAAATTAATTTCAAGTTTTAAGAAAATTCTTTGAAAAAATCCAATAATTTTCATAACTAATAAAATTTTCTGCTGGAATTAAATTATCTTCAAATAAAATAAATTATTTTATTCTTTAAATAAATTCAGAAATAGGTACTCATCAGGCTTTTCTGCAATGAACCCATCTTGTGCAAATTTTCTTAAACAAATTTTTAAATGTTTTTTTTGCAAAAAACTTTTTTAAAAATCGGCGTTTTTCATATTCAAAATTTAAATTGCCCTAACTTTGCCCCCAATTGTCCCACTCGGCCCATTTTTAGGATATACACTCCATGGGAGTATACAAACTCAGACCTATTAGGGCGACAAGAAGAAAAAATTTTTTTTGCCTATTTTTTTATGCAATTTCGAAAAATGACGTCAAAACCCAAAGTGGTCAACATTAGGGGTATCCGGACAAAAAGTCCAAAACAAAAAGTCCAAATAAAAAAATCCATAGTAAATGAAATCCAAAAAATTAAAATAACAAATAGTTTCACTTTGGATTTATTTTTTTGGGGATTTTTTGTTCTGGTCAAAAAGTACCTTTCCTTTTTTTGAAACATTTTATAGAATAATCGAAATTCTTCTAGAAATTTTTTTATTTATGAAAATAATTGAATTTTTGTGAAGAATTTTTTTATTTTTAAAAATAATTGAATTTTTGACATTTTGTAAAGAATTTTATAAAAATTGTTGAAAATAATTGTATTTATGGGAATAATTGTATTAAAAATTTTATAGAATAATTGAAATTCTTCTAGAAATTTTTTTATTTATGAAAATAATTGAATTTTTGTGAAGAATTTTTTTATTTTTGAAAATAATTGAATTTTTGACTTTTTGTTAAGAATTTTATAAAAATTGTTGAAAATAATTGTATTTATGGGAATAATTGTATTAAAAATTTTATAGAATAATTGAAATTCTTCTAGAAATTTTTTTATTTATGAAAATAATTGAATTTTTGTGAAGAATTTTTTTATTTTTGAAAATAATTCAATTTTTATAAAGAATTTGATTAAAATTGTTGAAAATAATTGTATTTATGGGAATAATTGTATTAAAAATTTTATAGAATAATAGAAATTCTTTTAGAATTTTTTTATTTACGAAAATAATTGAATTTTTTTATGTTTCAAAATAATTGAATTTTTGTAAAGAATTTTTTTAAAAATGTTGAAAATAATTCCGATTTTATAGCGTAAAAGTAAAAATGTGTCTTTTTCACAAGTTTCATTATTTATTTATTTTGGATTTTTTGACTTTGGAAATTTTTATTTTAGATTTTTTGTACTTTGGAATTTTTTTCTTGGACTTTCCGGTCTGGATTTATTAAATTGGATTTTTTGTCCTGTATAATCACATTAGGTACAACTGTTAGGCCATTTCTGGCCAGCAAGGGTACACTTGACCTATACTCATTTTTAAATTGCTATAACTTTTTTTCTAATTATCCGATTAGGCTGAGGCTACAATTTTCCGACTCGTCAGGCTTTTCTGCAATGAACCCATCTTGTGCGAATTCTGTTAAAAAAATTTTTAAAGGAATGTTGTTGATTAAATTTTGGTAGGAATATTAGAAAAATGTTTGATAAATATTTTATTGAAATATTAAAAAATATTGGAGGAATATTCCATTGGAATATTGTTTTAATATTTGAGGAATATTAAAAAATATAAAAAAGAAATGTTTAATTGGAATATTAAATAAATATTGAAGGAATATTTCATTTGAATTTTGATAAAATATTGGAAGAATATTTTATGGAAATATTAAAAAAAATATTGCAGGAATATTTTATTGAAGTACTAAAAAAATATTGCTAAAATATATTCACATTAAAGAAAAAATCAAAAACATGTGTAGAAAATACTTTTGTCAAACAGATGTTTTTAATCTATAAAAATCTATTTAAAAAAAAATGTTTAGAAATATGAATGGAATATATTTTTATTCGAAAAAGAGTTTTATGTAATCTTTTATAATGATTTATTTATATTTTCTGACAGGGAAAATAGGGTAATTTCTTCACCCTAAAATATTGTTTTCATAATTTATATACTTAAGTTTATTTTTTATGTACTTTAATTTTCCCATTATTTAAGTTTTGTTTTCTTTCTGTTTTATTTATTTCTTTTTTTTATGTTTTTTTTGTTATGTCTGAACTCTTTCCACAAAATCACTCTAAAAACTATTTTTCAACTAGTAAGATTATTATGTTTAGAGTTAGGAAGTATGACGTATTAAAATGATTTACTATTAATAAACATTGAGAAAGATTTTGATTATAAATAGTTAGAAATATTTGCGCGTTTCCTCAATTTTAGAATTTGGTATTATATATATTTTTTCAACAACAAAGTATTTTTGAAGACACAATTCTATTGACTCGTCACGACATAATTTCATAATTATTGTAGAAAAAAAAATCATTACCATTCAAGTCGAATGAATAATTTTGCATATGAAGTGAAATAATTATTTCCAATTCTTTATTCTTTAATATATTTAAAGTGAAACAAATTCTATTTTGGAAATAATTGATGTTTTAAACGAAACAAAGTACTATTTTGAAAATATAATAATTGTTTATAATGAAACAAAAAGTACCATTTTTGAAATTATTTCAAATGAAACAAAGCATATTTTTTTGGAAATAATTATAAATTATGAAATTGACTTTTAGAAATGTAACTTATTACCCTTTATTTTAAACATGACCTTGACGGTTTTTTTTATTTCCTTGGGTCAAGAAATTTATTTCTCAGGGTAATTTATTTTTTAGGTTGTAGAATCTGATTTAGTTTTTATTATCATAATGTTGCAGAGTGTATATATCTTTTCTATCGTTGCTACAATATTGATTGAAGAGTAAAAATACATTTCATGGATTTTCACTATTTTATTTCCTTCTCATGCGAATTATTTGAAAAATTTAAAGAAAAGAAACTTTTGAATTGAAAAATAAATTTCAGTTCTGAATTAATTTAAGTAATTTTTTTTTTTTTTTTTTTTGAATTGAAGTAAATTTTTTTTATTCTGAATTAAAGTAAATTTTCATTTTGAATGAAATTTAAGAAAATTTTAATTTTGAAACTAAAATTACATACACTCACATATTTATATATGCATTTCCGTAAAATGCCACTTGATGCCAAACGCATTTCTTTTTGGAAATGATCCACATTTCACGACCTATTGATCTTTTCAATGTCCTTGTTTTCCAGACCGTGTCTAATTGCGTGACAAGACATCTACTCTACGCCAAAAGACCTTAAAGGTTAAACATTTACTTAAAAAAAAAAAAAAAAAAAAAAAAAAAATGATAGGACTATTAATCGATTTTTAACTGACCTGAATAACTTAATTCCCGCACCTTCTTCTATAGAGAGAATACAAATTGAATAATTATGTTCATATTTCTAAATATTCCATTTTTTAAATATTAATATTCTGTTTAGAAAGAAAAATGAAATTTTCATTTATTACATACAGAAGTTACGTATCTTTTGATAAGAGGCTTTTCATCTGAGAAGGAGACCTTACACTTTAGGGGATTAAATGCTGACGTATATTTCGCGTGTTCAAACAAATCAAATTTGCAGTCAAATCGCACAATAATTATTATTGTCTGTATATGTATTATTGAGCATATAAGGTTTTTGCACTTGAATAAATTTTAAACGAGTGGGAATTTATTTAGAAAATCCGCAAAAGTTTATAATCGACCCTTTAAACCTTTTGTAAATTTATTCCTTTCTTCTTAAAAAAAATTTTTTTTTCTAAATATCAACTTATTTTCACAAATTAAATTTTGTTTTTCTCTGACTTCTCCCAGATTTTCAGACAAAAATTGAATTCTTAAATTCTAATACATAAATTTATCAACAAATTTTTAAATAATTGAAATCATTTCACGAGTTTTAATAAAAATTTTAAGAATAATTATTATACATTTTTCACCAAGTTGAAGTCCATAACGTTGATCAACGAAAAAAATTGTCTACTTAGTAAATTAATTAAAAAAGCGCAGCAATATTGACACAAAAATATTTAGAAAGAAAAGATTGATGTTTATATTTTGATAATAATTATTTTACCAATTAAATATTAAATTAAAAATAATACTTGAAAGGTATTAAATTTTTTTCGTTGATAAACGTTGTGGACTTCAACTTCGTCATTTTTCGAGGAATTTGATTTACAATTTATTGAATTGAAAATAATTGAAATTCTGTGATGAATTTTCTTTTTTATGAAAATAAATGAATTTCTAAAAAGAATTTTATTATTGACGAAAATTAAATGCAGTCAATGCTGAATATTTATTAACATTTTTTACAGAGACAAAAAATTTACTCTACTGCTTTATTGTTTAACGTAAACAGTAATATTGATGTCTTAAGGAAATAATATGAAACTTTTAATATATTTGGTTCAAAGAAGTCAACATGAGGGCAATAAATTTCATTCACTTATAATTTATAAATACTATCAAGTATTAGTAATCGTGATTTTTTTTCTTCATTTTACAAAAAATTAATTTTATTTCAACTCTTTATATTGAATTTCTTTGCGCGAAAACAATTAGAATCAAAGAAAGAATTTTTTTTGAAGTGTATAATTAGTGCATTTTGGGGCAAAATGTTTGAAACAAAAGTTGCTGGGCTTAAATTAAATTACCAAATGGATTAAAATTAATATAATTCTTTTAAGCCCATCAACAATTTTTGTTCCAAAAATTTTGCCCCAAAATGCATATTTTAAGAAATATTTAAGTTGTTCCATTCTTTTGTCACACCCTGTATATTACTCTATATATAATTTTTTTTTTATTTTAATCAATCTGGAAATTTTAAAGATTAAATCATCAAAAATCAATGTTAGTCACAACTTTCATCATACAAATCAAATAGGGAAATTTTTTCATATTATTTCTCAGAATTGTTGCGTGTGACAAAATATTTTCACCTCTGATTCTTTGATAATAAAATAAATTGTAACCTTGGCCAATGTACCTATGGAAATATTTAGAAAAATTTTCCTTGAAAGAAATTTAAATATTCACATTTTCTCCATGGATAATAATTCATTATTATTTATATTAGTCAGTTAACAAATATAAATTTATTAGTCTGTATTTGCAAAATAGCCTTAAGAATAAGGGAAATTTTATTTGTTTATGAAAAAATTCATGAATAAAATTTGTACTAATAACAACAGTATTATTTGATAAATAAATTTAAAACTATGAAAAAATGTGGGACTAACTCTGTTGGGGCTCAAAAATTCTGGGAAAATTCAATAAACAATATTATTATTATTTTTATTATTTCATTATTATTATTATTGTATTATTACTATTTTAATTGTTATTATTGTTGTTCTTCAATTTATTTACTTATTTACGGAAAATGAATAATTTTTGAATTAAATTATTCTTTAATAAAACTATTATTATGTTTCTCCATTATTATTATATTTATATTATTATTATTGTTAGGTAAAATTATTTTTGCTTTTAATACTAGACTATAATTATTTATTATATTTGAATATAAATTTAAAGTTACGATAGACACTCTAAATATATTGTTCTAACAAATATAATAATTAAAATTAATTAATTAATTAATTAATTAATATAAAATTTTCAATTCGTTCATTAAATTAATTTATTAATTTAATTTTCAAACAATACGAGAGCATCTATCTTGAACTTTAATTTTATACAATAAAAAATACATTTTTTGGTATTTAATAAAAATGCATGTTCTATTAATTTTGTAATTAATATTGTTATTAATTTTATTAATACAATTTCTAATTTTTAACAGGTTTTATTTTGCATGATTTGTTTGTATGTTTATTATTAATATCTATTTTTTTCCCCTTCGTAGATTATATTAGAGAATTATTAATCGTTACAGTTCTTGGCTAGCAGTGCTTAAACGATTGCTTTGTAAATAATTATATTCCTCTATCTTTTTTTTTCTTTCTTTTATTGCACGATGCTCACATTACGTCGTATGTCGCAAATATATTTCTAAACCTAATCACGCATGTGCACCTGCATAAGTCTTGTTATATATTACCTTGATGGTGAGTACTCATTTTGTTTTTTTTATAAATAATTTTTTTTTCTCTTTGTTTTTAGTCAATAAATCTAATATTATATGGAGTGTTGAAAAAGTACGGAATCGGTCAAGTAGATCCTAATTAATTTATTTTTAAATTAATTTTTCTATTATATTATTTATTATAATTAATTAATAAGAATATTATATTAATTTTCTTTCTAAAATATTATAATTTATAAAATTTATTTTATAAATAAAATTTTTGTAATTTATTAGGATTTTTATTTATTTATTAAAGATAATTTATTAAAATTTATTAAAGATCTTTCGTTGGAATAATTTTTTTTTTAATACATTTCGAAAAATTTGATTAGTTTTGTACTTTTGAAGACTCTGTATGAATAATATGTACAGTGTGTCTAAATAATTTTACACTCGGTGAGAATATTTCTATTTTCTTAATTTTTTCAATACTTTTATTCATTTCAATTTTTAAATTTCTATAGAAATATTAAAATTCGTTTGAAACTTTTTGGACACTTTGTACATTTTATTTATTATACTTGTTAATTATTATTTACAATGTTCAATGAATTTAATTAACAATATTTTATTTCTATTTTATTGTATTTCATTCTATTTTTCATAAATAATAATTATACAAATTTAAATAATATCTAGATGAAAAAAATTAATTTAAAAAAAATTATTTTTCAATGAAATTAATTTTAAAAAAATTATTTTTTAGTGAAATTAATTTTAAAAAAACTATTTTTTAATAAAATTAATTTTTATTTTAGTTAATAAGTAATTAATTAATTAATTAATTTATTGTAATTAACAATTTAGTGTTATATGTTAAAAAGCACACGTGTTTATTTAATATTGATTAAAGTATATAACTAAAATACAGCACGAATTCTAATTACATTAATTACACATTTGCACGTTTAATTTGCATAATATATAGTTAATTTTTCAGTAGTTAGTCTAATGTTTTTTATTGCCTTGAATAATATAATTTTTTAATGAAAAATTTTTAATTTTTTTTTAGTTTCAAATCCATATTGTTCTATTTTGGAACAAAGTATGGAGTGACTCAATAAAAATGGTAATTCTTTATAATTCTCTTATTTTCCACACTGAATTACTATTTTTTATAAACTCCTTTTTGTATCATTTAATAGAGAAAAATTATACTGTTATTTCAAATAAATGTGTAGAAATTCAATTTTTCAAAATATAAACTAATGCTCATAAAAGATTATATATCCTTGAAATAGTTACAATCTTTAAGGGCATGTCGAACATTTTTTTTTAAATACTTGGAAAGATCTTTGAAAGTGCTCTGAATTGACGTCGATGCTCAGAGCCGAAAATTATTTTTTGGGATTTTTGTGAATGTTACTAATTTGACTCTTTACGTTCACCTAAAGCCGGCTAAAGGAATAAAAATTTTAAGGATATTTTTAAACCTGAAAACAAGAAATTACTTTTTTTATTATTAGAACTCTGAAGTTGGTGTTGACGCTAAGAGTCGAGAACTCTTTTTTTTTTTTGCTTCGAATCAAGAAAGTGAAAACATTTTTTCAAAGCTTTTAGGTTCAAAAATTACCTTAGAAATTGAAAGCAGTAAATAATTAGAATTGCTGTTGTCGGCAAGAATATAAACGAGTTGAGGGATTTGGAGTATCGACGTAATTGACATGCCCCAAAGGATAGTGACTTAAATTTTACCAATTTTTAATATTGTAAAAAATTCATTGTGTCATTATAAAGAAACGAATAAAAATTCTTTCCCCAGGAAAAGGCAGATCAAGAAGCGTGTATGCTGAGGGATTCGACACCTCGGAGCCGGTGCGAGAACCGTCGGAAGGTCCTTATGGTAGCTGACGGTGTCGCGGGTGCCGTGCCAAACGAGATTCAGGGGTTAAAAGGCTGGCCGCGTCGCTGGAGCCAGTCGACAAATACCTATATTTAGAAGAATGGCCGACAGGAACCGAAACTTCCTTCGTGACAATCCTAGCGACGCGGTGAAACAACATCTCAAGAATCATAATAATCACAATAATAATAATGATTCAGGAATTGTCAGTCCACCACGAAAAGAGGGTCTCTACGTGAAGAAAGATGCCAGCAATTATCAACGCCTCGTTAACTATCAAAAGGAAGAAATTCCACAAAATAAGGACACAGAATCAATTGGTTCAATATCACGTGATCAAAAAAATAAGGACAAAAAACGTGGACCAGCGCCCATTGTTGGCTGGCACAATGGCAGTCCCACAGTATTTCCCAGTTCACCACTTAGTTCACCCGATCAGGAAATATTTGAAAAATCCCCCAAAAAAACAACAACTCTTTCAGAGAATACAAAAATTGAATCCAATGGCAATAAATCGAAATCAAATGAAACGAGAAGTTCGTCCAGAAGTTCTGGAATTGGACAAGATTCGAATAATACAGAGAATCTCAGTAGCATTGCCGATGAACGGCTAATGTTAAATACACCACCATTTACAATTGATGGAAGTGAATCATTAACACCCGATGGAGAAACACAATTTACGACAAATGATGATTTCAGTATTGGTGATGAGTTTCGTGATAAAATGGATTTTTTGAGTCCAGTTACCGATTGTACGGAGGATAGAATACCAGCGACTCCTGTTGATAGTTATTTGACGTCGCCAAATCTTACCGTTGGTCCAAGTCCCACTGAGAGAAGTGAAAATGAAACGGAGACAACAAGAAAATCACCGGAGAAAACACAGGGAATACTGGTTCATCGAAAATATTCTGATCCTGAAAAAATTTTGATAACAAATCCCGGTTATATTGATGTTGATAAGAAACGAGACTCGATTGATGGTGGGGAGAGT
Organism: Leptopilina heterotoma; assembly: GCF_015476425.1. NCBI lineage: Eukaryota > Metazoa > Arthropoda > Insecta > Hymenoptera > Figitidae > Leptopilina > Leptopilina heterotoma. The sequence continues at coordinate 6,270,235 of NW_025110833.1, forward strand.
ATACTGGAGATATATGACGATGAAGATGGTTTGGAATCGTTGAACGATGAAACGGAGGATATTAAACCAAAGATACCTGACGGCGGTTGGGGTTGGGTCGTAGTGATGGCGTCATTAATAATTTCCATGGTGGCCGATGGAGTTTCTTTCAGTTTTGGTCTATTGTATAGTAAATTCCTAGAGGAATTTGGAGCCTCAAAGGCTAAGACTGCTTGGATTGGGTCATTATTCATGGCGGTGCCTCTACTATCAGGACCTGTGATGTCAGCATTGGTTGATCGTTACGGATGCAGGAATATGACAATAGCTGGGGGTTTTATATCAGGAATGGGATTTGTTTTAAGCAGCTTCAGTAACAGCATTGAGGTAATGTACCTGACTTTTGGCGTCATTGCGGGACTAGGTTTGGGTTTGTGTTACGTCACTGCGGTTGTGAGCATCGCTTATTGGTTCGATAAGAAAAGAACTCTAGCTGTAGGTCTAGGGGCTTGCGGTACAGGTATAGGTACATTTGTATACGCACCAATGACTTCGTTTTTCATTAAGGAATACGGTTGGAGGGGAACTATACTCCTATTAGCTGGTACATTCTTCAACATGATTGTCTGCGGTGCAGTGATGAGAGATCCAAAATGGTGGATTTTAGAGCAGAGAAAGCAGAATTTAGGTTCACCGAAGAAATCAACGGCGAGATCGGATGGTGCCAGATCACCGAATACTCCAGTCGAGGAGTTTCCCGGTGTTGAGGAACTTCGAAAATTACTCAAGAGTGGAAAAACACCTGAGTATTTGTTGCAAAGTTTGAGAACGAGTACGGAAACACCAACGACTGTTGACGGAGGGGGAACATCTTTTAGGAGTGTTGTCAATTTGCCGACTTTCGTGAGACAGAGTGAAAAGGTTCGTTAGCTTGATTCTTCACTTAGAATCGTAATAGTATGGTTTTTTGATTGACATACTATTTATTCATACTAATTACAAAAAGAATTATTTTCTTTCAGGTGCCTTTGGAGGTTCTAGAATCCCTTTCTTCAAATTCAAGACTGTATAACGTAATTTTGGAAAACTATCCCAGTATTTTGCTGTGCAGATCCTTGTCCGACAAGAAGCTCGATGATTGGAATCCTGATGTATTCAATAAGCGAGGAGTCACAATGTCGATGAGGTTACAAGACTGGTCTGCTATCTGCAACCTGCACGATTTTTATTTACTTTAGCCTAAATAATTTATAGCAACTAATCCAATTTACTTTTCGTTATTTTTGCACACCTCCACTTAACTATTTCCCTTTTCTTTTGTTTAACTCCTTAAGTACCAAGATTAGACATCCAAAGTCTTTAACTAAAGGGGTTAAATAGTACACTTTTCAGAAACTAACGAACCGTACATTTTCAGGATAAAGCAAGCAACGGACAAAGCAAAGCGAGCCCAAAATCAGACGAAGGATTCTCGTCCTGGTTCAACTCATGCATCAACGAAAGTTCTTGCCACCAGAAGAATGTCTAGGAAGGACCTGGAGGAAACGAATCCGTTATTGGCAAAAGAAGTAGCTCAGGCTGTTAGTAATTTAGAAGTGTTTATCAAAAATAAGTTTTTAATAAATAGAGTTTAACGAAGTTGATTGTTCTTTTTCTCAGATGGCTGAAGCCGAACGGGCGAAATCCGTATCGAGACATCATCTACCTGGAATTTCAGGTGGCGTTGTTAGAACTGATTCATTGCCCTGGCTTAGGAGACAGTTTAGTACAAATACTCATTACTTCAAGGATATTCGAGTGCACAGAAATTCTGTTATGTATCGAGGTGCTGTATTGAATCTCCACAAGTATAGACTGAGAGCTAGTAGCTGTCCGAATATATACAGAAACAGTATGACGACTTTGGCAAAGGAGAGCGAGGAGGCACGTTTCGTTTAAAATTTATTTATGCTTCAGTTTTTAATAACTTCAAATTTATTAAACCAAATTTATTTAACCAGATTTATTAAAAGTTGCATCAATCAAATAGTTGCATTAGAAAGAAAATTTTCAAAAAGTACTAAAATATCCTCTATTTTTACAGAAATGGTACAGTGAATTGATCGAATTACTAAAAGGAATGATGGACTTTTCAATGTTTCTCGAATTACACTTTCTTTTACTGTCTTTGTCGACAATTTTACTATTCACCTGGTTCATTGTCCCCTATTTTTATCTCGTTGAGCATCTCAAAAGGAATGGACACTCGGAGGATGAGGGTTCTTTTTTACTTAGCATCATTGGAATTACAAATACAATAGGAATGGTAAACGGATTTTTGAAATTAATTAACCACGAGAGAATAATGAGACTTCACTTTCTATACGGCTGCGAATGTTTTCTAAAAGATTTTTGCAGACTTTGGAATCTTTAGTTATGAATCTCATGAAATTTTAAGTAATTTTTTAATTTCTTGAAGTAATTATCGTTCATAAGATTCCATCATGAAATTTTCAGTCAACTTTAGCGTCAAATGCTGAAAAGCGCAGTGAACAATTAAGGAATTACTTTAAGTTTGATGAGCTTTTCGACTAAAGATTCAGAAGTGTGTAAACTTGCAGTCAAGTTAATTTCAACTCTGAGGAAGCTTTCGGTGCTATTCCAGTGGTAAAAGAAAACATTGAGGTTCTAGGAACGTTCCTAAAACGTTTAATGTCTGACAAAGAATGTACTATTAATCAATCATGTTCTAAAAACGTTTTTAGAACAAGAAACGTTTTAAAAATGTTAATGTGTCAGACATGAAATGTTTTAGGATTGTTCCTCGAACGTAAATGTTTTTTTTTCACCACTGGGTTCAATTTAAAGTACATAATGAGTATATAGACTAAAAAAAAGTAAACTATGCACCTTTAGGCACTTGTTGGCGAAATATTGAAAGAAAAAATTGTTTCACAGATTGGTTTAGGCTGGGCTGGCGATCAACCTTGGATGAATGTCAGCAAAACCTACACTTGTTGCCTCGTTGCCTGTGGAGTGGCAACATGTCTAATGTCATTTTTAACCTACAACTATTATTTCATGATAATTGTCTCGGCATTTTTTGGATTATTTTTTGCGAGTAATTTTAGTTTCACACCGGTAATTCTCGTTGAATTGATACCATTGGAGAGATTTACGACTGCCTACGGTCTGAGTCTTCTTTGTCAGGGTATTGGCAATTTATTAGGACCACCATTAGCGGGATTACTTTTCGATATCACCGGTACATGGGATCTATCATTTTTCATGGCTGGTGGTTGGATTATTTTCTCAGGATTTCTCATGGGATTTATTCCTTACACCACCAATAGAAAAATCTGGGGCAGTGGTCCAGTGGAAATGGAGAAGGAAAGAGAGGCGTATGCTTAGGAAAAATAATTTCTCCTTTCTGTTAGTTTTGAATAATATATTTAAGGGCTAATTCCACCAATCACAATTAAAAGCTACATGGTACATAGTACGCTGTACCACAAATGCATTAAATTCATCATAACTTTGAAACTAATCCACATTAATCAAAATTTCAAATTCCAAGCTCTAATAAAACTCTTCCCACAGCTAATGAAACAGAAAAAAAAGAAACAAAAGAATAAATAAAATAATAATAAATAAAAAAAAGTGTCAAGATACATTTTCTCCTATGTCGGACGAAAAAATTAAAGACAGTTTAACGACTTCATGTTTGATTGATTGAGGATTTAATAATTGATTAACTTTTAATCAGTATTGGTGAAACTAGTCCTAATTGTGTCCAAAGATCTACGACAAATATTAATTAATTATATAGGCCATCCGTGAAATAAATAATAATTTTTCCCAAGGAAAATATTTCACATATAGAGAGAATTTAATGCATGTGAATCATTGCATAATAGATAAAAGAAATATTATTTGGTAAAACAATTAAAAACAATTTTGTCATTATTAGCAAAATTGTACCCATATACTCTTGGTTTGTTTTTAAGTTCTGAATTAGATTTATCATCTTTAAGCTCCTCTTCATTGAATTTTATTTTTTAAAATTTGTTTTCTTTTTCAGTGTGTAATTTTGTTTTAACGTTTAGAAAAAAAATACTTTTCTTTTTCTGAATCTCTTGAACATTCCAGATTCTCGTAATATATTAGTTTTTATTGTAGATACTTCGATTGAATTTGTTGATAATTGTTACGTTTTATGTAGTTATTAAAAAAAAAACAGATTTTCTGGCACTGTTGAATAATTTTTGTTATCTAAATCTTGTAAATCCTGATGTGATCTGAAAAATACTAGTAATATTATACTAATTAACCTATTATATAGAAAGGAAAGAATAACAATAGGGTGACACTGAATCTACAAAATTGTAATATAGAAAAATGTGATGCTGAAGCATAAGATAAAATTTAGTTTAACAGTTAATTAATAATTTTTAAATTTAAATAATTAGTAAATTAGTTTTCGAATTAACTAATTACGATAATTATGCAATTAATATTAATTAATTAATGATGAAATTAATTATACAATTAGTTATCCAATTAATTAATTATCAAATTTGTTATGACATTAACTATTAAATTTATTATTGAAGTAATTAATTGTGAAATTAATAATTGAAGTAATTAATTGTGAAATTAATAATTGAAGTAATTAATTATGTAATTAATAATTGAATTAATTAATTATGAAATTAACAATTGAATTAATTAATTTTGAAATTAGTTATAAAATTAATTATCGAATTAATTATTTATAAAATTAATTATGAAATTAATTATTATGAATTTAATGAATTATTAATTAAATGAATGTTTTTTTTAATTAATTTACTCCAGTGATGTTGTTTTACTGTGTATGGATTTTATTTACATGAAGCACAATAATATTTACAAACAAATCGGCAAATGTTATTTTACGAAAAATGGAAACTTTTTTTGTATATATAGTATTTTTAAAATAAGTATTTGATAAAATAGGTACAGGAGAACAAATTACGCTTACAGAAAAACAGAAATGCTACACAATATTATACCATCCTGAAACGATAAAATTATTTTGAAAAAAATTTCTTAGTTTTGTCCTTTCGTGAAATTTAAAAATTAAAATATTAAAAAAATAATAAAATACAGACAAGAATATTGCAAAGCACAGAAAAATAGATTTGACTCCACACACGGTGTTTTTTTTTCTAAATGAGAGGGGAGGGTTTGAAAATCAAGTGTGGTTTATAAAAAAAAAATTTGTCTTTAAATAGGTACTACTCCCCTCCCAGTATGCACGGGCCTGATATAAAAATAAAATAAAAATTTTGTTATCAAAGTCTTATTTAAATCTATTAAAATACTTTTTTTTTGGAAAACTTTCAATAATAAAAAATACAAAAACCAATAAAAATAATTTTTGTGGGTAATTTTCAATAAAAAAAAATATAAAAAAAAACAAAAAATTTGTATTTTTAAGAAATACAATAATTGCCACATTTTCAAAACAATCAAAATTCAAGCACCTTTTTGATATAGATATAGATTTTGTAAAACATTGTTGCCTTTCATTATACAGGAGACTGGAGTATTTAATAATAATAAAAAAAAAATATTACGATGTTAATTTATTCTTAAAATATTATGTTTTTTTTTCTTATTAAAGAAAAGAACAATTTTTTCAATTATACGGTTTTCTAAATAGATAACTATATATTTTTAATAAGGACATTTGTATAACTATTATCAAAAATCCAAATTGGGATGTGTAATTTTTTATAAAATTTTCTCTTATATAATTATACATTAATTATATTGATTATTGTATTCTCTCATTTTTTCCTCGATATTATATTATAATGTTACACATTTTTCATTGAATTCGATAAAAAAAAAATTGTCATTATTTATAAATATATAGAATATTTTTAACTTATTCTCTTTAAAATTGAATTAATAAACGTCGTTTTGTAGGTATATAAATATTTCATATTAAGAATATTCTGTATTTTACTTTTTCGAAATGTCAAAAATTTATGTATTTTTTTATTTTAAATAATTGTTCTGTAATACTGTATTAAACGAAAATTGATTAGAGAATATTGTAAAAGATAAATTTATGTTCTGAAAATTAATTTATTAACTAGAAATTTTGTCATATTAGGTTTTATGTTCTACAAAAAAAGACAATGAATAAAAATTTGTATCAATAGGATTGGTGCATGTTATTTGTTGTATTATGAATATTATGATAATAATGTTAATGAGTCTAATAAAAAATAATAATAATAATAATAATAATAATAATAATAATAATAATAATAATAATAATAAAATAATAATATTTATTAACTTAATAAAAATAAGGATAATAAAAAAATAATGATAATAACAATAATAATTATAGTAATAAAATATGTTTCTTCTTTGAATATTTAATATTCCATTAAAATATTTAGAAAATGGTGTCAAAAATATTTTCATTTTTATTTTTAAGAAAATATCAAAAACAAATGTTTTAATTATTTTTTTTAATTATTAATTAAATAATAAAAAATATTCCTGGAATATTTCTTAGTTTTATTTCCTAGATTTTAATGGAATATTTTTAATAGAAATTTCTTTTTGAACACATTTTTTTTTAAATAATTTTTTTTTAGAAAAATATTAGGAATGTAGGTAGTAATTTAAAAACATTCAAGGAATATTAATAAAATATTTTAATGAAATATGTTTCAGATGTAAAATATTAAAATATTCCTGCAATAATTTTGTAGTTGTATTTTCCTTTTTGAATTAAATATTTATTTCAATAAATAAAAAAAAATTTAGGGGAATGTATATATAATGAGTGACAAATTTCACGTACAACTTGAATATTTAAATTTTATATATTATTAAAAAATAAGTTATACAAAAAATATCGATAACATTTTATTTATTAAATTTTTTAATTTATTTTAAAAAATTTAATTTAAAAAAGATTTTTATTTAAATATATATTTTAACTATATTTGAATAAAAAAAAATGATTTAAAAAAAAAGTTTCACTACAAAATAATTTTAATATAATTTATTAATTAAGTATAGAGTAATAAAAAAAACAAGTTTGGTAAAATTCCAGTCTTCATTTTTTTTTATAAACCGGAAATTACTGATTTGTAATTTCACATTATATAAAGAGGACGGAAGTAAAATTCTTTTTTTCTCAATAACCTGGTGATGTTGTAGGACTCGATGGACTTGGACTAGGACTTCTTCTCGGCACTTTTGGCACTCCCACTTTAATGGCAAAATTTTGTAAACTTTTTGGAAATATTTTTGTTATTATTGTGTGCTGTGGTCCGAACATTGCGTCGCACATTACTCCCAATCTTACTCCATTGCCATGCCTGTGGAGTGTCATCGACATACCTGTGAAATTTTTCCATTTTATTTTCTTATTTTTTTTATTATTATTTTTCAATTTTTACTGTTTATCAGTTTTTGTTATTATTTCCGTATCTAATTTTTTCTTCACTTTGTCTATCATTTATTATTATTATTATTATTACTTTTTTTGTAGTCGGATGTTACATATTCTATTAATATTCCAATGAAATATTTTATTAATATTCCAACGAAATATTTCATTAATATTCCAATGAAATATTTTATTAATATTCCAACGAAATATTCTACCATAGTATTTTAATAAAATGTTTTTTTTAATATTATAATATTTTTTTGCAATATTCCATAGTGATTTTTTTACTATTTAAAAATTCTTTTGTAATATTGCAAAGGAATAAACTTACGTTTATTTTTAAATTGAATATATTTAATATGCATATGTTTTTGATTTATTTTAAACAATTTAGATTTAAATTGGACTTACTGCAATTTCCTTGAGGTGGTCGCCAATAAACTGCGGTACGAATATTGTCAATTGGCAAATCTCCATCCACGTGTGTCAGAGAAACTGAGTATCTTCTCGTCAGATGATTAAGTAAAATTTTCAGAAATATTGAGGGCAAACAAGACGTAATTAATCCAGAGGATGTCTCAGCTTTTGTTATGGCGTAAATTGCCTTTTGTTTTGATCTTGCATCTTGGATATTCCTCTGAATAATCTGAATTAACAAAATAAATATAAATTCAAATTAAAAAAAAAAAAAAAAAAAAAAAAAAAAAAAAAAAAATTGTTGAGGAGAATTAAAAAAATAAAAAGTAAAGAAATAAATCATTAAATTAATTAAATAAATTAATGTTCGTTTTCAATTTTCATCACACCTGTAAAATTTCAATGAGATCATCCTCAAATAGATGGGTTCTCGTTGGAAGGCCCAAGCACAAAAGCCCTCTGGTTTTGTGATTTTTCACAAAAAGATCCCTCTGACTGACAAATTCTGCTGTTGCCAATATCTCCTCTGGTATTTGATGTAGTGATTGTCGAAAATACTCCTTCAACGAATCGACAATTGCCACTAAAAGTATTTCCGTTTCTGTCGCGCCAGTAACACTGGAAATTTTTTGCAGTATTTCTGTATTCACTTCGTCCGACCAGGCAACGACTTTTCTGCCACATGGCGAAATTTTTTGCAAAAGATTTATTTCAGTGTGCTTTAAAAATAGCTCGTCAAAAATTGACCTCGGCGCTCCTACAGCTATTGCAGTTATGGAGAAAAGTTCCAGAGTTGCCTAAAAAGATTTTTCAAAATTCATTTCTTTTTTTATTATACATGATTGGTACAAAAAAATTTATTTTCTTTTTCCCAGATTTTCAGACAAAATTTTTTTTTCCCTGATCCTAAAGAATATTCTGATTCACTCTAAAAATTATTAGATACTCAAAAAAATTTTTTATTACATTTACGAATATTTCTAATATTGTAAAATTATTCGATAATTTTTTATTATTTAATCAATGTTTATTAGAAAATTCTACGAGAATTCAAATATTTATTTTTTTCTTTCTTTATTTTACAATCAATTAAATAGAAAAATAAATAATTTATTGATTGATTGAATGTTTCTCAAAATTGAATTTTTAATTTTTATAAAGAATTTTATCAATAAATTTTTAAATCATTAAATTCTTTCGACGAATTTTAATAAAATTTTTAAGAATAATTAAATTTTTGCGAGGAATTTGATTAAAATTGAAATTAAAAACAATTGAAATTCTGCGATGAGTTTTATTATTTATGAAAATAATTGAATTTCTAAAAAGAATTTTGTTATTTACGAAAATAATTGAATCTCTGTTAAAAATTGTATTGTTTTTGAAAATAATGGAATTATTATAAAGAAATTTATAAAAAATTTGTAAATAATTGAATTCTTTGTAAATAATTGAATTCCTGTGATATTTTTATTATTTATGAAAATAAAAATTAATTCTACAAAATTTTTAGTTAAAAGTACATAAAAATGAAGATTTTCAAAGATTTCAATTTGAAACTTTTACAAAATTCAATTATTTCTAAAAATTGCAATTATTAGTAACTTCTTAATTTTTAAATCAATTTTTATTAGAAAATTCAAAGAAAATTCAATTATTTAAATACAAACAGATAATTCATTAAATAATTATAATGTTTCTTAAAATTAAATTATAAATTCTCAGAAAGAATTTTATCAATAAATTTTTAAATCATTAAATTCTTTTAACGAATTTTAATAAAATTTTTGAGAATAATTACATTTTTTCGAGAAATTCGATTAAAATTGAATTAAAAATAATTGAAATCCCGTGATGAATTTTATTTTTTATGAAAATAATTGAATTCCTAAAAAGAATATTATTATTTACGAAAATAATTGAATCTCTGTTAAATATTGTATAGTTTTTGAAAATAATGGAATTATTATAAAGAAATTTATAAAAAATTTGTAAATAATTGAATTCTTTGTAAATAATTGAATTCCTGTGATATTTTTATTATTTATGAAAATAAAAATTAATTCTACAGAATTGTTAGTTAAAAGTACATAAAAATGAAGATTTTCAAAGATTTCAATTTGAAACTTTTTCAAAATTCAATTATATCTAAAAATTGCTATTATTAGTAACTTCTTAATTTTTAAATCAATTTTTATTAGAAAATTCAAAGAAAATTTAATTATTTAAATACAAACAGATAATTCATTAAATAATTATAATGTTTCTTAAAATTAAATTATAAATTCTCAGAAAGAATTTTATCAATAAATTTTTAAATCATTAAATTCTTTTAACGAATTTCAATAAAATTTTTGAGAATAATTACATTTTTTCGAGAAATTCGATTAAAATTGAATTAAAAATAATTGAAATCCCGTGATGAATTTTATTTTTTATGAAAATAATTGAATTCCTAAAAAGAATATTATTATTTACGAAAATAATTGAATCTCTGTTAAATATTGTATAGTTTTTGAAAATAATGGAATTATTATAAAGAAATTTATAAAAAATTTGTAAATAATTGAATTCTTTGTAAATAATTGAATTCCTGTGATATTTTTATTATTTATGAAAATAAAAATTAATTCTACAGAATTGTTAGTTAAAAGTACATAAAAATGAAGATTTTCAAAGATTTCAATTTGAAACTTTTTCAAAATTCAATTATATCTAAAAATTGCTATTATTAGTAACTTCTTAATTTTTAAATCAATTTTTATTAGAAAATTCAAAGAAAATTTAATTATTTAAATACAAACAGATAATTCATTAAATAATTATAATGTTTCTTAAAATTAAATTATAAATTCTCAGAAAGAATTTTATCAATAAATTTTTAAATCATTAAATTCTTTTAACGAATTTCAATAAAATTTTTGAGAATAATTACATTTTTTCGAGAAATTCGATTAAAATTGAATTAAAAATAATTGAAATCCCGTGATGAATTTTATTTTTTATGAAAATAATTGAATTCCTAAAAAGAATATTATTATTTACGAAAATAATTGAATCTCTGTTAAATATTGTATAGTTTTTGAAAATAATGGAATTATTATAAAGAAATTTATAAAAAATTTGTAAATAATTGAATTCTTTGTAAATAATTGAATTCCTGTGATATTTTTATTATTTATGAAAATAAAAATTAATTCTACAGAATTGTTAATTAAAATTATATAAAAAATTAAGATTTTCAAAGATTTCAATTTGAAACTTTTACAAAATTCAATTATTTCTAAAAATTCCAATTATTAGTAACTTCTTCAAAATTCAATTATTATCTAAAACTTTAACTGAAATTAATTTTTAATTCAATTTTTATTAAAAAATTTAAAGAAAATTCAATTATTTAAATATAAAGATAGATAATTTATTGAATAATTAAATGTTTCTTAAAATTGAATTCTTATACATAATTTTATCAAAAAATTTTTAAATAATTGAATTCTTTCCACGAATTTTAATAAAATTTTTAAGAATAATTACATTTTTCGAGGAATTTGATTAAAATAGTTTGAAAATCATTGAATTGAAGAAAATGTTTGAAAATAATTGAAATTTTGCCATGAAATTTTCTTAAATTTTTTGAAAATAATTGAATTTCTGAAAAGAATTTTATTAGGTATTTATAAAGATAATTGAAATTTTGCTATGTAATTTATAAAATTTTTTGAAAATAATTGAATTTCGGAGAAGAATTTGATTATTTAAAAAAAATATAATTGAAATTTTGAAGGAAATTTTTTTTAAACTTTTGAATATAATTGAATTTTTGCCGACATTTGTAACTTAACTTCGAAATGCAAATTCTTTTAGTATTTTCAACTAAAATTCTTCTATAAATCCATTATTTTTAATAATTAATTAGATACGTATTAAAAAATTAAACTAATTTCAGAAGAATTTGAAATATTCCAATTTTTCAAAAATCTGAGTTCTTTAAAATTTCTAATTAAATTCATTCAAAATTGAAGTTTTATAAAATTTCAAATTAATACCTTTTGAAGTTCAACTATTTATGAATGAAGTTATTTAATTAGAAATTATTGTCAGAAATAGAAAAAATTGAAGGTTTCGTGGTAATTTCATAGTTTATGAGACAAAAAAAAAAAAAAAAAAAACTCGAAAATTCAGAATTTTCTTATGAATTCTAAAAATTTAATTTTTTCTAGTACTTTTGATAAAAATTTCTGACTTTTTCCTGACTTCCCTAACCTGTGGAAATCCTGTTATAATTAAAAATAATAATTTAATTTATTATTATTCAATTATTTCTACAATTACATTATATTATTTATTTTATTATTCATTAATTTACTATTTAATTTATTATAATTATTATAATTATTATTATAATTATAATAATAATAATAATTATTATTATTATTATTATTATTATTATTATTATTATTATTATTTTTATTATTGTTGTTGTTGTTGTTGTTAATAATAAAATGTTAAATAAAATAATAATAATTTACTTTAATTATTTAACTTTGTTGAATTATTTATTTAATTTTTGTATTTTTTAATTTTACAGAAATATAGTTTACCTGGAAAATTAGTGGCAGGTAGGAAAAAAGTATCGAAGAAAGTGTGTCGGGATAGTAATGTTTGTCTGATGATTTAAACGCTTTTAATTCGCGAATAAATAAAATTGGTATTTTTAACGTCAAGCTCACAGCCAAATACCAAATCCAGGAGATAATGAAGCGAGAGAATTCAAATGGATTTAAAGATGCTGAGAAGGATTTTAAAATAATTTTAGACGTAAAATTTCGTGTCTGCGCTTCTTTCCGAAGAATCTGAAGAATTTCCTTGACACGAAGTCCTTCAACTTTCTTATACTTCCTGTAAAATTTAAGGAATTTAAATTTTTAATTTAATTTTAATTTTAATGTTTAAATTTTACAACTTATTGTAAATATTATAAAATATTTTCAATTAAATTAAAAAAAATTTTTTTTTAACATTTATTGAAATATAGGTCAAATTTTATTAATAAACAATGAATAAATAGTGAATAGTTTGCCGCAAGATTACGTACTATCTGAGTATTGAATTAATTAATATTATTTCATTATTAATTTAATAATTACTATGACTGTCTAAATAAGTAATAATTATATAAATAAATAATAATTATATTAATAATAAATAATAACTTTAATACTTAATTAATAATAAATAATTTAATTAATTAAATTTAATTGAATAAAAAAAAAATTTTAATTTAAATTAAATTAATTAATTAATTAATTAATTAAATTTAAATTTAAAATTTTTAAAATTTAATTTAATTTTTTTAATTTTCAAAATAATGATTGTACCTTGTGAGTTCTTTCATTGTCGATACCATAATAATGATTCCAATTTTGCCACACAGAAAGAGACTAATTGGCTTTTTGAATATTTCCGGTCTCTCAACTGGATCATTATTACATAAGAATTCATTCCAGGTGTTGCTGAAGCTTTCGGCGAGCTTTTCGTGAAGTCGAGGTAGTGCCGATGGTTCCGAATAAAGATTCGTGAATGGGGAATTTGTCTTTTGACATGGCCAATTCTCCGGGGAAACTTTCAATGGCAAAAAGTCGGCCAATGTAAAATTATCTTGTTGTAAAAGAAGATGATGTACACGTACGAGGCAAAAGTTACTCTCCTCACCTCTCACGAAACAATTAATTACATGCACTTGCCATGGCGAATGATTTGAGGGCAAGAATTTTGCAGTTACATCACTCACGTAATCCTGAAAGTGGATTTTCTTTAATTAGCTTTAATTTATCAATTATTCAATTTATTTATAGGTATTTAATATATTTTATTTATTCTTTATTTTACTCATTATAATTATTTTTTATTTTATTCATTTTAATTATTTTAATTATTTTAATTATTTTTTATTTTATTCGTTGTAATTTTTTTTTATTTTATTCATTTTAATTATTTTATATTTATTTAATTTATTTATTTATTGATTTTATTTATTATTATTTTATTTATTCATTTATTTATGTTCAGCTATATTTTATTTATTTTTTACTAATTTATTCACTCTTTTTTGTTATTTATTCTTTTATTTATTTATCACTCATTTAACATATTATTTGTTTATTTAGTTTGTTTATTTACTCATCTATTTATCTGTTTGGTTGTTTACTTTTTTGTACAAAAAATGAATAATTTTTAAGTTTTTCAATTTCTTTTTTTTTATGTGCGATTAAAGCAAAAGAATAAGTGGTAGAAGAAAAATTTGAACCTGAATATTGGATTCTGTGATTGGTCGGCCTTTAAAGGAACCAGGCGAAATAGTTAAATGATTATCGACAGAAAAATCATCAAATTTTCTCCAGGCATAGAGACCCCATTTTGTGGTTAATGTCATCTTGAGAAAATTTTTCGATGACGCTAAATGAATTAAGTGACTCCTCACATTATCCGTTTGGAATCTTCCCTGGACCAGTAAAGTGTATATTCCCTATACAAATAAATTAGCATAAAATTTAATTAAATAATTAAAATTAATTTCGTTAATTTAATAATAAAATTAAAAATAATTGATGTAAAATTTAATTATAATTAAAATTAATTTAATTAGTTTATACAATTGTTCTGACAGTTGGCAGTGCCTAAAGTCATTTAAGAAGAAGAAGAAGAAGAAGAAAAAGAAGAAGTTTATAATAAAATTAAAAATTAATATAAAATCAAAGAAAACGTCAGGTAAGAAGTTTTAATTAAAATTTTAATTTTTAATTATACATTAAAAATTTAATTAATTAAATAAATTAAGAATAAAAAAATTTAATTAAATTTTAAGTTAAAAAGTAATTTTTTATCTTTATAATTGTTTTTTTTTAGTAGCAATTTATATTCTTTTTCTAATATTTGAATTATTTTTTTCAGGTGCTTGCCTGCTTTCTTCCATGCTCGAGAATACTTTTAATACTGTTCTGGTTGACAATCAAGTATTGCGGATATTTCCATTTTACGAAACGAACCCAACATCGTCTGGACCAATTCACGACTGGAAGAGACAAACTGGTTCACGTTATTTAAAGAAACTGTAAAGTTAGTGACACTCGACAATAAAAATAATTTGACAATTTTAACAAAAATTTGTTATGAATCAAATAAATTATGATCATTATATAATTTTCTATCTCCTGAATTAAATTTTTTTTTTTTACTGAAAATAAAAATTGCTTACAGTCGAAAATTTTAATTTTCAGTTCATTTCTAAATAAATTGTTTTGATTTATATGTTATCGTTATCAAAAACACAATTAATATAAATGCCAATCAGTTACTATTTAGTGATTCATCAATATCATTGGCATAGATATTAAATTCTGAATGTTTAATTAATTTTAAGAATTTTATTCTCAATTATTATTTGCTGTCATTGTTTGCGCTCTTTGGCAATGATGAATGAAGACATTTAAGCCTTAATGACTCATTCTTTGCTTTTTCAATAAAATTCGTATTTAATTTCGAATTTTTAATTATGAAGGCATTTACAAATTAATCGGTTTCTTCATTTATTTATTAATCTAATTAATTAAAGATAATTAATTAAAGTTAATTAGAACTGATTAATTACAAATTATATTTATTAGAACTAATTAATTAGACAATTTTATTCAATTTAAACTTACAAAAAATCCAATTTTAATTATTAAGCAATTAGTTTTTTCAGTTAATAAAAAAAATTTTTCGAAAATCTAGTTTCTATCTTCATGGTTAATATTTTATAATAATTAATTTTATTATTAATATTAATTTAACGTAATAAATAATAATAATGTTCTATATATATAATAATTAGTAAATAATTAGTAAATTTTATTAATTGAATTAATAAATCTTGAAAAAATAAATTATGCAGTGCATGAAGTAAATAATTTATTTTATCGAAATTTATTTGTTTATAAATAAATTTTGGGGGTTTTTGGAAAAAAGAATGTAAAATATTAAAGACTTTTACTTACAAAGATAACTGAGAAATATTGCCGGTATAAATAGAATAAATATAACAATCAATCCAATATCGAGCAGGTAAGAAACACCGAACATGCCTAAAATAAAATTCAAAGGTCAGATTGACCACATCAATAATAATTATGTTTCTTATAATTATCTGTTGATAAAACTTATTTAAAAATGCTTGATAATGATTCAAAAATTTCATAATCAATTTAAATTTCAAAATAAATGCACACAGTATATCTATTATCGTTACGTATTATTTATAATTTTAAACATAGAAAAAAAATACCACGACGAATAATGTAAATATAGAAAAATTATTTTTAAAAAATTATTTTAAAAATTATTTAAAAAAACATATTAACGAAAAATATTATTACAAATTATTATTAATAACTCGGAATACAAAAATAGAAATACAACACGAACAATTAATTTTTCTTTTTTAAAAAATAAAATTTCATAAATTATGAAGAAGGGGATTATAAATATCGGCAAACCTGGAATTAATTTTCTTTCTTTATATACAAGTTAGGTTTTTTTTAAATTGGCGCGAACAAAAGTTGAGAGACTGAGAAAGAGATTAAAGAGTTTAAAAAAAAGACACGTAAGAAGAACAAAATGACTTTTATAACACGTCGCGAAATTATTCAGGATGCAACTGCTTTAACTTGAGAAATTACATTAACGCATTGAAAATGACCCACGACCCCTTAACAACGCATATCGGCTTTTCTGATATTGATAAGGTTATAACTTTATACAGTGCCGTATACATTTATATTTATTAATAAATAAACAATTAAGCAATTAAGATTATTGGCAATATTTTAATGGAAATTGCGATTTTAATTTTAAAGTTGCATAATACGTAAATAATAATTAAACAAGTTATTATAATTATTAATGTTAATACATTATTATTAATAAAATTAATAATTTCATTAATAATTTAAAAATATTAATAAATAACGCATAATTATTGTGAATACAAATAATGCGATCATTAATTTACAAAAAATTTGTAATAGCATATTATTGAATTGTAAAAAATGTTATCACAGTAGCACGAAATATTCCATTCACATTCCTGAAATTTTTGGGAATATTCCATTGGAATATTAATAATATTCCCCCAAAACATTCCATTGAAAAATTGAGAATATTTCACCGAAACATTTAGAATAATCCTCCGAAATATTTCAATGAAACATTGAGAATAATCTTCTGGAATATTCTATTGGAACATTTGGAATATGCCAGTGAAACATTGGGAAAATATCTCTGGAATATTCCATTGGAAAATTGAGAATATTTTCCTTTTGGACATTAAGAATATTCTTTTGGAATATTCCATTCAAATTTTAGAAATATTCTTTTGGAATATTCCATCCAAATTTTAGGAATATTCTTTTGGAATATTCCATTTGGACATTAAGAATATTCTTTTGAAATATTCCATCCAAATTTTATGAATATTGGTGTGGAATATTCCATTCAAATTTTGGGAATATTAAAATCTCAAACCTTCGGAATAATCTTTGGAATAATGTAGGAATATTCCATCAGAGTATTGTGGGAATATATCATCGGAATTTCTTGGAAAATATTTTTTCATTATTATCAGTATTATTGCAAAAATTATTCTTTTCGCTTTTTGAAACCATTTAAATAAATAATCCATTTATTTAGAATTGAAAAAAATGTAAATTTAAAAAGTAATATTCCATTGGAATATTTCTATATTGCAAAACAAATTTTCCTATTTATAATTACAATATTCAAAAAAAAAATGGTCGGGAATTATTCCAAGGAATAGTTCAAATGTCGCTTGGGAATTTTAATATTCATTAAATGTGAAAGGAATATTTTTCCGAAATTTTTCTAATGTTTAAATGAAATATTGCAGAAATATGAATGAAACATTCCGTGATACTAGTGATATTACAGTAACATTTTTCTGGAATGTTAATGAAATATTTTTCTAGAAAACTTATTTAAGTATTATTTAAAAAAATTTTAATTCTTCTAGAATATTAAAATATTTTTCTGGAATATTGTGAAAATATAAAAATATTCGCGTTTAAAATTCTTTAAAGAAATATTTACCTAAAATATTCACAAAATATTCTCATAGAATATTATCAAAAATATTCTTTCGGAATATTCTAAAAAAATTTACCTGAAATATTAACAAAATATGCTTCTAGAAAATTATCAAAGTACACCTTTGTAAATTTTAAAATATTCTCTTGGAATATTAACAAAATATTCCAAGAGTATTCGAAATATTCTTCTGCAATATTAGCAAAATACTTATTAAGAATATTATATTATCAAAGTACATATATAAAAATATACTTATAAAAATTAAAAATATTTTCTTGAAATATTATCAAAATATTCCTCTGGAATATTGTTAAAATATTCTTTTGGAATATTATAAAAATATTCTTTTGAAATTTAAAAATATTCTCTCGGAATATTAACAAAATATTATCAAATGTTTCACTAGAACATTTCTTGAATTTGAAGGGAATAAATAAATAAAATAGGGAAGGAATATTCCAAAAAAATATTTTCAATATTCCACTGTAATATTTCAGGAACGTGAATGGAATAGAAAATAAAATAGGGATGGAATATTCCGAAAAAATATTCTTACTGTTCCTCTGGAATATTCCAGAAATGTGAATGGAATAAATAAATAAAATAAAAATTGAATATTCCAAAGAAATATTTCCAATTTTTCACTGGAACATTCGAACAATGTGAATGGAATAAAAAATAAAATAAGGACGAAATATTCCGAGAAAATATTCTCAATGTTCCTCTGGAATATTCCAGAAATGTGAATGGAATAAAGAAATAAAATAAAAATGGAATATTCCAAAGAAATATTCCCCAATTTTCCACTGGAATATTCCAGGAATGTGAAATATAAAAATTATAAAAAAAATTCTTAATTATAAAAAAAAATGTAATATTTTTTTCGTGTTGCACATTTAAAATTGCTCAAGTTTTGGATTATTATAGAAATGAAAAAGATTAATGGTACAATTAAAAGCGTAATATTTGACTTATTGTTAAATTTTGATAGTGACATTACTGATTATTTGTTTTGTTTCTAAAAGTAAACACGAAACTTTATTTTGTCTTCTTCTTATCCTCCTGTTGTATCTAGACGATTAACGGTCTCATTTGGCCATCAATTTGTTAACATTATCAGGAAGTTTTTAAGTAACTTGTACATTTGACACATTTTCACTGATTGCGGTAACACGAAAATAAAGTTTAAATTCAAATTAATTCTCGTTAATTTGTATTTCAAATTCTTTTTTTCATTTATATTTTAATTTAAAAGTTTTTAAACTATTATTTTAAATAATAATTTAAATAATCGAAATACTTTTTTAATTTTTTCCCCATATATAGCACGTAATCTTGCAGAAATTGAAAGAACTTTTAATTCAATTTAATTAATTTTGAATTAAATTTTAGTGCAATTAGATTAATTTTGAATTAAATTTTAATGCAATTTAATTAATTTTGAATTAAATTTTAATTCAATTTAATTAAATTTGAGTTAAATTTAATTTAATCTTGAATTTTTCTACACATTTAACAATTTATTAATTATTCTTAGGAGGTAAAGAATTTTTATTTTAATAAAATATTTTCCTGGAATATGAAAAAAAATTATTTATTTAATTAATTTAGTTTTAAAACAATTATTCGGCTAAATAATTTTTTTATTTTAAATTAAATTATCAATAATAATATAATTTATTATTTTTTTAACAAGGAGGAAGGATTAATAATTTAATAATTTTTTTTGGATAAAATGTTTTCCTGGAAAATTAATTTAAAATTAATTTAAATTTCCTGGAATTAATTTTAAATTCATTTTAGCTAAATATGTTTACTTTTTAAAAACAAATTTAATTAAATTGACACTTGTTACTTTTTTAGATAATGTATAAAAATTTATTTAAATATCATTTCGTATTTCATAAATTATAAAAAAAAATTCTATGGCAGTTTTTTTAATATACATCGGTATTCTTGTATAATGTTATTTATAAAATAACATTAAATTATTCTAAAAATATTATCGTTTTATTTTAAAACGTTTTGCCACAATTTTTGTATGTTTTCGGACAATATTTTTCGGCTATTTTTCCATACGGTACATTACTACCGACTTGAAGTTTTTCAGTTTTACTGAATTTATTCCAAACGTGAATTGCTTTTGAATTTTCAATTGTTTTCATTGTTGCATTAAAATCATTTGTCACAAAGTATTTTTTCCAACTTGGATAAAAAATTGGATAAAAAACGGAAGGTTGGAATACCTGGAAACCCTGACACTTGTCCTTTGTCATTTTTTGTGCCTAAAATAAATTTTTCATTTTATATATAATCTTAATTATAATTGTTTTTAATAATTTTATTGTTATAAATTTTAAATAATATTAAATAATATTAAAAATAATAAAATATATTGAAATAATATTAAATAATATTAAAAATAATAAAATATATTGAAATAATATTATTTATAACAAAACATCATTTTTTTAAAAAAATTTTTAATTGAAATATATTTTACTCACAATGGTTGCGTTGCATTGTCTTTGCAGTGTTCTAGTTATTACACCTGGACCATTGTGCCCCCAGGCCCAACCCAAAAAATTATTTTTCAAATCTATTATACAATCGTTTGCCATTTTCCTACCAAGTGGATTCATTCCAAAACCAATTACACCAGCGGCAACATCATTTGCGTCCTGGGCACCTGTAAAATTTTCCAAATCCTCCAAACATCTACAAAAGAAAATTCTTTTTGGTACATTTTTTTTTTTGAAAAATCGACATATTTTTTATATTGTATAGAAATTTATAAATAAATTAAATTGTAGTATAATACAGGACTCGAACCAGAAAACATTTTACTTAAAAATAAAAAAAAAATAATTTTTCAAAATTCTATAAAACATGAAAAAAATAAATAAAATAAAAAAAATAAATAAATAAAATATTTTTTTCATAAAATTTTTAAGAATAATTACATTTTTTGAGAAATTCAATTAAAATTGTATTAAAAATAATTGCAATTCTGCGATGAGTTTTATTATTTGTGAAAATAATTGAATTTCAAAAAAGAATTTTATTATTATTTAGCAATATTTAATGTTTGAGAAAAAAAATAATTGGATTTCTTGAAAATAATTGAGTTTCTGCAATAATTTTGTAACTTTTCGAAAATTAAATTTTTATTTCGTGTTTTTAACGACAAATTCTTCGATAAATGCATTATTTTTAATAATTTTTGAAAAAGTTTTTTGAGAATTCACAAATTCTTTTGCTTATAATTCAATTTTAGAAAATTTCAATTATTCAAAAATTCTTCAATTATAAATATTTATAGAAAAAAACTGCAAAGAATTTTAAAAAAAAATTTATTAATTAAACTTTCTCAAATAAATTAATTTCACAGAATTGTTACTTAAAAATATAATAAATTAAGATTTTCAAATATTTTAATTTGAAACCTTTTCAAAATTTAATTATTTCTAAAAATTCACGCTCTAATGCTTTTAATATTCAATTATAATATAAAATTTTAACTGAAACTATACTTTTAAATCAATTTTTATTAGAATTCAATTACATTTCACAAATAATGAAATTTTTCGCTGAAAATCAAATATTTTTAATATCTACTATTTTAATCAAATTTCTCAAAAGAATTCAATCATTTTTAAAAAAATGTAATTATTTTAAAAAATTTGTTGTAAGAATTCAATTATTATTTCTAAAATTTACACTGAAATTAATTTTTAAATCAATTTTCATTAGAAAATTCTACGAGAATTCAAATAATTTAAATACGAAAATAAAATTGAATAATTAAGCGTCTCTCAAAATTGAATTCTCATGAAAAATTTTATCAACAAAATTTCGAAATAAAATTGAATTTATTTGACGAAAAAAATTCAATTATTTTTAAAAAATGTAATAAAATTCGTTGCAAGAATTCAATTATTTTCATAAAAGTAATACAATTCTTTACTGGATTTTAATTGTTTAAAAAAAATTTAATATTATTCGTTGCAAGAATTCAATTATTTTCATAAATAATAAAATTCTTCACATGAATACAATTATTCAAAAAAATTTAATAAAATTCGTTGTGAGAATTCAATTAATTTCATAAATAATAAAATTCTTCACATGAATTTAATTATTTAATAAAATGCAACAAAATTCGTTGCAAGAATTCAATTATTTTCATAAATAATAAAATTCTTCACAATGAATTTAATTATTTAATAAAATGCAACAAAATTCTTTGCAAGAATTCAATTTTATTTTCATAAATAATAAAATTTTTCTTAGGACTTAAATTATTTTTAATACAATAAATTTTAAGTAAATTTGTTGAAAAATGTAATTATTTTCAAAAATATTATTAAAATTCTTCGAAAGAATTCAATTATCAATTATTTTTAATTTTGTTTTTTTTTGCAAAAAATTGGTAAATAATTGAATTCCTGTAGAATTTTTATTATTTTATGAAAATAAAATTTTTATTTTTGAAAATTTGTGCCATAATGTTGTTAAATTTTTAAATAATTAAATTCTTTCGACGAATTTTAATAAAATTTTCAAGAATAATTACATTTTACGAGGAATTCGATTAAAATTGTATTAAAAATAATTGAAATTCTATAATGAGTTTTGTTATTCATAAAAATAATAGAATCTCTTTAAAAAATTTTTATTATTTATGCAAATAATTTTGAATTATTGCGAAGAAATTTTTAAAAAAATTTTGTAAATAACTGAATTCCTGTGAAATTTTTATTATTTCTGAAAATAATTAAATGTTTACGTAGAATTTTATTATATTTTTTAAATAATTGAATTCTTTTGGAATTTTAAAGAAAGATTAGAAAGGTTCCATACTGGAAGCTTCCGGGAAAATCGTGTCCTGTTTTGGGAATAAAATATATAGAAAAAGACATATTTAAAAATTTGATTTACTTGATGACAACAACGTCAAGATCCATATAAATTCCTCCGTACTTCCATAAAGTGAGATACCTCATAATATCGGACATGTGATTTCTTGGCCATTTACTCGTTTTTAGAATACCAGTGGCGTACCAATTTTCCAATGGTGTATTTTTTATGTATTTATCAATATTAATTCGACGTATTTTTATATTTTTGTATAACAAGAGATGTTGAATTAATTGTTTTGCCGAGATGGAGACTTTTGAACCGCTTAAAAACAGGAGGTAGATGGTTAAATTTGGATTCATAAGGGCTGCTGATTCGACTGCACATGCTTCTCTTGGATTTAGGAGCAATTCACTGTCTCCAAAGCAGGAAGTCTCGTGAAAGAAAATACTTTTTCCCAATGTTGGTCCTTCCTTTTCTTAAAATAATTAAGTAATTTTTAATTAAAATTTTATTTTAATTAAAAAAAAATTTTTTTTAATTTTAATTTTTAATTAAAATTTTATTTTAATTAAGAAAAAATTTTTTTTAATTTTTAATTTTTAATTTTTAATTTTTAACTTTTGATAAAAATCTTCTAGGATTTTATTAAAATTATGTTCATAATAAACATAATTTTCGTCCCTCGTCTATTATTAAATAAGAAAATAAATAATCAAATATAAGTTTATTCTAAATTTTAATTAAAAAAAAAAAAAAAAAAATTTAATTAACAAAATAGTTAATAATAAAATGTACATACCATTGGAGTAATTTAATTCCATTAAACCATCAGGATCAGTTGTTTCGGTGTAGCAAGAAAAATCAGTTTCATTTATAACACGTAATTTTTTTTTAACCGTTGTCGTTGGAGGAAGAGTGACAATTCTTTTATTCACATGCAAAATTACGTTTTCATTTATCGTAATAACATTATTATTGAATGGATCAACAGATATGAAGAGAACATATAAAGTAATTATTCCACATAAAAATATTAATAATTTCTTTCTATACAACTGCATTTTTATTTTTTATTTTAAAATTAAATTAAAATATTTTAATTTAATTTAATTTAAATTTTTTTTATTAATTAATTAACAATTTTTAAATCTACAGAAAAAGTTATTTAATTTCTTTTAGTACCGACCATCATTGTAGAAGTAAAAATTAGAAAAAGAAATTTTTCAATACTATTTTCTATTAAGAAATTATCTAATTATCTAATTATTTGGGATAAAATTTGGTTAATTAAAATTTTTGCTTAAAAGTTCGAGACATAATTTTTATTTACTGTGTAATATAGTGATATTGGATGAGAAAACTAAAATTTTATTATATCAAGATGCAACAGGAAAATTTATATCTTATCTTATCCTTATCATAACTTTGCAAAATGACCAATTTTTAATAATAATAAGCTTCTATTATCTTTATGATAAATAAATGTTATTTGATTATTATCCAACTTTTTATTTGCAGTACTAAATCGACTATATTAACTTTCTTTAAAGTTATAAACAAAAAAAAAATTAATTTTAAATAGAAAATTTAAAAAATTTAATTTAAATTAAAAAAAAATAATAAACAATTTTTTTTTGTTATTATTGTGAATAAAATATTTAATAATCTCACTAAGAAAATGAATTTTCGGCAATTTTCAATTTTGCATATTATTGTGAATAAAAAATTTTTAGTTAAATTTTATTTTTAACGATTGGAATTAAAAAATAAATAATATTTGAGAATATTAATTTATTAAAATAATACTGTTACAGTGAATCAATTTGCTATAACAAAGATTGAAAAATTTGAGCAACAGGTATAACTAAAATCTTTTGCTTCTAGAAAATCTTAATTCTAGAATTGTTTTTTTATATTATTTTTATCTTATTAAGTAGTTTTTATCTCTTATAAATACTTTTTTTTCTACATATAAAAAACATACTTAGAATACTGATAATTTTTTATTCACTAAGACAATGGTGTGATGAAATATTAATTATTTATAAAATGTAGGCAATGATATAATCTTTCTTTTTCTTTTAGATTTTGGCTTCATGCTCTTTTTAGTGTCGTAAAAATTTGCAACACTTTTTTTTTTTACAAAAATAATACTTTTTTTTTCCTTTAAAAGAAAATAACAAACTTCATTTGCAAATATTTATTTTTAAAAATATGTTTTTAAAGAATTTGAAGATATTTTTTAAAAATATGTTTTTAAAATATTTCTAAAAAACATATTTAGAAAAAAAAATTATAAAGCAGTTGAAAAATGTACAAATTTTTCTTTAATTCTAGAAATAATAATAAAAAAATGTTATCTAATTATTAATTTAACAAATTTTTTACGTCAAATTAGATGGAAATGTCAAAAAATCACATTTGGAAATTTTGGAAAAAGCACAGAGGGGAAAAATAGGCTCAGAAAAATGTACCGCAATTGTTATAGACTTTAGGACAATATTTCTGGGCAATTATTGAATAGGGCACTTGACTGCCAACTTTGATTTGTCTCTCGTGACTGAATTTATTCCAAACGTGAATTGCTTTTGAATTTTTAATAATCTCCATAGTCTCATTAATATCATTTGTCTCAAAGTATTTTGTCCAATTTTTATAGCCAATTGGATAAAAAGCAGATGGTGGAAAAACCTTGAAACCATTACAACGAACTGGTGTCATATCGCGAGCCTAAAAAATAGAAGATAAAAATTAATTTCTCATTTCTATGAAAATATTTCTAAATATTAATATATTTAGATAAATTTTCGAAACTAAAAAAACGATAAAAATTTATTCTTTCTTTAAATTTCTATCACTTTTTTTCTTAAATCTAATGTTTGAATCAATATTAATATTTTGATATTTTTTCGATATGATAAAAATTTTAATTTATCTCTCTGAATTTCGTATAGAATTATCGAATCAAAAATGAATATTTAGATAATTTTTTAAGGTACAAGAAAAAAAAAATAGTAGGGAAAAATTATTACATATTTTGTATCACAGAGTTTTTGTAGGATTCTTGTTATCACTCCGGGTCCATTATTACCCCAAACATTGCCTTTAAAATTTCTTTTTAAATCCCTCACGCAAGCGTCAGCCACTCTTCTACCTAAATTGTCCATTCCAAATCCAATCACACCTGCTGCAACATCCTCCCAGTCTTCAGCACCAGAAAAATTTTTTAATTTCTCCAGTGATCTGAAAATGCAATTATTTCACTTAGTTATAAATAAAAAAAAAATGGAATAAAATACCTTTTGGTAGAAATTCATAGGGCAATTTATTTTTTCTACTACAACAGGATTGCCACTAAAATTATTGAATTTTATTTTTCTCTGATTTCCAGACAAAATTTTGATTTTTTCCCTCCTGAAGAATTCGAATTCACTTTAAAAATGATTAGGACTCAAAAAAGAAGTTTAATTACATTTATTTATGAATTTCTTTATTTGCAAATTATTCGAAAACATCAATAAGTTATTTTTTAAATAAATAATTAATTATTATTAAAATTTAAATTTTCAAAGACTTTAATTTGAAACCTTTTCAAAATTCAGTTATTCCGAAAAATTTACGCTATAATGCTTTTAATATTCAATTATTATTTCTGAATTTAAACTGAAATTCATTTTTAAATCAATTTTCATTAGAAAATTCTACGAGAATTCAATTATTTAAATACGAAAATAAATTTATTGAATAATTAAGCGTCTCTCAAAATTGAATTCTCATTAAGGATTTAATCAACTAAATTTTAAAATAATTCAATTCTTTTCACGAAAAAAATTCAATTATTTTTAAAAAAATGTAATGAAATTCGTTGCAAGAATTCAATTATTTTCATAAAAGTAATACAATTCTTTACAGGATTTTAATTATTTAAAAAAATTTAATATTATTCGTTGCAAGAATTCAATTATTCAAAAAAATTTAATAAAATTCGTTGTAAAAATTCAATTAATTTCATAAATAATAAAATTCTTCACATGAATTCAATTATTTAATAAAATGTAATAAAATTCGTTGCAAGAATTCAATTATTTTGATAAATAGTACAATTCTACACAGGATTTCAATTATTTAAAAAAAAATGTAAAAAGTTTCGTTGTAAGAATTTTAATTATTTTCATAAATAATAAAATTCTTTATAGGATTTCAATTAATTAAAAAAAAATGTAATGAAAATTCTCTGTTTAAGTAAATTTGTTGAAAAATGTAATTATTTTCAAAAATATTATTAAAATTCTTCGAAAGAATTCAATTATCAAATATTTTAAATATTTTTTGCAAAAGTTCCTTGAGAATTTTCTAATCCATTTGTTTACAATTCAATTTTACAAAATTTCGATTATTCAGACATTCTTCAATTATAATTTATAAATATTAAAAAAAAACTGAAATAATTTAAAAAAAATTCAATTAAATATTTTCAAAAAAAATTAATTCTACAGATGTATTTTCAAAGATTTTAATTTAAAACCTTTTCAAAATTCAATTTTTTTTTGAAAATTGGTTCTATAATATGTTTTTAAATTTTTAAATAATTGAATTTTTTCGACGAATTTTAATAAAATTTTCAACAATAATTATACATTTTTCGAGGAATTCGATTAAAATTAAATTAATTAATTAAATAATTAACCATAATTAAATTCCTAAAAAGAATTTTATTATTTACGAAAATAATTAAATTTCTGTTAAAAATTGTATTGTTTATAAAAATAGTGGTATTATTACTAAGAAATTTATAACAAATTTGTAAATAATTGAATTCCTGTGATATTTTTATTATTTCTGAAAATAATTAAACGTTTGCGTAGAATTAAAAAATTTTTTTTTTTAAATAATTGAATTCTTTTGGAAAATTTTATTACAGTAATAGATATTAATTTTTTTTTTTATTTTTGGACATAATTAAATTTCTGCGAAGAATTGTATTACTTTTGAAAATAGTTGAATTTCTCCAATCATTTGTAACTTCTCTAAAATTCAGTTTTTTTTAGTGTTTTTAACTAAAAGTTTTCTTTAAATTCATTATTTTTAATAATTAATTAAATATGTATATTAAGAAACTTAACTAATTTCATAACATTTTGAATTATCAAAATTTTTCATAAATTGAAGTTCATCTATTTATGAAAATTGTAATCGTAATTCTTTTAAAATTCAATTAATTTGAAATGTTTAAGTATAATTATTTAGTAAATAATTTATAAGCAATAATTTTATGATAGTTTTTTTAAGAATTAAGTTATTTAAATAGAAATTATTGTCAGAAATAGAAAAAATCAAAGGTTTTGTATTAGAATTCGTGGTGTAATTTCATCGTTTATGGGACAAACAAAAAAGACACGAAAAGTCAGAATTTTCTTATAAATTCTAAAATTTAATTTTTTTTTCACTACTTTTAATAAAAATCTCTGACTTTTTCCTGATTTTCCTGACCAATTCTACTATCCCTGACTTCTCCCTGACCCTGTAGGAATTTTTAGTAATTTAACTTTATACCTAGATTCGTAATGTATAGTAAAAGTTACTCCGAAAATAGTAAATATTGTTAAAAAGCGTAAAAATTTTAAAAAAGTGTAGAATAATAAACTAAAAGTTGCTCTATTCTTTATTTTACTATTTTTACTATTTTCAATTTATTAAGGAATTTTTAAAAATCGAGTATAAAATATAATTAGCAAATTTTAATAAAATTTACTTCAAAAAATTTAATAAAAACTTTACTAAGCTCATAGTAACTTTTTGATGAATTTAGTATAATTTGTTTTGTAGGTAGAGTAAAATTTACTCCGAAAATAGTAAAAATTGTTAAAAAAAGAACAAAAACTAAAATAAAATTTATTTTATTTATTATTTTTATTATGTTCGGTTTTTAGGGAATTTTTACCAATTTTACTGTATGCCTAGAGCCGTAATAAATTTTAGTAAAATTTACTTTGAACGTATAGTCAAAAATCTATTTCGAGAATAATAAAAATTACATATTTTTTACTATTTAAGGAATAAATATCACTAGTCGTTTGAAGTAAATCATTCCAAGATTTATAAAATTACTATATACATCAGAGTAAATTTTACTCCAAGTGCGATGTAAGAATTGCAAAATTTATTCACTTTAAAGCAAAAATATTTAAAAAGGCGCTAAAAAGTATAGTAAAAGATATACTTTTTACTGCCTCCTTTTTTGTTGAAAAAAAAAGTTTATTATAATATGAATTTTATTACGTTGTTACAACGACGTCCAGATCCAAATAAATGCCACCGTACTTCCATAATGTGAGATATCGCAAAATATCAGACATGTGACTTTTTGGCCAACGGCTTGTTCTCAAAATACCACTGTCATACCATTCCTCCAATGGCGTATGTTTCACGTAATTATTCATATAAAGGCGTCGAATTTTGATATTCTCATAGCTCAATAATTGTCTTATTAATTGTTTCGATGATTCGGATATTTTTGATGGACTCATAAATAATAGGTAGACTGTCATTTTTCCATTCATTCTTGCTGCCGATTCAACAGCACACGCTTGTCTTGCATTTAATGTTAATTCATCATTATCAAAGCACGAAGTTTCGTGAAAAAATATATTATTTCCAAATTTCGGTCTATCACTATCTAAAATCAGAATAAAAAAAAGTATTGTGATTACAAATCTCTAAAAAAAAAAGTGCTTTCACATTTGACAGGAATTTAAATGAAATAGCTAAAATATACACTCTGTAGATGAAAATTAATTTATTAGTTATTAATTAATTTCATTATTTTAACTATTTAATTATTTTTAATATTTAATTCGATTTAATATAAAAAGTGCACACTGAATTATTGAAATTAACGTTATATAGTTTCAATTGGTTATTGAAGCTACATTTAATAAAAAACAGGGTTGCCAAAAAAAAATTTAGATTTTTCACTTAAGAATTCAATTATTTAAAAAAATGTAAAAAAAATTCGTTGTAAGAATTGAATTATTTTTATAAATAATTAAAGTTTTCATAGGATTTCAATTATTTTTAATACAATTTTAAATATAAATTCCTCGAAAAATGTAATTATTTACTACAATTTTTTGCAAGAATTCAATTACATTTCACAAATAATGAAATTCTTTACAGGATTTCAATTATTTAAAAAAAAATTAATATAATTCGTTGCAAGAATTCAATTATTTTCATAAATAATAAAATTCTTCACATGAATTTAATTATTAAATAAAATGCAACAAAATTCGTTGTAAAAATTCAATTCTTTTCAAAAATAATAAAATTCTTCACATGAATTCAATTATTTAAAAAATGTAACAATATTCGTTGTATGAATTCAATTATTTTTTTAAATAATAAAATTTTTCATTGGATTTCAGTTATTTTTATTACAATTTAAAATAAATTCTTCGAAAAATGTAATATTATTAACTAAAATTTTTTGCAAGAATTCAATTATTTTTATAAATAATACAATTCTATACAGGATTTCAATTATTTAAAAAAATTAATATAATTCGTTGCAAGAATTCAATTATTTTCATAAATAATAAAATTCTTCACATGAATTCAATTATTTAAAAAAATGGAGCAAAATTCATTGCAAGAATTTATTTATTTTCATAAATAATAAAATTCTTCACATGAATTCAATTATTTAAAAAAATGCAACAAAATTCGTTGTAAGAATTCAATTATTTTCATAAAGAATAAAAGTTTTCATAAGATTTCAATTATTTTTAATACAATTTTAAATATAAATTCCTCGAAAAATGTAATTATTTACTAAAATTTTTTGCAATAATTAAATTACATTTCACTTTTAATGATATTCTTCGTTAAAATTCAAATATTTTCAAAATCTATTATTTTAACAAAACTTCTTAAAAGAATTCAATTATTTAAAAAGATGTAATAAAAATTCGTTGTAAGAATTCAATTACTTTCATAAATAATAAAATTTTCCATAGGATTTTAATTATTTTTAATACAATTTTAAGTGAATTTTCAAAAAATGTAATTATTTTTGAAAATATTTCTAAAATTCTTCAAAAGAATTCAATTATCAATTATTTTTAATACTTTTTGCAAAAGTTCTTTGAGAATTTTCAAATCTATTTGTTTACAATTCAATTTTACAAAATTTCGATTATTCAGACATTCTTCAATTATAAATATTTATAGAAAAAAACTTCAAATAATTTTTAAAAAAATTTATTAATTAAACTTTCTCAAATAAATTAATTTCACAGAATTGTTACTTAAAAATATAATAAATTAAAATTTTCAAATATTTTAATTTAAAACCTTTTCAAAATTCAGTTATTTTTAAAGCTTTATGCTATAATATTTTAAAATTATTTTTAAATAATTGAATTCTTTCGAAGAATTTTCATACCATTTTTGAAAATAATTAGGTACATTTTTCGAGGAATTCAACTAAAATTGTATTTAAAATAATTGAAATTCTATAATGAGTTTTATTTCTCATGAAAATAATTGAATCTCTGTAAAAAAAATTTTATTATTTATGCACATAATTGAATTATTGCGAAGAAGTTTATAAAAAAATTGTAAATAA
Source organism: Leptopilina heterotoma (assembly GCF_015476425.1). Classification (NCBI taxonomy): domain Eukaryota; kingdom Metazoa; phylum Arthropoda; class Insecta; order Hymenoptera; family Figitidae; genus Leptopilina; species Leptopilina heterotoma. Next base: position 6,301,710 of record NW_025110833.1, read on the forward strand.
TTGAATTCCTGTGAAATTTTTATTATTTATAAAAATAACTTAATGTTTGCTTAGAATCTCATTAATACTTTTTGTTTTAATAATTGAATTTTTTTGAAAAATTTGATTAAAATAGTAGATATTGAAAATCATTGAATTGAGGAAAATGTTTGAAAATCATTGAATTTTGGAGAAGAATTTTATTATTTTTAAAAATAATTGAAATTTTGACGATAATTTAAAATTTTTTTAAAAAAATTTTATTGAATTTTTGCAATTATTTGTAACTTTTTCAAAATTAAATTTTTTCCAGTACTTTAATAAAAATTTCTGAGTTTTCCCTGATTTCCAATACCTGTGGCAACTCTGTAAAATATATTAATTATTGAATTTACTTTTTGATTTAATTATGAATTTATTGTTAAAGTTGAAATTAGTTTCAATTATTAATTATATTAAAGTTACAATTATTTAAAATTATCAATTACTGGAGCTACTATTAAAATCAATTATGAATTATTCAAAATAAAATTAGTTACAATTTTTAATTATTAAGCTACTATTGGATTCAATTTTGGTTATTATAAATTAAAAATAATTTTAAAAAAATATTTAAAAATAATTTTAAATATTAGTTTTATTGAAGTTAAAATCATCTTAGTTATTTATTATATTTTCTTAGTTATTTTTTGATTTAATTATGATTTAACAGAAGGTAAAATTAATTTTAATTATTAATTAATGAAACAAAAAAAAGTACATTCAGTTAATGCAGTATCTTCTGTTTGTTTTCTATTATAGCTTCAATGAAATAATTGAAGACGCATCATTTAATCTAAATTATGAATAATTAAAACTATTATTATTTTCAATTACCAATAATTGAAGCTATAACTATTTTCAATATCAACAATTGAAGGCACAATTCTTTGGATTTATTTTATTGCGACCATAAATCGAATAGTAATTAATATTCTAAATATGAACTGCTTGTTGCAAATACAATAATTAAAAATTTTTCCTCATTACTTTGAATTTTCATTCTTTGAAATTAATTTTAATATTACTGAAGCTAATTTTCATTTAGTCACATTTGTTAATTGTTCAAGCTATTATTATTATAATATTATTCATGATCTACTAAAGTTAAATAAATTATAGTTATTATATAATATATAGAAAAAACAATTTAAAAAAATAAAAAGAAATATACTTTAGAATGAAAATTTTAAAAAAGATAAAAGAACTATTAAAGAACAATAAGAGGAAAAATAGTTAAAAATTGTTTGAAATACAATCCTTCCTCTATGAGGAAGCAAAAATAATAATACTAACGATAATACTATACATAAAAATACTAATTAAAAAAATTTTTTTTTTAAATTTGTTATTATAAAATTTAATTATTTTTTTTTTAAATTTGTTATTCTAATTGAAAAAACCTTTTGTTGCATCAAATTCCTGAAGTCCATTAGCATCGGACGTTTTAATATAACATGATATGTCACGTTCTTTACTGCTACTCATAAGGGGTACAATTATTTGAGTAAAATCACCATCATTAGTTATTACTAATATGAATAAAATAACAGCGCATATAAAACCCAGTAGTAGTCTTTTCTTCATGTTTTCTCTCATAATTATATTGAATCCAAATATTGAATTTATATTTATATCCACTAATATCTGAACTGAAATTAAAGAGTATTATATACATATTATTATTATATTACATTATATTATTATATTACATATTATTATTATATTACATATTATTATTATTACATGGTATTATTATTATTATAAGAGTATTACAGAGTACAATAAGAATTAGAATAAATCATAATAAGAAAATTATATTTTGGTCGAAAAGCAAAGCACAAAGTTTAGTTGTAAATTTAGAAATAGATTGTGAAAAAAAATATAATATAATAATAAAAAAGAATTTCCTATATTTTTACCTGTTTTTTTTTATATTGTTCTATTTGCAGCTTTCTATCCGTTATCTTTCTACAACATTAAATTCCACTTTATCATTGTAATTATTGTTTACAAAATTCTTTTTTTGCACAATATTATTTACAATCGTGTTCCATTTTTTTTGGTATTCTTTGGCTATATTCCTACATTTAATTATACAAGTGGTCCACAAAATTAAATTGTATGATAAAAAAGTATAGTATATAAAATTTTCAAATTTTTTTTTTGTTCCTTCTTTCTTTTTTTGTAGAAAAGAAAATGAATTTTTTCTTCTTTTTTTTTTTTTACATTTTTTATCACAATATTTGATCAATTATTGTTGGGGCAGGAAGGTCAATTTTTAATTCTCGTAACATCACTCAGGGAATAATTTTTTTCCTTATTCTTTGTTTCTTTATAAATTTTTGTAGATTTTTATAATTGATAATAATTTGGATCTTCTCTTTTTCTTGCGATGTAATTTTTACAAAAGTTTGGTGTCTACTGATATTTTATTTCTGAGGGGAATTTTTATCTCCTCACTCTGCAAACTGAAAGATGATAAGATATGAAATAGATTAGATTTTTTTTTTTTAAATAAAATTTTGTTATATTTAAATAATTGGGTACTTAATTATTATAATAATTATTATCAATTAATTGTTATAAATAATAAAATATTATTATAAAAATAAATTTTGGTGCATAAAATATTATTTTAATATTTTGATTTCATTAATTTTATTAATTTTTAAGAAAAATAATTGATATTTTAATATACATTATATTGATATTATATTAATTAACTATGAATTTGATTTTAAAAAATTTTGTGCACCTCGATTTTTCCAAACATAAAAGTTAATTATTTTTCTTGTTAGAAAAGTTCTTGAAATATTTTATGACTTCCTGCATATTGTTAGAATGTGAAATAAATTAGAAACAAGTTTTTGAAATTGAAAATTAATTTTAAACTTAAATTGACAGGCTGGAAACAATATAACAAGTGCTGCGCTTGGTTGTAGGGGATAAAATACCAGCCGCCAGGTAGCACTGGTATTATCCCCTACAAGAGAGCTTAAAATTAATTTTTTGTCACGTAAGATTCCCTTCACCGTGGAGCGTCACTTGTAATGTGTTTTCTAATTTTAATTAATTATATTTATTATATTTATCTTTTATTATTATATTTATATTATATTAATTTTTTTTTCTAATTAAACATTTTTTTTTTGTTAACTATAAATTATATAAAAATATTTTTATAAATGTGAAAAAAGTGTTATAAAATAGTTTTTTATAACAATTTTTGTTTTATATTTTTTCTTTTCTTTGTACGTAAATAATAAGCATTTGAAATAATAAATCTATGTCAGTATTTTCTATTTGAAATAATAATTTTTTGTTTATTCTAGGAATCTTTACCTATTATGTAACAAATGCAAATATACGCTTATGAGTAAAGGAAAACTTTTTTTACAAAAATATAATCTATAACTGTTTAAATGTTTTATGCACTGTAATAATTTTATTGTAATAAAAATGTGATATTAATTATTATTGCAATAATTCTTTTTTTATAATATTTATTCGGACCTTAAAAACAATAAATTATTGTCAGATAAATAAAAATAAACATTGTAAATTTTTTAAAAAAGTTTACTTTTTTATTTTAATAAAAGCATATGAATAAATAAGAATGTAATATAATGTAAATTAATAAAATTAATAATAATTTTGAATAGAATTTTTGTTATTGTTTTTAAAACTATGTTTTGTTCTACATTTATAATAAAAATTATTTTTAAAAAATCAATTAGGGAAGAAAAAGTTAATAAAAATGAAATTAAGAAATAAGAATTTATGAATTAATTAAGGAATTAATTAATAAAAATATTTTTTTTTTTGCTTACTGCGCAATAATTTTTATCCATTGTGTTATTGTTTCAAAAAATACACATTTTGACATTAAAATGAGAAGAAATTGAAAACATTTTCATTAGTTAATTAGTCAAAAGACTGTCAAATAGAAAAAAAAATGTCAATTTGAGAATTATTTTCTTCTTGTAAAAATAGTATTTTAGAATTGAAAATATAAACTTGGTTATGTATGTTTCATCTTAAAATAACTGTTCTCACTATATTTACACCAATTCCAACCAGTCAATGATTCACAATAATTTTTATTGAACATTGGAAGGTCATTTTTTATAAAACAGTTGTAGTTTCTTTCTTCGTAAACTAAATCATTGCAAGAATACACTTGTGTGTCTAACAGAACGTACACTCGCGTTCACATTGAATCTTTTTTACAATGGCGTAGTTAGGGAGGGTAGCGAATTTCCCCCTCCACTTTCATCATCATCCCCCATTTAATGTGCTTTACAAAAATACAATAGGTATATATACTAAAACCGGATCGATAAGTGCATTCAGTTTCTCTTCTCTATTGAAGAATATCATTGAAAAAAAAAGAATAGAAATAGAGAATTCTATTTGTTTTCTAAACAACATAAAATATGCGGTTTAAAAAAATGTTTACCGGAAAGGAACAATTAGCAAAGATTTGTTTAACCAAATTTTACTTTAAAATTAAACACTTTATAATTATATTATAAATATTATAAATATTTATAATTATAACTTTATAATTATTTGAAAATTGCGATAAAAATTAAATTAGTGAATATTAATTGCGATATTAATAAAATTTATTTTTTATTAAAAATTTTACTTTTGTGATGAATGAGAAAATTTAAATAAATAAAAAGAGGAAAATATTTTTATTTTAATGAAAAAGTAGACGATTTATAGTTACAATCCTGATAATTATCAGTGCAAGTATGCTCATGCGCTTCATTCGGGGTATATTTCCACTTTTGTTAATTATGAATTTTAGAATAGTCATCGAATTGTAGGTGAATAATGTACTTTTAATTTCAAATGCAATAAAGCAAGGTTAAAAATGTAATTTTCGAGTTTGGAGTAAAATTATTGGCAAAAAGAAAAATATTTAATTAACTTGTGGAAAACAAATTTTACATATTTGTTTTTATTACTTTTCTTAATTTAATTTAAAAAAAAAGAATTACATCGAAAATTTGCATAGAATAAAAAAAATTATGATTAATAAATTAAACAAATACCTAGACCCATTTTGTTTATTAAAAAATTTCCTTTGACTGATCTAAATTATGCGAATTCTTCTCCTTTTTATTTATAAAAAATAGAAAATTGTTAATTGATTGAAAAATTATTATTAAAAAATAGAAATTAAATGACCAATTAAAATTTTTTATTTCTCAATAACAATATTGTTCAGAAACTAATTTTTTTATTTTGGGAAAAATTACAAATTCCCGTCTCTCAATTTTTTTGGATAGAAAATTATTCTCAATTTTCATAAGGAAATAATTAGCATAACATTTCTATTTCTTAATTACAATTATTTTAATAAACTGCAAAGTTTCTTATTTCTTATTTCTTAAAAATAAAGGAAAAAAATGTTTATAAATTCTATTTGTCAATTAAAAATTTTAATTGAAAATGAAATTGAAAATTTTTGAATTTTTAGAAAATAAAGAAAAAAATTTTACTTATATAAAAAATGTTCTGTTACATTCATTTATGAATTTCTTTAATTTTATAAAATTATTCGAAAACATCAATAACTTCTTTTTTAAATAAATATTTAATTATTATTATTTTTTCATAGGCGAATTAAGCTTTTCAAAAATTTTAAATTCAAACCTTTTTGAAATTAAATAACTTATAATAATTAAAGATGATCGAGTGATAAAAATATTATTTTATATTATAAGAATATTGTTATACTGAGTTCTTCAAAATTATTTTCATATTCAATTATTATTATCTAAAATTTAAATTAAAATTCATTTTTAAATAAATTTTTATCAGAAAATTCTACGAGAATTCAATTATTTAAATATATTATTTATAAAAATAATTGAATTCCTATAAAAAATTTTTATTATTTATAAAACTAATTGAATTCTTATAAAATATTTGTATTATTTATGAAAATAATTGAATTTCTATAAAAATTTTTTATTATTTATGAAAATAATTGAATTCTTATAAAAAATTTTTATTATTTATAAAAATAATTGAATTTTTATAAAAATTTTTTATTATTTATGAAAATAATTGAATTTCTATAAAAATTTTTTATTATTTATGAAAATAATTGAATTCCTATAAAAAATTTTTATTATTTATGAAAATAATTGAATTCTTATAACAAATTTTTATTATTTATGAAAATAATTGAATTCCTATAAAACTTTTTTATTATTTATGATAATAATTGAATTCCTATATAATTTTTTTATTATTCATGAAAATAATTGAATTCTTATAAAAATTTTTTATTATTCATAATAATAATTGAATTCTTATAAAGAATTTGTAAATAATTAAATTCCTATGAAATTTTTATTTATTTATTCAATCGTATTATTTATGAAAATAATTAAATATTTGCGTACAAGTTTTGTAAATTTTTTTAAAAATAATTTTGAATTCTTTTGGGTAATTTTATTAAAATTGTAGACATATTGAAAATCAATTAAAATGAGGAAATTTTTTGAAAATAATTGAATTTCAAGAAAGAATTTTATTATTTATAAAGAAAATTAGGATTTTGAAGAGTTTTTTTTTAATTTTGAATGAAAATTGAATTTTATGATAAGTCTTTTATTACTTTTGGAAAATAATTGAATTTTAATTAAATATAAATTGACAAATTTAACTTATTTCAAAAGATTTTGAATTATTAAAATTTTGAATTATTAAAATTTCGAATTATTAAAATATTCTAAATAATTAAAATATTAATGAAATATAATTATTAAAATTCTTCAAAAATCCAAGTTCAATAAAATTTCTAATTAAATTGATTCAACATTGAAATTTTATAAAATTTTAAATTGAAACCTTTTGAAGTTCATTTATTTATGAAAATTTAATTAATTTGCAAATATTTTAGTAAAATTATTCATTAAATAATTTTTAAGTAATAATTTTATGATAGCTGTTCAATAATTAAGTTATTTAAAAATTAATTATTGTCAGAAATAGAAAAAATTGAATATTTTTTATTGGAATTCGTGATAATTTCGTAATTTATGAGACAAACGAAAAAGACACCAAAATTCACAATTGTTACAATTGTTGCCAGTATTATTTAATTTCTTTTTGAAAAATTGTAAGTATTTCGAATACTATTACGATTTGAATTTGAAAGATTTTCCCGCGCTTGAAGTTGTTTCCGTTATATGCGTTCTGCGACGCACTTCAGACGGCAAGCGTCATATCCTCTCATTACGTTCTCGACCTTGGCGAAAAGTAGTTGAATTTTGCAATCGCACAAATTTTCTTATTTATTGTTTAGTATTTACAGTATATTTACATTTAATTTTGATGTAAAATTAATATATTCACATTCATTTATTGTCTTAAAGTACTAGATATAATATATTCGGAAATAATCCAGCTCCTTTGTCATTTTGAGTACATTTTGACAAATTGATTGCAAATCTATAAACAATTAGTCATTTTTCATTGAAAATCTACAAATACCCAGGAATTAGTTATTTTCCATTGCAAAACAGTGTTTAATATGATTGTTACAAACACTAAAATTGTAAAACAAATAAAAAGTAGCATTTGTAACATAACGAGTTTACATAACCTAAAAATTGCAATTTTTGTATAAGTAAAAATTTAATAGAAAACATAAAAATAATTTTGATCTTGAAATCATTTGTTAAAAAATTTAAATTTTTCGAAAAGTTTTTGCCTTGGATATTTTAAGAATTATCTGCAGATGGCAGTATTTGTCTAAAATAATTACCGACATCAATAAATTCAACTACTTCTTTTCCAGCTGTCAATGTACGTAAAGTTTTTGTATAGTTTTTTAAATTAAATATTCAAGTCTATTCTGAAAAAATACTCGATTATTTATCAAAAGTTGTGAAATAATATAGAAAAAATATTTATTTGGTTTTAATTTCTCTGTTGATATTTGATAGTCGAAACAAATTTAGGAAACATCATAAGGTAACATTTTTCACTTTTATATTTTTTCTTTATATATTTTTAAAAAATTAATTTTTAATTTTAATTATAAATTAAAATATCTCCTGTACTCGAATACCAATAATATTAATTTTTAATTTGAAAAATAATATCCCTGTAGATAATATAGATTTCTACATTATCTCAGAATAGAGAAAATTAGTATTATCTCAGAATAATTTTTACTAAAAGTTTAAAAAACAAATAAATAAATATATTTAATTTCCGATATTCTTGATAATAAATTGTTAGTGTATTCTTTAGTATTTCTTGGAAAAAACAATATTTTGAAAATATTACGATTTGAATTTAAAAGATTTCCCCGCGCTTTGAGTTGCTGCCGCAAGCGTTCTGCGCCACACTTCGGGAACGGCTCATTACGTCTTCGACCTTGGCGAAAAGTAGTTGAAATTTGCAATCGTTTAAGTTTTCTTATTTATTGATTATTGTTTACAGTAAATTCAAAAGATTTGTTTCTTTTACATTAAAGAGCCGAGATTACTATGATTATTACGAATTAAATTGTAAAACAATTGAAAAGTAGTTTGTAACATTAACATGACAAGTCGACATAACCAAAAAATTTCAATTTTTGGAAGAGTACAAGTTTAATTTGGCATTGTAACATAAATAAATTTGCTCTTAACTTTCAAAATTGTTCAAAAAATTTAAGTTTTCGAAAAATTTGTTACTTACATATAAATTTTGAAAATTACATGCAGATGGCAGCATTTGTCTGTGTCGGGGAAAATACTTACCAACATCAATAAATTCAATCACTTTTTTTCCAACTGTCGTTAGTTACCTAAAGTTTTTGCATAAAGTGTTTTTTAATTCAATTATTCAAGTTTATTTCGAAAAAATATATTTTCGAAAATTCTGCAACAAAATAGAAAGAGTATTATTATTTAGTGATTTCTTTGGAAGAGTTCATCAATATTAGGATGTTGATAATCGACATAAATTTAACAATTTAAGGTAAAAAAAAACATTTCTTATTTACATTTTAACAATATTTATTTTTAACTCTCAAATTTGATATTGCTTGATGAAATAACGAAATAATTTTTTTTTTATTGTTTTTAAAACATAATCCCTACTTTCCCGCGAGAGTTGGAAATTAATTAAAGAATGTTCCATGTTCAGCAGCACTTTCGTTGTGTATACATGCAGTTGTCTGCCAAAAATATTTCGCCGATTAAACCTTGGGAAATTTATACCAATATTCTTTGTTTTTATCAGTGAATTTTGTGTTTAAGTTTGTTATTATTTATTCCTGTGTTTTTTTCTTGTTTTCCCTTGTGGTAAGATTTGTATTCTTTATTTATTTTTTCCAGTTTGATTATAATTTTGACATGGCGTTGACGTCGCGGCTCGAGGTCCTAACAAAAATAATTCGCGAATCAAGTTTTTAATTCATATTCGTATAAGTATTATTATTCATTGATATATATTTATGGTACTTGTTCATGACTTTTTTAGAGAAATGATTGACAAATTTTTAAATGACTCTAAAAATAATAGTTTATTGATTGAATTTAAACCTGTTTTTCAGTCTTGAATCCACAAGTGGTTGATATAGTGTGGTTATGAATCGTTTTGTTCTTTCGCATGAATCGTTATTGTGTATAAAAATATTGATAAAATCAGTGTAAATTACGTGAATTTTTACACTTTTTTTTGACTAATCTTTTATGTTTAAGTATTTATCAAAATGTTGATTAAAAAATTTGTTCCGGTATTTTGTTTCGTATCTGTTGAATGTTTTTTTCTGACAGTTGTTGAGATTTTTGATTTTTAATATTCAAAAATAGTTTTGAAAAAAGTAAATGGAAATTGTTTACATTAAAGAGTAATTAGCACTATATCTTAATATTATTTTCAATCTTTTCCTCCTTGCGCGCAATTGATAATTAATTCTAATTTTTTGTTTCTCTTTTTAATTCTAATTGATACAAATTTATTTAATTTATATTATAATTTCCGAATTGTTCTCTTTATAATAATTATTTTGTTTTTGTTTGTTCCAGAATATTACAGCGGTGTCCAAAAAATTTTCTTTTCACCTCCCACTGTCATTGATTTATTTTGGTTATTTTCGGTGAGTTTAATTTATTATTTTGAAAATTTCTGCTTATTTTCGGTGAGTTTGATTTTATTATTTTTTACATTTCACATATATTTTTGCCACTTTTTAATATTTAATTTCTACTATTTTGACATCTGTTGAAATTATTTATCTTAATTTATTTTCAAAAATTATTTATTATTGGAAAATTAGGGTGTGATTTTAAATGTAAATTTTACATTTATTATTTTTCGTAACAAAAGAAATTATTTAACTTGATTTTGAATCTGTTTTATCGCAGAAGAAAAATTTAGTTCATTGCTTTGTTTAAAGATGTCACTACTCATATGATTTTAAAAACTTTTGTCTTTGAATTTATCACTTTATTTAATTATATTTATATCGGTATACAATTGTTCGCATTGACTCATTAATATTTACATGAGTTTTTTTTCTAAAATAATTCTTTTTTTTTTTACTCGACTGGCGAGTTTTTAAAACACAAAATGACAAGATGATCAATCATCAGGCTTTGTTAGATAATATATGAAACGTAATTTAAACGTTTTATAACTATTTGTTATTCAATTATTAATGTTAATTAATTTTAAATAAATAAATTATTGAACGTATAATAAAAAATTTAAATAATTAATTTTATTGTAATTAAATCAGCAATAATTAAATGATTCAGTATAATGTATAAATGTAATTTGTTCTCAGTAATAACTAATACAAAATAAAAAGAGTCTATATAGAGTTGTGAATAATTTATTAAACATTGATAATTGAAGGCCATAATAGTTAGGAAATTATTAATAATAATAATGATAATAACAAATAATTTAAAATAAAGATTTCAATAAATAGTGGGAAAAATTATAATATAAATTATTTATAAATATTAATAATTTATTACATTTATTACGTACATCCTTTTCAAGGACATTTTAAGAATTTTCTTCTTTATATAGTACACAAAATTAAACCTTGAAAGTGAATTATTTACGAACAACAATATTTTATTTTATTGCATGTCCTTTTCAAGGACTTTTACAATTTCATTTTTTTATATAATTTACGGAAAATTAAATTTTCGACTATAAAATGTTAATAATAATGATAATTTATTCTCCTTTTCAAGGACCTTGACAATTTCTTTCTCTATATCCACAAAATTAAACATTAAATATTATTGATTTTTAAATAATTAACTTTATTTGCTCTCTAAATCTGAATCATACTTAAAAATAACTGTTAGTAAAATTTTTCTATTTTTTTTTTGTTTTTTCAATTACATATTCTAAAAATAAATTGTTTTTGTAAAAAATTAGTGAAAAATTAGCGAAAATTTATGAAATATTTATTTAATAAATTTGATAAGTAGCAATTAGTGAAATTCTAGTAAAAAATTAGTAAAATTTTATTAACAATTAGTAATTTTTTACTATAAAAAAAGGGAAAACTCGTCCATGAATATTATTATTAGTAAAATTTTACTATTTGTTATAGTATAATTCTACTAATTCAAAATAAAATTTTTTTAGTCAAAAGTGACTAACTGACAGGAAATGTCAGTCAGGGAAATGACAGGAAAAAAATTTTTTGTTAGGGAAATTAAGAAAATTGAGACTTTTTCGATTTTTTTTTTACAAATATTGCAACAAATTAACACATTTTTAGTATAAAATGCAACTTATTTTGATTTTTATAGTGCAAAAAATAACTATAAACAAATCTTTTAAAAATTATTCTTGAATAATTATTTTTTAAGATAATTAAATTTTTCAATAATATTCTGTAATAAAAATCGTTTTAAATAATTGAAATTTTGTAAAATTTGGTAAAATTGAATTGAAAATAATTAATTTTTTTCAAGTATTTTGTTACAATTTTTGAAAATCAACTTTTTAAGAATTTTAATTGCAAATATGGAAAATAATTGAATTATGAAAAATATTAATGAAAAATCTGTAAATGTAAATTTAAGAATAAAAATTAATGATTATTATTATTATTATTATTTTTTTTCAAAAATTATTCTTCAATTTTTTTTTAAGATTATTAAATTTTTCAATTATATCTGTAATAAAAATCGTTTTAAATAATTGAAATTTTGTAAATTTGAATTAAAAGTAATTAATTTTTTTCAAGTATTTTGTTACAATTTTTGAAAATCAACTTTTTAAGAATTTTAATTGTAAATATGGAAAATAATTGAATTATCAAAAATATTAATAAAAAAATCTGTAAATGTAAATTTAAGAATAAAAATTAATGATTATTAGCTTCTAATTTTTAAAAATTTAATATTTTCAATTACATATTTCCAAACATTCAAATACTTACAAAAAATAATATTTTAGAATAATTTTTAACAATTTGGAAAAAAAAATGATGTTCAAAATTTTTAATTAAAATTCATAAAACAATTAATTAGTTTTTTTAAATTATACAAAAATTCATTTAAGAAATTCAATTATTTTCAAAAAATTATAAAATATTTTTACAAACTATTTCTTAGAATTGTTTTATCAGAATTTTTAAAGATTCAATTATCTTCCAACAATGTAAATAAAAATTTATAAAAATTTAGTTTTAGATTTATTAAAATTTCGGAGAAATTATGGTCCTACTGCAATTAAAATTCCTCCAAAATTTGATTGTTTTTATTTATATTTTTAAAAAATTCCATTATTTTTAAAAGATTTTACCAAACTTCAATTGTTTGGAAATTTTTTATTATTAAAAAACTAAATTATCTTTCAAAAATTATTTCAAAATATTTAAAACAAAATTATTTGTAAGAATTCCTTTATTATAATTTTTTGAAAATAATAACTAATAATAAATAATTGATTTAGAGATGAAGTTTAGTAGAAAATTGTAGAAAACAGTTGAATTTAGGTAGGGTTATAATTATAAATTTTAGAAATTATTAAAATTGATAAATTTTATTTATTTTTCGTAAACTCTCATATTTTCCTGTAAACAGAATTTTGTCAGGGAAAAGAATTTTAATGTCAGTAAATTGTCAGGGAAATGTCCCTGAATTCAGATTTAGAGATAATTAATTATAATAAATTATAAAATACTCTTTAAATTTGAATTAGTATTTAACTATTTCTTATTAAAATTCTACTAATTTCTATAATTCTAAATTTGAATTAGAAAAAATGTTTATTAGTAAAATTTACTAATTAAAATACAAAAAGTCTGTCACTAATTCAAACTAGTAAACATTTTAACTAATTTAAATTTAAAGAGTAGCCAGAATTAAGTTACTAATGAAAAATAAATACTGTAGTAGAAAACTGATTCATTAATTAAAACTAAATATTCTGATTGAATTAGTAAAAACTTTACTAATTTAAATTTAGAGATATTGTTATTATTATTTTTTTTGTTTGGTATAAACATTAATATTTTGAATCGTAATATCAATTAACGAAATGAAAAAGCTAAATTGATCAGAATTGTTATTTGTGTTTTGCTGCAAGAGAAAAAAAAATATGAGACGAAACTCAGAAAGTTTGTGATTCGCGAATCGCGGGATTTTTTTTTTCGTTCTCAATGAGATTTTGAGGTGTTGTATTTTCTAGAATGTGTATATATATATATATGTAAGGGAAGGAAGGGAAGGTTTGTAGGGACGCGTGTCAGGAAAATGTTTTACTAGCCTTAATTTCGTTCGCTTTCAGTTTCACAGCCAATATGTCGGGCAGTAAATTTCAAACTTTCGCTTAGTTTGGTTTTGGGTCGACGACGTTTTCGTTCTTGTGGTTTTCCACATTGGTCCTCTCTCTCTCTCTCTTGCTCACACACATGTGCCTCAAAGGGAAAAACAGAAAATCTCAGGATATTAATTTTGTAAATAACGAAAACTGATTCTTTTTTCTCCCCTCCCTCTTCTCCCTCTTCTCTCTCTCTCTCTCTCTCTCTCTCTCTCTCTCTCTCTCTCTCTCTCTCTCTCTCTCTCTCTCTCTCTCTCTCTCTCTCTCTCTCTCTCTCTCTCTCTCTCTCTCTCTCTCTCTCTCTCTCTCTCTCTCTCTCTCTCTCTCTCTCTCTCTCTCTCTCTCTCTCTCTCTCTCTTTGTGTATACCACCTTATTTCTTTCAAAGCCGTCAAAGTTTTTCCTTTTTTTTTTACGAGCATACCAAGGCCATAAGAAAACGGTAGCAATAAAGTATATAGTCAGCTTGAACCATATTTTATAATTCAATTTCTGTTTATTTTTCTCGAGACTCACAGGTTGGGCTTGACTGGATCTATAAAGGGAAAAGCGTGAAATATCGGATGGATGTGAAAATTTTATTAAAAACTTTACTTTTTACTGTTCGATATGTCTGCTTTTCGAAGCTTGAGTTCCACGAGGGACATAAAAGTTGACATGAAACTGCTTAAGGAAATGTGGAATTCTGTTGTATTTTCTTTTATTGGAGAGTGGAGGGAAGGGGGGAGAAAGAGAGTAACTATGGTGTATCTTTGAGAAAAAAGCGATGTAAAAACATACATACCAAGTTTTCTCTGAGAGTATTTTTTTTTTCCTTCGAATCGTATTTTATTTTCGCTTTTTTTTTGACAAATGAATAAATATTAAAATGAATGACCTTTGCTATCTATGAATAAAACCAAGTCAATTGTTTTTTTTTCTGTTTACTTTATAAAGCGGGAGGAATAGTTAATTTGAATATAATGAATATATGTTGAACAGTTACTATTCACGTGCGTAGAAAACTAATCGCATCCTATTGTTACTTATGGTTTTGTTTTCAGAAAAAAAATAAAAATTTTTTTCTGTCTCCATCTTGAGCGTCGAAAATAGTTTTCTTTATACGAAATTAAAAGGAAGTAATTATAAATATCTAATTGGAGCTTTTTTTATTTACTTCCGATTCAGAAAAAATTTGTATCTTGTAAATTTATTTTCACAATATTTGGAGTAAAATACCAAATTTGGACTTTTCTTCATCAAATTAGAGCTTTTTTCATTAAAGATCATTTTTCGTTACACAGAGGTATTCTGAACTTTTTTAGAATTTATTTCCGATTCAGATTTCTGTCTTGAAAAACGACGCTGGTCTTGTAAATTTATTTTCACAATATTTGGAGTAAAATATCAAATTTGGTTTTTTTTTATTAAATTGGAGCTTTTTTTTTATTAAAGAAGAGCTTTTTTCGACCAAATCCTAAAAATAAAATACATAACTCGAATTTATAATAAAATATTATTTGAAATTAGAAAATTAGAAAATTAAAAAAAATTATGATCAACAAATAAATTTTGTTTATTATATTTATTATTATGTATTATCTTTCATAATAATTAAAGATGACCGAGAGATAAAATTATTATTTTATAATAACAAGAATTCAATTATTTTCAAAATTAATTAAATTTTTCCCAGAAATTCAATTATTTACAAAAAAATTTTTTAAAAATTGTGGTCAACAATTCAATTATCTTTATAAATAAATAACAATAATCATCGACAAAGTTAAATTATTTTGAGGAATTTTAATAAAATTCATTGCGAAATTCAATTATTTTCATAAATAATAGTATTCATCACAAGAATTCAAATATTTTCAAAAATTTTAATAAAAATCATGGCAAAATTTCAATTATTTTCAAAAATTTTGAGAAATTTTAATAAAATTCATTGCAAAATTCAATTATTTTCATAAATAATAGTATTCATTACAAGAGTTCAATTATTTTCAAAAATTTTAATAAAAATCATGGAAAAATTTCAATTATTTTCAAAAATTTTTCTTATACTTCGATGGTTTTCAATATTCTAATATTTTAATAAAATTTGCCGAAAGAATTTCATTATTAAACAAAAGTTTTTAAAAAATTCTACACAAACTTTCAATTATTTGAAAAAAATAATTTTTACATTAATTCAATTATTTAAAATAGAATTTGCATAAATTTGAAATTCGCAAATAAGCAATTGTTTGAAAGTTTGGCATTAAATTCTTTGTGGTATAATTCAATTATTTTCAAAAGTAATAAAATTCAATTGTTTTCAAAAATTTTAATGAAATTCATTTCAAAAATTATAATTATAATAATTCAATAATTGAATAATTGCAAAGAAATTTGTAAAAAAATTTGTAAACAATTGAATTTACTGTGAAATTTTTATTATTTATGAAAATAATTAAATGTTTGCGTACAATTTTATTAAAAATTTTTTGAAATAATTGAATTATATTTGGGAAATTTTATTAAAATAGTAAATATTGAAAATCATTGAAATGAGAGAAATTTTTGAAAATAATTGAAAAAATTGAAATTAGGATAAGAATTTTATTGACATTTTTGAAATAATTGAACTTTGGTGAAGAATATTGTTGTTTATAAAGATAATTGGGATTTTGACGAGAATTTTTTAACAATTTTTAACACAATTGAATTTTATTACTTTTAAAAATAACTGAATTTCCGCAATTATTTGTAATTTCTTCAAAATTCAATTTTTTTAGTGTCTTCAACATTTCAATTCAATTATTATTTTCTAGAATTTTTAATTATTTTTTATGAAAATAATTGAATTATTGCAAAAAATTTTATAAAAAATTTGTAAATAATTGAATTCCTGTGAAATTTTTATTATTTATGAAAATAATTAAATGTTTGCGTACAATTGTATTAAATTTTTTTTGAAATAATTGAATTATATTTTTGGGAAATTTTATTAAAATAGTAAATATTGAAAATCATTGAAATTAGAAAAATGCATTTTATTTTTGAAAATAAATGAAATTAGGACAAGAATTTTATTGACATTTTTGAAAATAATTGAACTTTAGTGATGAAGAATATTGTTATTTATTATTAAGATAATTGGTATTTTGTCGAGAATTTTTTAGAAATTTTTAACATAATTGAATTTTATGAGAAGAATTTTATTACTTTGAAAAATTAACAGAATTTCTGCAATTATTTGTAATTTTTCCAAAATTCAATTTTTTTTTAGTGTTTTCAACAAAAATTTAAATAAAAAAATTTTTAAATTCTCTTATTTTTAAAGTTGTTAATTTTTTTTTCTTTTTAAAATGTAAGTAAAAAGTTAGTAAGTAACTAAGAAGAATTGTTGCTAGTATAGATTTAACCCGTTGCCTGTTTCCGACCCACGGGTGGGTCGTGAAAAAGTATGGCCATAACTGTTTCCGACCCACCCGTGGGTCGTGTTCACTATCACTCAAAATAAATATAATTTGTATATAAATTGATAGATATTTTTCTTTATATCAAAATTATAAGAAATTATAAGGGTCATTAATGATATTTTAGAAAATAATTGAATAATTAGTTATAATTTAAATATATTATACTATTTGAAAAAGTATCAGATTCCGCTGGGCAGTTTGGGACAATCATGTTGCATTTTCCTCAAACAGTTAAGGGGTTAAATAGTAAAGAGTGAAGTTTAGCAATAGGAAAAATTAGTAAAGAAATCCTATTAATAAAATCCTTTCGTGACGGTAGATTTTTTTTTCTTTTCGATTCTTTGAAAGAAGATCTGCTAATTGTATACAGTAGTGTGTTAGTAGTGTTGGAATTTGTAGCCTATAGCGTAATCTTGGCAGGTTTGAAATTGATTAACGGTTGACCAGTTACTGAAATACTTTGTCGTTCTTGTGCAAACCACCCTACCGTGAAAATACACAAGTCGAAGCCTACGTCATACCTTGGTGTACGTACATTATTCATTGACATCGGTGAAAAGGGCGCCGGCTCTGTTACGTATTCTACGGGTTATTATGCCCTCTAAATGTTTAATGTGTTTGCCTTCCTTCGCTAGCCGCCGCGGCTTTATGTTTTACTAAGTAAATTACTGTTTTTTTTTTGTTCCTCCACGTTAATGTTGGCACAATCGATTCGCGCTTCTGTATCCCCCTTTCTCTCTCTCTCTCTCTTTTTGCCTCCAACTTTCTCTCTTTTTGCCCCCCCCCTCTTTTACCCCCTTTACCCCTTGCTAACACCCCTTTCTACCAGCTTCTTTCTTTACCCTCTTTTCGCTCTGACCCCTTTTACACTCTTCGCCACCATCCCCGTTACTCGTCTTCGCCTACGAATTTTTGTACGAAGTCTATCAAATATTTAAAAACTCGTTCGCGTCTCTTTTTTATCTTTCTCTCTCTCTCTCTCTCTCGCTCTCTTAGTTTTGCATTTTTCTCTCTCAACAAACCGTCGAGAGTAATTTCCCCCACGCAGACATCATCGTTTTTAATTTAAGTCGACTGGACTTTAGATTTATATTTTCGTAAAGTTTCTATTGCTAACCTCCTCCTCCTCCTCCTCCTCCTTTCTCATCTTTTTCTCTCGTCGTGTTTTCTATGGTATAGTGACTTTTTGAGGAAAAATTATGAGGAGAAAAGAGCCGCGACGAGACAACGCTTCCGGTTCGCGTGAGTTGTTTCGTCTTTCTGAAAGACTTGTGGATAAATTGTTTCACTTTTGATATTTCCTGTAGTGTGGATTTCTTTTTTTCTTCTGTTATGATTATTCAAAGGACTTACTTGAATGATTGTTTGTTTATTTTCTCAAGCAATTGAAAGTGGTTTTTTTTTTCTTTAATTTTTCATATTAATTCAGGGGTGTCTACTAACCGGGAAAGCCGGGAATAAGCCAGGAAATTTATGCCAAAGCGGGAATTTTTTTCACCAAATTAAAAAAAAAATAAATTAATATTAAATTAAAAAAAATAAAAAAAAGTTTTATTTTTTTAATTTGTTTTTAAAAAATCGCGTTTTATTTCAATTTTTATAGATATTTATATACAGTTCTCTAAATTTGAATTAGTTAAAAATAATTAATTTGATAGTAAAAAATCAGTCACTGATGCAAATATACTATGTAAATAAATTTTTAAAAAAATTATCGAATTGATAGAAATTTTGTGAAATGCAACTGAAAATAAATAAAATAATTAAATTTGTTAAAGAATTTCATTAAAAACTTTTTAACAAATCGAATTTCCAAAGTATTTTAATTTAATAATTGATAAATAATTGAATTTTATAAAGAGTCACATTCTAATGTATTCATGTTTCTTAGTGCGAAGATTGAGAATTAAAATTTTTATTAATTAATTTAAAAAAAGATATGCACTTAAAATTTTTAAATAAAATTGAATTTTCCCAAAGTTTTTTTTCAAAATTCTGAAAAATAAGGTTTTTGAAAATTTTTAATTCTATTGTTTCAAAATAATTGTATTTTTATAAACAAATAATTGAAAATTTTTGAAATAATTGAAATTTCTTTACATTCTATTAAAAATAATTAAATTCTTTTAAAGAATTTTATTTAAGTTTTTCGAAAATAATCAAGGGATAATCACCGTAATTATAATTTTATTTTTAAAAATTTCTTCGCAATATATTCAATTATTTTCATAAATAGTAAAACTCATTGCAGAATTTCAATTATTTTTAATGAAATTTTAATCGAATTCCTCGAAATGTAATTATTCGAATGTAATTATTCTTAAAAATTATATTAAAATTCGTCGAAAGAATTCAATTGTTTCTAGAAACTGGAAAGAAATTCTTCTCAAAAATTCAATTATTTCCATAAATAGCAAAATTCTTCAGATTTATTAAATTCTTTTGAATATTATTAAAAAAAAAAAATTCTTCGCAATAATAATATTTTTATTTATTGTTTGTTTTAAATAAAAATTTTTATTAGACATAAATAAAAATTTTATTAGACATGAATAAAAAATTTAATTAGACAAGAATAAAAAATTTATTAGACATTAATAAAACTGTTATTTTAACTAAATAAAATTTTATTTAAACCAAATAAAATTTATAAAAAAAAAAAAATAAAAAGAAATATAAAGTCTAGTTGGCTCTAAGTCAAATATATTTTTTTCCCGAATGTATATTTTATTTTTACTATATACCCACATCCAGAGAAAAAATTTATTTTAATCAATTATAATTTATTTGAGCTTTGTAAAAGTATATTTGCCTCAGAGTCGTCTAAAATATGCATTTGTTTTAAATAAAAAAATTATTTAACACAAATAAAATGTTTATTTGAACCCAATGTAATTTATTGGAACTAAATAAAATTTATTTGAAACAATAAAGAATTTAATAGTCCTGACAATTTAGGTTTTACTTTGTAAAATAGTAAAAGTTACTCTATATTTTTTTCCGTATTACTTTTCCCTAAAATAGAGTTAATTTCTTAAAAATTTGTGAAAATTAAAATTAAAAAAATTAAAAATCAATTTTATAGGCAGAAAAATAGACCTTTGTTATTCTTTTAAATTAAGGTTTCTTTAAAAAAAAAATCGAATGACGATTTTTTATATTCAATTAAAATTTGAATTTTGTTTTGTAGAAAAAAGTTTTTTTTTCCTAATTTAGAAAATTAGTTACGTTCTATAAACGTTGAATTTATTTTATTTTTAATTTTGATCTAGTAATTTTTTAAAATTTATGTAAGTAGAAAAAAATTATGTAAAAATTTTTAAACTTACTTTTTAACTAATTTTTTTTAATCAAAGAGAAAAGATTAATAATTTTTTTTTTTTTAATAAAAAAAACGAAAAACTCGACTAATACTTGACCAATAATTAATTATTATAAACCACTAATTCCGATGTAGAAAGTAGAGAGAAGAAGGAAAATAGAATTTATACAAAATACTCATAAATAATTCATTTTATTTTTACCCATATTTCCCGTATATTTTAAGAAAAAAAAAGTCGAGTTTCATGTTAAAAGTTATCAGAAAAGTTTTCTTTTTCTTCTTCTCCTTCTTCTTTTTTTTTCTTTTTATTTTACATTTGAATTATCGGCTGTAAAAAAAAGTTTATTTTAAAATGCAATTTTACATTATTAGAGTTCCCATAGGGGATTCCAGAAAAGCAGAGAATAAAAAAAAAAGTTGTCAGAGAAGTTTTTAAGAACTTTCGAAAAGTTGGAAAATTTTATTACCGCCTAAATTATCATTTTAATGAGACTTGAGGTTGAAAAATTTTTAATATTTATTTCACTTTTGGAAAATGCATAACAATGATATGTTATTTTATAATAAAATTTTCATAATATATTTGTTTGTAAATTTTTATTTATAGTTATTTTCAACTAATATCTATACAAAATAACAGTTGTCGTAATCGTTTTGAATAATTTTTAATCAGGGAGTAATAATCAGGGGTAATAAAAAAAATTCAGGGTATTGTGATTTAATTAGTGAAATCATTAAATGACTCATTTTTTATGCTACCAGCATATTCACTGAATGAATCAGTAATTTTCGTAAAAATCAATTGATTCATTATAGTTAAAACTCAAAACTAAATGTACTGATTGAATTATAGTAAAAATTCTACTAATTTAAATTTAGAGAGTAAAAATATTTAAACTTTCAATTTTTAAATAAAATAACGTGCGTTCGTTTTATTCTCTCTTTTTCTTATAATGTATAATTGGCACGTTTTTCGCACCTTTCATAAGAAATTCCTAACTGTTTAAAAATTGAATTTCAACCAGCACTTACATATATTTAATGGTTTTCGCGCGAGAATAGTCAAACGATGTATATAGTGACGATTGTAAATATTCTTTTTTTTTTTTTTTCATTTTATAATTTCTCTTATTGCTCTAAGATACATACTCTTTTCTCGTTATTATATTGCAATAAGATTATAGTCGATGAACACCGTTAAATAAGAATTGCACACGAACGCCTTTCAATGTCCCTATTCGCCGCATATATAAGAGTAAGAGGAAAAATAATTAAGTTCGCATTCCAAGCTATCTAGAGCATACAATGTCAAAACAATAAACTGTTTATCGCCTTAGCGGTACTCTCTGTATTCTCTCCCCCCTCCCCTCTCTCGAAAAATAATATTTATATTGTTATTACATCTTCAATTTGTATAAGTAACACGAATTGTAAAATCACTTATATAATTTTTTTTCTTTCTAAAAAGAACAAATTTATATTGATTTTACGCAAACACACATCAATTGTTGATTTTTATTTGATAAGTGATAGTTTTTTTAATTAATTTTTTTTTCAATTAATATTTTTTTTTGTAAATAGCCCTTTCTTCAAACTGACACAGAAAAAAGTGAGTGTTATTTTAACACTGAATTCGGTGTTAAAAGTGTCTGCATCAAACTTTAGCTCGGAAGTGTTATTTTAACACTGAAAATAAGGTAAATTTTCTATTATAGAAAATTTATCCTCACTAAAATTACCCTACCAAAATTTACCCGCATCAAAAACAACACTCGCTTTTCTCTGTGATGAATGTTTTTGTAATAAATTCCTGACATGCCAATAATAATTGTTTCTCATCGTGATATTTTTTTTTCTCGCTCATCGTATAACCATATTATAGCTGCTTTTTCCCCTCCCACGACATATTTTGTCAAACAATAGAGGTCTGACAATGATTTTGAATAATACATGTTTTAACGATTGTGAATTTGTTGAATCGCGAAAGAATTCCACGCATTGTTCGACGACATCGTGATGGATTTCTAATAATTAGTGTAACCAGAGGAAATTAAAATTGTCTGTCATACATCCCGTGTGGGGAAAATATTTTTTAAATTTTTTTAATAAAATTTGTTTTTGAGAGGGAAGGCCCAAAATTGAGAATCATCTCAGGGTTTTTTTTACTCTTTAAATCTGAATTAATTACTTTTGACTAGATTTGCTAATACTAGAAATCAAAAAAACTATTCGAAAAAATTCTAATCAAATTCTTTAAAACGATTAGTTACCACAGTTATTTAATTAGTTATTGCATCAATTTAGTAGTTTTGTACTACCAATTAGTCATTTTTTTACTAGAAATCAAAAAAACTATTCGAAAAAATTCTAATCAAATTCTTTAAAACGATTAGTTACCACAGTTATTTAATTAGTTATTGCATCAATTTAGTAGTTTTGTACTACCAATTAGTCATTTTTTTATTATAAAGTAGTTAGAATTGTAATTTAATAGTACTGAAATTACTAAAGTATAGTTTAGTATCAGTATAGTATAGTATTAGTATTGCATAGTATTAGTATTGCATAGTATTAGTACAGTATAGAATTAGTACAGTGTAGCATATATATTTAATGTACAAATCCAGAAGAAAATCGCAACGCAGATGCAATAAGTAAAGTAAACTCTGTTTGTTGTGGTAAAATGACTTTTGTCATTTGTACATTAAACTTATTGCAAATAAAAAGAAATAGCGCACGACTAATATATTATTATAGTATATAAAAATATATATCACACAGAAATTTGCTATCTAATCAGATTGCGATGATATTACAAATTTTCAGAATGAAATAGATAAATAAGATGACATCTGTTTATAGCTTTCAAATCAGATAACAAAATTTTTCATTCTCTTGTTTAAATAAAAAAGCGAGGTTAGGAAAATCACTCCGAAATGCACTTTATTGAAAGTGTAACTTGGCCTAGTTCTTTATCTAACGAATTATATATATATATTTATTTATAATTTTTAATTTTTAGTGCAGATAACACTCTCTTTACTTTTTTATCTTTTGATAAATAAAATTTACTTTTATTATTCATAATAACCATATATTTTAATAATATGAAATCTTTACATTAGTGTGAAGATAATTGCACTAAGAATTCATATGTTAATAAATATTTCGTCCTCTATTGTAGTGAATCTGTTTTTATTTAATGTAAATTATATATACAAGTTCGAGAAGGTACAGTACCGGCCAAAATTGTCAATCCACCCATTTTTGAAGGAATGAAAAAAATTTTTTAACATAAAATTTATGAAAACTTAAAATTTTTTTGGTTTATATTTTGAAAGACGATAAAATTTTGAAAAGAATAAGACCTCACAGAAGTTATTTGGCCAAAATTTGTAGAAGATATTCTTAAAAATCGTCATTTTCAATGTTTTACAAAAATTTGAATAACTTCTAAAATAATGAACGCTTTTTAATAATCTTAGGCTTATTTTAAAGGTCGTTTTCTACGGAAAAAGAATTACTTATAGGCATTAACCTGTAATTTTTTATTTGGAATAAGCATGACGTCAAAGTTGGACAAAAAAATTGGAAAAATTTGAAATAAATTTTTTGTACTAAAAACTATTCTAGAACATATATAAAACATGATATAGTGAAGATTTTTAAAGAAAAGTTAATAAAAAATATGTTTGAATTTCAAAAATTATTTTTCTTTTAATAATATTATTTCAATTTTTTGAATTTTTTTGTCCAACTTTGACGTCATGCTTATTCCAAGTAAAAAATTACAGGTTAATGCCTATAAGTAATTCTTATTCCGTAGAAAATGACCTTTAAAATAAGCCTAAGATTATTAAAAAGCGTTCATTATTTTAGAAGTTATTCAAATTTTTGTAAAACATTGAAAATGACGATTATTAAGAATATCTTCTACAAATTTTGGCCAAATGACTTCTGTGAGGTCTTATTCTTTTCAAAATTTTATCGTCTTACAAAATATAAACCAAAAAAAATTTTAGTTTTCATGAATTTTATGTTAAAGAATTTTTTTCATTCCTTTAAAAATGGGTGGACTGACAATTTCGGACGGTACTGTATTTGAATTAGTTAAAAATAATTAATTTCATTGTTAAAAGTCAGTCAGTAGTAAAAATTGTAAACTGAAAAAATAAATTATCAGCAGCATATTTTATTAACTAAAAATTATCCTGGAAAAATTGTAAACCCGACTAATGTTTTCTCTCAGTGCATTCTCACAATATTGTACATCTCTAAATCGAATATTCGGTTTACAATTAATTATTATTTACTAATTAATAATAAACCAGGTAGTAAATAATCAATACACATTGTAATTAGTAACACTTAAAAATAGAAATTCACATTTAATTCCCCATGGTTTCGTAACCACTTTGAAACTAAAGCAGAGGGAATAAAATATGGATTACATTTTTTCTTTATGGTTATACTCATCGTAAAATAAAATAGGAAAATTTTTTATTATTTTAAAATTACTTCAGTTGTAGTAGGGAGTGAGCCTTACAGAATCTTGAAGATTAGAAATTTTTATTTTACTTTTGAATAGTTGCACCCCCACCCGTATGCTATCAGACAAACAAAATTTAGTAAAATCGAAAATAAAAATTTATTTCTTCCAAATTTAATTATTCTAATCATCTTAAATTTACCTGAATTTTAGTAGGCACTAAGCCAAACACAATCTTCATTAATAGAGAATTTTATTTTAATTTTTAAGTAGTAGCACCCTCACCCGAACGCTATTAGACAATCAAAATTTGTTAAAAACGAAAATAAAAATTTATGTCTTCCAAATTTAACAATTCTAACCATCTGAAAATTACCTGAGTTGTAGTAGGGACTAAGCCCTACACAATGTATAAAAATAGAGAATTTTATTTCAATTTTTAAGTAGCAGCAGGTCCACCCGAACGCTATCAGACAATCGAAATTTGTTAAAAACGAAAATAAAAATTTATCTCTTCCAAATTTAACAATTCTAATCATCTGAAAATTACCTGAGTTGTAGTAGGGACTAAGCCCTACACAATGTATAAGAATAGAGAATTTTTTTTTCAATTTTTGAGTAGTAGCAGGTCCACTCGTACGCTATCAGACAATCAAAATTTAGTAAAGTCGAAAATAAAAATTTATTTCTTCCAAATTTAATTTTTCTAATCATCTGAAAATTACCTGAGTTTTAGTAGGGACTAAGCCCTACACAATGTATAAGAATAGAGAATTTTATTTCAATTTTTGAGTAGTAGCACCCTCACCCGAACGCTATCAGACAATCGAAATTTGTTAAAAACGAAAATAAAAATTTATGTCTTCCAAATTTAACAATTCTAATCATCTGAAAATTACCTCAGTTGTAGTACGGACTAAGCCCTACACAATGTATAAAAATAGAGAATTTTATTTCAATTTTTAAGTAGCAGCAGGTCTACCCGTACGCTGTCAGACAATCGAGATTTAGTAAAATCGAAAATAAAAATTTATTTCTTCCAAATTTAATTTTTCTAATCATCTGAAAATTACATGAGTTTTAGTAGGGACTGAGTTATACACAATCCTGATGAATAGAGAATTTTATTTCAATTTTTGAGTAGTAGCACCCTCACCCGAACGCTATCAGACAATCGAAATTTGTTAAAAACGAAAATAAAAATTTATTTCTTCCAAATTTAATTTTTCTAATCATCTGAAAATTACCTGAGTTTTAGTAGGGACTAAGCCCTACACAATGTATAAGAATAGAGAATTTTATTTAAATTTTTGAGTAGTAGCACCCTCACCCGAACGCTATCAGACAATCGAAATTTGTTAAAAACGAAAATAAAAATTTATTTCTTCCAAATTTAATTTTTCTAATCATCTGAAAATTACCTGAGTTTTAGTAGGGACTAAGCCCTACACAATGTATAAGAATAGAGAATTTTATTTCAATTTTTGAGTAGTAGCACCCTCACCCGAACGCTATCAGACAATCGAAATTTAGTTAAATCGAAAATAAAAATTTATTTCTTCCAAATTTAATTATTCTAATCATCTGAAAATTACCTGACTTTTAGTAGGGACTGAGTTATACACAATCCTGATGAATAGAGAATTTTATTTCAATTTTTGAGTAGTAGCAGGTCCACTCGTACGCTATCAGACAATCAAAATTTAGTAAAGTCGAAAATAAAAATTTATGTCTTCCAAATTTAACAATTCTAATCATCTGAAAATTACTTGAGTTTTAGTAGGGACTAAGCCCTACACAATGTATAAGAATAGAGAATTTTATTTTAATTTTTGAGTAGTAGCACCCTCACCCGAACGCTATCAGACAATCGAAATTTGTTAAAAACGAAAATAAAAATTTATGTCTTCCAAATTTAACAATTCTAATCATCTGAAAATTACCTGAGTTGTAGTAGAGACTAAGTCCTACACAATATATAAGAATAGAGAATTTTATTTCAATTTTTAAGTAGTAGCAGTTCTACCCGTACGCTGTCAGACAATCGAAATTTAGTAAAATCGATAATAAAAATTTATTTCTTCCAAATTTAATTTTTCTAATCATCTGAAAATTACCTGAGTTTTAGTAGGGACTAAGCCCTACACAATGTATAAGAATAGAGAATTTTATTTAAATTTTTGAGTAGTAGCACCCTCACCCGAACGCTATCAGACAATCGAAATTTGTTAAAAACGAAAATAAAAATTTATTTCTTCCAAATTTAACAATTCTAATCATCTGAAAATTACCTGAGTTGTAGTAGGGACTAAGCCCTACACAATGTATAAGAATAGAGAATTTTATTTCAATTTTTAAGTAGCAGCAGGTCCACTCGTACGCTATCAGACAATCAAAATTTAGTAAAGTCGAAAATAAAAATTTATTTCTTCCAAATTTAGTTATTCTAATTATCTAAAATTTACCTGTATTTTAGTAGGGACTAAGCCCTACACAATCCATAAGAATTGAGAATTTTAGTTCAATTTTTAAGTAGTAGCAGGTCCACCCGTACGGTATCAGACAATTAAAATGTGGCCCAAATTTTTTTTGACACTACTGCTAAAATTTTAATACGTAATTTTAAATATCAATGTATTTAGTGAAGAAATTAATTCAAAGACTCAAAAATTTGGAGCCAATAAAAATATCTATAGTGGCTGTTTTTTAAAAATTGCATTTTTGCTTCATACATTTTTTCTAAGTGTATATTTATTTAGGAATTTATTAAAAATTGAATTTAGTTCTATTTTTTGTAAATGAAGAAGTAATTGGGATGTATTAGATGTATTGTTAGTGATGGTTAATGTGATGCTAACGTGAGAGAGAGAGAGAGATGAAACCATAGAAAGAGCGAGAGGATTGCAGGTGTTGTTGCAGGTGAAGATAGGTGCAGTTTGTTGGGGATGGATTTCAGGACATTGAGAGGGAGTGCCGTTGCACCACGAGCATTAAATATACACGCTGATTTGTTGCCCACGGATTGTCACCTCTGATAGCTTTCATTTTGTTATATCGACTTTATCCAACGTCATTCGCTTCGTTTCCACTCTGACAAAAAAGGCCTTTCGCTGATCTCTCACTATAGTTTTCTGATGGACCAGTTCGTATCATCATTTGTTCCATCATTTCTACTTTCTTTTTTTTATTCATTTTAGTATTGAGATATTACTAATAATTTATAAATATATTATTATTATTATTATTATTATTATTATTATTATTATTATTTTTATCTATATTTCTCTTATTACCGTTATAGTAATAATAATAATAAAAATAATAATAATAATAATAATAATAAAAATAGTAATAATAATAAAAAATAATAGTAATAATAATAATTATTAATATTAGTAATATTGTTTTTATTACTATTATAATTATTATGATTATTATTGTAATTATTATTGTGTCCTTTATTATCATAATTATGTTAGTACATAGTGCAATTAATTTTCGTC
The DNA here is from genome assembly GCF_015476425.1 of Leptopilina heterotoma. Classification (NCBI taxonomy): domain Eukaryota; kingdom Metazoa; phylum Arthropoda; class Insecta; order Hymenoptera; family Figitidae; genus Leptopilina; species Leptopilina heterotoma. The sequence goes on from NW_025110833.1 coordinate 6,330,314, forward strand.
TAGAATCCAGAGGTATAATTTATTGATAAATAATAATAATAATATAGTTAATGTTGTTATTAGTATAATAATACTGATTTAGTATAATAATTTATACATATATTTCTCTAAATTCCAATTAATAAAGTTTTTTCACTAATTCCATTTAGTAAAATTTTATTATGAAACTATAGAATAAAATACAGTATTTTGTAATTTTGAATTCTGAAGTTTTTAATTTTTAATTGAAGTTTTAGTCGAAAATTAGTAGCAAGTAGACGATTAATGCCTATAAACAAAGTTTAATAATAAAATAAAATTGTTAGAGGGTAAAATTATTTATTTAAGAGAATAGCAGTGATAAAAAATGGATCATATAATGGTCTAGAGATTATTTTATATTATTACTTCATTATCATTATAATTCTATTAATTTTTAATTCTAAATTAATAGAATTAATTTTCGTTTCAAATCGAAATTCACGAACAATGAATAAATAATAGTTTATATTTAATTATTGTTTCGTTGATGGAAAAGAAGAAGTCAGACCGGATTTGGGTGGAAATATTTATTTCTTCAAGGTTAATTGTTTATTTCCTAAAGTTTAGATATTTATTTCCTGAAGAAACGAATTTTACATAAAAAAAATACATTCTAGAATGCTTTGAGATGCATTAACATTTGTCGTATTGTTCTGTCTCTTTTGTAAAATATCCCTTGAGTTTGTGTACTTATATATATGTATGCGTTTCTGGTGGATTGTATAGCAATTCGTTAGGTGCTCGGATAATAATTATTGCCTCGTTCAGAAATTATTAGTGTCCGTTTAGCAATAATTATTACTACAAGGCCGATAAATCTTGACAGGATGATACGAAGCAATGATTATTATTGCTACTCGGGCAATCTTTGGAGTAGCACTCACTCTGTCTCTCTCTCTCTCTCTCTCTTTCTCTCGGTGTCTGTCTCTCTCTCTCTCTTTCCCTCTCTGAAGTGAGGCCTCGAATATTATTTCGCCCACGTTTTCCTCAATAATATAATACTTTCTGTGCCACTTGCACTCGATATTTCACACTAATAGTGTGCTCCGCTTCGTTTTGCATAAATATTCAAAGAACAAGATTAACGCATTATTAATGGCTTTATTCTAATTCAAATAAATCATATTCCATATAACTGAAATATTCTTAAGCGAACACGAAATGCACACTATTCATTTTCAATGTGTATTTGTATATAACAAACAGACGGGAACAATGGAAGTTTAATAAAATTTATGAGTGGAACGTATACTTTTTGTAAATATATGGTCATTTATTAATATTGTGCTGATTAATTACTCGTGCGGGCAGTTGTCTTATGATTTTATATATATATATATATGCTCGGAGAAACTCAATCGGGGAATTTTTATTTTAAATATTCAATTTATTTATTTCAGTTGTTTTGTTAATTTATTCTATTTATATGAATGAAAGAACATTTACAGAATTGCATATTTTCAGTATTAATAACATTCAAAATGTAGTCTCTGCATTTGTTTTTCAAAATTATGCCTTGGATGGTACATTTTCTGTAGAATGCGAAAGATGTAGTGCTAATTTTATAGACATAAAATAATATTTAAAATTTAAATAAAAAAAAGAATGAAAAACTTTTAGACGTGAAAGAACATTAAGCATCACTAAAACACCCAGAAAAAGGTATATTTGAGACATAGAGCCAACTAAACTTTTTATTTTGTTCAAATAATATTTTTTATTTGGTTCAAATAAATTTTATTCAGTTCAAATAAAAAAAAATATTTTGCAAATATTTTAAAACAATTTTAAAAGTTACTATTATGCATATTGTTTTGATTAAGAATCCAGAAATTTTCATTAAAAATATATATTAGAAAATAAAAGCTTCAAATAATTTAAAAAAAAATTCAATTAAACTATTTAAAAAGAAAATTAATTCCACAGAATTGTTAGTTAAAAATATGAAAAATTAAGATTTTCAAAGATTTTAATTTGAAACCTTTTCAAAATTAAATTATTTCTAAAAATCCACGCTATAAGGCTTTTAATATTCAAATATTATCTAAAATTTTAACTAAAATTAATTTTTTAAATAAATTTTTATTAAAAAATTCTACGAGAATTCAATTATTTAAATACAAATAAAATGCAAATAAATAATTTATTGAATAACTGAATGTTTCTCAAAATTAAATTCTCATACAGAATTTTATGAACAAATTTTTAAATAATTTTATTCTTTCGACGAATTGTAATAGAATTTTCAAGTAAGAATAATATTACATTTTTCTAGAATTTCGATAAAAATTGTATTAAAAATAATTGAAATTCTGCAATGAGTTTTATTATTCATGAAAATAATTGAATTGCTAAAAAGAATTTTATTATTTATGAAAATAATTCAATCCCTGCAAAAAATTTTATTATTTATGAAAATAATTGAAGTAGAATTTTATCAAAATTTTTTTTAAATAATTCAATTAATTTGGTAAATTTTATTAAAATAAATATTGAAAATCATTAAATTGAGAAATTGTTTTAAAAATACTTGAAATTTTGACAAATTTTTATTAAAATTATAAAAAATAATTGAATTTTGTCCATGAATTTTGCTATTTATAAAGATAATTGAAATCTTGACGAGAATTTTAAAAAAATTTTTTTAAAAAGATTGATTTTCTGACAAGAATTTTATAAGTTTTGAAAATAATTGAATTCAGGTGATTAATATTGCTAAAATTCATTTTTTAAATCAATTTTTATTAGATAATTTTACAAGAATTCAATTATTTAAATACAAAAATAAATAATTTATTGAATAATTAAATGTTTCTTAAAAATCAATTCTCATAAAGAATTTTTAAATAATTTACTTCTTTCTACGAATTTTAATAGAATTTTTAAAAATAATTACATTTTTCGAGGACTTCGATTAAAATTGTATTAAAAATAATTGAAATTCTGCAATTAGTTTTATTATTTATGAAAATAATTGAATTACTAAAAAGAATTTTATTATTTATGGAAATAATTGAATTGCTAAAACGAATTTTATTATTTATGAAAATAATTCATTCCCTGCAAAAAAATTTATTATTTTTGAAAATAATTGAATTATTGCGAAAAATTTTATTAAAAAATTTTAAATAATGGTTTTTCTCGACAAAAATTTATACCAATTCCTTTTTAAATAATTGAATTTCCTGTGGAATTTTAATTATATTTTATGAAAATAATTGAATATCTGCGTATCAAAATTTTTTTGAAATAATTAAATTCTTTAGGGAAATTTTATTAAAATAAATATTAAAAATCATTAAATTCAGAAATATTTTTAAAATAATTGAAATTTTGACAAGATTTTTATTAAAATTATTAGAAAAAAATTGAATTTTGTCCAAAAATTTTGCTATTTATAAAAATAATTGAAATCTTGACAAGAATTTAAAAAAACTTTTTTTAAAAACATTGATTTTCTGACAAGAATTTTACAAGTTTTGAAAATAATTGAATTCAGGTGATTAATATTGCTATTTATGAAAATAATTAAAAAAATATTTGAACAGAATTGAATTTTTGCGAAAAATTTTATTACTTTTGAAAATAATTGAATTTCTGCATTTATTTGTAACTTCTCAAAAATTTTCCAAATTGTATCGTACAATTTACGAACTTTCTATACTTTTTCAAAGAAATTGCGCATTTTATGGACATTTTTTTAAAAAATACTTGATTTTTACTTTTTTGTCATAAATTTTTTTGGGTGTTAAGACAATTTTTATATAAACAAAATTTAAAAATTTTAAAATTTAATTTACCTATTCCAGAGAAATTTATCGCTTTTCCAGTTGAAGCTTTTTTTCGAGTTAATTGACTTTTATTTAATTCAAATAAATGTTTATTTATTTCGAATAAATTTTAATTAAATTAAATAAATAATTAATTCAAAAGTAAATTTTATTTAATTCAAATAAATATTTAATTTATGAATCTGAAACTGGCAGCCACTTATTAGCACACTAATTTAGAAAATTAAATTTTAAATTTAAATATTTTTTATTGATTTAAAAGCAATTTATTAAGATTTTGAAAAATTGACTGTGTGTCAGTTTATAAGCTTCTTATTTAATTAAAAAAAATATTTGATTCAAATAAATTTTTAGTTAAGTTAAATAAATAGGGGAGAGTCTCCAGTTGTGAGACACCTCCAGTTGTGAGACAGTCAATTTTTTTTAACATGCAATATTAAAAAGCCGATTGGTTTATATAAAAACATTTCTTTTTATATGAGCTAACTTTTTCGTGTACGCTGAAGCGGATATATAAACTGTTTTTGATAAATACCAACACTGTGTGTGATAATCGACTAAAAAGCGTTTTTTCAATAAATGCAAAGTAATTTTTTTCCAAGTTAATTAATTGGAAAAGGTAAATGTAATGCATTTTCTTTTAGTGTTTTCCTTATATTTTGTGATGCAATATTGCATTGTTCCAATCTACGGTTGAAAATAATTTAATTTTCCTTTTTCAAAATAGCGCCAATTTCTGGGTGTGAGACACAGCATATCACCAGTTGTGAGACGGTGTCAACACCCATCTGGGCAGCATAAAAAATACGACTTTGCAGACATACTATTTAAATGTTGTTTTGATTTCTTTTTCTAGTATTTTTGGGCATGTCAAGTGGAAAAAAGTCAATTGATTCAGAAGAAATCAATTTTAATACTCTTGTTGAAGCTATTAAATTGTGTTTATTTGGTAGTCATATTTTGGCGAATAAATATTATTATTCAGTATATAATAATATATATTATTAATATATTTAATTATTTCTACTAAACATAACGTTTTATGTCAAACTTATTAAATTTTAGCAATTTTTAATGAGTGTCTCACAACTGGAGACATTTTTTTTTTTGAAAAAAGCGATGTGCTCGGAAAATGTATCGTAAAATTTTTTGAGTTCATCGAAACACTATACTTTCTTTTAATAAAAGTTGCGTATTTCTGTTACCTTTCGAACGGTGTATTTTATTTACAATTTCGTTTACCCGTTTACAATTTACGGGTCAAAAATAAAACCCGTCTCACAACTGGAGACTCTCCCCTAATTAATTTAATTTAATTTAAATAAATATTTAATTCAAAATAATTTTTAGTTAAATTATTTATTTCTTTGGGTGTATTTATATATATATATATGCAAATTAACATGAAGTGCATATTATAGAATATCTGAGGTTCCTTCATTCCAAACGATTGAGCTTACACGTAAATTGCGAATAACCAAAGCGTAAACCAAAAGATGTCTAACCATAAGCTTGAATTAAATTTGTTTTGATTTAAAAAGGATCGTCTTGATTTCTGGGGTGGTCGAAGTGGGTGGAAAAGGCGGGGTAAAACTAAAATGGAGAAAGCAGGAAAAACCCACAGTCGACAAATTGTGAACACTCGGTTCGACAGATGCACGAGTGCCCTCGACTCAAATCCCAATTTTCGTTCACCCCTCGAGGAGACTTTCCTCGTTTATACTTACATAGTATATTATATTCATACATATATGTAGAGTACATGTATATCATATATCTATATATATATATATATTTCCTATTGGTTATTAAATCGGGGATGGATATTGTAATCACGTTCTTAACCGAGTAACTTCCACTCCTCCCTTTTTTCCTCATATGGGGCGCCCCCTACTGCGAATTACACGACCCCGTGTGTTAAGGGCAAAACCCTGCTGGAATGAAACTCGCTAACATGCTGAGTTTTTGTTGCAAGGCATTTAAATATATTAGCTGATAAAACCCAAGTTTTTCATATAAAAAAAAATGGATGAATGTATGTATACACAATGGGCTAATCGTCCTTCGTATACATCTGGACCTATCTTATTTTTTAAAATGAATTTTAAGCACTCTTTTCTGTATATAAATATACTTTGAATATATATACTTGAGAATTGGATTTATCCTTTAACTGTTGCTTTTGGCTTTCTTTTGTACTTTTTAAGTGCTTGTGTTCTTTCCCACCTATATAACTCTTTGTATTTTATTTTTTCGTTACCATTTAAATTGTTTTTTTGATCCTCTTTACACTGGCAAAAAAATTTTTTCATTTAAATTAAATTATTATTATTATTATTATTAATTATTATTATTATTATTATTCATTTAAATTATTATTTTATTTATTTAAATTTTTTCATTTTTCTTTATTATAAATAAAAACGATTGAATTAAATGTTGCGATTTGGATCAAATCATTTTTATTTCAGGGCTCGAACTAGGTCCGTAAATTCCGTAAAAGTCCGTTTTTTTGAAAAAAGGTCCGTAAAGTCCGTAATTTGATTTAAAAAGGATGAAAAGTTCGTAAATTGTGTATACGATATAATTTGGATAATTTTAGAGAAATTATATTTATAATTATCCATTTTATTACTTTTGTAAATAATTGAATTTTTGCAATCATTTGATTGCAAAAATTCAATTATTTTCAAAAGTAATAAAATTCTTCGCTGAAATTCAATTATGTTTAAAAATTTTTAAACGTTCTCATCAAAATTTCAATTATCAAATGAAATAATTAAATTCGTCTCCGAAATTCATTTTCAAAAATTTTCCTCAATTCAATGATTTTCAACATCTACTATTTTCATAAAATTTTCCAAAATAATTTAATTATTTAAAAAAAAAAATGTAATAAAATTCTATCACAAACTTTTAATTATTTTCAAAAAATAATAAAAATTTCACAGAAATTTCATTATTTCCAAATTTTTTTTATAAATTTCTTCGCAATCATTGAACTAGCAACGTAAATGCCGTAAAAGTCCGTAACTTTGCTTAAAGTCTGTAAAAGTCCATAAATTGTACGATATAATTTGGATAATTTTAATGAAATTACAAATGATTGTAATTATTATGTTCAAAAATGTTTAAAAATTCTCGTCAAAATTTCAATTATCTTTATAGAAATAATTAAATTCTTCTCTGAAATTCAATTATTTTCAAAAATTATAATATAATTCTTGTCAAAATTTCAATTATTTTCAAAAATTTTCATCAATTCAATGATTTTCAATATCTACTATTTTAATAAAAATTTTTCAAAACAATCTTTGGAAAATATTATTATTTTCATAGGTGTTTTAACAAAAATCTTTACGAAATTCAATTATTTTCATAAATAGCAATATTGATCACATCAATTCAATTATTTTCATAAAACTAATAAGATTCTTGTCAGAAAATAAATCTTTTTAAAAAAGTTTTTTTAAATTCTCGTCAAGATTTCAATTATCTTTATAAATACAAATAGCAAAATTCTTTGACAAAATTCAATCATTTTTAATAATTTTAATAAAAATCTTGTCAAAATTTCAATTATTTTTTAAACAATTCCTCAATTTAATGATTTTCAATATTTATTTTAATAAAATTTCCCAAAATAATTTAATTATTTAAAAAGAATTTTTGATAGAATTCTACGCAGACATTCAATTATTTTCATAAATAATAAAATTTTTATGGGTATTCAATTATTTTCGTAAACAATAAAATTCTTTTTAAGAATTCAATTATTTTCATAAATAATAAAACTCATTGCAGAATTTCAATTATTTTTAATACAATTTTAATCAAATTTTTCGAAAAATGTAATTATTCTTAAAAATTTTATTAAAATTCGTCGAAAGAATTCAATTATTAAAAAACTTGTTAGCGAAATTGTGTATAAGAATTGAATTTTAAGAAACATTCAATTATTCAATAAATTATTATTTTTGTATTTAAATAATTGAATTTTAGTAGAATTTTCTCATAAACATTGATTTAAAAATAGATTTCAGTTAAAATTTTAGATTATAATTGAGTTTTAAAAGCATTAGAGTGTAAATTTTTAGAAATAATTGAATTTTGAAAAGGTTTCAGATTAAAATCTTTGAAAATTTGAATTTTTCATATTTTTAACTAACAATTCTGTGGAATTAATTTTTTTTTTTTGAGAAACTTTAATTGCGGATTTTTTTAATATTATTTAGAATTTTTATTTTCTAATATATATTTAATTGAAGTATTTACGAATAATTGAAATTTAATAAAACTGAATTGTAACCAAATGAATTTGAAAATTCTTAAAGAACTTTTTCAAAAATTATTAAAAATAATTGATTTATAGAAGATTTTTATAGTTAAAACAACGAAAAAAATTCAATTACGTAAAAGTTACAAATTATTACAAAAATTAATTATTTTTAAAACAATTTTAAACAAATTTCTTGAAAAATGTAATTATTCTTAAAAATTTTATTAAAATTCGTTCATAGAATTCAATTATTCGAAAATTTGTTGATAACAATTCTTTATGGGAATTGAATTTTAAGAAACATTCAATTATTTATTTGCTTTTTATTTGTATTTAAATAATTGAATTCTAATAGAATTTTCTAATAAAAATTGATTTAAAAATTAATTTCAGTTAAAATTTTAGATAATAATTGAATATTAAAAGCAATATAGCGTAAATTTTTAAAAATAATTGAATTTTGAAATTAATTTTTTTGAAAAAGTTTAATTGAATTTTTTGAATATTATTTTAAGTATTTATTTTCTAATATTTATTTAATAAAAGAATTTACGAATAATTGAAATTTTGTAAAATTGAATATTGTAAACAAATGAATTTGAAAATTGTCAAAGAACTTTTTCGAAAATTATTAAAAATATAATCGATTTAAAGAAGAATTTTAGTTAAAAATTCTTGTAAATAATAATTTAATTGTAAATGATTTTATCATTCCTTCATATCTTTAATTTATTATAAAACATGAAGAAATCGATCACTCCGAGTCTTCAACTCTGAGTTACCGATATCTTCATGTTTTATAGAATTATAAAAAATTTAATTTTCATTTTTAAGTAAAATGTTCTCTTATTTGACTCGGACTTGTTATGTTTTTGTCAGTAATTGGTCCGTAAATGGTCCGTAATTTTTCATTTTTGGTCCGTAAAGTCCGTATTTCTAAATACTTTCACTGCTTCGAGTCCTGTTATTTGTATCAAAAAAAAATTTTGAAACTTTATATTTTTTTAATATATATTTATATTTATTATAACTTCAGCCTTCTGGCCCGGAAATGGACTTAGTTATTTTTTTTAATATACAATAAATTTTGAATTTCAAAAAGAAGGAATAAATTTTCTGAACTTTAGGGACGTAACTGGACCTGGAATTACATTCCTCTTGAAAACGACATCCTTTTATAAAAAAAATGTTCTGAATTTAAAAATCTGGGCCTCAAATTCGATTATTAGATCCGAAAATAAAAATTGTATTATGGCTCTGGATTTATATTTGCAGAATTAGAAATGAAATTTTGATTGACTTGAGAATTGCTCTACTGTCCAGGGAAATCTACCCTGTGATTTTTATATTATTCAACTAACTCAGGGACAATTGTTCCCTTTATTTCTTCATTTTCATTTTCATTTTTTTTTTATTTTTTAAGAGAGGGAAGCCAACCGGAAATCACGATGACGTTTGTCGTGATGTCGTGGCCACCGGTCGAACCTTACATTATGCTTATTCTCTTCTTCTCAGATGATTAATTCGAGAACAATCTTCTTTGTTTCAAAAGCCCAAGTATAAAAGTCGATCGCACGACAGCGTGTCTCGAAAGGATTATATTCAACTTCCAAGAATGCTCCAAGTTTTATCAAGTATGAATATAGTTATTGATCATGTTTTTTTTTTTTTTTTTTGCTTCGTTTTCTCCCCATATATTGAAATTTAGATTCGATAAATCAGAGTTTATTGCCACTACTGAATTTGGCAACAGGATGAAGTTTTTTTTTTATTTTCTTTGTAATGTCGGAGTTGGGGATGAAAATTTTGGCATTTTTTTAGGAGGGTTGGGGGGGGGGGTTTGTATTATTTTTGTACCTTCTTTTGTGCAAAAGTGATAAACTCTTAGAAATTATTTAATCAACAATTTTACTTAAATATTTCAAAATTAATTGAATTTTAAAAGTGTTGCGTTTATAATTTCCATAAATAGATGAACTTCAAAAGGTTTCAATTTGAAATTTTATAAAATTTAAATTTTGAATTAATTTCATTATAGAAATTTTAAAGAACTTAGTTTTTTGAAAAATTTTAATAATTCAAATTCTTCCAAAATTAGTTCAATTTTTTAACATGTATTTAATTAATTATTAAAAATAATAGATTTATAGAAGAATTTTAGTTAAAAACACTAAAAAAAAATTGAATTTTGGAGAAGTTTGAAATGATTGCAGAAATTTAATTATTTTTAAAAGTAATAAAATTCTTCGCAGAAATTCAATTCTGTTCAAATATTTTTTAAAATTCTCGTCATAATTTCAATTAACTTTTTAAATAATAAAATTCTTTTTTGAAATTCAATTATTTTTAAAAGTTTCAATAAAATTCTTGGCAAAATTTCAATTATTTTCAAAAGTTTTAATAAAATTCTTGGCAAAATTTCAATTATTTTTAAAAATTTTCCTCAATTCAATGATTTTCAATATATACTATTTTAATATAAATCTACCAAAAGAATTTTTGGAAAATATGAATTTTCATATTTTCAATTACTAATTCTGTAGAACTAATTTTTTTGAAAAAATTTAATTTCAATTCCATTGCAATTAGTTTTATTTTTTAATATACAGATATATTTAATATTATTTCAAAAATTTTAATATAATTCTTCGAAACAATTGAATTATTCAATTATATCATGAGAAATATCAAAATTCTTCCCAGAAATTCAATTATTTTCAGGAATTTTAACAAAATTCTTTACGAAGTTCAATTACTTTCATAAATAGCAATATTAATCACATGAATTCAATTATTTTTAAAACTAATAAAATTCTTGTCAGAAAATCAATCTTTTCAAATTTTTTTTTAAATTCATGTCAAGATTTCAATTATTTTTATAAATAGCAAAATTCTTGGACAAAATTCAATTTTTTCTAATAATTTTAATAAAAATCTTGTCAAAATTTCAATAATTTTTAAAAATATTTCTGTATTTAACCCCTTCGCAGTCTAGTTGAAAATCGCTTGTGGTCCAAAAACGGTCCGAAAAAAAAGTTTACAAAAAAATATGATTTCATCATATATAAGGTTTTTGGGGTCGCTGAATTCGAATTTGAGGTTAGTTTTTGAAAATTCAAAATGGCGGATCCAATATGGCGACCAAATATGGTGGATAATTTTAAAATTAAAGAGTTTTAAGGGAAATTCATTTCTCGGGGGTTTTCGAGGTCGCTGAATCCAAATCTGAAGTCAGATTTAAAAAATTCAAAATGGCGGACCCAAAATGGCGATTTCAAAAAAAAATTTTTTTTCAGATGTTCTTAAAACTCGTTACTCGGGGGTTTTCGGGGTCTCTGATTACAAATATGATGTCATATTTTCAAAATTCAAAATGGCGGATCCAATATGGCGGATGATTTCAAGATTGATGCGAAAAAAATATGAAGTTACCTCAAAAACCCCTGAGTAAACATTTTAGACAAATTTGTCAACATTCAAAAAATTTGATCGACATATTGAATCCACAATTTAGCATTTAGAAAAACGAACATCAAATTCGAATACAGTGACCCCAAAAAACCCCGGGAACCGAATTTCGATCGAAACGCATAAATTTTGAAACTATCCGCCATATTGGATCTAACATTTTGAATTTTGTAAAACGAACATCAAATTCAAATTCAGCGACCCCAAAAACCCCTGAGAAACGAATTTTAATCCAATCGCATCAATCTTGAAATTATCCGCCATATTGGATCCGCCATTTTGAATTTTGAAAATCTGACCTGATATTTGTAATCAGAGACCCCGAAAACCCCCCAAGTAACGAGTTTAAAGCGAATTTGAAATTTTTTTATTTTTTGAAGTCGACATTTTGAGTCCGCCATTTTGAATTTTTTAAATCTGACTTCAGATTCGGATTCAGCGACCCCAAAAACAGTAGTATGTACTTCGCTACTAAAATCAAATCATGTTTAGTATTTTTTTTTTGAGATGGCCATATATGGCCACAGACGCGAAGGTGGCACGACTTTTCGTGGCCATATATGGGCCATGGACTGTTAAGGGGTTAATGATTTTTAATATTATTTTAATAAAATTTCCCTAAAGAATTTAATTATTTAAAAAAAATTTTAATTCTACGCAGACATTTAATGGTTTTCAACGAATAATAAAAATCACACAGAAAATTCAATTATTTAAAAAAGAATTGGTATAAATTTTTTTCGAAATAAACCATTATTTAAAATTTTTTAATAAAATTCTTCGCATTAATTAAATTATTTTCATAAATAATAAAAATTTTTACAGGGATTGAATTATTTTTATAAATAATAAACTTCTTTTTAGCAATATTTTCTTTTTTGCAATTATTTTTATAAAAAATAAAATTTTTTTTAGCAATTAAATTATTTTCATAAATAATAAAACTCATTGCAGAATTTCAATTATTTTTAAACAATTTTAATCGAAATCCTCGAAAAATGTAATTATTCTTAAGAATTCTATTAAAATTTGTCGAAAGAAGGAAATTATTTAAAAATTCTTTATGAGAATTCAATTTTAAGAAACATTTAATTATTCCATAAATTATTTTATGGAATTCAATTTATTTAAATTGAATTCTCTTAAAATTTTCTAATAAAAATTGATTTAAAAAATGAATTTTAGTTAATATTTTAGACAATTGAATATTAAAAGCATTATAGCGTGGATTTTTAGAAAGAATTGAATTTTAAAAAAGTTTTAAATTAAAATTTTTTAAAATCAGAATTTTTCATATTTTAAACAAAGAATTCTGTGGAATTAATTTTTTTTTTTAAATAGTTTAGTTGAATTTTTTTTTGTAATTATTTTAACCTTTTACTTTCTAATATATATTTAATTGAATAATTTCCCAATAATCGATCAATTTTGTAAAATTGAATTATAAACAAATAAATTTGAAAATTTTTAAAAAACTTTTTCAAAAATTATTAAAAATAATTGATTTAGAGAAGAATTTTAGTTAAAAATTAAAATAAAAAATAATAATTGAATTGAAATGATGTAAATAATTTTGATAAAGTTACAGTAACAATATTTGCATAATATAAATTTTTAAAATAATAACCGATTACTTGACTATTATCAATTAAATATTTAAGTGAATCAAATAATATTTAAGTCAATTAAATGGTTTAGTTCATATTTGTTTCAAATACTGAAATTATTGGTTCAAATACCATTTAATTGGCTCTAATACATATTATTTGATTCAAGTAAATATTTCATTAATAATAGTCAATTAATCGGTTATTTGAATCAAATAGAATTTTTTTTTCATTATAATATTCTTATAAGTTATTGAAATTTCAAAAGGTTTGAATTTCAAGTTTTTGAAAATCTTAATTCCTATGGAAAAATAATAATTAAATATTTATTTAGAGGAGAAGTTATTGATGTGATAGAACATTTTTTGAGTATCTAATCACGCTGCAAATTTTTTTTTTTTAAATTCGACTACTTTGGGTAGTAATGTGAAAAGAAGTTAAAATAATTACTTTTTTACAATTTTAATCTAATACTGCTTGGAAGTTAATTTTACTGTTTCTTACGTAGTTAAAAATGTAGAATTCAGTTAACTAAAAAATGTAGTTAAATTACAACTACAAAATCTGTTTGCACCAACTATCCAAATTACACCAACTATCTAATTTTTTAAACTACTTTTTAATGGTTAATACAAGTTTTTTAATTTTTTTTTGGAGACTTATTGATCTGAGCGGAGTAGTTGAAAAGTAGTCAAATTTGCTAGAAATTTTATCAGCGTATTTTTGGAGTGAATGAGAATATTCTTTAGGGTCAGGGAAAAAGTAAAAATTTTGTCTTGTAATCAGGAAAAAAAGAAATTAAAACATCTGTGGCAACCCTGGATAAAGTGAAGCGAACTTTGTCAAGTGACGGTTACTCAAGTGAAATGATAATCGAGTTGATAATAGAAAGTGAAATTAGTCTCTTAACTTTTCTTCAATATTATCCTTAAAGCAGTAGTCAAATGCGCATATCAAGTGAGATTGATCGCAAGTAAGTTTCAACTCAAGTGATTTTCAGTCAAGTGGTATTCGTGCACTATTCGTATACTCCTCCAGCAAAGCTCAGATATTCTCAACATTTTTTTTCCCCTCTCATAATAAATAAAAATATCTAATAACTAACAATAAATCTCCTCTTTTAATTTTGCATTCTCCTCTTTTAATTTTGCGTATAACTCCACAATTATCAGTATAGGTTACAAAATACAAATGAAAAAAAAGATCCATTTGTTTTGCTCTATTGAAAATTACACATTCTCGACTATAGAATTTTGCGAATATTTTTTTTCCCCTTTGATTCTAACGAGGGAGAGAGAGAGAAAGAGAGAGATGCGCGCATTATTGTTAATAATGCGGTAGCAGTGGCTAGTTTACTCGAATACGAACTATCGTGATTCTCGTCTTCATGAGCAATGGGATGATCTCTTCTCTCCCCCCTCCTCTTCCCACCCACCGACAGAATGACCCCACGTGAGGGAGGGGGTGTGGAGTTACAGCAAAAGTATTCGAGTAAAGTAATGTAGATACCTTGGTACGTATACACCAAAGGGCATATAAAATTATGCATTATGCCGAATGCCCATGCTAAGGAGTATGATCTTGCATCCACGGCGATCTAACGGATATACCAAACCGCAAAGGGAGATGATTTCATGATTCGCGATCGAGAATCGCGGTAACAAGTCGATCGTGACTCTCAGCTTTGTACAGTAGCTTATTCGCAAAGTTGTTGCCTCAGTGAATCGTGTTCTCTCATTGGATTTTATATGCTGTATGTATGTATGAAAAAAGGGGGAGAGCTACCACTTTACTGCCACTTATATATCCATCGTTTCAACTCTAAATCGGTTAAACGATCACTGCTCTTGATTACATATATAGTGTAATTCATGCGCTGAGAAAGTAACCATTCGAAAAAAAAATTTAGTGTGTACACATTGTAAAATGTCCCCGCGAGACATGATTTATTTAAACTTATATTTGATTGGTTGGGAACTGTTTGTTAGAACTGTATGACTGTATATGTAGAAAAGTTGATTATAGAATTAAGAGAGAGAGAGAGAGAGAGAGGGAAAATTTCCAAGGGAGGAATATTTTAGTGACAATTATCATTCTTTTTTGTCCGCTCTAAATCAATTGTTATTCTTTATATATCGAATTTTAACATTGCACTTTTAATTAATTATAATTAATTAAAAGTATAATTATACTTTTTTATACTTTTAAATTCATTTCCTTTCTTTGTATTTGAATTTCTTTGATTGGCATTTAATCATTTAGCTTTTAATCTTATTAGTTTCGGTGGGTACTTTATTATTCACAAAATTATCTTCATTTGTTTTGTCTTTATTTATATAGCCGTATATTCTTCACAGAAATCAATTTTCGATTTATTCTTAGAAAAAGTATTCTTTTTTGGCTTGTTTCTGTATAACGAGATTAATTTTTTAATGTTTATAAGAAAGAAATATCAATAATTTTTAACCTACATACTTTTATAAAAAAGAACTTGCTGTCTGCAATTTTTGCTCCATTCTGGTAATTTTTACACTAATTTCGAACTGTAGAAAAATGTTAAAAACTACTAGACTAGAAGATGTTTAACTAAACTAAAGATGTTTATCTTTGGAAACTTGAACACTGTCAGTTTTTAAGGATCTTTAGTTATTTTAACTTTATTTTTTTATTATTTATTTTTTATTAGGAGATATCTAGAGTTTTGAACCATTTGTGTTTATTTAATTGTTAGTAAATTTTATAGATGTTAAACATCTGCAGTTGTTTTAGTCTTTATAAGATGTTCTTGATGTTCAGTGCTTACAAACAGTGCAGATAGTATTTACAAATGCTAAACTTTTCTAGCTGTGTATTGCACAATTTGCAAATTTTTACGGATACTAAACTTTTCTACTTGTTTAGTCTTTACTAGATGCTATAAATGTTTGTTAATGAAAAACATTTCTATTTGTTTAGTCTTTATTACATGTTATAGATGTTTACAATTTGCTTAACATCTCTATTAGTTTAACATTCGTTTGATGCTCTATTAGATTAATAAAACTATTAGATAGTTTTTAGAAATGCCAAACATTTTAGTTGTTTGTGATGGAAAATGCTGCAAATTTTTTCAAATGCAATTTGCAAACATTTCTTGTTGTCTTGTCTTTTATAGATGCTAAAAATGCAACTAAAGATGATTTGCACTTATAAACATAAGTGCAAATCATCTTTAGTCGTTTAGCATTTTTTGTCTAGAAATGACAAACATTTCTAGCTGTTCAGATGTTAGTTAATCTTGTAAATGTTTACAGATGTTTAAAATTTCCAATCAAATGTTAGACATTTTTTAATAGATGATAAACAGCACTAGTTGTTTAGATGATACAGTAATTTCTGTAAATGTTACTAAATGTTTAACATTTGCAGTCATGAAAAGCTAAATAACTTTGAATAGATGCTAAACATCTGTACTTGTTTAAAAGCTAGTAGGTACTGTAAATATTTAGCTTAATGTAGATGCTCCAATATTTAGAGATCCGAAACATTTTTAGTTGCTTAGATAACAGTAAATTTTTTCAAACGTTTAAAAGGATCTTTGTTGTCCAGTCTTTAAGTGCTATAAATGTTTACAAATGCTAAACATTTTTACTTGTTTACATAGTACATGAAATTCTAATAATCTCCGGTTGTTTAGATGTTAGTAAATTCTGTAGATATTTACAAATTGTCGTTTAGTCTTCAGATGCTATTTTACAAATACTAAACATTTCTAGTTGTTGCTATGAAATTAAATTCTAAACATCGCTGGCTATTTAGATGCTAATAAATTCTGTAGATATTTACAGATTGCCTAGTCTTTAGATGCTGTAGATTTTTAAAGATGTTTAACATTTACTTTAGCCTTTTTATCAGATACTGTAAATATTTACAGACACTAAACATCTCCTGTTGTTTACATACTAGTAGATGCTGTAGTTTACAGATATGTTTAAAATTTTCAGTTGATTAGTCTTTATGAGATACTGTAAATATTTACAAATACTAAAATTTTTTAGTTTAGATGATATAGTAAATACAGTAGATACTCTCAAATGCTAAACATTTTTTAAATTTTAAAAAAGGAACAACAAATTTTTCACAATATTAAATTAATTTCTTCGATTTGATTGCGGAGTGTCGAACAAATTCTTGTTTATAAATATAAGAGAAATCGGATCGCATGTCTGCCTGAAATCTGTCCGCCATCTTGAGAGATTTTTTCATCGACAAACGACGAGCGGCGAAAACCGAGACTGCGATTACATTCCCTTATAAATATGCAAATATGTCGGCTTGTCGACGAAAGGAGAGTGAAGGGGAGGTTAAAGTAGTAGTAGGAGGAGGAGGAGGAGAAGAAGCAGAAGAAAGAGGAAGGAGGAAGGGGTGGTACCCTGACTATACATGGGATCTTAGGGGTAATGAGGAGGGGGAGGGCAGTAAAAATAGAGAATATCGCGGTAATAATTATTGATTAGGTATTCGTGACCGACTCACTATTACTAGACTCTCTCTCGTGAATATAAGTATACGATCGCAATTTTCTCTCTCTCTCTCTCTCTTCCCTGTTTTTCACCTCTTAACCCTCCCCTTTTGTCTCCCCTCTCTCACCATTCTTCAAGCCACTCATACATGTATAAACCTCGATGGAGATGTCTCGAAAATTTATCGCCACCCTGGCAGTAAACGAACGAAATCTCCATTCTGAAACGACTGTTTTCTCTTATCGTTTCTCCAACTGAAATTCTCCTGGGATAGAAAGAGAAAGAGAGAGAGAAAGAGTGAGAGTGGTGGAAGATGAGAAACGTACCACTTGTACATAGAGAAGTAGAAAAGCGAGAGAATGAATAACAGCGTGCCACTCATTTCCACGAGAATTTGTATCTCTTATCAATGTTTTTGGATCTGTTAAGAGATTTAAATTATAACTTATACGGAAATGAATGCAAAGAAGGATGGTGGGGTTTATATAGGAAATTGAAAGGAAAAAGTGAATTTTATGCGAAATGAAAAGAAAATTCATCTCATTTTTTTTTTCATACAAAAATAGAAAGTTATACTTTAAAAAAAAAGATATTCACAAAATATAATTGAAGTTTCCTTTTTCAATAAATGCGCGCTATTTTTTTCCACGAGGGAAATAAAATTGAAATTGCATTTGAAATGCTCTCGTCAATTTTTCCCCGTTGCAAATCAATTAGAGCTCACCTTAACATGATGTGTTTCCCCCATCGTATAATTTCCAATCCTTCGATAACTGTGTTCACCCTTTTTTTTTCTCGCTCCCCCTTATATGTATGCATATGCCTCTCTTATACTTGACTCCTCAAAGCTCCCATTTACGATGCACATATCATTGTCTGTTTTCTGTAATATTGTGACTGTAACAATAGATAGGGTGGGGCTGTGTGTTCGTTTACCTTCTTCTTTTATTAAAATATTTATATGCAATATTTATATATCCATAGATGCAGAATTTATCCATATATACAGTTTTCAAATAATATTCCAGTTTCTTTAATAAATGTTTATAAATAAATTTTATGCTTAAAATGAACTGACAGTTGATGTAAAAATAGTTACTGGAAAATATAATAATATATGCACGTCAAGTAACTTCTATTTAATAGCTATTTGGTTAATCGAATTCGATATTCAGAGATAAATAAGTTAGGTTGGGATATATAATGTGACGCGTGGGGTAATGAAGATTCCAGTTTAGAGAATTAGTAAGATAATTTCGTTAGTGAGGGAAATTGTGTATATATCAAAAAGGAGTATAAAATAGATTTATAATTGAGAACATTGGAAAGGTAGTTATTAAACTTTTTTAAGATGGGATTAATTTTTCAGATTAAAAATATTACTTTGTAGTTTGGAGTAATGTAGAGGATTTTGTTTTGATATTGGTAATAATTCACTCAAGTTTGACTCAACTGTAATTTTCACTCAACTTTGAGAATTTATTTTTAATAAATAGTCTTACATTCAAGATCGATTTGACTTCAATCGTAATTTAAAATTAGATTTTTTACTGCTCATGGATTGTTAGGTATAATTTTCGATAATAACTAAAAAGAGAATAAAAAAATTGGTTTTATTTTACATTCGAATATTTTTTTCAGATAGTTCGAGCAGATTTTCGTTTTTAAATTTTGTGGATGTTTATATTTGCCGTTTAGTCCTGATTAGATGCTGTAAATGTTTACAACTGCTGAACATCTTTAGTTGTTTAGAAATAGTATTAGATTCTTAACATCTTTTGTTATTTAGATACTATTAGATTCTAAACATTTTTAGTTGTTTATCCTTTATTAGTAGATGTCGTAAGTCTCTAAACATCTTTAATTGTTTAAATGTCTAAAGATACTTTTAATAGATTTTAATAGATATTAAACATCTCTAGTTGTTTAAATGCTAATAGATGCTACAAATTGTTTAGCCTAATCTTGATGCAGCAAAAGTTTACAAACCCCGAAATTATAGTTTTTTTTTAGATGATAGTAGATGCTGCATTTTTTTGCAGTTGCTATACATTTTCATAGTTGTGTAATCTTTATAAGATGCTATAAATGTTTACAAATGCTAAACATCGTTAGTAGTTTAGATGTGTATAAATTCTAAAAGTTTCTGGTTGTTTAGATGCTAGTAAATTCTGTAAATATTTGCAGATGCTTAACAGTTGCAGTCATTAAAAGTTGAACAGCTTTTATAAGATGCTAAACATCTTTTGTTGTTTAAATGCTACTAGATATTGTTGATGTTTATCCTAAAACAGACGCAAAAAATGTTAACAGATGCCAAAAGTTTGAAATTGTTTAGATGATAGCATTTACGGATGTTAAAAATTTATATTTGTTTAGTCTTTATTCAATGCTATAAATGTTTATCAATGACTATCAAACAAGTCATTGGTTTTAGATTCCAACGTTTTAAAGATTTTCTACGTAGGTTTTTAGTCTTTAGTGTTGCTTAACAGATTTTTTTTTTGTTCAGTTTAAGACAGTGATTAATCTGTATCTCTTTATTGAAATTAAGACCATAGAATTTTGAAATTCAAGTTTTTTGTTTGAAAGGAGAATGGAGTTTGAAAGGAGAGTGGAGTTTGAATAGTATATAGGAACGATAAAAGACAATGCAGAAGAGTGTTTATTGATAAAAATTTAAAAATAATTTTAAAAAATTGACAATATAAAAATTATAACTCTCACGGATATTTTACGCACAATTAGATCATTTCATCTTGGAGAAAATTATTAAACTTGGCAGCTTATATTCCCCACTCAAGCGTGATCATAATTTAAACATGATTCTAGAAAAGAGGTAGTTGCATTATAATAATTTATTACATCATATAACTTGTTAAAGAAGCTACCTCTTGAATTTTGACTTGACGTGAAACTAAGACCATAATTTTTCATAAAAGTAGATTTTACTTTTTAATGTGCAGTTGCTGCATGCATCAGGATGCATCTCGAGTGGTTATATCTGTGGATAGAGCAAAAACTTGGAGGGTTGGTTGCGAGAGGAGCGACTCTCGAATGTATGCGGGGAAGGGGTTGCTGAAGAGATATAGCAAGAGGAGAGAGCGAAAGAGAGTGAGAGAGAGAGAGAGAGAGAAAGAGGGGGTTCTTTACGAAGAATATCATCGGATAATACGCTGTTTGTCCGCCCGTGAGCCGTTGGTAATTCTGGTAATTCTGGGTTTTGGAAGAGCCTGAAGAACGGCTCGGCTTGCTACTAGTCTTTATCGCACTCCTCTCTCTCTCTCTCTCTCTCTCTCTCTCTCTCTCTCTTCTCGCGACTCAACTTTATTATTCTTACGATACGATATATCGTTATATACATGTATTATTTATATTATCTTTGTATTTGTTGACGGTGTATATATATGGATAATAAATATGTATGTATATATAAAGGGGAATGTAACGGCCGCGTGTTTTTAACTTATTATATAGGTGTGCAAACGTGTAGAGTGTAAATGATAATAATATGTGTGCGAATGTGGAAGCCGTGCACTATCATTCACCGGGCCCTTGCCCCATTATCCCTTGCCACCAGTCTTTCCCTCCTCACCCCCTCTTCGTCACCACCAAACCACTGTCTATATTTCCGACAACCCCGCGCGCATTCGACGAGATGGAAATTTAGCGGAATCATTTGCGATTTATGGCGCGGGATGTAAACAGACGCGATATCGTTTTCTCTCACTCTCACTTCTTCTTCTTCTTCTTCTCTTTAGATGAAAATATTCACACGATTCGCTCTTCTAATGGTTGAATTCCTTGAATTCTTTCATTATTCTAAGGTTTCTTCTTAAAGATTTTCTTTATTGCAAACAACGTATAGTTTTGGTTATAGTATAGGAGTAGATGTGGAAAAATTTAAATATTTGTGGTTGTTTAGATGATGGTAGATGTTGCAGATGTAAAAAGGTGTTAAATATCTTGTTTAGATGCTGGTAAATTTTGTGGATGTTTATATAGATGCTTATCGTCTGCGGTTGTTTAGTCTTTAGTAGTTGCTAAACATCTGCAGTTTACTCTTTAATTGATGTTAAACATCTAAAGTTGTTTAGTTTTTAGTAGATGCGGAACATCTTTAGTTTGGCTGATAGTAGATGCTACAGATGTTTCGTCTAAAATAAATGCTACAGTTGTTTACAAATGCCAAACGTTTCCGGTTATGTTAAATTGTACTAGATGCTATAAATTTTGAACGCTATTTCTAGTTTCAATGTTTCTGATTTATTAGTTTATACTAGATGCTGTAAATTTTTGCTGATGTTAAACATTTGTTGTTTAGATGATAGTAGATGCTGCAAATGTCCAGAGTTGCTAAACAACTGTTGTTGTTTAGCCTCTTGTAAATGCTCTTGTAAATGCTTTAATTATAGATGCTATAATCTCTAGTTGTTTAGATGATCTAGTAGACGATGTAGTTGCTTACAAATGCTAAACATTTGCAGTTGTTAAGATGCCATTAGACGCTGCAACTGTTTACAAATGTCGAACATCTGTAGTGCTTTAGACGCAAGTAGATCCTGTAGATGTTTACTCCGGCCAATCATCTGTAAATGTTTGTCATAATAGCAAATATTACCCTTCATAAATCTTCCTTTGGTGCTTAATATTGTTTTCTTCAATTTTTCCTTTTTATCACTATTGTGCCTTCAACTCTTGTTAGAAAGTTTGTTCTTCTTTTCATTTATTGTCTTCTTCAATAAGTTATTTCGTTAAATTTTATTTTAATTAAATTTTAAATTATTTAATTAAGTCATTCAAATAATTAAGTTGTTAAATTCTCTAATTAAAGTATTAAATTCTGTAAATGATATTCAGCATCATTCAGCATAAATAATAAATTATACAATTAAGGTATTAAATTATTTAATTAAATTATACATCCAAATGAATGAATTACTTAATTTAACTATGAATTAAATTTATTGATTCTTTTTTTAATTTTCTTTGTTCTTATTCATTGAAAATTTTGCATTGAACGTTTTTCGTAATAATACAATTTAGACAATAGATTTTTTTTATGTACATTTTGCTAAACGATCTTTTATACACAAGTTGAATAAAATAATAGGGAAAAAGAAAAAGAAAGTTTAGCGGGAAGTATTTCACGTAGAATAACATACGGAAATGTTCTAAAAACATTTACTGTGTGAGCGTGTTATTACAGATCGTCTATCGAATTTAACAACAAATTGCGTTAGTATAAAATGTTACTATAAAATATATATATATATATTGGTTACTAAAATGTGAGAACCTTTTAACGTTTATTCACGCAAGCTATTGTTTATTACAGACAAATATCGGGTTGCGTCATGTAAATGAAACACTTTGCATTTGAAAAATTAATCGTTGAATCGATGCTTTATCGCACATCCGGAGATCGTGTGGTTTCGCCTACTTTTAATTACATATTATGTGTGTTGATAAATTTAATCTATTCAGAACTATTTTTCCACTAATTGGATGAAATATATTATAACTATATATATATATATATAACTATATACATAATTATTGGCATATTAAAAAAAATATATATGTATATAGTTATGTATACATTTATTGAAAATCACTTTGAAGTGTCCGTGTCTTTTTATATATAATATCTATGCCGAACAATATCAATATAAACCTGGAAAAAAATTAATTGTCACTTTAATCTAAAATTTAATACCATGGAGAGAGAATATTTTAATTTACCTATAAATGCGAGATTTATTCTGTTCATGAATATGCAAAAGCATGTGCGTGAAATAAGATTTATCGTGGATGTACATAAAATTTTATTCGCGCTAAATATGTATTTCGGCAAAATAATTTATGGAACTCGTATTCAAATGAACCTCCCGGTATTGGAATATATTGTAATAGGTATATTAAATTGACACAGGGTGAATAATTAAATTGCATTCGTTTCGAATTGTATATATATATATATAAAAAAAGAAAAGGAGGAAAAAAATGTTGGCGCCATTTTCCGCATCGGGCCACAGTATTTTAATTAATTAAAAGTTATTGCGACTTTTCCGTTGTTGTAATAATATAATTATTTCAATGTTTCATTTTCGTTTGTGGAAAACTACATAATTAGGTAATTATCTGATTAAATTTTATATTAAAATCGTTGGCGCGATATTTTAATCTGGAAAAAGAAATATTTTATCATTATCATTTTATTCTGGTAATTTTTTTTTCTTTTCTTTAGTTTTTTTTTTAATAATAGAATTGAATAATCGCTTTTGTTCTAAAAATATAAATGAATATATGTATAAATGTTTTACTTGGAAATACGAAGATGATAATCCTTATAATAACTGATTATTAAATTTAGAGTCTGGGCTAAATTTGTCTATTGGATTTTGCGTCTCTCGCGTCTAGGTAAATTACTAAGGAACACTATAACTACCTTTTTACGTTTGCTCGAGTATTTTATTTTATTACTTTGTAGTTGTACGCGAAACACAAATAAAACGGTAAATCACTCGTATCACCGGTGGCTGTTAAATTTAATTTACACTCGTATTTGTATATGACTTTATATTTCCCATTAGCGGGATAAACTGACCTAATTCGCTTGTACTATGAAAGTGTCGACTCTCGTCTGACTCTATCTGACCTATTCCACTATATATCGTGTCGCTTGTCGTTTGTCGTCGAGGAATAAACATATCTTGATTCTATAAACGTTCTTGGAGACTAATACAATATTTTCCACCAACAAACAATGAAAAGACAATTTTTATTCTATCATTTTTCGTTAATGTTTCTTGATTTAATTTTTCTGGGTGTATTTATTGATTTGGAAATTTATGTCAACTTATTTTTTTAATTGTTTTATTATTTTTGCTAGTATTGTTGTTATTACTGCTATTATTGCTATTATTGCTATTATTGCTGTTATTATTATTATTACTATTATTACTGTTGTTATCTGTGGCAATCACTATTTTTCGTTTTAATTACTTCTATTATTATTCAAAATGTAAATTTTCGATATTACGATTTTGCCTTAATTGTAGGATATGCAAAGAGAGCAAAAATTTTTATTTTACGTAATTAAATACAATTATTTTACATAATTTTAGAATGTAAATTTTCCTTATTGCGTTTAAGTATCGTTATACATATATTTGCAAAAGGACTGAAATTTTTGTGATTCAATTTGGTATTTTTTTTTGGTAAACCAAAAATTCCTTATTTTAAAAAATTTTTGCTTAATAGAATTTTTATTTAGTTGAATTTATGTTTCAGAAAGTAAATTTGTTTGTAAATTAAATTATATTATTATATTATAATTATTTTTATTTTATAATTAATTCAAAATTGTAATGACAAATAGAAATCATCAAAATTTTTTTTACTTCTTTTCATTAAAAGACTAAAATTTTGTTAAATATTATGTTTTGTAAAATTGAAATTATGCAGATTTTTGTTCTTTACTTCTAAACAAAATTAGAAAATTGTTAAACAACTGTGATTAAGAAATAGAAAATTTATTTATTTTGCATTATTTTTTTTTAATAAATAATCGCTTTTGTATTATTATTATTATTATTATTATTATTATTATTATTATTATTATTATTATTTTTTAATCACAATTTAAAAAAAAAATTATTATTTTGTTTTAGAAAAAGAAGAAAAAGTATTTGCACAATTTCTATTTTTAATTTTAGTTTTGGAACAGGATTTTCCACATGAATTAAGACATTTAAAAATTCAAAATTCAAACCTTTTTTAAATTAAACAACTTATAAAAGTATTGTTATAAAACAGGAGGAAATCGATTGCTCCGAGTCGAAGACTCGGAGTGATTGATTTCTTCATGTTTTATAATAATTAAAGATGACCGAGAGATAAAATCATTATTTTATATTATAAGAATATTGTTACTGTAACTTCATCAAAATTATTTTCTTCATTTTAATTCAATTATTATTTTCTAGAAATTTAAATTATTTTTCATGAACATAATAATTGAATTTCTTAAAAAAATTTATTATTTCTGAAAATAATTGAATTCCTGTAAAATTTTCATTATTTATAAAAATAATTAAATGTTTGCATACAATTTTATTAAAATTTTGTTTAAATCATTGAATTCTTTTTGGGAAATTCTATTAAAATAATAGATATTGAAAATCATTGAAATTAGAAAAATGCATTTTATTTTTGAAAATAATTGAAATTAGGA
Source organism: Leptopilina heterotoma (assembly GCF_015476425.1). Classification (NCBI taxonomy): domain Eukaryota; kingdom Metazoa; phylum Arthropoda; class Insecta; order Hymenoptera; family Figitidae; genus Leptopilina; species Leptopilina heterotoma. The sequence goes on from NW_025110833.1 coordinate 6,356,221, forward strand.
CAAGAATTTTTTTTGACATTTATGAAAATAATTGAACTTTGGAGAAGAATTTTGTTATTTATAAAGATATTTGGGATATTTACGAGAATTTTTTTTAAATTTTAAACATAGTTGAATTTTATAAGAAGAATTTTATTTTTTTTTTTTAAATAATTGAATTTTTGCAATTATTTGTATTTTCTCTAAAATTGAATTTTTTTTGTGTTTTCAACAAAAATTTAAATTAGAAAATTTTTAAGTTCTATTATTATTAAAACTGCTAATTTTATTTAAAAAAAGGTAGTAAGAAATTTCAATTATCTTGATAAATAATAAAATTTTTCTCCGAAATTAAATTATTTCCAAAAAATTTTCCTCAATTCAATGATTTTCAGTGTCTATTACTTTAATAAAATTTCCCAAAAGAATTCAATTATTTAAAAAAAAATTTGAATGAAATTCCACGTAAACATTTAATTATTTTTTAAATAATAAAAATTCCACAGTAATTCAATTGTTTATAATTTTTTTTAAATTGCTTCGCAATAATTAAATTATTTTCATAAATAATAAAATTCTTTTTAGGAATTTAATTATTTTCATAAATAATAAAATTCTTTTTAGCAATTCAATTATTTCTATAAATAATAATTAAATACAAATTGTAGATATAATGAAAACTTTATTTACAAACGAATTAAAATTTTTTATTTTATATAATTAGCAATTTTTTTTTTTCATTTGTAAATTTTCGTTCAGCATCATTTGCATTTGCAAACAGAGGAAAAATTTTTTGTTCTCGATTTAGATAAATTTGTGTTTGCAATTTAATCAAATATTTATCAATCAAACAAATTTCATTTAATCAATGTCATTTCAACTTGAAAATTAATGATTCAGATAAATTAAAATGTTCAAATTGCATCCGGTGAATATTGATGATGGAGGTAAAAAGGATCTAAATATTATTGGATTAAGTACTTACTTGTTAAATTCAAATAACATAACATTATATAAATAAAATTAATAATATAGTGAAAAAACAAAACCGAAATAATTTGTGAAAAAATACAGAATTTTTGTAGTTGTATAATTTATATCAATACATTTATTCATTAAAAATTATAATTTATAACAAATTATTTAAAAGTTTTTAATAATAAAAAATTTTTTATATTACAAATAAAAGTTTTTTCCAGAATTTTAAATTCGGACAGGAATTTAATTATTTACTGTAAATTATTTTTTATTTACTATAAATTATTTCTTATTTACTATAAATTATTGTTTATTTACTACAAATTATTCTTTATTTATTATAAATAAAGAATTTTTCTGAAAATGCAATTTTCTAAAAAAAATTTCTTGTACTGCTACATAAAGGTAGTTTTGAATAATTTTTTTTAAAAATAAATATTATGTAAAGATAGACTTTACTTGGAAAAGATTTTCAATTTTTTTTTTCTCTCTTATTTTAAATAGGAAAAAAGTAAATATTGCTGGCGAGTATAGTTTGGTAAAATTTGTTACATCAACATAAAAAGAAAACACTTATCTTCAATATCTTTCGAGTATTCAATTAAAAAATAAATTATCGGATAATATTTGTTATTACGGGAGGTAGGAATCAGGCAGCTGCACGGAAAATACTCCGTTCGTTTTTAAGAAAAAATGCAATTACGTTTCTTATAAGCGAGAGCGCGGACTGTTTAGTATCCGCACTTTGAATTCAGGGCAAGACACCGTTGATTTCTTCGTTGGTATAATCATAGAAGAATTCTTAGATATGCTTATGATTGGCGGAAACTAATAATTCAATGGTGGCACTTTTAGCGTTAAAATATTACCTTATGTTTAAATATAAATATATATACATATCTATAAAGTGCATTATTTGCTTCGCGTTCAATTTTTCATTTTGTCCCCCGGTCCAGGAAGCAAAAATTTTTTTTGTCGAATAATTTCAAAAATTTCCACTTTATTTTTATATTAATTTATTTTTTATTTTACTTTTTGTTTTATTTTTTTACCATTATTTTCTAAATATATTTTATTTATTTAAATTTGAATTTTTTATAAACTTACTTATTTTTGAATTTATGTATTTGTTTTTACTTTAATTTTAATTTCATTGAAATTAGTTTAGTGAAAAATTTTAACTAATTTAAATTTAAAAAAAAACTAATTAAAATTTTAAACAAAAATTGTTTAGAAAAAAAAAATAGTCAAATATTTTACGTAAATAAAATAAATTGTTTTTTTTTTCGCTTGATTGTAAATGCGTACATACTATTTTTTTCATTGTAGAAATTTATCAAAAATTCTTTTGTTATCGTCTATATGTACAGTGATTGTAAATAAAAAACACAATATTGAAGTTTGGGAAAAAAAGCTTATCTATAAAAAACAAAAAAAGAAAAAACAAAAAAAATTGAAAGTAGAGTAAACGCAAATAAAGTGGCCAGTATAATTAGTTTACGTCGGTGTAAGCACTTTTGAAAGCAATTAAAGCAATATAGCGTATGTGTATGTAAATATATATATGTATTTGTATTTGTAACATTCGATATTGCTATCGATATTTCACGATATTAAATAGCGATACAGGGGGAATATTATTCCTAATAACGATTCTTTTCGCATTTTATGCTCCGATCGTGAATTCTCTTCAAAACTGATTGAATATTTGAAAATTCCATTTCTCCTTCCCCCCCCCCCTCTTTTTTATCCCTCAGGTTACACTCTTATTATTTTGTATCCTTTCATTAAGTCTTCATAATTTAGCCATTGATTTCCAATTTTCCCTTTCTCTGTCTTTCTTTCTCTCGAGTATTAAACAGAAAGCATTAATTTGATTTTCATTTGATTTTTTTAAATTACGCGAAAGAAATTTTTTTTTTCTCTCTAGGGTAAAAATAGAGAATTTTATCAAAAGTAGTTGAAAAATATTAAATTTCTAAAATAATTTTGCATCAATGTCAAAATAATTACAACTATTTAGCTACTAAACAAAATCAAATTTTTGTACCTACTTTTAAAAAATAAAAAAAAAAAAAATACTAATTGAAGGGAAAAAAAATAAAATTTTTTCTGAAAAAGATTTTTTTGGAAAAGATTTTTTTTTTAATTTTGAAGAGTAATTAAATTTTTTTTAACTAGCTATGATTAGCAGTTAATAGAAAATGGTTTTGTGTGAATTAAATGGAATTTACCCTCGCAAATACTGTGTATATGTATAGACACACAATACTTGGTGTCTATCAAGTGAGAGTGCGGGGGGTTTTAGGGGTGGTGAAAGGCGGGGCTGGAGATGCATACACACGTATCAGTCGAGGTCTAATCAAGTGTAGTACTTCTTGGAACATATCTAGATCTAGCCATCGATCAGCCGGGTTATAAATTTCGCTCCCACATTTACATGATACTCAGTCGACATGAAGAAAAGACAGATTTGTCTTCGCCCGGATATCGTAACAATAAATTTTCGTCGAAATTTCGAATTTTTAACTCGCTTTATAAATGAAGAATATAAGAAAATTAGGTTATTAGTAAATTTTTGCCTACGAGAATTTTGTTTTTCTAATTTAAAAAAAAATTCTTCGTCACAGATTTAATTATTTTCGAAATAGAATTTTAATAAAATTTCTCAAAAGAATTAATAGTTATTTTTAATAAATTTTAATAAAATTCTATATAAGAATTTAATTATTTTCAATACAAGTTAAGTTGTATTGAAAATAATTTTATAATTAAATTCTTGCAAATTTTTTCGACGAATTTAATTAAATTTAATTTAAAAAAAAATTAAATTAAATTAAATTTAATTAAAATTTGCAAGCATTTAATTATTTTCTGTATAATAAAATTCTTCACAAGAATTCAATTATTTTCAATATAATCTTGATAAAATTTCACGAAAGAATTCAATTCTAAGAATTTAATTATTTTCTATACAATTTTAACTGAATTTCTATTTTCTCATAAGAATTTAATTATTTTCACAAAATTTCCATAAAATTTTAAGTAAAAATTAAATTATTTCCGATTCAAAATTATGAAAAGAATTGATAAGAAAATACTGAATTTTTCTTTTTTTTTTGTTTGTCTCATAAACTACGAAATTACCACAAAACATTCAAGTTTTTCTATTTCTGACCATAATTTCTAATTAAATAACTTCATTCATAAATAAAGGGACTTCAAAAGGTATTAATTTGAAATTTTATAAAACTTCAATTTTGAATTAATTTAATTAGAAATTTTAAAGAACTTGGATTTTTGAAAAATTGTAATATTTCAAATTCTTCTAAAATTAGTTAAATTTTTTAAATATCTAATTAATTATTAAAAAATAATGGATTTACAGAAGAATTTTAGTTAAAAAAAGTAAAAAAAAATTTGCATTTTGCAGAAGTTACGAAAATAATTGCAAAAATTCAATTATGTTCAACAGTTTAAAAAAATCCTCGTCAAAATTTCAATTATCTTTATAAATAATAAAATTCTTCTCCGAAATTCAATTATTTTCGACAAATTTAATAAATTTCTTGGCAGAATTTCAATTATTTAACAAAATTTTTATACAATTCTTCACAATAATTCAATTACTTTCACTAAAAATAACATTTTTCGTGGAAATTCAATTTTTAAAAAAAATTTTTGATAAACTTCTAAGCAAGAATTCAATTATTTTTATAAATAATAAAACTCACGGAAGAATTTCAATTATTTTTAATACTATTTTAAATTAATTAATCGAAAAAATTAATTATTTTTACAAATAAAGTTTTCCACAAGAATTCAATTATTTAAAATAAAATTGTCATAATAATTATTATATTTCGAAAAAATTAATTATTTAAAACAATGTTTATAAAATTCTTATAAATAATTCAATTATTTTAAAAAATAACAAAATTTTTCACAGAAATTCAATTCTTTTTTAACATTTTAATAAAATTTTTTGCAAAAATTCAATTATTTTCATAAATAATAAAATTCTTTGCAACTATTCAATTATTTTCATAAATAATAAAATTCATTGCAGGATTTCAATTATTTTTAATACAATTTTACAGAAATTGTTAAAAAAATGTAATTGCTCTTAAAAATTCAATTTCAATTCCTCGAAAAAATCAATTATTTAAAAAAATGTCTTTTTTTAATTCTTAGTAAGAATTCAATTATTTACAAAAATATTAGAATTTATTAATCTTTTAGGAATAATTTTATTCTTTTAGATTTTAATAAAATTCTTCCCAAGAATTCATTTTAATCGAATTCCTCGAAAAAATGTAATTATTCTTAAAAATGTTATTAAAATTCGTCGAAAGAATTTAATGATTGAAAAATTTATTGATAAAATTCTTTATGAGAATTTAATTTTGCGAAACATTCAATTATTCAATATATTATTTATTATTCTATTTAGTTGATTGTAAAATAAAGAAATAAATAAATAATTGAATTCTCGTAGAAGTTTCTAAGAAATATTGATTAAAAAATGGATTTCAGTTAAAATTTTAGATAATAATTGAACATTAAAAACCATTACAGCGTAAATTTTTAGAAATAATTGAATTTTGAAAAGGTTTCAAATTAAAATCTTTGAAAATCTGACTTTTTCATACTTTTAACTATAACAATTCTACAGAATTAATTTTTTTGAAAAAGTTTAATTGAATTTTTTTTAAAAATGTTTTTATGTTTTTATTTTCTAATATATAATTAATTGCATAATTTTCGTGTAAAATTTTTTTTGTAAAAATATTATATATAAATTAATCTTGGTAAAATTGAATTGTAAACAAATGTATTTGAAAATTAATAAAAAACTTTTTAAAAATTATTAAAAATAATTGATTTAAAGAAAAGTTTTAGTTAAAAATTTTAAAAAATAATAATTGAATTGATGAAAATAATTTTTGAAGAAGTTACAAGTAACAATATTCTGATAATATAAAATAATAATTTTATCTTTTGAACATCTTTAATTATTATAAAACATGAAGAAATCAATCACTCCGAGTCTTCGACTCGGAGCAATCGATTTCTTCCTGTTTTATAACAATACTTTTATAAGTTGTTTAATTTAAAAAAGGTTTGAATTTTGAATTTTTAAATGTCTTAATTTATGTGGAAAATCCTGTTCCAAAACTAAAATTAAAAATAGAAATTGCGCAAATACTTTTTCTTCTTTTTCTAAAACAAAATAATAATTTTTTTTTTAAATTGTGATTCAAAAAAAAAATAATGCAAAATAAATAAATTTTCTATTTCTTAATCACAGTTGTTTAACAATTTTCTAATTTTGTTTAGAAGTAAAGAACAAAAATCTGCATAATTTCAATTTTACAAAACATAATATTTAACAAAATTTTAGTCTTTTAATGAAAAGAAGTAAAAAAAATTCTGATGATTTCTATTTGTCATTACAATTTTGAATTAATTATAAAATAAAAATAATTATAATATAATAATATAATTTAATTTACAAACAAATTTACTTTCTTAAACATAAATTCAACTAAATAAAAATTTTATTAAGCAAAAATTTTTTAAAATAAGGAATTTTTGGTTTACCAAAAAAAAATACCGAATTTAATCACAAAAATTTCAGTCCTTTTGCAAATATATGTATAACGATACTTAAACGCAATAAGGAAAATTTACATTCTAAAATTATGTAAAATAATTGTATTTAATTACGTAAAATAAAAATTTTTGCTCTCTTTGCATATCCTACAAGTAAGGCAAAATCGTAATATCGAAAATTTACATTTTGAATAATAATAGAAGTAATTAAAACGAAAAATAGTGATTACCACAGATAACAACAGTAATAATAGTAATAATAATAATAATTTAATAATATAACAGCAATAATAGCAATTATTGAATTTTAAAAGGTTTGAATTTGAATCTTTGGAAAAATTTTAATTTCTATAGAAAAATAATAATGACTTAATATCCATATAGAAAAGAAGTTATTGTTGTTTGCGAATAGTTTTGTTAGAGAAATTCGTAAATAAATGTAATAGAACATTTTTTTTGAGCATCTAGTAATTTTTAGAGTGAATATGAATATATACTTTAGGGTCAGGGAAAAAACAAAATGTCTGGAAATCAGGGAAAACAAAATTAAATTTTTGTAGCAACCCTCACAGTAAAATGAAAGTTTTATTTTCAGCCATAAAAGGTACCTTAAATTAAGATGCAACATTTTTAAGACAGCCTTTGTTTAATTTCGAATAATTTTTTTTTCTGAATTTAACTAGCAATGCATGCTGATTATCAGCAAAGAATGTGCTGAATTTAAGGCAATCATGTTTAAAATTAGCAGTTGTATACTTAATATAGAAAATAGAATGGTAAATTCAGATTTTCTATCCTTATTTTCACGCAAGCGGAGCTTAAAGTAAGATTGTCATTACTTTCAAGACTTATTTAATTTCATATAGTTCTTAAAGTAATATTTACTTTTTACTGTGTCTGAATCTGAACTAAGAATACACAGTAAAAAGTAAATCTTAATTTAAGAGCTGCCTTAAATTCAACACTGTCTGCTATAATGTTAAAGGATACGAAAAACGTGCGTAAATTCAACATTGACTGTCTTAAAAATGTTGCATCTTAATTTAAGGCAGCTTTCGTGCCTTAAAATAAGATTTTCTTTTTACTGTGTATATCTGATATGCATATTCACAATATAAGAATAGAAAAATCTCTCAACTCCTAACTACCACTTAAATTTTCCAGTCAGCCAAACAAAACACTTTTACTATACACACACATATATGTATATAAAGCAAGAAGATGTAACTTTTAGTGTAAATATGAAAATTCAATATTTACAGTGACGAGAAAGAGTAAAGCAGAAGGATCGAGAAAGGTTGGCAACCTTTGCTCGACATACGTATGTAGACAAGTGTTTATGCAGCAGAGAGAGAAAGAAAGAGAGGGAAATGTAGCAAAAGCAAGAGATGAGACGAATGGATAAAAAGAGTGAGTGAGAGAGAGAGAGAGAGAGAGAGAGAGAGAGAGAGAGAGAGAGAGAGAGAGAGAGAGAGAGAGAGAGAGAGAAGTAAAGAGAAGGATAAAGACAGAAGAGACTAAAAGAGATAGTGACAGAGACGAAAAGGGGGTAAAGAAGAAGAACCTCGACGATCGAGAGTTCTGGATCTTGGCGCGTTTAAGCGTAAGGGCTCCGATATCATTAATAATAATTATACAATTATATATAGGTACGTATCGGACGTATAGTTTAGAGCCGTGTTATTATCCCGCTCCGAGTCGAAGGAAGAAACCACCGTATAGATATATGTTATTACTTATAATATTTCATCTCCGGAATTGGCGGTTGCGCTTTGTTTATGCCATGGGAACGTCACGGGGTTATAACTAAGGGTAGAAACGAGTCAATGTTATACCTCTACACTTTTGATATGACCTCTCTCTCTCTCTTTCTCTTTCTTTCACTCTTTTACTCTCAGGGTTAAATTTATTTAAAAAAAAACAAAGACAATTATATTTTGGACACAAGTGCCAAAGAGAAGTAATCAAAAAGAAAATATATTTCTTTGTCTCTTTTATGCCCATGTGGATACGCGTTAACAAAGATGCAAAGTTTGCAAATATTATTATTTAAATGCACATCCGATACGTGTGTTATTACTTACAATATTTCATCTTTCGAATTGACGACTACTCTGTGTTTATGGCATGAAACGTCACGGGGTTATGACCAGGGCGAAACAACGAGACGGATATACAACCACTCATAACCTTTCTATGTTTCTAAAAATAAAAAAAGTTATTGCACCTTTTTTTTTGGGGGGGTTGAAACCTGCTGTGTGTCTCCATGCGGTTGCTAACAACCGGGTACTTTTTTTCGAATATACAATAATACAATATATAGAAACGTGAATGTTTATTTTTAGATGTGCTTTAAAAAAAGACAACATGTGCAAATAATGTCTGGATTCTTGTGTCTTATTGCGCTTTTCATTTTTTTTCACTAACCTTCAATTTGCTTTTAAAATTATTTGCAATTTCACTTTTTTATGTTCAGAAGAAATGCAACGAATGAATTTTTTGGTTTGACAAAATAACAAAAATAATTGATGAAAATTTCTTGTTAATATTTGGTCTTATATTATGCGTTTTTCGCTATTTTTTTCTAAATTCAATATTTTTTCTGCGTCCAGAGAAAAAGTATGTTTGAAAAACAAAATGAAATGAACCAAATGCAGAGTTGCCACAGGTTAGGAAAATCAGGAAAAAGTAAAGGATTTTTACTAAAAGTACTGGAAAAAATGAAATTTTTAGAATTAATAAGAAAATTCTGAATTTTTGTGACTTTTTTGTTTGCCTCATAAACTATGGAATTACCATCGAATTTTAATACAAAACCTTTATCACTAGTTCAATAAAATTTTTCATAAAAATTTAATTATTGGGTTCCCGATGTTGGCATTGAAAAGGTTTCAAATTAAACCCTTGTTAAAAACAATTCTATAGAATTAATTTTTTAAAAGTTTTTATTTTCTAATAAAATAATAAAATTATTATTATTATTAATAAAATAATATTTTCTAATATCAGGCTTCACACTCAATAATTAATTTTAAAAAAGTATCAAAAAGTAGCTTTTATAATGAAAAAAAGTAGTAGAAAAGCAGCTATTGAAAATTAATTTTAACGAATAAAAAAAATTGTCTTAGTTGATTAACAAAAATTTGATTCAGTATTTCCCTGACTGTTTCCTGTTTCAATCAAAAATATTTATTTTTATTCGAATCCTGCTGAGAGCTTTAATTCTCAATTTTTGAAACATTCAATTATTTTCTAAATTTTTATTCTAAAAAATACAATATTGTATTTAAAAGTAGTTTTTAAAAGTAAACAAATAAAATTATTTAATAAAATTTAATTTAAATTCTTCACAGGAATTAAGAAAGTACTTCGTGTATGAGGAAGCAATAAATTAAGAATTTTTCAATGTAAAAATTTAAATGTTATTACAGTTTTACAACAATTAAAATGTTCAACGCGATTTCAATTTAATAATCTTTCAAAATTTAGTTATTTCTAAAAAAAATCGTGCTATAATGCTTTTAACATTCAATTATCATTTTTTAAAAGAATTGTATTTTTACGAAGAATTTCGATATTTATGCAAATAATTGAATTTTTGCGAAGAATTTTATTTACTTTTTTTTAAATAATTGAATTCTCGTGGAAAATTTTATTGAATTTGGGAAAATAATTGAATAATTGTGAAGAATTAAAGAAAGAAAATATCAACATTTTTTAAAATAATTGAATTTTTACGAAGAATTTTTATATTTATAAAAATAATTAAATTTTTGCGAATAATTTTATTTAATTTTTTTTAAATAATTGAATTCTCGTGAAAAAATTTTATTATTTGGAAAAATAATTGAATTCTCGTGAAAAAATTTTATTATTTGGAAAAATAATTGAATTTTTGCGAAGAATTTTATTTCATTTTTTTAAATAATTGAATTTTTGTGAAAAATTGTATTATTTGCAAAATAATTGAATTCTCGTGAAAAATTTTATTAATTTGAAAAATAATTGAATTTTTGCGAAGAATTTTATTTTATTTTTTTTTTTAATAATTGAATTCTCGTGACAAATTTATTGTTTGAAATAAAATAATTGAATAATTGTGAAGAATTAAAGAAAGAAAATATCAATTTTTCAAAAAATAATTAAATTTTTAATAGTAATTTTATTATTTATGAAAATAATTGAATTTTTACGAAGAATTTTATTTCATTTCTTTTTAAATAATTGAATTCTCGTGAAAAATTTTATTATTTTGGAAAATAATTGAATAATTGTGAAGAATTAAAGAAAGAAAATCTCAATTCTTTAAAAAATAATTGAGTTTCTGAAAAGAATTTTATTATTTATGAAAATAATTGAATTCTTGTTTGGAATTTTATATTATTTTTAAATAGTTGAATTCTCGTGAAAAATTTTATTATTTGGGAAAATAATTGAATTTTTGCGAAGAATTTTATTTCATTTTTTTTTAAATAATTGAATTCTCGTGACAAATTTATTGTTTAAAAAAAATAATTGAATAATTGTGAAGAATTAAAGAAAGAAAATATCAATTTTTTAAAAAATAATTGAATTTCTAATCATAGTTTTATTATTTATGAAAATAATTGAATTTTTACAAAGAATTTTATTTCATTTCTTTTTAAATAATTGAATTCTCGTGAAAAATTTTATTATTTGGGGAAATAATTGAATATTTGTGAAGAATTAAAGAAAGAAAATCTCAATTCTTTAAAAAATAATTGAGTTTCTGAAAAGAATTTTATTATTTATGAAAATAATTGAATTCTTGTTTGGAATGTTATTTAATTCTTTTTAAATAGTTGAATTCTCGTGAAAATTTTATTATTTGGGAAAATAATTGAATTTTTGCGAAGAATTTTATTTCATTTTTTTTAAATAATTGAATTCTCGTGACAAATTTATTGTTTGAAAAAAATAATTGAATAATTGTGAAGAATTAAAGAAAGAAAATATCAATTTTTTAAAAAAATAATTGAATTTCTAATCGTAGTTTTATTATTTATGAAAATAATTGAAATTTTACGAAGAATTTTATTTAATTTCTTTTTAAGTAATTGAATTCACGTGAAAAATTTTATTATTTGGGGAAATAATTGAATATTTGTGAAGAATTAAAGAAAGAAAATCTCAATTCTTTAAAAAATAATTGAGTTTCTGAAAAGAATTTTTATTATTTATGAAAATAATTGAATTCTTGTTTGGAATTTTATTTAATTCTTTTTAAATAGTTGAATTCTCGTGAAAAATTTTATTATTTGGGAAAATAATTGAATTCTTAATGAAGAATTTTATTAAAATCTTTAAAAGTAGGTAGGTAATTGAAAAAAATGTTATTGTTTTTAAAAATAATTGAAGTCTTGCGGTAAAATTTTTTAAAAAGTTTTTAAATTAATTTTTCTTTGAAAAATTTTATGAAATATTTTAAGTAATTCAATTCCTTTGAAAATTTTATTACATATAAAGAAAATTGAATGTTTGCGAAGAGTTTTATCAAAAATTTTTTGTGGAATTTTATTAAAATTGTATCTACAGATACTGAAAATCATTGATTTTCGAAAAGTTTTTGAAAACAATTGAATCGTTTTAAAGAATTTTATTCCTACAATTTAAAAAATTTTTTTTTTATTTAAACTATTTGTGAATTTAAAGTGATGCAAATTTACTCCAAAAATTAAGAAAAAAGTAACTATTTAGAGTAATAAATCTAAAAAAAGTTTCTAAATAGTAGCAAATAAATAATAGCAAATATTAGTATAATTTTTGCATTGTTATTGTACAATTAAATATAAAGAAAATGATATGAATATATTTTTGGTCGTATGCAAAAGATATAAAGTATATAAATAATACATTGTTAGTTTTATAAGTATAGTTTTGATCTTGAAATGGTTGTAAATAAGAAGGTGGGATTTGCAACATGAATAAATATTTGTTCATACACTTGGATATATCAGGTTCGACTGACAACCCTTGGAGCATTAAACGCAATACACTTTAGCAAGCAAGAGTGTACACGAGGCCGTCTAGTAATTTCAGTGGTTATTTATTACTTGGATGGTAATGTTCACGGAATTGTTAGTTTACAAGGTGGCGAATAGGATTCTGTCTGTTGGCTTTATATGAATTGGTTAGATCGCAAAATTTCTCTTCTTGTCATTCAACTGTATTTATTTCTGGCTTTTACATCATAAAAAAAAAATATTATCCTATGAAAAAGAAAATTAATTTTTTCCATAAGTCAAAGTTCAATTCTTTGCAAATCGATTTCAAATTCCCAAAAATAGTACACATTTAATTATTTTCATAAATAATAAAAATTTCTTAGGAATTCAATTATTTACAAATTTTTTTATATTAATTCCTTCGCAATAATTCAATTATTTTTATAAATAATAAATTTTTTTTAAAGGGATTCAATTATTTTCTTAAAAAATAATTTAAAATTGTGGAAAATAATAATTTGAAATGATGAAAATAATTTTGGAAAAATTACTGTAATATTCTTATAATATAAAACAATGATTTTATCACTCGGTCATTTTTAATTTTTATAAAACATGAAGAAATCGATCACTCCGAGTCTTCGACTCGGAGCAATCGCTTTCTTCATGTTTTATAAAAATTTTCTTACAAGTTATTGAATTTAAAAAGATTTGAATTTGAAATTTTTGAAATTCCTAATTCCTATGGAAAAATTGATTAAATTAAATTAATTAATTAATTAATTAAATTAAATTGATTAAATATTTAAAAAAAAAAAAAGTTATTTATGTTTTTCGAATAATTTTACAATTAAAGAAATTCTTAAATAAATGTAACACGAAAATTAATAATAAATACAATAATAATTTATATTCTATATTACTTGTTTCAACATTTTTAGTACTTGTTCCATTATTAATGCGAAAGAGCCGAACGTCATATGAAATTAATTTTAATACATATTTAATTATTATTTACGCGCGATAAATATAATGACGTAAAATATTTGATAAATTGTCATCCAATAATGGCGTAAATTTTAATAAATAAATATATATATATATATGTATAGAAGCAATAGATTTTAATTGATGTTGCCCCATAAAAAATGAATTATATTATCAAGTTCAATTTAATCATGGAATTATTAACCCTGGAATAACAGCGTATCTAACCAAACGAAATTATCGCTGGAATCATAATATATTCAGTTTTCCTCCCTTTTATATTATCAACAAAGAGAGAGAGGGGGTGGTGAGGGGGGGGGGGAGAAAAGGGGAATGTTGTCAAATGAAAATTCAGCATGTTGCGCCATTTATTGGATATTTTACAAATGCGCACGGATTGCTTTCTGGTGGAGTAACTCTAATTATTCACAGTATTGTTCCAATATTCCCTACAATTAATCGTAATGATGTTCACTCACGTTCATCCTACTTAAAATGGTACTAATTTGACACCGAACGATTAATAAAGTTACGACTTCGCTTTATGGGTGAAAAAAAAGGAGTAATAAATAATAATAATAATATATTTAAAATGTTTGTGTGTAACAGGAAAGCGCAATTATTTTATTCACAATTTATTTGAAATTATTAATTTTTTTTAATCGTTGCATCAATTTTTTTTTTTTTTAATTGAATCGAAAAATATTATGCATTGAAAAAAAATTTATTTGAATCAAATAATTTTTATTTGAGTCAATTAAATGGTTCTGTTCATATTTAATTGACTTAAATAAAAATTATTTGATTCAAGTAAATATTTAATTGATTAATTTCAATGTGGTTAATTTTTTGGTTAATTTATGCATCCAGAGAAAATTTTTTAAAATTTTTTTTGCATTTTAGTTTGAGAATAAATTATTATTAATTAATTTTAATCAATTAAATAATTGCAAGTATATTAACAAGAGTTGATATAAAAGAAATTTAATTTGAGTTAAAATTTTTTTTTTTTGAAATCATCGTTGCAATTAAGTGCTTTAATAACCATGTGCCAAGTCACTGGGAGCGTTTATTTACTCAGCACACCCTTTTCTGTATTCTCTGAGAAATTGATTATTTACATAGTTTAATTCCATTAAATTAATTCGTCTATATATGTAAAGTGACGGTAATTATAAAATCGTTTATTAAAATTGGATAAAAATTAGGTTACATTTAATGTAGAAATGATCTTTAATTTGTTTAGTGATGTAAATTATTTATTTATTCGAAATTATGAAACAGAAATCATTTAATTATTATTAACAATTAACAATTAATTATTAATTCTGAAGCTGAAACGAAATATTCTTCATTAAAAATATTTTCATTTACTGTTTGCAAAAAAATTTCAAACTGAAATTTTATATTTAAAAACTTTATATTTGATTTGTATCGATAGTGATACAAAATTATTGTAATGCAAAATTAAATTTTGAAGAAGAAGTAAATAAATTTAGTGCAATTGATCGTGTTGAATTTTATAGGATCATATTATAAATTAAATTATAAATTAAATTGTAAACAAAATTATAAAATAAATTTTTAATTAAGTTGTAAAATTAAATTGCAAAATGGAATTATGAATTAAGTTATAGTTATTTTTTATGTTTTATAATTATAAAATCATTCATTTAACAATTGATAAAAAGCAGGTCACCTTCACTGGAAAGATGATAAATTTTAGTTTATTGATGTAAATTATTTATTTATTCAAAATTATGGAACAATTATAAATTAGTGAATAATTTATAATCTATCATTAAATGGATAATAAATTAAATTATAAATTAAGTGGTAAATTATAAATTAAATTATAAACTTGGAAATAAACAAAAATTCTTGAATATTCGATATATAAAATATTAGATAATATAAAAAGAAATAAAAAGTAGAATAATGGATAGAATTTTTTTTTTCACAACTCGTTCTATATAACTAAAAACTTTTTCTCATATATGAAGAAATTATGTAATAAAGTCATAATCGAATTCTGCTTCTATTCTTAAATTGAAATCAAGTAAAAATAACAGGAGAAATATTCTGTCCAATTTTCTTGAATAGGGTATAGATGCTTTACTTTTAATTCAATTAAAGAACAAAGTTAGATAAAACAGTTGGAATACAAGTTTGAACAGTGGAAAACATTTTATAAAGTAACTATTTATAGTCTTTCAATTCAACTAGTTCAACTATAGTTGCCAATATTCATAAATATAAATATATTTTATTCACTTTAAAGAATTGAAATTAAAGTTGATGTCTTAGTTTTTTGTCCACAATATTATAGATAATTCAGTGTGCAAAGCTATTGATGAGTTAAACAACAAAGAAAAAAAAAAGAAAAAGTAAACTTTTCGATGTTTCTCACAATGACAAAAGGGAGTTCTTTATTATTCCTGGTTTATTCACAAGATTGGAATGTGGGTACAGTTAGTATCGAGTATACGTTGTACTTGTGGAGTACAATGCGACCACGTCCCCTTCGTCTACACTCTGTATTTCTTTTCATTTACTTATAGCTTCTCATTACTTTTACACCCAACTCTGTGTATATATGTAGGTATGTTTTGAGTCGTGTGTTACGCGTGAAAGCCTCTCTTCATTGTCGAGGAGTTCTTTTGCCAGGCCGTGCAACAATCACGATCAATAATGTCGTCACGATCTCAAAAAGACACGTATATGCCACTGTCCTCTTATGTTAATTAGCACTTAATATTCAACTGGTCACTCTTCATGATCCCTTCTCTTTCTCTCTCCTCCGTTCTCTCATTGTCGAATTTTGCGATCGATTTCTTGTAATGATTGCTCGTCATCTCGAATTGATATTTTTTTTAATGAAAAAAAGAAAGGGGGACTAATCAACAATGGAAGAAAGAAAATTTTCTCAGACTTCGCACCCATCTACTAAAACCTACTATTTACTACTTTTTTTAAAAAATTAGCTACTATTTGAATACTTTTTTTAGATTTGTGACCACTAAAAGCACCTTTTTTTATTTTTTGGTTTTAGAACAGTTTAAATCTGTAGGGTTGCTACAGGTCAGGGAAATCAAGGGAAAGTTAGAGATTTTTATTAAAAGTAATGGAAAAATTAAATTTTAAAATTGATAAGAAAATTCTAAAATTTGGTGTTCTTTTTGTTTACCTCGTAAACTATCAAATTACCACGAATTCTAAGATAAAACCTTCAAATTTCTTCTATTTTTGACAATAATTTACTTTTAAATAACTCAATTCTTGAAGAACTTTTATAAAATTACAGGTCTCGCACTCATCTACTAAAACCAACTATTTAATACTTTTTTTTACAATTTTCTACTCTTTGGATACTTTTTTTTATTTGTTGATAAAGTTCTTTATAAAAATTCAAATTTAAGAAATATTCGCAATTATTCAATTTTAATTATAAATTTCAACAAAAAAAAGGTTAATTTTTTAAAGAATTACTTTTGTAAATGAAGCTGAAACTGTCACCCAGTTATTAATCAGCAACCTGTTAAATTTAAAAATTTTTCTGTTAACAATAAAACAAAAAAATTTTTGTCAATTTTCAACAAAATCTGTTTTTCTGTAAATTTTTAATAAATTTTGTGTAAAAACGAACAATTTTCCCTAAAGGCACTTTTCTGTCCAACAAAAATCAAAAAAGTTATCGCATTTTTCCCAAAAAATAAGAAAAAATAAAGATTTATTTACTTAGAAAATTTAAAACTTTGGTAGTTTTGTGAATTTTTAGTAAATCCTATTTTTCATGATTTTTCCTTACAATTATGGTAAAAACAAACAACTTTTCCTTTAGGAGCGTTTCTGTCCAACAAAATTCAAAAAAGTTATCGCATTTTTCCCAAAAAGTACGAAATAATAGATATTTATTCACTTAGAAAATTTGAAACTTTGGTATTTTTGTGAATTTTTAGTAAATCCTATTTTCTAGGATTTTTCCTTTTATATTGAGTAAAATCGAACAACTTTTCCTTTAGGAGCGTTTCTGTCCTACAAAATTCAAAAAAGTTATCGCATTTTTCACAAAAAGTACGAAATAATAGAGATTTATTCACTTAGAAAATTTGAAACTTTGGTATTTTTGTGAATTTTTAGTAAATCCTATTTTCCAGGATTTTTCCTTTTATATTGGGTAAAAACAAACAAGTTTACCTTTAGAAGCGTTTCTGTCCAACAAAATTCAAAAAAGTTATTGCATTTTTCCCAAAAAGTAAGAAAAAATAAAGATTTATTCACTTAGAAAATTTGAAACTTTGGTATTTTTGTGAATATTTAGTAAATCCTATTTTTCATGATTTTTCCTAATTTTTTGGGTGACAACGAACATCTTTTCCTTTAGGAGCATTTCTGTCCAACAAAATTTAAAAAAAATATCGCATTTTTCCCAAAAAGAAAGAAAAAATAAAGATTTATTCACTTAGAAAATTTTAAACTTTAGTATTATCGTGAGTTTTAAGTAAATCCTATTTTCCAGGATTTTTCTATTTATATTAAGTAAAAACGAACAACTTTTCCTTTAGAAGCGTTTCTGTCCAACAAAATTCAAAAAAGTTATCACATTATTTCCAAAAAAGTACCAAAAAATAGAGAATTATTCAGTTAGAAAATTTAAAACTTTGGTATTTTTGTGAATTTTTAGTAAATCCTATTTTCCAGGATTTTTCCATTTATATTAGGTAAAAACGAACAACTTTTCCTTTAGGAGCGTTTCTGTCCAACAAAATTCAAAAAAGTTATCACATTATTTCCCAAAAAGTACGAAATAAGAGAGATTTATTTAGTTAGAAAATTTGAAACTTTGGTATTTTTGTGAATTTTTAGTAAATCCTATTTTCCAGGATTTTTCCTTTTATATTAGGTAAAAACGAACAACTTTTCCTTTAGGAGCGTTTCTGTCCAACAAAATTCAAAAAAGTTATTGCATTTTTCTCTAAAAAGTAGAAAAAAATCAAGATTAATTTGTTAGAAAAATTGAAACTTTGGTATTTTTGTGAATTTTCAGTAAAATTTATTTTTTAGGATTTTTCTTTATATTTTGTGTGAAAACAAACTTTTTTTCCTTTAGGAGCATTTCTGTCCAACAAAATTCAAAAAAGTTATCGCATTTTTCCCAAAAAGTACGAAAAAATAGAGATTTATTGACTTAGAGAATTTGAAACCTTGGTATTTTTGTGAATTTTTAGTAAATCCTATTTTCCAGGATTTTTTTATTTATATTAAGTAAAAACGAACAACTTTTCCTTTAGGAGCGTTTCTGTCTAACAAAATTCAAAAAAGTTATTGCATTTTTCCCAAAAAGTACGAAATAATAGAGATTTATTTAGTTAGAAAATTTGAAACTTTGGTATTTTTGTGAATTTTTAGTAAATCCTATTTTCCAGGATTTTTCCTTTTATATTGTGTAAAAACGAACAACTTTTCCTTTAGGGTCGTTTTCGTTTAACAAAATTCAAAAAAGTTATCCCATTTTTCTTAAAAAAGTAGAAAAAAATCAAGATTAATTTGTTAAAAAAATTGAAACTCTTGTATTTTTGTCAATTTTAAGTAATATTTATTTTTCAGGATTTTTCCTTATATTTTGTGTGAAAACAAACATTTTTTCCTTTAGGAGCATTTCTGTCCAACAAAATTCAAAAAAGTTATCGCATTTTTCCCAAAAAGTACGAAGAAATAGAGAGATATTCACTTAGAGAATTTGAAACCTTGGTATTTTTGTGAATTTTTAGTAAATCCTATTTTCCAGGATTTTTTTATTTATATTAAGTAAAAACGAACAACTTTTCCTTTAAGAGCGTTTCTGTCCAACAAAATTCAAAAAAGTTATTGCATTTTTTCCAAAAAGTACGAAATAATAGAGATTTATTTAGTTAGAAAATTTGAAACTTTGGTATTTTTGTGAATTTTTAGTAAATCCTATTTTCCAGGATTTTTCCTTTTATATTGTGTAAAAACGAACAACTTTTCCTTTAGGGTCGTTTTCGTTCAACAAAATTCAAAAAAGTTATCCCATTTTTCTTAAAAAAGTAGAAAAAAATCAAGATTAATTTGTTAAAAAAATTGAAACTCTTGTATTTTTGTGAATTTTTAGTAAAATTTATTTTTCAGGATTTTTCCTTATATTTTGTGTGAAAACAAACATCTTTTCCTTTAGAAGCGTTTCTGTCCTACAAAATTCAAAAAAGTTAACGAATTTTTCACACAAAGTACGAAATAATAGAGATTTATTCACTTAGAGAATTTGAAACCTTGGTATTTTTGTGAATTTTTAGTAAATCCTATTTTCCAGGATTTTTCCTTTTATATTAGGTAAAAACGAACAACTTTTCCTTTAGGAGCGTTTCTGTCCAACAAAATTCAAAAAAGTTATCGCATTTTTCCCAAAAAGGACGAAAAAATAGAGATTTATTCACTTAGAGAATTTGAAACATTGGTATTTTTGTGAATTTTTTGTAAGACCTATTTTCCAGGATTTTTACTTTTATATTAGGTAAAAACGAACAACTTTTCCTTTAGGAGCATTTCTGTCCAACAAAATTCAAAAAAGTTATCGCATTTTTCCCAAAAAGTACGAAAAAATAGAGATTTATTTACTTAGAGAATTTGAAACATTGGTATTTTTGTTAATTTTAAGTAAATCCTATTTTCCAGGATTTTTCCTTTTATATTAGGTAAAATCGAACAACTTTTCCTTTAGGTGCGTTTTTGTCCAACAAAATTCAAAAAAGTTATCACATTATTTCCAAAAAAGTTCAAAAAAATAGAGAATTATTCAGTTAGAAAATTTGAAACTTTGGTATTTTTGTGAATTTTTAGTAAATCCTATTTTCCTGGATTTTTCTATTTATATTGGGTAAAAACGAACAACTTTTCCTTTAGGAGCGTTTCTGTCCAACAAAATTCAAAAAAGTTATCGCATTTTTCCCAAAAAGTACGAAATAATAGAGATTTATTTAGTTAGAAAATTTGAAACTTTGGTATTTTTGTGAATTTTTAATAAATCCTATTTTCCAGGATTTTTCCTTTTATATTGTGTAAAAACGAACAACTTTTTCTTTAGGGTCGTTTTCGTTCAACAAAATTCAAAAAAGTTATCCCATTTTTCTTAAAAAAGTAGAAAAAAATCAAGATTAATTTGTTAAAAAAATTGAAACTCTTGTATTTTTGTGAATTTTTAGTAAAATTTATTTTTCAGGATTTTTCCTTATATTTTGTGTGAAAACAAACATCTTTTCCTTTAGAAGCGTTTCTGTCCTACAAAATTCAAAAAAGTTAACGAATTTTTCACACAAAGTACGAAATAATAGAGATTTATTCACTTAGAGAATTTGAAACCTTGGTATTTTTGTGAATTTTTAGTAAATCCTATTTTCCAGGATTTTTCCTTTTATATTAGGTAAAATCGAACAACTTTTCCTTTAGGAGCGTTTCTGTCCAACAAAATTTAAAAAAGTTATCGCATTTTTCCCAAAAAGTACGAAAAAATAGAGATTTATTTACTTAGAGAATTTGAAACATTGGTATTTTTGTGAATTTTTAGTAAATCCTATTTTCCAGAATTTTTCCTTTTATATTAGGTAAAAACGAACAACTTTTCCTTTAGGAGCGTTTCTGTCCAACAAAATTCAAAAAAGTTATTGCATTTTTCCCAAAAAGTACGAAATAATAGAGATTTATTTAGTTAGAAAATTTGAAACTTTGGTATTTTTGTGAATTTTCAGTAAATCCTATTTTCCAGGATTTTTCCTTTTATATTGTGTAAAAACGAACAACTTTTCCTTTAGGGTCGTTTTCGTTTAACAAAATTCAAAAAAGTTATCCCATTTTTCTTAAAAAAGTAGAAAAAAATCAAGATTAATTTGTTAAAAAAATTGAAACTCTTGTATTTTTGTGAATTTTTAGTAAAATTTATTTTTCAGGATTTTTCCTTATATTATGTGTGAAAACAAACATCTTTTCCTTCAGAAGCGTTTCTGTCCTACAAAATTCAAAAAAGTTAACGAATTTTTCACACAAAGTACGAAATAATAGAGATTTATTCACTTAGAGAATTTGAAACCTTGGTATTTTTGTGAATTTTTAGTAAATCCTATTTTCCAGGATTTTTCCTTTTATATTAGGTAAAAACGAACAACTTTTCCTTTAGGAGCGTTTCTGTCCAACAAAATTCAAAAAAGTTATCGCATTTTTCCCAAAAAGGACGAAAAAATAGAGATTTATTCACTTAGAGAATTTGAAACATTGGTATTTTTGTGAATTTTTTGTAAGACCTATTTTCCAGGATTTTTACTTTTCTATTAGGTAAAAACGAACAACTTTTCCTTTAGGAACGTTTCTGTCCTACAAAATTCAAAAAAGTTATGACATTATTTCCAAAAAAGTACCAAAAAATAGAGATTTATTCACTTAGAGAATTTGAAACCTTGGTATTTTTGTGAATTTTTAGTAAATCCTATTTTCCAGGATTTTTCCTTATATTTTGTGTGAAAACAAACATCTTTTCCTTTAGGAGCATTTCTGTCCAACAAAATTCAAAAAAGTTATCGCATTTTTCCCAAAAAGTACGAAAAAATGGAGATTTATTTACTTAGAGAATTTGAAACATTGGTATTTTTGTTAATTTTTAGTAAATCCTATTTTCCAGGATTTTTCCTTTTATATTAGGTAAAATCGAACAACTTTTCCTTTAGGTGCGTTTTTGTCCAACAAAATTCAAAAAAGTTATCACATTATTTCCAAAAAAGTTCAAAAAAATAGAGAATTATTCAGTTAGAAAATTTGAAACTTTGGTATTTTTGTGAATTTTTAGTAAATCCTATTTTCCAGGATTTTTCTATTTATATTGGGTAAAAACGAACAACTTTTCCTTTAGGAGCGTTTCTGTCCAACAAAATTCAAAAAAGTTATCGCATTTTTCCCAAAAAGTACGAAATAATAGAGATTTATTTAGTTAGAAAATTTGAAACTTTGGTATTTTTGTGAATTTTTAGTAAATCCTATTTTCCAGGATTTTTCCTTTTATATTGTGTAAAAACGAACAACTTTTCCTTTAGGGTCGTTTTCGTTCAACAAAATTCAAAAAAGTTATCGCATTTTTCCCAAAAAGTACAAAAAAAATAGAGATTTATTCACTTAGAGAATTTGAAACCTTGGTATTTTTGTGAATTTTTAGTAAATCCCATTTTCTAGGATTTTTTCTGTTATATTGAGTAAAATCGAACAACTTTTTCTTTAGAAGCGTTTCTGTCTTACAAAATTCAAAAAAGTTAACGAATTTTTCACACAAAGTACGAAATAATAGAGATTTATTTAGTTAGAAAATTTGAAACTTTGGTCTTTTTGTGAATTTTTATTAAATCCTATTTTCCAGGATTTTTCCTTTTATATTGGGTAAAAACGAACAACTTTTCCTTTAGGAGCGTTTTTGTCCAACAAAATTCAAAAAAGTTATCGCATTTTTCCCAAAAAGTACGAAATAATAGAGATTTATTCACTTAGAAAATTTGAAACTTTGGTATTTTTGTGAATTTTTATAAAATCCCATTTTCTAGGATTTTTTCCTTTATATTGAGTAAAATCGAACAACTTTTTCTTTAGAAGCGTTTCTGTCCAACAAAATTCAAAAAAGTTATCGCATTTTTCCCAAAAAGTACGAAATAATAGAGATTTATTTAGTTAGAAAATTTGAAACTTTGGTGTTTTTGTGAATTTTTATAAAATCCTATTTTCCAGGATTTTTCCTTTTATATTAGGTAAAAACGAACAACTTTTCCTTTAGGGTCGTTTTCGTTCAACAAAATTCAAAAAAGTTATCCCATTTTTCTTAAAAAAGTAGAAAAAAATCAAGATTAATTTGTTAAAAAAATTGAAACTCTTGTATTTTTGTGAATTTTTAGTAAAATTTATTTTTCAGGATTTTTCCTTATATTTTGTGTGAAAACAAACATCTTTTCCTTTAGGAGCATTTCTGTCCAACAAAATTCAAAAAAGTTATCGCATTTTTCCCAAAAAGTACGAAAAAATAGAGATTTATTCACTTAGAGAATTTGAAACATTGGTATTTTTGTGAATTTTTTGTAAATCCTATTTTCCAGGATTTTTCCTTTTATATTAGGTAAAAACGAACAACTTTTCCTTTAGGAGCGTTTCTGTCCAACAAAATTCAAAAAAGTTATCACATTATTTCCAAAAAAGTCCAAAAAAATAGAGAATTATTCAGTTAGAAAATTTAAAACTTTGGTTTTTTTGTGAATTTTTAATAAATCCTATTTTCCAGGATTTTTCCTTTTATATTAGGTAAAAACAAACAACTTTTCCTTAAGGAGCGTTTCTGTCCAACAAAATTCAAAAAAGTTATTGCATTTTTCCCAAAAAGTACGAAAAAATAGAGATTTATTCACTTAGAGAATTTGAAACATTGGTATTTTTGTGAATTTTTTGTAAATCCTATTTTCCAGGATTTTTCCTTTTATATTAGGTAAAAACGAACAACTTTTCCTTTAGGAGCGTTTCTGTCCTACAAAATTCAAAAAAGTTATGACATTATTTCCAAAAAAGTACCAAAAAATAGAGATTTATTCACTTAGAGAATTTAAAACCTTAGTATTTTTGTGAATTTTTAGTAAATCCTATTTTCCAGGATTTTTCCTTTTATATTAGGTAAAAACGAACAACTTTTCCTTTAGGAGCGTTTCTGTCCAACAAAATTTAAAAAAGTTATCGCATTTTTCCCAAAAAGTACGAAGAAATAGAGATTTATTCACTTAGAGAATTTGAAACCTTGGTATTTTTGTGAATTTTTAGTAAATCCTATTTTCCAGGATTTTTTTATTTATATTAAGTAAAAACGAACAACTTTTCCTTTAGGAGCGTTTCTGTCCAACAAAATTCAAAAAAGTTATTGCATTTTTCCCAAAAAGTACGAAATAATAGAGATTTATTTAGTTAGAAAATTTGAAACTTTGGTATTTTTGTGAATTTTTAGTAAATCCTATTTTCCAGGATTTTTCCTTTTATATTGTGTAAAAACGAACAACTTTTCCTTTAGGGTCGTTTTCGTTTAACAAAATTCAAAAAAGTTATCCCATTTTTCTTAAAAAAGTAGAAAAAAATCAAGATTAATTTGTTAAAAAAATTGAAACTCTTGTATTTTTGTTAATTTTTAGTAAAATTTATTTTTCAGGATTTTTCCTTATATTTTGTGTGAAAACAAACATCTTTTCCTTTAGAAGCGTTTCTGTCCTACAAAATTCAAAAAAGTTAACGAATTTTTCACACAAAGTACGAAAAAATAGAGATTTATTCACTTAGAGAATTTGAAACATTGGTATTTTTGTGAATTTTTAGTAAATCCTATTTTCCAGGATTTTTCCTTATATTTTGTGTGAAAACAAACATCTTTTCCTTTAGGAGCATTTCTGTCCAACAAAATTCAAAAAAGTTATCGCATTTTTCCCAAAAAGTACGAAAAAATAGAGATTTATTTACTTAGAGAATTTGAAACATTGGTATTTTTGTTAATTTTAAGTAAATTCTATTTTCCAGGATTTTTCCTTTTATATTAGGTAAAATCGAACAACTTTTCCTTTAGGTGCGTTTTTGTCTAACAAAATTCAAAAAAGTTATCACATTATTTCCAAAAAAGTTCAAAAAAATAGAGAATTATTCAGTTAGAAAATTTGAAACTTTGGTATTTTTGTGAATTTTTAGTAATTCCTATTTTCCAGGATTTTTCTATTTATATTGGGTAAAAACGAACAACTTTTCCTTTAGGAGCGTTTCTGTCCAACAAAATTCAAAAAAGTTATTGCATTTTTCCCAAAAAGTACGAAATAATAGAGATTTATTTAGTTAGAAAATTTGAAACTTTGGTATTTTTGTGAATTTTTAGTAAATCCTATTTTCCAGGATTTTTTATTTATATTAAGTAAAAACGAACAACTTTTCCTTTAGTAGCGTTTCTGTCCAACAAAATTCAAAAAAGTTATTGCATTTTTCCCAAAAAGTACGAAATAATAGAGATTTATTTAGTTAGAAAATTTGAAACTTTGGTCTTTTTGTGAATTTTTATAAAATCCTATTTTCCAGGATTTTTCCTTTTATATTGGGTTAAAACGAACAACTTTTCCTTAAGGAGCGTTTTTGTCCAACAAAATTCAAAAAAGTTATCACATTATTTCCAAAGAAGTACCAAAAAATAGAGAATTATTCAGTTAGAAAATTTGAAACTTTAGTATTTTTGTGAATTTTTATTAAATCCTATTTTCCAGGATTTTTCCTTTTATATTGGGTAAAAACGAACAACTTTTCCTTTAGGGTCGTTTCTGTTCAACAAAATTCAAAAAAGTTATCGCATTTTTCCCAAAAAGTACGAAAAAATAGAGATTTATTCACTTAGAGAATTTGAAACCTTGGTATTTTTGTGAATTTTTAGTAAATCCTATTTTCCAGGATTTTTCCTTTTATATTAGGTAAAAACGAACAACTTTTCCTTTAGGAGCGTTTCTGTCCAACAAAATTCAAAAAAGTTATTGCATTTTTCCCAAAAAGTACGAAATAATAGAGATTTATTTAGTTAGAAAATTTGAAACTTTGGTATTTTTGTGAATTTTTAATAAATCCTATTTTCCAGGATTTTTCCTTTTATATTGTGTAAAAACGAACAACTTTTTCTTTAGGGTCGTTTTCGTTCAACAAAATTCAAAAAAGTTATCCCATTTTTCTTAAAAAAGTAGAAAAAAATCAAGATTAATTTGTTAAAAAAATTGAAACTCTTGTATTTTTGTGAATTTTTAGTAAAATTTATTTTTCAGGATTTTTCCTTATATTTTGTGTGAAAACAAACATCTTTTCCTTTAGAAGCGTTTCTGTCCTACAAAATTCAAAAAAGTTAACGAATTTTTCACACAAAGTACGAAATAATAGAGATTTATTCACTTAGAGAATTTGAAACCTTGGTATTTTTGTGAATTTTTAGTAAATCCTATTTTCCAGGATTTTTCCTTTTATATTAGGTAAAAACGAACAACTTTTCCTTTAGGAGCGTTTCTGTCCAACAAAATTTAAAAAAGTTATCGCATTTTTCCCAAAAAGTACGGAAAAATAGAGATTTATTTACTTAGAGAATTTGAAACATTGGTATTTTTGTGAATTTTTAGTAAATCCTATTTTCCAGAATTTTTCCTTTTATATTAGGTAAAAACGAACAACTTTTCCTTTAGGAGCGTTTCTGTCCAACAAAATTCAAAAAAGTTATCGCATTTTTCCCAAAAAGTACGAAATAATAGAGATTTATTTAGTTAGAAAATTTGAAACTTTGGTATTTTTGTGAATTTTTAGTAAATCCTATTTTCCAGGATTTTTCCTTTTATATTGTGTAAAAACGAACAATTTTTCCTTTAGGGTCGTTTTCGTTCAACAAAATTCAAAAAAGTTATCCCATTTTTCTTAAAAAAGTAGAAAAAAATCAAGATTAATTTGTTAAAAAAATTGAAACTCTTGTATTTTTGTGAATTTTTAGTAAAATTTATTTTTCAGGATTTTTCCTTATATTTTGTGTGAAAACAAACATCTTTTCCTTTAGGAGCGTTTCTGTCCAACAAAATTCAAAAAAGTTATCGCATTTTTCCCAAAAAGTACGAAAAAATAGAGATTTATTCACTTAGAGAATTTGAAACATTGGTATTTTTGTGAATTTTTTGTAAATCCTATTTTCCAGGATTTTTCCTTTTATATTAGGTAAAAACGAACAACTTTTCCTTTAGGAGCGTTTCTGTCCAACAAAATTCAAAAAAGTTATCACATTATTTCCAAAAAAGTCCAAAAAAATAGAGAATTATTCAGTTAGAAAATTTGAAACTTTGGTATTTTTGTGAATTTTTAATAAATCCTATTTTTCATGATTTTTCTTTATATTTTTGGTGATAACGAACAACTTTTACTTTAGGAGCGTTTCTGTATTTCAAAAAAGTTATCGCATTTTTCCCAAAAAAGTAGAAAAAAAGCAGGATTATTTTTTTAATAAATTTGAAACTTTGGTATTTTTGTGAATTTTTAGTAAATCCTATTTTCCATGATTTTGCCTTATATTTTAGGTGAAAACGAACAACTTTTCGTATAGGAGCGTTTCTGTCCAACAAAATAGTTTATATAAATATTTTATTATTATGAAAGTAAAATTATTGAATCAAATTTTAAGTTGATTTAATATTTTATTTACTTGATAAATAGTAAATCACAAAAAGATTTCTAATTTTTCATTGACAATATAAATAGAATATAAAACTTTATTTTATATTTCGAATCCGGGAAAAAGGTTTGAAAGGATCGTAAAAATTGGTCGGAGACAGGGACATCTGATAAGACTCTTAAATCTCCCTTTAAAGCAATGTAAAACGTTTTTCAATATACAACTTATGACAAGTTTCTGAGATGAATATCTCTGTTCCAACTGCAAAATTTATTTATCTGAATAATTACGAGAGAAAAAATTATACATATATACGTGTTTTGCAATGAAATGAAAGTTACATTCTGAAACTATATATAAGAAAGGATGAAAAAAAGATGTTTAAAACTGAAGGAAAATATACATTAAATATGTACTTAAAAATTGAATTTTTAAATTACATTTTCAAGCAACGAAATAAGAGAAGAAGAAAAAAAAAGATTGTAAATGACATACATTTGAATATATATACATATCAAGGAGATTATTAAAGAAAAAAAATTTTCCGGTGGACGCGCCTCTCATGATTGCCTCACGTATATATATATTTATATTCAAAGAGACAAGAGATCCAATGAGAAATTCGATCGCTATACATATTTTCTTAAGTGTCGGCAAAGAGACGGACCTTATGAAGCGAGAATGAATAAAAAAAATAAAGTGCGGGAGTGGAGGGGGGAAATATTGAAGGGAATGGCACAAGAGAGGAGAGATAAGGTGTACACGAGGCACACTACGATCATCCGCAATTACATGCTGAATCTTTAATGGAACGTTTCGAGCCTGAAATTAGTTGAATGCCATGGAAAGCTCTCGCCACGTAATGCAACCGCGTTGCATATACTGCTTAAGAAAGTTCCTCTCCAAATCGCGAATTGTGTGTCCTTTGCTTCTTGATAGTCTCCGGAAAATAATTAAAGTCTCTTTTCCCTTTGGGGGGAGAGAAAATTATCGATTTTTTACAGCTTTCTTTTTATTTAGTTTTCGAAAAGAAATTAGGTTCTTTGAAATTTCTTCTTGATTGTACCTTTATAGAATTTAATCGCTTAATTCAAATTGAATCCAAAAGAAAGAAATTAAAATTCTGGAAGGAATTAAGCGATTAAATGGGAGTTGAGCTTAAAAGTTTAATGGATGATTGAGCTTGATTTTCGATACATCTGGTGGTAATTTTGTTTTTGGGATTATTTTGATCTATGTTCGGTTGTTGATGATCAGAAGATCATCAACAACCGAACACAGATCCAAATAATCCCAAAAACAAAATTACCACCAGATCTATCAAATTAAAAATTAGGAACCATCTATTGTGGAATTCTTCCAAATTATGTCCATCTATTTAAAAAGTACCGAATACTAACGGAAACAATTTTCAAAGCATAATACTGTCAACTTCAGAATCTAAAATCTGTAATTTGAACTGAATTTTTGCTGTGGCATTATTTGCATTTTTTGGATTGGAACTTTTAGCTTGGATCATGCCCAATGATCCAATTTCTAAAATTCTCTTCAGCAAAACTCTAAAACTAAAAGAAATAGAGAATCCGAATGGCAAATTGTCCGAAGGGACAAAACTTTTTCAGCATTGTGTTGATTTGTTACAAACACCTTTTGGAAATGTTAAGTAATTAGGACTAATTTTAATGTATAGTATGCAACTTGATTTGGTTTCTACTAAATATGCTCCAAAGATGACGGTAATTCTGCTTTCGTACTAATTAGACTTGCATTCGGATGATAGAAATTATTTTTGCTGCAGTAAAGAGATTAGTCTTTGGCAATTGATACAGAACATGTTTCATTCAGATTCGAATATAGTTGGTGTTAATGATTCATGATATTACTTGCTATTACTGTTAATGATTGATTGACAAAAATAATTTACCCTTTTTTGTGGAATTCTTCTAATTTATGTCAACATTACTATACGGAAACTATTTGCATAATACTGCCAACTTCGGAATAATCTAAAAGCTGCAATTTTTTTGTGGAATGTTTTCAAAGTTTGGTAACCTACCTACGAAGTACCAGAAATTAACGGAAACTATATCTATTCCAAAGCATAAAACTGTAATTTGAAGTGAAGCATTTTTTACATCTTTTGAATTACAAATTAGAAAGTGATAGTAATTAAGTAACATAATTAAAGAAAATTTATTTATGCAATGCTAATAATTTATGTTGACTTATCCCCAATGCACTATAAACTAACGAATATTTTCTGTTTACAGAGCATAATACTTGGAATCAAAATGCTGTAATTTGAACTGAAACCTGATGTATTCTTGGACCTTTTGGATTGGAGCTTCTATACCTTAAGTCTGGTAAGTTTTATCTGAAATATTCTATTTGACATAAATTTTTCTAAAAGCTTTACTCCGGAAATAGTAAAAGCAGCACAAAAATGTGCAAAAATGTTTCATAGTTTAAATTTGACGGTTGTCAATAGTAAAAGTTTGTTAGTACGAAGTATTTATGTTAGTGAAATATATTTATTTAGTAAAATATATTTATTTAGTACAATATATTCTGTGTCAGTGTATAGTACATTCTATCATGTCAGTATATAGAATATACCATTAAGTTGTAGAGTATACAAATTAAATTTGTACTCAATTTAATTTGAAAATTAATTGCAAAATGCTCGGAAATATCGGGAAATATCGAGAAGCGGTCAACGAGCACTTAAATATCAGAATTTGCGAGATAGTCGCCCAGGGCGACTCAATACATCCAGTAAACCTTTTGCTTTGTGTCTCCGAGGACAGGACAGCGAGGGGAATTCGATTTAACTACCACGTGGGGACGCGTGCGCATTTTACTTTAAACCGCATGCATCTATCATGCATCTTCCCCTACGCAACTATTTAGGGTCGCTATATGATAATGGGAACCTTCAAAAACCCGTAAAATTCAACGAATACACCTTCATTCGCAATGATTAACCCTCGAAGCGACGGTCATCCAATATCAATCAATTTCCATCAATTACAACTCAATTTTTGTCTATGATGATAATTGTCTCATTATAAGCTCTTATGTAATACATAAATCCTTTTAATTCCTTTTGGGAATTTTTACAAACTGTTTTCAACAGTATTTTGCAATTTTCTCTAGTATTCACAGTCTTTTGTTTATTGTATATTCAATAAAATCAGTAAAGTTTTATTTTAGAATGCAAATAAATTATATTTGGCTTAAATAAAACATTTCTCTGGATGCAAATGCTTGATTTGGTTTCTGAATTAAAAAATTGCCTTTTTCAGTTAAATGGAAATTAATTTGCGTTGTAGTTGACATATAGAGTGAAATGTACATTTATTTTGAATTGATTGTTTTGTAAAAGCACTTTGAAGACATCTTATCGATTTGCACAGTTGACTTGCGGTATAGACAAAGGGGAAGCAATGCATACATGTGTTCCTTTTCCATTCTCTGTGGAAAATGCAATGTAATTTAAAGCAGGACGTTTGACGATGGTCCTCACTCTATGTCTTTGTTGAGGACAGTCAAGAGGGTTTAGAGATAGATGAACATTTTCCAGCCACGTTATTGGCATATCCACTACTTAAAGGCTGCTACAAAATGGAATTATTTGGTTTTAAACGTATATTCAAAACATTACAATTCAGCCATTTATTTCCCTTTCATAATCTATGATATGCTTTTCATATCATCCAATTTTGTTTTCTGCAAATTTACATCATACTCCATTAGATTATATTCTACATTCCATTATTATTACAATTCACTCGGTTACATTATACTAATCCATTAGATTCTACAAATTCGTTTCACATTGTATTTGCTGCTACTAAATTCACCATTAGAGATTACAATTAATTTCTAACCATGAGGAATCTGTTACTAATATTAATACAAATATTTCCCTATGTTTGGATCGTTTGAAAATTTTCAATTCGCAGTTTAACAAAAATGGGTAATAATAATAATAATAATATTAAAAATTTATGTCACATTCAGACTTCGCACTTGATAATTAATTTTTAAAAAGTAGCAAAAAGTAGCTTTCAAACTAAACAAAGTAGTTTAAAATTAACTATCGAAAAATTAAACTTGATGACCAAAAAAATTCGTTTTAGAAACTTCACAAAACTGACAAAAATTCCATTCTATATTTTATTTTCCTGACTTTTTCCTAATTTTCAAAAAAAAAATTTCTTTCTTTCTTATCCTGCTAATAAATTAAATTCCTATAACGAAATTTTATTATTCATGAAAGAATTTAAATATTTATGAAAATAATTTAATTCTTGCGAAGAATTTTATAAAAATTTTCAGGTAAATTGATTTCTTTCGACTAATTTTATGCAAATTCTAATTTAAATAATTGAATTTCTGAGAAATTTTTATTATTCATGAAAAGAATTGAATTCTTACGAAGATTTTTACAAAAAAATTTTTAAATAATTCAATTCTGATTAGAAATTTTATGAAAATAGTACTTATTGAAAATCATTGAATTGCGAAAAGTTTAATAATTAAATTTTACAAACAATACAATTAAAGTTTTTGAGAATAAAATTGAATGTCTGTGTGGTATTTTATTAAATTTTTTTTTGAAAACAATTGAATTCTTGTGATGAATTTAGTTATTTATGAAAATAATTGAATTTTACAAAGAATTTTATTAAAATTACTCAAAATAATTGAATTTTCGGGATAATAATTTTGTTATCTATCGACATAATTGAATTCTTTCGAATAGAATTATTTATGTAAATAATTGAATTCTTGGGAAGAATTTTATTAAAATCAAAAAGAATAATTCAATTATTCAAAAAAAAATTAAAATAAAATTGTATTTAAAATAATTGATTTCTTTCAAACAATTCTATTAAAATATTTTAAAATAATTGATTTCCTGTGAAAAAATTCTAACATCTTTGTAAATAATTGAATTCTTCCAAAGAGTTTTAAAAAAACATTTATTTTAAATAATTGATTTTTTCGAGGAATTGAAATAAAATTTTTAAGAATAATTACATTTTTTGAGCAATTCCTGTAAAATTGCAATAAAAATAATTGAAATCCTGCGATGAATTTTATTATTTATGAAAATAATTGAAATCCTGCGATGAATTTTATTATTTATGAAAATAATTGAATAGTTGCAAAGAATTTTATTAAAAATTTCAAGAATAATTGAATTCCTGAGAAGAATTATTTATTCATGAATTATTTCAAAAAGAATTGAATTTCTGTGAACAGTTTTGTTATTTATGTGAATAATTAAATTCTTCAGAAGAATTTTATAAACATTGTTTTAAATAATTAATTTTTTCGAAATATAATAAATATTATGAAAATTTTATTTTAAATAATTAAATTCTTGTGGAAAACTTTATTTGTGAAAATGATTGAATTTTTCGATTAATTAATTTAAAATGGCAATTAATTGAAATTCTTCGATGAGTTTTATTATTTATAAAAATAATTGAATTCTTGCTTAGAATTTTACCAAATTTTTTTTTTTAATTGAATTTCCATGAAAAATGTTATGATTATAGTGAAAGTAATTGAAAGTAATTGCTTAGAATTTTACCAAATTTTTTTTTTTTTTAAATTGAATTTCCATGAAAAATGTTATGATTATAGTGAAAGTAATTGAATTATTGTGAAGTATTGTTTCAAAATTTTGTTAAATAATTGATTTTTTCTAAACTTTTTTTGAAAATTCTATTCTTAATTAATTTGATTTCTGTGGAAATTTTATTATTTATGAAAATAATTGAATTTTGGATGAATTTTATTAATTTTTTTTTAAAGAATTGAATTCTTTTGCTAAATTTTATGGAGAAATGATGAATATTAAAAATAATTGAATCGTTTTAAAGAATTTGATTATAATTTTCGAGTATAGATTTTTTATTTCTAGTATAAGGAATTTAAAGTAGTGGAAATTGTCAAAAAAAAAACAGAAATAGTAACTTTTAGTAGCTGAAATCTAAAAAAAAGTACCCAAATAGTAGCATATAAATGAATAAATGTTGAGAAATTGATAATTTTAGAAATAATTTTAAAAAATCAGTTTGGTAAATTGTGGAGAAACAGGATGAAGGAAAAACAAACAGCTATTAATTTCATTTTATTCAAGTCATCCTCTGATTAAATGAAAGATATATAGTAGCAATAATATAACTGGCACTTCCGACTTTAAAGATATTATCTTTCAAATGAAAAACGAGCTTTATAATATTCAGAATGATAATTTACAGATGGTGATTTAATTGATCGTGACATATCCTATTGTTTCAAAATTGATCTAAAAATGTCATGTTATAAACTAATAATAAAAATTTTCTATGAATGAGGATAAAATTTTATTGGACGGTATTTGAATAAATATATTCTCTATTTTCGTTATCGGGTTTTTATTCTTAAAAATCCTTTTAAATAATGCATTTTGACATGAACATCCCTTTCGTGTAGTGTAATTTAACTTGTACATCATTCAATGTATTTTGAACCGCAAAAACCTTCACGTATTTTAAATTATAAATCCACCCTTCTATCAATTTTTTGTTTTTTTCTCCTCTTCATTATTATTTTGTCTATAATCATCGTGGATAATTTTCTCGATATGTGAGTTATGAAACGTTTTAACAAATTGTAAAATATTCTCAAAATGGTTTATAAGAGGGGCACTTATAAAAGAACCTGTTGTAATAATCTTTTTCCTTGTTCGTTTTTAGGAGCAATGAAAAATTGTTTATATGAAACAAGCATATAAGCGAGAGACGAAGGGTTGTATTCATTAATTGCCCGGATCTACCTCGCGCGTACAAGCGCGCTTCGCGAGTAGAGCAGACAAGATAATGATACAGTATTTCTAGCATTCGGATAATTTCTTACGATAAATCATGCTTAAGTGGTTCTCGCGAGATGGCATAAACACACGTTTGGTCGTTTGCGCTTGCCACACGGCCCCGTGCATTACCGTCTTTTTCATATTGTATATATGTACATGTATATAAGACCACAGAAGAAGGCTTTTTGAATGCGGTCGTGATTCGCGATATTTAGAGACCTCGGATTTATAATAGTGAAAGTATGGGTTGATTTTGTTTCTGTATCGTGGCTACTACATTTTTTCTCCACTGGGTCTGTTTATTCCTCTTTTAAATTGAATCAGGGAGATTTTTGACTGACATTTCAGGACTCTATTTCTAACTCTATTTCAAACGATTTTAATTAGTCGAATTTTTGCTGATAATCAGCTAATTGAATTTATAGTATTTAAAAAAAAATTTTTTTTAATTAAAAAAATTTTTAATATACAAAATAATAATTTGCTATTCCGTCAACAGAAACAGGGTTGCCACTCAAATTTGAATATTTATCTCTAAAATTCAATTATTTAATTTCTAACCAAGACAAAGAAATTTTTGTCGAAAATTTTTCAAGTTATGAATTTTTATTATTGACCGTTTTCAAATTTTGGATTTTCTGATACGAGGGTTTTGGATGATTATTATTGACAAAAAGGTCACTTCGGTCAAAATCAAATTTGACCAAACTGAAATCCAGTCGATCGGCACTTCCATTAAAGTGGACTTTAATGAAGTATTGAATATTCGGTGAAATGCCAAATCAGTTAATTGCAGTTTGATTCTAATCGAATTCGGCCCATTGAGCAAAATATCACTTGGGTCAAAACTTGTCAAGTGGTTACAATTCGATTAATTACATTTTTTTTTAATATGTATTTAATTAATTATTCAAAATAATGGATTTATAAGAAGAATTTTAGTTACAACTACTAAAAAAATTGAATTTTCGAAAAGTTACAAATGATCGAAGAAATTCAATTATTTTCAGAAGTAATAGAATTGTTCGCTGAAAAAAAAAAAAAAAAAAAAAAAAAAAAAAAAAAGTTTTTTTTTTAATTCTAGTCAAAATTTCAATTATCTTTATAAATAAAATTTTTCTCCGAAATTCAATTACTTTTGAAAGTTTTAATAAAATTCTAGGCAAAATTTCAATTATTTTCAAAAATTTAACTCAATTCAATGATTTTCAATATCTACTATTTTAAAAAAATTTTCCAAAAGAATCTTTGAAAAATATGAATTTTTATACTTTTAATTATTATTAATTCTGTAGAACTAATTTTTTTTTTAAATTTAATTTCAATTCTATTGAAATTAGTTTCATTTTTTAATAGACAGATATATTTAATATTATTTCAAAAATTTTAATATAATTCTTCGAAAAAATCGAATTATATGATGATAAATATTAAAATTCTTCCCAGAAATGCAATTATATTTAGGAATTTTAACAAAAATCTTTACGACATTCAATTATTTTCATAGATATAGCAATATTAATCACATGAATTTAATTATTTTTAAAACTAATGAAATTTCTGTCAGAAAATCATCAATATTTTAAAAAATTCTCGTCACGATTTCAATTATCTTTATAAATAGTAAAATTCTTGGACAAAATTCAATTTTTTAAATAATTTTATAATAAAAATCTTGTCAAAATTTCAATTATTTTTAAAAATATTTCTCAATTTAATGATTTTCAATATTTATTTTAAATAAATTTCCCAAAAGAATTTAATTATTTAGAAAAAATTTTTTACAAAATTCTGCGCAGACATTCAATTATTTTCATAAAATAATAAAAATTCCACAGCAAATTCAATTATTTAAAACAGAATTGGTATACATTTTTTTTTTGAAAAAATCCATTATTTAAAATTTTTTAATAAAATTCTTCACAATAATTCAATTATTTTCATAAATAATAAAATTTTTTACAGGAATTGAATTATTTTCATAAATAATAAAATTTTTTTTATCAATTCAATTATTTTCATAAATAATAAAACTCATTGCAGAATTTCAATTATTTTCTTTTTAATACAATTTTCATCGAAATCTTAGAAAAATGTAATTATTCTTACTTAAAAATTCTATTAAAATTCGTCAAAGAATTCAATTATTAGTTATTACTAGAGGAAGTATGTAAAATATTGTAGCTATAAATTCAAATTTTCAAACATTTTATTTTGAACCCTTTTCAAAATTCAATTATTTCTAAAAATTCACTCTAATTTTGCTTTTAATATTCATTTATAATTTAAAATTTTAAGTGAAATTCATTTTTTAGTCAATTTTTATTCGAAAATTTTCCGAGAATTCAATTATTTAAATACTTAAAATAAATAATTTATTAAATAATTGAACATTTCTTAAAATTGAATTTTTATGAAGAATTTTATAAAAAAATTTTAAAAACAATTGAATTTTTTCGGCGAATTTAAAAAAAAAGAATTTTTAAGAATAAATGCAATTTTCTATCATTTTATTTAAAATTGTACAAAAAATAATTGAAATTCTGCGATAAGTTTTGTTATTTATAAAAAAAATTGAATTCTTGCAACGAATTTTATTAAAAATTTTTAAAAAGACTTAAATTCCTGTGAAGAATTTTATTTGTGAAAATAATTGAATTCCGGAGAAAAATATAATTATTTATGAAAATAATTAATTTCTTGTGAAGAATTTTAATCAAACTTTTCTAAATAATTGAATTCTCGAGAAAAATGTTATTATTTATGAAAATTATTGATTTCTTGTGAAGAATTTTAATAAAAATTTTTTAAATAATTGAATTCCCGCATAAAAAAATGTATTATTTGTGAAAATAATTGAATTCTTAAGGAGAATAGTATTGAAAAGAAAATTTTATTAAAATTACAAATTTATTAACTAAATCTTGTAAAGAATTTTGTCAAAATTTTTTTAAATAATAGAATTTTTAAAAAAAGTTTATTTAAATTTTTCGAAATAATTGAATTTCTCAAATGTTTTTCACTTTTCTGAGAATATTTTTGAATTCCTTCGAGAAACTTCATTTAAAAAAAAATAATTGAATTGGTGCGAAGAAATTTACAAAAAAAAAATTGATAAGTAATTGAATTCCTGTGAAATTTTTATTAATATTTTGTTTAAATAATTGAATTCTTTTGGGAAATTTTATTGAAAATAATTTAAATGAGGAAAATTTTTGTTAATAATTAAAATTTTGCCAAGAATTTTATTAAATTTTTTGGAAATAATTGAATTTCGGAGAAGAATTTTAATTTATTTATAAAAATGATTGAAATTTTAACGAGAATTTAAAAAAATTTTTGAACATAATTGAATTTCTGTAATCAGTTTTGTTCTTAAAATTTCTATTTGAATTTATTAAAAATTGTTATTTTCTGAAAATTCAAACATTTGAAGTTTATCTATTTATGAAGATTGTAAACGTAACCTATTTTGAAATCAAATTAATTTTGAAATTTCTAAGTAGAATAATTCATTAAATAATTTCTAAGTAATAATTTTATGATAGAAAATCTTGGCGTCAATAGTTTTTCTAACTTATAAATTATAATTTATGAAAGGATTGACGCCCCAAGATTTTAAAATTGTCTTAAATAGAAATTTTTTATAAAGACGAATAATTAGATTTCATTTTTTGTTTATGTTAAAAGTTAAACATAAAATTAAATTTCACATTATTTGTTACAATTCAATATATAATTTGAAACATTCACTTAATTCGTAAATCTAATTAGTAAAATTAATAAAATAAATCAATATGAAAACTTTAGTTATAAATTTTACTTGGTAAACTTTTATTTCAGTAATTGTTTGGACAATTATAAAAATTTTTAGTTGGCGGAAGTTTTTGCATCAAAGATGTTTTTGTTGGGATTATAGTTGTCGTAAATTTAAATTTTAAAGGGCTGAAAAATAATAATATTAATTAAATAATAGTATTAATAATAATATTAATTAAATAATAATATTAATAATAATATTAATTAAATAATAATATTAATAATAATATTAATTAAATAGTAATATTAATAATAATATTAATTAAATAGTAATATTAATAATAATATTAATTAAATAATAATATTGATAATAATATTAATTAAATAATGATATTAATAACAATACAAATAATAATTATTATTAGATTGCTTATAAAATAAAGGAATAAAAATATTTGATGGAAATGCAGTTGGGAAATTTGCACTTGTCGCATTAAGTTTATGATCCATTGTGAAGATGACAATAAAAGGAAAG
Source organism: Leptopilina heterotoma (assembly GCF_015476425.1). Taxonomy (NCBI): domain Eukaryota; kingdom Metazoa; phylum Arthropoda; class Insecta; order Hymenoptera; family Figitidae; genus Leptopilina; species Leptopilina heterotoma. The sequence continues at coordinate 6,395,142 of NW_025110833.1, forward strand.
TGAAGTCACACGCAATGCAAGTTGAAATGAATTTAACCTTGAAAAGGGATCGCAAAGCAGTTCCGTTTCGAAAGCTCGTTTATCTAGAAATAGAACGAGACACTTCTCCCTTTGTCTCCCTCTGGGTCGGGATATCTCTTTCCCTCTGTCTCTCTCTCTCTCGCTCTAATCGCAGGAAGGTCGAGAGCCTTGACCGTGTGGCTCGACCTATCTCAATCCTCACTATATAGCGAGGAGCGTGCCAGTTAAGGGCCTCTACCCTTAAATTCCGGACAGGAGCTTTGTAGCTGCTAAGGGGTGGCAAACGAGAGATGGAGGGTTTGAGGGATTGTAGTGGAGTGGAGTGGGGTGGGGTGGTGGGTACTGCGCTTCATCCCCGGGAAAACCCGTGAAAACCGCCACTTGTTGCGTTACCCTGCAGCTCGATTGAACGAATATATATCTATACTTGTGTCTACGTGTTCAGAGTTTTACTTAAATACCATCGTCGTCACTCCCTCGACGACGACAGTTGACGCTCGACGTCTCGACCTTTTTCTCTCCTTCCTTCCTTCCTTCATCCATCCACTTTTTTTCATATTTTTTTTTTCTTCTTTCTTCTTTTTTTCTTCTTTTTATTATTATTATCCCTCGAAAGGAAACTTCTTTCCAACAGCTTCAAAGGGTCCTTGCTACTCTAGAGATACCTCTTTTCCAGGACAATAAACTCCAGACTTTATGCTTCCAAATTGCTCATATAGACTGACAAAATTCTTTTTCAATTTCAAGTTAAATGGCGAAAAAATCCTCTTTCGTTTGGAAAATTACTTTCTTTATTTAAACTTCATTTTTTTTTTGCGAAACAAAATATATTTTCGAAAGAGGAATAAATCTGTTATATACAAGAAAAAGATCACTTTTTCTTGTATTATAGATTTATTCGAAAACAAAAATTTTTACTCTCTTGATTTGAATCAACAGGCTTTGCACTCATCTACTAAAACCTACTATTTACTACTTGTTTTACGTTATGCTATTATTTGGATACTTTCTTTTTTAGACTTCAGCCACTAAAAGAAGCTACTATTTCTGTTTTTTCGACAATTTCCACTACTAATTAGCTAATACTAGAAATTAAAAAATTATTCTAAAAAATTATAATCAGATTCTTTAAAACTACTCAATTATTTTCAAAAAATATTCGAAATTCAATTCTTTTCAATATCAATAGTATTTTCATAAAATTTCGTAAAAGAATTCAATTATTTTTAAAAAATCTGATAAAATTCATTTAAAATTCAATTATTTTCATAAATAATAAAATTTCCACAGGAATTCAATCAATTTAGAATAGAATTTTCAAAAAAGATTTCGAAAAAATCAATTATTTAACAAAATTAATACAATTCTTCACAATAATTCAATTATTTTCACTAATAATAACATTTTTCATGGAAATTCAATTTAAAAAAAAATGTTTGATAAAATTCTATGCAAGAATTCACGAATAATAAAGTCTCTTCGAAGAATTTTAATTATTTTTAATACTACTTTAAATTATTTAATCGAAAAATTCAATTATTTTCACAAATAAAGTTTTCCACAAGAATTCAATTACTTAAAATAACATTTTGATAATATTTATTATATTTAGGAAAAATTAATTATTTAAAACAATGTTTATAAAATTCTTATGTAAAATTCAATTATTTACAAAAATAACAAAATTTTTCGCAATTAAATTATTTTCATAAATAATAAAATTCTTCTTAGGAATTCAATTATTTTTGAAAATTTTAATAAAATTCTATGCAACTATTCAATTATTTTCATAAATAATAAAATTCTTTTTAGGAATTCAATTATTTTTGAAAATTTTAATAAAATTCTATTAAACTATTCAATTATTTTTATAAATAATAAAGTTCATCGAAGGATTTAAATTATTTTCAATACAATTTTACAGGAATTGCTCAAAAAATGTAATTATTCTTGAAAATTTGATTTCAATTCCTCAAAAAAGTTAATTATTTAAAAAAATGTTGTTTTAAAATTCTTTGGAAGAATTTAATTTGTCGATAAATAACAAAATTATTCCCGAAAATTCAATTATTTTGAGTCAATTTTAATAAAATTCTTTGCAAAATTCAATTATATTCATAAATAACAATATTCATAAGGAAAATTCAATTATTTTTAAAAGTAATACATTTTTTCTTAAAAATTCAATTACTTTAAAGAATTCTAATAAAATCGTTCGCAAGTATTCAACTATTTTTACGAATAAAGTTTTCCACAAGAATTTAATTATTTACCATAAAATTTTCATAATATTTATTATATTTTGAAAAAATTAATTATTTAAAACAATGTTTATAAAATACTTATGAAGAATTCAATTATTTTCAAAAATAACAAAATTTTTCATAATAATTCAATTATTTTCATAAATAATAAAATTCCTCTCAAGATTTCAATTATTTACAAAAATATTTCTTCGAAAGAATTCAATTATGTCGATAAATAATAAAATTATTCCCGAGAATTCAATTATTTTGAGGCTTTTTAATAAAATTCTTTGCAAAATTAAATTACTTTTAATAAATAACAATATTCATCACAAGAATTCAATTATTTTTAAAAGTAATAATTTTTTTTTTTGGAAATTCAATCATTTAAAAAAATTCTAATAAAATCGTTCGCAAGAATTCAATTATTTTCATAAATAATAAAATACTTTTTAGGAATTCAATTATTTTCAAAAATATTTTATAAAATTCCACACAGACATTCAATTATTCTCAAAAATCTTAATAGAATTCCTTGTAAAATTTATTTATTTTTAAAAACTTTTCGCAATTCAATGATTTTCAATATCTACTATTTTCATAAAATTTCCAAACAGAATTCAATTTAAAAAAAAAAAATTATTGTAAAAATCTTTTTAAGAATTCAATTCTTTTCATGAATAATACAATTTTTTTTATTAAATTTTCTAAAGATAATTGAATTGTTACAATCAAGTATTTGAAAATTATTGAAATAATAGAAATTTCCTAAAATCTATGAAAATTAAAAATAATTGAAAAAAATAATTTTTTCATTGACATCAGGGGAAAAAGTTAAAATTATCTCTGAAAATCAGAGAAAAATTTTTTTTGATATTTTAAAATCTGAAAAAACATTGTTTCTTTCTTATAGTGCCAAAAAATTTCATAGTTTCTTTTATCTTACATAATTATCGTTTGACCTAATTTTTATATTACCTAATTATCATTTAATCTAATTTTCTGTCTCATAATTTTCATAAATCATAATTTCTTTATTTGAAAAAGAAAAATTGTCGACAAAAGTGGGTTAAACGGAAATTAGATAAAAAATAAATTATGAATAATGATAATTTTATTTAAAAATTAAATTATGAATATATGATAATTGAATGAAAATAATATTATAGAGAAAAAAGTATCAAAAAAAAAATTGTCGCCATGAAAAATTTGCCAAAGAATTAAAAAATTACGATATTTTAATTGAATTTTAACAAAGAACTAATTAAATTTGTTAAATTATGAAATAAAGTTGAAATCTCATAATTTCTTTTTAATTATTTAGAAGCTGGTAAAAAAATTATGTAATGATTTAAATACAATATTATTAAAAATAACTTGAAATATAAATATCTATATCAATAAATTATTTATAAATAAATCAATAGGTATAATTTCTATTATCATAATTATTATTTTTTTTTTTATTATTAGAGAAATAAAAAATTAATAAATTAATTTATCTCTCGTTCTTGGAATAAGTTAGGGGAATTAATTGTCTGCGTTTTTTAATTTCGCAATGAGCAAACAAGAGCTGCTTATTTTGCAAGAAAGCTTTGTTGGAAACTGAATCATGATAAGACGCAATTGTTTCAACAGATTTTAATTTGTAAAGAATATTAAATATTTGTCTCGCTCGCGGTGAATTATAATATACGAAAAAGTCTTGACAAACGAATAAAAAAAGAACGAAAAGAGAAAATTTGATTTAGGTACAAGCTTTACGGATATAACAATAATACTTTTATCATAAGAAAATAATTGCTGCGTTAAATTAAAAAAAAATTTTCCCCTTTCTCTTCAGTTTTCTCAGATTTATGTTTTTTATTCCTTTTTTTTAGAAATGGTAAAAAGTAAACGGAAACTCAATTTTCATATTTATTGAAAATTTCATTAATTTCCATTAGTTTTAATTAATTTTGGGTAATTAAAATTTTTTTAATTAATTTTGAGTTTTTTGAATTATTTAATTAATTTTGGATTATTTTTTACAATTTTAAATCATTTTCATTGCTTTCTGGATAATTTCAAATTATTTTTATTTTTTTTATTAATTTTCTAATTAATTTTAATTTTCATAGTGTTAAATGTACAAAATTTAAAGAATTTGAATTAATTTATTTATTTTTAGTTTATGAAATTATAATTTGCTTAATATTTATAGCATCAATTTTAATTACATTTCTTTAATTTTAATTAATTTTTCGTAATTTTAAATAATACTGCCTAATAAATCATTTATTATTTTTATAATATTTATCAATTATATATATTTATTTATTATTATGTTCAAAATTATATTATATATTATATATTATATATTATATATTATATTATATATTATATATTATATATTATATTATATTATATTTTCATAAATAACAATATTCATCACAAGAATTTAATTATTTTCAAATATAACAAAATTTATCACAGAAATTCAATTCTTTTTAAACATTTTAATAAAAATTTTCTCAATAATTCAATTATTTCCATAAATAATAAAACTCATCGGAAAATTTCAATTATTTTTAATACAATTTTAATCGAACTCCTCGAAAAATGTAATTATTCTTAAAAATTTTATTAAAATTCGTCGAAAAAATTTAATTGTTTAAAAATTTGGTAATTCTTTATAAGAATTAAATCTTAAAAAACATTCAATTATTCAATAAATAATTTATTTTTGTATTTCAATAATTTTTGAGTAAAATTTTTTCCTTTCTAAAAATTCATAAGTTTTCATTTTCAATGAAAATTTGTAATTGACTAATTGAATTTATATTTATAAACATTTTTTCCCCTGTATTTTGAAAAAACTTTAAATTTATTAAAAACAATTCTAATTAAGAAATAGAAATAATGTAAATTTGGAAAATTGGAAATTTTCTACAAAAATATTAAGAATCGGGAATATGTATAATGTTTTTTTGCCAAAAATAAAAAAATGAGTTTGTGAACAATATTGTTATTGAGAAATAAAAATTATGCATAAAATGGGTATTTATTATTTATGAAAATAATAAAATGTTTGCCAGAATGAATGAAAGAATACGAAGATTAATATAGTTTATTAGAATTTATTTAATGTTTATAATATTAATTTGTTTTTTTCATTAATTTAAATTAGTTTTTCTTATTTTAACTTATTTTAATTTACTTTGATTAATTTTAATTTCTGTTCGTTAATTTCAATTAATCATCATTAATTTTAATTTCTGTTCGTTAATTTCAATTAATCATCATTAATTTTAATTTCTGTTCGTTAATTTCAATTAATTTGGAGAAAAATATTTTTCAATTGGTCCTCGGTAATTATTTTGAATAAATGCATGAAAAGTAGAAAAAAAAATTTTTTTTTTGTTGAAAAGGGGGGTGGAGGGGACAAGTTACTTAATTAAAGTAAGAAGCGAATAAATAACTGTGAATTTTGCGAACCACCGAAAATAGTATAGACATCCCACTGGTTATTATCCAAGATCCATAGTTTTCGCGAAATTAATAAAAGAATTGTGAGAGAAAATAGGTCTAAAAATCTCTTGAATCGAATTATACTGCGCGAATCCAAAAAACCAAGAAGAATCATTTGCATGGGAAGGGTGCAATTTTCAAACAGTTTTCGGCCCTTTTTATGCCTAACTACTGAATTTCAAAACAACTCACACAGGTGGGGGATTATATTTTCGTGTTTAAAATATTTTTTATTTTACTCCTTTCACCCCAATGTTTCTGTTTCTTCTTTTTTTTTCTTGTCCCACTCCCACACGATTCCTTGAGTTTTAGGGACACAACCGGTATTTATATTCTCTCTCTCTCTCTCCTCTCTTCTAACCAAGCTAGACGCAAAAAATGTTGGAATATAAAAGTTTTTTCTGGTTTCATTTTCTTTTTTTTTCCAAATGAAAACCACTTGCGATTTTTTTGATGGCAGTGATCAAGGGACGAGGGTGGAGAGGGGATGGTGGGTAATGTTAGTGCCCCGAAGGCAAGCATCACAGACACCGGGTTAAAACGTATGCGATCATGCTACCGTGTACACCGGATCCACTCACTCTCTCTTCAATATCGAAATTACCCCCTTTTTTCAAGATTCGATCGATATAATCATCGGTGTCTCACCTGCGGCCAATAACATCTATTCGACCGGGGTTATTCTCTTGTGAAAAATTTCCAACTCCGCGGGAATATTTAAAGACTGTCTTTATTTTATTGTTGAGGGGATTTTTTACATTTTTTTTTCTCCTCTTTTTCGATAGAGTTTTTTGCTGTGCGAAAAAAGTGGGTATTTAACTTCTTCTTTTTTCGGTGGCTAGCTTTCGAAAATTGGGTGTATTTCATCGTTTCGAAATTAAAGTGTTTTGAGGGGAATATTTAAATTTTAGGTGGAAAGAATCGTGATTGCAGAGTTTGAATGGAAAGGAAACAAAAAATTGTGGTTGATAGTTGAGAGAGTATTTGATATTATTTATTCATTTCTGGCAGGAATTTCAGTTTTTTTATTTTTCTAATGGGGCGTTAGTATAGAAGTCTAGCAAATTTCCTAGTTTTTAGCAAAAAAAAATTTGTTTAAATAAGAATTTAATAGAAATGAATTTTTAATCAATTTTAATTAGAAAATTCTTTCGTCGAATTTAAAAACAAATTTTTAGATAAAAAGCTTTTAACAAGGATTCGAGCATCTTGATAAATTTTCTATAATTGAATCCCACTTAAATAATAATTCCACTTTATTAAAATTTGTTAATTTTCTTAATTTTCTTTATTATTAGTATTATTTTAAAACAATAATTCGAATAAAGAAATGAAATTTCTATAAATTCCAATTTTAAGTTCAATTAATATATCGGAATAATTATATTCAATCTTGATATGATTTGTGATATGTCTCACTTATATGGATTTATCGCTTTTATAGGTTTTATTCTTAAATTAAACATTTGCTTTCGACATACAATATATCTAGAAATATTATTAATTGACTAGAGATTTTAATACCTACACGGAAAAAATTTTGGTGCACCAGTCGTTCCTACTAGTGCACGAGCTATACCAAACCGCAGGACGAATATTACCCTAGCGCTTGGTATAGCGGACGTACCGTTTTGTGACAGCAGGCGCACCCTTTTGGTGAGCCCTCTGCATTATTGCAATAGAGCAGACGATATACTTAATTTTGGTACCACTGCTTTACCGTCGTTTTTCCGTTTTCTTTTTAGTGCATATCATTGTGCGGATTTTTATATTCAATAAATAATTTTAAAGTGGAGTGTTTTGAATGATTCAATGATAAATATATTGAAAAGGAGATATTGAAGACTGGACATATTGAAGATTTAATACTTGTAAGTATATATATAATTAAATCTATATTTGCAGTAAAAATGGTTTTCGGCATTGTGAATTTAGTTTTTCAATGTGATGTTATGGATTTAAAAGTCTAATCATAATTATTATTCGGATAAAAATTATTATCATTAATTCTATTAAATATTATTTTCAATCTTTGCTGTAAAAATTTTCTATTGCAAAACAGTAAAAATTATGAACATTCACAAGAAACAATAACGTAAACAAAAGGATTGAAAAACATAACCTACAATTAACGAGAAATAATAGAACTTACATTTCTTGACAAATTTATATTAAAGAAACAAAAGTAATGACTAATTAATAAATATTATAAATAAAAAAATGTTTATTAGTATAATAAATGATAATAATAGAAAAAAATTACTATTATCTAGTTTTTTGATAATAAACCTCTCACATAAGAATGCAAATCTCTCACTTTACTAATTTTTTATGCAATTTTATGATTCACGTATCGATTTTGATTTTTTCGGAAGCAAAATATGTCGGAAGATGCTGCAGACGGTATTAATTCCCAACGTATGGAGATTGATAATGGCTTCGACTTGTCAAATAATGGCGAATTAAGTGAAAATGAGAATTCGATTAATGTGTCACAAGGTGACAAAGAATCACAAGGTTTTCGATAATAGAAATTTGAATTCTCATAATTTATTGGTTAATTTATATATTTATTTGCATTTTAATCATTGTATACATTTTTCAGATAATTTTACTTTTGAAGAAAACGATTTATTTCATTTTCTTAATTCCACTTTAGAAGGTCAGATAGTTTTAAGGAAATATAAAATTACTGGTAATCTCGATTATGTCAGACTTAAAGATTTGATAATTATGAGGGAGATAAAAAAAGATCCTATTAACTATTCGTAAGTCCATTTAGTCTCAGCGTAAATCAAATGCATTTACTTAATTTAAAGGAACACATTCCTCTATAAGAGCCGTTGGATAATTTATGTGATTTTTTTGTGAGGAGTTTTATTGATTTTTTGTCTAATTTGATGAATAGAAAAGTATTTATTTTTTTAGAATAAAAAGAAGAAGGTTTATTGAATTAAAAGAGCAATTAGAACAATTGTTTCCTACAGAAGATTCTAGCTTATTTTATATTCCGAGCAGCGAAACTGCGGATAAAGAATCTATGAGTGCCAGAGGGTGTTTATACAATTATTATAAAATAATCAGGAAAGAGTTGCGTGACGTGAGACTCTTATCCAAATCGCAAAATAAGAATTCTTCTTCTGATAACGTCAGTTCTGTCTGTAAGATGGAAGATTTTTTAATTTGTTTTTTAAAAATGTTTTTTAATATTGAAGTATTTTATGTTATTCCGTTGTGTGTGTATATATATAGGTATTCAAACTAGTGATTTCGAATCTTTGACAAGTCAAAATGGAGAGGCATATTCTATTGCAAAGGTTACCAAAAATTGGGAGGAAACATACAGTCATCGTATGAAGCTGCTTGTCTCACATTCAAAAAAAAACTCCACACCTTTAGAAGTGTATTTTAAAACATTTCCGCGACTCAAATCTCCACTTGGCTTACCTTTGGTTATAACTTTAAATTTCTTACTAATGTTTATTATACGTGAATATATGGGTTTATATTTTATTTTAATTCTATTTTTATTATTTTTAATAAACTTTTACTCATAAAATTGCAAGATTTTACATATATATTTTATTGTTCTATTTTTAACTTATCTTTTTAAATTTAATTGTTTAATGGTAAATTTTTTCTTGTAGCTTGAACAAGATTGCCGAAGGATATTTCAAGAAATCGCCAAAGAGAATAACGAACTGCGTCAACTGATTCAAAATAATCCCAATCACGCAATATTTGCTGCACAATGGCCAACACTAGCAAAAAAAATAGTTGTGTATTGTAAGAAGAGCAAAGCTGCTGATGTTAAAGTTTTTCTTCAGTCACATGAAAATTTATTCCAAGGAGGTATATAAATCATTATTTTTTAGTTCCATTTAAATTTTAAAACCTACTATTTTTTTCAAAATAAATATTAACGAAAAATATATGCATTTTACAGGTAGCAACGATAATGTTCTAGCTCTATTGCTACTACCCCTAATTATCAGAGGAACAAAAAAATTGAAAGTTGACTCGAAAAGTATTAATGTAACAAAAGAAGAGATAGCGAAAGCTTTTATTTTACACATTGAGGTAAATGAAATATATTTACTTCATTTTTTATACCGTAGCGTTAATCATATTCTATTTTCAACCATTTTCTTTTTTTACAGAACTTTGAGAACGTAATTGCTGGTCAATTTGAATTTGAAACTTGGTTGACTTCTTTAAATTTGCAAATTCATCCATACGTTACAATAGTAGGAAGCTTGGAGACCCCTCAAATTTATCTAAAGTTGAATGGAGAAAATTATAATTTTCAAGATCCATTAAAAGCACTCGAAAGTTGCTACAGATGTCTAACAGCACTACATTCGTTCCCGTTCCTTTGTGATTTTGTTTGGACCTTTATTGACAAAGCGGTATATAAAATTTGTAATAGAAAAATCAGCTCCTGGGTCACCAAATTATTGGTCGATATTAACAAATAAGTTTTCAACAATTGCCAAAAAAAGTTCTATGAAAATTGTTTTTAAAGTTATATTTTTGTAAAAATATGGATATTGTTTATCTATTAAATAGTGTTTTAACATTAATTTTATTTCTTTATGGTGACCCCAATCTTCCGAGAAAATTAGTTGACGATGTAATCATTTTTATTCGAGATTTCCTACGTAATGTTTTTTTATCATCGCTCAAAAAAGATATTTTATTAATTCTCAAAAACGAAAATTTGACCGCTTTTACATTAAATGAGATCGATCGCTGTTTTTCGGAGTATGGCAATATTTTCGAATATGTTGAAACAGAATCAAAAAGATTTAACCTCTTGAAAAAGAGGGGTCTTATTGATAGCGAAGAATTTAAAATCGGAATAACGTTCTCGGAAAAAATTGTCGATAATGATATTGCTTTAGTCCCAGAAGAAGTAAACGGCGTGTGCATTCCATTAAGAAAGAGTTTTAAAATGTTTCTTGAAATACCTGGTTTGTTTGACCAAATTTTGCAGTACATGAAAACACTTTATCAAGAATCTCACATTTTGTCGAATATTATCCAAGCAGAGGTATGGAAAAATATTTATGCTGATGGAATAAACAGTGATATCGTTCTTCCATTGTATATATTTTACGACGATTTAGAGGTTGGGAATGCGCTTGGTGCACATGCTGGTGTTAATAAGTTTGCAGCTATTTATGCCTCAATAGCTTGTCTACCACCGAATATTTCATCGCACTTAAATACCATTCTTTTCTCTACGCTCTTATATTCATCAGATAAAATTCTATGTGGCAATAAAAAAGTGTTCGAAAAGTTAATTCAAGAATTAAATTATTTAAGAACAGAAGGTATTGTAATAAATATTAAAAATGTCGTCAAACGAGTAAAGTTTCAATTAGTTTTAGTCTTAGGAGACAATTTAGGCTTGAATCAAATTCTAGGATTTGTCGAATCATTTAGGACCGATTTTTTTTGCAGAATATGCAATGCAACTTTAAAAGAATCTGAGGAAATGTGTGTAGAAGATAAGACAAAGATAAGAACTAAAGAGGATTATGAAAATGGTATGCATGATGGTGTTAAAGAATCGTGTGTGTTTAATGAAGTGAATGGTTTTCATGTTATGGACAATGTAACTGTAGATTCAATGCACGACGTGTTTGAGGGTGTATGTTTCTACGTTTTAAAAAATCTCATAAATACTTTTGTTTCTAGACCCGATTATTATTTTTCTCTCGAAACTCTGAATACTCGAATTCAAAACTTTGACTTTGGTTTAATGGGAAATGCGAATAGACCACCACCAATTTCCAAACATCGATTGACAAAAAAATGTAATTTGAAAATGTCCGCATCTGAGATGCTAAATCTTGTTCGATGTTTCGGAATGATCATTGGCGATCGAGTACCAGAAAATGATAAATATTGGCAATTGTTTATGTATCTGCGTCAAATTGTTGATATTTTGTTGTCACCACGTGTAGTTCGAAGCGATGCGCAAACCTTAAGTAACTTGATCGAAAAAATGAACAAACTTTACATAGAATTATATGGAAAACTCAAACCAAAATTTCACATTTTAATACATTATCCAACAATTTTACTCAGAAATGGACCTGTTGTAAATTTCTGGGCTATGAGATACGAATCCAATCATCGGTCAATCAAATGTACAGCCCAATCAACAAGTTGTAAAAAAAATCTACTACAAACAATTGCAGTTAAACAATCTTTAAAAATGTGTGAAATGATGCACAATTTGAACTTTGAACCATTTACAAAGTATGGAGATGTTAACGATTCCAGAGAAACAAAAAATTACTTTTTAAATGAAAATGAGAACAATTCTTGTAAATATTATAAACAAGTCACAATAAACGGCATTAATTATGAAATTGGAACATTTTTAGTTTCAAGTATGCAAGAAAGTGAAATAGAGTTCATCGAAATAGTAGATATAGTTTTGCTACAGAACGAAGTTTATTTTTACGTTAACACATTTACAGAAATTACATTTGATTATCATTATCATGCATACATTGTCGAATGTACGCATGAAAAGAAAATTCTAAAACAAAAAGACTTGCCTAGAATTGCACCCGCCTTATCAATTATAAAAGAAAACGCACACTTTATTGTCACCCGCTATGGATTATAATTAGAATACTTCGACAAAAGTTATTAATTTTATTTAAATAAATGTTTAAAATATTCTAAAATTGTTTTTCACTTTATCTTTTACCATCTTGTTAATTATATATTTTTATTTCAGCATTTGATATTTTTTAAAAATAAATGTTAGCTTACATGATACAAAAATTAAATTTAAGTAAAAATTCTATTTAATAAAATATTTATTATGTAGCATTAATTAATAATTAATAATAAATAAATTAAAAGTAATTTATAATTACTAATTATAAATTATAGAATTAGAAAAAATTCATAGGTACATATAAAAATATTTATAATAATTATTTTCTATTTCTTTCACTTTTTTGTATTCTAATTTATTAATTAAATATAATTTTTCTAATAGTTTCATAATTTCCACTATATAATTATTTAATGTTATTAAACATATAGAGAATAGTTTTTTTATAAAAAAATTAGTAATTAATTCTTGTACTTTTTATTTCACTGCACTCTTTAAAGGTTAATTTGTCATAAGTTTTAAATTCTTTATATCTATTTTTTAAAAATAATATTGGTGTGAAAACTTCAAATTTTTAGAAATTATTATATACTTATAGATAATTAATGGTATATTTAAACTTAAACAGTTGTACAATATGAAAAAAGCCACAAATTTATATACACAAGTAAATCATTTTGTTGGTTAATATATTTTCGATAGTGGGGTATATGTTGACTAATTTCAAGTGCATGAGTGGTGCCATGTGCTTGGGACAAGAGATATCCCTTTACTTGGTGCATCTCAGCTCCCAGTTTTGGAATTTCGCTTGTACCAAGACAGTAGTACCAGCGCTGTACGACACTAGGTGGCTCTCAAGCACCAAAATTTTTTCCGTGTAAATAACGTTGAATTTAATTTTGGATTACGGATCTCATAATCTAAATTATATTCAGTATTATCTAAGTGTTATATATTCAATAGCAATCAAATTAGTTAATGTTCTCTACTTCATAATTTCTCTATATATATATATTTTCATATGCTTATTATGTTCTAATGATAATTAAGTTTAATTTCAATTAAAATTTGCAGTTTATTTATAAATTAAATTATTTATTTTTGTTAAACTAGAATTTTTCTCTGCACTGAGAAAACAATATATTTGAATCAAACATAAATATCTTTAACAAAAATTTTAAAAAAATGCTCGTCAACATTTTAATTATCTTTATAAATAGCAAAATTCTTCGTCGAAATTTATTATATTCATGAATTTTTATAAAATTCAATTATTTTCATAAATAATAATATTCATCTTAAGAATTCAATTATTTTCAAAAAATTTTAAAAAAATCGTTTTCAACATTTCAATTATCTTTATCTTTATATAAATGAAAGCAAAATTCTTCGACAAAATTCAATTATTTTCATAAATAATAATATTCATTACAAGAATTCAATAATTTTAAAAAATTTTTCTTAATTCAATAGTTTTCAATATTCCACTATTTTAATAAAATTTCCTAAAAGAATTCAATTATTAAAAAAATTTTTTTTTACAATTTTCTACACGATCATTCAATTATTTTCATAAATAATAAAAATATCACAATTTTGCATACATTTTTTCAAAAACATCAAATGTTTTAAAGTTTGGCACTAAATTCTTCGCAGTAATTCAATTATTTTTTAGGAACTTTAAAATTATTTTCAGGGTTTTATTTTTTTTTTTTCATAAATAATAAAATCGTTCGGAGGAAGTCAATTATTTTTATAAATAACAATATTCATCACAAGAATTCAATTATTTTCAAAAGTAATAAAATTCAATTATTTTCAAAAATTTTATTAAAATTCATGGCTAAATTTCAATTATTTTTAAAAATGTTTCTTTATTCAATAATTTTCAATATTCTACTATTTTAATAAAATTTCCCAAAAGAATTCAATTATATAAAAAATTTTTTTGATAATCAACACGAACATTCTATTATTTTCTAAACAAATAAAAATTTTATAGGAATTCAATTATTTAAAATAGAATTTGCAAAATTTTTTTCAAAAAAAACCAATTGTTTGGAACTATTCATCAAATTGTTCGCAAAAATTCAATTATTTTTATAAATAATAAAAATATTACAATTTTTCCAAAAACTTTAAATGTTTTAAAATTTGGCATTACATTTCTTTGCAGTAATTTAATTATTTTCATAAATAATAAAATCATTCGGAGGAAGTTAACTTTTTTCATAAATAACAATATTCATCACAAGAAGTAAATTATTTTCAAAAATTTAAATAAAATTCATGGCAAAATTTCAATTATTTTCAAAAATTTTTCTTAATTCTATAATTTTTAATATTCTACTATTTTTAGTAAAATTTCCCTAAAGAATTCAATTGTTAAAAAAAAATTTGATAATATTTTACACAAACATTAAATTATTTTCTGAACAAATAAAAATTTTACAGGAATTCAATAATTTTAAATGGAATTTGCATTCCATTTTTTCGAAAAAAACCAATTGTTTGAAACTTTTTTATAAAGTTCTTCGCTAAAATTCAGTTATTATTTATTTTCATAAATAATAAAACTCATTGCTGAATTTCAATTATTTTTAATACAATTTTAATCAAATTCCTCGAAAAATGTAATTTTTGATAATAATTGAATATTAAAAAAGCATTATATCGTGAATTTTTAGAAACATTTGAATTTTGAAAAGGTTTCAAATTAAAAACTTTGAAAATCTGAATTTTTCTTACTTTTAACTAGACTTTTTTAAAATAATTTTTTTATGTTTTTAATATGGTGAGTGAAAAAAATAAAAAAATAAAATAATTGTTTTAATTTTTATATTTAACTTTTGTTAATAATTGTATTTTATATATTTTTGTAGTCTCTGAAGAGGAGTTTATGATTTTACTCGTAACGTTGAACTTTTAAAAAATAAAAAGTAACATTGTCGACTGAATGTGTCGTTTTTATTAATAAAAATTTTACAATTAAGCAAATTCGTAAATAAATGTAATAAAACATTTTTTTTGTGTATCTAATAATTTTTAGAGTGAATCAGAATATTTTTTAGGGTCAGGGAAAGACAAAATTTTGTCTGGAACTCAGGGAAATACAAAATTAAATTTTTGTGTAAACCCTGACATAATAAGTTTGATTCAATAAAAATTATGTTTATAATTCAATGTATAAAAGATATTTAATTGAGACAAATTTTTTTGGTTGGGTACATATTTTTATGAATAAAAATTTTTTTTCCTCAATGCCTGGTTGTATGTAGTAAAAGTTACTGATTATTTATTTTCGTGTATGAATAAAAATAATTTTATTAAAAATAAATATAGTTAAAAAAATAATAAAAATAAATTTTATTATTATTAAGATGAAATAACTGAAATCGTTTCTCAACATTTAAATATATTTTTAAAATTCAGAAATCGGAATAAAAATTTGTTTAGTAAAAGAAAACAGAAGATAAACAGTCAGTCGTGTGGAAAATGTCTTCATTAAAATGAGGAAGAGGTACAGTTTATATAAATGAAGAAAATTAAAAAAAAAAGAAAAGGAGGAAAAAGAAAAATAAACTGAAAAAAAGATGATGAAATTAATGGTAAATTACATAGCTGGTTTATACTCGATTTGAGTTCCAATTATTCGGTCATTAAACGTCTGATTATCCCTCGCAAGTTTTTCACTGATGGGTATATATCTTTTGTCATTAGGATTTTTCTATTATCATTAAATCCGAGTAGGTGGTCGGCCAATGGCACATTTATCGTGGTTATAGCTTGACCGGATGATATTTCCGAGTTTGAGCCACGTTGGGAAACCATTATTGAATTCAACGTTTGCGATTGGTCGGCGTTCAAGCACGGAGAGAGGTTCGCATGATTAAGATCATCCAATGATTCCTTCTCTATAATGATAGGCTCGAGAATTTCTGCTTGCTACTCCTTGGGAGTTGTGTGTAGTGCAGTAGGAGAGAGAAAGAGTTATCTGAGAGGAAGGGGGGGGTTTACAAAGGGGGGTTATATGGGTGGCGACGAAAACAAGGGGGAAGTGGGGGGGAGAAAGGAATACAGGGTTGTGTGTGGAGGGAACATTATGCGCCGCGCGGGATTTTTCTCTTTCTAAAAAAGAATCCTTTATGCTAATGAAAATATGTTTCGTCTTTTTTGGCTCATCGCGCGTCTCTCCCTTTTGCCCTGGCGCGCGATTCCCGAGGCCGTGGCGCGCCGTCGATCGCCAATCGTTTCGTCTGACTTTTGATTCCCCCTGACTACTTGCGCGATTGTCCCTACAGACTTACCAAGTAGTCACGTTATGAAAATAAGAAGAAACCTTAAATACTCGCTGTCTCACTCTAAAAATATACGTTACTCGAATCACTAATGTGGGAATCATTTCTTTTTCGTGAAATTACATTTTATCCTCGAGAGTTGAATTTGCATTATATTTTTCAAAAGAGAAATTATAAATTCATCATAGCCTTTGTATATTTTATATCGCGAAAAAAAAAATTTTCTTATGACGATCGAGGAGAAATTTTCGAAAGAGTTTAAACAATGGAGGGAACCAGTTTTCTCCCTGCACGGAGAGACCCACATTCGTAAAAATTACTAAAAATGGTTGCAATGACCGGAAATAAGGGGACTTTTAGCATAATGTGCTACAGAATTAGATAAATTTACAAAAGAAATAGATAAATTTGCTACATTGAAATAGCAAGTTTTAATATTTTGTGTAAGAGTTGTAAATGTAGCAAAAATTGATTATAGTTTTCTCTAATTTAATTAGACAAAATCTGACAAATGAAAACATTTTCCACTAAAACCTACGATCCACTGTAGTAATTTTTGGTGAGCAAGTGTGGCTAGCGAGTGCAGTCATATGGCGCCTGCATTTCTATTGGTTGCTAACTTCGTCAATCTCCGTAAATGAGCCGACGCCATCCGATCATTGACAGTGACTATGTTTCGCGTATGTAAAATAAATTTGGATATTATCTACAATAATTAAATATAAAGTGAAACGTAGGTCGTTCGGTATCTCAGAAATTGACCATTATAAATTAATAAACTTTGCATTTATTCCTGTCCCAAGAACTATGTCTTATAGTAAGTTGTTAAAAGTAAATTGCTTTCTCGTAAGTGCTGTAAATTTTCATCATTCAATATATAAGGAAACAAAGATGTATACTTTCAGTGAAATTCGTTGTCGTGCGTGCAGTTGTGTATTAGTGTATTAATTAACCGCGTCTATATATATAAGTGAAATAAACATGTGTGTGTCTTCAAATATATAAGTGTGTGTGTGTCTGTGTATGTAAAAATCCTTCCAGTTTGTCTCCATTAGTCAAGAATTGACGGGAAACCGGCGACAAAAATCCGTATTTTTTCTTTCACTCTTTCTTTCTGCATTTACAAACGACTGTAGTAATTTTACGTACACAATGCTTCTGAGTTTACTACAGTTATTTGGAACTATTGGACGAAATAGTAAGAAACTTTGCTAATTTGGTGAACATTTGTCGGGATTAGTGACTTAGTGTAGAAAATAGTAAAAAATACAAAAAGTCCCCTTATTTCCGGTGGTTGCAATGTGAAAATAGTAAATTCTAGTGTGATTTTATACAAAAATTAGTAATCTCGGTCTCTCCGTGTGGATTGAAATATTTTATTTCTTATTGGTGACTCTATTGGGTTTATTACTCTGAAGAATAGCGCGCCCGATGCTAAAAGGCGATAAACTTCTTTTTCCTGTTATTAACTACAAAAGGAAAAATTAAATCATTTTTGTATAAAAATTTTAATTTGCAGTGGAAATTAATGCAAATTTCTTTAAAATTGAATTTAATGACAAGTTGCGAAATTATCACTAACAGCAGGGTCTCGGATTAACTATCAAGGCTCAAAAAATGTGTCTGTTAAATTTAATTTCAATTCATTTTAATTTCATTTAAAATATAAAAGAAGTTACAATATTTTTCGTGTTTCATAAAACAAAAAAAAATTCGTTCCTTTCGGAAATTTAGCTATAAAAAAAGACAGCAAAATTTATCATTTTCTTATGAATTGTAAAAATTTAATTTTTTCCAGTACTTTTAGTAAAAATCTATGACAATTTTTTACAATTATTTACAATATTTTTATAGACTTGATATTAGAATATCTCTTCTAAATTTCACAATGTATTTTCTTTCTCGTCCAAAACGAAAAACATAAGAATGTCTTCCTTTACCTAATTTGCATATCTACTCTTTTCATTCAAGGATCAATATTTTATAATAACAAAACTAATTTTATTAAATATATGATGTTTTCCCGCAAATCTCAGATTAAAAAAGATTTAACCTACAATTTATATATTTGAAATGTTTACTTTTTCATTTATTACTATAACTTATTTCAGGCTCTTAATAATGCGAAATTTATGTAATTTTAGTGTAAAATAATTCAATTTTTCTATGTTTTTTCATTCTTTTGAAAGTTAACAAAGTAAATCCGTATGCTATTACTAAATAGGGAGGCCACTTTGAATTTTTATCAAGACAAAAATGTAAAATATGCAAATATTCAATATCAATCAAGAAATATTAATTTTAAGTAGCAGGAAAAGGTTAATTTCTTCCTTTCCTTATAATTAAAAAGATATCTTTGTAAAAATACTAAATATAAGAGAGTCAACAGGTATTCCTTTGCAAAAATGACATTCATTCATGTCAACCGAATACTTTTTTCCTATTAAGACCCTTCAGGGTGTGTGATTCATGAATCCAATACCCATCGTGGACCCTTCAGAGAGCATTGGTCTCAGGTGACTTCCCAAACGCCGTTTTCAAATATTTTTGTAACAAATGAGATAATTGACACCATGAACAACAGATTATACTATTACAAAAAGAACGCCAAATTCGGTTGCTTTAAACTAATCTTTAATGCTTACTAAGTTTACATTTTTGATTGTTAGCGGTAGAGATGGTTTCTCCAGAACAGATCCACGCTTTGCACAGTGCCAAGGTAGATCTCAACTGCCCAGGAGCTAATATCCTACGACTGCACGTCCAGAAAGCCCGCTGGAGAGATAAGTCTTAACCCATCCACATCCTCCCGATTTGTTTTCTCGGGTCTTAATTCTACACAATGATCGACTTTCTTAATGTCAATCGTGAATTGAATCTAAATAACTATGATTTCGTACTTATTTTAAAGTGAAATCTGTTGACTAACTTATTTGGTAAAATAGTATAAATTTAAGTTTATTTTTTTGTTCCTTTGGCTATTCATTATGTTTCTTATTTTTGGCAAGTTAATTTGAGCTTTTCTTTTATTGGCAAGTTTTAGGTTTAGCACATTTTTGAAAAACTTGCATATTTTACAGTAATGTCTGAGCTACTTATCAAAAGTAGTGTCGGAACAACAGTCTTTCTTAAGGAAAACGGGAGGCAGAAAACGTCGAACTTCTGACGAGACAAAACCGATAAATTCTCGCAAAGAAATTATTTTACCGATTGTCATTGATTTTTATAGTCTATTTTAACTGTACCGAAAAATTTCCCTCATTTCTTAGTAAACCCTTTAGCGTTCTAAATATTTTATAAATTCTTAAATCATAGAGTAAATTATCAAATTTTTTATGCATTTTGTATTTTTATATATTAAATTACGGGAATCAAGTGAGTCGAAAGATTCGTCATTAAATTAAAATGCATGCTGAGTTCCCTGACTACCAGTTCAACGAGTATATTGGGAATGTTCATAAACTTTGTGTGACTGCTCAATTTAAAGCCAGCTAAGGATATACCAACGGATGTTCATGAGCTTGCGTCACGGTCTAATTCTAAACCCTTCATTCTAACCAATTGACTCTTTTTACCATCACCCGAACGCTATCAGATAATCAAAATTTTCCTGAACAATAGAGAATTTTATTTCAATTTTTAAGTAATAGCAGGTCCACCCGTACGCTATCACACAAAGTAAATTTGGTGAAAAAAAAAATACAAATTTATTTTTTTAAAATTTAATTATTCTAATCATCTGAAAATTACCTGACTTCTAGTAGGGACTGAGCCATACACAATCCTGATGAATAGAGAATTTTATTTCAATTTTTAAGTAGTAGCACTCTCACCCGAACGCTATCAGACAATCGAAATTTCGTAAAATCGAGAATAAAAATTTATTTCTTCCAAATTTAACAATTCTAATGATCTAAAAATTACCTGAGTTCTAGTAGGGACTGAGCCATACAGAATCCTGATGAATAGAGAATTTTATTTCAATTTTTAAGTATTAGCAGGTCCGTCCGTACGCTATCAGATAAAGTAAATTTGGTAAAAAAAATATTAAAAATTTATTTTTTCAAAATTTAATAAATCTAATCATCTAAAAATTATCTGATTTCTATTAGGGACTGAGCACTACACAATCCTAAAGAATAGAGAATTTTATTTTAATTGTATTTAAAATAATTGACATATTGTGGTGAGTTGCATTATTTATGAAAATAATTGTATTCCTAAAAAGAAGTTTATTATTTTGAACATCATTGAAAGTTTAGAAAAAATTTTCTTATTTATGAAAATAATTGACTTACTGGGAAGAAATTTATTAAAAATTTGTAAAACTATTCATTACATAATTTAAAAAGAATAATTTTAAATTAGTTATTCAATAAATAAGTTGGTTAAAGAGAAATTATTATTGACAGAATTGATATAAATTGAAGGTTTTTTATTAGAATTCTTGGTAATTTCATGGTTTATGATGAAAACAAACAACACAGCAAAATTCATTATTCATAATTTTTTCCAGTACTTTTAATAAAAATCTATGACAATTTTTTACAATATTTTTATTGTATTGCGTCCTGAAAGAGGAAGTATTGTAATATCAAAATTTTTCGAGTTCGATTTTTTGACACATCTTTATGTTATTTGACCTCAGGAGTTCAATAATGATATATTTAAAATATGTAATTCTGTATGTGTGTGTAAATAACACAATTTCATAAATATCTCGAGATCATGCAGAACTTTAGGAATAAATTTTTTAAAAATTGTAGGTCTCACGTGCAGACATAAAATAAGAGTACGTTTGGCATAGATTAATAAAGTTTAACTATGTTTTTTTGGATTTTTAATTATGCAAAAAACGGTTTTTGGTTATTACTTTAAAAAGTAAATAAAAGGAAATACTTTGTATTTTTGTCAATATACAAATATTCAATATCAATCAATAAATGTTTATTGTAAGTAGCAGTAAAAGGCTAATTTCTTCCTTTCCTTATAATTAAAAAGATATCTTTGTCAAAATATTAAATATAAGAGAGTCAACAGGTATTACTTTGCAAAAATGACATACATTCATGTCAACCGAATACTTTTTTCCTATTAAGACCCTTCAGGGTGTGTGATTCATGAATCCAATACCCATCGTGGACCCTTCAGAGAGCATTGGTCTCAGGTGACTTCCCAAACGCCGTTTTCAAATATTTTTGTAACAAATGAGATAATTGACACCGTGAACAACAGATTATACTATTACAAAAAGAACGCCAAATTCGGTTGCTTTAAACTAATCTTTAATGCTTACTAAGTTTACATTTTTGATTGTTAGCGGTAGAGATGGTTTCTCCAGAACAGATCCACGCTTTGCACAGTGCCAAGGTAGATCTTAACTGCACAGGCGCTAATATCCTACGACTGACACGTCCAGAAAGCCCGCTGGAGAGATAAGTCTTAACCCATCCACATCCTCCCGATTTGTTTTCTCGGGTCTTAATTCTACACAATGATCGACTTTCTTAATGTCAATCGTGAATTGAATCTAAATAACTATGATTTCGTACTTATTTTAAAGTGAAATCTGTTGACTCACTTATTTGGTAAAATAATATAAATTTAAGTTTAATTTTTTTTCTTTGTTTATTCATGTTTCTTATTTTTTTAGCTAGTTTTATCCTTTTGAGAAGTTTTAGGTTTAGCATATTTTAGAGATACTTGTATATTTTACAGTAATGTTTGCGCGACTTATGAAAATTAGTGTCGGACTAACACTCCATTTTTTTAACTACGAAACGAGTTGAGAAAAGGCTTCGGGACCACAACTGTTTTTTTACGGAAAACGGGAGGTAGAGAACGTTTAACTTTTCACGAGACAAAACCGATTTATTTTCGCGATGAAATTCCTTATCCAATTGTCATTGATTTTTATTTTAATTGTACTGGAAAATTATCATCATTTATCAATAAACTCTTTTTCTTTCTAAATATTTAATAAATTCTTAAATCTGAGAGTATATTATTAAGTTTGTTTATGCATTTTGCATTTTTATATATTAAATTACAGGAATCAAGTGAGTTTAAAAATTCTTCATTAAATTAAAATACATGTTTCATTCCCTGATTACCAGTTAATGAGTAATATTGGGAGTGTTCATAAACTTTATGTGACTGCTCAATTCATAACCAGTCAAGGATGTACCAACGGATGTTCATGAGCTTGCGTTACGGTCTAATTCCAAACCCCTCGTTCTAACCAATTGACTCTTTTTACATCAATCAAATAAAAGCTAAAAGTAATCTAATTGTTTTAAGTGAATATTTTTGACTCACTTTCTTTTCATAATATTCTTTAGATTATTATCATGGAAAGTCTTACAACTGATATAATGAACGGGTGGTACCTGTTACTACTTAAAAGTTTCAATAAAATTTTCTTTACTTTAGAATGTTTAGCAACATCCCACCAACAATTAATAAAATTACTTCCTCATAGAGGAAGTATTGTAATACCGAAATTTTTCGAGTTCGATTTTTTGACATATCTTTATGTTATTTGACCTCAGGAGTTCAAAAATGTCATTCCGTATGTGTGTGTGTAAATATCTCATTTTCAATTTTTCATAAATATCTCGGAATGGTATAAAGCTTTTGGGTTGAATTTTTTTTTAAATTGTAGATCTCACCTGCGGACATAAGATGAGAGTACTTTGTGATAGATTAATAAAGTTTAACTTAATTTTTTTTGGATTTTTAATTTTGCAAAAAAACGTTTTTTGCTCATAACTTTAAAAAAATGTTAGGATCCCTATAAATGTTTTTCCAGAATTTTGTTGAGTTTTTTTTTAGACACATCTTTTGAGCCCTAATTGAACATTTTTCGTCCATATTAACCGGAGATATTAAATTTTTAAAAATCACGAATTTTTGAAAATTTTGTCGAAAAATGTAGAAGTAGATTTAAAATCATCGTTACGAACTTGTAGAGCATTAAAAAAACGCTTTGACTGACCTATTTTTAAACCTAATTCGATAATAAATTTCGAAGTTATTGGTATTTTAAAAACAAAAAATTGTGGAATGATATTTTCTCAACTATTTTGTTTGAAAATTTTTGTTTAACTATATATTCATATATTTCTATTGTTTTGTCTTTATGAGGAGGCAATGTGTTCATGAAATGAGCACCAAAATTATAAAAAATATATACTACTTGGCAGCGGTTTTTTAATGATATAATTAACGTTTTTTGAGAAATTCAATTAAAATTGTATTAAAAATATTCGAAATTCTGTGGTGGGCTTTATTATTAATGAAAATAATTGAATTCCTAAATAGCAGTTACTTATTTTGGAAATCATTGAATGTTTATAAAAAAAATGTTATTATTTATGAAAATAATTGAATTATTCGGGAGAAATTTTTTAAAAATTTTGTAAAATTATTCATTATTTATAATTTAAAGTAGGGGAGACTGGGGCGAAAAGTTAAATTGTGAAAACAGTTAAAATTCATTATCTTTCGAAAGGAAATAGTTAGAGCATTGCAATTTTAATTATAGAAGGGTGTTATCACTCTAAATAAATGTCTGGAGTTATGTGACTTTCTGCTAATTTTTGTGGTGTCCATATTTAAATTTTTTTTTCAGTCTACTTTTGAAAATTTTTTCGTAAAAGAAAATATCAACTTTTGAGTACATTTTTTGCATTTATTCTCACCGCGATTTTTTTACATCATTATTTGGGTCCCCAGAAGAGATACCTAAAAGTATTTGCTAAATATCTTTAGTCAGATTTTTTATATTTGTTGTTAAAGCCAAAAACGCACCCTGGGGCGAAAAGTTAAATAATGGGTGGGGCGAAAAGTTAAATGTATTTTTACATGTTATTAAAAAAATTTTTTTTATTTTTCGTTTTTTTGAGTTTATTTGTTTAAAAATGATATATTTGACATTAGGCAAGTACTCTATCAAAAAACAAGACCGCTCACGTGAAATAAACTAAAAAATTTTTTTTTTTTGAAATTTCAATTTATTAACTTTATAATTATTCTAAAGCTTTAGTTAAGTAAACAAAGATCTTTTATTAACTAAATTACTTGTTTACGTATACTTTAACTTATCTATTACTTAACACCTATCAGAAAATAGTTTTAGTAGGCTAAAAATAGAATTTAACTTTTTGCTCCAGCCATTTAACTTCTCGCCCCAACATGGGGCGAAAAGTTAAAAAAAACAAAATTTTCAAAAAAGGACAAAACATGTATTATATGCGAAAATATCATAAACTTTTTTATTGAAAGTTGTAGGGGACAAGTTGCGGATAATATTGTCTAAAAAAAATCATTTATGCAAAATTTAACTTTTTGCTCCAGTCTCCCATAACAATTTTATAATGGTTTTTCAAGAATTAAGTTGGTTAAAAAGAAGTTATTGTTAGAAATAAAAAAAATTTAAGGTTTTTTTTTATTAAAATTAGTGGTAATTTCATGGTTTTTAATGCAAACAAACAAGACAGCAAAATTCTTAGTTGAATGAATTTTAAAAAATTTAATTTTTTTTAAGTACTTTTAATAAAAATCCCTAATTTTTTCTGGATTTTCTGACCTTCAGTTTATGAAACCAATTTAATTAATTAAATTTAATTATTAAATTAATATTAATTATTTAATTAATTTTTTAACTTAACAATAACATTTTTTTAGGTACTTAATATAAAAATGTGATTTTTTAACTTTTATAATTTTTATCTACAAACGTTTAAGGTATAAATGGGGATGATATAATTGTTTTTCAATATTTCAATATTCAATTTCATATATATAGGTACTTACCCCAAAATAGCCTGCGGTCGCAAGGGATAATACCAGTCAGGCAGCAATGACAAGCAATGAGCAACTTACTGCTACACACAGTAAAAAGAAAGTCTTATATTAAGACAGAAAAGCGGCCTTAAATTATGATGCAACATTTTTAAGGCAGTGAATGCTGAATTCACGCAAAAGATTTTATATGATTTAACATTATAGAAGACAGTGCTGAATTTAAGACTGACCTTAAATTAAGAATTACTTTTTACTGTGCTTGACTGGTATTATCCCTTGTTCTTAATTTTTTTACAAAACTACAAATGTCCCTGAGTGTGGAAAACAATATAAACTATAATTATTGTTTACATAAGCGTACAGCAGTTGACATTAATTTCGAAAAGTTAGTATTTTTTGAAAAAATTATAATTTAATTAATTGAAAAAAATTCTTAATTTTTAGGACAACACTACAGACGTTCCTGAGTGTGGAAAAATATTTAAACAATAATTAAAGTTTATATTAATATACAGTTTTTTCTTTAATTCAAAAGTTTTTGTAATGAAAAATTTCAATGATATGTAAATTATTAATTTAGCTTTTAAAGTAAAGAGTGAAATTAGGGAAGTAATGTGGTTTACGGATAAATGTATCATTTTTTCTTGGTGTAGTAGGTAATAAAGGGAAATAAAATATTAATTTCTTTGACTTACCCCCAATCATGGGTGAGAAAATGTTGCTGTAATGTTAAGCGTTGCTTGCTGAATCCTCTTGTGTGTTATTAATTTTTTTTTTTTTTTTTGCTAAACTGTCAACTTACTTATCTATTTTCCTAACTAATACAATTTATTACATATTTCCTAGCTAAATAAATCACAACACACAAATATTTTTTACACTTTAAAATTAATCTAATACACTAAAAGTTGAACCCAAAATGCAGAATGAAGATTTTCTGCATCTCTGCCAATTTTGAGGAACGCTTCTGTGAAATGTTGAGTCTTCTTCCTGTAGATTTATCACCGATGAATGTTGAAAAAAATTTCCCTGTAAGATAAATTAAGTCAGTTAGACAAAAAGAAAATAAATACATAAATTATTATAAATTATTAAAATTTATTAAAATAATTGAAATAATGAAATAATATTTAATTTAAAACATAAATAATGTTTAGAAATAATTTTCATTGAAATTAAACATTAAAACACAAACATAATTCCTTATTTAAAAAATTGTAAATAAAAATAAAAAAAAATAAATAAAATAAAAAAATTAAATTAAAAAATAATTAATTAATTAAATTAAATATTAAAAATTTAAAAAAATTTTTTAATCACTGATATTACATTTTTTGGTAATTTAAATTATAATGTTACAATTTTTTTTAAAAAAAGTACATTCCATGCTACTTACAAATAAAAATGGTCTGCTGTTAAAAATATATTTAATTAAATTTCATTATTTGAGAAAAAGACTCTTTTAACAATTTCTTCCATCCAAAGAGTTTAAAGAACTACGATTCTATGACCAACAGACTCAACTAAAAGACGAAAACTATCAACGAAGGAAAGCAAAGGAGGGGGGGGGGGGAAGGCTCGATTATTATTTCTTACTTTCATTGTCGATAAAGTGAAGATAGACAAGGACGAAATGAAAACAAAATCAGATAACAATGCCGAGGGTCGTTACCTGAAATTGTTTACAATAGGGGATTACTTCTCGATTCTAATACTGACGAATAATTTAACAAGAAATAAATTATATTAACTTAATTTATCTATTTTTGTCGTTTAATATTTATAAAATTAGGTTTTAATTAATAATTAATAATTAATATTTTAAGAAAATAGTTTAATATTACTTTACTTACTAAATTCGAAAAAGAGAAAAAATTTCTGCTGCCCCCAAATTCGTAAATTTTAAAAATTTATTAATTATTTAAAATACTACGTCACACTAAGAGGCACAAAATATGTTAATGAGGGGTTCGCAATTTACAGCCTGGAGACATACAAATTGTATCATTGTTTATGTACCGCAAGGTCAAAGGCAATAAACATTGTTAATATTGAAATTTGATAAAAATTTAATTTCTCTTAAATTTTGAAAATTCAAAATTTATCTACCGGGTGACAAATTAAATCGATTTAAAAATTTGAATATTTTCAGTTTTTTAATAATTTTTTATTAAATTACTTTAATTATTAAATTATAATATTAATTTTTTTTATGAATTTCATCACTTATTATTTACATAATTAGGTATTATTTAATTAACTAATTAATAATTTAAGAAAATAATTTCATATTATTTTACTTACCGAAAACAAAATTTGTAAAAATTAATTTCTCTTACATTTTGAAAATACAAAATTTATCTACCGGGTGACAAAAATTAAATCGAGCATTTAAAAATTTAAATATTATCAATTTATACGATTTCATTTATATTTTATTTATTTGTTTCTATTTATAATTGATAATTTTATTTATTGTAATAAAAGGGACAAAAGTAGAGGGGGAAATGACGTATATTTTTTTAAGGGAAAACATTTTTGTATTCATTTATTTTTTTACTCCTGGGAAAATACCGGGAGATTTCTGAGAATTTTTTGAGAAACTTTTTCATGTGGGATAGTTAAATAAAAGTGAAATAAAATATTAATTTCTTTGACTTACCCCCAATCATGGGTGAGAAAATGTTGCTGTAATGTTGGCGTTGCGTTAAACGCTTCTGTGAAATGTTGAGTCTTCTTTTTCCTGTAGATTTATCACCGATGAATGTTGAAAAAAATTTCCCTGTAAGATAAATTAATTCAGTTAGACAAAAAGAAAATAAATACATAAATTATTATAAATTATTAATTATTAAAATTTATTAAAATAATTGAAATAATGAAATAATATTTAATTTAAAACATAATTAATGTTTCGAAATAATTATCATTCAAATTAAACATTAAAACACAAACATAATTCCTTATTAAAAAAATTGTAAATAAAAATAAAAAAAAATAAATAAAATAAAAAAATTAAATTAAAAGATAATCAATTAATTAAATTAAATATTAAAAATTTTAAAAATATTTTTAATTACTGATATTAAATTTTTTGCTCATTTAAATTATAATGTTACAATTTTTTTTTTTAAAAAGTACATTCCATGCTACTTACAAATAAATGGTCTGCTGTTAAAAATATATTTAATTAAATTTCATTATTTGAGAAAAAGGAAATTTTAACAATTTTTTTCATCCAAAGAGTTTGACGAACTGCGATTCTATGACCAACAGACTCAACAAGAAGACGAAAACTATCAACGAAGGAAAGCAAAGGGGGGGAAAGGCTCGATTATTATTTCTTACTTTTATTGTCGATAAAGTGAAGATAGACAAGGACGAAATGAAAACAATTTTAGGTAACAATGCCGAGGGTCGTTAGCTGAAATTTTTTACAATAGGGGATTACTTCTCGGTTCTAATACTGACGAATTATTTAACAAGAAATAAATTATATTAATTTAATTTATCTATTTTTTTCGTTTGATATTTAAAAAATATAAAATTAGGTTTTAATTAATAATTAAAGAAAATAATTTAATATTACTTTACTTAATAAATTCGAAAAAGAGAAAAATTGTCCCAAAAAATATCTGCTGGCACAAAATTCATAAATATTAAAAATTTATTTATTATTTAAAATACTACGTCACACTAAGAGGCACAAAATATGTTAATGAGAGGTTCGCAATTTACAGCCTGGAGACATACAAATTGTATCATTGTTTATGTACCGCAAGGTCAAAGGCAATAAACATTGTTAATATTGAAATTTGATGAAAATTTAATTTCTCTTAAATTTTGAAAATTCAAAATTTATCTACCGGGTGACAAATTAAATCGATTTAAAAATTTGAATATTTTCAATTTTTTAATAATTTTTTATTAATTTACTTTAATTATTAAATAATAATATTAATTTTTTTTATGAATTTCATCACTTATTATTTACATAATTAAGTATTATTTAATTGACTAATTAATAATTTAAGAAAATAATTTCATATTATTTTACTTACCGAAAACAAAATTTGTAAAAATTAATTTCTCTTACATTTTGAAAATACAAAATTTATCTACCGGGTGACAAAAATTGAAACGAGCATTTAAAAATTTAAATATTATCAATTTATACGATTTCATTTATATTTTATCTATTTATTTCTATTTATAATTGATAATTTTATTTATTGTAATAAAAGGGACAAAAGTAGAGGGGGAAATGACGTATATTTTTTTAAGGGAAAACATTTTGTATTCATTTATTTTTTTACTCCTGGGAAAATACCGGGAGATTTCTGAGAATTTTTTGAAAAACTTTTTCATGTGGGACAGTTAAATAAAAGTGAAATAAAATATTAATTTCTTTGACTTACCCCCAATTATGGGTGAGAAAATGTTGCTGTAATGTTGGCGTTGCGTTGAACGCTTTTGTGAAATGTTGAGTCTTCTCTTTCCTGTAGATTTATCACCGATGAATGTTGAAAAAAAATTTCCCTGTAAGATAAATTAAGTCAGTTAGACAAAAAGAAAATAAATACATAAATTATTATAAATTATTATAAATTATTAATTATTAAAATTTATTAAAATAATTGAAATAATGAAATAATATTTAATTTAAAACATAAATAATGTTTAGAAATAATTATCATTCAAATTAAACATTAAAACACCAAACATAATTCCTTATTAAAAAAATTGTAAATAAAAATAAAAAAATAAATAAAATAAAAAAATTAAATTAAAAGATAATGAATTAATTAAATTAAATATTAAAAATTTTTTAAAATTTTTTAATTACTGATATTAAATTTTTTGCACATTTAAATTATAATGTTACAATTTTTTTTTTAAAAAAGTACATTCCATGCTACTTACAAATAAATGGTCTGCTGTTAAAAATATTATTTAATTAAATTTCATTATTTGAGAAAAAGACTCTTTTAACAATTTCTTCCATCCAAAGAGTTTAAAGAACTCCGATTCTATGACCAACAGACTCAACTAAAAGACGAAAACTATCAACGAAGGAAAGCAAAGGGGGGGAAAGGCTCGATTATTATTTCTTACTTTCATTGTCGATAAAGTGAAGATAGACAAGGACGAAATGAAAACAAAATTTCAGGTAACAATGCCGAGGGTCGTTACCTGAAATTGTTTACAATAGGGGATTACTTCTCGATTCTAATACTGACGAATTATTTAACAAAAAAAAAATTATATTAACTTAATTTATCTATTTTTGTCGTTTAATATTTATAAAATTAGGTTTTAATTAATAATTAATAATTAATATTTTAAGAAAATAGTTTAATATTACTTTACTTACTAAATTCGAAAAAGAGAAAAAATTTTTGCTCCCCCCAAATTCGTAAATTTTAAAAATTTCTTAATTATTTGAAATAATACGTCACACTAAGAGGCACAAAATATGTTAATGAGGGCTTCGCAATTTACAGCCTGGAGACATACAAATTGTATCATTGTTTATGTACCGCAAGGTCAAAGGCAATAAACATTGTTAATATTGAAATTTGATGAAAATTTAATTTCTCTTACATTTTGAAAATTCAAAATTTATCTACCGGGTGACAAATTAAATCGATCATTTAAAAATTTGAATATTTTCAATTTTCAATATTTTTTTATTAATTTACTTTAATTATTAAATTATAATATTAATTTTTTTTTTATGAATTTCATCACTTATTATTTACATAATTAGGTATTATTTAATTAACTAATTAATAATTTAAGAAAATAATTTCATATTATTTTACTTACCGAAAACAAAATTTGTAAAAATTAATTTCTCTTACATTTTGAAAATACAAAATTTATCTACCGGGTGACAAAAATTAAATCGAGCATTTAAAAATTTAAATATTATCTATTTATACGATTTCATTTATATTTTATCTATTTATTTCTATTTATAATTGATAATTTTATTTATTGTGATAAAAGGGACAAAAGTAGAGGGGGAAATGACGTATATTTTTTTAAGGGAAAACATTTTTGTATTCATTTATTTTTTTACTCCTGAGAAAATACCGGGAGATTCCCAAGAATTATTTGAGAAACTTTATCATGTGGGACAGTTAAATAAAAGTGAAATAAAATATTAATTTCTTTGACTTACCCCCAATCATGGGTGAGAAAATGTTGCTGTAATGTTGGCGTTGCGTTGAACGCTTTTGTGAAATGTTGAGTCTTCTCTTTCCTGTAGATTTATCACCGATGAATGTTGAAAAAAATTTCCCTGTAAGATAAATTAATTCAGTTAGACAAAAAGAAAATAAATATATAAATTATTATAAATTATTAATTATTAAAATTTATTAAAATAATTGAAATAATGAAATAATATTTAATTTAAAACATAAATAATGTTTAGAAATAATTATCATTCAAATTAAACATTAAAACACAAACATAATTCCTTATTAAAAAAATTGTAAATAAAAATAAAAAAAAATAAATAAAATAAAAAAATTAAATTAAAAAATAATTAATTAATTAAATTAAATATTAAAAATTAAAAAAAAATTTTTAATTACTGATATTAAATTTTTTGCTCATTTAAATTATAATGTTACAATTTTTTTTTAAAAAAAGTACATTCCATGCTACTTACAAATAAATGGTCTGCTGTTAAAATTATTATTTAATTAAATTTCATTATTTGAGAAAAAGGAAATTTTAACAATTTTTTTCATCCAAATAGTTTAGCGAACTGCGATTCTATGACCAACAGACTCAACAAGAAGACGAAAAATATCAACGAAGGAAAGCAAAGGGGGGGAAAGGCTCGATTATTATTTCTTACTTTTATTGTCGATAAAGTGAAGATAGACAAGGACGAAATGAAAACAATTTTAGGTAACAATGCCGAGGGTCGTTAGCTGAAATTGTTTACAATAGGGGATTACTTCTCGGTTCTAATACTGACGAATTATTTAACAAGAAATAAATTATATTAATTTAATTTATCTATTTTTTTCGTTTAATATTTATAAAATAAGGTTTTAATTAATAATTAATAATTTAAGAAAATAATTTAATATTACTTTACTTACTAAATTCGAAAAAGAGAAAAATTGTCCCAAAAAATATCTGCTGCCACAAAATTCGTAAATTTTAAAAATTTATTAATTATTTGAAATACTACGTCACACTAAGAGGCACAAAATATGTTAATAAGGGGCTCGCAATTTACAGCCTGGAGACATACAAATTGTATCATTGTTTATGTACCGCAAGGTCAAAGGCAATAAACATTGTTAATATTGAAATTTGATAAAAATTTAATTTCTCTTAAATTTTGAAAATTCAAAATTTATCTACCGGGTGACAAATTAAATCGATTTAAAAATTTGAATATTTTCAGTTTTTTAATAATTTTTTATTAAATTACTTTAATTATTAAATTATAATATTAATTTTTTTTATGAATTTCATCACTTATTATTTACATAATTAGGTATTATTTAATTAACTAATTAATAATTTAAGAAAATAATTTCATATTATTTTACTTACCGAAAACAAAATTTGTAAAAATTAATTTCTCTTACATTTTGAAAATACAAAATTTATCTACCGGGTGACAAAAATTAAATCGAGCATTTAAAAATTTAAATATTATCAATTTATACGATTTCATTTATATTTTATTTATTTGTTTCTATTTATAATTGATAATTTTATTTATTGTAATAGAAGGGACAAAAGTAGAGGGGGAAATGACGTATATTTTTTTAAGGGAAAAAATTTTTGTATTCATTTATTTTTTTACTCTTGGGAAAATACCGGGAGATTCCCGAGAATTTTTTGAGAAACTTTTTTATGTGGGATAGTTAATTAAAATAAAACAAATGAGCCCAAATAATTAATAAATTAATAAATAAATATCATTTTGAATAGTATTTAAAAAAAGAACATTTTATGCATTCGCCCCATAATGAAACACTCTCTTATTTTCCAGAAGAAAAAAGAAAAATAATAAAAAATGATTGAAATGTCATGTGACATTGTTTTTTTTCGTCTTACGAATATGAAATAGATTTCACCAATGTATAAATGCAAATGGGCGCGCATAAATAATTATGTAAACACATGAATTACATTGTGCATTGCAACGTTGAAGTTTAATTTAACAACACAAATAAAAAAGTAAAAGATTAGAACTAAATTATCTGAAATATGATAATAAATCGTAATACTCTCAGTCATTTCTGACGCTGACGATATTCAAATATTGCCTCATTGAATATTTAATTTTTTAATACAACGTGGAGCAAATAAAATCTCTCTGTTATGAAATAGAAGTTGAGAATAATTTTTTAAAATTTATATATATATATATATATATATATATATATATATATATATATATACATAATACATTTTATATTTATATGTATGCCTCATGTAGAAACACTTTGTAATTCTAATTTGGACCTAATTGCATTTTTTATTTACTGCTCTGATGATTATCGCGCAATTAATGACACATAATATCAATTTTGTCCAGTAAAATATATGTAGCATTTTCCATAACAAATTTTCCATGATAAAATTATTAATCAAGAGTATTTTTTATTTAATGTAGAACTAATGAAAATGGGATAAGAGATTATTAAATAATAATTAATAAATGTTAATTAAAAAACATTAAAATATAAAAAAGCAGTTAGAAAATAAATAGAATTCAAAATGAAATATAAATTAAAAAAAAATTATTGATATTATTTTTTAAAATAATACTAATTATGTATTATAAATTTATTAGTTAAATAAATTACTTTACTAATTATTTATTAAATTCTCTTACAGGTTTTGTTAAAGTAACTAAAATTTTTTGTAACTTTAATTCATTTAGTCGAGTTTAATTATCTTCTTATTTATTTTCTACTGAAATTTAGTTTTTTTCTACTAATAATTAGTTATTCTCTACTAAGAATAAATTATTTTCTACTAAGAATAAATTTAGTTACTTTCTACTATTAATTGTTTTCTTATTAATATTTAGTTATTTTCTAATATTTAATTATTTTTTTACAACTAATTAATAATTTCTACCAATAATTAATCATGTTTTTAATACAAATTAGTTATTCTCGACTACTCATTAATTATATTCTACTAATAATTGGTTATTTTTTTACTAAGAATTAATTATAATACTAATTATTTACTTTCTACTATTAAATGTTTTCTTACTACCTACTATTTAGTTATTTTCTACTATTGATTAGTTATTTTCTACTATTAATTAGTTATTTTCTACTATTAATTAGTTTTTCTCTACTAATAATTATTTTTTTTCTACTAATAATTAATTATTTTCTACAAATTAGTTATTTTTACTAATAATAATTAATTTTATTCTACTAATTAGTTACTTTCTACTATTAATTGTTTTCTTACTAATATTTAGTTATTTTCTACTATTAACTAGTTTTTCTCTACTAATAATTAATAATTGTCTACTAATTAGTTATATTCTACTATTAATTAGTTTTTTCTAATAATAATTAATTATTTTCTGCTAATTAGTTATTTTTTACTATTAAAGAAAAATTTTAGTTGAGAATTTTAAAAGATAATAATTATTAACTAATATTAATTAATAATTAATTAATAATATTCTAAAAATATTACTGAATTTTAAATAGTTTAAATTTGAATCTTTCGCAAAATTTTAATTTCTAAGAAAAAATAATAATGATTAAATATTTATTTAAAAAAAAAGTGATTGTTGTTTTCGAATAATTTTACAATCTAATAATATTTAGAGTGAATCAGAATATTCTTTAGGGTCTGGGAAAAAGATAAAATTTTGTCTGGAAATCGCAGGGAAAATCAAAATTAAATTTTTGTAACAACCCTATATTTATACAAAAATTATTTTTTTAATATAAAAGAAAGTAGGACCAATAATAATTTTAAAAGAAACACTAATAAAAAAGACATTAAACATTGACTGTTTTTTTTCTAAATAGAAAGGTGAAAATTGAAATTGAAAAGAAATCTTGAAAATACCGACAATTGTTTGATTTATTATGTGCATTTCGTGCAATTGCCATTCAACGGTTACTGCTCTGAACTTTATGGCAATTGACTTGAAAATGTCACTACTTCTTCCGCTGTTGCTTCCAGGTTACGGAAATACGCAACGGTAACTACGTAAAGCCACGAGAACGGAAAGTAACGTCGAGTTCCGACGCGATTTACTTGAATGTAATTCTCTTCTGGTTATACGAGGGAAAAGCCGATATACTCAACCGACAATACACTATAAACTGCCCTGCATTCGAAATTGACGTGTTT
Organism: Leptopilina heterotoma; assembly: GCF_015476425.1. Classification (NCBI taxonomy): domain Eukaryota; kingdom Metazoa; phylum Arthropoda; class Insecta; order Hymenoptera; family Figitidae; genus Leptopilina; species Leptopilina heterotoma. The sequence continues at coordinate 6,431,048 of NW_025110833.1, forward strand.
TGTTGACTATATTAAAGAAAACTATTTAAATATTTATTTGCACCATCCTTCACTTCTCTCGTCTCAAATCTCAATTTTTTTTTGTTTTATATTCAAAATTAACTTTTATATAATAACCTAATAAATAAATTAAATAAAAATAAAAATCCGTTAAGCAAAATTAAAATAGGTAAATATTTTCTTAATATTATTATTATAAATTAAATAATAATTAAACTAAATAAAAAATTTTCAATTTATTCAATTTATTTAATTTTTTCAAAAAGTATTGTAAAAAAAATTTAATTTTGTTTTACCTTTTTTTACTTTTTCCTGATTTCCAGACAAAATTTTGACGTTTTGAATAGAAATTAAGACTTTTTATAATAAATTAATTGATTATTGTAAATATTTACTTGAATCAAATAAATTTTTTTTTTAGTCAATTATTAAATATTACTTGTTTAAAAAAACTGAAAAATTATTGGTTCAAATAAAATTTATTTGATTAAAATAAAAATTATTTGATTCAATTAAACATATTTGATAATAAACAAGTAATCGTTTATAATTAATTTTTCTTTAATGTGAAAATTACTAATTAGTAGTGAAAAATTAATTCTCATGTATATAGTAAAATTCGTTAATAAAATTAAATAAATAATAAATAATAAATAATAAATAATAAATTCATAATTTCTAACTGTAATTATTCGATTTTTTGAAAAAATTTTCATTATTTTTTTTAATTATAAAATTTTAATAAACTGAAAAAATTTACATTTTTTAAAGAATCAAAACAGTTATTAAATGCAGATAATGACGCACATAGAATTTTATTTTTATTCAAGAAGAAAAAAATTCCCCCATAAAATGGCTTCATTTAATTAATTTTAAAAAATTTCCTCCCAAGATTAAACAGAGTAATAATAATTAGCACGACATGCGCGTATCTTGCACATAATTAAATTAAATTTAATTACCATTGTATGTGATATTTTATCATATACAACAAGCGATTCCACACACTTTTCAGCAAAATTCCATCACGTATTTCTACATATACCTATATATACATATATATAGAGATACTTATATGGAAATTTTCCATTATAATAAAATTTTAATACATTATTGAATATTTTAATATATAAATTAATTTTTAAATAATAAAAATAATTTTTGAAATATAAATGACTTTTCAATGAAAATGAATTTTAAATGTAAATGACTTTACAGCGAGCTTTACAGTAAAAACAAAATTTAAATATAAATGAATTTTAAATATAAATAAATTTTATAGATGATTTAAATATAAAATGAAGTATACAAATTTTTAAATAAATACCACCATTTCATATAAAATATTGAAAGAGTTATTATAATCATATTTTATTTTTTTTATTATACTCTCTAAATTGAAATTAGTAAAAAATATTTGGTAATTTGAATTAGTGACTGACTTTTTGCTTTTTAATTAGAAAATTTTACTAATAAATAAATTAGTAGAAATTATTATTTAGTAAGGAAAATTTATTAATTAAAAAGCAAAATGTCAGTCACTAATTTGAATTAGCAAACATTTTTACTGATTCAAATTTAGAGAGTAATATTGAATTTTATTATTGTATTATATTATACATATATTATATAATATTATAATAAAACAAATCATTAACGATGATTTTTATGAATATTATAATTATTTATTTACATATTTATTTTCTAAATTATTTTATTCTTTAAACGGTTCTTGAAAATTTCCAACAAGTTTTAAGTTCTTCAAAACCAAAATGATCACGAGTAAAATTAAATAATAATAATAAATTTGTGATTTTTTTTTAAAAATAAATAATAATAAATAAAAAATGATGGAACCCTCGCATGTTACTTTCAGTTTATTAATAAACCTTCATTTGAAATCAATTTTATATAGATACGAATTGTGATTTAATAATATATAATTAATTTCAATTAATAAATAATGAACTTTCATTTCACATGAAAATAAACAAAAATAAAAAGATAATAAATAAATGCAATTAATTTTATACACACAATGGAAATTAATAATTCAAACATCAATTCAACACAAAAATTAATTGAATTTCAATGAAAGACTATAATAAAATGAAAATAGTAAAAAAAAAAGTTGTTTTCATCTTCTTTTCTTTTTAGATTGAGAATGATAAAGAAATGAAAATAGATTAACTTTGTGTGTGGTCAAGAGAGAAAGAGAGAGAGAGTATTATAAAGATTACGAGTGCGATGAATTTGAGGGAATGAATCGCAAGGATGACTGTACCAAGAGAAACGAATCACGTATTATTATAATGGCCAGTTGCTAAATGGTTTTTTCAATCTGTCCGTCTCCATCTCCTTCATTGGACGTCGCCCTTTCCCCCACCCCCCCCCCATTTGGGACCCAAGCCCCATCTCACGGGACCCCCGTCGCGGTATATACCTCTCCCGCTAATATTTCATTATAAACCGCGTACATGAGAATAATAAGAAATTTATCTGCGACGAACTGCGTGTCCAACTTCATTGCTCGCCTCTTATAAAACACGAATAATTTTCGTTATTACTAAAACATGCGAGTAACCGCTTATTTATTCAATTCGATTTCGTTTCAAAAAGAGGATCGACCTTTTTTCAATTGCAAAGTCCACTTTTCATTTTAAATATTTATAAATATATAGCAAAAAAATATGTACATAATATATTTTACTCTCTAATATATTATGAATTAGTTCAAAATAACTAATTAGTAGAAAATAATTAATTATTAGTAGAAAAAGCTAATTAATTGTAGAATATTACTAATTAGTAAAAAATAATTAATTATTTTTCAGGGTTGCCACAAATATTTAATTTTATTTTTCCCTAACTTTTCCCTGATTTCCAGACTTTTTCCTGACTGATTTTCACTTTTTCCCTGACCCTAAAGAATATTCTGATTCACTCTAAAAATTATTAGATACTCAAAAAAATTTTCTATTACATTTATTTACAAACTTCTTTAATTGTAAAATTATTTAAAAAGATCAATAACTTCTTTGTTAAATAAATATTTTAATCATTATTATTTTTCTGTAGGAATTAAAATTCTTCAAAATATTCAAATTTAAACCATTTTGAAATTCAACAACTTATAAGAATATTATTCGAATATTATCGAAGACTCGGAGTGATTGTCTTCTTCATGTTTTGTACTAATTTAAATTGCCATAAAATTTTTTAAAATAAGTTAATTATTTACAAAAATCCTAAAAAAAATCCTTCGCAAGAATTCAATTATTTTTACAAGAAGTACAATTTCACAAAAAAATTCAATTATTAAAAAAAAATTTAATAAAATTCGTTGCAATAATTCAATTATTTTTATAAATAATAATAAATCGATTATTCGTTTATTCATTTTTAAATCAACTTTTGTTAGAAAATTCTAAAAAAAATTCAATTATTTAAATTAAAAAATAAATAATTTATTGAATAATTGAATGTTTGTTAAAATTGAATTCTCATAAAGAATTTTATCAATAAAATTTTAAATAATTGAATTCGTTTGACAAATTTTAATAAAATTTTTAAGAATAATTACATTTATTGAGGAATTTGATTAAAATATTGTATAAAAAATAATTCATAAAAATAATTATTAAATAAATAATTAAAATTTTCATAAAATAATTGAATGTCGGGGAAAAATTTTATTATATATATAAATAATTGAATTCTTACAACGAATTTTATTTAAGTTTATAAAAATAATTGAATTTCGGCGAAGAATTTTATTATTTATAAAAATAATTGAATTCTTAAAAAGAACTATGTTAAATTTTTTTTAAATAATTAAATTCTTGCGACGAATTTTATAAAAATATTTTTAAATAATTGATAATTTTCGAAAAATTTTATGAAATTTTGTATTTTAACTAATTGAATTCCTGTGAAAATTTTATTAATTATGAAAATAATGGAATTATTTTGAATTCATTTATTAAAAATTGAATAATTGAATTCCTACAAAATTTTGACAAGAATTTTATTAAAATTCTTAAATATAATTTAATTTCGATAAAGAATTTTATTATTTATAAAGATAATTGAAATTTTGACAATATTTCTTTTTTAATTTTTGAACATAATTGAATTCCTGTGAAAATTTTATTACTTATGAAAATAATGGAATTATTTTGAATTCATTTATTAAAAATTGAATAATTGAATTCCTACAAAATTTTGACAAGAATTTTATTAAAATTCTTAAATATAATTGAAATTTTGACAATATTTCTTTTTTAATTTTTGAACATAATTGAATTTCTGCGAAGAATTTTATTATTTTGAAAATAATTTAATTCTTCCAACGATTTTTATTCAAGTTTATATAAATAATTTAATTCTTACAACGAATTTTATTCAAGTTTATAAAATTAATTGAATTTCGGTGAAGAATTTTATTATTTATAAAAATAATTGAATTCATGAAAATATTTTATAAAAATCTTTTTATATAATTGATATTTTTCGAAAAATTTTATGAAATTTTGTATTTTAAATAATTGAATTCCTGTGAAAATTTTATTACTTATGAAAATAATTGAATTATTTCAAAGAAATTTATTAAATATTGAATAATTGAATTCCTGTAGAATTTTGACAAGAATTTTATTAAAATTTTTAAAAATAATTGAATTTCGATGAAGAATTTTATTATTTATAAAGATAATTGAAATTTTGACGAGAATTTTTTTTTAATTTTTGAACATAATTGAAATTTTGCGAAGAATTTTTCTAACTTTTGAAAATAATTGAATTTCTGTAATCATTTGTAACTTTTCCAAAATCCAATTTTTTTTAGTATTTTTAACTAAAATTCTTCTATAAATCTAGTATTTTTTATGAAAATAAGAAAAATTATTCATCAAATAATTTATAAGTCATAATTTTATGATAGTTTTCAAAACTTAAGTTACTTAAAAAGAAATTATTTTCAGAAATTGAAGGTTTTGTATTAAAATTCGAGGTAATTTCATAATTTACGAGGCAAAAAGGAAAAAAATTCAGAGTTTTCTCATGAATTTTAAAAATTCAATTTTTTCCAGTACTTTTAGTATAAAAATTCCTGACTTCCCTGACCAATTTTACTTTCCCTGACTTTTCCCTGACTTCCCTGACCTGTGGCAACCCTGTTTTTATTTTTTTTTTGCTTAACATTTGTAAATTTATTTATTAAATTTGACTCAACTGAGAATGTTTGGTAAAAGAAATTAACATTGAATGAAATAAAAAAAAATAATTTGACTTTTAAAAGCTTTTTAAAATTTGACTTTGAGTTATATACTTTTTAAGAGGTCAAAGTAAGATTATAATTTTTTTCTCCGAATTCTTTTCAACGCACACTACTCGGTTGATTATGATTATATATTATAATTATTAAAATTCAAATGATGTGCTCCTCATTCAGCGAGAGGAATTATTATGCTGGTAATGATACACATCCTTTAGTTAAAATATATTTTAACGAAATTAACAACTCGTGACGAAATTAATGAAATAAATTAAGTTTTGTAATCGGAAATGAAGAACAATTAAGCTAAAATGCTTGGGAGGTGGAGAGAGAGAGATATATATATATTTTGAAATTTGCTAAAGTGACTGTACGGTAATACTGCGGAGGTATACTTCTGCATTACAATATGAACTTGTACTGTCTCGGTCACGTTCGCTCGATGTGTGTGTGGTCCACCGCTTCTCTTCCTTTTCTCGTACTCTCCTTCTCATTTTGCGAATATACTTGTTTCTCTCTCTCTCTCTCTTTCTCTCATTGCCTCCCCCCTCTATCTCTCTATTTTTCCACAGACGGAAACTCATTACCCGTTCAGCTTTTATTCGACTTTATGGGCCCAATTCGAATGTCCTACAACGAGTCCACAATAGCATTCTAAATAACCGTGGATAATTTTATAAGAAACTTAACATAATACTTTTTTTCCATTCTCAGGATATTTTAAATATAGGAATGATTTTTTTCATTTTGGATCGAAATTTCCTTAAATATTCAACTAAAAATTAGTATTTTTAGTTGAATAATTAAGGAAATTTTTATTGATTCAAGATCAAAATTTACTTTGAAAAACAAATATCGAATGAAAGAAACTAAATTGGTTGAAAGATTTAAATTTTTGGCGAAACTGAATTTCAAAACCAGCGAAACTTGAATCATTGAAATTTTTTTGTAAAATAATAAATTTTGGTTGAAACGCTGAAAATTTGTTTGTTATGATAAAATTTTATTTAAAACACAAATTTTTTGTTGAATCAACAAAATTTTGATTAAAAAATCGAGATTTCGATTGAAAGAACAAACCAAAAGTTTTATGTGAATAAACGAAATTCTTGTCTAAAAACAAAAATTTTGATTGAAACACTGAAATTTTGGTTGAAAGAAAGAACTTCTGGTTTAAAAACCAAAATTTTTATTGAAATACTAAAATTTTGTTGAAAAGTTCAAAATTTACATTGAAAAATCAAAATTTTGAGTGAAACACAAAAAATTTTGGTTGAATGAAAAAAAATTTTAATTGAAAAAATAAAATTTTGCTTAACAAAATGGAATATTTGGTGAAATAATAAATTTTGGTTGAAACGCTGAAATTTTGTTTGATATGATAAAATTTAATTAAAACACAAATTTTTTGTTGAACCAAAAAAATTTTGATTAAAAAATCGAGTTTTTTTATGATTTTTTATTTTACAAAAAAAAGTTTTCTATGAATAAACGAAATTCTTATCTAAAAACAAAAATTTTGATTGAAACAGTAAAATTTTGTTCGAAAGTTCAAAATTTACATTGAAAAATCAAAATTTTTAGTGAAACACTAAAATTTTGGTTGAATGAACAAAATTTTAATTGAAAAAATAAAATTTTGCGTAACAAATTGATATGATAAAATTTTAGTTAAAACACAAATTTTTTGTTGACTCAACAAAATTTTTATTAAAAAATCGAGATTTAATTTTGATTGAAAGAACGAACCAAAAGCTTTGTACGAATAAACGAAATACTAGTCTAAAAACAAAAATTTTTATTGAAACACTGGAATTTTGGTTAAAAGAACGAATTTCTGGTTTAAAAACAAAAATTTTGATTAAAACACTGAAATTTTTATTCAAACTTCTAAATTTTTGTTACAGGAATTGAATTTTCAAAGAAAAACCAAAATTTTGTGTAAAAGAACGAAACTTTGGTATAAAAACCAAAATTTTGTTCGAAAGCTCAAAATTTACATTAAAAAATCAAAATTTTAAGTAAAGCACTGAAATTTCGGTTGAAAGAACAAAATTTTAATTGAAAAACTAAAATTTTTTGTAACAGAATGACATTTTCGTAATAACAATCAAAATTTTGATTGAAAAACTAAAACTTTGGTTGAAAATTTTCATTGAAAATCCATAATTTTGTGAAAGAACGAAATTATGTTTAATAATCAAAATTTTGATTGTAAGTTTGAAATTTTGACTCTAACATAAAAATTTTAGTTGAAAAAATTAAATTTCCACTGACAAACCAAAATTTTGTGTGACAGAACAAAATTTTGGTTTACAAACCAGAATTGTTATTAAAATATAGAAATTTTTGGATAAAAGTAAAAAAAATCTGTTGAAAAACCGAAAAAAAACAATTTGCATTGTAAAACCAAAAGTGTCCTTGAAGCAACAAATTTTGTTTTAAAAACTTAAATTTTTTCTTCTAACACTGAAATTTTGAAAGAAACATCGAAATTTTATTTGAAAAAACGAGATTTGTATTAAAAACTAAAATTTTATTGGTGTCAATGTAACAAAAATTTTGATTACAATATTAACATTTTGGCTGAAAAACATAATTTTTGGTTGACTCAACGAAATTTTAGTTGATGCAAAGAAATTTTAAATAAATGAAAGAAATTTAGATTTAAAAACCAAAAATTATGTTTGAAGAAAAAAATTTAATTACAAAAGAGAAATGAAAAGAATAAGAAGTTACTTAAATTCAAAATGGTTTTTGGTATTTCTTTGTTTGCAATTTAATTACAATTGCTTTTAAAATCCGAATTTTGTACGAATCATTTAAATCTTAATTAAAAATTTGTTTCATTCAATCAAAAATATATAGATTAAGAACAAATTTTTGTTGATTTAAAAAAATTTCATTCTTCATTCAAAAAATTAATCTTTTCAACAAAACTTTGATTTTTTAATCCAAATTTCATGAATTTGAGCAAAATTTTAAAACACTATTCACCCAAAACTTTTGATTCTAGAAAAATGTCCCTACTATATAGAATTTCATTCTTTTAAATAGAATTTTGGTTTCTGATTATACAAATTCGTTAAATCAGGGAAAATTTGTAAACTTTACGTATTTCTAATTTTCTAACGCAAAATAATAAATAAAATAATAAAAATAAGAAATAAATAAATGATAAAATAACACTTGTTTTTTTCTGCATAGGTAATTTTTATTATTATTGATTATTGTTAATGAAACCTAAAATATTTAAAAGGTATTTAAAGCATTTAGTACAGCTACTAATCTATTTTAATATTTAACTCACAAAAAACTTTGCCAAAAAAGTGATTTTTGAATTTTTGCCAGTGTTTTTTTTTCGTAAAAAGCGCCGGAAAAGGAATTAAGACCTTGGTTTGGCGCAGGCATGAATTTTTATCTGAGTGTGTGCCTTGGAATTTACATAAGCCTCGATGACACTGTATTATTATTGCATCGCTATACAAATGCATTGGTATATCATTCTAATAACTAAGCGTCTCAAGGATGCCTTAATACTATACAAAAATATTTTTTTAACGAATAATAACTTCCCGAGTTCTTTATTTTTTTTCCTTATTCAATATTTCGACAAAGTGAATATAATCGGTTCGAGAACAACATACACACACACAACACAGTTCACGGTGGTTGATTATGGCTTGCCCCAATTCGACGGGCATGGTTGAACGTTGATCAGAAATTAGGGAGGTGGTCTCGTTTACTCATTTTCAAATAGAGTTTCAATTTGCAACCGTTAATAACAGAAAAATAAAGAAGTACCGCCTCTATTTGAGGAAAATGCCTTTTTTGTTTTGCAAGAGAGAGAGAGAGAGGGGAAAATTCATAATTTAGTTAAAACAATTTTTGTTCCAGAAAGAGGAGAATGAATGAGAGAAAAAAAATAGTATAGAATTTTTAAAAAAGTAGAACAAGAATATTCATTTTTTTTTTTGTTTTAATAGTCTACCCATTGTAAGCCTGGAAATTGCGATTGGCGTTCTCAATATAAATTATTAAATGTCCGTTTTGCTTGCAGCAATGCCAGAATGTCGAGAAAAAAGGCCGCAACCCCATGAGAGAGGTCACTGATTATTTTAGAAAAATTCCATTATGAACTGCTGAGCAATATCCTTTTCTATTCATATTAGAATCGACGATTAACAATATTTATTGGTTTCTTGCGTAAGTCTCAGCCGTGACCCCCTCTGGGTTAATATCGAGGCGACCACCTGACGACTATTACTTTAGTCTAGCTTCACACCTCAATTTCCAAATTATTCTGATTTAAAAAAAATATGCGCAGGCTTCACAGTCTGTCCCCTATTTCCCTAAAAGTCCCCTTTTTTAACTTTGGCCCCTAAACGTACCCTATTTTGAAAATTTCCCCTAAATTTTCTCTATTTTTTTCTTTTATCTTTTAATGATAAATTCACACCAAATTTAGCAAAGTGCCGTTGAAACTTTCAATTCGAAACTTTTGTTTTGAAAGTTTCAAATCTTGAAATTTATGATCGATGAAAATTCTCATGATAATGAAAATTATTAAATTATCATATTATATGCAATTATCTTGATAAATAACAAAATTCTTCACATAAATTCAATAATTTTTAGGAATTTTAATAAAATTCTTTACAAAATTCAATTATTTTCATAAATTTCAATATTTATCCAAAGAATTCAATTATTTTCAAAAGTAATAAAATTCTTCGAAGAAATTCAATTATTTTAAAAAAATACAAATAGCAAAATTTTTCGCCAAAAATTCAATTATTTTCAAAAATTTATAAAAATCTTTGCAAAAATTCAATTACTTTCAAATTTTTTTGCAATTCAATAATTTTCAATATTTACTATTTTCATAAAATTTATCAACAGATTTAATTATAGAAAAAAATTTTTGATACAATTCTACGAAAAGATTCAATTATTTTCATAAATAATAAAATTTCATTTACGAATTCAATTATTTTCATCACTGAATTTCAAATATTTTTAATACAATTTTAAATAAATTCCTTGAAAAATGCAATTATTATTGAAAAATTTATTAAAACTTGAGGAAAGAATTTAATTTTAAGAAACATTCAATTATTCAATAAAACAATAGAATTCGTTGCAATAATTCAAATATTTTCATAAATAACATTTAATTCGTCGCAGAAAATAAATTATTTTCAAAAATTTTTAAGTAATTTTACAAAACAATTCAATTAGCTTGATAAACAACAAAATCGCATAAATTCTTCTCATAAAATCAATTATTCTAAGGAATTTTATAATAAAATTCTTTTCCAAAATTCAATTATTTTGATAAATATCAATATTCATCACAAGAATTCAATTCTTTTGAAAAGTAATAAAATACTTTGCAAAAATTAAATTATTTTCAAAATCAATAAAATTCTTTGAGAAAGTTTAATTATTTTCAAAATTAATCAAATTCTTCGCAGAAATTCATTTATTTTTAAAGAATCAACAAAAAATTGTGAACATTTCAATTATCTTTATAAATGAATAGCAAAATTCGTCGACAAAATTCAATTATTTTTTGGAATTTGAATAAAATTCATTTTAAAATTCAATTATTTTCATAAATAATAAAATTCTTTGACAATATTCAATTCTTTTGAAAAGTAATAAAATACTTTGCAAAAATTAAATTATTTTCAAAATTTTTTAAAAATTTCTCGTCAAGAATTAAATTATCTTTATAAATAAATAGGAAAATTTCTTCTCAAGAATTAAATTATTGTCAAAAATTTTTGAAAAATTCTTCTCAAGAAGTCAATTATTTTCAAAAATTTTAATAAAATTCTTCTCATGAATTCAATTATTTGCATGAATTATTATTTAAATTCTTCTCCTAGAATTCAATTATTTTAAAAAAATTGAATAAAATTCTTTAAAAAGTTTTCAATTATTTTCAAAAATTGTTATAAAATTCTTTAATATAATAAATTTCATTAAACTTTAAATTAAATTCCATAAAAGAAATTAAATATTTTCAAAAGTTAATACAATTCTTCGTAAAAATTAAATTTTAAGAAGCATTCAATATTATTTATTTTGGTATTTAAGTAATTGATTTCTCGTAGAATTAAATTTTTATTTTTTGTAATTTTAACTAACAATTCTGTAGAATTAATTTTTTTTGAAAAAGTTGAATTGAATAATAATAATTGATATTATTGATTTAATGTAGAATTTTAGTTAAAAATTCTAGAAAATGTTAATTGAATTGAAATGATACAAATAAGTTTGAAGAAATTACAGTAATAATAAAATAATGATTTTGTCAGTCGGTCATCTTTAATTATTATAAAACATAAAGAAATGAATGATTCATTTCTTTATGTTTTATAATAATATTCTTAAGTGTTGTTCAATTTTTGAAGAGGTTTAAATTTGAATGTTTTGAACATCTTAATTGCAATAAAAAAATGATTAAATATTTATTTTAAATAAAACTATTGATGTTTTCGAATAATTTTACGTTTGAAGAAATTTGCAAATAAATTTAACAAAACATTTTTTTGAGTATCTAATAATTTTGAGAGTGAATCAGAATATTTTAAAGGCAGGAAAAAAGTGAAAGTTGTGTTTGGAAATCAGGGAAAAGTCAGGGAAAAATAAAGTTAAATTTTTGTGGGAATCCTGTATAAATAAATTATATTTTTATCTTTATTTAACCAATTTTTATGGTCCCCTAAAAGTCCCCTATTTTTTAATTTTCAGTCCCCTATTTCGCCTAAAATACTTTTTAGGGACACTGTGAAGCCTGTAAGCGACATTTTTATTCTTTTTTGCCATTACTAAAGAAAATTGTTTTCTATGATTCAATTATATCTACAAATAGTTTTTACCCTGTAAAAATTTGTACGTTATTAAAAATTAAAAATTTCTATTTCCAATTAAAAATTTGTATTAAAAAATATTTATATATTCCAAACATATAACTCACATTGTTATTGGATGAAACAAAGAATTTTTCCCTCCTAAAACACGTTGTTTGCAGAATTTTAATAAAGTTATTGAAGTGCATATATGAATCGAGAGATAAAGAAGATTTTAAAAGGGGGAATGAATGAAAGACAAAGATTAATGAAATTTAACCTGTTTTTGGGGTGAGTGTATTACGATGGTGAGTGGTAGTGGTGGTGGTGGTAGAGTTTGAGGGATTTAATATTGGCAAAGCCTGGTAGCCTAGTCCCTATAGCCCCATAGCACGTGACTCATTATTCGTATTCATGCCCTTATGGACATAATTCGTCGTCCATGTTTGCAAGAGGGACACAAACTGTCATCAACGTTCAACCTATGGAAGATCCTGAAAAACATGTTTTAATCTACGAGCGTGGTTATTTTACGCAACCTTGTCTATAGTATATATGTTGACACAAGGCACTATCTCTCTCTCTCTTTGTCTCTCTATACTCTTATCTCTTCCCGTTCCTCCCTGATCTTTCACAACATCCCCTTTGGCTTTAGGAGGATTTTGGTCTGATGTGACATCACACGATTTCTCATCGTCAAAGCAAAACATACAAGTTTTGCCCGAAAAAAAAATTATTTTTTTCTCCCACGTTTGTATGTCTCTCTAATCAACTGGATTTATTAATTATTAATAATAAATTTGTACCAATTATTCTTTAATCTTTGTTACAAACAATTAAAACTGTTGTACCAAAAATCAAGAATCTGTTGCTTTCAAATATAGAGTAATTTATATATATTTATCCAATATATATTTTTTTATGATGAATATTTGAGAATGAGATTAAGAGGGGGAGAAAAAAATCACCTAGGGGATGTGTTCAAGTGTACATCTGGTAAACCTGATGTCGGTTTTAGAAAAAAATATATTCGAGCTTTTAAAAAAGTGCCAAAATGTGACGTTGTTTGCGATTGATTTGTCGAAACCACCCTTCTATTTTCCACTTCACTTTGGTCCTTAAGGGTGGAGGGGGGGGGGGGGGTGGGGTGAGGAGGGTCGAATTCAAATGCTATTTCAGTGACGTCCTCGACAATAGTTATTATTTTTTTTTTCATTGTCACCGGTCCAGGAACCCGGTTCACTGTTTGTTATCCAGTATTGCAATGATTTCAAAACTTGAAAAAAGTACCCTGCCGGCAGGATTTTTTTTACATTTATAGTTTTCTATAATTGATATTGTGTTGTTGCTAACAAAAAGTCGAAAATTTGAAATCTATTTTTTTCTCTCTCTACATTCTCTTCGTCTTTACAATCTAAAAACAAAATTTGCAAAAAGGGAATTTTTTTTTAAAATCGTGATTAAAAAATTGTGTGATGAATAGAATAGATTTGTCATTTTAATCATCTGTCAGCACTGTAAATGAGTATCAAAAATTTTTCTGACGTTGATAGCTTTCTTATTATAGTGTTAGAAAATAAAATGATGTTTATGGAAAATACTGTTTTTGTTGAAAATTATATATGAATACCTTTGTTAACACTGTAAAACGTAAACCGAGTTTGAAATCGCATCGCGCTATTTACCATAGTAATATTAATTAATATCACCGTTAATATTGAAATTCCATCTAAACAAACAAGCTCGATGGTGCAATGCTGTTACCGCGGAATGATTAGCCCGATGTGATACGCATTGCGTTATTCCATGGCAAAATACCTAGAATACGTTTATGATTCGTACAAATAATTTTATGCATGTACGTTTATTTGTATTTATATTTATAACTAAATTAATATTTATATTTATACGTTTATAAGCAGAACGAAACTTAATATATATTCGCGGTGCACACACGTATACGCCGTATATACTATTTTATACATATGTGTATATACTTATAAATATATATATACTTATATATTCATATTCGACATTCTGCATTGTCGATCCAGGCTCGTTATTTCACGGTATTAATTATTGCAACGAGAAAGACAAATAATTATTATAACTGTCGTGCATAATGGTAGAATTGGGAGAACAATAGCGACGAATATTATTATTAGCTCATCGCAATAGATTTAACTATCCCCTCGTGCTATTGAATTTTAGTCATCAATATGATGCGACGAAAAAAATGTGTTTTTAATTTCTCGACGCTATTTCAATTGGAAATTGTTTCAAAAAGACATTTTAAATTGTATTTTACGATGTTGCTGCGTTGGTGCGGTGGTAGTGGTGATTTTAATAACAAAATTCATTTTACACAACCAGACACTTCGCACTCGATAATTAATTTTAATAAAGTAGCTTTCAAACTAAGAAAAGTAGTAAAAAAAAAGTATAGCTATCGAAAAAAAACTCCTTTTAGAAACTTCCACAAAACTGACAAAAATTCCACTCTATATTTTATTTTCCTGACTTTTTCCTAATTTTCATAAAAAAATATTTACTTCTTTCTTATTCTGATAATAAATATTAAAAATTCCTGTAACGAAATTTTATTATTCATGAAAGAATTTAAATATTTATAAAAATAATTTAAATCTTGCGAACAATTTTATAACAATCTTTAAATAATTGATTTCTTTCGACTTATTTTATGCAAATTCAAATTTAAATATTGAATTCCTGAGAAATTTGTATTATTTGTGAAAAAAATTGAATTCTTACGAAGATTTTTACGAAAATTTTTTAAAATCATTGAATTCTGTTGGGAAATTTTATGAAAATAGTAGATATTGAAAATCATTGAATTGCGAAAAGTTTTTAAAAATAATTAAATTTTACAAATAATTCTATTAAAATTTTTGAGAATGATTTAATGTCTGTGTGTCATTTTATTAATTTTTTTTTTGAAAAATAATTGAATTCCTAAAAAGCATTTTATTATTTATGAAAATAAGTGAATTTTTACGAACGATTTTATTAGAATTTTTTTTTAATAATTGAATTTCCAAGAAGAAATTTATTACTTTTGAAAATAATTGAATTCTTGTGATGAATATTGTTATTTATATGAAAATAATTGAATTTTGCAAAGAAATTTTATGTTAAAATGCCTCAAAATAATTGAATTTTCGTAATTCGTAAAAATAATTTTGTTATTTATCAACATAATTTATTGAATTCTTTCGAAGAATTATTTATATAAATAATTGAATTCTGCAGAAGAATTTTATTAAAATCTAAAAGAATAATTGAATTATTAAAAAAAAATTTAATTAAAATTGTATTTGAAATAATTATTGATTTCTTTCGAACAATTTTAATAAAATATTTGAAAATAATTGAATACCTGTTAAGAATTCTAATATTTTTGTTAATAATTGAATTCTTCCAAAGAATTTAAAAAAAACATTTTTTTAAATAATTGATTTTTTCGAGAAATTGAAATTAAAATTATAAAAATGATTACATTTTTTGAGCAATTCCTGTAAAATTGTATAAAAAAGAATTGAAGTCCTGCGATGAATTTTATTATTTATGAAAATAATTGAATAGTTGCAAAGCATTTTATTAAAATTTTCAAAAATAATTGAATTCCTGAGAAGAATTTTATTATTTATGAAAATAATTGAATTTTTGCGAACAATTTTATTAAAATGTTTAGAAAGAATTGAATTTCTGTAGAAAATTTTGTTATTTTTGAAAATAATTAAATTCTTGTGATGAATATTATTTATAAAAATAATTGTATTTTTGCAAAGAATTTTATTAAAATGCCTCAAAATAATTGAATTTTCGGGATAATAATTTTGATATTTATCGACATAATTGAATTCATTTGAAGAATTATTTATGAAAATAAATTTTCTTCTTGGGAAAAATTTTATTAAAATGTTTAAAAAGAATTAAATTTCTGCGAAAAATTTTATTATTTTTGAAAATAATTGAATTTCTATAAAGAATTTTGTTATTTAGGACAATAATTGAATTATTTCTAACAATTTTATTAAAATGTTTAAAAAGAATTGAATTTCTGTGAAAAATTTTGTTATTTTTGGAAAATAATTAAATGTTTCTCAAGAATTTTAAACAATTTTTTTAAATAGGTAATTGATTTTTTCGAGGAATTGAAAACTAAATTTTAAAGAATAATTATATTTTTTTTAGCAATTTCCGTAAAATTGCATTAAAAATAATTGAAATCCTGATGCAATATTGTTGTCTTTGAGAAAATAATTGAATTCCTAAGAAGAATTGAATTATTTATGAAAAGAATTGAATTATTGCGAAAAATTTTATTGAAATGTTTAAAAAGAATTGGATTTCTGTGAAAATTTTCTTATTTTTGGAAAATAGGTAATTAAATTCTTTATGGGAATTTTATAAACATTGTTTTAAATAATTAATTTTTTCGAAATATAATAAATGTTATTTTTAATAATTGAATTCTTCTGGAAAACTTGATTTGTGAAAATAATTGAATTTTTCGATTAATTAATTTAAAATAATTAATAATATTAAAAATAATTGAAATTCTTCGATAAGTTACATATTATTTATTTATTTATGAAAATAATTGAATTCTTGTTTAAAATTTTATCGAAAATTTGTTTAAAAAATTTAATTTTCATGAAATGAAAATTAGTGAAAGTATAATTGAAGAATTGTATAAAATTTTTCTTAAATAATTGATTTTTTAGAAATTTTTTTTTTAAATGCTATTCTAATTTAATTGAATTCAAGTGGAAATTATATTATTTATGAAAATAATTGAATTATCGCTAATCTTAGTCGCTAATCTTTTATCACTAATCTTAATTTAAGATACTATAAAAAAAATGCCAAAGTAATTTACTTTTCTAAGATGAAAGAAAGTATTTATTTATTTAGTCAAAAAAAAATGAACTTTTCCGCAGATCTGAAAATATTAAATTTTGTTTTCGTTTGAAAAGCAGTAAATATAGTAATTTTTTTGAAAATACCCGCGAGGCAATATATTTATATATCTGCGATATACAAAAGGCACTTTTCTTTTCCTCTTGGAAAAATCAACGAGGTCATGGAGCATTATCGAACTGCAGTGTAAACAATTTCTGACATAATACGGTTTAAAATTACCAAGTTTAATATTAAATAATTAATTTTAATATAAGCGCCCCCGACCCGCTGCTGCAGAAGACCCGAGAGTGAAATCGGGAGTGGAAGACGGTCGACATGGGGGTGAAGGGTTTCAGTAGTGCGTTAGATGGGGGAATGGAGAAGAGTGAGAGGGGGGCGCGGGTGGCAGTGAGCCCGCACCCAGGAGGCACCTATAAATTTGTAAAGTTAATAAATACGTAATGGCCAGTGCTGCTTTGTAGCCGCCTCTGCGTAGCTACTATAGACTACTTTACCGTAAAGGCAAAAGACTCCCGAACCCCTTTCCTCTCAACAATCTCTCTTTCTCTCCCTCTCTCTCTCTCTCTCTCAATTTCTCTCTTATACATTTTTTCCTTCTTTTTCCAACTCACTCTTTTCCCTCTCACTTTTACTCTTTCTCCACAGTCGCCCTTGCTCTTCCATACAAGCTTGTTCGATTCGTGAAATTTTTACGAATGAAATTTCGAGCATGCGAGCTCGACGCGTTTCCGTTATTTTATTGAATAATTTACGACGCACTGAGTCGATGGAGCGAAATTATTCTTTGTTGTTTCTCCTGTCTCCGTCGAAATTCGATAGTAAACGCAGAATTTCTCTTTTCAATTTTTGAAAAAAAAATATTCATGTTTCACTTTTTCAGGATTTTCTTCAATTTTTTTGTTTCAATTTTTATATTATTGTTTTTGATCTTCATTCACGGGGAGGAGAGCAGGAGAGTTTTTTTCTTCATAGATAGTGAGGCTGCGCATTTTAAATTCATAAATGCCGACAAATTTCTTTTGTAAAATAGCTAAATGGTAAAAAATTTCAAATTTTTTACCATTACTAAAGCAGTAATAGATTTATCTTTAATAGCCAACGATAAAAATAATTTAAACCCTCAAAATATCCATATATTTTGACCATGTCCGAAAATCTAGCAAACTAAAAAAAAACCAACAGGAAAAGTAGTTTAAATCTGAAAATATTTTCATTTTCACTGTGGTCACAATTTAGGAAACTAGCGAACGACAAAAATATTTAAAAGACTGAAAATTTGTACATTTTAAGTTTTAAGTGTGCGATTAAAATTTGGGAAATCATGGGCAATGACAAAAATATTTAAAACTCTCAAAATTTTTATATTTTGACTATATCAGGGTTGCCACAGGTCAGGGAATTTAGGAAAACGTCATGGATTTTTATTAAAAGTACTGGAAAAAATTAAATTTTTAAAATTCAAAACAAAATATATTTTTGAAGTTTCGATTCTGTAATTGAAATGTTAAAATTATTTAAACGAACCCTGACCGACGAGCAATCCACACAATTAACATTCATTACAATATATTTATCTAATTAATTAATACAAATAATGGATTTACAGAAGAATTTTAGTTAAAAGCACTAAAAAAAATTTGCATTTTAGAAAAGTTACAAATGATTGCAAAAATTCAATTATTTCCGAAAGTTTAAAAAAAATTATCATCGAAAATTCAATTATCTTTATAAATAATAAAATTCTTCTCCAAAATTCAATTATTTTCAAAAAATTTAATAAATTTCTTCGCAAAATTTCAATTATTTTCAAAAATTTTCCTCAATTCAATGTTTTAAATTATCTACTATTTTTATAAAATTCTTCAAATGCATTTAATTATTTAAAACGAATTTTTATAAAATTGTACGAAAACATTTAATTATTTTCATAAATAATAAAAATATCACAGAAATTCAATTATTTACAAATTTTTTAAAAATTTCGTAATAATTCCATTATTTTCGTAAACTCAATAAAATTCTTTTTAGAAATTCAATTATTTTCATTAAATAATAAAACTCGTCGCAGAATTTTTAAATATTTTTAACTCAATTTTAATCAAATTCCTAGAAAAAATGTAAATATTCTTAAAAAATTTTATTAAAATTCGTTGAAAGAATTTAATGATTAAAAAATTTATTGACAAAATTCTATATGAGAATTCAATTTTGAGAAACATTCAATTATTCAATAAATGATTTATTTTTCTATTTAATTGATTGTAAAATAAATAAATTTATAAATAAATAAGTGAATTCTCGTAGAATTTTCTAATAAATATTGATTAAAAAATGGATTTCAATTAAAATTTTAGATAATAATTGAAAATTAAAAGCAATGCAGCCTAATTTTTTAGAAATAACTTAATTTTAAAAAGGTTTCAAATTAAAATCTTTGAAAATCTGAATTTTTCATACTTTTAACTAACAATTCTGCAGAATTAATTTTTCAGAAAAAGTTTAACAGAATTAAAAAAAAAATTATTTCATGTTTTTATTTTCTAATATATAATTAATTAAAGTATTTCCGAATAAACGAAATTTCGTGTAAAATTTGAATATTGTAAACAAATAGATTTGAAAATTATTAAAAAACTTTTTCAAAAATTCTTAAAAATACTTGATTTTAAAAAGAATTTTTGTTAAAAATTCTAAAAAATAATAATTGAATTGATAAAAATAATTTTGAAAAAGTGAAAGAAACAATATTCTTATAATATAAAATAATGATTTTATCACTCGATCATGTTTTATAATAATATTCTTAAAAGTTATTGAATTTTAAAACGTTTGAATTTGAATCTTTTGAAGAATTTTAATTCCTATGGAAAAATAATAATGATTAAATATTTATTTAAAAAAGAAGTTATCATTATATTTTCGAACAATTTTACAAATTGGAGAAATTCGTAAATAAATGTATAATTGACGGTCCAAATCAAAAAAGTGGTTACAAGTTTTTGAGACTTAAAATTTTCTACCTCAAAATAAAAAAGGATTTAAAATTTCAATTTCTTGAAAATAGAAAACATTTCGTATTTGTATAAAGATTACCAAAATGTTTCTCCTAAAATTTTGATTAAAAACAGTTTAATTTTTCAGTTACAGAGCAAAGATTTTGAGCTTAAAAAAATTAAAACCTTTTTTTGATTGAGGACCCTCAATTGAAAATTTTTTTGAGTATCTAATAATTTTTAGAGTGAAAACATTCTTTAATATATGTGTTTTAAAATATTCTTGTTTTCAAAAGACAGTTCTGAAAACCAGTTTGTAAACTTTTGTAGTAAAAATTCTGTTCAGTAAAATTTCAATTAAAAATCAGTCGAATTTTGTCTGCAAGCAACGGAAAATTATCTGCAAATTTTGAATTTTAAAGGTAAAAGTTTGTATTTGAAAATCTTACCGAAGCGCGTCCCGCTTCATAAATATACCAGTAACAGTAAAATTTTCTAGATTCAAAACTTAACCTCTTGATTAAAATAGGTAAATTGTTTGCATATGAATTTTCAACAAGAGCAGGAAAAAAAAAGTTTATGTGCCATAATTTGCATATATTGAGTGGCATGTTATTGTCTGAATCTTGATAGTCCACTGGGAGCTATAGATCTTGATGACGTAAGTAGGCTCTCTTTTGTGTATAAAAGGACAGATTGATTTATGCCCTTGGAAAAATCTAAAATCGGAATTTATATCTGGAAAAAGAGTTTCGCTCAATTTCTTTCCACTTTGCAAAACTCGTCTCTTCTTTTCTCTCTTTCTCTCTCTCTGCCTCCTTCCTTGTGTGTTTATTTGTTTGTGTGTGCGTGAGGTATGGGACGAGAAGAAACACCCCGTGGAAAGAGAGAAGTCAAGCTAGCGTGAATGAAAAAACGCCGACATTACCATATCAGCCGGTATGGTCGAATTCCTGGGAAGAGTATATAGACGACGGTTCGTTGGCATTAGCTGGTCAGGTATATATATTTACACACACCGTTGAATTGTCCATTGTTGCTCCGGGTAATATAAACAATTGGCCTTGTCCATCTCATGGCTTCCGGCCGTCACTCAGAAGTCCCGACATTTTTATGGATCGGAGAACTCCGGCTTTGAGAACTGCACGCTTTCGTCGTTTAATTAATAACAAAAACAATCTAACGAGCCTGTGGAACATTTTTTTTAATCTGTTACTTGGAAAAGCGGGAGATGATTTGCATTTTTTATGCATTGTGAAATCATCTTCATCTAAATTTAAAGATTTTGTTTTCTTTGAATTTAGATAAAGATGCATGTGATCATCAAAATTAATACACATAATGTGACGATTTATACTCCTTGTGATGATTCATTTAGATGATGATAGGTTGTGGTTAGACCTTTCTATTCAGATAGTTTTAGATCTATTTCGATAGATCATCATTTAGATGATAGGTATGAAAATATTCATGAAAAATCACCGGAAACCGCTTCCGGAAGATATCCGAAAGAGGCACTTCCATAAATTATTCGGAAATCACATAGGGTTCGGAAGAAAAAAGAATAATTTTCAGTAATGGAACTGTACTCTCTTAATCTGTACTGCACTGTGGAAAATAAATTACCTGTCAGTAAAATTATTTCGTTAACTGCACTTTTAGTTGCGACAGTATGAAAAATTAGTTCTTTCAGATGTTGAAAAATTGTTGCTAATAAGATGTTTAAAAAATGCCTCAGAGTAATATAATTTTTTACTTGTTTTACTTGTTCAGAGAGCTACATGAATATTTTTCGGTATGTTTCAGATGTGACTATAAATTCTTCTCTACGGATCGGTGAGTTTATTTTTAACTACTACTTTATTTAGCAAAACATTTAGCAGTACAAGATTAGAAATAATTAAAAGCGTAAAATTAGAATTATAAGTTTGGAATTTAAGAAACAAAGGTTGAAAAAGATTTAAACATTTTAAAGGATTGAAAATAAAAACTTAGAATTGAAAATTATAAAATTGAAAGTTAAAATCAAAAAGTCGAAAATTTTTGGTGATAAGCAAAAAAAAGTTGATGTGGAGGAAAGTGCGGCAGCTGCTTTTTGAGCGTCCAATTGACTCTGCTGGCATTCAACATCACTATTGGAGGATTTCCAACAACCACCCTTGTGAACTGCAGACAAGAGTGTCTCTATAGGGTGCTAGCTACATCACGTACACACTCCAAGAGACGGAATATATAATTTCAAACAAGAGTTTATCTAGCGGGTGTTGTCAAATTCATCCTACTAATTTGGTTCCACTTTTGCGGCATCAATAAGAAATATTTTTCCCGAAAAATAACGAAATACTTTGCGAATAAGAAAATTTAAACTTCTAGTTTAGTTAATGCCTCCTGATAGGGGAACAGTTTCGGTGACATTGTTCTTAATGCACTTCAACAGTTTCACTTGCTATACTAAAATAAATATTTCCCCAAATATCGAATTACTTTGCTAAAGAGAAATGAACCAAAAAAGTTTGTCTACTATCCAGATTCATTTTAAGATCTTGGCGTCAATACTTTCATTTTAGAAACATTATTGACGCCAAGATCTTATTGCTTATGTTAATCATTAAATTTTTTATTTGTTACAATTCAATATTAAAACTTTAGTTATAAATTTTACTTGGTAAACTTTTAATTCACTAATTGTTTGGACATTTGCAAAAACTTTTACTTGGCGGAACTTTTCGCATCAAAGATGTTTTTTTAGGATACAATGTATTACGGAGAGAAAATAAATATTTTGCAAAAGTATTAATTCGGTTATAAATGATGAATCATATTGCGCACATCTACAAAATCGAATACTGTTTGGCTGATTAAAAAAAAAAAATTGAAAAACCATTTTTTTCGTCTACTTGTCAGAAAACAAGGGGTTTAAGGATTAATTGCAAGAGTACATCAAGCACTTGGAATATAAGGTTTCTCCGAGGCTTGGTTATATTGAGTCAATCACTGGGTATACGTGAAACGCGCACAGCCATAGAACAGGCCACAGCATACATTAATCACTGATGCTAATGGTATCATAGCCAGCATAGCTAGTTCACTCTCTCGCTCGCTGTGCTTGCACGCATATATATGTATATATATACACTTGTAAAGTCCGATATGTGTCTATGCGAATGTTTGCAAGAGAAAGAGATGGTGTGCAGATGAGAGAGAGAGAGAGAGAATGGGCGGAGGTCCGTTCGTCCGTATAAAACGCATACATAGTCAGCCACTTGCTATCTTGATTCTTGGACCCTTTGCATGTGCAAACACACTCACCAACACTCACACTAAATCCCGTTCAGTAGTGGATTCAATGTTTCAATGGGTGAGCAGTCTCTAGAACGTCGTAGATATATATACCTCATGCCACACCTATCGCAATTTGTACTTTCAACCCTCTTTTTATGTTCATCAGAAAAAGTGGAATTATCAAATTATTCCTATTTTCTAATTTCCTTTTCGTTATTCCTCTTTACTAATTCCTCTTTTCTCATATTCTTTTCTCTATTCCCAAGAAATTCCTCGCTCTAACCCCGCGAACTTTTTCACGTGGGATTCTAAACAATTCCATTTTTATTAATTAGTTAAAAAGAAGGTAATTAATCTTTTTGGAATTAATTTAATTTTTAGTTTTCTATTCTTAAGAATTTTTTTTCACTTCCCTTTTAAATGTTAACATTATTCAGTATGCCCCAAGGACTTGATCATTGTAGAAAATCATAGGGTTGTGAAATTTCATGAGGTAAATTTTTGATCGTGTTTGCTTTTGTATTGTAGACTGAATAGTTGACAAGGCGCTGTTCGAATAACTAAGATGTACTCTATAGGAAAATGTTTATCACAGGATATATTTTCCATTTACTTTCAGTTCGTTCCAAAAACCCTGTTTTCTCGCTTAGTTTTCGATCACGAAAAAAAAATGGTAAAATTCTGTAAATTATCTTATAGATCTATATTTTTTTTTAAAAATATTATTATTTATAAAAAGAATCGAATTCTTCCAATGAATTTGATTAAAATTATTGAAAATTAATTCTTCCAAAGAATATCGTAGATTGCTTTAATTTTCTTTAGATTTGAAGAAAAATCTTCCAAACTGGCAGCACTGGGTCCGAGCCCTGCTGTTGTAGGTAAGGGTTGATTTGGAAAAAGATTCTTTTGGTAGAGAAAAGAATGGTGGAGTGAAAAATTTGGACGGTATATTTGGAATGATTTGATGATTGGATTTGAGAGGAGAACGGTATCAATTCTGCAGAATCAACATGGATAAAGGTAAACAGATGAATGATCAGAATAGTTCAGGGACCAGTTTGAAGATGGTTAGCGGTAGACATCTCTTGGAGAAAGATGGAGGGAGTGAGAGATTGCTCTTGAGGGATGGAATGATAGCAGTTTGAAGGGGGCGTTGGATGAGTGTAAAGGGGGGTTAAATGAGGAAGGGGAAGGTTCGTCCTATCAATCACGGTATTATTATCGAGTCCGTGATTAGCAAGGCATGCTAACGATATCTCTGGCCGGAGGCAGAGAGCAACGGCTAGGCCGATGGGTTTCCCTCTGTCCTGTGTAAGAGTACCTCGTGCTTGTGTGCATGAGCACATTTCTCATTTGTGTATATACGAAGGCTAGTTTAGTGTTGAGTGTAGATCAGTGATGTCCGCAATGCAACTGGAGTGGCCGCACGATGCGATATTCCAGAGTGGTGTGTACCCCCCTTGGTCCCCCACCCCCTAGTGCCAATACCAGTACCGTGACGACGGCACTTGTATTGGTGATTTGAACGACGACGATGCATCCAGAGAAGAGAGAGAGAGAGAGAAAGAGAGAGAGGGAGGAAGAGAGTACCGGAGGTCGTTGTAGGTGGTAGGTACGTTTCGCAACTACCAGGGTAGTCGCCCACTAGGCAGTTGCTGCATAGTTGAATGTGCATGCATTGATTTAAACCAACCCTTACCGGCAACTAGCAACGGCATTAACGACCCTAACCTTACTCGGAGGGAGGGAAAATGCAGACATCGAAGTGGAATCTGCGTATGCCAAAGATTTACACACAAACGGAAGGTACACACACTTCATTCAACGTTAATTGCATTTCTTCCTTCTTCCTTCGCCACTTGAACCATTTAATAACATTCCGTTAAAGATCAGTTTCATATCGTGTTCCTGTTTGAAGATTTCTTTCTGCTTGGAGTGGGTTTAATATACTACAGTCAGAGAGATTTCTGATTGCAGTTCATTTATGATCTGATTTTGTTACAGATGGTTTGGTCTGTTCTGCAAATGATAACTAATTTTGATGCGTTGATTCCTTTTTCTGTATGTCACTCCTTCTGGAGACATCAGTATATGCTAATGCTCATCACTTAATTTTGATTTTTTCTTTACGAAGCTGGATATTTTTTAATTTTTGTTTCGTTACGGATGAAGCATTATCATTAATGCTGCACAAAGCATAAAAATTCTGGAAGCATTTTTTATCTTCATGTATCTTGTTGTAGTTATTGACAATTCAATAACTGCACTTTAACTACATTTAACAAATCAATGACAATAGCAGTTTTAGGTGAAAATCGAGTGAGTTTAGATGAATCACGTATCGGGAGGAAATTGTTGATACATTTTATTCAAGTTATACGGATCGTTCACAATGTGATTCGCGGCTAAACGTGTTACATGAAACGTAATTTAGTTCTGGTCGCGTACCCCTGAGTTTGGTTACAGTGTGCGTGAATCGTGACACGCATCGAAGCTTTTCTCCCTCTCTCTCTCTCTGTCTCTATCTCTTTCGACTGTTTGAGAGAGGAGTCAATTTTCCTCAGTCCTTGTCATTTCGACCCTATTTTCCTCTCAATCTATCATTTTCGACTGTCATCTCTCTTTCTCTTTGTCTCTCTCAACAGGTCTTCACCTATTATGCACAATGTCACCGATACGCTTCAAGCACGGCGGGGCAAGTAATGATATTTCGCATATATCCATTATTAAATATTCCAAATTATTTGCCAGAATTGTGCATTTTGATTCGACGCTCAAATCCGAGAGATCGTCATCGCGCCAAACAGGTGAGAAACGCTCCAATAAATCGATTTTCAATCTCTCTTCTTTTCTTTATTCTCTAATAATTTTTAGAGTTAATTAGATTATTCTTTAGGGTCAGGGAAAAAGACAAAATTTTTCCTGGAAATCAGAGAAAAGAAAATTAATTTTTTGTGGCAAACCTAGAAAATAAAAAAAAATTTGTTTTGTATTTACATACAAGTGAATTTAAAAATTTTTATGATGTGAGGAAACAAATTCTTTTTCACGCTCTAAATTTATTCATTCGGTGTATGAGAATATTCGGAGCTATAATTGTATATTAGTTTATCAATATTAAATGTAACATAATATAAACACGGGGTGTTTAACTGCAAAAACATGCTTAATTAACATAATTATTAACATAAATTGCAAATGGCGTTAATAAACAATAAAATAACTATTTGTCAATTAATCAAAATTTACAAATGCAGTTCACTATATCCTAATATATTTATGTGTAATGACCAATTTACATGAGAAATCACGTTTGTTGAACACGAATAAATTTTAAATCACCTTAGTCTCAGTTTAGGCTATAATGCTGTAAATACTTTATCACTTTTCGTAAGTCGAATTTCATTTATAGAAATAATATTCAAATGCTATTACAGTAAATAATAATTATATCATAACTAACTTCAAACTGTGAAAAGATTCAAACACAACAATATTAATTTATTTCTTTAACATTGTGTTTGAAATTTAATTTCATTTATCATATTTTAGAAAAAATTATATAACCAAAATCTGAAGAAATTTTTGTTGCTTATTTTAAAGATTTTTGAAGATAAATAAGAAAAGTTTGAAGATTCGTCTGGCAGCACTGGGATCACTAAATATTTAGAAGAATTAAAGTATTTTTCTTTAGTGCATTTCGAATACAATTTTTTTAATAAATAAAAAATGTTTCTCATATTATTAAACCGATAATAATGCATAATTTGAGGAATTTTCGAAATACACATATTTGCAGATGATTTTTGAGAAAAATCTGGTAGGATATTCACACAAATGTAGAATATGTGAGAGAGGAATCGTCACTCAACCCCTCCCCTCCCCCCTCTCTCTCTCTCTCACTTTCCCGCCCCCTTTTCTCCCTTCAAACCCCCGTAAATAATTCCTGGCTTGTGCGAGTGGTGGCAACGGCAGGGTGGGCACCGAGGGGGTCGGTTTAAATTCTCTTCCGTCACCGCAAACATGCATAATGCAGCCACGCGGCGCGTGTAAACCTGTAAACGTCGGGTGCACAGCGGTGCCAACCGCTAAATACAAAAATCTCCAACCACCTGTGCACGTCGCGCGAATGTATGTTTCCAAGTTAATTACAGCATAATTGCGGTCAACATTTTGTTGTTCGTTGTTCGATGATATCCAATGATCCCATCTCTTTGTCTCTCTCACTCGTTCACTCTCCATCACTCTCTCTCTCTCACTCTTTTTGTTAAATTCTTGTCATTCTCTAATCATGTTATTATATCATCATCATCATCGTTTTTCTTCTTTCCCTCTCAGAGTGAAAATTGTTTCAGTGGAATTATTTATATGGGGGCAAATTTCGCACTCGATAATTAATTTTTAAAAAGTATCTTTCAAACTAAACAAAGTAGTAAAAAAGTAGCTATCGAAAAATTAAACTTCACGACCAAAAAAAAAACTCTTTTCAGAAATTTCACAAAACTGACAAAAATTCCATTCTATATTTTATTTTCCTGACTTTTTCCTAAATTTTATAAAAAAATATTTACTTCTTTCTTATCCTGATGCTAATAAATTTAATTCCTGACAAGAAATTTTATTATTCATGAAAGAATTTAAATATTTATAAAAATAATTTAATTCTTGCGAAGAATTTTATTACAAATTACAATTTTTAAATAATTCATTTCTTTCGACTTATTTTATGCAAATTCTAATTTAAATAATTGAATTTCTAAGAAATTTTTATTCTTCATGAAAAAAATTAAATTCTTACGAAGATTTTTACGAAAATTTTTTAAAATCATTGAATTCTGTTGGGAAATTTTATGAAAATAGTAGATAATGAAAATCATTGAATTGCGAAAAGTTTTTAAAAATAATTAAATTTTACAAATAATTCTATTAAAATTTTTGAGAAGGATTTAATGTCTGTGTGGCATTTTATTAATTTTTTTTTTTGAAAAATAATTGAATTCCTAAAAAGCATTTTATTATTTATGAAAATAATTTGAATTCTTGCGAACGATTTTATTATAATTTTTAAAAATAATTTGAATTTCCAAAAAAAAAAATTAAAATATTTGAAAATAATTGAATTCCTGTGACAAATTCTAATATTTTTGTAAATAATTGAATTTTTGCAAAGAATTTAAAAAAAAATTTTGTTTTTAATAATTTAATTCTTCGAGGAATTGAAATTCAATTTTTAAAAATTCCTAATTACACTTTTTTTTGAGTAATTCGATTAAAATTCTATTAAAAGTAATTGAAATCTTGCGATGAATTTTATTATTTATGAAAATAATTGAATAGTTGCAAAAGAATTTTATTAAAATTTTCAAAAATAATTGAATTCCTGGGAAGAATTTCATTATTTATGAAAATAATTGAATTTTTGCGAACAATTTTATTAAAATGTTTAGAAAGAATTGAATTTCTGTGAAAAATTTTATTATTTTTGAAAATAACTGAATTTCTATAAAGAATTTTATTATTTAGAAAAATAATTAAATTATTGCTAACAATTTTATTAAAATGGTTCAAAAGAATTGAATTTCTGTGAAAAATTTTGTTTATTTTTGGAAAATAATTGAATTTCTAAGAAGAATTTTATTATTTAAGAAAATAATTGAATTTCTAAGAAGAATTTTATTATTTAAGAAAATAATTGAATTATAGCGAAAAATTTCATTAAAATGTTTAAAAAGAATTAAATTCCTGCAATGAGATTTAATTATTCGTGAAAGAGTTTAAATATTTATAAAAATAATTTAATTCTTGCGAAGAATTTAAAAAAAATTTTTTAAATAATTAATTTTAGGTAAATTCTAATTTAAATAATTGAATTCATGAGAAATTTTTATTATTCATGAAAATAATTGAATTCTTAAGAAGATTTTTACAAAAAAAATTTGTAAATAATTGAATTCTATATTACGATGTTATTTTGTTTGGATTTTTAATAATCGTTTGGATAATTGAATTCTGTTTGGAAATTTTATGAAAATAGTAGACATTAAAAATAATTGAATTGCGAAAAGTTTTTTAAAAATAATTAAATTTTACAAAGAATTCTAATAAAATTTTTGAGCATAATTGAATGTCTGTGTGGCATTTCACTATAAATATTTTTAAAAATAATTGAATTCCTAAAAAGCATTGTATTATTTATGAAAATAATTGAATTCATGCGAACGATATTATTAGAATTTTTTAAAATAATTCAGTTTCCAAGAAAAAATTAAAATATTTGAAAATAATTGAATTCCTGTGAAAAATACTAATATTTTTGTAAATAATTGAATTCCTCACAAAGAATTTTAAAAAAACTTTTTTTTAATAATTGATTTTTTCGAGAAATTGAAATTAAATTTTTAAAAATAATTAAATTTTTTGAGGATTTCGATTAAAATTGTATTTAAAAATAATTGAAATCCTGCAATGAATTTGATTAAATTTGATTAAATTTGATTAAATAAATAAATAAATAAACTTTTCAGTAATAATTTTATTTTCTAAATAAATGTTTACCTGTAAATTTTACTTTCTAAATAAATATTTAACTGTTAGTTTCTTTTTCTAAGTATAAATAACACATAAATTTTATTTTTTAAGTTAATCTTTACGTAAAAAATTTACTATCTAAGTTTAATTTTTATATTTGTAAATTTCATTTTCTAAATTAATATTTACATGCAAATATGGTTAATTACTAAGGAAATATTTAGTTTTAAATTTTACTATCTAGATATTTAAAATATTAACCTTTAAATTTTACTTTTAACTAGTTAATTGTTTATAAATAAATTGTTCACCGAACTACAAAATTTCTATCTTATAATGAAAATTTAAACAAAAATAATATCCCGAAAATCGGAATCGTTTGCGAAAAAGAAAACACACACACACACAATAATTAATCGAATTAAAAAGTGAATTGAGTGGAAGAAGAACAGGAGAAAGTTTCGTCGAACAACCATCTCAAAATTAAGTGACACTTTAGTTTTATTCCAATCGACATGAAACTCGATGTGAAACTAATTAGTTTTGTATCGAGTTTTATGTCAATTGAAATAAAACTAAAGGAAAATTTAATTCCCACATAATTACACTCTGTGAAACTTTTATTTTTGATTCATTTGCTCTATTTTCGTATATATTTATATATTCTAACTCTTTTTTGTTCAAAAAAGGTTCTTTAATATAATTTCTTTATTACACTATTCATTAGATTAATTTTTTTTTTTTTGAAATTTTAATCCAATTTTACATTTTTTGAGAGGGAATTGTTTTTTTTGCAGTTTATGAATAATACAATTGGAGACAAAGTAATTTTTCTGTAATTATTTCCTAATAATTACTTTATAATTAAGTTATTGTTATTATTGTTTAATAAATTTTGAAAAGTCGGATAACAATTGAAATTCTTTGATAAGAATAATGCTCCGATATTGTAATTTGGTCAAATTGATTGACTATAGTTACACAACAATTTTAATGTCAAAATTATACCACACGATAGATTAAAATAATGTTCTTCAAAAAGTTTTCCACGAGTTGTTGAAATTAACTGTTTGCTTATAACGATCATTGTGAAACTTATATTACAACAAAACAAATCGTTCTCAAGTTAAACGAAATTTTTCTCTAGAAGTCTTGCATGTAATTTTTTCAAACCTTATAATTAAATAATTAATAATTACATGCACTTTGAATCTGAACATTTTTTTTTAAAAAAACAAACATTATTGATAGAGCAGAAAACACTGTAATTGCTTTTCATTTGAGAAAAAGTTTTAAAAAACACAAATGCATAATAAAAGTAATTAAAGTAAAATTAAAGTAAAATTAAAATAAAATTAAAATAAAAAATATTTTTAAAATATAAATAATATAAATAATAATAATATTGATAATAAAAATAATAGAATCAAAAATATAATAATAAAATAAATTCGATAATAAAATATAATAATTTATAATATTATTGTAAACTTTTTTCACAAAGATAAATATTTGCACTTAATTTGTCAAACAGATTGTGAATATACTTTTACTGCAGAAATTATTATATTACAGTATTAATAATTAAAAAGTATGCAATACACATCTTTGACCATAAATAATTATTATTATCAATCAATCTAAATTAGATAATTTCCTATACTATTGAATATATATATATAATAATTTAATTAATTATTACTAAGTTAATTAATATAGGTTTGAACTAGCCTGGGCAAAAGCTGTAATATCATGATGTGTTTAGTTAATTAAATTATTATAATATATAATTAATGAACTATAGTTTACCTTATTGATTTCTAATTTAATTAACTTTATTTGTTTCAAACATCTTTAATTAAATTTACTTTTATTAATTTCTATCATTGCACTTTTACCTTTAATCACACTTTAAATAAAACATTTTCCTTTAATTAATCATTTAATAATAGTATTACACCTAATAATTTTAAGTTTACATATTCTAAAATAAAATCTAATCATATTAATTAATTTAATTTTTTTTAATTAATTAAAATAGATTTTATTTGAAAAAAATATATAAATTACATTTAATTAGCGGACTTTATTCTATAAATAAAAATCCATGAATTACATTTAATTAGTGTATTTTCATTTTAAATAAAAAGCTCCTTTAATTAAATTTAAACAAAAATCGCTTAATTAAATTTAATTATATATATATATATATATATAGGGTTTTGATAAAATAAAAGAAAATTTTTTAATTAAATGATAATTATCGAGAATCGAGTTAAAATTCTTCATAATTCAATTGAAATTCTTTAATAAAATTAAATCAATGGTACTTAATTAAAGTAAAAAATAACATAACGATTGGATAATTTATATAATACATACACATTGTAAATATTAATTATATTATATATTATTTATTAATTTATTAATTTATTAACTTTTTAATTTATTAATTAATAAATATTAATTATTATATTATTATTATTATATTATTAAGTAATACAATAATTTTATTTGATAGTAAATGAATTTATAAGAATTTTATTAAAATTTTTTTGTTTTTATTTAATTCTTTGTAAATAATTAAATTCCTGTAATATTTTTATTATTTATGAAAATAATTAAATGTTTTAGTAGAATTTTATCAAAATTTGTTTTAAATAATTGAATTCTTCTGGAAAATTTTATTAAAATAGTAGATATTGAAAATTATTGAATTGAGGGAAATTTTTGAAAATAATTAAAATTTTGCCAAGAAACTTATTAAATTTTTTTGAAAATAATTTAATTTCAGAGAAGTGGTTTATTATTTATAAAGATAATTAAAATTTTGACGAGAATTTTTTTAAACATAATTGAATTTTTGCAATTATTTGTAATTTCTCAAAAATGCAAATTTTTTTTAGTAAATTCTTCAATTAAATATATAGTAGATAATAAAAACTTCAAATAATATAAAAAATATTCAATTACACTTTTTTAAAAAAATTAATTTTAAAATTCAATTATTTCTAAAAATCCACGCTATATTGCTTTTAATATTCAATTATTATCAAAAATTTTAACTGAAACTAATTTTTAAATCAATTCTTATTAGAAAATTCTACTAGAATTCAATTTTTTAAATAAAAAAATAAATAATTTATTAAACTATAGAATGTTTCTTAAAATTCAAAATTCTCATCAAGAATTTTACCAACATATTTTTAAATAATTGAATTCTTTCGACGATTTTTAATAAAATTTTTAAGAATATTTACATTTTTCGAGAAATTGAGTTAAACTTTTTCAAGAAAATTAATTTTTCAGGATTTTTAGTTAAAAGTATGAAAAATTCAGATTTTCAAAGATTTTAATTTGAAACCTTTTCAAAATTAAATTTTTTCTAAAAATTTACGATGTAATGCTTTTAATGTTTAATTATTATCAACAATTTTAACTGAAATATATTTTTTAATCAATATTTATTAGGAAATTCTACAAACATTCAATTATTTATTTATTTATTTCTTTATTTTACAATCAATTTAATAGAAAAATAAATAATTTATTGAATAATTGAATGTTTCTCAAAATTGAATTCTCATAAAGAATTTTATCATTTTATCTTTAAATCATTAAATTCTTTCGAGGAATTTTAATAAAATTTTTAAGAATAATTACATTTTTTCCAAGAATTTGATTAAAATTGAATTATAAATAATTGAAATTCTGCGATGAGTTTTACTATTTATGAAAATAATTAAATTTCTAAAAAGAATTTTATTATTTACGAAAATAATTAAATGTTTTCGTAGAATTTTATGAAAATTTGTTTTAATTTTTAAATAATTGAATTGAATTCTTTGTAAATAATTGAATTCCTTTGATATTTTTATTATTTATGAAAATAATTAAATATTTTCGTAGAATTTTATAAAAATTTTTTTTAAATAATTGAATTTTCTTGGAAAATTTTATTAAAATAGATATTATGAAAATCATTGAATTCAGGAAAACTTTTAAAAATAATTGAAATTTTGACAAGAAACTTATTAAATTTTTTCAAAATAATTGAATTTCGGAGAAGAATTTTATTATTTATAAAGATAATTGAAATTTTGAAGAGAATTTTTGTAAATTTCGAACATAATTGAATTTTGTGATACAAATTTTATTTCTTTTGAAAATAATTGAATTTCTGCAATTATTTGTAACTTCAAAAAATGCAAATTTTTTGAGTGTTTTTATTTAAAATTCTACTATAAATCCATTATAAATTCTTTAAAATTTCTAATTAAATTAATTCAAAATTGAAGTTTTATAAAATTTCAAATTACCTTTTGAAGTTCATCTATTTATGAATGAAGTTATTTAATTAGAATTATTATTGTCAGAAACAGAAAAAATGGAAGGTTTCGTGATAATTTCATAGTTTATGAGGAAAAAAAAAATTATTTTTAATATAATTCTAGGAAATTTGAATTATTTCAAAAAATTTTAATTACTTGCTTATAAAAATTCAATTATTTTTAAAAATAATGTAACTTAAATATAACCAAATTTTTTTTAAGTAGGTATTTTAAATAAATTTTATCAAAACTTTAATATTTTGAAGAAAAAATTTTTTAATTTTAATCGTTTTGAAATTGACTAATTAATTATTAAATTAAAATTATTGTTAAAAATTCAAGTTTCAAAAAAATTAATAAAATTTTTTTTTTAAATTTCATTATTTTAAAATTCTTTTACTGAAACTATGTAACATATATTTTGACATTAGGGAGGAAATTGCACTTTTGATAAGCAGGTGTTACATGCATTATAATGCATAGAAATAATCGACAATTCATTTTATCGCTCCGATAATGTAGCATCTGATAATATATATCTATATATATATAAATTTTTCGCGATATAAGATTGTTGTAAATAGTTGGAGAAAATCGATTTAGGAAGAGATGTGTGCACATTATATAAGAATGAATATTGTATATGTTACAATTGTCGCAATGAAAAGGGTCGTGAGACAAAAGAGGCAAACGGGGCCAATCTTTTCGATGCCGCACCGCAAAACAGGAGATATTCTCTACCCTATCAGTACAGTGGCATGGCGCACCCTCTCCCGCCCCATAAATTGATGCCAATATATAAATTTATATATGTATAAGTAATATTATATATATATATATGAACACACTGTGCGTTTGTGCGCACACACACATTAATGCCCTGGGCATTCCCCTCTCACTCTTTGCGCCTATGTACGCGCTTGGTATAGAACACAATTAAGTAAATGAGCACGGGTTGGTGCGCTATAGATACCCTCTATTATGTGTATTGATCTCCAGCGCGCGGACTCCAGTTACGCGTAATACGTGTTTTGTCGCTTATGCATTCGTACACCCGAGTCGAGACCGAGCTTCGCGCATATCGTCTACTTACAGGTCGGCTACACATTAATTCTGTCGCGATTCCCTAACGGTATTCCAACTTCACTCAACGACGAATTGCAGATTTCTCATGTAATCACGATATAGTGACTTTACAATTTACATTCACTTGCACAAAAAAAAAATGAAGTTACCTTTTCCTTTTCAATATTTGTCTCTTTCTCTCTCTCTCTTTCTCTCTTTATATACATATAATGTATAATGGATCCTTTTCAGCTTGATGAAAATCATTTTCTCTTATAGCATACAACATGGTCCCAGTGCTGCCAGATGATTAAAACGACAAATCTTCAAAGTTTTCTTATTTATCTTCAAAAATCTTTAAACTAGTCGAAAAAATTTCTTTTGGTTATAATTTTTTCTAAAATATGATAAATGAAATTAAATTTCAAACACAATTTTAAAGAATAAATAAATTAATATTGTTGTGATTGAATCTGTTCGCAGTTTAAAGTTAGTTTTTGTTTGCTTCTCAACTTTTTTTAATAAATTTTCTTTTTCAATGTTTTGAATTTTAAAAATTAATGCACTAAAAATTACTAAATTCTTGCAAAGTTTTTATCAAAAAAATTTCAAAATAATTAAAGTAATTTGAAGAATTTTATCAAATTCCTCTTTTTTGTAAATAAATATTCGTATATTAAAAATAAAATGTAAAAATAATTGTTAAGCAGAATTTTCTTCTCACTTTGAGATTTTATTTTTTTTGGTATATCATTAAAAATTTTTTTAAATAATTTAATTCTTGCGAAAAATGTTATTATTATTTTTTAAAATAATAAACAAGAATAGTTCAGTGCTGCCAGATGATTAAAACGACAAATCTTCAAACTTTTTTTATTTCTCTTCAAAAATCTTCAATTTTTTGTCGAAAAAATTTCTTCAGATTTTGGTTATAATTTTTTCTAAAATACGATAAATTAAATTTCAAACACAATTTTAAAGAAATACATTAATATTGTTGTCTTTGAATCTGTTCGCAGTTTGAAGTTAGTCTTTTTTTTTTTTTTTGGTTCTCAACTTTTTTAATAAATTTTCTTTTTCAATGTTTTGAATTTTAAAAATTAATGCACTGAAAATTACTAAAATTCTTGCAAAGTTTTTATCAAAAAAAATTTCTAAATAATTAAAGTCATTTGAAGAATTTTATCAAATTTTTTTTTAACTAATAGAATTCTTTCGAGAAAATTTAAATAAAATTGTACTGAAAATAATGTTGAATTCTTGCAAAAAATATTATTATTTATAAAAAGAATCTAATTCTTCCAAAGAACGTTATTAAAATTATTGAAAATAAATTCCTAACAAGAATTTTATTCAAAACTTTTTTAAAATAATTGAATCTTTTCGTGAAATTTGATTAAAATTGTTTTGAAAATAATTGAATTCCTGCGATGAATTTTACTGTTTTAAATAATTCAATTCTTCCAAAGAATATTTTATTAAACATTTTTGAAAATAACTTAATTCTTATCATTAAAAATTTCTTGAAATAATTTAATTCTTGCGAAAAATGTTATTATTATTTTTGAAAGTAAATAAACAAGAATAGTTAATTATGTAGTTAATAAGTGAATTTTAGAAATTTTTAATCTGAAATTATTCAAAAATTAATGTTTATATTTGAAAATATAAAATTTTTTAATTTGCAAAATAATAAATGGAACAGTAACATGGTTTATTTATATTATTTAAATGTTTAAAAATATTTTCATTATTACTTAATATATACACAGCCTTCGCAAAATTTAAAAAAAATCTTCGTTTTTACAATATTTCTTCAAATTGCTCAAATATCACAGATTGCTTTAATTTTCTTCAGATTTGTAGAAAAATCTTCTAATCTGGCAGCATTGCATGGTCCGCTTTTTTTTATTCCAAGTTTTAGAATTGAGGAAAAATATTTAAGATTCATGAAAAAGTTGCATTGTTAATTAATAAATAATAATATTTAATGATAATAATTATAATTAACTATAATAATCGTCGTATTCTTTAATAATTTTTGTAAAAGTTCTTTGAGAATATTCAAATCCATTTGTTTACAATTCAATTTTAAGAAATTTGAATTATTCAGAAATTCTTCCATTGAATACGTATTAAAAAAAAAACACTTCAAATAATTTCAGAAAAAAATTCAATTAAACTTTTTCAAAATAATTAATTCTACAGAATTGTTGGTTATAAGTATGGAAAATTAAGATTTTCAAAGAATTTAATGTGAAACCTTTTCAAAATTCAATTACTTCTTAAAATTCATGCTATAATGCTTTTAATATTCAAATATTATTTAAATATTTGAATAATTTTAATAATAAATATTCAAATCTAAAATTTTAATTGAAATTCATTTTTAAATCAATTTTTATTAGAAAATTCTACGTGAATTAAATTATTTAAATGCAAAATTAAATAATTTATTGAGTAATTAAATATTTTTTGAAATTGAATTCTCATAAAGAATTTTACGAAAACATTTTTAAATAATTGATTTCTTTTGACAATTTTAAATAAAATTTTCAAAAATAATTACATTTTTTCAAGAAATTCGATTAAAATTGAATTTTAAATTATTGAAATTCTGTAATGAGTTTTATTTATGAAAATAATTGAATTCCTAAAAAGAATTTTATTATTTATGAAAATAATTCAATCTCTGTAAAAAATTTTTATTATTTATTGAAAATAATTAAATTATTGCGAAGAAATTGATAAAAAATTGGTAAATAATAGAATTCGTATGAAATTGGGAAAAATTTTGGAAAATAATTGAAATTTTATCAAAAATTTTATTAAAAATTTTTTAAAAAATTGAATTTTGCCAAGAATTTTATTAAAAATTTTTTAAAATAATTGAATTTTGAAAAAGAATTTGATTACTTTTGAAAATGATTAAATTGATATTGAAAATTATTAAATTGAGGAAATCTTTTAAAAATAATTGAAATTTTGCCAAGAAAGTTATTAAAAATTTTTGAAAATAATTGAATTTTGAGGAAGACTTTTTTTATTTATTTAAAGATAATAATTGGGATTTTGTCAAGATTTTTTTGTAAATTTTTAACATAATTGAATTTTGTGATAAGAATTTTATTACTTTTGAAAGTAATAATAGAATTTCGGCAATCATTTGTAACTTCTTCAAAATTCAATTTTTTAGTGTTTTTAACTAAAATTCTTCTATAAATTCATCATTTTTATAATTAATGAAATAAATATTGATAAATTTAACTAATTTTAGAAGATTTTAAATTATAAAAATTTTTCATAAAAATTAAATTTTTGTTAATATTTGCAATATTCTAGTACTAATGAAAAATAATTCTAAAATTACGCTTATAATATCGCTAATAAAAAATTTACTTCACTTTATTATTATTCTTTTTTGTATTTTTTTATTTGTTTATGATCCTTTTTTTCCACCATTACAACAAAAACATTCTATATATATATATATATATATATATATATATATATATATATATATATATATAATAACGCGATTCTCGAAAGAAAAATAAAAATTTTTTTCTTCATATATTTAATACCTTTTATTATTCTTATTTGTTAATAAGAGATGGTAAAATATTTTTACATGGAAAAAGTTTGCAACTGAAGGAGTTGTAAACTTTATATATGAACCAAGGACATAATAATACACTTGTGTCAATGATGTGTATAGTAACTAAAAATGTCAATAAAACATGACTATATTGGTTATCTTTGATTTATGTACACTTCATCGTCACTTTACATATTAAAACTGTTAAAGAACAAAGT
Source organism: Leptopilina heterotoma (assembly GCF_015476425.1). Taxonomy (NCBI): domain Eukaryota; kingdom Metazoa; phylum Arthropoda; class Insecta; order Hymenoptera; family Figitidae; genus Leptopilina; species Leptopilina heterotoma. The sequence continues at coordinate 6,470,148 of NW_025110833.1, forward strand.
TTCCTTTCTCTTATATATACATTTTCTTTGTGAGAGAAAACTTTGTTACTTTTAGTCGTTAAAAAGAAGAAGAGAAAAAAACAATCGCAAATTTACCATATAAAACAGTGGAAAAGAATTATTTTTAAATTCGAAATTTAATTTCTACCTTTAAATTTAATTTTTTAATCTAAAATTTATTTGTCTTCAAATATCAACTTTTTAACTATTTTTAAATAAATAGAATATTTTTAAAATTAAAAATTTGTTGAACACTAACAAATAAATAAAAACAAAAAATTAATTTTCTATAAACATTTAAAATTGAAAATCATTTCCAACTTTAAATTGTATAACAAAATAATTAACGGTCGGGGCATTTAAAAAACAGTAATAAAATAAATGATTCCTTTACGTAAACTTCATTAGCTAGAAAATATTCAATTATAAGTTAGAAGGAAATTAGATATGAAATCAAAATGCATGATTTGCCTGACAGTGTGTGTTCTATAAAAATCGCTCGATCCGATTATATATACTATATATAAATGCTTTAGAATTGAAAAAAAATAATAATTTATATAGATAAAGAAAAATATCATTATATATTGCATCAGAAGTTGTAATTACAAATGTGTTCATAACATAAAAGATTTAGTAGATTAATGCATAAATATTGCAAACTATTTAAAGAAATCACTACCACAAGAAATTGTTTACAATTTAAATAAATGGAAAAAAAATAATAAAAAAAAGATACATATGTATATAATCTACAAACTTGTATTATTAATTATTTTTTAAAAAATTTTTATCATTCAAGAAATGTTGTATCAAGATTTGTAATTTAGATAATTGCTTTAATATTTAACTATATGTATGATTTTATATTTACGGAAAATTTAATCTATTGTTTCTTCTTAAGTTAGTTCTTTATTTAGTTTTTATATTATTGGTAACTGTTATTATTATTTTTTTTTAAATCGTTTAAAAATAAAATTATTTAATAAAAAATTATAATTAATTATTGAAAAAAACTAAATCCGTTTAAATCTATTATTTAATTTATTTTTAAAAATAATTGAATTCTTGTGATAAATATTGTTATTTATGAAAAATAATTGAATTTTGCAAAGAATTTTATTAAAATGCTTCAATATAATTTAATTCTTGTGAATAATTTTGATATTAAATTTATCGACACAATTGAATTCTATCGAAGAATTATTAATGTTAATAATTGAATTCTTGGGAAGAATTTAATTAAAATCTAAAGGAATAATTGAATTATTTAAAAAATTTTTATTAAAATTGTATTTAAAACAATTAATTTCTTTCGAACAATTTTATTAAAATATTTGAAAATAATTGAATTGCTGTGAAAAATTCTAATATTTTTGTAAATAATTGGTTTTTTCCAGAAATTGAAATTCAATTTTTAAGAATAATTACATTTTTTGAGCAATCCCTATAAAATTGTATTAAAAATAATTAAAAGCCTGCGATGAATTTTATTATTTATAAAAATAATTGAATATATTGCAAAGAATTTTATTAAAATTTTTAAAAATAATTGAATTTCTCAGAAGAATTTCATTATTTATGAAAATAATTGAATTTTTCGATTAATTAATCTAAAATAGTATTAAAAATAATTGAAATTCTTCGATGAGATTTATTATTTATTAAAATAATTGAATTTTTGCTTAGAATTTTATGAAATTTTTTTTAAAAAAATTTGAATTTCAATGACAAATGTTATTATTAGTGAAATGTTATTATTTATAAAATTAATTGAATATTTGAAAAAAAGTTGTTTATTAAAATTTTTAAAAATAATTGAATTTCTGAGAAGAATTTTATTATATTTATTAAAATAATTGAACTACTGCGAAAAATTGTAATAAAATGTTAATAAAGAATTGAATTTCTGTGTAAAATTTTGTTATTTTTTGAAAAATAATTTGATTCTTGCTTAGAAATTTATGAAAATTTTTTTTTAAAAAATTGAATTTTAATGAGAAATGTTATTATTTGTGAAATTTTATTATTTATCAAAATAATTGAATAGTTGCAAAGAATTTTATTAAGATTTAAAAAAATAATTGAATTCTTGCTTAGAATTTTATGAGACATTTTTTTAAAAAAATTGAATTTCGATGAGAAATGTTATTAATAGTGAAAATTTATTATTTATAAAAATAATTGAATAATTGCAAAGAATTTTATTAAAATTTTCAAAAATAATTGAATTTTTTAGAAGAATTTTATTATTTATAAAAATAGGTACTTAAATTATTGCGAAAATTTTTATTAAACAATTTAAAAAGATGAATTGAATTTCTGTGAAAAATAATGTTATTTTTTGAAAATAATTGAATTCTTGTGGAAAACTTTATTTGTGAAAATAATTAAATTTTTCGATTAATTAATCTAAAATAGTATTAAAAATAATTGAAATTCTTCGATGAGATTTATTATTTATTAAAATAATTGAATTCTTGTTTAGAATTTTATGAAAATTTTTTTTAAAAAATTGAATTTCAATGAGAAATGTTATTATTTATGAAAATAATTGAATTTTGAATGAATTTTATCATTTTTTTTTAAATAATTGAATTTTTTTGCGAAATTTTATGATAATACTAGACATTGAAAATAATTGAATTTCGAATATTTTTTAAAAATAATTGAATCGTTTCAAAGAATTTGATTATAATTTTTGAGAATAGTTTTTTGTATTCTAATATTAGCGAATTTAAAGTAGTATAAATTCTAAAAAAAACAGAAATAGTAGCTTTTAGTGGTTAAAATCTAAAAAAATGTACCCGAATAGGATCAAAACATAAAAAAATAGTAAATAATAGGTTTTATTAAATGAGTGCAAAGCCTTCAATTAGTATTGAATAATATTAATTAATATTATTTGCTATTGAATTGTATTAAGTAGTATTAAATAATATATTAAACAGTATAAATATTAATTATAATGCAGATTTAAATAAATAATAAATATAATAAAAAATAATGAATAAATAAAATTGTTCTGCTTTAAAAAATACCACGAAATTAAAAACTTTGCTGTTGGAAATTTAAATATAATTTGAAAGATAAAAAATTTTTTCATCTGTATTTATTCTTTGAAATTCGAAATAAAAATTATATCCTCGAGCATAAGGCACAATACAACATATATATGTATATATAAGAGATGATTATTAGGCAGTTGGGGATTTTTTTTTTTTTTTTTTTTTTTGAAAAAAGAATTCTTGAACATAAATTTAATGCAACATGAAACGTTAATCATTTTCACATAACCAGTGATCATACACAATCGTATTATTTTTGCATCAATTGATACCTTCCTTGTTGGTCCAGAAAAATCGATTTCAGATTTTCAAATGACATATGCACGTGTATGTGCATGTGTGTAATGTTTCTCAATATATAAGTAAGCGTAGTAAGTAGGTTGGTCTGTATTTATTTACCTCATCGTCGACAGGAAACGGAAAGATATGTATCTGCTCCAACAGAGGGGGAGAGAAGTGAAGAAGAAGAAGAAGAAGAAAAGAGAAGAGAGGAGAAGAAGAAGAAGACAGTTGTATATTGAGGTGGGAAAGGGGGTAGGAAGGGATAAGGAGACGCCATAGTTATTTATTTTCTTGCGGTTGATTATAATATTACGCAAGCTCAGGACGCTCGTAATGCGGATGTAAATGCGACAGATAGTTATAAACCGACTTGTATATCGAATCGCTAAAATATTCCAAAAAAATCGAGAACTGTATGTACATATAGTATTGCCATTCGAGGAACGAATTTATTCTTGAAATACTTTTTTTCTTTCTTTCCAATATTTACGGAAATATGTTTTATTCGATTATTCGTGCAATAAATCGTGGCAGAGTTGCTTTTCAAATATTGCTGAGAATATTTATGAGAATATATTTTATTGGAATATTTTTTAAATGCTTGGACTATTTAAAAGGAATATTTGGTTGACTGTAGAATTATTTCGAATACTGTATGGGAATATTTGGACTACTATATTGGAATATTTTGATTACTAAAAAAATATTTCGTTGTAATATTTTGTTAAATATTTTGTTGGAATACTTTTTCGCAATATTTCATAATAACATTGCGCTGTCATTTTGTTTTTGTGAATTCGAAGGAAATTATTATTTAATTCAAAAATGGAGAAAAAAGTGATAAAAAAAAAAAAAAAAAGTGTTATAAAAATATAAATAATTTTTATGTATAAATGTATATTATTAGCAGAGGTATATTTATATAGGTATATGTAATATAAATAAATAGGTAAATTAAACATTCATTAACTGTCTATAAGAAGACTATTATAATTATTAAAATAGAAAATCGAATGTCAAATTGCCTATAAAACATTGATTTATGAACGAAAGAGGAAAAGTGCCTGATGGCTAGAACTTATTTATAATGAATAAATATATATATGTATATAATATAAATTCATTTATTTTTAAGTGTGCCAGCTGCCATCCTTATAATCGATTACCCTTTGTAAATTGTTTATGAGCCATTACTTGTCTCGAAAACGTTTTTCGATATTAAAGTATTCTTTGTTGTAGATTATATTTTCTATTATGCCTATTATCTTACACAGCTTATTATTTACACTATCTTGCATAACACTTTGACTCTCAATATTTAAAACATGTATTATATTTTATATATATTATAAATAAATAAAAAAAAATATTTTATATTTATTTATTATATTTTATATATTTATTTATTTGATATATTATTTATGTCGTATTTATATTTTTTTTTCAATTTCTAATTATAAAATGTTTGATTCTATTTCCTAGTAAAGAAATAATAATGATAGTACAGTCTGTTTTTTCTATACGCAAGAGAATATAAAACGATGATTGTTAATTTAGAAATAAATTGAATGTCACATTAAGCGTGACTATTAGTTATAATGAAAGAATATCGCGCGTGCCTGATTCGAAGCAAGTTTAGAAAATTTTCAGCTATTGTTTTCTATAAACAGTCGAGAAAAAAAGGATTAAACACAATATAAGTGATTGTTAACAAATGAATATATTACGTAATTATTTAAATTCACTCATTTAAAAAAAAATATATAGATATTACCAAGAAACTATCGAAAAAAATGAATACAAAAAATAAATTTAAAAAAAAAACTAATAAAAGAATAAAAAAATAAAAGAAAAAATTAAGAAGAATAAAAAAATAAACGAAAAAAAGTGAACAAGAATAAAAAAATTAAAGAAAAAAATTAACAAGAATAAAAAAATAAAGGAAAAAATTAACAAGAATAAAAAAATAAACGAAAAAAATTAACAAGAATAAAAAATAAAGGAAAAAAATAAACGAAAAAAATTAACAAAAATAAGAAAATAAACAGAAAATAAAAAAATTAACAAGAATAAAACAAAAAAGTGTACAAAAATAAAAAAATGATTAAAAGTAACAAAAATAAACAAAAATTAATAAAAAATAACCAAAAAAATATAAAAATGAAAAAATAAAAAAACTAAATAAAATAAATAAAAATAAATAAATATTTAAAAATTTAAAAAAATTAACAAGAATAAAAAAATAAACGAAAAAAATTAACAAGAATAAAAAATAAAGGAAAAAAATAAACGAAAAAAATTAACAAAAATAAGAAAATAAACAAAAAAATTAACAAGAATAAAACAAAAAAGTGTACAAAAATGAAAAAATGATTAAAAGTAACAAAAATAAACAAAAATTAATAAAAAATAACCAACAAAATATAAAAATGAAAAAATAAAAAAACTAAATAAAATAAATAAATATTTAAAAATTTAAAAAAATTAACAAGAATAAAAAAATAAACGAAAAAAAAATTAACAAAAATAAACAAATAAATTAAGTAAATTTGAAAAATAAATAAATGAACAGAAATAAAAAATACAAAAAAAAGTACTGGAAAAAATTAAATTTTTTGAATTCATATGAAAATTCTGAATTTTTGTGTTTTTTTTGTCTATCTCATAAACTGTGAAATTACCACGAAACCTTCAATTTTTTCTAATTCTGACAATAATTTCTAATTGAATAACTTCATTACAGAAATTCCATTATTTTCAAAAGAAATAAAATTCGTATCACAAAATTCAACTATGTTCAAAATTTACAAAAATTCTCTTCAAAATTTCAATTATCTTTATAAATAATAAAATTCTTCTCCGAAATTCAATTATTTTCAAAAAATTTAATAACTTTCTTGTCAAAATTTCAATTATTTTTAAAAGTTTTCCTCAATTCAATGATTTTCATAATATCTATTTTAATAAAATTTTTCCAAGAAAATTCAATTATTTAAAAAAATTTTTTATAAAATTCTACGAAAATATTTAATTATTTTCATAAATAATAAAAATATCACAGGAATTCAATTATTTACAAAGAATTCAATTCAATTATTTAAAACAAATTTTCATAAAATTCTACGAAAGCATTCAATTATTTTCGTAAATAATAAAATTCTTTTTAGAAATTCAATTATTTTCATAAATAGTAAATCTCATCCCAGAATTTCAATTATTTTTAATTCAATTTTAATCAAATTCCCCGAAAAATGTAATTATTCTTAAAAATTTTATTAAAATTGGTCGAAAGAATTTAATGATTTCAAGATAAAATGATAAAATTCTTTATGAGAATTCAATTTTGAGAAACATTCAATTATTCAATAAATTATTTATTTTTCTATTAAATTGATTGTAAAATAAAGAAATAAATAAATAAATAATTGAATTTTCGTAGAATTTTCTAATAAATATTGATTAAAGAATGGATTTCAGTTAAAATTGTTAATCATAATTGAACATTAAAAGCATTACAGCGTAAATTTTAAGAAAAAATCTAATTTTGAAAAGGTTTCAAATTAAAATCTTTGAAAATCTGAATTTTTCATACTTTTAACTAAAAATCCTGAAAAATTAATTTTCTTGAAAAAGTTTAACTCAATTTCTCGAAAAATGTAAATATTCTTAAAAATTTTATTAAAAATCGTCGAAAGAATTCAATTATTTAAAAATATGTTGGTAAAATTCTTTATGAGAATTTTGAATTTTAAGAAACATTTAATAGTTTAATAAATTATTTATTTTTTTATTTAAAAAATTGAATTCTAGTAGAATTTCCTAATAAAAATTGGTTTAAAAATTAATTTCAGTTAAAATTTTAGATAATAATTGAATATTAAAAGCAATATAGCCTGAATTTTTATAAATAATTGAATTTTGAAATTAATTTTTTTAAAAAAGTGTAATTCAATTTTTTTATATTATTTGAATTTTTTATTTTCTACTATATATTTAATTGAAAAATTTACAAATAATTGAAATTTGTAAAATTGAATATTGTTAAATAAATGGATTTTGAAATGTGTAGAAGAATTTTTTTCAAAATTAATTGAGTTAAAGGAAAAATTTCACAGTGAAAAATTCTTAAAAATAATAATTGAATTAAAATGATGAAAATAATTTTGAAGAAGTACAATATTTTTATAATATATATAAAATAATTATTTTATTACTGGGCCATCTTCAATTATTATAAAATATGAATAAATCGATCACTTCGAGTCGAAGACTCAGAGTGCTCGATATCTTCATATTTTATAATAAATATTCTTAAAAGTTATTGAATTTTAATAAGGTTTGAATTCGAATCTTTTGAAGAATTTTAATTCCTATGAAAAAATAATAATGATTAAATATTTATTTGAAAAAAATTGTTTTCGAATAATTTTACAATTTGAGAAATTCGTAAATGAATGTAATCGAAAATTTTTTTGAGTATTTAATAATTTTTAGAGTGAATCAGAATATTCCTTATGGTCAGGAATTTTGTCAAAAAACAGAAGAAAAAATTTTGTCTGGAAATCAGGGAAATACAAAATTAAATTTTTGTAGCAACCCTGAAATACAAACAAAAAAAATATGAATAATAATTTAATAAATAAAAAAAATGAAAACAATTTAAGACAAAAAAATAAAACAATTTAAATAAATATAAATTATAAAATAAAGAAATGAACGAAGATGAATAAATAAAGTAATGTGTGCAAAAATTAAATGAATGAATAAATAGTAAAAAAAATAAAAATAACTAACAAAATAAATAAAAAAGAAAAATTTTATTTATTGAACCGAAAGAGAATTTTTTTCGATATTACTTCTTTTTTTCTCTCCCATAATGACAGGTCAAAAAACTTTTCTGAATTTCAAGTGTTTTCTTATCATTCTCGAGGCGTCTATCTAAACATCCTGAATCAGTAAATCAATCTCTTTAGCAAGAATGCAGTGTTTGGTATTCCACATTAATTGTAAAAAGAGAGAGAGAGAGAAAAAAAAAGGAGCGTCAATTTGACACGAAGCACGAGACTTCTTCCTAGTTTATTTCTACCGGAAGTCAGCGGCCTCGTCGTAACGCTATTTTCTGTTTTTCCATTCATGGACTACCGTTTAGTTTCGATTAGCCGCTTCGTTACGAGGCGAGATTTAAGCGAACTGATATGATTGTTATACACACCTCAACGTCTCGTTTCTTTTTTTTTCTCTCTCTTTCCCTTCCTTTCATCTCTCTCTCTCTCTCTATATATATTTATGAACATTTTGCCCCGACTCTTTTTCCTCAAGACTTATAAAATCTTCATAGTTTAACCTTATGATTTGACTCTCAATTTATATAACGTCTTTCATCATTATACACCCTGTTGTACAATATCTATCTCGATTATAAACTGTTGTAGTAATTTTTTTTTCTCTTCTTTTTCTCAAATGATAATACTGTTGGAAAAAAAAATTTACATTCTAATTTCAATATAGCTTGGTGGATAAGATTGAATTTGATTAAAAAATTACGTCAATGAAAAAGGCCAAGGAACGAAAACTAGTTCAAAATAATTGTTCAGAGAGATTTTTTCTTTTAAATATTTTTTTCAACTTACAGAAGTAAAAAAATTGATTTGATTCAAGTAAATATTTGACAATAGACAATGTAAACGGTTATTTTAATCAAATATTTTTCCTCCAAGGAAAAAAAATTTTATTTCGCCTTCTTCTGAAGGAAATAAAATAAATAATGGAAGAAGAATTATTTTTCGAAATTTATTTCTGATATAAAGTTATATAAATTGTGCGGCGCTTATTATTTGTATGTAAAAAAATTGAGGAATGGATAGGGGGAGTTATTAAAAAATTTTAATTAAATTCTATTTTATTTGAAAAAGGGATGTTGGATACTGTAGAAGTTAATCCCACATTGCTTGATTGTACACGGTTAATTCTACACTTGCAAGCCACACAGGGACCCAATCCTACAGTGACTAATTGAACACTGTCGGATCTTACCGAGGAAAACAAATTACATTCTGCCGGGACTGCAGTGGCAAAACATTAAGTTAACTAATTTTTTTTTTTAACTTTTCTTATTTTTCGTAATTTCTTAATCTTACATTTTAAACTTATTTTCCCATAGAGGAAAATAAGAATCTCGTATTTATAATTTTATATAAAGTTTCGCAGTTATAAAAATTAGTATTAATTTTCATTTATTAATATTCATTTAAAAATAAAAAACTTTTAGAATCAATTTTTGAAAATAAATATTTAAATACCTATTTATTTTGTCTGCGGGAATTAAAATATTTCGAATGATTTCAATGTAACGCATTTTTGAAATTTAACTGTATTTCTAAAAATTACAAAAGTATTCTTACAAAATTCAATCATTTTTTTTTTTTGTTGAAAATAATTAAAATTATTCTAAACTTTAATCATTTTATTTTATTCAATTTTAAATCAATTCTTATTAGAATGTTCTACGAGAGTGGAATTATTTAAATACAAAAATAAATAATTCAATATTTCTTAAATTTGAATTCTTATAAAGAAATTTGTCAACATTTTTAAAATAATTGAATTTTTACGAAGAATTGCATTAAAATTTTTGATAACAATTAAATTCATCCAAGAAATGTAATTAAAAATGAATTGAAAATAATTATTAAACTCTAAGAAACAAATTATATCAAATTTTTTTAAATAATTGAATTTCTTCAAAGAATTTTATTCAAGTTTTTCAAAATAATTGCGTTTTTAGCGGAATTAATTTAAAATTATATTAAAAATAATTGAAATCCTGCGATGCGTTTTATTATTTATGAAAATAATTGAATTTTTGTCACCAAAATTAAATCGTTTTTAAAATAATTGCATTCTTGAGAAGAATTTTAAAATAATCTTATTAAAGAAATGATTTTTTTCAAAAAATGTTATGAAAATTGTGTTTTAATTTTAAATAATTGACTTTCTTGGAAAATTTTATATTATTTAGGAAAATAATTGAATTCTCTCAAAAAATTTTATTAAAATTATATTCAAAACAATTCAATTATTATGAAGAATTTTATTAAATTTTTTTTAAATAATTGAACTCTTTTAAAGAATTTTATTAAAATTTTTAAGAATAGTTGCATTATTCGCAGAATTCACTTTTTGTATTAAAAATAATTGAAAACCTGCGATGAATTTTAATTTTTATAAAAATAATTCAATTCTTGCAGCGATTATTATTAAAATTTTAAAAAATAATTGAATTCCTGAGAAAAATTTTATTATTTTTATAAATAATTGAATTATTGCGAAGAATTGCAATAAAAATTTTAATAATTAAATTCAATCAAAAAATGTAATTGAAAATGAATCGAAAATAATTATTACTTATTAATTATTATTATTATTATTAATTTTTTTAAATAATTGAATTTTTTCAAAGAATTTTATTCAAATTTTTCAAAATTAATGCGTTTTTAGCGGAATTAATTTAAAATTATATTAAAAATAATTGAAATCCTGCGATGAGTTTTATTATTTATAAAAAAAATTGAATTCTTTCAAAAAATTGTATTAAAATTATATTGAATCCAATTCAATTTTTATAAAGAATTTTATTAAAATTTTTTTAAATAATTGAATTCTTTCAAAGAATTTTATTAAAATTTTTAAGAATAGTTGCATTTTTCGCAGAATTCATTTAAAATTGTATTAAAAATAATTGAAATCCTGCGACGAATTTTAATATTTATGGAAATAATTGAATAGTTGAAAAGAATTTTATTAAAATTTCCAAAAATATTTTAATTCCTTAGAAGAATTTTATTATTTATGACAATAATTGAATTCCTGTGGAAAATTTTAACATTTTTGTAAAGAATTGAATTCTTCCAAAGAATTTTAAAAAAAGTTTTTTTTAAATAATTGAATTCTTCCAAAGAATTTAAAAAAAAGTTGTTTTTAAATAATTGATTTTTTCGAGGAATTTAAAATTAAATTTTTTTAAAATAGTTACATTTTTTTGAGGAATACAATTAAAATTGTATTAAAAATTATTGAAATCCTGCGATAAATTTGATTATTTTTAAAAATAATTGAATTATTGCGATGAATTTTTATCAAAATCTTTCTAAATAATTGATTTTTTTCGAAAAATATTAGGAAATTTTAAATTGTGTTTTAAATAATTGAATTCCTGTGGAAATTTTTTTATTTATGAAAATAATTGAATGTTTGCATAAAATTTTAAAAACATTTTTTTCAAATTCAAATTTGAATTGAAATTAAAAAATTAGATTTCGAAGAAATTTTAATTTCAATTATTTAAAGATACTTTAATTGTTAAAAAAGTTTTGTAAAAAAAAAGTTATCAAATCAATTTGAATTTTATGAAATTTTATTGAAAATAATACAATTTGTTAATTAAATATTTATTTTAAAAAGTTATATTTAAGTTTTAAATAATTTTATTTAAAATTTTGAAAGAATTAGATTTCGAAGAAATCTTAGAAATTTTAATTCAATTGTTTGAAGATACTTGAATTTGAAAAAAAATGCGCAAAATCTCAAAGAATTTTAATTTAATTGACGTGAGGCACAGTTATAAATGAATTCATATGCTTGTTAGTGTAAAAAACAGTATTAAAGGTTCTAATTTCTAAACAGTACCTATTTCAAATAATTAAATTATGAAATAGTTACAATTACAATTTTTTATTAATTGGTAAATGTTAAAAATAATTTTTTACAAAAAATTGAAATTTTATTTAAATTTCTGAAAAACTTGGTATTTAAAATGTTTCAATTTTAGTTTCGATAACTGAATTGAAAATAATTGAATTTTATTAGAATTTTAAAAAATGTTCACTTATTCAAATTAGTAATAGGTGTTCACTAATCCTTTTAAGTAAAAGTTGTACTAATTTTTAGTAAAATTAAACTATTTTTTCTTCTTAAGAATTTTGTTAACAATTTTATCAAAAATTATTTAGTAGTTTTTAATACTTTGAGTGTAGTCGATGATAATTTTTGATCGATGGAACTTAATAAGTTCAATGATTGGCTCAAAGGGAGTCAAGAATTATGATTATCATTTGGATCAGTGCAGTAATTGGAATTACTGCTTGTCGGAATGGTTATTAGGATCAAAATTAGGATCGATGTTTGTTAGAATTAGAATCATTTATAATTTGGGTCAATGGTACTTAGAATTATTGGTAATTTACGTCTATGAAATTTAAAAATTGTTCATCAATATTTGAATAAGTGTGGTGTTTATATTATCATCAATTGTAATTTAAAGGAATATTTGTTAGGATTTATGGTAGTTTGGATCAATGGTTCCTTGAATTAGTAGAAAACGTTAGTAATTTTGATGAACTCGTTAGTAACTTTAGTAATTTCGAAATGATTCGACGATCTTTGAAAATCACAATTGACATCCGTTTGAATAACTATGTAGTTTGTTAGGTATAGGATGGATGGTAATTTGAATAGTTGACAAAAAGTGTAGTAGTTTGGATCAGTTCTTAAAATTAGAATTAAAGATTATTTTAGGATGAATACATTTAGGTAAATTGAGAATTTGTAACAATTGTATTGAGGAGCATTGGTAATTTACGTCATTGGTAATTTATACCATTTGCAATTTATATCATTCTTATGTTACACTATTTGCAATTTATATCATTCTTAATTTATACGATTTGTAATTTTTGTCGTTAGTAATTATTTCACTGGTAATCAAAATTCACATCCGTTTTAATAACTGCCTGTTATAGTGGTTGGTTGACTTCAATTTGATTAACTGGTTGTTAGAGCCAATGGTAATTTTAATAAATATATTTGTTAGCATCAGTGGTATTTTGGATTACGATTAATCGTCGTTAGAATGATTTATAATTCGGAAAAGTGTTCATTAGAATCATTACTAATTCATAATAATACTATTTAGGATTGTTGGTAAGGGATTAGGAATTGAAAATTAAAACTGTTATTCGTTCAAATCATTTTTCTGTTAGGAAAGATAACTTCGGTTCATAATGCTTCTTTAGGTAATTCAATTCACAAAATTGATGTTAATTGGTAATTTACATAATTAGCAATTAGTATTGACATCCATTTGAATAGTTGTTGGAAAAGGTAGTAAATTCTTCTTCGTTTGTTTATGGCTTTTTTGCTGCTGCAAGTAATTAGATTTAGTGGATATTGAAGAAATATTTTTTGACATTTATGATAGATGATAGATCTAAATCTTCTGATAAATCTAAATCTTCTGATAGATCTAAATCTTTTCATAGATCCAATTCTTCTGATAGATCCAAATCTTCTAAAAGAATCAAAAGGGTCTTAAGTTCGACTTCTGGAATTTCGACTCTGGTGGTTATTAATATGGATTATAGTTGATGGATAGTATTATTTAGTGGTTAGTATTTGACCACTGGTTGTTAGCATCAATGATAATTAATTATCACTAGTTGTATAATTGTACGTTAAGGATGTTACTAGAATAGAATTGTAGTTTGGAGCATTATTTACTTCTTCTTTGTATCATTAGTAGTAGTTAACAAAAGACAATATTACTGCAATGTTCGGTGCTGTTGTTCAAAAAAAAGAAGGATGTTGTTCTTCTTTATTCCCAATTTATATTGAAATAAAATAAATTCAAGTAAATTTCCTCAATTGATGTCAAGTTTATAAGCAATAGAAAAAATGTTGAACATTGTCCTTGGCATAAGGAGATGGTATATAAGTGAATAATTTTCCTTAGTGAATATTGAGAAATGGAGATATATAAATACGCAGTGGAGATGTAGAAAGATTGGTGGAGAATGGTCTAGACAAAATGAGAAGGAAGGAGTCCGAGGAGTGCGCGGAGCCCCATACGCGCTGTACAAGTAATAAGTTAGTAATAATATTTTCACAATATCTCTCTTGGATTGGAAGTTATTTCATTATATTTTATTGCCTCCTTACTATTACTTTGGCTGCTGCTTCTGCTGCCTCCGCGTCTAGCACCGAGAAGAACACGGCACTGTTTTATTATCTCGGGCCTTCACCGAGGGAATTCTCTCTCTCGCTACTCATTATTGAGAGGTTTATTCTACTGTAACCGCTTGGTACAACTGCTTCACGTTTATCCCCCTTCTTCTTAATTCTTGGCTCATCCTTAATATTCATATCATCTTGTTTTAAACCTGCGTATTTGTAATTGCTTTTAATCATCTTTTTCTCTTATGCATTTTCCTATTAGAAATTAATTAGTTTTCTTATCATAATAATCTTCTTTTTTAAGATCATGAGAAGAGTAGAAAAGTTTATTAAAACTTTTGAGAAAATTATTTTTAACACTTATTTAGATTTCAACAAAAATCGTATTAAGGGGAGTTTTTGCTTAAAAGATTCGGAAGTCAAAAACAATTTTTATTAATTGTAGGGTAAGGGGCCACCCATCTTTTGAACGACTGTAATTCCTAAACGGTATTATATCTCCTTAGCTAACTTTTTAACCACCATTCAAAAATTCACTGAAAAATTAAAAAAATAGTTGCAAAAATCAATTTAAGGTAATTTTATTTTAAATGTATTGCTTCTGGCTTATAATCACAGAATCTTCAACAAAAATATGTAAACTAAGCAAAAAATTTCTTCAGATTTTGGTTATAATTTTTTCTAAAATATAAATGAAATTAAATTTCACACACAATTATAAAGAATAAATAAATTAATATTGTTGTGTTTGAATCTGTTCGCAGAAGTTAGTTTTTGTTTGCTTCTCAACTTTTTTAATAAATTTTCCTTTTCAATGTTTTGAATTTTAAAAATTAATGCACTGAAAATTACTAAATTCTTGCAAAGTTATTATCAAAAAATATCAAAAAAATTAGTCATTTGATTTTTATAAAAATTTTTCTTTTAAATAATTGAATTCTTTCGGGAAAATCTAATTAAAATTGTATTGAAAATAATATTGAATTCTCACAAAAAATATTATTATTTATAAAAAGAATCAAATTCTTCCAAAGAATGTTATTAACTTATTGAAAATAATTTTATTCTTAACAAGAATTTTATTAAAAAATTCTTAAATCCTTTTGTGAAATTTTATTAAAATTGTTTTGAAAATAATTGAATTCCTGGCGATAAATTTTACTGTTTATAAAAATAATTGAATTCTTACAAAGAATGTTTTATTGAGAATTTTTGAAAATAACTTAATTCTAATCATTAAAAATTTTTTTTAAATAATTTAATTCTAGCGAAAAATGTTATTAACATTTTTGAAAATAATAAACAAGAATAGTTAATTATAAAGTTAATAAGTAGATTTAAAAAATTTTAATCTGAAATTATTTAAAAATTAATGTTATGCAATTCGCAAAATTTTCTATTTTCAAATATATATTTTTTAAATAGTTTCATAATCAAAACTTAAAAAATTCACTTATTAAGTACAAAATTAATCATTACTGTTCATATTTTAAAAAATTTAAATAAAATTTTACGAAAGAATTCCATTATTTTCTAAAATTTTAATAAATCCTTTTAAAAAATTTAATTATTTTTTTAAATAGTAAAATCATTACAAAAATTCAATGATTTTCAAAACAATTTTAATTGAATTCCTCGGGAAAAGTCAATTTTTTAAAAAATTTTCAGCACATTTCGAAAAAATTCAATATTTTTCTAAAATTTTAATAAATCCTTCGAAAAAATTCAATTATTTTTGTAAATACTAAAATTCTTCACAACAATTCAATTAATTTTATAAATGGTAAAATTCTTTTCAGGAATTCAATTATTTTCAAAACAATTTTAATTGAATTTCTCGCATGAATTCAAATATTTTTAAATATTTCCATAAATTTCAATTATTTCCTAAAAAAATTATTCGAAACAATTTGACTATTTTTATAAATACTAAAATTCTTTGCCGGAATTAAATTATTTTTAAACAAATTTAAATAAAATTACACGATAAAATTGAATTATTTTCAAAAATTTTCAAAAAAAATTCTCCAAATATAATTCAATTATTCTCAAAATATTTTTAAAAAAATGCTATATAAAAGTTAAATTACTTTCAATGCAATTTTTAAATATATTCGTCAAAAAAAGTTAAAAGAATTCAATTATTTTCAAAAAATAATAAAATTCTTTTGATGAATTCAATTATTTTGAATATACTTCATTTTAATTAAATTCTTTAAAGAAATTCAATTACTTTCGAAATAACTTTAATTGAATTTCTCGAAAAAATTGCATAATTTTTAAATATTTCTATAAAATTCTTCATAACAATTTAATTATTTTAAAAAACTTTAATAAATTCTTCGAAACATTTCAATTATTTTTATAAATAGTAAAATTTTTCTCGCAATAATTCAATTATTTTTATAAATAGTAAAATCTTTTGCAGAAATTAAATTCTTTTCAAAACAATTTTAATAGAATTCCTCGAAAGAATTTAAATTTTTTAAATATTAACATAAAATTCATTTATTTTATTAAATTTTAATAAATTCTTCGAAACAATTCAATTATTTTTATAAATAATAAAATTTTTCGCAAGAATTGAATTGTTTTCAATACAATTTTAATAAAATTCTTCGTCATAAAATTCAATTGCTTTTAAAATTTTGAATTAAAATTATTAAAAAAACTCCATTAGTTTAAAAAAAATTAAAATAAATTCTTCAAAACAATGTAATTAGCATTTTTAAAAATTTTAATAAAATTCTTCGCGAGGATTCAGTTATTTTCCTATAAATAATAAAATTCTTTGAAGGAATTCTATTATTATCGAATTTTTTGATAAAATTCTTGGCATCAATTCGATGATTCAAAATTGTAATGACAAATAGAAATCATCAAAATTTTTTTCACTTCTTTTCATTAAAACTTTATTAAAATTTATTAAAATTTATTAATTTCATTAAAATTTTGTTGAATATTATGTTTTGTCAAATTGAAATTATGCAGATTTTTGTTCTTTTCTTTTAAGCAAAATTAGAAAATTGTTAAACAACTGTGATTAAGAAATAGAAAATTTATTTATTTTGCATTATTTTTGTTTATGAATCACAATTTTTTTAATAAAATATTATTTTGTTTTAGAAAATGAAGAAAAATATTTGCACAATTCCTATTTTTAATTTTATTCTTGGAACAGGATTTTCGACAGGAATTAAGACATTCAAAAGATTCAAATTCAACCTTTTTTTAAATTAAACAACTTATAAAAGTATTTGTTATAAAACACGAAGATATCGATTGCTCCGAGTCGAAGACTCGGAGTGATCGATTTCTTCATGTTTTCTAATAATTAAAAATGACCGAGAGATAAAATTATTATTTTATATTATAAGAATATTGTTACTGTAACTTTATCAAAATTATTTTCATCATTTTAATTCAAAAATTATTTTTTAGAATTTTAAATTATTTTTTATGGAAATAATTGAATTCCTTAAAAAAAAATTTATTATTTATGAAAATAATTGAATTCCTGTGAAGAATTTTATTATTTATGAAAATATGAAAATGTTTACATACAATTTTATTAAAATTTTTTTTAAATAATTAAATTTCTGCAATTATTTGTAATTTCTCTAAATTTGAATTTTTTTAGTATTTTCTACAAAAATTTTAATTAGGAAATTTTTAAATTCTATAATTTTTAAAATTGTTAATTTTATTTAAAAAAAAGGTAGTAAGCTAAAAAAAAGCTAGTTGATAATTATTACATTTATTATTATAAATTTATAATCATGCCGCGTAAAGTTCCTGTTATCGAAAAAATCTTCTCACACGCAGTTGGGATTTTTAATTTCAGAAATTAAAATTTTTGAACCTTTTGATGATAATTTGAAATGCATTTTATTAAAATTTTGAAGACGTCATCGCTTCAATATATCTCATCAGAAAATGTGAAAAAAAAATGAGATAATTAAACGTTGTCGAAATATATATAGCTCTCCGATGGTGGAACATTTTATATTTAAAAGTAAATTCAAGTTAAGATGGTTCTTTTACATTAATTACCATCCGTTATGAATTTTAAAATAAAGTAAAAGGGAAGTATGAAGTGAAATAAAATTTAGTTAAAGAGAGAAGAGTGTCGCAAAGAATTAATTTAATTCAGGCGAGTCTCTGGTATAAGGTATATAACTTCCATTACATTTTCCGCATGTTCCGACCTAAATTATAATCGAGAATAATTCAGACTCCTTTTTCATTAACATTTTATTTCTTATCTCAAAGGACCGAGTCTCTTTGATCGTAACGAAGTGTACACTGTGCTTTCTCCGTCTTTAATTCGTCGATTACTCTTTCGTCATTTCCAGCTCTTTTCATCGACTAGCACGATGAGCACTACTCCCTCTCTTCGATGTCTGAGTTATTTTTTTTCTATCGATAGTCTATCTTTTTTTTTCTCTTTCACCACCTTCGAGAGAGTGTCGATACCTTAATTTAGTTAAAATTAGCCTAACTAGAAAAAATATAAAAAAAATTAAGACCTTACTTGACAAAAATCATAGGTTATGTTTATTTTTATTTAGATACTCATTTTTAATTACCAAAAGTCAGAAATAATTTTTTTTTCAATTATTTACTGTATAAAGTAGCTGATAAAAATTGTTTTCGAATTTAGAAAAATTAAAAATTATTCCTGAAAAAATTTTTAAAAAAATGAAAGACTTTTGAAAGAACTTTCTTTTCCGATTGTACATCCAACTTCTCCTTAAGGATAAGAGTTATTCAAATGCATTCAGAATATACCATTACTTAATGACTTTTAAAAATATCCATTTAAAACTGAAATTGAAGTAAGGATTTTCATAAGTTACGAATAAGATGAATAAGATTTCATTTAAAAATTATTTTTAAAGAAGGATATTAATTTTTTAACTTACAAATTATAATTTTAGATGATTTTTGGTTAAAGAAATCTAATATAGAAACAGTCTATTATTGAAGAATATGAAAAAGCGCCATTCGGGGAGAAAATAAATTTCAATTAAAATATAAATTTGCGATGAATTTTCAACGAATCCTATATTTTTATACTGTAATTTGCGATTGAAATTGAATGGAAATTATTATTTTTTAAAAAAATATTACTCTAGAAAAGTATTCACTAGAAACTATCTTCCAGACAAAAATGACAAGAATTATAAATTTATTTCACATATTTAGAAATTTTATTAATTTTTCATTCATTTTTTTGTAAATAAAATAATGAATAAAAAAAATTTTTTAATTATACAAATAAATGTAGTTTTAATATTATTTGAAAAGTTTAAAAACTATTGAATAATAAATAAAATTATTGTTAATTTCGGATTTGAGATTCTTTCAAAACGAAAAAAATTTATCAAAATAAAGTGAGATTGAAATTATATTTCGTTGTTTTTGTAAGGAAACGAGTTTCGTCATCTTAGGAGGGATTTTTTTTTTTTTTTTTTTTTTTAAGAAAATCGATAAAAGTATAATAAATATAGAAAGTTATGCCAAAAGAGCGTCCTATTATTCTATACAATGTTTATATTTTTCTTCTTTCTTTTTTTTTCCAGAGATCGTCGATGGACTTTCTGCGGAGCAACCTACATAGTGCGGCCAATGTTTACGTTTCAGGAGGCGAGTGGTCGGCGGAGGGCGAAGAAAACTACATACACGTGAGTTACAATTGCTTCTATTTTATAGCCGATTAAAATAAAAATATTATTTATTCTCGCTGTGCGTCAGCGGAGAATTAATTAAACATTTATAAATTGATGTTTGCATTGTGTATATTTGTGTCTGTGTGTGGCCTATGTCTATATATAAGTGTCAGCGATTATTTTTATTGCGCGTATTTTATTATTATTCTGCAAAGACGTATTTTATGATTATATAAAAGGAGAAAAAACAATAGTGAATTAATATTTTATACGAGAAATATTATTTCTTATCGAATTTATACATTTTTCGGTGAATTTGAGTAGAAATTCGAGAGGGTAAATTTTTTTATTTACGTCATTAATTCTTGTATTTTAGAATTAAAAATTAATTCAATGGGTATTTAATATATAATATTTTATTCGACAATGGGTTTATTAATATAAATTTAGCGTGACTAATACAATAATTTATCCAGTTGTGAACATTTAAATAGTTATGACCTATTCGTCGACGAGGAACAATTTCGTCACGCATTAAGTTACGCGAATTAAATTCGCTGCACAGCTTTCGTACATTAACATTCCCACCCACGATTTTGATCTCTTAATGACTATTTTCCATATTTTGAAGAATCTCATATTCTTCCGGGATTAATCTTTTCATTAGTTGTCATTTCTCGAGAACATTGTATTTTTTTCGAGGAAAATTTTTTTTCGTCAAAGACATTTTTTTTATTTTTAACTGAGATATTTTAACATTTTTTTTTTTAATTTTAATAAAATTTCCCAAAAAGAATTCAATTATTTAAAAAACATTTTAATGAAATATTATGAAAACATTTAATTATTTTCATAATTAATAAAAATTTCACAGGAATTCACTTATTTTCATAAATAATAATAATTTTTTAAGGAATTCAATTATTTCCATAAAAAATAATTTAAAATTCTAAAAAATAATAATTGAATTAAAATGATGGAAATAATTTTGATGAAGTGGCAGTAACAATATTCTTATGATATGAAATAATGATTTTATCTCTCGGTCATTTTTAATTATTAGAAAACATAAAGAAATCGATCACTCCTAGTCTTCGACTAGGAGCAATCAATATCTTCATGTTTTATAACAATACTTTTATAAGTTGTTTAATTTAAAAAAGGTTTGAATTTGAATCTTTTGAATGTCTTAATTCCTGTCGAAAATCTTGTTCCAAGAATAAAATTAAAAATAGGAATTGTGCAAATATTTTTCTTCATTTTCTAAAACAAAATAATAATTTTATTAAAAAAATTGTGATTCATAAAAAAATAATGCAAAATAAATAAATTTTCTATTTCTTAATCACAATTGTTTAACAATTTTCTAATTTTGCTTAAAAGAAAAGAATAAAAATCTGCATAATTTTAATTTGACAAAACATAATATTCAACAAAATTTTAATGAAATTAATAAATTTTAATAAATTTTAATAAAGTTTTAATGAAAAGAAGTGAAAAAAATTTTGATGATTTCTATTTGTCATTACAATTTTGAATCATCAAATTGTTGCGAAGAATTTTATCAAAAAATTCGATAATAATAGAATTCCTTCAAAGAATTTTATTATTTATAGGAAAATAACTGAATCCTCGCGAAGAATTTTATTAAAATTTTTAAAAATGCTAATTAAATTGTTTTGAAGAATTTCTTTTAATTTTTTTTAAACTAATGGAGTTTCTTCAATAATTTTAATTCAAAATTTTAAAAGGAATTGAATTTTATGACGAAGAATTTTATAAAAATTGTATTGAAAACAATTGAATTCTTGCAAAGAATTTTACTATTTATAAAAATAATTGAATTATTCCGAAGAATTTATTAAAATTTAATAAAATAAATGAATTTTATGTTAATATTTAAAAAATTTAAATTCTTTCGAGGAATTCTATTAAAATTGTTTTGAAAAGAATTTAATTTCTGCAAAAGATTTTACTATTTATAAAAATAATTGAATTATTGCGAGAAAAATTTTACTATTTATAAAAATAATTGAAATGTTTCGAAGAATTTATTAAAGTTTTTTAAAATAATTAAATTGTTATGAAGAATTTTATAGAAATATTTAAAAATTATGCAATTTTTTCGAGAAATTTAATTAAAGTTATTTTGAAAATAATTGAATCTCTTTAAAGAATTTAATTAAAATGAAGTATATTCAAAATAATTGAATTCATCACAAGAATTATATTATTTTTTCAAAATAATTGAATTCTTTCAATTTTTTTGACGAATATATTTAAAAATTGCATTGAATTGAAAGTAATTTAATTTTTATAAAGAATTTTTTAAAAATATTTTGAAAATAATTAAATTATATTTAGAGAATTTTAAATACTTGTTGAAATTGGATTTTATGGAAATTTTTGAAAATAATTAAATTCTTTCGTATAATTTTATTTAAATTTGATTAAAAATAATTTAATTCCTGCAAAGAATTTTAGTATTTATAAAAATAGTTGAATTGTTTAGAATCATTTTTTTTAGGAAATAATTGAAATTTATGGAAATATTTAAAAATATTTGATTTCATCCGAGAAATTCAATTAAAATTGTTTTGAAAAAAAATAAATAAATAAATAAATTAATAATTGAATTCCTACAAAGAATATTACTATTTATAAAATTAATTGAATTCTTGTGATGAATTTTACTGTTTATAAAAATAATTGAATTTTTTCGAAGGATTTATTAAAACTTTAGAAAAAATTGAATTTATTTCGAAATGTGCTAAAAAGATTTTAAAAAATTGAATTTTTCCGAGGTATTCAATTAAAATTGTTTTGAAAATCATTGAATTTTTGTAATGTTTTTACTATTTAAAAAAATAATTGAATTGTTTGAAAGGATTTTATTAAAATTTTTTAGAAAATAATGGAATTCTTTCCTGAAATTTTATTTAAATTTTTGAAAATATGAATAGTAATGATTAATTTTGTACTTAATAAGAGAATTTTATAAATTTAAATTATGAAATTATTTTAAAAATTTATATTTGAAAATAAAAAATTTTGTAATTTGCATAATTTGCAAATCTTCAAACTTTTCTTACTTATCTTCAAAAATCTTTAAACTAGTCAAAAAATTTCTTCAGATTTTAGTTATAATTTTTTCTAAAATATGATAAATGAAATTAAATTTCAAAACACAATTTTAAAGAAATAAATTAATATTCTTGTGTTTGAATCTGTTTGCAGAAGTTAGTTTTTGTTTGCTTCTCAACTTTTTTTAATAAATTTTCTTTTTCAATGTTTTGAATTTGAAAAATTAATGCACTGAAAATTACTAAATTCTTGCAAAGTTATTATCAAAAAATTTCAAAATAATTAGTCATTTGAATTTTATCTAAATTTTTTTCAAATAATTGAATTCTTTCCGAGAAAATTTAATTAAAATTGTATTTGAAAATAATATTGAAATCTCGCAAAAATATTATTATTTATAAAATCGAATCGAATTCTTCCAAAGAATGTTATTAAAGTTATTGAAAATAATTTAATTCTTAACAAGAATTTTATTACAATTTTTTTTAAATAATTGAATGTTTTCGTGAAATTTGATTAAATTTGTTTTGAAAATAATTAAATTCCTGCGTTGAATTTTACTGTTTTAAATAATTGAATTTTTCCAAAGAATGTTTTATTAAAAATTTTTGAAAATAATTTAATTCTCATCATTATAAATTTTTTTAAATAATTTAATTCTGTCGGAAAATGTTATCATTTTTGAAAATAAGTAAACAAGAATAGTTAATTGTGTAGTTAATAAGTGAATTTTTTTTATTCTACATTTCTACATTTTTTTAAATTTATTTGCGTAGTCATAACTTTTAGAAGCACAATATGATATTGATATTTATATGGATATTTTCCAAAGTATTTTTCAATAGTGTGATAAAAAAATGTTGGGATTATAATACAATTATTAATTTAAAAAAAAAGAGAAAAAAATTGATGGAGATTTCTAAAAAAAAGCGTAAAAAGTGTTTTATTATTTAAAGTATTAAAGTATACATGGGTAATAATTTTGAACCCTTATCTTTGATCCCAGTTGCAGTACCCTCGATAATATATGATCTCGCATGATTCTGGTTGGATGCGTATCACAATGGGCTAGTGGGCAAGCTACGTAGCTTCTCTCTACGATCCTAGATGAACGTGTGTTAGATAATGAGTGATTAGGTAATTAGTTGTCCAATATTCATCTCCCTTTACCCTCTAGCCTCTATATCCATACTATTCTTGCCAGCCTCCCTCGACTCGTCCCAACTATATCTGTATATATACATATAACCTGGTGTATTGCCCATACATATATATATATATATACCCTTTCCCCTGACAAGGTATTCTCTCTTCCTCTTTCGACCCCCCCCCTCCCTTCACCCCTCTCGACCCTTTCTATATATTCCTCGCAATGGAATTCTCATCGCTATACTACACTTCATATCCAAAAGTGGCTCTCCTCCACGTTACGTACAATTTACCTCACAAAAATTGGAGAGCCGCCTGGAATAACGTTGTTACTAGTATTTATGCACATTCTACATTCTCCCCCTCCTTGTATATATGCATATATATTGTATATATACACTTTGTAAAAAAAAAGAGTTTCTTTATATCCTTTCTTTTTTGCGTGTATATACATATCAGAATAATTACTAAAAAAAATAATATTTTTCATCTCGTCGAAAGCAAATTTTGTACATTGTAAAATTTATCTCTTTTTAGGTTATATTTTTACAATTCAGGGTGATCAAACTCTTGATATAAACTTAATCTAAAATTTTATTTTACACACAAAGTAAAACTATATATACCTACGATTAAAATTATTATTTGAAATTATTTTTTCAAATGTTTTATAAAAAATTACTGCACTGAAATGGAAAATAATGTAAATTGAACATATTTATTTAGATAAAGAATCCATCCCCTCAATTATTTCTTTTAGTATAAAAAATTAATTTTTTTAATAAAATAAAAACTAAAAAGAATAACGTTCGAAACTTAAGTAAATAAATGTTTTGAGAGGGAAAATTAAATTTTTAATTGAAACAAATAAACTTTTTGTAGCAAATAAATTTCTCTTTTGATCCCTTTTCTATTTTGATAAATCTAAATAATTATTATCTTATAACAAATTTTGTCTATATGGGTATACAAATACAACTTTTTATCAAATTATAAAACTGAATATTTCAAAATTTAGCAAAATAAATTTGAATTAGATATGCAGATTTATTTTATGTTGAAAAACAACTTTTTAGTTTTGAGGTTGTGTAAATGTGTTGAACATCCTCTTTTTATAATAAAATTTTCATAATTTTTCTAAAAAAAAAGATGACATCAGTGTAAACAAATATTTTGTAGTCAATAAGAGAAGAAATTTAAAATATATTGTGAATTTATAGAATATTTTTTTATTTTTGGGAAGCGTTTTTTCTTTCGTTTATTTATATTTTTATGGAATTTTACGAAAATTTAGTTTTATAGTTTATTTAAAAAAAAAAAATAGATGTACACATGTGGGAATAGCTTTAATTGGAGATAGATTTTTTTTTTATTTTATTGAGACACGGACCATATTCGTTTATATTCGAGGAAAGTATTTTTGTTAAAAAATATTTTTTCGCCCTGAAAAAAAAAAAGATGAAACCTTTTGAAATTGAAAGCTTTTTACATTTTTCTACGAATTTTGCACAATTTTATTTATTTATTTTGGCTACAAAATAATTGATAATTTTTTTTTGTTAGTGCAGTTATATTTTTTTTTTTATTAGTGTCTTCGTTTTTTACCCTCTGGAAAACAATTGAAAACTGAAAAAACAAAGATCGATGTACCAAATTGAGAGGTTTTTCCCATAAGAATTTTTTTTTCCTCTTGGACATTTTTGTTAATTTTTAAAAAATTCAAAACATTGAAAAAAAAAATGTATTAAAAAAGTTGAGAAGCAAATAAAAACTAACTTCTGCGAACAGATTCAAACACAACAATATTAATTTATTTATTCTTTAAAATTGTGTGTGAAATTTAATTTTATTTATCATATTTTAGAAAAAATTATAACTAAAATCTGAAGAAATTTTTTTGACTAGTTTAAAGATTTTTGAAGATAAGTAAGAAAAGTTTAAAGATTTGCAAATTATGCAAATTACAAAATTTTTTATTTTCAAATATAAATTTTTGAAATAATTTCATAATTAAAATTTAAAAAATTCTCTTATTAAGAACAAAATTAATAATTATTGTTTTTATATTTTCAAACATTTAAATAAAATTTCACGAAAGAAATCGATTATTTTCTAAAATTTTAATAAATCCTTTTAAACAATTCAATTATTTTTTTTAAATAGTAAAATTCTTCACAAGAATTCAATTAATTTTATAAATAGTAAAATTCTTTGCAGGAATTCAATTATTTTCAAAACAATTTTAATTGAATTTCTCGGATGAAATCAAATATTTTTAAATATTTCCATAAATTTCAATTATTTCCTAAAAAAATTATTCGAAACAATTCAACTATTTTTATAAATACTAAAATTCTTTGCAGGAATTAAATTATTTTTAATCAAATTTAAATAAAAATTATACGAAAGAATTTAATTATTTTCAAAAATTTCCATAAAATCCAATTTCAGCAAGTATTTAAAATTCTCTAAATATAATTTAATTATTTTCAAAATATTTCTAAAAAATTCTATATAAAAATTAAATTACTATCAATTCAATGTAATTTTTAAATATATTCGTCAAAAAAATTGAAAGAATTCAATTATTTTGAAAAAATAATATAATTCTTGTGATAAATTCAATTACTTTGAATATACTTAATTTTAATTAAATTCTTTAAAGAAATTCAATTATTTTCAAAATAACTTTGAATTTCTCCAAAAAATTTCATTATTTTTAAATATTTCTATAAAATTGTTCATAACAATTTAATTATTTTTAAAAATTTTAATAAATTCTTCGAAACATTTAAATTATTTTTATAAATAGTAAAATTTTTCGCACAAAAAAAAATGAAAAAGAAAAATAGCGCAATTAATATAGCATCATCAAGAAATTAAATTTCCAAATAACAAGATTCAGTGTGAGTAAATAAATAAAAATACAAAATACATTTATTTGAGAGCAAAATTGAAACACAAGAAAATGAAAATTTGATAAGAACTCCCGTGGACAAGAGGATGGAAACTTTCCACACAGTGATGAAGACATATTCGGTGAAAAACACGCTGCAGTCAGGTGCAACGGACCTATTGACGTGTTAATTGCACCTGAATAATTGAAGACTACAAGCACGCCATAGTTGCGAGAGCTGTCCTTTTAAAAATGTCTCTCTCTCGCTCTTTTTTCTCTCTTTCTCTCTCGATCTCGTTAACTTGCCATCAAAAACTAAAGGAATACATGGAAACGTCCAAATGCTACTTAGCAAGTGGTCTCCTCTTTTACGCATATATATTTATATAAATAAAAAGAGAAAAAAAATATAAATCTTTTTTTCCTACCAAAAAGATTCACTCTAAGAAAAATAAAAAACAAATGGAAAAACATGAGAAAATGGATTTCACATGAATTATAAGTTTAGAAAACCACTTCATCTATCAGCAAAAAAAAAAAATCGATTTTATATTATAAACTTATAATTATTAATGCGCTAAAAGTAGAGATTGATTTTAAGCAGGATGAGAGGCAACTTTTTAAAACTTTCAAAAATATAAATGAATCGAGTCCACATTTCACTATAACTATATACATATTAAACATAAGTTAATGAAGACCGGAAACATTTTTTGTTAATAATATTCAACTCAAATCAATTTTGCAAGAAATTTCATCTAATTTTCCAACTGATTAATTCCCATTCATTATAAATCTTAAAAATGTCAAGAAATTATTCTATTTCAAAAGAATTTATTATAACCTTATAAAAAAAGAAACTAAAAATCAATTATTAATTCTCTATATTTAAAATGGGAATGAGAAAAATAAAGTAAAAAAAAAAATTCGTTTTCATTTTATAATTAATCAACGACAGAATAGTAATCATACGTTAAACAAAATCAATTATGAAATATACAATTTAATAGTCGGGGAAAAATGCGTATAATTTTTATTGATGCATTTTCTGCAAAAAAAAAAAAAAAAAAAGGGTTGAAAACTTGAAATATAATAAGTTGGTGATTTTGTTAAAAAAAAAAAAGAAGAAAAGAAAAAAGGGAGAATATATTGGTGAGGGAAAAAGAAGAATAATAAAAAAAAAAGTTAAGTTTAGTGCACGCGAGAGACGGCCGCAAGTTGCGAACAATATAAAGTTACGTAGGGGGAGGGACTTGTTCATCAATTCTGGAAGTACCTACTCTAGCAATGTATGCAATCGAAAAGAGGGAAAATGCTCGAGTAGAAGTTGAATTATTGATTATTTCTCCCTGGATCACTAAGCCTGAAAGGGTTAACTGTAATCGTAAGAATGTCCCGATGCTGGCCCTTCAATTATTCAAGGATCTGTCATCCCCCACTTGTGCAATGCACTTACAGAAAATGCTATTCCTATATGGAGACTCTTCATTTTTTTTTGCGTTTTACTTTTTCATACACGATTTATTTATTATTTAATTCCATATATTATAATCCCGACATTATATTGGAAATTAACTTTACAAAATTGGGAATCGTATTATTTATCAGGGATTTTTTTTTTACTCTGATAGTTTTCTTTTTTCTCGACTTTTTTATTTTATTAATTTTTAAAAATTTTATTTAGTAAATATTTCAAATGTAAAAATCTACAAATGCTTTTAACTATATAATCACGCCTCGGGATATAATGATTTTTTCGACTTTTTTCGACTATTTTCAAATAATGCGACTTTTATCGACTTATATTAAAAAATTGCGACTTTTTCGACTTTAAATTTAGGATGAATTTATCATTCGGTGGTTTATATAATTAAATGGTTTATTTTCGACTTTACTTACAAATTTTGCGACAAAATACCATATTTTTAGTATAAAATGCTGCAACTTTTTTCGATTTTTACGCGCAGAATAAAAAATAGCTGTAGATAAATCTTTCAATAAAATTATTTTTGATCATTTTTTCTAATTAAATTTTTGAAATATACAATTAAAAAGATTTTGAATAATTGAAATTAAGTAAAATGAATTGAAAACAAATCCTTTTTTTCAAGTATTTTATTATAATTTTTGAAAATTAACTAATTATAGAAATTTTTTTGAAAATTTTGGAAATAATTGAATTTTTAAAAATTTTAATGTATAATTTTCAAGTGTAAATTCGATAAAAAATGAAAATATTAAAATAGTTTTGAAAAAAGTAATTCTCTGACAAGGTAATTTAAAATTTTTAAAAATTTACTATTTTAGAATTTTTAAGAAAATATTTATAATTAAAATTCATCAAAAATTTGATTATTTTTTAAAAACTAAATTATTTATTTGCTGAATAAATTTTTTTGCAAAATTTAATTATTTTGAGGAATTTTTATAAAATTCGTTGCAAAATTAAATTGTTATCATGAATTTTAATAAAATTTATGTCTAAATTCCATGTTTTAGGAAATTTTAAAAAATTTATTTTCATGAATTTTATAAAATTTTTGTCTAAATGCAATTTTCAGAAATTTTTAAAAAATTTATTGCAAAATTCAATTATTTTCAGGAATTTTATTTAAATTCTAATTAATCTATAATTTTATTGAAACTCTTTGCAAAATTTAATTTATTTTCAGAAATTTTAATAAAATTTTTGTCTAAATTCAATTTTCAGGAATTTTATTAAAATTCGTTGCAAAATTCAATTATTTTCATGAATTTTATAAAATTTTTGTCTAAATGCAATTTTCAGGAATTTTTAAAAAATTTATTGCAAAATTCAATTATTTTCAGGAGTTTTAATAAAATTTTTTGTCTAAATTTAATTTTGAGGATTTTTTTTTTAAATTTATTGAAAATTTAATTATTTTCATGAATTTAAATAAAACTCTTTGCAAAATTTAATTTTTTTCTGGAATTTTATTAAAATTCTAATTCATCTAAAATTTTAATAAAACTCTGCAAAATTCAATTATTTGCAGATATTTTAATAAAGTTTTTGTCTAAATTCAATTTTCAGGAATTTTATTAAAATTCGTTGCAAAATTCAATTTTCAGGAATTTTTAAAAAATTTATTGAAAAATTCAATTATTTTCATGAATTTTATAATAGGGTAAGTGCGTCAATTGCTGCGGGTGCTTCAGTTTCTGCGGCATTTTAATAATTTAAGTGAATACATTTGTTCAGGGCACAAATAATTTTGAAATTTTTTTTAAAAATTACTTAACGATGTAAGTTTTAAAATAGATATAGGAAGTATATACCAAAACTTAATATTTATGTATTTTATTTTAATTAAAAGTTGACGTGTGCAAGGTTTTATTTTTTTTCATTGTTAACTTTGCTGGCAGTGCAAAAATACCTACATAAAAAAGGCTTTATTATTGTTTTTAGACTTAAAGTGGTTATTATTATGATGATTTTAGATAAAGAAAACCTTGTTTTAAAAGAAAAATTAAACTTTACTTTATTTTTGTCTGTTATTATATTTTATTTTTAAGAGTAGTAATTAACACAGAATTTGGGCTTGATTTAATTTCTGCGCCCTCAGAAAATCAACTAAGACTGGTTACAATAGACTATCTATTTTGAAAAAGAGCAAGAAAAAATTATGAAAATGATAGAAAAAATGAAGATTATGGAGGAAAAACTAAAGAAAATTTAATAAATACATAAATTAATTAAGGAAAAATTCTGTTATTAAGTTTTAACTAAATGTTTCAAAAATGTGATAATTCAGAAATTATTTGTTACTTTTGTTAATATATGATATATATTTATTTTTAATACATTTATATTCTATTCAATTAAACATTGATTAAAATAATTGTCCCATTTTGATTTCATAGTAGTTTGCGGTATTATACACATAAGCACAAAATTATGCGCAGAAACTGACCCACAGGAATTGAATTCGCGCAGCAACTGATGCGCAGCAACTGACTCAAACGCGCAGAATTAAACGCATTGAATATTATTTTTAATTCATTAAATTTATTAAAATAAATTATATTTTAGAGATGTTATTTATTGTAAACATATCTTAATAACACAAACTACAAATTTAATAAGACATAAGTTCAATTTGATCAATATAAAAATTATATTTTATAGTTAAAAGACGTCTTGACCAAAATACCGCAGGAATTAGTACACTTACCCTAAAACTCTTTGCAAAATTCAATTTTTTTTCTGGAATTTTATTAAAATTCTGATTCATCTACAATTTTAATAAAACTCTGCAAAATTCAATTATTTTCAGATATTTTAATAAAATTTTTGTCTAAATTCAATTTTCAGGAATTTTATTAGAATTCGTTGTAAAATTTAATTTTCAGGATTTTTTTTTAATTTATTGAAAAATTCTATTATTTTCATAAATTTTAATAAAACTCTTTGCAAATTTCAATTTTTCTCTGGAATTTTATTAAAATTCTAATTTATCTACAATTTTAATAAAACTCTGCAAAATTCAATTATTTTCAGAAATTTTAATAAAATTTTTGTCTAAATCTAATTTTTAGGAATTTTAAAAAAATTTATTGCAAAATTCAATTATTTTCAGGAGTTTTAATAAAATTTTTGTCTAAATTCAATTTTCAGGATTTTTTTTTTTGAAATTTATTCAAAAATTCAATTATTTTCATTAATTTTAATAAAACTCTTTGCAAAATTCAATTTTTTTTCTGGAATTTTATTAAAATTCTAGTTCATCTATAATTTTAATAAAACTCTTTGCTAAATTCAATTATTTTCAGAAATTTTATTAAAACTTTTAACAAATTTAATTATTTTAAAGATTTTAATTAAACTATTGCAAATTTTAATTATTTTTCAAAGATTTTACTAAATTTAAATTATTTTTTAAACAGATTTTACCAAATTTCTTTTTTTTTAATTTTAATTATTATATAATTGTAAAACTATTGCCTCTTTCAAAAATTATTTAGAAATATTTTTAAAAAGTTAATTTTACGAATTTATTTATCAAAATTTTTTGAATATATTCTGCCTTATTATCTTTAAAAGGAAAAATGAACTTTTTCAATTATTAGGTGTAAAAATTAAAAATTGAATTTTTTTATTTAAAATTTAAATAATTCAATTCTTGAAGAACTTTCGAAAAATTATTAAAAAGTAATATAGATAATTGATTTAGAAATGATGTTTAGTTAAAAATTGTAGAAAATAATTGAATTCTGGTATTGGTTATAGTTTCAATTTTTAGAAATGATTAAATTTCAGAATTTGAAATTTTTGAAATTTTATTTCCTGGTGAAAAAAGAAATTAGAAGTATTTATATATTTTATTTAGCAAAATTATATAAGTTTTGATTAATTGATTTTAGAAATCAGTGATAGAAAATAAAATATTTTGTGACAACACTAAATTAAGTAATCGACTTTTTTTCTATTTTTAATCGACTAAAGCGACTTTGTTTTTTCGTTAAAGTCTATCCGAGGCCTGTATATACTAAATGTTAATGTTAAAAACTTAAATGTTAATTGTTAAATAAAAGATTGAAACAAAAATTTCAAAAAGCAAGAAAATCGCAAAATTATCAATCGCAGAATCTCATATTCAATTTATTTAAAATTTATCAATCAATTTCTATGAGTGTAGAAAATCTGTAGATTTACACAATCCGAGAGGAAAGATTATTGAAAAGGAAAATCCTAAATGTATATTAGACGACACATGTAATATTGAAGAAAGTCTTGACCAAATAATAGTCTTCATCTCGAGAGGTAAAATTAAGTTTGCAATGTGTCAATCGAGAAATTGTTTCATTGGTTAAAAAGGGGAAGGGGGAAGGGGGTATAGATGATAATAAGGTGGGGGAGGGGTGGGAGGGTCAGATGGCAAAGATAGAGAGAAGGGTTTTCCGATGGTATGGATAATCGTGATTGGAGGAAAGTGACCCCTGGAGTGTAAAGGAACGTGTAACCCTTTGCCTCGAGGGTTTTGGCTGAATTGAGAGAGAGTGTTACGCCCGATCGTCCGGTTAGTAACTGGTAACCGCGTTGGGTTTATATGGTAAGGGGGTGGGGTGGGGGGGGTTTAGATCAGCAGACTGAACTAACTGTAATCAGAGTTGGGCGTTGTAGCGTGTTTGTCCTGGATAGAAACGGGGCACAACCCTCTTCTCTCTCTCACACACACTTGGTACTATATAGTTGAAACGATCAGTGTCAACGCACCAGGAGAATGAACCTCTCTAGGATCAGGATACAGGTACACAGGTTGTCCTGCGCGATTCTCGTCCTGCGTGAACGTTAATCCTCTTAAGTGTTGGGTGGCGCGACTAAATATCAATCACAGTTTATATCGAGCCCTCCAGGTCCTCGAAAATCCGCTAGGGTCGACCGCGTCGATCGATCACCACTCCCGTGACCCTCTTCTCACGCCTATTTTCACTACCAAATTCCCCACTAAACTCTAAACAACTAACAAAATAATTAACCACACGAGATATTCTTATTTACATTTTTTTTATTATTATTTTCACTTTTATTTTTATTTTTATTTTTCACACTTTTTTCTATTACTTTTTTTTCTACTATTTTTTCTTTCAATTTTCTTTCAATTTTCTTTCAATTTTCTTATACTTTTTTTTCTACTTTTCTCACTGTTTTTCTAAGTTTATCGAAATTGAGACAAAAAAAGAATCAAAAAAAGTCTCAATTTCGATGAATTTAGAAAAACTGTGCTATTTTTCAAACTATTTATTTCTTTGAAAAAAATTATTTTCTAATTATCAATATATTGTAAATAATAAATTTCTCCAGAATTGTTAATTTTAAAACTTAAAAGTATGAAAAGTTAAAATTTTCAAAGATTTTAATTTTAATTTTTTAATTTTAATTTTTCAAAATTCAATTATTTCTAAAAATTTACGCTCTAATGCTTTTAATATTCAATTATAATCTAAAATTGGTAATTGAAATTCATTTTTAAATCAATATTTATTGGGAAAATCGACGAGAATTTAATTATTTAAATACAAAAATAAATATTCTGTTCAATAATTGAATGTTTCTTGAATAATTGAATTTTCAAATAGAATTCTATAAATAAATTTTTAAATAATTGAATTCTCTTGAGAAATTTCAATAAAATTTTTTAAGAATAATTTCATTTTTCGAGAAATATGATTAAAAATTAAAATTGTATTAAAAATTTAAAAATAATTGAATTTCTCCCAAGAATTTTATAAGAGTTTTTGAAAATAATTGAATGCCTGTGAAATTTTTATTATTTATGAAAATAATTATATGTTAGCGTAGAATTTTATTAAAATTTTTGTAAAATAATTTAATTCTTTTGGGAAATTTTATTAAAATAGTAAATATTAAAAATCATTGAATTGAGGGAAGTTTTTTTTTTAAATTATCAATATTGTAAATAATAAAATAAATTTTATATCTTCTACTATTATTTACAATTTTCTTCTATTATTTTTCACTATTTCTCAGCAGTGCTGCCAAATGATTAAAACGACAAATCTTCAAACTTTTCTTATTTATCTTCAAAAATCTTTAAACTAGTCAAAAAAATTTCTTCAGATTTTGGTTATAATTTTTTCTAAAATATGATAAACGACATTAAATTTCACACACAATTTTAAAGAAATAAATTAATATTGTTGTGTTTAAATCTGTTCGCAGTTTGAAGTTAGTTTTTGTTTGCTTCTCAACTTTTTTAATAAATTTTCTTTCTCAATGTTTTGAATTTTAAAAATTAATGCACTGAAAATTACTAAATTCTTGCAAAGTTTTTATCAAAAAATTTCAAAATAATTCATTTGAAAAATTTTATCAAATTTTTCTTTTAAATAATTGAATTCTTTCGAAAAAATTTACTTAAAATTGTATTAAAAATAATATTGAATTCTCGCAAAAATACTATTATTTATAAAAAGAATCGAATTCTTCTAAAGACTGTTATTAAAATTATTGAAAATAAGTTAATTCTTAACAAGAATTTTATTACAAACTTTTTAAATAATTGAATCTTTTCGTGAAATTTGTTTAAAATTGTTTTGAAAATAATTGAATTCCTGCGATGAATTTTACTGTTTTAAATAATTGAATTCTTCCAAAGAATATTTTATTAAAAATTTTTGAAAATAACTTAATTCTTATCATTAAAAATTTTTTTAAATAATTTAATTCTTGCGAAAAATGTTATTATTATTTTTGAAAATAAATAAACAAGAATAGTTAATTATGTAGTTAATAATATGTAGTTAATATTATGTAGTTAATAATAGTTAAAATTTTTTAAATTTTTAATCTGAAATCATTTAAAAATTAATGTTTATATTTGAAAATATAAAATTTTTTAATTTGCAAAATAATAAATGGAACAACAGTAGCATTTACTGTTAATGTTAAAAATAAAATATTTCATGCCTTCTATGCGGCGATTTAAGAAATATAAAATTTGTTTGAAAAAGTACAAAAAATCCGTAAATTGTACAATCGTATAATTCAAATTCTTCTCAATTGAGTTACAATTTTTAATATATATTTAATTAATTATTTAAAAGAAATTGATTAATAGAAGAAAATTTTTTTTTTTTTAGTTAAAATTATTTTAAAAAATTGAATTTTGGACAAGTTACCAATGATTGCAGAAATTGAATTATTTTCAAAAGTAGTAAAATTTTTCGCAAAAATTCAATTAGGATAAAAAATTTTTTAAAAATTATTGTCAAAATTTCAATTCTCTTTATAAATAATAAAATTCTTCTCTAAAATCCAATTATTTTCAAAAATTTTAAAAATTTTCTTGGGAAAATTTCAATTATTTCCAAACATTTCCCTCAATTCAATGATTTTTAATATCTACTATTTTAATAAAAATTTCGAAAAGAATTTGATTATTTAAACAAATTTTAATCAAATTCTACTCAAAAATTTAATTATTTTCATAAATAATAAAAATTTCACAGAAATCCAATTATTTACAAATTGTTTTATAAATTTCTTTGCAATAATTCAATTATTTTCATAAATATTAAAATTTCTTATAGGGATTCAATTATTTTCACAAATAACAAAATTCTTTTTAATGAATTCAATTATTCTGAAAAATTTTATTAAAATTTGTCAACAGAATTGAATTATTCAAAAATTTGTTGATAAAATTCTTTATGAGAATTGAATTTTAAGAAATATTCAATTATTTAATAAATTATTTATTTTTGTTTTTCAATAATTGAATTCTCGTAGAATTTTCTAATAAAAAATGGATTTGTAAATGAATTTCAGTTGAAATTTTAAAAAATAAGTAAATATCCCGTGTGGATTTAATTTTTTTGGAAAAGTTTGATTGCATTTTTTAAAATTTATTTGAAGTTTTAATTTTGTTATGTATTTTTACACAGTAAAAAGAAAATCTTATTTTAAGGCACGAAAGCTGCCTTAAATTAAGATGCAACATTTTTAAGAGAGTCAATGTTGAATTTACGCACGTTTTTCGTATCCTTTAACATTATAGCAGACAGTGTTGAATTTAAGGCAGCTCTTAAATTAAGATTTACTTTTTACTGTGTATATTTGAAGATTTTCCGAATAATCGAAATTTCGTAAAATTCGTAAATAAATGTAATAAAACATTTTTTTTTTTTTTTTTTGAGTATCTACTCTTTTTGAGAGTGAATATCAGAATATTCTTTGGGGCCAGGGAGAAAATCGAAATTTTGTCTAGAAATCGGAAAAAAGTAAGAGAAAATAAAATTTTAAGTTTTTATCAAAGATTTAAAAATAATTAAAGTCATTTGAAGAATTTTATCAAATTGTTTTTTTTAAATAATTGAATTCTTTCGAGAAAATTTAATTAAAATTGTACCTATTGAAAATAATATTGAATTCTCGCAAGAAATATTATTATTATTTATAAAAAGATTCGAATTCTTCCAAAGAATGTTATTCAAATTATTGAAACTAATTTTTCTCTTAACAAGAATTTTATTAAAAAATTTTTATAATAATTGAATCTTTTCGTGAAATTTAATTGAAATTGTTTTGAAAATAATTGAATTCCTGCGATGAATTTTACTGTTTTAAATAATTGAATTCTTCCAAAGAATGTTTTATTAAAAAATTTTTGAAAATAACTTAATTCTTATCATTGAAAATTTTTTTAAATAATTTAATTCTTGCGAAAAATGTTATTATTATTTTTGAAAATAAATAAACAAGAATAGTTAATTATGTAGTTAATAAGTGAATTTTAAAAATTTTTAATTTGAAATTATTCAAAAATTAATGTTTATATTTGAAAATATAAAATTTGTTAATTTGCAAAATAATAAATGGAACAGTAACATGGTTTATTTATATTATTTAAATGTAAATATTTTCATTATTACTTGATACACAGCTTTCGGAAAATTTTCAAAAAATCTTCAAGATTTTTACAATATTTCACAGTAAAAAGAAAATCTTATTTTAAGGCACGAAAGCTGCCTTAAATTAAGATGCAACATTTTTAAGACAGTCAATGTTGAATTTACGCACGTTTTTCGTATCCTTTAACATTATAGCAGACAGTGTTGAATTTAAGGCAGCTCTTAAATTAAGATTTACTTTTTACTGTGTTCTTTAAATTCTTCAAATATCGCAGATTGCTTTAAGTTTCTTCAGATTTGAAGAACATTTTGATATGTTTTTTGTCTCAATTTGATATCCTTAAAAAAATTGTCAGCGTATGAAAGTAATAATATCACGAGTAAAATTATAAATAGAAAGAGTAAAAGTAATAATAAGAGTAAAAATAATAATAGAAAGAGTAAAACAAATAGTAGAAAGAATGGGAAAATGGATTCGCGAGGAAAGAAAGATAGAGAGAGAGAGAGAGAGAGATACAATGACTCAAGAAATTGCAAGAGATAGAGATCTTTTCCTGAAAAGCAAAGTGTATAATCAAAGCGCCCTAAGCATACATAAATCACGTGATACCTGTGTCAGGGATCTAAAGCAGTTTCGAAGGTATTGTGTATGCTGGCTGGCATGTATAACGTGGCAATAGTTATTAGTCGAAGTTGCATTTGGGTTGTGCAGGT
The DNA here is from genome assembly GCF_015476425.1 of Leptopilina heterotoma. NCBI lineage: Eukaryota > Metazoa > Arthropoda > Insecta > Hymenoptera > Figitidae > Leptopilina > Leptopilina heterotoma. The sequence goes on from NW_025110833.1 coordinate 6,508,415, forward strand.
TAACGTAGCAATGACAAGGGCAGAAGAGAGAGAGAGGTGGCAAACACAGTAAGTGGGGAAGAGTTAAGGGCGGGGGGTGCACCAAACAATGATATCGGGTATTTGATTTGCAACCAACGACAATACCGACTCTGGCTTTCCTGTATATATCGTGTCTCAATGCACAGTGTTCGTGTACCGACGACAAGCTTGTCGATAGCAGCAAACGTAAACTGGAGGAGGAAGGCTTTCGTCAGCTTCTCTCCTTATTCTTCTCTTCTTCTCTCTTACTGCTCTCACTGCTCTTACTGCTTTATACTCTCAACCGTAAATGCAACTATATACAACGTGTTTACCCACGTGTCGGCAGTCGGGGATGCGATGCGATGGTCGGATCAAAATATCTTTAATTCAAAGGTCCAATTTCATCTGAATTGCTTTATTTATATTTATGTCATTTATTTTATTTAAATTTACATTTTTACTCTTTTATTTCTTTTTCTTATTTATTGTTTATTGAGGATTTTTGGGATTTTTAAATTCTCACTAATTTGTAGCTGACTAAAAGTTAATCAATGATTAAATTCTTAACCGACAAATCATGAGCGGTTAAAATGACTTTAATAATTAATTAACTTTTAATCGAAGTTGGTGAAACTGTCCCTTTAGACTATTTTCAAGTTTTAAGAAAATTCTTTGCAAAAATCCAATTATTTTCATAACTAATTAAATTCTTTACTGGAATTAAATTATTTTCACAAACAATACAATTTTAATTAAATTTTTTTGAAATAATTCAATTATTGTTTTAGAATTTAATAAAATACTCTTCCCAAGAATTCAATTATTGACATAAATAATTCTTCGAATGAATTCAATTATTAAAGATAAATAACAAAATTATTCCCGAAAACTCAATTATTTTGAGGCATTTTAATAAAATTCTTTGCGAAATTCAATTACTTTCATAAATAACAATATTCATCACAAGAATTCAATTATTTTGGTAAAAAATAAAATTCTTTTTACGAATTCATTTATTTTTATAAACACTAAAACTCATAGCAGAATTTTAATTATTTTTAAATTTTAATACAATTTTTATCGAATTCCTCGGAAAAGTAATAAAGAAATTTTATTAAAATTCGTCAAAAGAATTCAATTATTTAAAAATTTATTGATAAAACTCTATAAGAATTGAATTTTAAGAAACATTCAATTTTTCAATAAATTATTGTTTTGTACTTTGATAATTGAATTCTAGTAGAATTTTCTAATAAAAATTGATTTTCATTTCATAAAAATGAATTTCAGTTAAAATCTTAGATTATAATTAAATATTAAAAGCAATATAGCGTGAATTTTTAGAAATAATTGAATTTTGAAATTAATTTTTTTGAAAAAGTTTAATTGAATTTTTTTTATATTATTTGAAGTCTTTATTTTCTACTATATATTTAATTGAATAATTCACGAATAATTGATATTTGGTAAAATTAAATATTTTCAAAATAGTAATAAAATTCTTCGAATGAATTCAATTATTTGCAATTTTCATATACAAATTATAAAATTCAAATATTTTCATATTCTAAGAAAATTATTTGCAAAAATCCAATTATTTTCATAACTAATTAAATTCTTTGGTGAAATTAAATTATTTTCACAAATAATAAAATTTTTACGAAAATTCAATTATTTAAACAAATTTTAATAAAATTCTTCTTTAGAATTCAATTATTTTCAGAAATTTTAATAAAAATGATCGCAGGATTTCAATTATTTTTAATATAATTTTAAAAGAATTCCTTTAAATAATTCAATTATTTACAATTTTTATAAAATTCTTTCTCAGAATTACAAATTTTTAGAAATAATTAAATTTTAAAATAATTTTAAATTGAAATATTTGAAAATTTTAATTTTTTCTTTAAACTAATATGTAATTTTATTTTGAAAATTTATTAATTTATTATTTTTTCAAAAAATGATTAGTTTTGAAAAGAATTTTTATTAAAAATGTCAACAAAGAAATTATTGAATTTAGAAACAATTTGTAATTTTTAGAAATAGTTCAATTTCATTAAGAATATTTTAATTCCTGTGAAAAAATAAATAAGTATTGAAATATAGTTATTTAATAAAAATTATTATTCAAGTTTTGAATGTAATTTAATGTGGAAAATAATGAAAAAATTAGTCTTTTGAGAAATTGTAAATAAAATTTTTTCAAAATAGGGTAAAATAATTTAAAAAGATTATTTTCGAATTATATTTGGAAATGTTGTTAAATTTTATTGAAATAAATTTTATGATTTGAAGAATATTATTTAAAAAAATTGGTGATTTTATTTTTAAACAATAAATTTTATATTTTAAACTTTTTTATTTTAGAAAAAATTTTACTTAAATTAATAAATTTAATTAAATTTATTATTATTATTATTATTACCTATTATTATACTATTATTGTCATAATTATTTCTTTTGTTACTAATATTATTGTTGTTGATTTTTCCATTAGGCAAAAAAAAATAACTTTAATATCTTCATTATTTATTATTGTTATTATCATAATTTTTACTCTTGTTATTAATAATAATATTATTAAATTTCTTATATTATTTTATTATATTTATAAGCGAATATAGTTTTCAAATTTGTCGGAAACTTGCATTTAACTTTTTGATTTTACAATATGGATAATTAGAAGTTCTACCTCGTTTTCCCCTACTTTCAAACACTAGGGTTTCTGAACTTTAATAAAGTTTTGTCATTCATTTACATAAAAAAAAGTCTTAACAGGGTAACGAAATTTTTATTTGAATTCATGTTGAACGCGATAAATTTCTTGCGCAAATTTTATGAAAATTGTTATACATTTAGAAAAGAAATTAGCCTAAAGTTACAATTTGTTTCAAAAATTTAACTTTATGTTTTATTACAGTTTGTGGTGAAAATGAAAAATTAATTTAGTTAGTAACAGTTTTTTTCGTTTTTTTTTCATTTTGAAATTGTAATTATATGTATGAAATTAAATGAATAATTTAATTTAATTTAATAATCGTTGATAGTAATGATAATAATATTAATATAAATATTGAATTTTATTAAGTATAATATTTTAGTGTTTTTAACAAAAATTTAAATTAGAAAATTTTTAAATTCTATTATTTTTAAAATTGCTAATTTTATTTAAAAAATGAGAAGTTAAGTAAAAAGTAAGAAGTTAATTAAAAATAGAAAAATTTTGTCAAAGGAACTTAATTAATATTTTTGTTAAAAAAGAAATAGTTCCGCTAGGCTTTCCTAATTTTAAGTAGAAAAGGTGTCTCTTTAGTCAGACGTGTGCCACTTCTAGTTTTCTGTGACAAATGCGGAAAAATCGACTTCCAATTTTTTAGAAAGTAATTATTCCCCAAAAAAGAAAAATAATTTTTCAAAAATAAAAAAACAACTAATTGTAGCTAAAATTAACTAATTTTTTAGTTTAGTAAATTTTTTTTATTGTAACAAAAATATTTGTAGTTCTTTTCTCCCTCTTTTTTTAAGAAATACATTTTTTTCTCTATCAATTATTTTTTGTTTGAAAACAAAAAATTTTTTTCTCCAAATTATACAATGAAAAGTTTTTTTCTAATTAAAAGCATTGATTAAAAAATGATTTTTGTTAACCTTGTTAAGACAGAATAGTCTGATTTGACAATTTGATTTGATTTGTGCGCGTCGGCGCATCTATTTGCTCTGATTAGCAGCCACCTCGATTTCATTTGATTTATCGGTTTGAATGTACACCCCTATTTCAAATTGATTTAGTTTCACACTGAGAAAATTAGCTACTAGTATTGTTATACTCGTAACTTATAATAAAAACATTTATTACAATTATTCCATTGTTCGATTCGTTCAATAATTCCTCCATTCGTTGGGAAATTGAAAAATAATAAAACTTGTTACAAAATGAAGGTATATTTTATATTTGCAAATTTTAAACAGAAAAAGAGAGAAAGAGAGAGAGAGAGAGAGAGAAAAAAATAGAGGAAGATATTTATTACGTTAAATCATTTATATCAGAAAAGAGGGAAAAGGAGATTTTTTTTTTTTAATTACAAATTTAATTGAAAAATGAAAAAATATTTTTTTGTATGTGGATTGAAATTTTCGTATATTCGGGTGTAAATTGACATAACCTGAATTAGTTAAAAATTAGTTAAACTAATTATTTATTAGTAAAATTTTTGATGACTTTTTGCTTCAGTAATTAGTATAAAAAAAACAAATTTAATTATAGTTACTGTTATAATTACAAATTATTATAATAATTAATGTGAACAAAATAATTATAATTATCAATTACAATTAATTATTAGTAGGGGAACATAGTCTAGGTCGGCCACCTTTTTGACTTTTGTTTATAACTTTTTTTTAAAAATGAATTTGGACAATTGAAGTATATGGTTGGAAAGTCCTGTTTAATAGGAACATTTTTTCTGTACAAAGTAAATTGACAGGTTTAAAAATGAAAAAGTTATAAAGATTTAAAAAAAAAAAAATTTGTAGTCCAGGTTGGCCATTACAGTCAAGGTCGGCCATGTTTAAAATTCAAAGGGCATTAATCGTTAAAAAATAAAATAACATGTTTGGAGTTACGGAAAATTGATTCTTTATTGTTTACAGTTTGTAACCTAATGAAATAACAAAATAATAACAATAAACAATATAAAAAAATAAATATAAATAAAAAAAAGTTTTGCACTAAAATATTAATAAAATTAAATAAAAATATTAATAAGATGATCAATTATATTATGAGTTATACAGAATTGCAGTTTTTGCAAATGAAGTAGCTCGTCCTCAACTTTGCGCATTTTAAACACATAGTGGCCGACCTTGACAGTAAGTAACATTACCGAATTGTTGTAACCATAAAGAAATACGTTTCGGGATTCGATTTTTTACTTTGTTTTCCTTTCAACCATGAGTCCCACAAATTTTCTGCATACTTGCCTTGACGATTCAATTTGTTTTTTATCTTTTATTAATGGTTTTTCACATTATGCACAAAACTTTTTTTGAGCTTTTTTTGTACCGACGTCACAGAAAACACAATTTTCGATTTTCCGAAAATGTAATTGAACAAAAAGTTAGGTTTCACTAAGACAAGCTTCGACAAAAATGCGCGTAGGTGGCGCTAGTGAACTTGAAAAAAAAACGCGAGTGGCCTACCTAGACAGTAGGCCAACCTTGACTACATTCCCCTACTTTTAAAAAAATAAAATTTTTGAAAATCAAACTTTGATGAACTTTCATTGAAAATTTTTGAAAGTAATTCAATTTTTAAAAAGTTTAATAAAAACTCTTCAAATGAAAATTTAAAAACTGAAATGAATGACAATTTGTTATAAAAAATTAACAAAAATATATTTTTTAAAAAACTAATACTCTAACTTAGATTTTTAAAAAATTTTAATAACTCAAATTCTCTTGAAATAAGTTAGATTTTTTAATATATAGTTAATTAATTATTAAAAATATTGAATTTATAGAAAAATTTTATTTAAAAACACTAAAAATTTGTACTTTTGAGAAGATACAAATGATTACAAAAATTCAATTATTTAAAAAAATTTCCCTCAATTCAATGATTTTCAATATTTATTATTTTAATAAAATTTTCCAAAAGAATTCAATTATTTAAACAAATTTTAATAAAATTTTACACAAACATTCAATTATTTTCATAAATAATAGAATTTCCACAGGAATTCAATTAATTAGAATGGCATTTTCAAAAAAATTTCGAAATGATCAATTACCTAATAAAATTTTTATACAATTCTTCACAATAATTCAATTACTTTCACTGATAATAAAATTTTTCATGGAAATTCAATTAATTAGAATAATTTTTAATAAAATTCTTGGCAACTGTTCAATTATTTTCATAAATAATAAAAATCATTGCAGAATTTCAAATTATTTTTAATACAATTTTACAGGAATTGTTCGAGAAATGTAATTATTAGAAAAAATTTAATTTCAATTCCGCGAAAAAATGAATTATTTAAAAAATGTTTTTTTAATTCTTTAGAAAAAATAAATTATTTACAAAAATATTAGATTTTTTTCACAGGAATTAAATTGTTTTAAAATATTTTTAAAAAATTCTTCCCAAGAATTTAATTATTTACATAAATAATTCTATTCGAAAGAATTTAATTATGTCGATAAATAAAAAAATTATTCCCGAAAATTCAATTATTTTGAGGCATTTTAATAAAATTCTTTGCAAAATTCAATTATTTTCATAATTATCAATATTTATCAAAAAAATTCAATTATTTTTATAAATAACAATGTTCATTAAAAGAATTCAATTATTTTTAAAAGTAATAAATTTCTTCTGTAATAAATAAAATTTGTAATAAATTCAATTATTATAAAAAATGCTATTAAAATCGTTCGCAAGAATTGAATTATTTTCATAAATAATAAAATGCTTTTTCAGAATTCAATTATTTTAAAAAAATTTTTATAAAATACCACATAGATATTCAATTATTATTGTCAAAAATTTTTATAGAATTCTTTGTAAAATTTAATTATTTTAAAAAATGTTTCGCAATTCAATAATTTTTAATATCTACTATATTCTTCGAATGAATTCAATTATTAAAGTTAAATAACAAAATTATTCCCGAAAATTCAATTATTTTGAGGCATTTTAATAAAATTCTTTGCAAAATTCAATTATTTTCATAAATAAAAATATTCATCACAAGAATTCAATTATTTTCGTAAATAATAAAATTCTTTTTAGAAATTCAATTATTTTCATAAATAATAAAATGCTTTTTAAGAATTCAATTATTTTCAAAAAATTGTTATAAAATACACAGGTATTCAATTATTGTCAAAAATTTTAATAGAATTTTTTTAAAAATTCAATTATTTTTAAAAACTTTTCGAAATTCAATTATTTGTAATATCTACTATTTTCATAAAATTTCCAAACAGAATACAATTATTTAAAAATAATTTTGTAATATATTCTTTGTAAGAATCAATTTTTTTGATGATTCATAGAAATTTCTCAGGAATTCAATTATTTAAATATAAATATATAAAAATTGTTCGCAAGAATTGAATAATTTTTATAAAATATTTAAATTCTTTCATTAGGCAAATGTCAGGAAAATAAAATATAGAATGGAATTTTTGTCAGTTTTGTAAAGTTTATAAAACAAGTTTTTTTTGGTCGTCAAGTTTAATTTTTCCATAGCTACTTTTTTTACTGCTTTTTTTTACATGGAGAAAAATATAAAGTAACTTTTACTACTTTTGTAGTAAAAAATTTTCAGTAAAGCAATTCTTGGTAATTTTTACTAATTTTGGAGTAAATTTTTCTACGTTTGAATTACATATTTGTAAAAATTAGTAAAATTTACTTCGAACGTTGGAAAAATCTTACTCCAAAAGTAGTAAAAATTAGCAAAAAAAAAAAAAAAATGCTTTACCGGAAATTTTTTTACTATAAAAGTATAGTAAAAGTTACTTTATATTTTTCTACTAGTTTGAAAGCCACTTTTTGAAAATTAATATTATCGAGTGCAAAGTATGAATACGAAATAAATAATTTTTTTTTCTTTAAACTATTGTAAGTAATGTTTAAGGGTATGTAAGAGATTGTAGATGTCGCTATTACACCATATATCGGAGAATAAACGTTGGAAAATTAGCGTTTTGTATCCGCGTTGGTACTCGCGCAACGATAACCTTGCCCGTGTCGTGTTCCATCGTCAAGGCTTTAGTATAGGCTTGCCCATATTGTACAAGAACAATGAGCAAAGAGAAATATTGATGAACCTTGTAGGAGGGAGAGGGTGAGTGGGGCCGAGAGGGGGGGGGACGGTTGGCTAAGCGTCGTGTGCGCGTGCGAAACGACGCGTCGGCAACGAAGAGAAAGACAAGGATAACGCGAAAGAGAGACTGAATGGAATATACGCTTAATATTTCAGCATCGCGAAATTCCACCTCTGAATCATTAACCACCCTCCCGCCGTTACCGTCGTCGTACAGTACTCCATCGGTATCCCCCAGAACCAACTTCAACCAACCCCCCCCTCACTTCCCCACTCACCGAAACTCTTGGATTCTTCATTTCTATGAACATAATTTATTCACTCGCCTCCCCCCCCCTCTCTCTACACACTCTACTTTTTGATAGATTTTTTATAAAAAAAATTTTTTTTTTTCCCTCATGAATATTATTTATTTATTTTAATTGATAAAATTTAATTATAATTCATTTAATTAATTTCTTCAATAGCACCGAATATTCCGTATCCTTTTTCTTCAGTATAAAAGATAATTAATAATTAAAATTTAAAATTAATTTTATTAGAAATAATAATAAATAAATAATAATTTTAGTTAGACAAATAAATTTATTATTTGAGGCCGTTCAAAAATATTTAATGCTTTCAGGAGGGGGGGGGGAGTTACGATGAACATAATTTTGTTTAAATAAAAAAAAGTTGGCAATGAAATCACGAATTAAAGTCGTTTGAATAAGAATATGTTAAAGAAAATGAAATAATAGTTTTTTTTTTTTATTAAAATATTTCGTTACTTAGGAAAAGGTGTGTCGTAAAACGAATTTTTCGTAATAAAAATACAACACTTTAGGAAAAATATGAGAAAGCTTTATTGCAAGTTAAAATTTTATATGCATTTTCTATATTTTATAGTTAAGTATCATATATTTTTTTTTTTTCTAAGTTTTAGTATTCTTTTCCGTGTGGAATTCACTTTACGACACTTTTTCCCGAAATCGTAAAGTATTTTAATAAAAATTATATTATTTCTTTCAGCGCTGAATATAATATACGCGAAGACTTTTTAAGAATATTAAGAAAGTCTTGAAATTTGCACTAAATGTTTTGTGTGTTGGAATATTAAAAAAAAGAAAAAAATAATAATTCTACCATTTTTTGAAAATAAAATAATTTTTCTCACTTGAGAAATATTTTTTTTTTTTTCTAACGAGATTCTTTTATAATAAGAATCAAGAGAGATTGTTAATACCCCAAGAGAGATTTTTTTAGTTATCGTTTGAAACAAAATTCCAAATAAAGTTTAAACAACAATCTTATTTCGAGATTCAAAGTTTCTTTAAAGGAAAAATAGTTACGTTCAACAGATGCAATTTTCAAGTTTCGCATCTCCTCTCCCTCTCTCTCTCTCTCTTTTTCTCTTCTAGTTCCTGAGAAAAACACGTTGCTTTTATTTCTTAAAGTTAGAAAATTTTCCGGCAAATATATAAAATTCTTATGCGAAAAATTTCATAAGAGAAAATTTATATTTTTCCCTCCATTTCCAGACGAATAGTTTTGTATTTTTCTTTTTTATCCTTTTTTTTCTCTCAAAAATAATATGAATATAAAATATTTCCTTTGTATTTTGAATTGTGCAAAGGAAGAAATAAATTTTTGTCGATAATTTATGAATTTTTTTTTTCGAAAAAAATGAAGTGAATGAAACGTATTGAAAAAATTTTGATTCTTAGTTATTTAAGGGAAAATGGAAATTTTTTCTTTTTTAAAATTGTTTTCTTTGTATTATTTTCACTGAAAGGAAATTGTTATCGAACTTCATATAAAAATATTTTATTTTATTAATTTAGAAAAATAATAAAAACCGAAATTTGAGTGTCAAAATTCAAAAATTTTAAATTCAAACTTTTTTTGAAATTAAACAACTTATAAAAAATTGTTAGAAAACATGACTGACTGATAAAATAATTATTTTATCACTTTTATCACTTTAATTCAACTATTGTTTTCCGGAATTTTTAACTAAAATTCTTCTTTAAATTAATTATTTTTAATAATTTTTAAAAAATTTCTTTGTAAATTTTCAAATTCTTTTGTTTACAATTCAATTTTACGAAATTTCTCTAAATTTGAATTAGTAAAAATGTTTACTAATTGTAATTAGTGACTGACTTTTTGCTTTTGAATTAATAAATTTTACTATTAAATTAGTAGAAACTACTATTTATTCGTAAAATCTGCTAATTTTAAAGCAAAAAGTATTTATTAGTAAAATCTGCTAATTTAAAAGCAAAAAGTCAGTCACTAATTCAAATTAGAAAACATTTTTACTAATTCAAATTTAGAGAGTTTAATATTCAAGTATTATCTAAAATTTTAACTAAAATTCATATTTAAATCAATTTTTATTAAAAAATTTTACGAGAATTCAATTATTTAAATACAAAAAATACAAAAATAAATAATTTATTGAAGAATTGAATGTTCTTTAAAATTGAACTCTCATAAAGAATTTTATCAACAAATTTTTTTATAGGTAATTAAAATTTTTGTAACGAATTTTAATAACATTTTTAAGAATAATTTTATTTTTCGAGAAATTAGATTAAAATTCCAATAAAAAATAATTGAATCTCTGTAGAAAATTTGATTGAATTGACAAAAGTTTTTTTGAAAATAATTGAAATTTTGCCAAGAATTTTATTAAAATTTTTAAAAATAATTGAATTTTGGAAAAATTTTTTTTTATTTTTAAAAATAATTGAAATTTTAAAGAGAATTTTATTTGAACTTTAGACCATAATTGAATTTCTGCGAAGAATTTTATTATTTTTGAAAATAATTAAATTCTTATTGAGACGTAATTAAAATATTTTTAACGAATTTCAATAACATTTTTAAGAATAATTTCATTTTTCGAGAAATTAGATTAAAATTCCAATAAGAAATAATTGAATCTCTGTAGAAAATTTGATTGAATTGACAAAAGTTTTTTTGAAAATAATTGAAATTTTGCCAAGAATTTTATTAAAATTTTTAAAAATAATTGAAATTTTGCCAAGAATTTTATTAAAATTTTTGAAAATAATTGAATTTTGGAGAAATTTTGTTTTATTTTTAAAAATAATTGAAATTTTAAAGAGAATTTTTTTTAAACTTTAGACCATAATTGGATTCCTGCGAAGAATTTTATTATTTTTGAAAATAATTGAATTCTTATTGAGACGAATTTTAATATTTCTTTTTAAATAATTGAATTCTTTTGTGAAATTTTATTGAAATAGTAGATATTGAAAATAATTGAATTTTGATAAATTATGGAAATTAAATTTCTGCGAAGAATATTATTAAAATTATTTTGAAAAAAAATTGAATTGTTATAAAAAGTGTCATTAAAATTTTTGAAAAAAATTTAATTCTTTCAAAGAAATGTAATTAAAAATCTATTGACAATAATTACTTAAATTCTAATAAATAAATTATAGGAAGTCTTTTTAAAATAAGTGAATTTCTTTGATGAATTGTATTAAAAATAATTGAAATTCTGCGCTGAGTTTTATTATTTAAAATAATTGAAAACCTATGAAGTTTTTTATTATTTATAAAAATAATTGAACCTCTTTAAAAAATTTTGATTATTTATCAAAATAATTGAAAACCTATAAAGTTCTTTAGTATTTTTAAAAATAATAGAATCTCTTTAAAAAAATTTGATTATTTACGAAAATAATTGAATTATTGCGAATAAATTTTCATAGAATTTATAAAGAATTTTAAAATAATATTTATATCCAACAATAATTTCTCTCAGAGATTTTCGGTAAAATAAGATCATCATCCCTCGCTTGGAATGTTCGTCTTGTAATTGAAGTAGAGAGACACACTAGTACAGCTATATTTAAGATTATATCATTATTTATAGCGACTTTGTCTACTATGAAAATCCCAACTCTGTATATTTCTAGTCTCTCAATTCTTGGACACTTTAGCACTAATTTTATGCTCGTCTCTTTAATCACATCTCATTTTACGTTAAAAATTATATATCATATCCCTCCACAGATGCTTCTCATTATTCATGTAAAAATAAGTTTGTCATTCTTGGCAGTAATTTTCTTAATTCTTTTCTATTTTCGAAACTATTTAAACTAATTTAGAATATTATTTGATTTAGAATTTCATCTCAATTTTTTGGAGGATGGATGTAAAAAAAATTTATTATTAGTTAAAAAGAGAAGTCTAATTTTCTTCATTCGATTTTTTCGTTATTTAATAGAAATTTATAGTTTCTAGCAAGCGAATTTAATGTCAGGTGTAAAAAATTCTAATTCTTTATAAGAATTAAATTTTAAGAAACAATATTTAAAAAAGAAATTGTTTTCGAATAATTTTTTTTCTGCAAAAATATTAAGAAACGGAAATATTCTAATGTTTTTCTTCTCAAAAGAAAAAAAAATGAGTTTGTAAAACAATATCGAGACTTGTATAAAAGTTAAATTTAAAATTTAAATATATAAAAAAGTTTTCTGATTAGAGTTAAAATTCTGTTTTATTGCTGAATATCCAGTGTATTTTTTCTAATCTCGAGGGAAAAATCTCACACGTGAAATCATGTCTGATATGCCCCTGCGATTTTTATAACCTTCGCGCTATAGATATACTACAAAGAGAGAAGCAGAAACGGGTTCATCCTTTTTTTTTTCATCTCGTATTTTTTCATATATATATATAACTGACCTCTCCTCCCCCGCTGTTTCATCGGTCGCGAAAGTAATGTCCCTTTCGTTTTGGGAGAAATTTTCTGTCGACTGCGGGGAATTTGACGCTCCGACCTCTCAAGGTCACGCGAGCATCTTCAGTGTTACAATATAGAGTTGAGATGAGCTCTTCTCTCGGGAGAAAAAAGAATAAAAAGAGCGCGGATTTTCGCACACATATAGGTGTCGGAAGTTGAACGACTCAAAGGGTGGCCAGTCTAAATCATTCCCTTCGCGAGGGCGAAGGGCGTTAGTATACTGTTTGCAGTTAAACAATATTACGCAGTAAAATTTATGGCCCGCCTCGTTCTCCCTCGTCGCACCCTTACTAACCACTCGGCAACACACGTAGAGAGAAAAAATTGAGAGAGAGAGAGAGAGAGAGAGAAAAAAAGAGTGTATCAACGTACGTGCGATATGAGAAATACGCACGTTATGACCGGTACCACCCTTTACGTTACCGGCTTTTACGGACCTCCGTGTTCTCGTCTGCACGATGCCTTGTCACCCTCGCTCTCGCAAAACACGACCATCTATACCTCCTCGCGCACAAAATCTAATATTCGTGGTCAGGAATTTTACGCAAAAAAGAAAATTGATTTCCGACTTTTGTTCTTATTATCGCAGCTTTGGAAAAATTTTAAATATTTTTCTAGTGGAGAAAATTTCAATTGGATTTAGTTGGGACATGAAGCTGAAGTTGGCACTTAATTATCTCAGGCTTCACAGTCTGTCCCCTATTTCCCTAAAAGTCCCCTTTTTTTAACTTTGGCCCCTAAACGTACCCTATTTTGAAAATTTCCCCCTAAATTTCCCCTATTTTTTTCTTTTATCTTTTAATGATAAATTCACACCAAATTTATCAAAGTGCCGTTGAAACTTTCAATTGGAAACTTTTGTTTTGAAAGTTTCAAATCTTGAAATTTATTATCGATGAAAATTTTCATGAAATTTATAAAATTTGTAAGATTAGTATTTTGGTGAAGTCAAGTCTCAATTATTTTTAAAAGTTGGTTTTTTTTTGTAATATTATTTATTATTACAAAAGTTTTAATGCAATTATCTTGATAAATAACAAAATTCTTCACAGAAATTCAATAATTTTTAGGAATTTTAATAAAATTCTTTACAAAAATCAATTATTTTCATAAATTTCAATATTTATCCCAAGAATTCAATTATTTTCAAAAGTAATAAAATTCTTCGAAGAAATTCAATTATTTTTAAAAAATTTTCACCAATATCTCGTCAAGAATTCAATTATATTTACAAATAGCGAAATTTTTCGCCAAAAATTCAATTATTTTCAAAAATTTATAAAAATCTTTGCAAAAGTTCAATTATTTTCAAAATTTTTTGCAATTCAATAATTTTCAATATTTACTATTTTCATAAAATTTATCAACAGATTTAATTATAGAAAAAACTTTTTGATACAATTCTACGAAAAGATTCAATTATTTTCATAAATAATAAAATTTCATTTACGAATTCAATTATTTTCATCACTGAATTTCAAATATTTTTAATACAATTTTAAATAAATTCCTTGAAAAATGCAATTATTATTAAAAATTTTATTAAAACTTGAGGAAAGAATTCAATTTTAAGAAACATTCAATTATTCAATAAAACAATAGAATTCTTTGCAATAATTCAAATATTTTCATAAATAACCCGTGTAGAAATCACCATGCTATGCCTAAAATGATTATTGGCCCTAGCTTGGACCTAACTTGGCAACCCCTTTTTATATATCCTAGGCTGGTCCTAACTTGGTACTAGCTAGGAGATCCAGTTATGACTTAGAAAAATTTTTAGGAAAATAAAGTGTCAAAATTGATACATGAAAAACATGTAAAAATTGATAAATATTCTCAATTAATATTTATAAAATTAATTGATAATCACATTTGTTTAAACAATTTATTGTTTGACATAAATCAGAAAATTATACAAATACTATAAAATAAAGTTAATTTATTAATTTATTAATTCAGCAATTGTTTAAACAAATAATTGTTATTTACTAACTTTTTACACAATCAACCTAGAAACTAGCAGTTTTTTCTAATTTTGCAATAAGTAAATACTCAGATTAGTTAATTGCAAAATTTTAAAAGACTACAAGTGTCTAGACGCTTTATTGTCTTAAGAATTAATAAATAACAACAATTTTTTGTTTAAACAAATGCTGAATTGTTAAAATTATAAATTATCTTCATATTTCACTACTCAAGTGTAATAATCGCGAAGTTAGATAAAAAACTGCAAATTTTTAAGTAATTTGTTACAAAAGTTAATAAAACAGCAAAATTTATTTATTTATTTAAAGTTTAAACAGATACAGACTGCAATATAATTATCATTAGTAAAATATATTTCTAATTTCGTTCGCTGATTTTAAGTTTCGTTTAAGTTGGTGCTAAACACTAAGAGATATTGCAATTCGAATGTGGGCTGACCCACCCAGGTCCAACCCAGGACCTACCTGGGCTTCCTAGTTTCATTAGCCAAATTTTTTAAGTCCAAGTCTAAAAAATTTTTTGCAACAAAAAATTAATGCTTAAAATGATTTAGAATAATGAAAAACGTGTTTTTAACATAAATTTTTTTGACATTTTTTTAAAAAGTGGATCACCCGCTTAATTAATTAGGAAAAATTTCCAAGTCCAAAAGACGAATATTTTTTTTAGACCAAGAAATTAATGTTAAAAATGATTGAGAGCAATGAAAAACCTGTTTTTAACGAAAATGTATAGATATTTTTTTTCTTGATATAATATAAAAATATTAATTTTTGAATTTTTATATTTGGATATTATTTTATTATTATTGTTGTTGTTAAACTATTTTTTTTATTCATTATCGTGTATTAGTGTCAATAATTACTATATTGAATCATCAAAAGCAAGTCCACAAGTCACTGACAATAAAAATTTTCATCTCAACTAGTTTCATTAGCATAGTGGTTAGGGCGTTAGTCTCGTAGTCCGTAGGTCGTAAGTTCGATTCCCGCGTGCGTTAGATTTTATTTACTTCTTAGGTTTGCGTTTATTCCGATTTTTCTGCATTGTATTCGTATAAGTATGCAATTTAATGATTATATATACTGTAAAATAATTTAATTAACAAATTTCTAATTTTTTTTATAATTTTTAATGTATATATTAGAGGAATATATATTAATCTCTACATATACTAACATTATTTATGAATTCGCTTTTGGTCATCACTTAATTGAAAAAAATAATAATTAATTAAAACTAATACTTATTATTAATAATTTAGGTTATTTCTTTAACAAATATTATTAACTAATTAAAATTATAATGAAATAGAAAATACTGTCTGAGATGGTCCTTTCTAGGTCCTAAAATGGACCCATAAACTGGTCCTAACTAGGCTCCCAAGTTAGGACCAGGCTAGAATCGCATCATCACCCATTGTTGGTCCAACCTACACTGCCAACCTAGGACCAAGCTATTAACAGGGCAAAATAGGTAGGACCTGGCTAGGACCAATTTTCATTTTCCACACGGGAACATTTAATTCGTCGCAGAAAATCAATTATTTTCAAAAATTTTTAAGTAATTTTACAAAAGAATTCAATCAGCTTGATAAAAAACAAAATCGCATAAATTCTTCCCATAAAATCAATTATTCTAAGGAATTTTATAATAAAATTCTTTTCCAAAATTCAATTATTTTGATAAATATCAATATTCATCACAAGAATTCAATTCGCTTTTGAAAAGTAATAAAATACTTTGCAAAAATTAAATTATTTTCAAAATTACTAAAATTCTTTGAGAAAGTTCAATTATTTTCAAAATTAATAAAATTCTTTGAGAAAGTTCAATTATTTTCAAAATTAATCAAATTCTTCGCAGAAATTCAATTATTTTTAAAGAATCAACAAAAAATTGTGAACATTTCAATTATCTTTATAAATGAATAGCAAAATTCGTCAACAAAATTCAATTATTTTCAGGAATTTGAATAAAATTCATTTTAAAATTCAATTATTTTCATAAATAATAAAATTCTTTGACAATATTCAATTCTTTTGAAAAGTAATAAAATACTTTGCAAAAATTAAATTATTTTCAAAATTACTAAAATTCGTTGAGAAAGTTCAATTATTTTTAAAATTAATCAAATTCTTTGAGAAAGTTCAATTATTTTCAAAATTAATCAAATTCTTCGCAGAAATTCAATTATTTTTAAAGAATCAACAAAAAATTGTGAACATTTCAATTATCTTTATAAATGAATAGCAAAATTCGTCGACAAAATTCAATTATTTTCAGGAATTTGAATAAAATTCATTTTAAAATTCAATTATTTTCATAAATAATAAAATTCTTTGACAATATTCAATTCTTTTAAAAAGTAATAAAATACTTAGCAGAAATTAAATTATTTTCAAAATTTTTTTAAAAATTCTCGTCAAGAATTAAATTATCTTAATTTATAAATAGATAGGAAAATTTCTTCTCAAGAATTAAATTAGGTATTGTCAAAAATTTTTGAAAAATTCTTCTCAAGAAGTCAATTATTTTCAAAAATTTTAATAAAATCCTTCTCATGAATTCAGTTGTTTTCAAAAATTATTATTTAAATTCTTCTCAGGAATTCAATTATTTTAAAAAAAAAATTGAATAAAATTCTTTAAAAAGTTTTCAATTATTTTCAAAAATTGTTATAAAATTCTTTAATATAATAAATTTCATTAAACTTTTAATTAAATTCCATAAAAGAAATTAGATATTTTCAAAAGTTAATAAAATTCTTCGTTTTCGAATAATTTTACGTTTGAAGAAATTTGCAAATAAATTTAACAGAACATTTTTTTGAGTATCTAATAATTTTGAGAGTGAATCAGAATATTCTTTAGAGTCAGGAAAAAAGTGAAAGTTGTGTTTGGAAAATTGAAAATCAGGGAAAAGTCAGGGAAAAATAAAGTTACATTTTTGTGGGAATCCTGTATAAATAAATTATATTTCTATTATTTAACCAATTTTTATGGTCCCCTAAAAGTCCCCTATTTTTTAATTTTCAGTCCCCTGTTTCCCCTAAAATACTTTTTAGGGGCACTGTGAAGCCTGTTATCTGCACTTATTTTATTTTTCAAAATTTTATCTCAGTATTGAAAAGAAGAAATTTTATAGTTTGTGCGGTAAAAATCCTTCCGGAAATTTTTTCACATAAGTCTTTTTAGCGAATATGCTAAAATAAATAAAAGTAACTCTACATTTTATTCGTGAAGAAGTATAGTATAACCAAAACGAATCTGAAAAAATATTTTCCCTCTATAAATCATTGTATAATGAATGTGAAATAGTAATATCGTAAAGAGAGTGCATTTGCACGGTTCGTCAAAAATATATATATATGTGCCCAATACATTGAACGCACGTGCGAATTTTTCTTTTTTCCGCGGCTATATTTATGTCTATAGTGAATATACATATAGTAATAGTAGTCTTGTATTCTCGCGGCGCTAAACGCGATATTAGAAGTGTAAAAGGTGTGTTATAACGGCACCGCGTCAACAATGATGGTAAACGAAGAACGAGTCATTGGGTAGTGCATATGCCTTGGTATAACGACGCCCACAGGGGCACTGATGAAAGGATATTGCTCGCTTTTATGACTCGCGCTGAGTAAACACACAGGCAAAAAAAATAAAAAGAAAAAAAAGAATACGCACATTCGTCCTATCAGGAAAATACGCAATTTTTCACTGCATATGTAATTTCTACCGTGATTTTCAACAATATAAGGTACACTATAGAGTCATGTATATGTATAGATTCATATGCTGCTATAGTATCCCGAACATATATACTACTAAAATAGTTATTTTACCCTAACTTTTTTTTTTAATAATCGAAAACTGTTCTTTAATGCGATCGAGGGATATTATTAACTATACTAGTTAAAAAAATGCCCGCGTGTAGTTTCTTTGTTCTGGTGTCAATAGATAATTAGCGATTATACAGCAGTGATTCCAGATGATTAAAACGACAAATCTTCAAACTTTTCTTATTTATCTTCAAAAATCTTTAAACTAAGCAAAAAAATTTCCTCAGAGTTTGGATATAATTTTTTCTAAAATATGATAAATGAAATTAAATTTCAAACACAATTTTAAAGAAATAAATTAATATTATTGTGTTTGAATCTGTTTGCAGTTTAAAATTAGTTTTTGTTTGCTTCTCAACTTTTTTAATAAATTTTCTTTTTCAATGTTTTGAATTTTAAAAATTAATGCACTAAAAATTACTAAATTCTTGCAAAGTTTTTATCAAAAAATTTCAAAATAATTAGTCATTTGATTTTTATCAAAATTTTTTTCAAATAATTGAATTCTTTCGAGAAAATTTAATTAAAATTGTATTGAAAATAATATTGAATTCTCGCAAAAAATATTATTATTTATAAAATCGAATCGAATTCTTCCAAAGAATGTTATTAAAATTATTGAAATTAATTTAATTCTTAACAAGAATTTTATTACAAATTTTTTTAAATAATTGAATCTTTTCGTGAAATTTGATTAAAATTGTTTTGAAAATAATTGAATTCCTGAGATGAATTTTACTGTTTTAAATAATTTAATTCTTGCAAACAATGTTTTATTAAAATTTTTTGAAAATAACTTAATTCTTATCATTAAAAATTTTTTTAAATAATTTAATTCTTGCGAAAAATTTTATTATTATTTTTGAAAATAAATAAACAAGAATAGTTAATTATGAAGTTAATAAGCGAATTTAAAAAATTTTTAATCTGAAATTATTCAAAAATTAATGTTGATATTTGAAAATAAAAAATTTTTTAATTTGCAAAATAATAAATGGAACAGTAACATGGTTTATTTATATAATTTAAATGTTTAAAAATATTTTCATTATTACTTGATATATACACAGCCTTCGTAAAGTTTTCAAAAAATCTTGAAGTTTTTTTCAATATTTCTTTAAATAAATTTTCTAAATAATAAAATTCTTTGCAGGAATTAAATTATTTTTAATCAAATTTAAATAAAATTACACGAAATAATTTAATTATTTTCAAAAATTTACATAAAATTCAATTTCAACAAGAATTTTAAATTCTCTAAATATAATTCAATTATTCTCAAAATATTATTAAAAAATTCTATATAAAAATTAAATTACTTTCAATGCAATTTTTAAATACATTCGTCAAAAAAATTGAATGAATTCAATTATTTTCAAAAAATAATAAAATTCTTGTGATAAATTCTTCACAAAAATTCAATTATTTTCATAAATAATAAAATTTCTAGAAAAATTTCAGCAATTTTGATAAAATTCTTTAAAAAAATTAAATGATCTTTAAATATAATTTCAATTATAATACCGATTAATTTAATTATTTTCAGAAATTTCACAATAAATGCCTATTAAATAAGTGCCTATTAACAATAAAAAAATGGGTGAAAAATGAATTTCATAAAAAATCGAAATTTACAAAATTTATAAATGCTTTGCTAGCATTATTATTATTAGTATAATTTTTTTTATTTTAAATTATGTTATCTTTAATAATAGTAATTGTTTATTTTTTTAATAAGGAGGAAGGATTAATAATTACAGATTACATCTTTGAAATTTTTTTTTTGATAAAATGTTTTCATGGCGAAACTTAAAAAATAATAATATTTAAATAAATTAATGTGTAATAATTTAAATTCTTTTTAATTTTTCAATTAAATTTAATTTAATCTTGAATTATTCTACACATTTAACAATGTATCAATTATTCTGAGAAGATAAAGAATATTTATTTCAGTAAAATGTTTTCCTGGAATAAGAAAAAAAAAATTATTTATTAAATTTATTTAGTTTTAACAATTATTTGGCTGAATAATTTTTTTATTTTAAATTAAATTATCAATTATAATAGTAATTTATTATTTTTTTAATAAGGAGGAAGGATTCATAACAACAGATTAGGCATATATTTTTAAATTTTTTTTTTGGAAAAAATGTTTTCCTGGAAAACTTAAAAAATAATAATATTTAAATAAATTAATGTATAATAATTTAAATTCTTTTTGATTTTTGAATTAAATTAAATTTAAGCGTGAA
Source organism: Leptopilina heterotoma (assembly GCF_015476425.1). Lineage (NCBI taxonomy): Eukaryota > Metazoa > Arthropoda > Insecta > Hymenoptera > Figitidae > Leptopilina > Leptopilina heterotoma. The sequence continues at coordinate 6,529,112 of NW_025110833.1, forward strand.
TTATTCTACTCATTATTCAATCATCAGAAGTCTTTATCTTTAAACCCAGGGTTTAATTTTAATCAGGGTTTCCATCACCGCTGATTTAGAAACAGCAAATTTATTTCTTGATCAGAAAAATATATACGAAAGTCTAAAATTGAACAAAAATTGTATTCTCAATTCATTTGCTTTAGTTTAATTTGCAATTTTTCGAGTCATAAATGAAATTTTCATGACGAACTGAGTTAAAGAACGATTTTACCCTTTTCTTCGGAGAGTTGAGGGAAAAGTAGGAGGCAGAGAGAAGGGGTGGAGTCCAGAGGTTTGGAGTGAATTCCCAAGAAAGGAACGATAACTTATTTACTTTGGGCAATTGCTTACATGAAGTTATGGCATATTGAAACACCCTATAGAGTCACTTTATAGCTGAATTTCACTTTGATAACCGGCTAGGGGGAGTTCGGGCGACTAGGAGGTACGGATGGACTACGTCTCTTTGTACCTTAAATTTAATTACGACGGCCATCTTCGTTTTCCGTTCGAAACGTAACTTCGTTACTGAGAAACATGCCTGCCTAAGTATCGCAGGTTGTGACCATGCGATGCTTTCCAAGTACACATATATATAATAGCAAAAGACAATGTCCTGGTCAATACATATAGTCACACTGTAATTTTATTTCTTCTTCATCGTAATTCAACCCCCCCCCCCCCCCCCCGCCTCTCCCCGAACTCTCGCAAATATATTTTTTTTGTCAGGAAAAAAAATATCCCATCAATTTCTCATCAAAAGGTTGAATTTCATCTTCTTGTATATATATGTTTGTCTTTCTTGATTAAGCTTTTATTTTCTAATATTTATTTTTATTTAATTGAAGAATTTACGAATAATTGAAATTTCGTATAAAATTGAATATTGCAAACAAATGGGATTTGAAAATTGTCGAAGAACACTTTTTCGAAAACTATTAAAAATTTAAAAATAATCGAGATTTAAAGAAGAATTTTTCGAGTCCTGCACAAGACTTTAAGATATTCATACGAAATATTGTTAATATTAGTGAAATTATTTAAAAATTTAATTACATAACCGCATAGTTGAAATTTGAAAAAATTCATGCAACGAATTTCCGAAAATCGGGAAGTTTAATGAATGTAAAAGCAAACCGCATGGGTGCGGTAATTGCGCGCACAAATCCGAAGAAAGAGCATAAGAGAGGTTTTTTTTATATTTCATTAATAAAATATAATTATAATATAATCAAAAATGTCTAGGAAAATTCAAAACAAATGTCACGAGCGAACTATTTCTTTAGATAATTGTTCACAATAGTCACAATCGAAGAATTTTTGAAATAAGAAAAAAATGGTGAACGATCAAAACACACAAAATCTTAAACTTGATTATATATTTTTACTTTTAGCGACTAATAAAAATTATTATTAAGAACTGGAATATTTGCATATCCTCCCACAAAAAAGAGATATAAAATCTTGTTAAGTCACCTCTAACATGGTTATAAAAACAGCAAATTATTTGCATGTTTCAAGACTACTTTACGACTCCTATCAGATTTTTTATTTTCTTTTTATTATAAAATTATAAAATTATATATATACATATATATAAAGAAATGAATGAATCCAGTTTTTTATTTATGAAAATAAAGTTGATTTTATTGTTGTCATATAAAATATAACTTAATTGGTATCCTCATTAGGAAATGTATATATGTGTACAAATATTAATATTGCCTATGTCTTTTCAGTATAATTAGAATATATTTTATTTTTTGCAATATTATGTTGTAATTGGAGGTTCTTTTACTATAATTTTACAGTCGTTAAAAAGTGCTTTTTGAATTTTCTTAGTTGATGGCAATTATAGTTGTTTGATCGTTTTTTTGCAATTTTAGACTCGAATCATTAAATAAGTGAATGACTGCGACAAGATGAATCATCTGTTGAAATTTATGGAATTAGTGTTCGTTTAGGGTGTTTCCAGAATAACTTTTTTTTCATCGACACGAACTTTTGTTGAACTATCAGAAAGATGTGCGAATAGTATAAGTTTTAGCTCTATCGTGCACTGGAAAAATATTAAGTATATCTTAAAAGTAACTTTTCAGTTACTTTTAAAATACAATTTTTTTGGACTGTTGGTCCTTACCATGTCCAACTATTATATACGGTAAAGAAACAAATATTAATTTTCTAGATTTAAATTTAAGTAAAATAACAATTTTGATTAATTTCTTATTAATTTGAATCCTTTAATCATAATTGAAAAGAAAAATTTTGTTCTGTGTTAGCCTTAACAGTTTTTAAATGGCCGAATAAGTGTATATTTGATTCGTTTTAGATTAGGAGCGACAAGAGTTGATGCTAACTCATATTCTTCCGTTTACGTTTGCGATTCCGGTTTTATATTCTGCTTTGTAGCCTTTAGAAGCGGCTCTGATGGTTGTCCAATTGGGCAAAGATTGAAAAAGAACTCGAAAACGATGACAACTTTATTCAGCAAATTGAGAGTCCATATTAATTAATAATATTTTCGAACAGGTGGTAGTCTAATCTGGCATATTATTTAATCATTGTAAGATTAAATTGTAAAAGTTTCTATACTCAAAGAATCAGAAATTGTAAATTATTTTATGAATCATATTACAGAAGTAACAATGCTGTTATCACTCAATATTTAATAGACTTAGTAGATAGGCTAATGAACTTCTTAATTGCAAAGATTTTTTTGATGACAATTCTACTAGATTCACTGGATTATTACGTAGAAATATACTGAAATCATTGCCCAAACAGAATCGAAACTTTTCTAAAAGTTGAAATTACCTTGACTGCAATGTTCAGAATCTTTAGTTATAACTAAAGATTCCGAACATTGCAGTCAAGGTAATTTCAACGAGGCTCTTTAAAGTTGTAGTAATTCTTTAAATTTCGACTGTTTTTCAATGTTTGACGCGAAAGTTGACTGAACATTGCAAGAAAGTTTAAAATTTCTTCAACTCTCATGCAATGTTCAGTCAAACATTGAATAACATCGGGCATGCAACTTCAGGTTTCATGAGCTTCGCAACTAAAGATTCCGAAGGTTGCAGTCAAGTTAATTTAAACTTTCAGAAAATTTTCGCTGTTGTTTAGTAAGATCATCCTTTTTAGTATAAAATTGATAACTTACTTGTATATTACAAGATTATGTATAAATTTTAGATTTTTAGTTTTTAGGAATGCTTATGTATGACAGGACAAGTCTCGTTTACAATAAATCAAATCAAATCGCTTTTTGGTACATACTGCGCTAGTAGTCTAAGGGACAGTTTCACCAACACCGATTAAAAGTTAATCAATGGTTAAAGTTCTTTTAACTGTCCATTATTGGTCGGTTAAGGATTTAGGACAGTTTCACCAACTCCGATTAAAAGTTACACTGTAAAAAATTTTTGGGGAAAATTCCCCAAAATCTTGGTGACGCAATTTTAACCAAAAAAGGTAAATTTCCACCAAGAAAACTTGGGGAATTTTCCCCAAGAAAACTAGAGGAATTTTCCCTTTAAAATCTTGTGGAATTTTCCCTTTAAACCCTTGGGGAATTTTCCCTTTATAATCTTGGGGAATTTTCCCCAAAAAACTTTAGGAATTTTCCCTTTGAAATCTTGGGGAATTTTCCCCAAGAAACTCGAGGAAATTTCCCTTTAAAATCTTGTGGAATTTTCCCTTTGCATCCTTGGGAATTGTTCCCTTTGAAATCTTGGGGAATCTTCCCTTTGCAACCTTGGAAAATTTTTCTTGTAAATTCTTAGAAAATTTCTCTTTTAAATTACTTATTATGGAATTTTTCTCTTCGAACGTTGGGATATTTTTACTGTAAAATAGTACAGAATTTTTCAGTAAATTTTATCCTTTCATATTTGGGAAGATTGGTTTGTAAGGTTGAATAAATCTTGAACAAATTTTTTAAATACTGTTTATTATATTAGGTACTGTCAGTGAACGATAAGTACTTCAGTTAAAAGTACTACATCTGAACTTTACAACATTAATAATTAATTTTTTGCTTTCGGATCGCAAATAGTCTTTGTGTAATGCGAAAGTTCTCCGTTTATATTGCCTTTAGGGGGTTGATTGTCCAACAACATACTGTAAAAATAAATTATTATTTACCTTTTACAATTGACAAAAAAATACATAAAAATTAAATTGAACAATAATATATTTACCAAAAACTATGAATATATAGTAGTAATAGGGTTTTGACTTTTCTAATTCAATATTATATTTCATATTTTTATTTATATATTTTTAAAATAAATTAAAAAATTTTTATTTTGATTAAAATATAAAAAATACCTAAACTACGTTATCTAACTAAAATATTAAAAATTAATTGAATTCTATAAGTCAATTGTTAAATTAACATTATATGGCAAAATATGAATAACTAACTAAATTTTTTGATAAAACCAAAAATAGTTTTAAAAAACTTTACAATACAATATGTTACACTTACAATATAATTATAATATATCTTTAAATATTATTTACCTTTTTAATAATTTTTAAATAATCCTTAAATATCGTTCTAGAATATTATTAAATATTGTCAAATTGTCCACTTCACTATTATACATATAACCATCACTATATATTTAATAACTTTGAATATTTTTTTCACTCAAGGTTTTACTCTTACGAAGGCTGAAAAGCAACTAACATGTAAAATCATCTTGAAAGACTTTTCGAAGAAGACTTCTTGAGAATTTCTCAAACATTCTAGCTAAATAAATTTATAAGAAAAAAACGGGTCCTGCGAGAAACTCATAAAATACGTCCCCTTGCAACGAGAAACCCTTAGGTATTGTTGGTCATCCAAAGACAAACCAGATGTGCCAAATCTTTCAAAATGAGAAAATGCTTCAAAACATTTTATACTTTTGACTAAGAGCAAAAAAATTTTAAGGCCCCCCATAGTATATATCTTTTAATAAACCTAACTATTTATGGCAATGCTTTTTATAAGTGAAAAATAGTTTATAATTGTTTGTTAAACATGCTTTATTAAAAAAATTTTTACCAAAGTATTAATTGTATTTTTAAGATAAAATTTTTACTATAAGTAGAACAAAAAATTTATGTAGTTCATAGTGAAAGTATTTTTTATTATATAATTATTAAATTATTAAAATTATAATAATTGTAAAGTTTAATTAATTTCATTTCTTCTAAATGCTTTTTCTAGTAAAAATTGTTATTTAAATTATAAATTAGACAAAGCTCATTTGTTTAAAACATTAATTTAATGAAGTACTAGCGACATATACCTCACTCGCTAACGCTCGTTCGGTTGTATTTAAACTTATTTGTTTTTACTTATTTATTTTTATTTATTTGAACTAAGTAAATATTTACTGGACGCAAATATTTTAATTTATGGTATCAAATAAATAATTATTTGAACCAAATACAAATTACTTAAGTCAATTAAATGGAATAATTTTATCGCTGGGTTAGTGGACAAAAAGGACACATCGAATTTTGGTTCAAAAAGAGGACACCTCGCTTTTTAGTTGAAGAAAAGGACACCTCGAAAATATTAATTTTAAATGCATTTTTGTTTGACGATAATATCGTTTTCTCCAAGTGGAATGTACGTATGTTTAAAGAACATTTTAGAAGTTACGTATCTTCCAGGTTCAGTGAAGAAACCACGTATCTTTCTGTTCCGTGCAAAAACTACGTATCTCTGTCAGTCGCTTTAAAAACTTCTAATAATATTCTAATATTTTTAAGAAAAAAAATTAAATTATTTTAAAAAATATATATTTTATTGCATCAACTTTTGAAAAAATTATTACTTCATAACAAAATATTAACTTCAAAATAATAATAATAATAAAAATAATAATAATAATAATAAAATGTAGATCTTCTAAAGTGACTGACAGAGATACGTAGTTTTTGCACGGAACAGAAGGATACGTGGTTTCTTCACTGAACGTGGAAGATACGTAACTTCTAAAATGTTCTTTAAACATACGTACATTCCACTTGGAGTGAACGATATGTGTAAAGTAATTGACTTATGATATTTTGTGCTCAAAAAACTATGAAGATAATATGTTCTTAAATCTTCTATTACAAAAAACAATTACATTACACATAGTATCGCCTAGTGATGCATAACGAGACTTTGTCCTTTCATAAAAGGAAAGAGATGAAACTGTAACATTCAATTGTTTTCATTGTATTTTTCGCGAGATTCTCGATATTCGCTCGTAATGCATCACTACTAGTATCGCCAAACGAAAGTTGATGTAAAATGAATATTTTCGACGTGTCCTTTTTTTCAACTAAAATGCGAGGTGTCCTCTTTTTCAACCAAAATTCGAGGTGTCCTTTTTTTCGACTAACCCATCGGAATGAAGGGAATATTACATTTCATATTCGGAATATTCTAGTGGAATGTTCCAGGATCTTAAAGTAATATTAAAATGTCCGCCCCACAGGAATATTCCAAAATAGCATTGAGGGAATGTTCCACGGTAATTTCGAAGTAATATTCCAGGATGATGTTGAGGCAATATTCCACCGTAATATTAATGGAATATTCCAAGGTAATGTTGAATGAATATTAAGGGAATATTCATATCTTTTACAATTTTGAAAGAAATAACGAAAGCCCTAACATAGTAACGAAGATTCTTTGGGCTGACACTAATTCTCCCATTACCCCACAGAATTGTTACAGGCCAAAATTTGAATAAAAAAATAAAAATATTAACAAATTTTATTATTATCTCGATTTTTATACAAGTATACATATCTACACATATTCACCTATAATATAATGAAAAAGCATAACTAAATAATACGATTTTAACTACTTATGGTGATGTTTACAACGAAAACTAAAAAAATACATTTTCCCTTGTCTTTACTAAAAATTTGTCAAGAATGTAATCGTTTGTTTTGGAATGATATAAACAAAGGTTGTAGAAGATTTTCTAGACATTGCAGCGAATTTTAAGGCTTTTAAGTACGTGAAATTTGAAAGCTCACATTACCCCACGCTCCCCTGCACAAAAAATAAAAAAGATATTTCAAAAATAATATTTTCCCATCTTTTAGTACTTTTGACCCATTTTCCCCTAAATTTTTTATTAAAACCAGCCAATATCGTAGGTTTTAACTTGTTCACAATGTGAATCATCTTAAAATGCTATATGGGGCGTTCCATGGCTCTATGAACCGACGAAATTTTGGTTTTGCTTATACCCAAGCAGCACGGAATATAACCTTAAAATGAAGGGAATATTACATTTCATATTCGGAATATTCTAGGGATCTTAAAGTAATATTAAAATGTCCGCCCCACAGAAATATTCCAAAAATAACATTGAGGGAATGTTCCACGGTAATTTCGGAGTAATATTCCAGGATGATGTTGAGGCAATGTTCCACCGTAATATTAATGGAATATTCCAAGGTAATGTTGAATGAATATTAAGGGAATATTCCCAGAATATTCCCTGGAATTATTCCAAAATTTCATACTTTGAAAAAATTTGACTTTTTTTCTCTTTATCTTCTTTCTTTAGTAAAAACGATTTTCAATGGTATTTTCAACATATTTAATATTATCTAGGAACATTCCCTCAACATCACCCTGGAATATTCCATTAATATTACGGTGGAACATTCCTTCAACATCATCCTGGAATATTTCTTCGATATAATCGTGGAACATTCCCTAAATGTTTATATCTTGGAATATTCCTGTGCAGCGGACATTTTAATATTACTTTCCCAGTAGCACGTAATATTACAGCGATATTGAGAACATTGCCTTAACATTACCAATATTGCCTCAATGTCGTGGCATATTGCTGGAATGTTCCCAATATTACGTGCTACTGGGGTTTAAGATCTCTGGAACGTTCCACTGGAATATTCCGAATATGAAATGCAATATTTCCTTAAATTTAAGGTTATATTCCGTGATACTTGGGTACTTTGTAATTTGATAGTGTTTAGGGTCCTAAATAAGTGTGCCAAAAAGTTTTACAAAATTTTTAATATTTTGCAAGATATTTGCAAGGGTGCGTTCATAAATGATGTCACGTTTTTTGGGGGAGGGTGGAGGGTCTCTACTAAACGTGACACAATGTATTTTTACATGTGAAATTGCATGAAATTTGTTTGACAGGGGGAGGGGGGGGGGGTTATAAAATCCCGAAAAATTGCGTGACATCATTTGTGAACGCTCTTCAATCAAATAATTTCAACACTTTTTTTTCAGGAATTTTTATCTCGTAAACTATATAAAAATGCTATTTTATTAATTTTTTTGAGAAATGTTTTTTTGAAATTTTTACTGCATTATTCTTACGCACGTCACCGTCACCAATATTGTTACAATATATATTGTAACAATATTGTTACGACAAATTTGTCTAGACTTTGGGTTTTTGCAAGTCTAGACAATATTGTTATATAATAATATAAATTTTTCTTTCTAAACTAGAGCTTGAACATTTACAAAATTAAAACCTTATAGTGGTTAGAAAATGTAAAAAATTATTAATATTTATAAAAATATAAATTATTTTACTTAAAATCATTGTGTAATAAGACAAAAATTATTATGAAGTGACATTTTAAAAAATTGTCATTGTACATTATACGAAATGTTATTTTTACGTATTCTCTTACTAAATCTTTCATTTTCGTCCGCTATCCTGGATTCGCCATTTTGTATTTTTAAAAAGTGACTTTGGATTCATAATCAGTGGAATTTTACTGAAAATCAGTTGAAAAGTACTAAAATATCAGTCATTCTTCACTGATTGTTATTGTATTGTGATTTATTTATTATTGTAAATTTCTGTCAAACAAATAATTTTACTAAAAGTCAGTTGAAAATTACACTTACAGAAATATAAGTCATTTTTCACTGATAATCCATTTAAAAAGTTATTGTTGATTTCTGTCAAACAAACAAACCCAAGTGCGAAATGCCAAGACTGCAAAAACGGCCCATAATTGGTCTAGTAATGTCTGCCGAGAATTGGCAGTAGTTACTGGGCCATTACTGGTGTTCAAAACGTCCCATTGATGGGCCAATGATGGCGCCGATGGTCAGATTTTCAAATTTTTTAAGACTGGGCCAGCTCTCGGCCTAATAGTGGCACATTCATGGCAAAGTTGATCAATCTTTAATGGCAAAAAGCAATTGCCAGTGATGTGCCGACCATCGGCCCATTAATGGCACTTTAATGGCAAAAATTTTGTATCTTTGATGGCAAATTATGATTACCAGTATTGGGGCGTAGCTTGGCTCAATAATGGCACATTCATGGCAAAGTTGATCAATCTTTAATGGCAATATTCAATTGCCAGTGATGTGACGAAGATCGGCCTATTAATGGCACATTAGTGGCACTTTAATGGAAAACATTTTGTGGCAAATTATAATTGCCAGAATTGGGACGTACCTTGGCTCAGGAATGCCATATTAATGTCTATCATTTTGTATCTATGATGGTAAATTATAATTGCCAATATTGGGACGTAGCTCGGCCCAATAATGGCACAGTATCGGCCAGTGTAGTATAGCTTATAAGAACCCTTTTGCTTCCTCGACTTCACGTCAGAGTAGCAGAGTGGTCAGAGTGTTAGGCTTTGGTGCGTCAGGTTCAGGTATCGATCCCCGCGAGCGGTAAGAATTTTTCAAATATTTGTAAGTTTGCGATTAATTCAGGGAAATAAACTGTATAAATATTATGAATTAATTAGTTAGTTAAATAAAAAATATATTTTTTTTAAATTTTTTCAACACTGGGGAGTAATGGCAGCCAATAATGGGCCATTAATGTTTACCGAGAATCGGCCGATGATTGGCTGCCGACGGCCTACCGCGGTTAACCTCCCGACAGTCGGGCCACTATTGTCTGCCAAGAGTAGGCACTGACTATGCCGTCACTGGGCCAGTTTTGGGCTGTTTTTAATTTCGCACTTGGGAATAAGTAAATACACAAGTAAATAAATAATTTCCCTTACAACACAGACAGCGCAGCATTAGCGAGTGAGGTACTTACGTATATTTAAAAAAATTTCAACAGACACTACGTGCATCAACGAATCTTAAAAAATTCAGCAATTTATATTATCAATCGTTTATTAAATCTATATATGTGATTTGTGTATATGTAGCAGTTTATATCTGCACATGAGTCAGTATACATGTGTATATAATTTATGTACATGTGTGAGTATACATGTACATGTGATTAGTGTATATGTTGAGTATACATGTGTGGGTGAATTGCGCGCATGCTTGATATTCATAGAACACTACTGCACATGCCTGATATTCATAGAACACTGCTGCGCATTCCTGACATTGATAGAACACTACTGCGCATGCCTGATATTCATAGAACACTACTGCGCATGCCTGATATTCATAGAACACTACTGCGCAGGCCTGACATTGATAGAACACTATTGCGCATGCGTGACATTGATAGAAAACTACTGCGCATGCCTGATATTCATAGAACACTACTGCGCATGCGTAACATTGATAGAACACTACTTCGCATGCCTGACATTGATAGAACACTACTGCGCATGCGTGACATTGATAGAAAACTACTGCGCATACGTGACATTGATATAACACTACTGCGCATGTGTAACATTGATAGAACATTACTGCGCATGCGTAATATTGATAGAACCCTACTGCGCATGCGTGACATTGATAGAACACTACTGCGCATGCGTGACATTCATGAAATACTACTGCGCATGCGTGACATGACATGTATGTGTTTTGTGTATATGTGTAACATTCATGGGTATGTGTTTTTTGGATATGTGTGAGTGAAGTATTTTCAAAGATAGTTAGACAGAATAGAAAGAGGTGTGAGTCGGTCGGTCGGTCGGTCGGTCGGTCGTACATTAACTTAATATAATATAGAGGATTATAAAAAAACATTTCACTGTAATATAAATTTTAATTTTTTAGCCCCTAAATCATACATTTTGTAAAAATGTTAATAATTTTGTACATGCAATTTAGTAAAAATTAACCCATTTTATAAAATTTAAAAAAGTTTTTTCAACTTTGTGGAAATTTTTATTAAATTTGGGAAAATTCCACAAAGCTTTCATAAAATGACATTTTCTTACTAATATGTGGAAAATTCCCTAAAATTATATACAAATTTCCCTATAATATTGTTGAAATTTTCACTATTATGTGGAAAATTGCACAAAATTGTAGTAAAAAATTTTTTCCCATTCGCTTTGTAGAAAATTCCCTAATATTTTATCACTTTTCCCCAAGTTTGTTCAAAATTTCACTAATTTGTGGAAAATTCCCCAAAATCGTAGTGAAAATACTTTTCCCCGTGAATTTGTGGAATATTCCACAAGGAACCTCAGGGAAAAATCCCCAAATTTTTTACAGTGTAAACAAAATGATTAAAGTTATTTTAACCGCCTATGATTGGTTGGTTAAGGATTTAGGGCCAGTTTCACTAACTCCGATTAAATATTAATCAATGACTAAAGTTATTTTAACCGCCCATGATTGGTTGGTTAAAATAACATTAATCATTGATTAACTTTTAATCGGAGTTGGTGAAACTGGCCCTAATAAGACGTAGACCAAAGCAGAACTTATAAACTGTGACAACTTATTGTACTTATTATTTGTACTTATTTGTGACAACTCTATTAATTTTGGTTTGTTCTGTTATTATCAAAGTATTTCTTTCAGTACATAGTATTCTTAACTATTTGGGACTAATACAAAAGATAATGCGGATTTAAATAGCTTTGTTTTCTCTACTAAACATTCTATTTACTATTTCCCTTTCTCTTCTTTATTCTATCCTCTTTCTGCATTGTAATTCCTTACAAATTTCCAATCTTCCCCTAATCAACAGAAATGATTTTAAAAAGTAATTCCCACCTTCCATTCCAAAAATACAACTAAAATTACTTTTTAGAAGAACATTAAAAATCTTTTCTTCCAACCGTCATATTAGAGAAACAATAATATACCATTTAGCTGACAATTAATCCACAATTCGTATAATAATTAAATTCGAAAAGCCAGGAGTTTGACAATCCGCTAGCAACAGTTGTCCTAATTGAAAAACTCGAGGGAACACCCTCGGAAAATCAAGACAATTCTCTTTACCATTCATTTCAACCATGAAACGAATAGTTTTATCCTCCGAAAGGTCGTAAAATCATCACGCGTATATAACAAAACCACGAATTATTCCACAAAAAAGAAAAAGGAAAAAAAAAAAACAAAAAGAAAACCTGCTAAGAAATGTCCGATCTCGAGATCCGATTTCTATTCGCATCTGCTCGATGAAGTTGAAGAGGCGGTAGGGGGCGGTCTTCGGGGGCGGGGCCTGACTCACGCTTTCACTGTATGTGGGGTGAGGAGGGGGTCGAGAATAGTTGATGCAGTGGGGGGTAGAGCGCGTAGCTTACCCATGGGTGAGAGGGGCGCCTTAATGTGTGGGGGAAAACATCGTGTCTGGGTGAGGGGGATAGTGGTAGGAGGGGGGTGTGGGAGAATAGGCGAACGAGAGAGAGAAAGAGAGAGGGGGGGAGAAGAGAGCGACGTCGTCGGTGGCGGCAGCGGCGGCGGCACAAGAGTTTTGGTGGGGTGGGTTTCCTCTCTCGAGAGGGGCCGCTCTGGGAGTTTGGGGCGCGCGGCGGTCGGTAAAGAAGGGGAGGGGGAGGGGGATTTCACTCGTGTACACTCTCCGCCACCCGCGCCAACAACCGAACGCTATCGCCCCCACGGTGCTGGATAACTGAGTGCGCGCGGGGTCTCAGTCGCGACGCGCTCGTCACGCGGTGAACATCGTGTCTTATAACGTCGTTCCGCGTTTTCACGTTTTTCCAAACCAAAAAAAAAAAAAAAAAAAACCCCGAATATATCGCGCGTGACATTTCTCGATCAAGTCTATAATATTGTCGAGTTTTAAATCATTAGTGTATATGAATTAAATAAAATTATTTTGTGCTTTTGTTTTTTGAAGAAGTGAACTCCTGGTTAGAACCAGGTTTTTATCAAATTTTTTCGTATTGAATTCAGGAATAGTGATAAATTAAGTGATTTGTTTTTTTGGGAAATATTTCCGAAACAGTAGAGAGAGGGAGAGAGGAGAAACTAGTTTTTCTTTTCGTTGGATGTGTGAGAGTGTTGGGGGAGTGTTGCCATGTGTTTCCACGTGACAACCATGAGGGTATGAGAATTGTGAATTGTTGTGCTCTAATGGACGGACTATGTGTTGGGAAAGCATGGCCCTTGCGTCTGCCGGCTTGACATTATAACATTGTGTTTTTTTCGTTGTGTGTGCTTTATTGTGAATGTGTTTTTTTTTCAATAAAAGAAAAACTATTGAACCCGCATTTATTTGTGCGCTTTCCTTGTATATGTTGCAGATGACTGAATACCGGTCGAGTGGTGATTGATATTTTTCTCTTTTGGACTTGCAAGTATTCACACGCAAACACGTGTGTGAAGCAACATAAGACGTGAAACTGGAGGACATTAATTTTTTGGACGAAAGTCAAGTTTGTGCTGGATTAGGTGAAAAAATGGCACAACAGAGTGGCGCTGGTTCACCCCAGCAATTTTGTTTGAGATGGAACAATTATCAGACAAATTTAACAAATGTCTTTGATCAATTATTGCAGAGTGAGAGTTTCGTTGATGTGACACTCGCTTGCGATGGACATTCGGTGAAGGCCCACAAAATGGTCCTCTCAGCGTGCAGTCCATACTTCCAGGCATTGTTCTTTGATAATCCGTGTCAGCATCCAATTGTCATAATGAAGGATATAAAGTGGCCGGAGTTGAAAGCCGCTGTTGAATTTATGTACAAGGGTGAAATAAATGTGTCGCAGGAACAGATTGGTCCACTGCTCAAGGTAGCGGAGAGTCTTAAGATTCGAGGCTTGGCCGATGTTAACAATGAGCAGGAGCTGATAACAAGACCAACGTTGGAGGACGCGGCACTTAATATGCTGCATCGAAAGAAACGTCGCAGGGGTTCTGGTGAGAGGTCACCGTCCGCCAATAGTCCGGATCAAAATAGTTCAGAGGATCATGATCCCGGCAGTATAATATCGGCTGAGGTTCACGGCCTTGGCTCATCGTCAACACCAAGATCACTCGGGTCACCGAACGCACCATCAATATCGGTGACACCTCAAATAAATCTACAAGAGCTTCCGGTATCATTGTCATTGCCACCACCACCGCCGCCGTCAGTGAGCAGTCAAAGCTCTCACCCTGGCGTCGGTCACCACGTGCTTGGCCACGTGACTTCCGGTCCGCACGTGTCCGTGAATCATCTCGGATCTCATGCCGCTCAGCAGCTGTCAATTCAACAAGCGCAGCAAGCTCAACAGCAGGCGCAACAAGCACAACAACAACAACAGCAGCAACAGAGAGATATTAATCAAACGATTGGACCCCCGGAGGACCTCGAGATCAAACCGGGCATCGCGGAGATGATTCGTGAGGAGGAAAGGGTAAGTCTTGAATCACGATTACTTAATGCTTGCGACGCGCGGTTAACCAGAAAATGTCACGTGCTTCAATTCGCGCTCTCATTCTCACTATAAAACGTAAATTCCAGTTTACCACAAAATGCGCGATTAAATCCCCATATTTTACGATTCTCTATATATTATTTTTGTTTTTGTCTCTTCTTTCGTGAAATTTAAATTCTTTCAAACAATTTTAATTTGTCACTCATAATTAATTAGGTGAAAAAAAGTATCAACTTTAATAGAAAGTTTAATATCCATATCCACTAATGCAAATGCATTCTAAAGAAGAATATTTTAGAGTCCGTAATTTTAGAATAATAAAAAAGTGTCAATATTACGGACAATAGTTCCAGGTTAGTAGTTTTAAAATAATTGAAAAAAGTGAATTATAGTTCACAAATGAAGATAAATGTTAAAATCAGTTATTTAAAGTAAATCTCAATATTAAGATTTATTTATTTAAATAAATATTAAGATGCGAATAAATCAAAAATACGAATTTTAAGTAAATGAGTGAAAATAATAAAGATTACCGAATAGTTAATTTTAATGATATATAAATAGAGTTAGAAGTGCATTTTTCTCTAAAATTCGAATTAGCGAAAATGCCACTTAATTAATTTACAATATTAAGAATTTTTACTGATCTTTAGTCATTTATCACTAAAATTTTAGTAAAATGACGATGTAAAGAATTAAGACGGCTAAAGAAAGTAGCATTACTTAAAATTAGTAAAGAACGAAAAATTAGTGAATATTCTTGCTAACGTAAATCAGTGGCTAAAATTCCACTATTTCAAATTTAGAAATTAGTAAATTTCGAAAGTAATAAAATATTTAGAAGTGAATAATTTTAAAGTAAATGAAAATTTAGAAGTGACTGGAATTAGAGTAAATAATTTTAAAGTAAATGAAAAGTTAGAAGTGACTGATATTAAAGTAAATAAAAAGTTGAAAGTAAAGATTACAAAAAAACTGTTATGAGTAAATGATAATATTAAAATAGCAAAAAAATTAAAAGTAAATAATATTAAAATTAATAAAAAGTCAGGAGTAAATAATATTAAAATAAATAAAAAGTCAGGAGAAAATAATATTAAAATAAATAAAAAGTTAGAAATAAATAATTTCAAAATAAATGAAAAGTTGAGAGTAAATAAAATAAGAAGTTGGAAATAAGTAATTTTGAAATAAATGAAATGCAAATATTATTAAAATAAATAAAAAGCAAATAATAAGTAAATAATTTTAAAATAAATCAAAAGTACATTGAAAAAGTGACGCATTTATAAGAAATAAGACTTTAAAAATAAAAAGTAAATAAAATTAAAATAAAATTAAAAATAGTAAAAAGTAGATAATATTAGAAAAAATAAAAACCTGAAAAACGAATAATTTTTAAATATATATATAGAGTAAATATATTCTTAAAATAAATATGAAATGTAGATAATATTTGAAAAAAGAAAAACATTAAAAATAAATAAATTCGAAATAAATAAACAGTAGTTATTAACTAATAATAAATGATAATAAATGAAAATAAATGATAATAAATGAAAAATTAAAAATAATTTTATAATAAATAAAAGCTTTAAACTAAAAACTAAAAGTATAATTTTTCAATAAACAAAAACTTTGAAGTAAAAATATTAAGATATAAAGTAAAATTCTTGACATATTGACAGGTAAAAATTATAAAAACAAAAATAGAAAATTGTAGAATATATGGAAATTTCTAAGCAAATAGTTTTATAGTAACTAAAAATAAATATAATTAAAATTTTCAGGTAAATAAAAAATTATATAAATAAAAATATCAAAAAATTTAAATATAATCTAAATATCTTCTCATTAGTGATAAATTATAAATTTTAAAAGTTCTAGAAATTTTAAACGTTCAAATAAACGAATTATTTTTTCCATTAAAAATATTTTCGTATAAAAATTACTAATTCTATTGAAAATCAAAAAAGTGAATTAAAAATTTTCGAATAGGAAATACGAATTCAGAAATTATTTCTCAATGCATAACGCAATATTATTATAATAATTGAATTAAAAAAATAAATAAATTTCGTTTCTTTAAACCTTCAAAATGATCCACAATTTTTGAACGTTTAAATGATCGAAATATTTTTCATTTAAAATATTATTTCATAAATTACTGATCGAAATATAAATTATTAATTATAAAAAATTAAATTTCACATTTAGAAATCGATAATTATTTTTTTTTGACAGTGACGCAAAATTATTGTAATAAAAATTTAATTTAAAGAAGAAATTAATAAACGTTCAGAACTTTAGGTTCATCCTTCAAACCTTTAGAGGCGTAAATTTAAAAGGAAATAATTTTGAATTAATTAAAAGCAGTTTCATAGTAAAATAAAATACTAAAATTATCTTTAGATTATAAGTTGAAAATTCAGTGATTTGGTTTTCGAGTTTCGATTTATAATTTTGACTGTGAAAATTCATTAAAACCTTTGCTCGCAGTTAATTAGTAAAGAATAACTAATCGGCATTGGTTATTAATTACAGGTTGTTAATTGATTATCAGTTGCTAAGAAATGACCAGTTGTTAACTAATTGATAATTGCTAAGTATTTGTCAATTTCCATTTTCTAGCCAATCGGTAATTAATTTCCGTTTGTTAATTTATTGTCAATTTTGCTAAAAAAACAATTATTGCGCTATTTCTCAATATTTGCAATTATCTTTAAAATGTAAAATTAATAGTTTTTTTTAAACGTTTTTTTTTACATTTAAATCTCTTTTTTTTAATGGAATAATTATTAATTGATTTACTATTATGTTACGCTATAAAAGAAATATTTTTTATCAGCATTATATCTCTAATAGAAGTTAGAAAACAAACGTTTGCAATTCGTTTGTGAAATTCTCGTCATTTTACACTTCAGTGAAATTTTTTCTCGTTCTTGACTACTTTTTTGCAAAGTGGTAAAAATAGAATTGCTTTTAAATTTTTTAAATTTTACGTAACTAAAATTTTTTTAGTTTTTATTTATATTAAAAATTAAAATTTTTATTTTTTCTGCCGTCTGATCGATTATTTTTTTCTTAAGTACAAACGCAGTATTTTCAATTGAATGTTTAAATATGTAATTAACTTTTTTCACTCATAAGTAATAAATAATAATTCTTGTTAATGATTTTTACTGGAAAATAAATGTTATTGTTAATGAAAAATAATCGAATGCGCGAGAAATATTCTCGGAATTGTGTGTGTAGGTGTAGAATATTAAATATATAAAGATAAATTTTCAATCGGGATTTGTAAGTCTGTTTTTTCTTTTTTTTTAAAAAGCAAATACTTTAGTTATTTATTTAACAATTCTTGTTACGAAGCAAAAAGGAAATACATTTTATGGTAATTTATACTCGAGAGGAAAATAAATCATTCTGATATTTCAAACTTAAATCATATTTTCATGAATAGTACCGTAAATTAATTTAGTGACGTGATTTTTTTCTGGTTATAAATATATTCTCAGCGCGCGCGCAAAAAAAAATGGGAATTTTATATTAAACCCATTTATTATAGGCTTAATAATAAGAGATGGAAAAATGTGATTTTGCAATTATTTTATTATTTTCAACAGTTTTAATTAATATTAAATATACCTCGTGTATTTTCTTCTTTCTCTGCGAATTAAATTAATTGAAATGTTAATGTTTTACTTAAAAAAAAAAATAACAATTTTGACAGCTGTCATTTTTTGAAATTTGTGTTTTTTTTAAATTAATTCAATATGAAAAATGATTAAAATGTTACGATAAAAGAGGGGAAAAAAAACATTGAAGTTTGATAATAAAAGCAGTAAAGTTTGTGCTTGAAATATTAATAATAATATTGGCACATTGAAATTTGTAGTAAAAACAGTCAAAGTTGCGCTTGAAATATTAATAATAATATTGGCATATTGATATTGAATTAAATATTAAATTAAATGTCAGTTCGTTATAAATTGATGATTTATAAGAGTGAAATTTAATTTTAAAGGAAAGGAGAAAACTAAAAACTATTGATGAACCGATCAAATGAAATACTTCAGAATATTTCAGGGTCTTTTCTTATTATTATTTACTTTAAAATAATAATTATTATTTATATTTATATTTTTAATTTTACCAACAATTAACTATGAACAATTCAAAGTATTAAAACTTCGAAAAGTTCTAAACTTTCAAATGAACGAAATTTATTCATTACTTCATTAAATTAAAAGTTTATTACAATAAATTTCTGTCACTAAAAATAATTATAAACTTTCTCGAAATGTAAAATTTAAGTTTTTTGAATTTTTATCGCAATCCGTAATTTATAAACATTAAATAAAAAATATTTCCTCTCGTTCAAAACTTGTGGATTTAAATTTCGATATTAAATTACAAAATTACATTTCCCTAAATAGAAACTTTCATAGCTATGAATGTTTAATTTTCTTTTTGTAAATTCGTAAAACTTTTTTTTTTTTTAACGAAAAACATATTTCACAATGAATTGCGCGCTGTATGAAATATATGAAATATATGAAATATATTAATAATAAAATTTGTGTCATAAAAAAAAATGCTTAGAATTTTAATATTAAAAAAAATATAAATTTAAATTTAATTTTAATAATCTCGAGGACATTTATTAAAATTGAACCAGACTTTATGTCATCGTCGTGTAGATTTTTATCGAAATTTTATCTCATACAATATTTGTGCTATATTAGTATTTGTATGTGTGTGTCTGTGTGTGTTTCGTTTCATGATTAGATGACAAGTTTGTATATTATTATTATGACGCGGTAGTTATTGTCGTTAAAATATAAAAAAAAAAATTTTTTTTTTGTACAAGAACTCTTGGCGAAGAATTTTTAATTATTTGAATTTAATTTCTTTTTAATGTCACGTCAAAGAACAACATTTTTACATAATTTAATTCACGAAAGGAATTTTATTCATTCTATGATTGTAAAACTGGTTTTTGAATCTTATTATTATTATTATTATTATTATTATTGTGATGATGTGGCTTTTGCTCGTAAATTTAATGTTTGGTAAATTTCGAAGAATATTTGTATTATATGGATTTGAGTTGAAATTTTTTAATTATGGGGATTTAATTTCTTCTTGAGTGTATTTATATTTTTTGTGTTTGGACGGAATGTTGTTTTCTTTGACGAAAAGGATTACTTTTGTTTTTGGATTTTGGTTTTTTGATCGATTTTTTGCTTTAAGGTTTTTTTTGGAAGTTTAGAACAATTTTTTTGTTCGTTCACTTTTAGTTTCGTTTATTTATTTTTTTTATTTTTTTCGCATTTCATTTTTTTTATTAATTCAATCTTTAGTTTCTTTATTCGATTTTTGAATTCATTTTCTTTGTTGATTTATGTTCTTGTTTTTCACCTCTAGTTTCATTTATTTATTAAATTTTTATTAAATTTTTATTAAATTTATTAAATTTATTAAATTTATTAAATTTATTAAATTTATTTAATTTATTAAATTTATTAAATTTATTTAATTTATTAAATTTATTAAATTTATTTAATTTATTTAATTTATTAAATTTATTTAATTTATTTCTTTTTTTAATTTCTTTATTGCTATTTCATTATTTCCAATTTTAGGTGCATTTTATTTTTTTGGTCAATTTAATATCAGTTTCTTAATTTAATTATTTGATTTCGTTTAATTTAGTTTCTTCTTTGTCGTTTATTTTTATTTTTTTTTCCTTTTTTCACCTTTGGTTCGTTTATTTATTTAATTAGCTTCTTAATTTAATTATTCGATTTCGTTTAATTTAATTTCCTTCTGTTCCGTTTACTTTTATGTTGTTTTTTCAACTTTAGCTTTGTTTTATTTAATTTCTTCTTTTATTTTCACTTCTTCGTTTAATTTTCTATTTTCATTTCATTTTCTATTTTAGTTTAATTTGATTTTTGAACTGAATTTAATTGTTTCGTTTAGTTTCAAGTTTTAAACTTAATTTAATTTTCGAACCTACTTTAATTTTTTATTTTAATTTAATTTTTAGTTTAATTAAATTTTTAGTTTAATTGGCTTTTTATTTTAATTGGCTTCTTATTTTAATTTACTTTTTATTTTAATTAAGTTTTTATTTTAATTAAATTGTTATTTTAATTGGGTTTTTATTTTAATTGGATTTTAAAAATTTAATTTTTAAGTTTAATTAAATTTCTCAGTTTCTTAATTCAATTATATTTGGCTTCGATTACTTTTGCGATTGAATTTATTTTGTCATTTTATTTTAACGCCTCTTTTTTAGTTTCATTTTTCCTTTATTTTTTCTCATTTTTCTTTTTCTTTCATTTTAAATATATAATTTTATTCCACTCGTCATATTCTAAATTGCAAATTTTCGCACAATAGTTTTTTATTTATTGACTTATTGACACGAAAAGTTCATTATTAAGACTATTTTTGCATTTTTAATTAATTCTCAATGTGCTAAAAGTGAATTGATAAAACTTTGTACTTCCTTTTGAGGAAATATTTTCATAGCAAAATTTCCACATTTCTCGGATTTATTTGTAACTGTAGATCTATGGAATGTATAATTTGGTGTACATTGACCTTCCTAGGTCAGTTGATTATAAACAAGTTTTGTCCGTTGATGACTAGACTTCATTAGCATTAGCATGACCTTCAGTTTTTCCGGATAGTCAATTCCACCTTCAACTATATATACGTATATATATATAATATTCCTCTTCGAATATGAAACTTTCATTTCGTTTCCTATCGAAACACTAAATCTTCTCTTATCATAATTTATGCAATTAAGGTTTTGCAATCATTTTATTATTTCAATTATTTCATTTCTGTATCAAATGATGTGGAAAAATTCTACTACTCAAAAAAATAGTCTTGTCGCATTAAAATTTAATTCTTAATAATTAAATTTTTTTGAATCTGTGTATTTTTTTACTGATTTTATTAATTTTTATTTCAATTTGCAATATTATTCAATATTATTCAATTATTTATTTTTGATTAGGATTTTTTTTTTTTTGGTTGAGATTTATGGAATTGATTTGTTGTTGTTGGTTTTTCTTTTCAATATATTTTCTAATTGAAAATAAATTCAATTTGAAATTATTATTTTTGGCTTTATCTCTTAGTGGCGAAATAAGAAATATATCAATTTAATGTATTATGATAAAACGATCCATTTGAATCTAATTTCGTTTAGTGAAATTAATTAAGCTCACGGTCTTTGCACGTTCAAATTGGAATATATGTATTAATGATATTTTTTCTTAATCTCCGCCACAAATCAAATATTGATCCTCCAATATACATTTTGGATGATATCGAAGTGTGATATAGAAATACCTTAAAAGTTATATATTTTATCGTTTTTCATATAAAGTCTCTTCGCGTATATTAGTAGCCTGAAGCGAATGATAAAAATCTGCAAAATGACTCATTCACTAATTATATATAAATATATATATATATATATAAAATTCCTGAGTAATAATCGAAGAATTAATCGCAGTAAAAACGTTTTGTTTTTGCGTGTGTTGTCGATTTCCGGACGCGAGATAATGTGAATTTATAATTTTCTTGGGCGAGAATTTGAATTGAAATTATAAAATGATAACGTTTAGGAAAAAAGAAATTTATCTTTTCTACGTGATACTTTTAAGGAAAAAAAAATTTTTTTTTTATTATTTACCTTGTAAAATATGGAGAAGGGAAAAAAATGATTATTTTTTTTTTAATGTGCGTGATTTCAATCAAGATGTAATGTGTACATAGCAGATTTTCGGAATATCCTTAAGTTTAAACGACTGTTAAGTCTGGTTAACCGATAAGCTCTCTGACCGCGAAACATAATTGGTCAACCGCAAATTTCACCGCTGTTTAAAACTTAATCGAGTCGCGATGGCAAATTTAGAGTTCGAAAGAGAATGAAATGATAATCGTCATTTTCATCTTTTCTGCGAGTGTAAAAATGTAATTTCAATTTGATTCTAATTTGGCAAAGGGTAAGGGGTTTTTTTTTCTTATATGCGAATAACGAACAAGGAAAATATTAAATGAAAAAAAGTAGAGTTTCGGTTTGAAATTCTTTTCTAGTATTCAGCTATTACATTAATTTTTTAATATTCTAAATTACTATTTTATTTATTCAAATTATTTTAATGTTTAAAATACTGACTTTTCTTTTCTGTTTTCGAATTTTTGTTTTAAGATCAAGTTCTCGTTTATTAATGGTATTAACTGTATTTTTCTTTTTTGCCACTGAAAAAAAAAATGGTTGAAAGTCATTGACGTGTTTTTTTTTCTTCCTGAGTTCCATTTTAAGTAAAACTCTCAAGTATATAAAGTAAAAAGAGAAAAAAAATGACGAAGCATCACTAGAGGATTTTTTTCTCTTTTTTTTTGACGTTAAAAGACTTCATGACGTAATTACTACTATAAATACGAATAATAATACTAACGGAATATGTATATAGCTTTGTATACACACAGACGTTCTGTACAATTCCATTACGTTAGCTCGTCGTTGTTTAGGCTCCATGTGTGTAGTTAAAACCGCACGATTTGCCGTGAGCTAATTTGATTTCTTATCTTTTTAATCTTATTGCAATATACAATCTCTAATTTATTTATTTTATCTATATGTGCATTTAAAATATAACACCAAAGTTGACTGTGTGTGTGTGTGTGAGGCAGAATTTATTAATTTTACGTCGGAATAAATTTGTTAAAATCGTGTTTTAAAAATATTTTTTCAATTCAAATTGTAACATTTCATTTGAATTTTATAAATGATTTTGAAAAATATTTAAATATTTTCTAACATCTCATTTTAAAAATATTATTTCTAAAATAATAGCTGTATTAATGCTGTATTTAAAATAATTTTATTAAATTTGATGAGTGAAATCAAATTTACAAAGTTCTATTAAACTTAATTAAAAAATGATTAGTTCTGGGTCGATTGATAATTTTGTAAAAAAAAAATGTTAAAATTTGTATTAAAATCAAAACATTTTGTTTGGTGTCAATGTGATGAAATATTTCTGGTCCATCGAGCCGAATTTAATACGAACGATAAAAAATGTAGGGATGAGTCTTGATTTAATTTTTTTATTTGTTATACTAACTCTAATTTCCAGAAACTAAAAATTAGAAATTGTAGAAATTAAATTAACGCTCGTGCGTTGGGTAGAGAGTCGAGGAGAAGGGAAAAGACACTGGTGGGGGGCCGCTTCTCTTAGTCTCGTGTTCGATAATTAGTTTCATGAATAGATTAAAAAAAGTTTGTTTTCATATATTAGTATCACGAGCAAGGGTCATTTACTTTAATCATCCTAATGTTTAAAAAAAAAAATTCCCATTGATTGCACATGTGGCTACAACCTTTCAGACTCTCCTCTGTCCGCGACGTTCAATTTTCCAACATTTATATACCTCCCACCCCAATGTCGCATCGCGAGAGAGAACCTAGATCGATCTCGATGAGGTTGCTGAATAAAACTGAAAGGCACTCGTCTATACACATACATATATATCCGAGGGGTGAAAAAAAGTGAGTGAGAGAAAATAAAAAGTCGACGAGAGTTAGAGAGCGAGGAAAAGAGTTTTGGACGTGCGTTTGAAAAAAATTTAATCTTCTTTCGCATTATCCTTTTTTTTTGGCAATAACGGCTTTAACTCGGTTCGCTTTGTTTTGCCCCCGCGCCGTGTAGACGGCCGTGTTACGTGACAGGGGGATTCTTTTTTTTTTTGAAAGAGAGACAGTAGATGAGCCCATTGGTCGAATTCAAGGGGAAACAGAGTGGGTGTTTCCCGAAGGATAGAAAAAAGTCGCGAAACAGTAAATCGTGATTTGTAGTAACCGAGAGCCATTCATCCTGATATACCGGATGTGACTACATATTTTCTTCGTTTCGTTTAAATTAGTGTTTTTGTTTTTTTTTTGTTGCAAAACTACTGTCTGTTGTTGCATGTACCCTGAAGTTGATTGTGTTTTTATGTATATATATATTCATATATCCACGACCTAGGAGCATTGAGTCTAGGCAAACATGATGAAAATTCCATAGTCATGTGTGTATTTATTTATATATCTACAGGTATTATGTACGTATAACGTAAACTAGATGATGGTTATATACGAGTCGCGCGATTCACTTGATCCGATGCGATGTCAACGGTGGTAGCGCCCCCGGGGTAAGGGGGTGGGAGAGTGAAGGGAAGGGAGAGCGCGTGAGAGTGTGAGGAGAGCAGAGAGAGAGAGAGAGAGTGTTTCTAGTGGAATAGAGTAGAGAGAGGGGCATTTGGTTTGAGATCGCACAATCTATACGGAATGTTATATCGTATCGATTCCACGTTGATCAAGCTAACGTAACGCGGCACGTAAGCGATATATCTTTCGACGATGCTCACAGCGGTGTACGCCCAAATTGAAAAGTTTGATGTATTAAAATGTGACTCCTGACTTTATTTCTCTTATCCTCTTTTTCGGTGGCACCAATGTCACTCTCTTTATTTCTCTCTCACTTTTTTTTCCTCTATATTTGCCTTCACTTCAATATCTAAAGACTCCTTTCTTTTCTATCTAGCGAAATCATTGGAAATTTTATTTATTTGTGACTTGACGTTATGGCAGACATTGATTTTTGTATATATGTGTGAAAAAATTCTGCCCTTAGCGTGAATGCAGGAAAAAATAAATATATATACAAGAGAGGGGAAAAATGATTGGAAATATATTTGATTTATACAAAAAGAAAGTTGAGGAAAAAAATTGTTCGGAATTTTAAGAATCTCTTTTATCCAAGATGGATCTTGGCAATATTTCCAAAAACGAAAATTTCCTTATTTGAAATGGATATCAATTTTTTATTTTTTTATTACCTTTTTATATTGCTAATTAATTTTAAAATCATTTAAATATATTTTCTAAACTCACTTTTTGCTATAGTTACAATTATTTGAGAATTAGTCATCTTGTTGAGAGAGATATTTTTCAATTTTCTTTTTATTTTATTTTTTCTTGGTAATAAGTTTGTTTCTTTGATAAGATCGATGTGAATCGAGACACCATAAGACCTTTTCCACTGATCGATTCGCGTATATGACATCAAATGTATAGGAAAGATAGGAAGTAGCCGGTGGACGACCCTTGTGTAACCTTTACCCGACTACGGGAAATAGCTTGTCACCTTTTATATAGCTTGTATTTTTTTTTGAGACAGTTTAACGCACAGATTTTGAAATATCATTTTTCTTCACTTTCCGGCGGGTTAACCTTCCATGTCACTATTATAAAGTTATATGTGCCCCGCGCCCGCGATTATAAAAGTTAACACATGCCAGAAACAAATATTATTCCAACACAATTTTACACGAAATTCACATCTGTACAAACTATACTTCTTTCTTTAGTTTGGCAAGAAATTTATAATGCACATTCGTGAGTAAACATTAAAACGCCCCCATCAGTGAGGCTAACCATTTTATTCTAAATATTATTTCTTTCTCCTATTAATTTACGATATATAAATGTTTACGTGTATTGAAATAACAATCTGCTTCTTCAATATTTATTTCCAATGATTTTATTTAAATTTGAATATTTAAATTTGAGGGCAAATAATTTGCTTTTTTAAAAATGGAAATAATAATAATTATCGATTTGAAGAGAGATCTTTTTGAAATGGTGTTTTAGGCACGGTTCGCAATCTCGATTAGTGCGCGGAATATTATATAGTTATATGCGCTTCGTCTCGCGAGTCTATTTTAATAAGAGTCGGCTTAGCCGCGCGTAATGGCATGTATTTTAAATATTTCGAAAATTGCCTTCCTAGGAAACTCCGTATAATGGCAATACTTGGAATATAATCCTGGGGTAACCGCGAACCGGACTACATAGGCGCGGGGAACGCTTAACTTCTGCGCCTCCAACTTACAGCCCCCAATCTTCTTTCAAAACCTCCGCCTACAAGATTTCTCTTCTCTATCGCCTCTTTGTCCCACCGATTCCACCATCATCCCTCTCTCCTTCTCGTCCTCCTCCTCTTTCACATTCACGATATCTCAACTCCATTCGCGGATTATTAACCGTCTAAGACGCGCACTAGCTCTTCCGTCTTTTGTCTTGCATTATAAATTTATTATATTCAAGACGACGGAGCGCCCCTATGCGATGCTATATTTATATATTAGTGGATTTATATATATATATAAACTTGTAGTCGAATAGAAGTATAATTTCATTAAATTTATGACTTTTAGCTTTTAGAATTATAACAAATTTATATCAAAATAAAAAGTAGAGAGAACAAAATAATTTTCGCTAGAAGTAATTGTGAGGAATCTATTTTTTAATATAAAATAATTATTATTGTATTATTAAATAAATTGAAGAAGAAACGTGTTATTTGTGACGGTATTTCTTTTATTTGTTGCGCGCGTCTCAAACTCCTAGTTAGCTTCTGGTGATGATCCTTGAAATTCGCGCCGTTTTCGTTTCTGCCTTGGAGGTTCTCTTTCACTTTCTCTCCTCTCTCCACTTGCTTTTGTTTTACGCCTAAAAACTCTCCCGATGATAGGAGTCTCGCTGGGGGACTCTTATTTCGAAAGAATTCCTTTTGCCGACCAGGGACTCTTAATTGTTTTTAATACAAGAAATTATTAGGGGCAAAATTATATAGTCTAACCAAGATATATTTTACGAAGCGCACAACACATATAAACACACACACACACACTGTATGGTTGAAATTCAAATCTCCTTGTGTTTCATAAAAAGTCTTTTAAACTATTTGAAATTAGATGGTTTAGCGCTTCCAAAACAAGAATTGACTCTCTTATTATTTAACATTTTTGAACATTTAAATTATCTCCTGGTTGAGAACACGGCATTTCGAAAATTGCCCCCGTTATTTTATTGACTTTAATTTTTTTTAAAGGTTTAGCCGCTAAGAATGTTTTTTTTCTCTTGATTTCTTTGGTGAATTATTTAATTGGAGGTAAATAACAGTTGAAATTTCGCTACAGTGTTAGCCTCGAGAAGGAAATTTAATGACTTATATTAGCGTTGTAACATAGCCCGGTACTTAGCGCTCCCGACTCGTAATGCGCCACTTAGGGTTCGAATCCTCCCAAAGTGTTTAATTTTAATTTCTCCAAAATGAGAAATTCATTTGAAAAAATGTTAAATAAATTTTCGTACATTATTATAATTATTAATTTACTTAATAGGGATATTTATATATGAATTAATTTATATTAGAAAATGAAATGGAAATTTTTTAATTTGATTGAATTTGTTATTTTTTTAAGCGAGGCGAAAGAATGTGAGAAATTTATATCTTGTTATTGTCTATTTTTTTTGACGAAATCATCCAGTGGGAATTTTTCAATAGACTTATCGGATTTTTTTTTTTCGCAAATCCCTGCGCGGTAGTGAGTTGACGATGAAAGATGCAGACGCGCGCTATCGTTGAAAGCGTCGGCGGCGCAGCGAATCGTGAAACATTCAGTAAACGACAGTCAAAAGACCTTGTTCTCGAGCAATATTGTTTGCCCCCCACGACAGCAAATTTCATAGTTCTAACCGCTCTTAAATCAGCGTCAACTTAACTTTTACATATCTCTCTTCCAGCATCACTAGAAGAACCAGAGAATTTACAATAATAATAACTATTTCTTAATTCTTTCAAAGAGTCTGAAATTTATTTATTTAGAATATTTCAGTCTTAATTAAATTCTAAGTTTCTATTTTGTTTTTGATTTCTATTGTCTATTCTATTGTTTTTTATTTTGACAATGTCGATAAACAGAGAAAAAATATTCGGACTCCTCGGATAAATATGTAATTTATGTAAAGAATGTTTAATATTAATTTTTAATTATTTTAGGAAATATTTTTTCAAAAAAAAATTTCTTTATTTGGAATGGATATCAATTATCATTTTCTGTTGATTCAGATCACTGCCACGTATAAGACACTTGACACTTCTAAACGTTTAAGAAATTGACTATTTAATAAGAAATATACTTCTTTCGGGTGGTAGATATCAAATTATTTTGCAATTTCATTTAATTTTTCCAATTTTCATTCTGCTTTTACTTCTTTAGTTTTATCAAAATTCGATAAAAAGAGAAATAAAGAAACTTTTTTTGTCGCCGTGGATAAATGAAAAATTCGAAAGGATTTATCTTTTCGCGTCTAGTATGCGGCAAAAAACGATGATTGAAGGGTTTCGATTAATTTTCCAAAATGGACGTTTTCTAAAATTTTCCGATTAGTTTGAGATTGAGTGGGGTTACGAGAGTTTACGGAATATTGAGAGAGGGGGGGGGAGTAGAGAGAGGACGTGACGGCAAATGGACGAAAGAATAGACAGTTTCGGGTTCTGATTCGACGAACACTGATGTGGCTTAAAATTTTCCATTTCCGAAATGGCAGTACGGTGCTACTCTCTCTCACTCTAACTGGAATAGTGATGGCCAACGACATTCGCGGTAAATCAGAAATTATCTTGTCGCGTCCGCGTACCTGCCTTTTCCCATCGAAACACGCATAAATACTGGACCCTTGCCGCTGTCCGCGTGTTTCCAATGCACGTTTTGCACTAGATATTATACACGCAGAGAACGAAACGCATGACGCTTCGACTTGATGGACGGATGACCGGACCATTCCGCAGATTGCTTCGCTCTCGATCCAAAACCGGAAGAAGATTTATACCACCCGTCGTTATCTGTCGTTTCGGAAGTCACTCTCTCTCACTCTCTCAGTATTTTACTCTTCTCTCTCATTCCCTCTCTCTCTCTCTCTCTCTCCCTTCCTATATTCTCTAGTGATACGTAACTGTCACTTTTTCGTATTCGTTGAGACGAATTCATTTTGCTATGTCGAATTTTTCACCAACTGAACCCCCCCCCCCCCCTCTGCCCCCTTCTCTCAAAGAGAAAAATGTGATTGAAGTCAAGTTCTTCAAAGTCTTTTTAAATTGAAAACAATTTTTCTTTGAACTTTTTCGATATTTAAATATATACTATTGCTTTGAATTTTTCTAAAAATTTATGCAGAGTGAATAGTCGCGAGGGAAAAAGTTGGAAAGATTATTATTAATGATCCTTGTGTAAAATTTATTCCCCCGCCCCCCCCCCCCTGATTTTATTGAACATTCTGATATTTTAAAAAATAGTTTTCAAAAGAGCTAGATTATTTAAAAGTTAAAAAGTTTTATTTCTTTTTTTGTAAACAGAATTCTAATGTTACTAAAATGAAAAATTTAATTTTCGGATGAATTTATTTTAATTTCTTTCGCCGACGTATTGGGAATTTCGATTTTTTCAATTGCTAGTGGAGTGATCCACGTTATAAAACACAAAAAAAAAAAGAAGAAAAAGATAAAAGCATTTTTATAATTCCGAGGGGAAAAATAAATATTGAATCCCTTAAAAGGACTTTTAATACCGAAATCGTTAAGTTTATTTTGAAATAAAATCCATCTGAAATAACACAGATCGGCCGTCAGAATTAGAAATCAAGTTTATAGCTTCTCCAGTTACAGTCTTTTTTTTTTTTTTGTTTCCTCCAGTTTTCCCAGACCACACAAGCACTTTTATTTATTTTATTTACTAATAAAACGCCCTACGATTCTCCTTTAATTAAAAAACACCGAGAGCGATTTTAATCATGGATTCACTTTTTTTTTAGGAAAAAAATATTCCCCGACAAAATCTCCCATTTATTAAAAGTAATTAAAATATGAATTAAAAATTATAGTTCGGAATATTAATACTGCTATTGTTACTATGGTTATATATATATAATAAAAATGTTTCCTGCTACTATTTCTAATATTATATTTAGTTGCTAATGGAAATGATAATAAATATTAGATACTAAATAGAAATAGTAATAATAAATAAAATTGGTAATTATAATAATAGTAAATATGAAAACGTTAAAAACGCGAGAAAATTAAAAAATAAAAATTGTTTCGCGAATATCTAAAGTGAATTAAAAAATAAAGCGCGCATCATATATTGAATGGGGGCTTTAGTATAAAATTGAAATTATCAGTAGATAAAAATGACAATATCTAATTGGTTGTAAAATGAAACGTGTAAAAAAAATGTTGAGTGTTAATTTTGAATATATATATATATATATAGGGTTTTTGCGTAACGTAGATATGACCATAGAATCCCCATCCAATAGCGCGCGGGCGTCATGAAATAAATTAGATTAAACGACTGTCGCAAAATGCGGACGATATGAAAGTCGAATGTACTGGACGGACCGATAGAAATTAAATTCTAGAATATTCAATTACCTCCCTTTTATTGACCATCTCTCCCCCCACGCTCCTTTCTCCTATATATATACACACACAAAAAAAACCAGTCCCCTTTCCTCCCCCCCTCCATCCAACTTTGCAATCGAACTTGTGCACTAGTTTTTATATTTAAAAAAAGGAGAGAAAAAAAAAATTGCTCTCGATAAGAGTAATGATCTTTTTTCTTTTTTTTTTCATTTGAGAATGAGAGAAATATAAGTCCTTTTGCTTTTTAAACGAAAGCACACAACAATAGAACATAATATTCGCAAACTGCATTTATATCTTTTCTAGAGAAATTTGAAATTTAAATTTATGTTTATTAAAATTATCTCTTGACTTTTTTATATATACCGTGGGCTTTTCTTATGGAGGGAAAAAAAGTAACAAAAAAAAGAAAAAAAAAGAAAGAAAAACGGATGGAGGGATTAAGAAAATGTCGAAAATTAAACGAAGCGGGACTGGACGTCTCGATAAAACCCGATATCGTGAATGTTAACGGCAACATTAGTTAGCATAGAAAAGAACGAGCAAGATAAAGGGAATTGGTCCCGAGGAAGCCATTGTCTGGTTGGTTATTAAAAATTCTTTTTCCATTATGCCTCGGGGATTGCGGAACATGCGCTCAACACTGACAATCTAATAATTTTTCCTATGACGCGCCAAGGAAATAGATATATTAATCATCTTGTGAAATAAATTACATTGAATTTTTTTTTCGAATTTGTTTCTTGTTTGTGGAGAATTGAAAAATAAAGGGAAACATTATTATTAGTTTATAGTAGTAAGTGAATTATATTTGCCTTTTTGTTTTTATTGACAAAAAGTATGTGTAGTTTCAGTGGAAATGAATGTTTTCAGTCAGACAAAAATTTTGCGCTTTTATAAATTTTTTAGAAAATTTGCAGTAATTATAATGTAAATTAATTCTAAAAACATTGTTTAAAAAACAATGTAAATAAATAATAATAAAAACATTGTTTAGAAAAGTTTGCAACATTTTTATGGGATTTTTAAAACTTTTAAAAGATTTTAGAAACTTGAAAATTTTGATAGATGGAAAAAAAAGGAAGGCAATTCGTAAAAATAATAAATCTTTGAGTAGAAAATTTTTGTTTGGTCAGACAAATTTTAGGTTTTTAGTAGAAAAATCATTGCTTAGGCAAAACATGTTAAGTTTTTAGTGGAAAAATTTTAATTAGAAGTAAATGATTAAATTTTTGAAGAGATAAAGTCGTTTCCCAATAAATTGTCTAAAATACTAATAATTTTAATAAACGAATCTTTTAGAAACAGAAGTTCGCTTAAATTTTATAAATTTTTCAACGAAAGATTTTTATATAATGTTATAATAAACAAATGACATAAATAAGTAATGAAGTTGTCATTTGATATAATTTTAGAAGTTCACAATTTATAAACTTGATAAATAAATTATTATTCAGCCTTAATTGAAGCTAGAGAAATATTTGTTTCTTGTACTTTAGTTCCTTTTTGCAAAATTTTTAATTTAATTCCGTTGAATTCATACAATTGTAAATAAATAAATGAAGAAACAAATAAAAAATAAATTAGCAAATAAAATATGAATGAAGAAGCAAAAAAATATAAATGAATAAGCCAGAAAAATAAATGAATTAGCAATTAATTGAAAAAACAAAGGTAGAAACAAGTGACTAAGGAAATGAATTAAATCAAAAATAATTTTAAAAAATTAATGAAGAAACAAATATTTAAAATCAACGAAATAATAGATAATTTAAAAAATAAGGAAGGAAAGAAAGAAATTGAAAAATAAGATAAGAAATTAATAAAATAAATGTAAAAATACAAAAATAAATAAATGAGAATATAAATAAATGAATTAAATAAATAAACTGGAGTAATTATAGTTTAGTAAACTTATCAAACCTTTACTTTATCAGTTAAAGTTACGCTAGGTTATGCTTTATTTTTCTATTAATAACAAGTTACATAAAGTTATACATACTTTGTTTAAATACACTTTGAATTTTATAGTAACATTGAAAGGATAAATAATTATTTATGTAATTCCACAGATAATGAAAAATTAGAATAAGAATATTTTGATTTAATTATTTTCATAAATAATAAAAATATCACAGGAATTCAATTATTTTCAAATTTGTTATAAATTTCTTCGTAATAATTCCATTATTTTCATAATACAATTTTTTACAGAAATACAATTATTTTCATAAATAATAAAATTCTTTTCAGAAATTCAATTATTTTCATAAATAAGAAAACTCATTGCAGAATTTCAATTATTTTTAATTCAATTTTAATCAAATTCCTCGAAAAATTTTACTAATCTTAAAAATTTTATTACAATTCGTCAAAAGAATTTAATGATTTAAAAATTTATTGATAAAATTCTTTGAGAATTGAATTTTGAGAAACATTCAATTATTCAATAAATTATTTATTTTTCTATTTAATTGATTGTAAAATAAAGAAATAAATAATTGAATTCTCGTAAAATTTTCTAATAAATATTGATTAAAAAATGAATTTCAGTTAAAATTTTAGATAATAATTTAACATTAAAAGCATTACAGCGTAAATTGTTAGAAATATTTTAATTTTGAAAAGGTTTCAAACTAAAATCTTTGTAAATCTGAATTTTTCATACTTTTAACTAACAATTTTGCAAAATTAATTTTTTTTTAAAGTTTAACTGAATTTTTTTAAGAATTATTTCATGTTTTTATTTTCTAAAATATAAATAATTAAAGAATTTCTGAATAAGTAAAAATTTTGTGTAAAATTGAATGTTAATCAAATGGATTTGAAAATTATTAAAAAACTTTTTCAAACATTATTAAAAATAATCGATTTATAGAAGATTTTTAGTTAAAAACATTGAAAAAATTTGCATTTTGGAGAAGTTACAAATTATTGCAAAAATTCAATTATGTTCAAAAGTTTAAAAAAAAATTCTCGTCAAAATTTCAATTATCTTTAAATAAATAATAAAATTCGTCTCCGAAATTCAATTATTTTTAAAACTTTTAATAAAATTCTTGACAAAATTTCAATTAGTTTCAAAAATTTTCCTCAATTCAATGATTTTCAATATCTACTATTTTAATAAAATTTTCCAAAAGAATTCAATTATTTAAAACAAATTTTGATAAAATTCTACGAAAACATTTAATTATTTTCATAAATAATAAAAATATCACAGGAATTCAATTATTTACAAATTTATTATAAATATCTTTGTAACAATTCCATTATTTTTATAAACTTTACAATTCTTTACAGAGAGATTCAAGTATTTTCGTAAATAATAAAATTCTTTTTAGAAATTCAATTATTTTCATAAATAATAAAACTCATCGCAGAATTTTAATTATTTTTAAATCAATTTTAATCAAATTCCTCAAATAAATGTAATTTTTCTACAAATTTTTATTAAAATTGAATTTTAAACAAATGGATTTGAAAATTATTAAACAAAATTTTTGAAAAATTATTAAATATCAATTGATTTAGAGAAAAAATGTAGTTAAAAATTCTGAAAAATTATAATTAAATTGAATTGATTTTATAATAATATTCTTAAAAGTTATTAAATTTTAAAGGGTTTAAATTTGAATCTTTTGAAGAAATTTAATTCCAATGGAAAGATAATAATGATTAAATATTTATTTGAAAAAAATTGTTTTCGAATAATTTTACAATTAGAGAAATTCGTAAATAAATGTAATAGAAATTTTTTTTGAGTATTTAATAATTTTTAGAGTGAATCAGAATATTCTTTAGTGTCTGGGAGAAGGGGAAAATTTTGTTTGAAAATCACCAAGTTGAAGTTCACAACGTTGATCAACGAAAAAAAATTTGTCACTTAGTAAATTAATTAAAAATGACGCAGCAATATTGACACAAAAATATTTAGAAAAAAAGATTAATGTTCATATTTTGCTAATAATTATTTTACAATTAAATATTAAATTAAAAATAATACTTGAATGCATTAAATAAATTTTTTTCGTTGATAAACGTTGTGGACTTCAATTTCGTTGAAAATCAGGAGAAAGTCAGGGTAAAAAATTAAATTTTTGTAGCAATCCTGTTACACTGAAAAGAAAATTATTTGATTCAAATAATCGATTAATTGACTATTATCAATTAAATATTTACTTGAATCAAATAATATTTGTTTGAGTCAATTAAATGGTTCAATCAAATAAAATTTTTTTCAGTGTAGAGTTCTGAGGTTTAGTACAGTAGGAGAAAATAATTAACTAATTATTAATACAAAAAAGTAGTTAGGTCTCTGAAATTTTGTACAGTTATTGCAAATAAATAATTGACTTTTTAATATTAAGAATATATTCTTGTTATTTTGTTATATCAAAAACTATAGTTTTTGGTACTGAATGAAGTGTAGTACAGTAGTAGCAATTAATTAACTACAAATTGATAAAAATATTTTGATAATAATATTTTCTGGAATAAAGTACAGTAGGAGCAATTAATTAATTAACATTTAAATCGTATTTATTTATCTTTACAAAGAAATGTAAATAAATCTGTAAATAAAAAAGTAGAAATAACAATTGTTGGTAGAAGTTGAATCAATTTGGTTGAAAATTCTCTTTATCTCTCTCTCTCTCTCTCTTTTCTCAATGGAACGATAATAATCTATCGAGATCCATGCGCCCAGCATCCATTATTGATTATCTCTCCAAGTGAATCGTTTTCTCTCTATTGAGAAGTCACAATTTTAGCCAGAAGGGATTTGTAAGATACAATTTACTTTTATCTATATATATATATATATACATGTAAATGCAGTGTTGTACATCTGGTAATAATATCGCACTTTGCTCTCTCCGGTGAGAAGTCGAAACAACGTATAAACATTAAACGTCCAGTGCGCGCGTATCAGTGAAGGCGGGAGATGGCGGCCCATTGTCTGGACTACAAATTAATCTGACGATCGATACGAGCGATGTCTTCCTCGGTGTATACACCCGTGACTCGCGGGAAGTAAATCGTTCTTGTGCTAGTTGGGGGGGAGGGAGGGAGGGAGGAGGAGAGGAAACAGGAGAATGAGGAGGACAAGGGGTAAGCTCTGAGTTTAAGCGTCGAGAAAGGAGTAAAGAAGGAGGAAAGGCGGAGACGGGAGTTCCTCGATCGATAACCGCTTATCGACGGAAGTTTACCCCGCAAAGTGCGATGTGCACTTAAAAAGTTTTGGCAGGCAGGTGCAGGTGCCTTGAACAACGCCAGACACTAATAACCCCTCCTACTCCTCGTGTTCGCTATTATTTTCACAAAAAAAAAAAAAAAAAAAAAAAATTATATTCCCCGAAATTAAAATTTTCCTCTACAGCAATTTTTACCTCCAGCGCCGCTGCTCCGCGTGCATCTAAAATCTAAATATACAAAGACCTTTTTTAGAATGTTGAATTATTTATATTCCTTTAAAATATACATAAACACGTGAACTACATTAAAGATGGTAAATAATTAATTTCTTGTTTTAAATAAATAACGTTCTATAAAATCCAACTATAATATTATTTATTAAATAAATTATATAAACTTTCCGTCTCCTTGACATTTACAAAAACCTTTGTTTTTTCTTTTTCAGGCAGTAAAACATGAATTCACGTTTAATTTAACACTTAAGTGTTAAAATAACACCAGAATGGAGTAAAATAATCTGCAACAGTTTAAACCCTCTAGGAGTAAATTAACACCAGAAAGGATTGAAATAATCTATTTTGGTGTTATTTTTAACTAGGAATGAAATTTTTCTTGTCAAAATTTCAATTATTTTCAAAAGTTTTCTCAAATTCAATGATTTTCAATATCTACTATTTTAATAAAATTTTCTAAAAGAATTCAATTTAAAAAAAAAAATTTGAATAAAATTCTACGCAAACATTCAATTGTTTTCATAAATAATAACCTTTTTTTACAGGAATCTGAATTTTCCATATTTTTTTAACTAACAATTGCGCAAAATTAATTTTTTTTTAAGTTTAACTTAATTTTTTTCTAAATTATTTCATGTTTTTATTTTCTATTATATAATTAATTGAAGAATTTCCGAATAAATGAAATTTTGTGTAAAATTGAATTGTGAACAAATGGATTTGAAAATTATAATAAAAACTTTTTCAAAAATTATAAAAAATAATCGATTTATAGAAGAATTTTAGTTAAAAACATTTTAAAAATTTGCATTTTGAAGAAGTTAGAAATTATTGCAAAAATCCAATTATGTTCAAAAGTTTAAAAAAAAATTTTCGTCAAAATTTCAATTATCTTTATAAATAATAAAATTCGTCTTCGAAATTCAATTATTTTCAAAAAATTTAATAAATTTCTTGGGAAAATTTCAATTATTTTCAAAAAAGTAAAAATTCAATAAATTTCTTAGAAAAATTTCAATAATTTTCCTTAATTCAATGATTTTTAATATTTACTACTTTAATAGAATTTTCCAAAAGAATTGAATTATTTAAATCAAATTTTGATAAAATTCTACGAAAACATTTAATTATTTTCATAAATAATAAAAATATCGTAATAATTCCATTATTTTCATAAACTATATACAATTTTTTTACAGAGATTCAATTATTTTCGTAAATAATAAAATTCTTTTTAGAAATTCAATTATTTTCGTAAATAATAAAACTCATCGCAGAATTTAAATTATTTTCAAATCAATTTTAATCGAATTCCTCGAAAAAATGTAATAATTATTCTTAAAAATTTGATTAAAATTGAATTTTAAACAAACGGATTTGACAATTATTAAAAAAAACTTTTTGAAAAATTATTAAAAATAATTGATTTAAAGAAAAAATGTAGTTTATAAATTTCTTCGCAGTAATTCAATTATTTTCATAAATAATAACATTTTTACAGGGATTCAATTATTTTTGAAAAAAATAAAATTCTTCTTAGAAATCCAATTATTTTCATAAATAATAAAACTCATTGCAGAATTTCAATTATTTTTAATGCAATTTTAATCGAATTCCTCGAAAAATGTAATTATTCTTAAAAAAAATTTATTAAAATTCGTCCAAAGAATTTAATGATTTAAAAAATTTGTTGATAACATTTTTTATGAGAATTGAATTTCAAGAAACATGAAATTAATAAATTATAATTATTTTCATTTTATTTGTATTTAAATAATTGAATTCTCGTAGAAATTACTAATAAAAATTGTTTTAAAAAAGAAATACATTTAAAATTTTAGATTATAATTAAATATTACAAGCATTATAACGTGGATTTTTATAAATAATTAAATTTTGAAAAAGTTTCAAACTAAAATCATTGAAATTCTTAATTTTTCATATTTTTGACAAAAAATTCTGTAGAATTATTTCTTTTTAAAAGTTTAATTGGATTTTTATTGAAATTATTTCAAGTTTTTGTTTTTCAATATATATTTAATTGCAGAATTTCCGTATAATTGAAATTTGGGAAAATTGAATTGTAAACGAATGAATTTGAAAATTCTCAAAGAACTTTTTTTAAAAAAATTATTAAAAATAATAGATTTATTGAAGAATTTTAGTTAAAAACACTTGAAAAAAATTGAATTTTAGAGAAGTTAGAAATTATAAATTATTGCTGAAATTCAATTATTTTCAAGAATAATAAAATTCTTCTTAAGGTTTCCAATTATTTTTACTTATAATAAAACTCATCGCAGCGTTACAATTATTTTTCATACAATTATAATTGAATTCCTTGAGAAACATTCAATTATTTACTTTTGCATGTAAATAATTAAATTCTTGTAGAATTTTCTAATAAAAATTGATTTTCATCTCATAAAAATGAATTTCAGTTAAAATTTCAGATTATAATTGAATACTAAAAGCAATATAGCGTGAATTTATAGAAATAGTTGAATTTTAAAATTAATTTTTTTGAAAAAGTTTAATTGAATATTCTTTTTTATTATTTGAAGTTTTTATTTTCTAATATGCATTTAATTAAAGAATTTAGAAATAAATGAAATTTCCTGCTAATAAATATTGTAAACAAAAGGATTTGAAAATTGACAAAGAACTTCGAAAATTATTAAAAATAATTGATAGAAAGTAAAATTGTAGTTAAAATTTTTTGAACATATTAATTGAATTGAAATAATGAAAATAATTTTGAAAAAGTATTGTTATAATATAAAATAATGATTTTATTACTTGGTCATGTTTTATAGTTATAAAAAAAATTTAATAAACTAAAATTTCATTCATTGTGGAAAATAACACCAAAATTGATTATTTTAATCTTTTTTGGTATTAATTTAAACTGCAACATTTTTTAATACCTCACGATTTACTGTCTTTTCAATATTTATTGTTTAATTAATCTTTATTTTTTTTATTGTTTAATTATCTTTATTCTTTGAAAATAAGATCTCGAGAAAAAAAATTATTTAAAATTGCAAAAAAAAGAGGGAGAAGAATTTTATTAAGTTATATGGATATAAAAATTTTTCTCGCAAGTAAAACAGTAATTAAAAATAAAAAAAAAAAAGGGAAAAGGAAAAGGAAACGTTAATCATATTTGCAAAAGAAGAGAGGGTGGCGAACTTAATAAACAATTTTTTTTAACGAATATTTTATCAAAGTTATGCAAGAAGTTAGCGGAAAGTAGTTTTTATTTTTATTTTTTAAGCGACGAGCTCCAGACTCCGTTATAAAAATGAATCCTCCAGCTTCTTGGAGGCGCCTCGACCGATAAAATATTCAAATATAAAATAAAAAGGCCTCGGACCGGGGTGGATGGGAGAATGGTCGAGAGAGAGAGAGAGTGAGGGGGGGAGAGGATTGCATTAACCAAGATTGCTGACGATAAAATGAAAATAATGCAGAATGACGTGCGCCGCAGGTAGGAGAGAAAGAAGGTAGTGGTAGTGGAGGAAGAAGAAGAAAAAGAAAAAGAAGAAGAGAGAGTGAGAGTGAGTGAGTAAGAGAGAGAGAGAGAGAGAAGCGAAAAACAGATAAAGATAAAGTATGGGTAGAGTAGTTCTATAGCATTCTATAGCAAAGTGGGTTGGGGGTTTCCCTTCTTGGTATAGGAGTAGGTCGCAGGGGGTTGAGGAAGCGAACGAGAGAAAACAAAGAGAGAGGCACTGAGAGGAACTGAGACACCAGAAGTCGTTCGTAATTGCATTAAAAGTTCTTCCGCGCAAAAACACCTCTCCAACCTGTTTCTACTTCTCGCTTTCTCCACTAAAGCACTTTTCATAGTTTTTTCTACTTTTTGAAAAATCATAAGATTTTAGCATTTAACTGTCATCGTTTTCAACACGTTTCCCTCTTTTTTATATTCTTTTTCTTTTTTTTAAATTTCCATTTCGTTTTGTAATTCACACTCATTCCTTTGCATTTAAAAAAAAAAATTATTCTTACTCTTTTTTTTTTATTTTTGTTATTACTTTGTTTATTATTAATTTTTACTATCGTTAGCATTATTTATACACTTTATACTCTCTTAATTTGAATCAGTTAAAAATCGTGGTTTTAACTATATGACAATCAGTGACTGACTTTTTGCTTCTGAATCAGTTAAAAATAACTGATTTTCAGTTATTTATTTTACAGTGAAAAAATAACTAATTTTCAGTAAAAAGTAAATGAAAAAATAGTTAATCTTGACTAATTGAATCAGTCAAAAAAAAAAAATTTACTGAATCTTCAGTTACTTTTAAGTTTTAACTGACTATCAATTATTTTTAACTAATTGTCAGTAGAAATATTACTATTTGAATTAGTGACTGACAAATCATATTATAATATTATTTGTAATAGTAATAATATATTATTACTATTATTATAATTTTAATAATTATTATTTCTATTTTTACTATTATTAGGTATTATTATTACCAGCAACAATTTGCGCGCTAAATCGCGTGGCTAACTTTTTCGGAGAATATTAGCAATTTTAAATATAGAATTTAAAAATTTGTAATTCAAATTTTTGTTGAAAACATGAAAAAAATCAAATTTTGGAAAAATTACAAATAATTGCAGAAATTCAATTATTTTCAAGAATGATAAAATTCTTCTCATAAAATTCAATTATCTTTCGAAATTAAAAAAAAAAATTCTCGTCAAAATACCCAATTGTCTTTATAAATAAAAAAATTCTTCCCCAAAGTTCAATTATTTTCGAATCAATTTCAAATTCCCAAAAATAGTACGCAAACATTTAATTACTTTCATAAAAAAATTTCTCAGGAATTCAATTATTTACAATTTTTTTATAAATTCCTTCGCAATAATTCTATTATTTTTATAAATAATGAAAAAAATTTCAAGGAATTCAATTATTTTCATAAAAAATAATTAGAAATTGTAGAAAATAATAATTTGAAATGATGAAAATAATTTTGAAAAAGTTACTGTAATAATATTCTTATAATATAAAACAATGATTTTGTCACTCGGTCATCTTTAATTATTAAAAATAATTGAATTTGAAATTTTTTAAATTCTTAATTCCTATGGAGAAATAATATTGTTTAAATATTTATTTAAAAAAAAAAGTTATTGATGTTTTCGAATAATTTTACAATTAAAGAAATTCGGAAATTAAATGTAACAAAACTATTTTTTTTGAGTAAAATTTTTTCCTTAATTTTCTAAAAATTTAAAAAGTTTCAATTTTGTTTTCAATTAAAATTTGTAATTGACAAATAGAATAGAATTTCTTTTTCAAAAGAAAAATCCTCCGATGAATTTTATTATTTATGAAAATAGTTGATTTCTTGTGAACGATTTTATTCGAATTTTTTTTAAATAATTTAATTTCCAAGAAAAAATTTATTACTTTTAAAAATAATTGAATTCCTGTCAAAAATTTTAATATTTTTGTAAATAATTGAATCCTTGTGATGAATATTGTTATTTATGAAAAAAATTGAATTCTTGTAAAGAATATTGTTATTTATGAAAATAATTGAATTTTGCATAGAATTTTATTAAAATGACTCAAAATAATCGATTTTTTGGGAATAATTTTGTTATTTATCTTTAATAATTGAATTCTTTTGAAGAATTATTTATGTAAATAATTGAATTTTTGGGAACAATAAATTTTATTAAAATCTAAAAGAATAATTAAATTATTTCAAAAAAAAAATTTAATTAAAATTGTATTTAAAATAATTGATTTCTTTCAAACAATTTTATTAGAATTTAGAATATTGAAAAATAATTGAATTCCTGTGAAAAATTCTAATATTTTTGTAAATAATTGAATTCTTCCAAAGAATTTTAAAAAAACATTTTTTTAAATAATTGATTTCTTCGAGGAATTGAAATTCAATTTTTAAGAATAATTAAATTTTTTGAGCAATTCCTGTAAAATTGCATTAAAAATAATTGAAATCCTGCGATGAATTTTATTATTTATGAAAATAATTGAATTTCCAGGACAAAATATATTACTTTTAAAAATAATTGAATCCTTGTGATGAATATTGCTATTTTATGAAAATAATTGAATTCTTATAATGAATATTGTTTTTTATGAAAATAATTGAATTTTGCAAAGAATTTTATTAAAATGCTTCAAAATAATTGAATTGTTGGGAATAATTTTGTTATTTATCTTTAATAATTGAATTATTTCGAATAGAAATATTTATGTAAATAATTGAATTCTTGATTGGGAAGAAAAAAAAATCTAAAAGAATAATTGAAATTCTTCGATGAGTTTTATTATTTATGAAAATAATTGAATTCTTGCTTTAAATATTATCAACATTTTTTTTTCAAAAATTGAATTTCCATGAAAAGTTTTTCTTATTAGTGAAAGTAATTGAATTATTGTGAAATTGTATAAAAATTTTGTTAAATAATTGATTTTTTCGAAATTTTTTTGAAAATGCTATTCTGAGTTAATTGAATTTCTGTGGAAAGTTGATTATTTATGAAAATAATTGAATTTTGGATGAATTTTTCGAATATTTTTTTAAATAATTGAATTCTTTTGTGAAATTTTATAAAAATACAGATTTAAATACTAGATATTGAAAATAATTGAAGTTCGAATATTTTTTGAAAATAATTGAATCGTTTTAAAGAATTTGATTATAATTTGATTTTTTATTTATTCGTATATTGAAAATAAAATGTAAAAATATACTTGTTAAGCGGAATTTCCTTCTCACTTTGAACTTAATTTAATTTAATTTTTTTTTTTGTGAAGTAGTAAATAAATTGACAGAAGAAATCATGAGTTTACTGAAGTTTCTCACAAACTTAATTTTTGCATTTTTTTTTTTTTTTTGGTTTGTAATTTTTTTTCTCAAACGCTCGTTTGTCATTTTCTTCTATACTTTTATTCTATTTTTACTTATTATTTTTCAAATACTATTTTTTAACTTATATCTATTGCATGTATTTTAATATTAACCATTGTTAATTTTTTTCTTGTAATT
Source organism: Leptopilina heterotoma (assembly GCF_015476425.1). Taxonomy (NCBI): domain Eukaryota; kingdom Metazoa; phylum Arthropoda; class Insecta; order Hymenoptera; family Figitidae; genus Leptopilina; species Leptopilina heterotoma. The sequence continues at coordinate 6,572,534 of NW_025110833.1, forward strand.
ATTATTATTTGTCTTTTTGTTATCTGGAGGAAAGGAAGTGAAACAGGGGGGAACAGAGAAAAATAAATGAATCGCTTCTATGAGTATATACACATTTACTAATGTGTGTGCTTCTGTGTCATTTATATTAGTCAGTGCATGAAAATATTTTTTTTCTTTTTTTTTAATAAAAGTCATCCCACAATTGTTTGATTCTAATTTTATTTTATATATATATATATATATATTTCTCTCAATAACAATATTCTTGTAAAGCTTATATAATTTTATCGGCAATAATCCCGTGTTTACACAACTGTCTCGTATTGCGCAATTTATGCTGAGTTATTATTATTTATTCAATGCAAATATATACGCGAAAGTGTCCTTCGAAGTATAGAAATAAAAATATTCATACACATCTGGTGTATAAGTGTATATTAAAAAGAAAAAATGTGTATATATATATATTAAAAAAAAAGAATGAATGTATTTTCAATCATAGAAAATATTTTTCGGCTCTGATACGGTCGGTGAGTTACAGTATAGTAGTTTCCCCTCTATAAATATATATTGTACAGTGTTGTCGAGTAGGAATTCTATTGCTATATATATATATATATATATGAAATTAATAAATGTAGTTTCTGTCTGTTATATTATAATTATTATTAATATTAATATTTATACTCGTATTTATATTAATATTATTTATAGATATAAAATTAGATTGCAGTCAAGCGTTTTTTTATTTATTGATTATTCATTTATTTATATTAATTATTTACTAAATTTTAATTAATATATTAATTAATTATTATAAATACTTTATAATAGAATTTATGGAATTCGTCGAATTGGACCTCATTATTGATAAATTTTCTGAATTATTATTATTTCAAATTAGTAGCATCCGCTTGTGAATGAACGCATAGGTATAATAATCGTGCGCGCTCCAATGAAATACGAAAAATAATTTCCTAATTTTTTCAAGTGTTTTTTAAAAGTATTAAATATTGGAAAAGAATTTAAATTATATTTTCTACACCTACCTAATATTACGTTAAATTTAATAAATTTTATTTACTTTTATATATTTATTTATTTATTATTCTAAACAATAAATAAAAAAAAGTAATTATAATTCATAATTTTATTTTTCTAATAATATTTATTTCTCATTATTGCAATAAAGACCGTTTGAGAACATATTTTCTATGCAATCAAAGTACTTTGTGATTTTATTATTTTATATTTTATGTAAATTTAATTATAATGCTATAGATGTATTTTATATTGCTCTTGATTAATATTACAGGTATTACTCCGTTTAGCGGGAGTATACAGTTCTTTAATAGAAATAAATTATTGTTCGGAATGAAACACTCTTGATTATGATTATATGCAGCTGTACTTACTATAGATCACATGCTAAATTTCTACATATAAAATATTTCTTCTAATAAAATAAATTGATATTTCATTATTAATGCGTATTATATACATTTATAAATATATGTGTACATTCCACAGCGAACAAAGTTAGGTATTTACCTGTCCATATATAATTATATCAATTTTCCTTTGATCTAGAAATTATTAAATTAAATAATTAAATAAAATTATCAACTAATATTTAATCATTTTTATTTGTCGAATAATTTGCTTGTTTTGATCGGAAATTTTTTTTTAGAAAATTCAATCATGATTTGCATGTAATTTTAAAAAATACGCATTGTCAGTTATTTATTGATCAAGTTTAATTACATTTAATGAAACATTTAATAAATACTTTTAAATATTAAATTTGAAAATAATGCGAATTTCAACATAATATAAAATTAAATATTATTAATACATTAGTGATTTATTATTTGTGGAACAATGGTTATTGCAAGATGAGTAAATAAAGTGATTTATTATTAATAACATTATTAAATATAATTTATAATATATTGCAATAAAATATTATAATACATTAATATTAATTGTAATAATTAAAATGAATTGATAAAATTTTATCAAAGTGTAAATTTAGTTTTTAAGGGTATTTTTATGTACAAAAGGGTACGTTTTGCATCTGTTTAAATAAATGAATAAGTAATAATATTTTAATAGAATATTACGCTGAAAAAAAATTTATTTGATATAAATTTTCAGTAAAAAAATATAACTGAAAATTGAAAAATAGTTAAATTTTACGAATTGAATCAATTAAATTAAAAATAATCTTGAACTAATTCAAATTTAGAGAGTAACAAAACTCGTCCGTCTTAGACGATTCCCAAAAATCAGAAAAATTTGATTCTGACTTTTTCTTAATTTTCATTAAAAAAAAATATTTTTTTCTTCTCCTGCTAATAACTTCTATTCAATTCTAAATTTTTGTAAAATTCAATTATTTTCGAAATTTTAATATAAAATTCCTCAAGAATACAATTATATTTCAAAATAATTTTTAAATATGTACCTAAATAAATAATATTCTTTAAATCATAAAATTTCTTATTCAATTAAATTTTACAACAGTTCCAAATAATTAGAAAATAATCTTTTCAAACTATTTTCCTGTTTTTGAAAAAATTTTAATTACAATTTTTCAAAAGACCAATTTTTTCATAATTTCCAAATTAAATTACATTCAAAACTTGAATAATAATTTTTATTAAATAACAATTTAATTTTAAATACTTATTTATTTTTTCACAGGAATTAAAATATTTTTAATTTAACTTTAACTTTTTCTAAAAATTACAATTGTAATTCATTCGAAATTAAATCATTTGTTTGTTGACATTTTAAAATAAAATTCTTCGAAACTAATCATTTTTTGAAAAATTAGTAAATTAATAAATTTTTAAAATAAAAATTTAAATATTATTAATTTTACAATATATAAAATTTTTAAATATTTCAATTGAAAAGGCTTTTAAAATTTTATTATTTCTAAAAATTCATAATTCTGAGAAAGAATTTTATAAAAATTATATGAAAATTGTAAATAATTGAATTATTTAAAGGAACTGTTTTAAAATTTTTTTAAATAATTGAAATCCTGCGATAATTTTTATTATTTATGTAAATAATTGATTTCTTGGACCGAATTTTATTGAAATTTTGAAAAATAGTTGAATTCCTGATAAGTATTTTATATTAAAATTTTTGAAAATAATTAAATTCTAAAGAAGAATTTTATTAAAACTTGTTTAAAAAACTTGTTTAAAACTTGTTTTAATAAAAAATAATATAATAAATAATTGAATTTCCGTAAAAATTTTATTATTTGTAAAAATAATTTAATTCCAGCAAAGAATTTAATTAGTTATGAAAATTATTAGATTTTTGCAAAGAATTTTCTTAAAACTTGAAAATAATTTAATTTCATAAATTGTATGTATGAAAATTGTAAATAATTGAATTCTTTCAAAGAATTTTATTAATATTTTGGAAAAAATCGAATTATTTAGTGATTCAGTGATACAGTATTGTTTATAGGTAAAGAATTTAATTCTCTTGAGAAATTTTATTAAGATTATGGTAAATATTGAAAATAATTAAATTTCCGAAAATTTTTTAAAATAATTTAATCTTTTTAAATAATTTTCTTAAAATTTTTTAGAATAATTTTTTTGATTTCAACTATTAGCGAATTGAAAGTAATGAAAATTGTCAAAAAGAAGCAATTTGATTTAAATAACCGATTAATTGACTATTATCAATTAAATATTTAATTAAATCAAATAATATTTATACTGGAGTCAATTAAATGGAATTTGAACCAATAATTTCTGTATTTGAAGCAAATATGAACTGAACCATTTAATTGACTCTAGTAAATATTATTTGATTCAACTAAATATTTAATTGATAATAGTCAATTAATCGGTTATTTGAATCAACTAAATTTTTTTTCAATGTGTAATAGAATATTTAGATCAAATAAATTTTTTTCAGTTTATTATAAAATAATATTCATTTATTTATTATAATTTTACAGGCAGCGTCCTTAGAGTACTAAATATATCGCTGAAAATTAATTAAAAGTTAGCTACGAATTTGGCGTATAGAATTATTGTTGTCGAAAAGCAGACTGTGATAAAAAATTATATAAATTACAATAAAAATAATTTTTTTTTAATTATATTATTAGGAATAATTATTTTATTTATTATTATATTATCTATTATTATTTATTATTATTTATTATTATATTATTTATTATTATTTATCATTATATTATTTATTATTATTTATCATTATATTATCTATTATTATTATCTTTTACTTTATAAATATTTATTTTTTATCAATAACATTACTAGTAAAATAATTATTTTAGAATTGCAAACGAGAATAAAATACAAACATAAAATAAATAAATAAGAGAAAAAGTGATTCATTTTGATTATAGAGAGAATTTTATTTATTTTTATTTTTTTTTTTTGCCTTTTCGCGGCAAGGGTTGCAGGTGAAATATTATTTTTTTCTCCTGGAGGGGGGGGGGGGGGTAACTAAAGGACTGTTATTTTCGTGGCTCATATCCGGTATAGGACCTATACATTTTTTTTTTTGGCCAATGCACGTGCAGGTGCAATAGATGTTATTAAGGGGCAGTGGGGGGGGATTGTGTATATGGAATGAAATTGTGATATTTGGGGGAAGGGGGTGTATAAAGGGGGTTAATGCAAGGTGATGAGGAGGTGAGTGGGAGTTGAAATTCGCGCATCTAAAGTCCCGCGCGCGCATTTAGCCCAACCCCGGTATTGCATCGCGCAGGATTGCGGAACCACCCCTTATATTCGGAATCTCCTGTTTTTAGCCTGTTTTTTCCCAATTGGCCGAACATACCACCGCCTCGTCCTGTCGTGTGCCAAACGTCAACCCATTTCTATGCAAACTGTTTTTTTTTCTTTTTTTTATTTTTCATTTTTTTTTTTTTTTTTTTTTTTTCATAAAACACACTTTTATTCGACAATTTTTTTTTTCTTCGATTTTATATTTTTTTTCTTTTATGGTTGGTATAATATAACGCGCTCACGAGAAATTCCAGTTGTTGATTTCTTTCTTTCTTTCTTTTCTTCCTTATTCTTCTTCTTCTTTTTTTTTTCCCACCCATTAATATTAATCCGATGAAAGAAAATTTTAATTAAAATTATGAAAAGAACATTATTTTCTCGAGTATTTTTAATTATGAATTTCTTTTTTCTTTTTTTTTTTGCTTTGTTTTAGAGCACGACTTGCATTTTAATTAAAAATTAAATATTTATAGGGGGTTTTTTTTTTTTTTTGAAAAATAGAAGAAAATTTTATATAAAGATTTTGTATATTAATAACTTGGTTTTTTTTCTGTTTCAGGTGAGTGTCTTTAATGTTTTATTCCTGGGGAGAGTATTGCGTAAGTTTGCATTTTAATTTTCATATAATGTGTGTTGGAAAGGATAAAAGAAAATAATTTTTTTTGCAAATCATTTACTTTAATGGAATGAGTTATTAATAATTATTGTAATTTTTCTGGTCTATTGTTAGATTATGAAATATTCCAGATAAATATTTATATGATGAATTATTTGAATTTTCGTGTTGAAGATAAGACTTATATTTATAATATTTATAATCTGACTCTTCAATAATGCGATATGTAAACAAAAATAAATGATTTTCGATAGGAAATTTATTTATCTCTCGATATTATTTTTTTTAAAACTAAATTTTTTTTTAAAGTTAAATAATAAAATTTAATAAATTTAATAAATTGTACAATATTCTGGTATTTATAATTTTTACGAAATGATTTGATTTTTTTTTTAAATTTTGCTTTTTATGCGTGACATTAGGCGCGGCTCGAATTTTTTTTATGCTTTTAAAAACTTGTGACTCAGAGATGATAACAATGACGGCGAAGGAAATGCAAAGTATGATTTATTCGGTTCTTTGCGCGGATACTATACGATTAATACAATAGCTCGATTCACTCTCAAGGGAAATTAATAGTGTTTACAAATTTTAACGATTGCAAATATTTTTACATTTTTTTTTTTTTCTGTTCGCCTATAACAATATTTTACGAAATTAAAATCTCATTATTCGTCATTCCATTTTCTCCTTAAAAAAAAACAATTTAAAAAATAATAGAATTGGAAAATTTTCTAATTTAAATTTTTGTTGAAAACACTAAAAAAAATTCAATTTTGGAGAAATTACAAATAATTGCAGAAATTCAATTATTTAAAAAAAAAAAATAAAATTCAACTATGTTCCAAGTTTGAAAAAAATTCTCCTAAAATTCCTAATTATCCTTATAAATAACAAAATTCTTCTCCAAAGTTCAATTATTTTCATAAATGTCAAAAAAAAATCTTTTTCTAATTTCAATTATTTTCAAAAATAAAATGTATTTTTCTAATTTCAATGATTTTCATTATCTACTATTTTAATAAATTTTCCCAAAAAGAATTTAATTATTTTTAAAAAATTTATTAAAAGTGTATGCAAACATTTAATTATTTTCATAAATAATACAAATTTCACAGAAATTCAATTATTTTCATAAACAATAACATTTTTTTAACGAATTCAATTATTATTTTCATAAAAAATAATTTAAAATTCTAGAAAATAATAATTGAATTCTTTTGACGAATTTTAATAAATTTTTTAAGAATAATTACATTTTTTTCGAGAAATTCGATTAAAATAAATTGAATTAAAAATAATTGAAATTCTGCAATGAGTTTTATTATTTATGAAAATAATTGAATTTTTGCAAAGAATTTTATAAAAAAGTTTCAAACAATTGGTTTTTTTCAAAAAAGATTTATGCAAATTTTATTTTAACTAATTGGATTTTTCTGTGAAATTTTTTTTTTTTTATAAAAACATGAAAGCAATAATTTTTAGTTCTATTATTTAATGAAAATAATTAAATTTTTTTAATTTAATTTTTTAAAAATTCGCAATTAAAATTTTTTTAAAAAAATAATCCCACAGAATTATTAGTTAAAAATAGGAAAAATTCAGATTTTCCAAAATTTTAAGGAAAAGTCTGATGTCAAGTCAAAACAAAAGTTTGTCCAATGTCATAATTTCGTAATTTAAAAAAAAAGACAGATTAAAATTTTAAATTCGTTTTGGTGGAAAGGCGAAGAATTTAATTTTGAACATTTAAATCGATTGAAGGTTGCATTTGAATAAAAATTACAATTTTCTGAAAATGAAAAAATGAAAGAACATTTAAATTATTATAATTAATTTTCTTTGTCAATTATTTTTTCAACCATCAATTTTTTCAATTATGTCGAATTTTTTTATTTATTGAAAAAAAAATTGTTTGATATTACAAAATTCTTTTACTATGAAATTTATTGATATTGCAAATTTTTTTTTTATTATTAAATTTATTGAGAAAAAAAATTTCGCGCTCGCTGAAACATCGATCGTTAGAAAGTTGAGACTCGAGGAAAGTAAAGAAAAAAGAAAAAAAAAATGGGGTGAGAAGGTAGAAGTAGGGGGGTAAAATGAGGAAAGAGAGGGGCAATGAAGCAAAGAAGAAGAAGAAGAAGAAGCAAAAAAAAAAAAATAAAAAAAAAACACGAAAGATGATACAAATGTGTGGGGAATGGGGAGAGGAGTAAGTTGACTTTGCATTATTTAAACGGCGTCCTAGCAACGTAACACGTGTTCTTTTGATGTCTCGCCCCTTCAAATATTCAGACTGACGTCACCGCCGTCATATTCCACGTTGGTGGAAACCCTGAAAGAAACGAGATGCTACATTGCTCCTCTGTTTTCTTCTCACTTCAACCCTTTCTTTCATTCTTCTCTCTTTCCTTTTCCAATTTCACCTCTCTTACTCTCATATACACACACACACACACACACTTACATTCACTCTTGTTCATCTATGGACCAAGATTCCTAAGCATCATTCCTTAAAAGCAAAACAAACACGGCTTTTCATAAAATTAATACACGCCTTTAAAGTTTCAAGAATCTCCCTGGAAAATTGCTTTTTCGCCATTTGTTATTGTCGAATGTGTTTTTTTTTCTCTTTTCGCAATTATTAAAAGCATCTGAAATGAAAAATTGTTTCATTAAAATTTTTCTAATTATTTTTTTTAATCGAAATTTGTGTTTTAAGTGGGGCAAAATATTATTATAAATTTGCTGGAGTATTTTTTTTGGAAAAAAGAATTTTCATATACCTATTTACTCTCGAAATTTAAATTCGTAAAAAATGTTTACTATTTTGAAATGACTTTCAGCCTTTAAATTAGTCAAATTTATTAAATAAATAGTAATTTCTACTAATTTATTAGTAAATTTTTACTAAATAAATAGTAATTTTTACTAATTTATTACAAAAAATGTTACTAATTAAAAAGCAAAAAGTCAGTCACTAATTCAAATCAGTAAACATTTTTACTAATTTTAAATTTAGAGAGTATATAGTTTATTTTCATAATAAAAAATAAATAAATAAAAAAAAACGTATTCTATATATATTTATGTGACGAAATATTGCGAAAGGGAAAAAAATAGTTTCTTGAAAATAAGTGAAGAGAGAAAAAATTAAGAGTTTGTTGAATTAAAAATATATTTTTCTTTGAAATTTGACAATTGATGGATTGTGTAATTTTTGACTATATATAAATTAGAGAGGAGAAATTATTATTATCTATGTCGTAGAAGAATTTTAAAGACGTTTTGAGTCAAGAAAACTACTTTTATTTGAGAGAACCTGAAAAGAAATATTCTTGTCTTTGAAAGTAGTCATTAAGTCACTTAACCTCATTTAGAACTTCTTCTTTTCGCACCTTTTTATACTTTTCATATTTAGTTACATTAGAAAAATTAATATGTGACTGAGAGAAAAAAAAGTAGAAAGTTACAGGAATTTCGCCAATAATTCTTTTTTTTTCTTAAATAATAAAATATTAAAAATGAAAAATAAATAAAAATCCCACTCAATAATGTTAAATATAATAACAAACACTTGGAAAATAATCAAACAAAATTTTTTAAAATAACTTTTTGGAAATATTAAATTTTTTAGAATCAATTTTTTTAAATATTAAACTTTTTAGAATCAATCTTTTTAAATATTAAAATTTGGTAATTATGCAAAATTAATTACTATTAATTTTTTTAAAAAAGATTTTTGTACAAAAGAAATTAAAAAATCGTATCTATAGACAAGAATTAATATAGAAAAAAAATTGTGTACAATAATTTAGAAAAGAATTTATTTAAAAAGGAAAATAAAAATTTATTTAAAAAAAGAAAATAAAAATTTATTGGCAAAAGGAAATAAAAATTTATTGGAAAAAGAAAATAAAAATTTATTGTAAAAAAAGGGAAATAAAAACTTATTTGAAAAAGAAAATAAAAATTTATAATAGGAAACGTATATATATATATATATATAGTATTAAAAATGGATGTTAAATATAAAACTAAAGAAGCATTTTTGCAATAGTTTCTGTATAATTATAAAATATTATTCTCGGCAAAAAAATATTCAATTTAATCATTTCCTATATACTGGCAAATAAAAAAAAATAAATAAAATATTTTTTTTTCACAGATAATAAGTTTTCTTTCGGTTGTAAATAATATTCTTTTATATATTTATATTCTTGTGTCCTTGTATTTTATATTAATTTTCAAGGAAAATTTTAATTTTTTTTCTCGAAAACTGTGTGTTTAATCAGTTCTCATTCAAATTATACCGAGAAATATATTTTTAATTTCACGAAAATACTCATTTTTTGTTTGATCTTTTTTTAGATTTTTTTTAAACTCTTTTTATTTTATACAAAGTGTCACTTTTCAGAAATATTTATTTCTTTTTTCAAATTTTTTTAACTTTTTAAAATATTCAATTTTTTTAAACATTTAATTTTTTTTTAAAAATATTTACTATATTTTTTTCTACTTATTTCATTTATTATATTTTATTTCTTTATTCTTCAATTATTCTATTTTATTATTTTTTATAATTTCTCCTAAATTGAATTTTTTTAGTGTTTTCAACAAAAATTGAAACTAGAAAATTTTTAAATTCTATTATTTTTAAAATTGCTAATTTTATTTTAAAAAAAGGCAGGTAGAAGTTAGCTGCGCGCTTTAGCGCGAGAAATGTTGATACTTTTATTATATTTTCATTTGTTTATTTAAAAAAGGCAGGTAGAAGTTAGCTGCGCGCTTTAGCGCGCGAATTGTTGCTACTTTTATTATATTTTAATTTGTTTAATTTAATTTAATTATATTTTCATTTGTTTATTTAAAAAAAGGCAGGAAGAAGTTAGCTGCGCCCTTTAGCGCGCGAATTGTTGCTACTTTTATTATATTTTAATTTGTTTAATTTAATTTTAATTTGTATTTTAATTTATTTATATTTTAAATTTTAGTTTATTTAATTGTTTTATATGTTAATTTTATTTATTTATCAATTTTTTTTTTTGGTTAATTCATTTTGTTATTTTAAAATATGAATTTGAAGGTAAAGATTATTTATTATTCTTGAGCGTTGGAAATAAGAAATTGAAAAGTATTTTTGAGAAATGTGACACACGTTGAGAGATGAGAGGGAATTATAATTTAAATGCAGGCAAGTTGTCGATGTCAGTGCGAGCGTAAGAAAGTGATACAAGTATATTAGAGAATAAATGTTTTACATATTCGTTTATTGTAGGTAAATCGAATAAACATCGCGATTTGCGTCACAGAGAGAACAGCCTTCTTTTATTATATTTAACACCCGAGAAGCTTGAACGAAAGTCTGAATAGTCCATTCACTCGGTTTCTAAGGGACCGTTAAGTTATTCTGCAGATTTAATTGACGCTGAAACCTCGTGGGACTTGCGAGGTCTGGCGCAATAAAAGTCCATACTTATACTTAATGCCCAGATCGAAATATATGTGTCTTCTTTTTTTTTATTAATTAATAATTAATAATTAATAATTAATTATAATTTTAAATTTACAAAATTTTTAATTATAAATATTTTTTATTGAAAATTAAAAAATATTGAATTTCAAATAAGGGAACAATTTTTTTTTTTATTATAATAAAAAAAATTTGTTTCCTTTTCTTGAATTTCTTTATTTTTTCTAAATTTGTAACGAAAAATGTGAGCAAGCGCAAGTGCACTCTCTATATATAGCTAAAAGCTAAAGAGACAATTAGTCATACTCTGATGAAAATTTGCATGTGCGTGGGCGTCCCTGTCAACAAATAACTGAAAAAATTCATTACATTTAATGAATGCTCCACAACGTAATAAAGTATTAATAAATCTCAATGCCGGGGCTAAATTAATTAATTTTGTAATTACGTTTTGTGTGATTTATGATACTAGAGAAAAAGGTCTTTTATTAAAAAAAAAAAAGAAACAAAATAAAAAGTGTTTCGTTGGAAGACTGTGAGCGCCATATTATTAAAAAAAAAGAGAAGACAACAACGACGACGACAAATGAATTTGTAAATGTAGCGCTTTTCGGATTAAATTCAATTCGTTTGATTTTATCATCAGAATCCTCTGCGGGAATTCACGTGGGAAACAATAGAATAAAAATTTGACAATTTATTTTCAGACGTGATATTATTATTAATTAGTGTATCAAGTTTCTGTTAATTTCATTTATGGTATTTCGATTATTAATGCTTGATTGCTAATTAAACTTGGTATTAATTAAAGAAACTTTTATATAGTTGCGCGGTGATATTATTTTTGTTGGGAATATTTTTAATTACAGCGAGTTTTAATTTTAATTTGTATTAACTGCAACTATAGTGCGATAGTCGATTTAATTATTAATTGCAACTAGTATTAATCGCAATTGGTATTAATTGCAACAAGAATTAATTGTGAAAACTTTTAATTTTAAATAGTATTAATCACAACTAGTGTTAATTAAAATTAGTATTAATCGCAATTGGTATTACTCAAAAGTAATATTAATTATATTACAGGGCTCGGATTGTGCGACTTTTTCGACTTTTCTAAGGAAATGTGACTTTTTTCGACTTTTTTGTGAAAAAATGCGACTAATCGACTTTTTCAAAAAATTTTTTAGTAAAATGCGACTGAAATTTAAACATTTTTTATTAAATTTAAAGGAAAAAGTTTGAGTCAAAAAAATGTTCTGTTACATTTATTTACAAATTTCTTTCAAATTTTTCGAAAACATCAATAACTTTTTTTTTTAAATAAATATTTAATTATTATTTTTCCATAGAAATTAAAATTTTTCAAAAGAGTCAAATTCAAACCTTTTTGAAATTAAACAACTTATAAAAAATTGTTATAAAACATGAAGAAATCGATCACTCCGAGTCTTCGACTCGGAGCAATCGATTTCTTCATGTTTTCTAATAATTAAAGAGGATCGAGTGTTAATAAAATTATTATTTTATATTATAAGACTTTATAAAAAAAAAATGTTGAATTATTTTTTATGAAAATAATTGAATTTTGCAGAAGAATTTTGATATTTAAAAAGATAATTGAAATTTTGAGGAGAATTTAAAAAAAAATTTTGAAAATAATTTAACTTCTGACAAGAATTTTTTTACTTTTGAAGATATTTGAATTTTGCAAAGAATTTTATCAGAACTTTTGAAAATAATTAAATTTACAGGATGAATTTTATTATTTATAAAGATAATTTAAATTTTGACAAGAATTTTATTAAAATTTTTGCAAATAATTTAGAATTTTAGAGAAGAATTTTATGACTCTCAAAGATAATTGAAATTTTGAACAGATTTTTTTAAAAATGTTTAAAAGTAATTGAATTATATAAGAAGAATTTTGATATTTATAAACATAATTGAAATTTTGAGAAGAATAAAAAAAAAAAATTTTGAAATTAATTTAATTTCTGCCAAGAATTTTCTTACTTCTGAAGATAATTGAATTTTGCAAAGAATTATTGGCAGAACTTTTGAAAATAATTAAATTTCCAGGATGAATTTTATTATTTATGAAGATAATGATAATTTTGACGAGAAATTTAAAGAAAATTTTGAAAATAATTGAATTTCTGCAAAGAATTTTATTACTTTTGAAAATAATTGAATTTCTAGAATGAATTTTATTATTTATAAAGATAATTGAAATTTTGACAAGAATTTTATTAAAATTCTTTCCAAATAATATTGAATTTTAGAGAAGAATTTTATTATTTACAAAGATACTTGAAATTTTTAACAGATTTTTTTTTTTAAAGTAATTGAATTATATCAGAAGAATTTTGATATTTATAAACATAATTGAATTTCTTTAAAGAATTTTCGTACTTTTGAAGATAATTGAATTTTGCAAAGAATTTTATCAGAACTTTTGAAAATAATTACATTTTTATGATATATTTTATTATTTATAAAATTTTGACGAAACATTGAAAAAAATTTTTGGATATAATTGAATTTCTGCGGAGAATTTTATTACTTTTGAAAATAATTGAATTTCAGAGAAGAAATTTATTAAAATTTGTTTTAAATAATTGAATTTCGGAGAAGAATTTTATTATTTATAAAAATAATTGACATTTTAAAGAGAGTTTAAAAAAATGTTAAAAATACCTAATTAAAATTTTGCTATGAATTTTATTAAATTTTTAAAAATGTTATTCCGGATTGTTTGATATTAATGTATCTGTTGTCGAGAAATGTGATTTTTTTTTACAATTTTGTGTTTTCTTTTTGTCGTTTTTTTCTAAGATTTCATGCGACTTTTTCGGAAATTTTATGCGACTTTTCGTGACTTTTGTTGTAAATTTATGCGACTAAAGCGACTTTTTTTGAGTCTTAAAGACGATCCGAGCCCTGTTATTACAATTAGTAATGAATAATATTGATGATTAAAAAAATACTAAAGAAAAAGTAGAAAAAGGATTTCTTTTATTTTGAATAAATACTGAAAAACAAATTAAATGTCTCGTTTTGACAAGTAAAATTGTCTCCTATTGGTGTCTATTAACTTTGCGCGCTTCTATTGTGACAGTAATGTATTGATTTTTAAAGGAATGAAAATAAGATTATCGAGGGAGTTATGAATGAGTGAGGAAAGAAAGCAGCTTTGTTACATCGTACTTTAAAAAAAAAAAAAGAGAGTGAGAAGGAAAAATTCCCCTTTCGAGTGAGAAAAGACGTCGATTTCATGAGTGTGAAACGAAAGAGTAAAGTTTATTGGCTGATCTTGTTTTCCTTTGGAAGCGCGCAGCTGTCTGATCTCCTTTTGATTAGGAATGGATGGATGCGCCCTTGACAAAGGTGCAGTCGACGTTTTCTTTTCTCTTTCTCTCTTGTTGATGTTGTTTTTTATTTTCTCTCTTTCTTCTGCTTTTTTCGCTACTGTTTGTTTCCTTCTCTCTTTCTTTCTTTTTCGTTCCTATTTGTTTTCTTCTCTTTTTTTTGCTTCTGTTTGTCTCCTTCTTTCTTTTTTACTTTCTCCTGATTTGTTCTCTCTTTTTCACTTCCTCATGATTTGTTCTTCTTTCTTTTCTCTCTACTGTTTTCTTCCCTCTCTGTTTTTCTTCTTCTTTTCTTCTCTGTCTTTTGCTTCATCTCTTTTTCTCTTGTACTTTTTTCTTCCCTCTCTTGATTCTTATAATTTTTCTTTTCTATTTGCTTTCTATTTCTGTTTTTCTTCCTGCTTCAGTTTTCCTTCTTCGTGAATATGAAAAAGTGAAAATGAAAATAAAAGTGAAAGTGAAAATCTCTTTTTTCAGAAAGTTTTTCAAAGGATATCAGATGGAGACAAAAAACCTAAAAATGCGTTGCAACATTTTTAGGTTTTTTGTAACTTTTTTCTCCTTCCCGTGGCAAAACACTGATTTCTCTCTTGTTTTTCATGAAAGAGAGAGAGAGAGAGAGAGAGAGAGAGAGAGAGAGAGAGAGAGAGAGAGAGAGAGAGAGAGAGAGAGAGAGAGAGAGCAGAGAGTGAGAGGAGCTCTCGAGAAGCGCCTTGTCCCCCTAAAGAATGCAAAGACACATACTCATTTGCTTAGCCCTGTTACAAACGCCCGGTCTGATGCTGCTAGACTACGCACACTAACACACTAAATATTTAGTGTCTACAAACTGCACTGACACTATCGCACGCGTCAACACTCTCTCTCGTAAAATACTTACACAACGAAACATGAGCCTCTGTAAATACTTAATCGAGTTCATTTCTGACTGGTTTGAAACTATAGAAACGTTTCTAGCAAACACACACTTTATTACATTAAATTTCTTTATTCTTTTACATATATTTATATGTGATGAAGTGTAAACCCCGCGTTGTTTCTTTATACTCATGTTTATACGCATATAAACATCGATGAAAAATAGGGCTTTATACTTTTTATCACGGATGACATCTCTCACAAGGAAAATTGTTTTATTCACTTTAAACTTAAAGAATACATGGGCTCGTTTTGTTGTCCCAAGAATTTATTGTATTTATCTTTTTTCTGATGCAACTACCTATTTTTAATATCTAAAGAGGAAAAATCAAAAAGGCGCATTTCTTCTTTCAATTTATACCAGGGTCATGGAATTTTTTTTTGGTTTTTGTAGTAAAACCCGTGTGATTGAAATTCGCGCTCCTTTTATTATTTAGGGTGGCCATAAGTTTCGGTTCATTAATTTTCCTGACAATTTACTGACATTAAAATTACTTTCCCTAACACAATTCTTAAATTCTTAAAATTCACTAATTTCACTCATTTTTTAGTAAACATTAATATTTATTAATGTTTACGGAAAATGTGTAAAATTTATAAATTTTAATAATTTCTAAAAAATTATAATCCTTTTTGAATTTAATTATTTTCTACAATTTTCAACTAAACTTCATCTCTGAATCAATTAATTTAAATAATAATTTTCCAAAAGTTCTTTTAGAATTCGCAATTATTTAAAATTTTAAATACATAAACTCAATTTATTATTTTATTTATAATAATTGTGACTCTAATTGTGACATAGTTTTTTCTCAAGTTATTAAGGTATAATATTTTCAAAAAATTATAATAAAGAAATTCTTACAATTAATTTTTTTTTTAAATACAGTGCTGACAGATGATTAAAACGACAAATCTTCAAACTTTTCTTATTCATCTTCAAAAATCTTTAAACTAGTTAAAAAAATTTCTTTTGGTTATAATTTTTTTTTAAATTTGATAAATTAAATTAAATTTCACAAACAATTTTAAAGAAATAGATTAATATTGTTGTGTTTGAATCTGTTCGCAGTTTGAAGTTAGTTAATTTTTGTTTGCTTCTCAACTTTTTTAATTTTCTTTTTCAATGTTTTGAATTTTAAAAATTAATGCACTGAAAATTACTAAATTCTTGCAAAGTTTTTATCAAAAAAAATTTCAAAATAATTAAAGTCATTTGAAGAATTTTATCAAATTTTTCTTTTAAATAATTGAATTCTTTCGAGAAAATTTAATGAAAATTGTATTGAAAATAATATTGAATTCTCGCAAAAAATATTATTATTTATAAAAAGAATCGAATTCTTCCAAAGAATGTTTTATTAAAAATTTTTGAAAATAACTTAATTCTTATCATTAAAAATTTTTTTAAATAATTTAATTCGTGCGAAAAATGTTATTATTATTTTTGAAAATAAATAAACAAGAATAGTTAATAAGTGAATTTTTAAAATTTTTAATCTGAAATTATTCAAAAATTAATGGCAGCACTCGCACTGCTTAAATATTTTTAAATAATTTTTGAATGATAATAGTTTTCCAATTTTAAATAATTTCCAAACAATTAAAATTTGGTATAGTGTTTTAAAAATAATTGAATTTTTGAAAAACATAAATAAAAATGAAATTTTTGAAGAATTTTAATTTATAATTAAATGATTTCTCAAGACCATGATTTCTCAAAAATATTAATAAGTCCAAAAAGGAAATTTTGAATCTTAAAAAATTATTACAAAGAATATTAAAATATTTTATTAATGTAATTTTTCGAAAATAATTGTATTTCTTAAAAGAATTTTTGTATAATTTAAAAAAACTAATGAATTTTTTGATGAATTTTAATTAAAAATTTTGAACATTATTATTGTTGCCTCAAAAATGTTAAAAATAATTCTAAAATGTTATTTATTTTTGAAAATATGTAATTAAAAATATTAAAAATTGTGAATTTTAAAAAATTAGAAGCTAATTTTCATTTTGAAATTTACCTTCAAAGATTTTTTATTAAAGTTTTTGATAATTCAATTATTTTCAAAATTTGCAATTAAAAATCTTCAAAAGTTGATTTTTAAAAATCGTTACAAAATACTTGAAATAAATTAATTATTTTCAATTAAATTTTACAAAATTTTAACTATTCAAAAACTATAGATTTTTTTTACTAAATATAACTATTTATGACAATGATTTTAATAAATATAAGAAATAGTTTATAATTATTTGTTAAACATATTTTAGTAAGAAACTGTTTAACAAAGTATTAATTATTGTATTTTTCAGAAATAATTTTCACTATAAATGGAACAAAAAAAATGTAGTTCATAGTAAAAGTATTTTTAATATATTTTTTTTTTATTTTGTGTAAAATTTCATAAAATTTAAAAGTTAAAACAGTTTCTTCAACTTTGTGAAAATTTTCATTAATTTTGGAAAAATTTCACAAAGCTTTCATAAAATGACATTTTCTTGCTATTATATGTGGAAAATTTCCCTATATATTTCCCCAAGTTTGTAGAAAATTTCACTAATTTGTGGAAATTTCCAAAAAATAAACTAAATTAAAGTAAAAATACTTTTGTGGAATATTCCACAAAAGAAACCTCAGGAAAAAATCCACAAATTTTCTACAGTGATTCTTTTTCTTTTCAATTTTGTAAAATTTAGAGAAGAAATTATTCAAATACGCTTAAATATTATGTTTTGACGCGCAATTCTTAATCTTCCGTTTTTATTTTTTCATGATTATTTTCGACATATATTTGAAATAATAATACAAACAAACATACATCAAGGTTAGATGTAATTCAAATGCGCGAGTCTATAATTTATACTCAAATTGCATGAAATTCAGCATTGATGGTCTGCATTTGTGTCGTGCTTTGTATTCCCAACGAACATTCTATTGGAATATTTATCATCTATATTCATTCTATTATTGTCTCTTTTTATTATTTGTTATTCTTATTATTTTTATTAATATATATAATAATAATTTTTATTATTATACTTTTTTATTATTTATTATTATACTTTTTTATTATTTATTTTTATTATTTTTTATTATCGCAGTTATTTTTATTATTATACTCAAATAAGAGAGAACGAATTATTTTTACTATTGGCTATCCAAACTTAAATTAGTTAAAAATAATTAAATAACTAATAATGATTTTTTACCTTCTACTAATTATTAATTATTTATTAATTTATTATTAATTATTTTTATTATTAATTGGCTAGTTTTTACTAATAATTAGTTAGTTTTCACTAATTGAGTAATTACTGAAGCAGAAGAAGAGAACAATTCAAGATTTTACTAAAAATGAGCTACTTTTTAATTTTTACTAAATTAAATTTAGAGAGAATAGTATTAATATTGTTCTTTTTGTTATTATTATTATTACAACTTTTTTTCTTTATTGTTGCCAATTTTTTAATTTTTCTCATTTTTAAAATAATTTTTCTTGGTGAATAACATTTTTTAGCTGGGAATTTTTCTTTATTTCGCCATTTCGTAGTGAATTTTCTTTATTGCACTTGTTTTTTTTTTAAACTCATATTTCTCTTCTCATGTATATTATACTCTTTCAGAAAAATTATTCTTTTGTGACTTTTTTCTTTTATATTACTAGTGTTACTTTGCCTTTTATTTCATTTTATATATATACTTTGGACGGTTTTCTTTTATTTTTTTCAGCTCAAGGTTATATTTATTAGATATATTGTAATTTTTTTTTACATCGCAATTAAAAATATTATTTTGTAGCTATGCAATTATATGTGTGCTGCAATGAAATAGTAACAAAACAAAAATAACGTAGTAGATAAATTTGTTATTTTTTTCAGTTATTTAATTTTTAGTTTTCTCTAAATCTGAATTAGGTAGTTAAAAATAATTAATTTAATTTTTAAAAATTGTTCATTTAATTTGAAGATATTTTTTCTTAAATTTTATTAATATAGACTACTTATTTTTTTAGGGAACGAATTGGAAATTCTGATTTGCATTTGTTTATACAAAATGTCGAGGAAGAAAAAATTTGTTGGAGAAAATATGCTTTTTCTGTTGCGATCTTTATAGATATGTTTATTATAAACATATATCGTAATTATTTATATCAAATTGAAAGTAAACATGAATTTGTTGAAATAACTAATTACGGAAGCGTGTTATTTATTTGTTGTTGCATATATAATAGGCAGTTTATAATGCTCCCCCGTTACATCTATATGGTAAACTTCAACATCCCGTGTGTAAATAGCTTCGGGTCATTAAGCAAAATTGAAGGAAATAGCGTAGTTTATGGATTAGAATTCGCAACGTATAAATAGTTAATCATAAAATACGGATATATTTTTTCTTTCTAAATAGACATTTTATTTATAGACATTTTTGGGAAAATAATTAAATTTCCTCTCCATTTTTTTTTTTTTGAGCGCAAAAATAAGTTAATATGAAATGCTCATCACGTTAATCAGAGAGGATATTGTCAATTGTAAAATTCATCATGACTGATATAATTGATACACTTATCGCAGGCAACACGTTTATTTCGGATTTCAAATATTTAACAACGAATATAAACAATGATGATAAAACAAGAGATTAGATTAATCAGCTGTTAAATTAAATGCACTTTTTGTTTACACAACCTTTCTCTCTCTCTCACATATACAACTCTCTTTTTATTTTAAATATTAAAAAAAAATTCCCTTTTTGTAAATTTATTATAAACAAACTCTTTAGAAAATAATATATTTTTGAAAAAATTTCTTTTCTTTTAATGTAAACAACTTTTTATTTTAAATATTTAGAAAACAATTCCCTTTTTAATTCTAAATTTTTAGTAAATATTTTGTTGAACTGTGTAATATTCTGAATATTATTTTATTAATTAATAAAGCGCATATGTTTGCTTTTGGAAACAATTAAGCCAGAGTTTATATTGTATATTAATAATATTGTTAATATGTTTCACTAAGAGAATAATATTAGAATAATAATAGACACTAACAAACAGGATAACGTGTATAGAGCAATAATACACTGGCAATAATAAGAGGAGCTAATTAAATTACGTCACTGCCAGTAACAGGATCATGTGATTAACTTACAAGTTAGGTTAGGTCGCGAAGCGCAACAACGCATTCGACTTTGCTTCAAGTAAACTGACAATAAAGTTTTGACCCGTTATCAGTTAAGAAACCCGATTCAAGAATTACTTGATTTCTCGAGGAAAACATTTTTTTTTATATTTGCTTTGTCATAAATGATTTTTTATCTTGATCATCATCATATGATAATAATATATATAATTTCACCAAATATTTCCAAATCGAAAACATTGAATGCAATTGCGCTTATTGCAGAAACAAAAAATTGTGATAATTAAATTTTTAACAAATTTGCTGAGTTCAATTTTTTTTTCAATTTATTTTTCATTTATTTTTCATTTATTTTTAATAAATTACTCAAATTTAATTACTTATCATTTTTAAAATCTGTTTTTTCGAAATTTTATTATTATTACTATTAATAATATTACTACCTCTTTTAAATAAAATTAGGAATTTTTAAAATAATAGGATTTAAAAATTTTCTAATTTAATTTTTTGTTGAAAACACTAAAAAAATTAATTTTTGGAGAAATTACAAATAATTGCAGAAATTCAATTATTAAAAAAAAAAATAAAATAAAATTCAACTATGATCAAAATTTGAAAAAATTCTCGTGAAAATCCCAATTATAAATAACAAAATTCTTCTCCAAAGTTCAATTATTTTTATAAATGTCAAAAAAATTCTTGTCCTAATTTTAATTATTTTCAAAAATAAAATGCATTTTTCTAATTTCAATTATTTTCAATATCTACTATTTTAATAAAATTTCCCAAAAAGAATTCAACTATTTAAAGAAACTTTTAATAGAATTGTATGTAAACATTTAATTATTTTCATGATTAATAAAAATTTCACAGGAATTCAATTATTTTCATAAAGAAATAAAATTTTTTTTGAGGAATTCAATTATTTTCATAAATAATAAAATTTTTTTAAGGAATTCAATTATTATTTTCATAAAAAATAATTTAAAATTCTAGAAAATAATAATTGAATTAAAATGATGAAAAAAAATTTTAATGAAGTTACAGTAACAATATTCTTATAATATATAAAATAATAATTTTATCTCTCGGTCATTTTTAATTATTAGAAAACATGAAGAAATCGATGACTCCGAGTCTTCGACTCGGAGCAATCGATATCTTCATGTTTTATAAAAAATACTTTTATAAGTTGTTTAATTTCAAAAAAGGTTTGAATTTGAAATTTTTGAATGTCTTAATTCCTGTGGAAAATCCTGTTCCAAAAATAAGATTAAAAATAGAAATTGTGCAAATATTTTTCTTCTTTTTCTAAAATAAAATAATAAATTTGTTAAAAAAATTGAGATTCATAAAAAAATAATGCTAAATAAATAAATTTTCTATTTCTTAATCACAGTTGTTTAACAATTTTCTAATCGAAGAACAAAAATCTGCACAATTTCAATTTGACAAAACATAATATTTAACAAAATTTTAATCTTTTAATGAAAAGAAGTGAAAAAAATTCTGATGATTTTTATTTGTCATAATAATTTTGAATTAATTATAAAATAAAAATAATTATAACATAAATTAATGATAATAAAATACATGTTCCGGTAATCTGTTTGAAGTTAGTTGTCGTTTGTTTTTTTTTTCTTAACTTTTTTATAATTTTTCTTATCAAATATTTTCAATTTTAAAATTAATGTATTGAAAATCATCGAATTGTTGCAAAGAATTTTATCAAAAAATTTGATAATAATAGAATTCCTTCAAAGAATTTTATTATTTAGGAAAATAACTGAATCCTCGCGAAGAATTTAATTAAAATTTTTAAAAATCCTAATTAAATTCTTTTGAAAAATTTCTTTTAATTTTTTTAAACTAATGAAGTTTCTTTAATAATTTTAATTGAAAATTTTGAAACCAATTGAATTTTATGATGAAGAACTTTATTAAAATTGTATTGAAAATAATAGAATTCTTGCAAAGAATTTTATTATTTATAATAATAATTAAATTGTTCCGAAAAATTTATTCAAATTCTAGAAAATAAATGAAATTTATGTTAATATTTGAAATTTTAAATTCTTTCGAAGAATTCTACTAGAATCGTTTTAAAAAGAATTTAATTTCTGCGAAGAATTTTACTATTTATAAAAATAATTGAATTATTGCGAAAAGTTTTACTATTTAAAAAAGAAATTAAATGTTTCGAAGAATTTATTAAAATTTTTTAAAATAATTAAATTGTTATGAAGAATTTTATAGAAATATTTAAAAATAATAATAATTTTTCGAGAAATTCAATTAAAGTTATTTTGAAAATAATTGAATTTCTTTGAAGAATTTAATTAAAATTAAGTACATTCAAAATAATTGAATTCATCACAAGAATTTTATTACTTTTTGAAAATAATTGAATTCTTTCAACTTTTTTTTTTACGAATATATTTAAAAATTGCATTGAAAGTAATTTAATTTTTATATAGAATTTTTTTAAAAATATTTTGAGAATAATTAAATTATTTTTTTTAGAGAATTTTAAATTCTTGGTGGAATTTAATTTTATGGAAATTTTTGAAAATAATTAAATTCTATCGTGTAATTTTATTTTTAATTTGATTAAAAATAATTTAATTCGTGCAAAGAAGTTTAGTATTTATAAAAATAGTTGTATTGTTTCGAATAATTTATTAAAATTTTAGGAAATAATTGAAATTTATGGATATATTTAAAAATATTTGAATTCATCCGAGAAATTTAATTAAAATTGTTTTGAATGAATTTTACTGTTTTAAATAATCGAATTCTTCCAAAGAATGTTTTATTAAAAATTTCTGAAAATAAGTTAATTCTTATAATTAAAAATTTTTTTAAATAATTTAATTCTTGCGAAAAATGTTATTATTATTTTTGAAAATAATAAACAAGAATAGTTAATTATGTTATGTTATGTTTATTATGTTATTATTATGTTTATTATGTATTATTGTTTATTATGTTATTTTTATTATGTTTATTATGTTTATTATGTTTATTATGTTTATTATGTTTAAGTGAATTTAAAAAATTTTTAATCTGAAGTTATTCAAAAATTAATGTTTATATTTGAAAATATAAAATTTTTTAATTTGCAAAATAATAAATGGAATAGTAACATGGTTTATCTATATTATTTAAATGTAAATATTTTCATTATTACTTGATACACAGCTTTCGGAAAATTTTCAAAAAATCTTCAAGTTTTAACAATATTTCTTCAAATTCTCCAACTATCGCACATTGCTTTAAGTTTCTTTAGATTTGAAGAAAAATTTAAAAAAATTTTTTTAAAAATGTTTTTTCTTTAATAAAAATTTATAATAAAAGTAATAAAAATAATAATCATGAAAATATTCTTTTATTGTTATATCGTTATTATCGTTCTATGAATGTAAAGCAAAAAATTGTAAAGCGAAAATAATGCTAAAAAAATTCTTTATTGAAAATGTTTTTTTTTTTTCTTTCTTTCGAGTTGTAGTCAATATTTTAAGTATATAATACAATAATTGCAAAAACATTTTCAAGTTGCATATATTATCGTTATCTTTTTATCAGCGTCTGAATAATATATATTCACTGATAGTTAATTATACATCGATGTCTGTTAATTATACAAATTATTTGGCATCTGAAGAACATAAAATTATCCCTCACAATATAATTGTCAGACATACGACGTGTCATTCTGTCATGATAAAAGTTTTCTTAATAATGATTAAAATTAAATTGTCACGGCATATAAATATACACGTATATATTTATATTTGTGTATTATATTGATGTTGAATTATTTTTAAAAGTAATGAGAATTGAAATTTTTATTTTTGATGGGTTATTAATTTTTGCTTTGAAGAAATTATTAATTTCTTTTTTTTTTTTTTTTGAAGAGAAAGTTTCAAATGGGTAAAAACTAAAAATAGAACAAATGTAAAACGCGCTAATTTGTATATATATATCGCACATTCGTATATAATAACTAAAAATGAGGACATGAAATTCTCTAAATGACTTGATCGTCAAATATTTAAAAAAAGTTTTACGAGTTATTTAAATTCAACTTTATAACTTAGTTTAATGTTAGTCATTCTTTAATCATTTTTAACGTCTGTTAAGCATTCATCTTAATTTTGATTCATTCAAAGGCTCTCGTGATTTTAATGATAAATTTCCGTTTCTCATCTCTCGATGAAAATTGGCATTTATGCGAACTGTGTTTGTATATGTGAAAATTTAAAACAATGTGTTTTTTTCTGAATTGAAACAAAGTAGAGTTTGATGAATTGAAGATTTTTTTGTTGTAAATTTTTTTTTTTTCGAGTAAAAGAAAAATAATGTAGTTTTTAGAGTGAGAGCGGAAGGGATCGACTTACAAAGTACTTGAAACCAAATGCTTTCGTGTGTGCGCGCGCGAGTTAACGCAATCGCATGACCTGCATGTATTTATGCTGTCACTCAATTCGAATTATATATATAGTCCTCAATAGCTGACGTATCATATATTATAAAACTTAATCTATCATAATATCCGATGAATTTTTAATTACACGGACATTAAAAATTTATTTATAAGGTTTCTAAATCAAATTTTTTTATTTTTTTTTTCAATCAGTATGGTTACACTTTCTTCGTGACCTTTTCTTATCAGTAATGATAATCAAAAAATAGTTAAAGAGTGGGGAAAAAAAATTTCAATTGGGAACAGCGATAAGTTTTTTGTAGAATAGCGAAAGTTTTAATTGTAATTAGTAATAATTGAAAATTACGCAAAAAAAATAAGTAAATTAAAAAATAAAAAAAGAAAAGAAAGAAAAAAGAAGAAAAGGAATAGAAAAACTTTGGAAGAAAAGGAATAGATAAATTAAATTATGAAAATTTTGTATATATTTAAGTAGAAAATTGCACTAGAAATTGTGATGAAAATATAAATAATTAGAATATCCGATAATTAAATAAGAGATTTGAACGAGCGTGAGATTGTTGCGCAAGCGACCACCTCGATGCGATCGGTGCGAACATTGTTGACATTACAACATGGTCATGTAACTCTTACAACCGTTGATGATAACCACACATGTGGCAAGATATAACACACTACAGATGTGTCTTAACGTTTAAATTTGCATTTATTTTATTTAAACCATTTGCCATTTAAAGGGTCTCTCTCCTTCACGGAGCGTAAAATCATGTTTTATAAAAATTTTAATTTCCATAAAATTATTCAAAAAAATTAAATTATTTACAAAAATTATAATACAATTCGTTGCAAGAATTCAATTATTTTCATGAATAATAAAATTAAAAATTAAATAATAAATTAAATAATAAAATTCTTCACAGGGTTTCAATTATTTTATTTTTAATACAATTTTAAGTAAATTTCTCGAAAAATAAAATTATCGATTCAAAAATTTTTTTGCAATTATTCAATTACATTTCACAAATAATGAAATTCTTCGCTGAAATATAAAAATTTTCAAAATTTACCATTTTTAATAAAAGTTCTCAAAAGAATAATTCAATTATTTAAAAGAAATGTATAATAAAATTCATCGCAGGAATTCAATTATTTTCATAAATAATAAGATTCTTTACATTATTTCAATTATTAACAAAAAATTTTTTTTTTAATTGATTGCAAGAATTCAATTATTACTTCCATAAATTAATAAAATTCTTTGCAGGGTTCTAATTATTTTTAATACAATTAATTTTAAGTAAAATTCTCGAAAAATATAATTATCTTCAAAATTTTTTTGCAAGAATTAAATTACATTTCATAAATAATAAAATTCTGAGTTGAAATTCAAAAATTTTCAAAATTTACTATTTTTATAAATGTTCTCAAAAGAATTCAATTATTTTAAATAAAATGTAATAAAATTTATTGTAGGAATTCAATTATTTTTAAAAGTAATAAAATTTTCCACATGAATTCAATTATAAAAGAAAAAATTAAAATTAATTAAAATTGATAAAAATCGTTGTAAGAATTACATTATTTTCATAGATTATAAAATTTTTCTGAGGATTTCAAATTATTTTTAATCCAATTTAAAAGTAAATTCTTAGAAAAATGGAATTATTTTCTCCAATTTTTTTCAAGAATTTAATTACATTTAATGAATATATGAATATAATGAAATTCTTCGTTGAAATTCAAATATTTACAAAATCTATTTAAATAAAATGTAATAAAATTTATTGCAGGAATTCATATATATTTTTACAAGTAATAAAATTTTTCACATGAATTCAATTATTTAAAAAAATTTTTAAAAAAATTTTTTGAAAAAATTGATTGAAAAGAATTCAATTACTTTCATAAATTAATAAAAATTTTCGCACAGGTTTTTAATTATTTTTAATACAATTTTAAGTAAATTCTTCAAAAATTGTAATTATTTTCAAAAATTTTACTAAAATTCTTCGAAAGAATTTAATTATCAATTATTTTTGAAGAATTCATGCTATAATGTTTTTAATATTCAATTATTATGTAAAATTTTATCTAAAATTAATTTTTAAATCAATTTTTATTGGAAAATTCTACGAGAATTCAATTATTTAAATACAAAAATAAATAATTTATTGAATAAATAAATATTTCTCGAAATTGAATTAACATGAAGAATTTTATCAACAAAATTGAATTTTTTCGAGGAATTTTAAAAAAAATTTTCAAGAATAATTACATTTTTCGAGGAATTCAATTAAAAATGTATTAAAAATAAATAAATAATTGAAATTCTATGATGAGTTTTATTATTCAATGAAAATAATTGAATTATTGCGAAGAAATTTATAAAAAAAATTTGTAAATTGTTGAATTCCTGTGAAATTCTTATTATTTATGAAAATAATTTAAAGTATTGCTTAGAATTTTATCGACATTTTTTTTTTAAATAATTGATTTCTTTTGAAAAATTTTATTAAAATCGTAGATATTGAAAATCATTGAATTGGTGAAAATTTTTTGAAAATAATTAAAATTTTACAAAGAGTTTTATTAAAATTTTTGAAAATAATTGAAATTTCCAGTTGAATTTTATTATTTTTAAAGACAATTGAATTTTGACGGGAATTTTTTTTTAATTTTTGAACATAATTGAATTATTATCATATTATTAAAAAGTAAAAACTAAAAATAATTTAAAACCAATTTCATCCTTCGATTTACAATTACAAAAGAAAGGCGTAATAAGAACCAAATAAAATAAACCAACAATATGAGAATTATAATAAATTTAATCATTTTAGAAGAGAAACTTGGCGTGGAATTGACGGAATAGATGGATAATCGGGGGAAAATTCAATAGGCGAAAATATCAGCATATTCGAAAACTCGTTATCAATAATACTATGATTTTACGGTGGATTAGGTGAAACCTGAAGCGTCCTATGCTTCCGTACACCCACTCACACTCTCTTGCTATCTCTCTCTCTCTCTCTCTCTCTCCCTCTTTCTCTCTCCCTCCCTTTTCGATTTAATTCATCGCCCCACTCGATTTTATATTTTCTTCCTCGTAGAATCGTACATGATGTACACGACGCATAAGTTGTGTTGCACTCTTGCTCGATACCGTCGCATATAAATCACAACGTGCTGATTCATAATAAATAATACAGCAATCGAGTGCTTGATCATACGGTTAAAAATCTCACAATGTATATTGTATATATATGTATATCGATAACCAACTTTGAATATGTATATATATATATATATTATTTTTTTATTTTTGATGTTCGTTGCACTTTTTTTTTCTTAGTTTGCTCGAAATCGAATGTCACGCTTATGCTTATTTTGTAATTTACTACCTGTGTGCAAACTTCATTTATATTTCAACATAAACGCATATTATTGATAAATTAAACATAATCCAATTTTTAATCATTTTTACATTCTCATTTTTGTAAAAATTTAGTAGTTTTGTATAAAATTATGAAAATGGTAAAAATAATTATTATTTTTTAAATTCATTAATTAATTAACTATAAAATAGATTGAATGTTCTCTGATTCATTCACTTTTTCTGTCCCTCACATTTTTTATTTTCAAACAGAAATTTTTTAAATAATTTCATAATAAAAATTTTAAAAAATCATTTATTAAGTACAAAATTAATCATTACTGTTCATATTTTCAAAAATTTAAATAAAATTCCACGAAAGAATTCCATTATTTTCTAAGATTTTAATAAATCCTTTTAAACAATTCAATTACTTTTTTAAATAGTAAAATCATTACAAAAATTCAATGATTTTCAAAACAATTTTAATTGAATTCCTCGGAAAAATTCAATTTAAAAAAAAAAAAATTTAGCACATTTCGAAAAAATTCAATTTTTTTTCTAAAATTTTAATAAATCCTCCAAAAAAATTCAATTATTTATATAAATTCTTCACAAGAATTCAATTAATTTTATAAAAAATTTTACAAATTCAATTTTTTTCCAAAATTTTAATAAATCCTTTAAAAAATTCAATTATTTTTATAAAAAGTAAAATTTTTCTCGCAATAATTCAATTATTTTTATAAATAGTAAAATCCTTTGCAGAAATTCAATTCTTTTCAGAACAATTCTAATAGAATTCTTCGAAAGAATTTAAATTTTCAAATTTTAACATAAAATTCATTTATTTTCTAAAATGTGAATAAATTCTTCGGAACAATTTAATTATTTTTATAAATAATAAAATTCTTTGCAAGAATTCAATTATTTTCAATACAATTTTAATAAAATTCTTCATCACAAAATTCAATTGCTTTCAAAATTTTCAATTAAAATTATTAAAGAAACTTCATTAGTTTAAAAAAATTAAAAGAAATTTTTCAAAAGAATTTAATTAGGATTTTTAAAAATTTTAATAAAATTCTTCGCGAGGATTCAGTTATTTTCCTAAATAATAAAATTCTTTGAAGGAATTCTATTATTATCAAATTTTTTGATAAAATTCTTTGCAACAATTCGATGATTTTCAATACATTAATTTTAAAATTGAAAATATTTAATAAGAAAAATTATAAAAAAGTTAAGAAAAAAAAAACAAACGACAACTAACTTCAAACAGATTACCGGAACATGTATTTTATTATCATTAATTTATGTTATAATTATTTTTATTTTATAATTAATTCAAAATTATTATGACAAATAAAAATCATCAGAATTTTTTTCACTTCTTTTCATTAAAAGATTAAAATTTTGTTAAAAATTATGTTTTGTCAAATTGAAATTATGCAGATTTTTGTTCTTCACTTCTAAACAAAATTAGAAAATTGTTAAACAACAGTGATTAAGAAATAGAAAATTTATTTATTTTGCATTATTTTTCTTTATGAATCACAATTTTTTTAACAAAATTATTATTTTCTTTTAGAAAAAGAAGAAAAGTATTTGCACAATTTCTATTTTTAATCTTATTTTTGGAACAGAATTTTCCACAGGAATTAAGACATTCAAAAAATTTCAAATTCAAACCTTTTTGAAATTAAACAACTTATAAAAGTATTGTTATAAAACATGAAGATATCGATTGCTCCGAGTCAAATACTCGGAGTGATTGGTTTCCTTATGTTTTCTAATAATTACAGATGACCGAGAGATAAAATTATTATTTTATATTATAAGAATATTGTTACTATAACTTCATTAAAATTATTTTCATCATTTTAATTCAATTATTATTTTCTAGAATTTTGAATTATTTTTTATGAAAATAATAATTGAATTGAATTGTTATTTATAAAGATAATTGGGATTTTTACGAGAATTTTTTCAAATTTTAAACATAGTTGAATTTTAAAAGAAGAATTTTATTATTTTTTTTTTGAAAATAATTGAATGTCTGCAATTATTTGTAATTTCTCCAAAATTGAATTTCTTTAGTGTTTTCAATAAAAATTTAAATTAGAAAATTTTGAAATTACATTATTTTTAAAATTGCTAATTTCAGTAGCAGTAAGAAGTTAGCCGCACGCTTTAGCGCGCGAATTGTTGCTAATTCTGAATTAAAATTTAATTCAGTTCCATATATAAATATATAAAAATCGGAATTTTTTTTTCTAAAATTAGAATTAAAAAAAAGTAAACTTTTAATTAAATTTACATTTTTCTTTTTAAATTTTAAATTAGTATTACATACAATAACGATTACAGAATTTTTTTTTTTTTTTTTTATTAATTTGTTATTCAATATTATGCAATTTTTATTACCCACACATATATACACGTTTGACAATTAATAATTTCACAATAATCTGACAGTATAAAATTTTTACGGTAATGTCAATTATATTGCTACTATTAGAATATATCGATAATTATTAATAAGCTCGTGTTTGTGAAATATATTGTAAAACAAGTTGTGTATGTATATGTTTTTTTTCTCTTTTTCACATTTTAAATAGAAACCTAGTTCTTAATGTTGAAGTAATAAATAAATGATATTCACGTGCGGTATGATAATAATTACAATGCATAATACATTGCTGTCGCGGTGCAAGAAGTAATAAATTAATACTGAATAAATAATGATAATGCAGGGTACACTGATAATTATGCTAAATAATAAAGAATTGCGTTAACTTGCGATCGTGAGATTAAGACAATTTTTCTTTTTTTTTTTTTAATTCTAATCGCCAATAATGCTTTTGTTACGAGAATATTTTTATATTTTTTTTCAATGTTAATATATATAATTGTGCGGTGAAAATAATGAAGCAGTTGATGTTTATACAAAAAACAACAATAATAATATTTGCTTTTTGTGAAAACTGTTTTTTAAAATTATTTTCTTATTGCAATTGTAATTTCAAACATTAATAATATTGATAATTATAATAAACATCTAGGTAATCATTTTCGAGCAATAACAAATAATAAATAAAAAAAAAAATTAAATAAAATGAATTTACTAAATATTATTAAGGTATATTATTTATTATATTACTATTATTCTAAATCATTCCGCAGGTTCCGAAGATGAAAACGATTATTTAATAGCCAGAGGAATAATAAAAATAATAATAGTTATAATGGTAATAATAATTAACGGGAGTTTTTCTGAAAGTGCAAAATAGCATTTTTTTCATTTTTTGTGAAATTAAAAAAATAATAATAAAAATGACAACAAAAATTGTAATAAAAAATAGTAATAATTATAATAATAACAGAACTGAAATAATAATATAATAATCATGATAATGACGAGAAAGAACGATTATTATTCTCCTATAATTATTATTGAAAATAATTATTATTCTTACTATTATAATAATAAGAATAATAATTTATTTATTTGAAGTGAATAAAACCCGAGAGTAATGATTTTTTTTATTTATAGTTGTGTACATACACATGTCTATATAAATGTATAAAAAAAAATATAAAAAGTAAATACTATTTAAGAGTACAGGAAACAAATGATAAAAATATAAATAACAAATAATGAGAACATGAAAAATAAATGATAAGAATAAAAGTATGAAAAATTAACTAAGAGTACAAGAAATAAATAATAAAAAATTAAAAACATAAATAACAAATAATAAGAACATAAGAAATAAATGATAAGAATGAAAATACAAAAAAAGATAGAAAAAAAATGGAAAAAATAAATAAGAGTATAAAAAATAAATAAATAAAAGTAAATAATAAATATTGAAAATGTAAATAATTAAAAAGTAATAAAAATAAATATAATAATAATAATAATAATGAGGATAATAAAGTATTAATTAAGTAATAAAAATAATGTTGCGAAAGCGGATGAATTTTATTAAAAATACTTGTATTTCTTATTCCGATGACGAAAGGTAAACAATTGAAAATTAAAAAAAAAAATAATAAAATGAAATAAAATAAAAAAACGCACGCAAGTGTCATCCCAGGGCTTTACAAAATACAAGTGTCATCTCTGCATATGAGAATTACGTCATGTAATGGAATTCCACGTAGTTTCAAGGACTTAAATTTTTAATACGACGCTTGTATTTTATAATTTATATTTACCTTAATATTGTACCCGCAGTTGTTGTTTGAGTGCGAGAGGGGAAAAACGGTCAAACAAAAAAGAAAAATCTATGTATTTTTATATTCATCTATAAAACGTGTGACAATGGAACTCTATTGTTTTTTTTTTTTTTAGTAGCAGTAGTAGGAAAAGTATAATGCGAATTATTTTTTCTATTTTTTCGGAAAGGAATTGAGATAAATTTGCTTGGTTCGTGTGCTGAGTTTGTTAAAATCGAGTGGGGAACACGATCGGAAGTAAGCAGTTTCAACGACTGCACA
This sequence comes from Leptopilina heterotoma, assembly GCF_015476425.1. Taxonomy (NCBI): domain Eukaryota; kingdom Metazoa; phylum Arthropoda; class Insecta; order Hymenoptera; family Figitidae; genus Leptopilina; species Leptopilina heterotoma. The sequence goes on from NW_025110833.1 coordinate 6,605,161, forward strand.
CTTTGAGACACTCTTGGGACCAATTGCCTCGAATCCCAGCGACGTTTTCGCGTCGTCTCGTCGGTACTTAACACTCACCTTACAGCCAGCGAGAGAGAGAGAGAGAGAGAGAGAGAGAGGATTAATGAACCCTCCAACGAATGACTTTATCTCTCCCATTGCAGTAAATCCGTGAATTACTGAAAAACGTTTGGTATTTCGGTTGCGTTGCGTTGTTCGAAACAGAGACAGAAAGAGAAACAAGTTTCACTTTAGAAAAAGATTTACCCTATAAACAAATTTTTTTTTTATTGTTATTCGAAATTGTTACTTCCTATTGTTAGGGTTAATTAGCAATAATTTCAATTCTCTTAATTTATTTTAATAGTAAAGAAAATAATGGTAATAAACAATAAAAAAAATAACAAATAAAAATGATCAGAATTTACTTCACTTTTTTTCATTAAAAGACTAAAATTTGAAAAAAAAATTTAATTTAAAATTAATTTAATTAAGTAATTAATATAATTTAATTTAATTTAATTTAATTTAATTTAATTTAAATTAATTTAATTTAATTTAATTTAATTTAATTTAATTTTTATTTTAATTTAAATTTAAAATTTTTGTTCTTTACTAGAAAATTGTTAAACAATTGTGATTAAGAAATAGAAAATTTATTTATTTTGCATTATTTTTGTTTATAAATCACAATTTTTTTAACAATATTATTATTTTCTTTTAGAAAAAGAAGAAAAATATTTGCACAATTTCTATTTTTAATCTTATTTTTGGAACAGGATTTTCCACGCAGGAATTAAGACATTCAAAAGATTTAAATTAAAACCTTTTTTGAAATTAAACAACTTATAAAAGTATGTTTTATAATAATTAAAAATGACCGAGAGATAAAATCATTATTTTATATTATAAGAATATATTGTTACTGTAACTTCATTAAAATTATTTTTATCATTTTAATTCAATTATTATTTTCTTGAATTTTAAATTCTTTTTTATGAAAATAATTGAATTCCTTAAAAAAATTTTTATTATTTACAAAAATAATTGAAATTTTTATTATTTATGAAAATAATTAAATGTTTGCATACAATTTTATTAAAAAATTTTTTAAATAATTTAATTCTTTTTTGGGAAATTTTATTAAAATAGTAGATATTGAAAATAATTTGAATTAGAAAAATGCATTTTATTTTTGATAATAATTGAAATTAGGACAAGAATTTTTTTGACATTTATAAAAATAATTGAACTTTGGAGAAGAATTTTGTTATTTATAAAGATAATTTGGATTTTTTCGACAAATTTTTTTAAATTTTGACCATAGTTGACTTTGATAAGAAGAATTCTATTTTTTTTTTTTTTTTTTTTGTGAAAATAATTGAATTTCTGCAATTATTTTTAATTTCTCCAAAATTGAATTTTTTTAGTGTTTTCAACAAAAATGTAAATTAGAAAATTTTTAAATTATATTATTTTTAAAATAATAAATAATAATAAATACCTAGTTAATAATAAATGAGAAATAAATAAAATTTATAATTTATATAATCAAAATTAAAACCATAATTAGAATATGTATTTTAGAGAAAATATATAATTTAATTTGTTAATTAAAAAAATCGTAATTATAGTTAATAATTTTTATTGCTAATACTATTGTTATTGTGTAAATAATAAAAAGAGCGTGGTTAGAATAATAAAAAAATTATAGTTGTAATAAATTAATTTATAATAATTTAATAAAATGTAAATTTAGAATATCTAATTTAAAATTAAAATATTTAATTTATACTTGTAGCTTAACTTTAGAATATTTAGTTTATGATTAGAATATTTAATCTATAATTAGAGAATGTAATTCTGAAGTAGAATATTAAATTTCTTGATTAAAATAATAATTCATAAAATAGATAAAAAAAATAGTAATTAATTATTAATTAGTAAAGGAATAAGGGAAAAAATATTATTAGACTAAAAAGGAAAAAATTTCCATTAATAATTAGAAAATAATTAAATATAATTTCCATTAATAATATATCTATTAATATAGAGAAGAGTAGGGAAAAAATATTTATTAATTATTAAACAAAAAAGAATTAGAAAAAAAATTATTAATTCAAATTTCTTAATCAGGAAAGGAATAGGAAAAAGAATATTTATTTGTTTATAATTAATTATTGATGAGACATCTTATTTATTAGATAATGAAGAGGAAAAAATTTTCATTAAATTATTAATCAGAAAATTAAAAGGAAAGGAAAATATTGTTTTTAATTATTAATCAGGAAAGCAAATAGGAAAGAAAAATATTGATTACTAATTATCAAAAAAAGATGGAGAAAAATTATTAATTTTGTTTAATCGTTAAGAAAATATTATTATTCAAATATTATTCGAAAATATTATTAGTAGGAGAGACAAAAATTTATTAATTATTTGTTAATATTATTTTACTAAAAAAAAAGGCAGAGAATCTTATTCATTAATTATTAATTAGAGAAGAAATATAAATAGAAAGAAGGTAAAAAAATTTTTAAATATTAATTAGAAAAAAAAAAGAATGTTAATGATTTTATTAATCGAAGAAGACATGGAAAGGGAAAAAGGCAAACAATTGATTTATTATTTTTTAATTAGGAAATGAATTTGTAGAACAAAAGTTGGGATAATAATAATAATAAATAATAATAATAATAAATAATAATAATAATAATAAAAATAATAATAATAATAATTATTATTATAATTAGGAAAAAAATTATTAATTCAAATTTCTTAATCAGAAAATGAATAGGGATTATATTATTATACAATATAACATATAGGTTATAATTTATTTTTTTGAATAATAAATTAATTTGAATAATAAAATAATATAATCATAAATTTATTACTAATTATAAAATAAATGAAAAAAATGAGAGAGAAAAAAAAGGGGGAAATAATAAAGAAACAAAAAATAGTGGTACGGGTAGAAATATGTGGAGAAGGGGGATAAAATTTTACCTGAGATAAGTTAAAAAAAAAAAAAAAAAAAAAAAAAAAGAATGAGGTGAAATGGAGGAAAAAAAAGCGGGTAAAAAATTCGAGCAAGAGAACTGTCGCACTGGTCGCTTAGTTCGTTCTGTTTCCTTAAATATTAATGACTTAATTATCCGTCGCTCATTAATAATCTACCTCTCGCAGTGAGGCGTCACGTGGGTGTCTGCGTTATGCTGCATACGTGCATAATATTCAGAATCCTCTAACCCCCTTTCCCTCTCCCCCCCTCCTTCTCCCCACCAGCCCCTCTCTAGTCTCTTTCACCCTCTGCGCTCTCACCTCCCAGGGACAGTAAATTATCTGAATTCAAGCATGACACTTGCTCTGTCAACTACAACCATAAGACCCTCCTCCCGTAAAGACATTTTAATAATAGAACGCAACTTGCATCATTTCAATTTTTTAAAAACAAGGCAAAATTCGTTTTGTTTATTTGGGAGAAAAATATTATTTATTCACGAAAAAGTAATTTATTCACTAAAAAGTAATTTATTCACTAAAAAGTAATTTATTTACTAAAATGTAATTTATTTACTAAAAAGTAATTTATTCAGTAAAAAGTAATTTATTCACTAAAATAGTAAAAGGTAATTTATTCACTAAAATGTAATTTATTCTCTAAAAAGTAATTTATTCACTAACAAGTAATTTATTCAGTAAAAAGTAATTTATTCACTAAAAAGTAATTTATTCACTAAAATAGTAAAAGGTAATTTATTCACTAAAATGTAATTTATTCTCTAAAAAGTAATTTATTCACTAACAAGTAATTTATTCAGTAAAAAGTAATTTATTCACTAAAAAGTAATTTATTCACTAAAATAGTAAAAGGTAATTTATTCACTAAAATGTAATTTATTCTCTAAAAAGTAATTTATTCACTAACAAGTAATTTATTCAGTAAAAAGTAATTTATTCTCTAAAAAGTAATTTATTCACTAAAATGTAACTTATTCTCTAAAAAGTAATTTATTCACTAACAAGTAATTTATTCACTAAAATAGTGAAAGGTAATTTATTCACTAAAATGTAATTTATTCACAAAAAAGTAATTTATTCTCTAAAAAGTAATTTATTCACTAAAAAGTAATTTATTCACTTAAAAGTAATTTATTCACTAAAATGTAATTTATTTTATTCACAAAAAAGTATTTTATTCACTAAAAAATAATTTATTCACTAAAATGTAATTTATTCACAAAAAAGTATTTTATTCACTAAAAAGTAATTTATTCACTAAAAAAGTAAAAGGTAATTTATTCACTAAAATGTAATTTATTCACTAAAAAAGTAAAAAGTAACTTCAAAATTGATCGCAATTGAATTTCTATATTCCAAATTAATAAAACTAATTTCAAATATTTAGTAATTAAATGTCGATTTAAATTATAAATTAATTAAAGAATTTACACAACAAATTTAAAAACAAATAAAAACAATTGAAATAGAAATTCTTATAAAACTTAATTACAGTGCAATATATACTTAAAACAATTTTCCAGTAAACGAAAAATTAATTACGATAAAATTTAATTAAATTTTTCCAGAAAGAAGTTAATTACGATAATATTTAAATAAAATAATTATTCTACAAAAAAAAAAAAATTAGAATAAAATTTAAATGAAATTATTTTTCTGTACAAAAAATTAATTATGATAAAATTTAATTAAATTTTTCTACAGAAAAATTACGATAATATTTAAATAAAATAATTTTTTTTCATAAAAAACTTAATTAGGATAAAATTTAATTAGGAAAAAAAATTTTTTTGTACAAAAAAGTTAATTACGATAAAATTAAATTTTTTTCTACAAAATAAGTTAATTAGGATAATATCTTTAAAGAAAATAATTTTTTTTTTTACAAACATTTATTAGAGGGTAAAATTTAAAAGAAATAAAAGAATAATTACGATAAAGGATGAAACAATGTTTCTACAAAAAAAAAATCAATTAGAATGATGGAATAATTTTTCCAAAACGATAAAAGTTAATTAAAAATATTTTTTTTAATAAAAAAAATATTAATTAAACGAATTTCTTTATTAAATTAGATTAATTAGTAAATATTCGATAATTATTTAATATTGGTAGAGTAGATTATATTTTTCCCAACTATCGCTGCGTATTTAATATAATTAACAGAATTAATGTATATAAAAAGTAATTAAAATTATTAAATCATATAACATCATTAAAATCATTAAACTGTAGTAAATAATTGAAATTATTATACTCTGGAGAAAATAATTAAAATTTGCTAAAGCGTACATATATATAAAATGATTAAAATCGTTAGACCTTATTAAATAATTAAGATAATTAAAATACAGAATATATAGTAAAGCCTATTGAAATAAATAAATTTCATTTTGAATATGATAATATGAAAATTATTAAATTTCGAAATCATTTAAATCAATGAAATAATTAAAAACAATGTGACTGACTTATCAGAAAATAAAAAAAGTTAATAAAGATGACAAATTTTTTGCTTGAATGTAATTTGGTAGTAATTTTCTTTTTTTTTTAATAAACTATTTTTAGTTACTTTTTGCTTAGCGTGGATTTAAAAAGATTACCGTAATAATTTACAATCGTCGTTAGGTATTACTATTTATAATACAATACTGTTGAATTAATACAAGAGAAAAAAAGCTGACAAAGCGACATTGATGGAATTAAAAATGTTTTATTGACACATTTGAATCGTGTCTGAATAAATAAAGTATACTCTTTTTTTTCATTTGATTATATAAATATTATATTCGATTGAAAATGTATTTTTTATGCAAAAATGTACCTATTAATCATGTGAATTTTCTGGAATTTTTATGCATAATTCAAATGATGATTTTGCTAAAAACAGGTTTTTGGTTTATTAAAAAAGAAAGAAAAAATATCTTCAAATTATATAAATGATATTTAAATAGAAATAAATTGTATGTAAAATTTTCCCTATTCGTCGTTTAATTATCATATATATATAATTGAGTTTATCTATACTTAATGTACAATTTGAAAAAAAATGATTTTTTAATAAAAAATATTTTTTTAAAATATTTTTTAAATATTCCAAAAAATATTGAAAATGAAATTTTTTTGAATTCCGTTTGTATTTAAATATTTACGTGGGTATAAAGTTTCGTTAAATGATATATACTAGTGGCTTTTGTTATTCCCGAGTGTATACGTAACAAAAAAAAAAAAAAGGAAACAATAATTAATTGTCTTTTTTAATTAATTCTTTTATTGACTAAACTTATAATAGTTTCCGATCTAGAGTTTTTGAAAATAAAGTCATTAATCAATGTCTCACTGTTATTTGTAATTAAAGTTGTTAAAAAAAATCGATCATAATAATAAACATTTAATGTTTTTTTTTATTATTAAAAAAAGCGCATGATCACGCTATATATCGCGCTATACATAAAAACCAATCTTGGCATCTTATTAAAAGACAAGCGAAGAACATTTTCCTTCTTGATTAAACTTTTTTTTTTCTTTTTTTTGAATAAACTTTTAATCGAGTTTGTTCTGCCATTATTTCATAATTATTTCAATTTTCCAAAACTTTCTTGGCGCTAATGTCGCTGAAATTAATATTCAGAGAGAAATATTTTTTTAATTTGATTTAACTCGTGTTAATTTATTGTTAATTATTAAATAATAATTTTTTTTGGCTTATTTTAATTATTTTTTTATATATTTATTAATATTTATTATTAAATAATGTTTTTTATTCACAAGATAAATCTGAGTTGTTCAATCTGTCATTGTTTACTTTTTCTGAAGGAAATTTTACCACATCTGAAATATATTTTAGCAATAAGTAATTTTTATACTCAAAACCTTTAAACCAAAATGTACTAGTTTTTTTTACACTGAAATTAACAAAAAAAATTAAACTATTTTATATTTCATAAATTTATTAATTTTATAAATTTTATAAATTATTATTTATAATTAGTTTCATAATAATTATAACTTATAAATAATGTTTCTGAATTATTAATCTTTTTCATTTTTTTTTTTTTTGTAATAATTCTAATATATTTTCTTTTTTTGTTTCAGGTGAGTTAAATAATATATGTTTCCTGTAGAGTTTATTTCGTAAGTAAATATATATATTATTCTACATAATAAGCAAAATATATAATTATTAAGAGAATAATTAAAAAATTCTTATTCGTTTATTTAACGAAAGTTACCAGCTCCGCAATATTTTTATGAAATTGATAATTAATAAAATTGAAAGAAAATATCGGAAAATATATACAATTAAGTTTTGTAAAATTATGAAATTATTTTTTTTAATTATTTATAAATAATACAGTCAAATTTAGATTACCACTAATATTTTAGCGAAGAATTTTATCAAAATATTTTTTAAATAATTGAATTCTTTTGAAAAAGTTTATTAAAATATTAGATATTGAAAAATTTAATGAATTCAGGAAAATTTTTGTAAATAATTTAAATTTTCCCGAGAATTTTATCAATTTTTTTTTTAATAATTCAATTGATACGAAGAATTTTATTAAAATTTTTTTTAAATAATTGAATTCTTTTGAAAAAGTTTATTAAAATATTAGATATTGAAAATTTAATGAATTCAGGAAAATTTTTGTAAATAATTTAAATTTTCCCGAGAATTTTATCAATTTTTTTTAAATAATTCAATTGATACGAAGAATTTTATTAGAATTTTTCAAAATAATTGAATTCTAGCAAAGAATTTTATTAAAAGTTTCAAAAATAATGGAATTCGTACGAAGAAAGTTTATTAATTTTTATTCTAAATAATTGAATTCTAGCGAAGAATTTTGTACGAATCGTTTAAAATAATTGTTTTTTTTCGAAAAATTTTATGAAAATTGTGTTTGAAAATAATTAAATTCCTGAGAAAATTTGTATTATTTATGAAAATAATTGAATTTCTATAAAGAATTTTATTATTTACGAAAATCTGTAGAAATTATATATTATTTATGAAAATAATGAAATTATTGCGAAGAAATTAAATTTATACAAAAATTTATAAATAATTGAATTCTTGAGAAATTTTTATTATTTTATAAAAAAATTACATGTTTGCGTAGAATTTTATTAAAATTTTTTTTAAATACATAATTGAATTGAAGAAAATTTTTTTGATAAAATTTGAAATTTTGCGTAGAATTTTATTACAATTTTTAAAAATAATTGAATTTCAAAGAAGAATTTTCTTTATTTATAAAGATAATTGAAGTTTTGATGAGAATTTTTCAAAATTTTTTAATATAATTGAATTTCAGCGAAGAATTTTATCAAATTTTTTTTTAAATAATTGAATTCTTTTGGAAAATTTTATTAAAATATTAAATATTGAAAATCAATGACTTAAGGAAAATTTTTTAAAAGAATTTAAATTTTGCAGAGAATTTTATCAAAATTTTTTTAAATAATTGAATTGATACGAAGAATTTTATTAGAATTTTGAAAAATAATTGAATTCTTGCATCGAATTTTCTAAAAATTTTCAAAAATAATTGAATTCTAACGAAGAAATTTATTAACTTTTCTTCTTCAAATAATTGAAATCTAGCGAAGAATTTTATAAAAAATTATTTTAAATAATTGATTTTTTCGGAAAAATTTAATGAAAATTTTGTTTGTGAATAATTAAATTCCTGTGGAAATTTTTAATATTTATCAAAATAATTGAATTCCTAGAAAGAATTTTATTATTTACGAAAATAATTAAATTCCTGTAGAAATTTTTTTTTATTTATTAAATTAACGAAATTATTGCAAAGAAATTTATAGAAAAAATTTGTACATAATAAAATTCTTGTGAATTTTTTATTATTTTATGAAAATAATTACATGTTTTCGTAGAATTTTATAAAATTTTTTTTTAAATAATTGAATTCTAGCGAAGAATTTTATAAAAATCATTTTAAATAATTGTTTTTTTTAAATGTTATGAAAATTGTGTTTGAAAGGAATTAAATCCCTGTTAAAAATTTTATATTATTATTTATGAAAATAAAGAAATTATTGCGAAGAATTTTATAAGAAATTTTGTAAATAATTGAATTCTTGTAATTAAATTTTTATTATTATATGATAATAATTACATGTTTTCGAAGAATTTTATGAAAATTATTTTTAAACAATTGAATTCTTTTGGAAAATTTTATTAAAATAGTAGATATTTGAAAATCATTGAAATTAAGAAAATTTTTTTTGATGATTATTGAAATTTCACCAAGAATTTTATTGAAATTTTTCAAAATAATTGAATTAGGGAGAAGAATTTTTATATTTGTAAAGATAATTGAAATTTTGATGAGAATTTTCATCATTTTTGAACATAATTAAATTTCTACGAAGAATTTCATTACTTTTGAAAATAATTTATTTTTTGCAATCATTTGTAATTTCTCTGAAATTCTCCAAATTATATCGTACAATTTAGAAACTTTTCGTCCTTTTTTAATAAAATTGCGGACTTTACGGACCTTTTTTTAAAAAAAAAACTGATTTTTTCGGACTTGAAATAAATTGTACCTTTATTAAATTAATATTGATAATAATAAAAAAAAAAATAAATAATAATAACAATAACAGTAATAAAAATAATAATAAGAATAATAATAGTAAAAATAATAATAATTATAATAGTAAAAAATAGTAAAACCTAATGGTAGTACTAAAAATAACAATAACAATAGTTAAAAATAAAAATAATAATAATAATAGTAACAGTAATAGTAATAAAAAGGAGAAGAAGGAAGGTTGGAAAAAAAAACATTTGGAAAAGAAACGCGAGTTTTGTGTGACATCGCGAGTGAGATTGTGGCTTATTAAATAGGTTAAAGTTGCAAAAGCGATAACGATAGTAATTAGAATCTCACGTAGAGAGCATCGCATCTGCCAGTCGTTAGGGAAATACGCCGGAGCGTCGCGACGGTCCACTGGGGTCCTTTCCCCCTCCCCCCATTAACAATGTCCAAGCGATAATGAAATCCATTAAAGTGCCTGACGCCAAACTCCTCACCCCCCCCCCCCTCTCCTTCTTCCCACCATTTAGTAGTACCTTATAGACATCCTCGTTGTCGCGTTCACTCGATATTATTATTATTATTATTATTATCATCATCATGATCGTAACACGCGTTATGTCGTATCAACAAACGTCCTGACAAGACGTAAGCTCCATTAAAGAGCGCGCATGCGTGCGATTAAATATAAATCGTCCAAGATCTCAGAGACGCATGCCCCCAGCATCTTCCTTCTGTGTATCTTTTATCTCTCACTTCTCCCTCTCTCTCTCGCTCTTTCTACTCTCACTCTCATCCCATCTGCGCTCAGCATCCGAGTACCTGATGCACACATGTGTAAATAACTTTATCTCCTATACGTTTTGATATTTGCTCAAGTGAAAACGCCTTCTTGTTGTAGACTTTGTTCTAGGAGTTAGAGTCAAATGGAAGAATAAAAGAATCAAGAGAAGTTATAGATAAAGTTTTGCATTATGTGAGACTTTTTTTTTTTTGTTTGAATTGATTATTGAATTTCTTTTTTTCTTACCAACAAGATTTTCGGAAGTTTTTTTTTCTCTTCTGAAAAAAATTGTTTTTTAATTTTAGAACATTTTTTTACACTAGAATTTTTTTCCACGGATTTTGGGAAGTTTTTTTTATATTTTGAAAAGAATTGTTTTTTAATTTTAGAACATTTTTTTACACTAGAATTTTTTTCCACGGATTTTGGAAAGTTTTTTTTATATTCTGAAAAGAATTGTTTTTTAATTTTAGAACATTTTTTTTTTTAAAAATACAAAAATATATTTTGATTTTTTTACAAACATTGAGGATAATTTTTTTGAATATGAAAAATTTCTTTCGTAAAATAATTCAGGGAAAATTACAAAGTTTCTTTTAATTCAAGAAATCATTTTAAAGTTTAAAATAGTTTTAATATTGGAAAAACTTTTTTTTAAGTTTTAAAAGTTTGGAATTTTCAAATGAGGACATTTTTCGAAATGTTTGAAAGCATTTTTAAAATTTAAAAGTTTCAGAAATTCAAATTTTTGGAATGGGGGAATTTTTTGCAATTTTGAAAAAAATTGCTTCATATTTGAAAGTTTCAGATTAAAATTGAAATTCAAAGTTTCAAAATGGAAATTCTCTTTGTAATTTTAAAGAGAATTTTTAAAAAATTAAATATTTAGTATTTAATTTCAAAATTTTGAAGTTGGAAAATTTTTTGGAATTCTGAAGTTAAAAAATTAAAAAATTATGAAAAACGGATATTTATTTAAATTTTGGAGAAAGTTTTAGATTCAAAAAATTCAAGTTTAGAAGTGCTTTTGAAATTTTGTAGAATTTAAATTGAAAAAGATTTTTAAACTCAAATTGAAACTCAAAATATAAAAGTAGAAAAAATTATCATTTTAAAAACAATTTCTTTAAATTCAAAAGTTTTAAGAATTCGCAGTTTTAAAATTGAAAGATATTTTAAAATCTTTAAGAAAATTGCTTTAGGGTTGAAAACTTCAGATGAAAATTATTTTTACGAGAATATTTTCAAATTCAAATGTTTGGCATTTTAATTTTAAAAATTAAAAACTCAAAATTTTTTTGCAACTTTGAAAAAAATTGCTTTATATTTGAAAGTTTCAGATTAAAATTGAAATTCAAAGTTTTAAAATGAGAAAATTTTTTTAAATTATAGTTTTTTTTTAATTTGAAACTTTCAGATTCGAATTTGAATTCAAAGTTTCGAAATGTTTTAGAATCATGTAGAAAATTTCTTTAAAATTCAAACTGACAAAATTTTTCAATATGAAATTTAAATTCAAAATTTAGGTCCTGTTAAAATTTTTAGAAAAATTTGTTGTAATTTTAAAAACAGTTGTTTTAAATTTAAATTTAAATAGTTTTTCAAATTTAACTTTGAAGTTTCGAAATAGAACATTGTTTTGTAATTTAGAAAATAATTTCTATAAATTCAAAAATTTTAAATTTAAATATAAAGTTTTAAATTTAAATTCAATGTTCCAAATATTTTAAGTTCAAAGTTTGGCAAATTTATTGGAATCTTTAAAATCATTTTCGAATCATAAAAGAATTATAAAGAGCTGAAAGAAACGTTTTCCTCATCTAAAATTTAATTCATCTTAATTATAAAAAATAAATTTGGCTTAAAAATAACGTTCGAAAGTTCAAAAATAAAATGCAGACGAAGAAAATTTTTTTAATAGAATTTTTTCATTGAATTCAAAATTATATTTTTGATTTCTATAAAGAAAGTGTGATTTTAATTTTTAAAATTATTCTTGAATTGAAAAGCTATTTAGAGTCTATAAAAGTAAATTTCCTTAAATCTAAAAGAATTTTTTAAATAAATCAAAAAATATTTGACTTTCCGCCAGTGTAATCAATGTATTTAAAAAATATTTTAAGATTCAAAATAAAAAATATTTTAAGATTCAAAATAATTTCACACAAATGCGAAAAAAAATTTAAATCCTAAAGTTCAAAAATTTCGAAATTTCATAAAGTAACATTATTTTTAAGTCGCAGTAAAAAATTCCACTAAATGAAAGATTCTTGAGAAGACGAGAATAAATATTATAATATTAAATTTAACAAGAAGAAAAAATTCTCAAGACCCGTATATTTCGAAAAAAATAAATAAATAAAATTTGAAAGTAATTTTCATATTTAATATTTGTAAAAGGAATCTTGTCGGTTAATTAATCTCCCGAGAATATTGTTATCGCTATAATAATAATAAAATGCTGTGAACCTGCTTGATGACTTATTTATTGTAAAATGCTATCAGGCAATATAACGTTCCACTTTCAAAAGAATTGTTTTCCCTGCAAATACAATTAATGCGCGACGAATCTTTCCTCGGTCCTTCTTTAGAGACAGATAACGAATCTACTGGCGACGAAATTTTATGATAAGAACGTTCTATCGGCGTCGAAATTTTTTTTTTTTTATTTTTATGTAACTTTGTCTTAAATAAAAAAAAAAGAAGAAGAAAAAGAAATATATAGAAATACTTAGAAATACAAGTAAAAAAGGAAAAAAATAATAATCCCTTGTGCGCTCGCTGTAAATAATTCCGAGAATAATTCAAATATAAAATGAAAATAACCCTAAATGCAGCTGTAGAAACATACAACTCTTTAATAAATAAATAAATTCCGGGTTTAAAGTAAAGTTATTTCTACACAAGACTTTCATTATAAACACTCATATAACTTTGGAAGATGTGGTCCAAGGCGCGCATTTGATTTTAGTGTGCGGAGAAAAAAAATAAGTTGAAGATTCTTTCGGCGATGATTTACATTCTAATAAATAAGAATTTTAAAATTTAAACATTAATTTTTCATTGAAAATTACTCTCTCTCCTTTTATATTACGATATGCTTTAATAAAATAAACGGCTTTATAGTGACGCTGGAATTTATTTAGAATTTCATAGGTTGTTTCACTCGCGAGTATCGAGCGAGTATCGAGCACTTAATCACATTGAACTTCCAGTTTTCAAGAAGCTGACATACAACAAAGAAACACGTTTTTTCTGTGCAAATACAATTAATTTTCTAATTGGTCTGCAGATATTTTTAGAAAAAAAAATTTTACTTTATTAAAAACATTATTATATACTTCTTACATAGATATTATTTATTACTAAGGTCCCTGAAGTTAGCGTCGACGCTCATCGAATTTGTCATCAATTTGAAACAAATTATTATCAATTTGACTCAATTTGGTGTTAAGTTGAAATCAGTTTGACTGAATTTATTATCAATTTGATCCAGTTTGGTATCAATTTGACTCAATGTTTTAACAGTTTCCATACAATTTGTTATCAATCTGAACCAATATGTTATCAATCTGAACCAATATGTTAACAATTTGATTCAATTTGGTATCAATTTGATCCAATTTGGTATCGATTTGATCCAATTTGGTATCAATTTGATCCAATTTGATCAAAGATTTATTCAACTTGTCAGCAGTTTGAATAAAATTTGGTACAATTTTGACAAAATAAGAACCAATTTGGTACAATGTAGAATAATTTGATACCTTCTGCCGAATCAAGAACACTGCTTCTAATTTTAATGTCAAAAAAAAGAAACCAATGTGGGGGTAAATTTAATTTATTGAAAAAATCGAAACATTTCTTTGTGCCTCAAAAAAACTCTTTTTTTTACTGTTTAGTAAATAAATATTAAAGAGACTTTTTTTATATTCGTTACATACGTCGTAATTACGTACAAATGTTTATGTTTGTGTTTGCAGTGTGCATAAGATTCATCGACTATGAAATAATTCCGAGATTTTATATTTACCTCGTGTGCGTTTTATTTTCGTATTATATATAGATATATACAATATTTTATATATATATACGTATAGTTTCATTTTCCATCTTGAAGAAGTTTTTACTGTTCGGAGTGTTTATTACCCCATTATAAAAGTAACATCGTCGTCACGGTGCGCGTTTTTCGCCCTTTTATTTTGCAAAGAAGCGTCGATAATCGCGATACACAATATCCCACCTAGAATTCTCTTTGCTTTAAAGTTTAAACTCTTCTCTTCTTAAACTTTTTTTTTTCTTTTTCTTTTTCTTTTCGTTCAATTCCTCCCCGCGCACAAGACGAGAGAGAGCGTACAGTACACACTCTGTCATTACACTTTACCGCAATACTGAAACATGTCGACCTGTTTATATATGTATATTGTACAAGTACTCATACGCGTCTTATAGTTCTTGTTTCGTTAGAAAAAAATTATCTTAGAATTTTTTATTTACTGAGAAAAAAGAGGGGAAAAAAAATTGCGAACGGTAATAATTGAATTATTGTAAAGTTCATTTTTTTACAAGCGACGGTATTTTCAATCATTGGTTCAGTGCTGCCAGAAGATTAAAACGACAAATCTTCAAACTTTTCTTATTTATTTTCAAAAATCTCAAGTCTCAAGTTTTTTAATTTTTTTTTTCAATGTTTTGAATTTTTAAAATTAATGCACTGAAAATTACTGAATTCTTGCAAAGTTTTTATCAAAAAATTTCAAAATACTTCCTCTGTAAGGAAGTAATAATTGAAAGTCATTTGAAAAATGTTATCAATTTTTTTTAAATAATTGAATTCTTTCGAGAAAATTTAATTAAAATTGTATTGAAAATAATATTGAATTCTCGCAAAAAATATTATTATTTATAAAAACAATCGAATTCTTTCAAAGAATTTTAATAAAATTATTGAAAATAATTTAATTCTTAACAAGAATTTTATTAAAAAATTTTTTAAATAATTGAATCTTTTCGTGAAATTTGATTAAAATTGTTTTGAAAATAATTGAATTCCTGGCGATGAATTTTACTGGTTATAAAAATAATTGAATTCTTCCAAAGAATGTTTTATTAAAAAGTTTTTAAAATAACTTAATTCTTATCATTGAAAATTTTTTTAAATAATTTAATTCTTGCGAAAAATGTTATTATTATTTTTAAAAATAAATAAACAAGAATAGTTAATAAGTGAATTTTAAAAAATTTTAATCTGAAATTATTCAAAAATTAATGTTTATATTTGAAAATATAAAATTTATTAATTTGCAAAATAATAAATGAAACAGTAACATATGTTTTTCAAAAATCTTCAAGTTTTTACAATATTTCTTCAAATAAATTTTATAAATACTAAAATTCGTTGCAGGAATTAAATTATTTTTAATCAAATTTAAATAATATTACACGAAAGAATTTAATTGTTTTCAAAAATTTCCATAAAATTCAATTTCAACAAGAATTTAAAATTCTCTAAATATAATTCAATTATTCTCAAAATATTTTTAAAAAATTCTATATAAAAATTAAATTACTTTCAATGCAATTTTTAAATATATTCGTCAAAAAAATGAAAGAATTCAATTATTTTCAAAAAATAATAAAATTCTTGTGATGATTTCAATTATTTTGAATATATACTTAATTTTAATTAAATTCCTTAAAGAAATTCAAATATTTTCGAAATAACTTTAATTGAATTTCTCAAAAAAATTTCATTATTTTAAATATTTCTATAAAATTCTTCATATAACAATTTAATTATTTTTAAAAATTTTAATAAATTCTTCGAAACATTTCAATTATTTTTATAAATAGTAAAATTTTTCGCACGAATTCAATTGTTTTCAATACAATTTTTTATAAAATTCTTCGTCATAAAATTCAATTGCTTTTAAAATTTTGAATTAAAATTATTAAAGAAACTCCATTAGTTTAAAAAAAATTAAAAGAAATTCTTCAAAACAATTTAATTAGCATTTTTAAAAATTTTAATAAAATTCTTCGCGAGGATTCAGTTATTTTCCTATAAATAATGAAATTGATTCAAAATTGTAATAACAAATAGAAATCATCAAAAATTTTTTCACTTCTTTTCATTAAAACTTTATTAAAATTTATTAAAATTTATTAATTTCATTAAAATTTTGTTAAATATTATTTTTGTCAAAATTGAAATTATGCAGATTTTTGTTCTTCACTTCTAAACAAAATTAGAAAATTGTTAAACAACTGTGATTAAGAATTAGAAAATTTATTTATTTTGCATTATTTTTCTTTATGAATCACAATTTTTTTAACAAAATTATTATTTTGTTTTAGAAAAAGAAGAAAAGTATTTGCACAATTTCTATTTTCAATCTTATTTTTTGAACAGGATTTTCCACAGGAATTAAGACATTCAAAAGATTCAAATTCAAACCTTTTTTAAATTAAACAACTTATAAAAGTATTGTTATAAAACATGAAGATATCGATTGCTCCGAGTCGAAGAATCGGAGTGATCGATTTTTTCATGTTTTATAATAATTATAAATGACCGAGAGATAAAATAATTATTTTATATCATAAGAATATTGTTACTGTAACTTCATCAAAATTACTTTCATCATTTTAATTCAATTATTATTTTTTAGAATTTTGAATTATTTTTTATGGAAATAATTGAATTCCAGAGAAAAAATTTATTATTTATGAAAATAATTGAATTCCTGTGAAATTTTTATTATTTATGAAAATAATTAAATGTTTACATGCAATTTTTTTTAAATAATTGAATTCGTTTTGGAAAATTTTATTAAAATCTTAGATATTAAAAATCATTGTAATTAGATGAATTTTTGAAAATAATTGAAATTAGGACAAGAATTTTTTTGACATTTATGAAAATAATTGAATTTTGGAGAAGAATTTTGTTATTTAGAAAGATTATTGAGATTTTAAGGAGAATTTTTTTCAAATTTTGAACATAATTGAAATTTAGAAAAAGAATTTTTTTTTTTTTTTTTTTGAAAATAATTGAATTTCCGAAATTATTTGCAATTTCTCCAAAATTGAATTTCTTTTAGTGTTTTTAACAAAAATTTAAATTAGAAAATTTTTAAATTTTATTCTAATTATAAAATATATTTGAAAAAAAAATATTTTACTCTACTCAAAAAAAAAAAAAATTATTAATCGAAGAAACTTAAATAAAATCGTTTACTTGAAACAAATAAATGTCCATTCGACTCTGAGGCAAATATATCTTTCTCTATTATTCGATTTATTTTTCAATTTAATTGAAATAAATTTTTGCTTAATTGAAATAAATTGTTACTTCAAAAAGAATTTTTTTTCAAATAAATTTTATTTAATTGAAATAAATTTTTGTTAAATAAAGAAAAATTTTATTTAATTCGAAACCAATTTTATTAAATAAAAGAAAAAATTTATTTAATTGAAATAAATTTTATTAAATTAAGAAAAATTAAATATAGTTAAAAAAAATGAATTGTATTTAATTAAAAAAAAATTATTTCCCAGCATGTGTTGAATAAAAAAAATACACTTGTTTGTCTGTTTGATATTAAAACACGACTGCATATAATATTACGCAATATATATTATATAAATTGATAAAAATACCCGTGTCTATGTAAATATTAATACATATTCGAATGCACTTGTGTGTTATTGCAAGGGACACACGGATGAGATAGAATATAAAGTAGAAATTATAAGCCGCGGAGTAAATTCGACCCACTTAACACTACTTAGCGCTCACGCTGAATACGTTATGTTTTGCACAACATTATATCACGGCTCCATCGTGTCTTCGCCAGCGGTAACTTGAAAACTATTTTTTTTTCACCGCCCGAAAAGAAAACAATTCTTTGGAACAGAAATTCTTAATTTTTTTTTTGTTTTGAAAAATTATTTCAGATTGGTGTGAGTGCGTATACAATCGACTGAAACTAAGAGGATTAAATCTCTCTCTCTGAATATATATATATATATATATATATATATATATTCATTTGAATCATTTCGAACTCGAGGATTGAAATGGATAGAAGTAATTTATCTGAGTGCATCGCTTGTGCGCGCGCGTTAATAAATTTCAAATTAAAATTTCTATATTTTAATGTTAATTTTCTATATTTTAGTTCGTTATTCATTTGAATCTATAGCTTTCCATTTATTTTCTTCTCTCTCAATTTTTTTTTTCTCCAAGATAGAGAAGTTTATATTCGATATTTGCAAGGATTTCGTATTTAAAAATCACATTTTACTCTTAAGAATATTATTACAAAACATAAAGAAATGAATCATTCATTTCTTTATGTTTTATAATGATTAAAGATGACCGACTGACAAAATCATTATTTTATTATTACTGTAATTTCTTCAAAATTATTTGTATCATTTCAATTCAATTAACATTTTCTAGAATTTTTAACTAAAATTCTACATTAAATCAATAATATCAATTATTATTCAATTTAAACATTTTCAAAAAAATTAATTCTACAAAATTGTTAGTTAAAATTACAAAAAATAAAAATTTAATTCTACGAGAAATCAATTATTTAAATACAAAAATAAATAATATTGAATGCTTCTTAAAATTTAATTTTTACGAAGAATTGTATTAACTTTTGAAAATATTTAATTTCTTTTATGGAATTGAATTAAAAGTTTAATGAAATTTATTATATTAAAGAATTTTATAAAAATTTTTGAATATAATTGAAAACTTTTTAAAGAATTTTATTCAATTTTTTTAAAAATAATTGAATTCCTGAGAAGAATTTAAATAATAATTTTTGAAAACAATTGAATTCATGAGAAGAATTTTATTAAAATTTTCGAAAATAATTGACTTCTTGAGAAGAATTTTTCGAAAATTTTTGACAATAATTTAATTCTTGAGAAGAAAATTTTCCTATCTATTTATAAAGATAATTTAATTCTTGACGAGAATTTTTAAAAAAATTTTGAAAATAATTTAATTTCTGCAAAGTATTTTATTACTTTTCAAAAGAATGGAATATTGTCAAAGAATTTTATTATTTATGAAAACAATTGAATTTTAAAATGAATTTTATTCAAATTCCTGAAAATAATTGAATTTTGTCGACGAATTTTGCTATTCATTTAGAAAGATAATTGAAATGTTCACAATTTATTGTTGATTCTTTAAAAATAATTGAATTTCTGCGAAGAATTTGATTAATTTTGAAAATAATTAAACTTTCTCAAAGAATTTTATTGATTTTGAAAATAATTTAATTTTTGCAAAGTATTTTATTACTTTTCAAAAGAATTGAATTCTTGTGATGAATATTGATATTTATCAAAATAATTGAATTTTGGAAAAGAATTTTATTATAAAATTTCTTAGAATAATTGATTTTATGGGAAGAATTTAATGCGATTTTGTTTTTTATCAAGCTAATTGAATTCCTTTGTAAAATTACTTAAAAATTTTTGAAAATAATTGATTTTCGGCGACGAATTAAATGTTATTTATGAAAATATTTGAATTATTGCAACGAATTGTATTGTTTTATTGCATAATTAAATGTTTCTTAAAATTGAATTCTTTCCTCAAGTTTTAATAAAATTTTCAATAATAATTGCATTTTTCAAGGAATTTATTTAAAATTGTATTAAAAATATTTGAAATTCAGTGATGAAAATAATTGAATTCGGAAATGAAATTTTATTATTTATGAAAATAATTGAATCTTTTCGTAGAACTGTATCAAAAAGTTTTTTCTATAATTAAATCTGTTGATAAATTTTATGAAAATAGTAAATATTGAAAATTATTGAATTGCAAAAAATTTTGAAAGTAATTGAACTTTTGCAAAGATTTTTATAAATTTTTGAAAATAATTGAATTTTTGGCGAAAAATTTTGCTATTTGTAAATATAATTGAATTCTTGACGAGATATTGGTGAAAATTTTTTTAAAATAATTGAATTTCTTCGAAGAATTTTATTACTTTTGAAAATAATTGAATTCTTGGGATAAATATTGAAATTTATGAAAATAAATTGAATTTTGTAAAGAATTTTATTAAAATTCCTAAAAATTATTGAATTTCTGTGAAGAATTTTGTTATTTATCAAGATTAAAAAACTTGCATTAAAACTTTTGTAATAATAAATAATATTACAAAAAACAACCAACTTTTAAAAATAATTGAGACTTGACTTCACCAAAATACTAATCTTACAAATTTTATAAATTTCATGAAAATTTTCATCGATCATAAATTGCAAGATTTGAAACTTTCGAAACAAAAGTTTCCAATTGAAAGTTTCAACGGCACTTTGCTAAATTTGGTGTGAATTTATCATTAAAAGGTAAAAGAAAAAAATAGGGTAAATTTAGGGGAAATTTTCAAAATAGGGTACGTTTAGGGGCCAAAGTTAAAAAAAGGGGACTTTTAGGGAAATAGGGGATAGACTGTGAAGCCTGAAATAGTAAAATTCAAATTTCAAAAAGAACAATTTTCTGGTAAACAAAAAAAGCTAATTTGATAAAAGACAAAAGGGGAGTGTGAGAGTTTAAAAAAACGATGGTTGTGTGAAAAATTAAAAAAAATATAGTTAAAAAGCACGGAGCAATTTACACCTGAATTGAGTTTCTAACGAGGTAGAATACTAGGCCATTTTGTAAAAGGTACGTTTGCACTTAGTGGGGAGGAGGAGGTTGGCTATATACAAGGGAACGAAATCTGCATATAATATTGATGCAATTTGCCATTAGAATAGCAGCTAGTACTGTCTAGGATGTGGGCTTTATTCTGTATGCAGAACTGAATGGACCGGTTCAATTAGAGAATCACAACTTGTCATGATGGGGTCATCCTGCAGATATGACTATATTTATATATATATGTATGTATATATTTATATATATACACATATATATGTGTATATATTCATATATATAGACATATATATGTGTATGTAGACTACTTGGTCAGGCCCTTAATGCTGTGTGCGTGTGCCCACTTTTATTACGCTAATCCATCGCCTCGAAATGTAAAACTTCCACGTGGAGTGCGTAATATTATTCCAACTCCCTTTTTCCTGTTCGCATTTTACACAGACACACACACACACACACACACATGCCTTATGCATTCCATCTCGACATTTAAATATATAGAAAAAATTTAATTTCATTATAATTTATAAGTCAAACAAAAAAAAAAATACGACAATTTAGATTTTTCCCTGAATTTTCCATAAATTCTACTAAAATTCGAATTATAGAAAAAATAAATAAATTTTCAAGAACTATTTAGGCTCATAATACAAAAAAAGGTTTTCTAATTCTAATTGCATTTAAACATCTTCTACACCGTAATGTTATCTTTTGTAACAATTTATTTCCCATTTAGAACGATAAGATTGCAAAAAACAAGGTGTAAAACAAATTTATAGCACAAAGAAATACATAATTCTAATTCCACAATGTTTTTTTCTTCTACAATATTACAAAAACATATATAAAATTCCCAAATTGATTAAACAATAAAAAAAAAAAAAATGTATGATTGAAAAAGAATTTAAAAATTTAAACTCAATATGTAGGATCTAAAAATTTTTTGACAATTTGAAGAGAAATTCGTAAAACAATTTCCAATATTTACAACATTTATAAAGATGTATATTTTATATCGAAACAAAATCTGGAAAAAATTTATTTCCATATACGTACATGTGCGTGTGTGTATATATATAGGCGAACACAATGACCAATGCTCTCGCAATTGAATCGAAAAGTTCGTCGTACGTGTCCATATATTTTAGATTGGATTGAACGATGACTCTTTCATCGATTCAAATCAATGAATCTTATGACTTATAAGCTTTTACGATGTTGAATTTTATTCATACTGAAAAATACACACAGCTTTAATAAAAAGCTATATAGAGAGAATATAATACTTGATAAATTTTTAGTGTATTGAAATTTAAAATTGACAAGAAAAAAGAAAAAGACTATTTATAACTTTTTTTTCTTCATAATGAAAATAATTTTTAAACATTTAAATGATATAAAGTAAATCATGTTACTGTTTCATTTATTATTTTGCAAATTCAAAAATTTTTTATTTTCAGTTATAAACATTAATTTTTTAATTTCAAAATTCAATTATTTTCATAAATAATAAAATTTTTTTAAGGAATTCAATTATTATTTTCATTAAAGGTTTGAATTTTAAATTTTTGAATGTTCTAAAATAAAATAATAAATTTGTTAAAATAATTGTGATTCATAAAGAAAAATAATGCAAAATAAATAAATTTTCTATTTCTTAATCACAATTGTTTAACAATTTTCTAGTAAAGAACAAAAATCTGCATAATTTCAATTTGACAAAACATAATATTTAACAAAATTTTAGTCTTTTAATATAAAAAGAAGTGAAAAAAATTCTGATGATTTTTATTTGTCATTACAATTTTGAATTACTTATAAAATAAATATAATTATAACATTAATTAATAATAATAAAGTACATGTTCCGGTAAAATCTGTTTGAAGTTCGTTGTTGTTTGTTTTTTTCTTTCTTAACTTTTTTATAACTTTTCTTATCAAATATTTTCAATTTTAAAATTAATGTATTGAAAATCATCGAATTGTTGCAAAGAATTTTATCAAAAAATTTGATAATAATAGAATTACTTCAAAGAATTTTATTATTTAGGAAAATAACTGAATCCTCGCGAAGAATTTTATTAAAATTTTTAAAAATCCTAATTAAATTCTTTTGAAAAATTTCTTTTATTTTTTTTAAACTAATGAAGTTTCTTTAATAATTTTAATTGAAAATTTTGAAAGCAATTGAATTTTATGATGAAGAATTTTATTAAAATTGTATTAAAAATAATTGAATTCTTGCGAAGAATTTTATTATTTATAAAAATAATTAAATTGTTTCGAAGAATTTATTCAAATTTTAGAAAATAAATGAATTTTATGTTAATATTTAAAAATTTAAATTCTTTTGAAGAATTCTATTAGAATCGTTTTGAAAAGAATTGCATTTCTGCGAAGGATTTTACTATTTATAAAAATAATTCAATTGTTCCGAAAAATTTATTAAAATTTTAGAAAATAAATGAATTTTATGTTAATATTTGAAAATTTAAATTCTTTCGAGGAATTCAAATTAAAATTGTTTTGAAAAGAATTGAATTTCTGCAAAGGATTTTACTATTTATAAAAATAATTAAATTATTGCGAGAAAAATTTTACTATATTTATAAAAATAATTGAAATGTTTTGAAGAATTTATTTAAATTTTAAGAAATAATTAAATTGTAATGAAGAATTTTATAGAAATATTTAAAAATAATGAAATTTTTTTAAGAAATTAAATTAAAGTTATTTCGAAAATAATTGAATTTCTTTAAAGAATTTTATTAAAATTAAGGGCATTTGAACCTTGATGACGTTTCAGTTTGTGCAAAGCATGTGTGACGTCATCAAGTTTCAAATGCCCTTAAGTATATATTCAAAATAATTGAATTCATCACAAGAGTTTTATTATTTTTTGAAAATATTTGAATTGTTTCAATTTTTTTGACGAATATATATTTAAAAATTGCATTGAAAGTAATTTTATTTTTATATAGAATTTTTTTAAAAATATTTTTAGAATAATTGAATTATATTTAGAGAATTTTAAATTCTTGTTGAAATGGAATTTTATGGAAATTTGTGAAAATAATTAAATTCTTTCGTGTAATTTTATTTAAAGATTAAAAATAATTTAATTCCTGGAAAGAATTTTAGTATTTATAAAAATAGTTGAATTGTTTGGAATAATTTTTTTTTAGAAAATAATTGAAATTTATGGAAATATTTAAAATTATTTGAATTCAACCGAGAAATTCAATTAAAATTGTTTTGAAAATAATTGAATTCCTGCAAAGAATTTTACTATTTATAAAATTAATTGAATTCTTGTGAAGTATTTTACTATTTATAAAAAATAATTGAATCTTTTCGAAGGATTTATTAAAATTTTAGAAAAAAAGTGAATTTCTTCGAAATGTACTAAAAAATTTTTTTAAAAATTGAATTTTCCCGAGGAATTCAATTAAAATTGTTTTGAAAATCATATAATATAAATAAATAAATAAATAAATAAATAAATAAATAAATAAATAAATAATAATAATATAATTTAAATCCTATAATATAATTAGTCTGAAAGTAACAATATTTAGTATAAAATAATTTAAAAAAGTAATTATTATTATAATAAAATAGATAAACTTCTTAAATATTATTTTTTTTAAAGTCACTAATTTTTACACTGAGAGTACAACATAATTATAATATTTTTTGTACAAGTACTTAAAAAAAAGATCTATAGATATATTGTACCTGCGTAAGGAGAGGAGCGCACGTTTTGTCTACAAGCTCGTATATGCGGTCATTGGTGTGTAATTGTGTGTTAAAGTGTGCACGTGCATAGAGGTAGGATGTGGCTTATTGGCGCAAATCTGGGTTATACTATTCGCTTTGGTAGGAAGTTCCTAATACAATTGTGGGTATACTTGTCTATGTGTGCGCAATTGTGCGCTTAACCTTGTCTCAAAATTACAATAATAGTAATTTATCAAGAGTTAAAAATTTCTTTGATTTTTACTTTGACCTCCACTTTGACTTTTACTTTGACCTCCATTTTGACTTTGTCTTTGATTTTCACTTTGACCTCCATTTTAACTTTGTCTTTGATTTTCAGTTTTTTTTTCACTTTGTCTTTTGATTTTCACTTTGACTTTGATTTTCACTTTGATCTTCCCTTTTGATTTTGAAAATCGAAGTCAAAGTTAAAAGCAAGAAATTAATTTCAATGTCAAAATCGAAAAAGTTAAATTACAAAATTGCACCCCACATTCTTAGAATAATTATACAAGAAATCTAATATATTTTTATTTTCAATGAGAGAATATTTCTTAGGGACTAAATGGCAATTAGTGAGAGTAAATTTTTTCCTTGAATTAAGTGAAATATTTTTTTAATGACAATTTTCCTTCATTATAAATATATTGTCAAGAATAATGTGAAATATAATGTTAACTATAATGTGAAATATAATGTTAACTATAAAATGTGAATTATAATGTTAAATATAATTTTAATAATTAATATATATTGTTAAATTTATATATTATATTTCTCGAAGTATAAAATTTTCTGAATTAAGCAATTCTCTTTTTCTAAATTGAGCAATTTATCTTTTAAGAGGAAGAGACAATATATCTTTATGTATTGTTCGCTATCTCTTTTAATTGATCATAAATGCGATACTTTATTCCAAGCCTCATTCGCGAATGAAAATGACATTTTAAATTTCAGTTTTATGTTCGCGTTTTGCCGTCGCGTCTTTTTCTTTAAGTTTGAAAAATTTCAGTTAATTACTTCTCAGATTAATTTTTGTTAAGCTTAATTTCTCCTTCACTCGTTGCCATCTTCTCCCTTAATTTATTTCATAGTGTTATTTCTCCTCTCTATTTTTCTATCCGTCTCTCTCTCGGTCTCTCCTTTTCTCTCTCACACTCTCCTTCGTTATTTCCCTTTTTTCTTTCTCTTTTAATATTTCTTTCCTTCTCTCTCTTACTCTCTTATAGCTATTTCTCTCTCTCTCTCTCTCTCTCTTTCGCTTTTTCTTTCTTTCTTTCTTCTCTCTGTCATTTTATCTTGTCTCACAAGCGCAATATCTTTTTCTCTCTTGTCTTCTTTGCGAGCGAGCGAGTGAGCGCAAATTTTCTCTCTCTCTCTCTCTCTCTCTCTCTCTCTCTCTCTCTCTGGCCTGAAGCAAAACGCCGATGCATTTCCGCACCGATGCGTTGCCGTACCAACACCAACACTGGCGCTCAACGTTATATAATAAATTATTTCATAAATTAAGAGCTATTAACGGGTAATTATCTGTATGTGTGCGTGTTTTTCTATGGCGGCTATAAACCGTGTTACGTTGAAATTGTGAACGGCCGTATGAAAAAATATATATATGTATATATATACGTCTTCATGTTAGTGTCGACGTAAAGAACTCTGCGCGTCACAGAAATTCCGCAATTAATTAATTAATGGCTTTATTACTCTTGCGGCCTCGCCATATATTGTTTTTCACTCTTATATATATATACGTTCGCCAACGATTTTATCTTTATTAACTAACAAAACTTTTCGTATCCGTTTTTCACTTGTGGCAATGCCATTTATTTATTCATTTGAGATTCGAACTTGTTTATTGTTACTATTTTTCCCTGATGAGCGCACTCATCCGCACCCTTGAAATTAATTATTCATTACAGTTTCATTGTACATAATTAAATAGATAAATTACACGTAAATAAATAACTTTTTTTTAAATTAAATTTTAATTATTATTTATATTTTACATTTTTACTATTCTTTTCGTTTGTTTGTTTACTCGATAATTTATTTTATTATTCATCTATTACATATATAATTTATTTACTGTATTATTTATTTATTATTATATTCATTATTAAATATATTATTATTATTATTATTATTAGTTAAATATATTAACCATTATTCATTATATATTTACTTTATTATTTATTTGATGTATTATTCTTTTATTTCGTTATAAATTTGGAAAAACTAAAAATTTTACAACTTTTAGCGAAATTTTTTTAGTTGCTGCAGTTATTACTTTCACTATTCTAGAGAAAATTATAGCTGTTCTAGACAAAGTATTTTTTCTGTGTTTATTATCTATTCTATTCTTTGTCTTATTTTATTATTTATTTCTTTACTTATTTGATTTATTATTTTTGTTTTGCAAATTTTTACTCGCAAACAAGTGAAAAATTAGTGACTCTACAATTGACAAAAAAAAACAGATAATAAAATAAATAAATAATAAAGTTTACAATAATTCAATTACTTTCACTAATAATAACATTTTTCATGAAAATTCATTTTTAAAAAAAAAAATTTCGTAAAATTCTAAGCAAGAATTTAATTATTTTCACTAATAATATAAAAATCATCGAAGAATTTCACTTATTTTTAAATTTTAATACTATTTTTAATTAATTAATCGAAAAATTCAATTATTTGCACAAATAAAGTTTTCCACAATAATTCAATTATTTAAAATAAAATTTTCATAATATTTATTATATTTGGAAAAAATTAATTATTTAAAACAATGTTTATAAAATTCTTATAAAGAATTCTGAATTATTTTCGAAAATAAAAAAAATTTTCATAGAAATTCAATTCTTTTTAAACATTTTAATAAAATTTTTCGCAAGAATTCAATTATTTTCATAAATAATAAAATTTATAGTAGGATTTTAATTATTTTTAAATTTTTAATACAAATTTAATTGTTAAAAAAATGTATAATTATTTTTAAAAATTTTAATTTCAATTCCTCGAAAAAATCAATTATTTAATAAAATGTTTTTTTTTTAAATCTTTGGAAGAATTTAATTATTAACAAAAATATTAGAACTTTTCACAGGAATTCAATTATTTACATAAATATAATTCTTCGACAGAATTCAATTATATCGATAAATAACAAAACTATATCCAAAAATTCAATTATTTTAAGAAATTTTAATAAAATTCTTTGCAAAATTTAATTATTTTCGTAAATAACAATATTCATCACAAGAATTCAATTATTTACAAAAATATTAAAATTTTTGACAGGAATTCAATTCTTTTTAAAAGTAATAATTTTTTTTTTTGGAAATTCAATTATTTAAAAAAATTCTAATAAAATCGTTCGCAAGAATTCAATTATTTTCAGAAATAATGAAATGTTTTTTAGGAATTCAATTATTTAAAAAAAGTTTTGTAAAAATCGTCGTAAGAATTCAATTCTTTTCGTATGAATAATAAAAATTTCTCAGAAATTCAATTATTTAAATTAGAATTTACATAAAAGTAGTCGAATGAAATCAATTATTTAAAGATTTTTTATAAAATTCTTCGCCAGGATTCAATTATTTTTATAAATATTTAAATTCTTTGATGAATAATAAAATTTCGTTGCAGGAATTCAATTTATTAGCTGGATACGAAAGAAGTAAATATTTTTTTTATGAAAATTAGGAAAAGTCAGGAAAATAAAATATGGAATGCAATTTTTGTCAGTTTTGTATAAAGTTTCTAAAACGAGTTTTTTTGGTCGTCAAGTTTAATTTTTCGATAGCAACTTTTTTACTACTTTTTTTTAAGTTTAAAGATAAAATTAATTTTTAAAATTAATTATCGAGTGCAAAGTCTGATTTTTATTTATTAATTTTCAATTTGAATTTTCAATTCAATTATCGAGTGATTAATTTAAATTTTATTTTATATTATATTATACAAAGTATATATTTTTAATTTATACCTATTTCCTTGAAATTTATTCTTATTTTCATTAAATTGTTTACTTATTTTTAATTGAATTATCGAGTAACTAATTTTCCATTTGTTTGCGAATAACAATTTGCTTAAAGTTTCAATTGAATCGAGTGAATTTGATATTTAGGCTGTGGCACTTGGGATGTAGCGACGCTATTTTCTCTCAACAGGAGCACAGTGAGAGAGTGAGAGAGAGAGAGAGTGAGTGCCTTACGCACACTAAACTCTGGGATAATAGTTTGGCTGTAGACTGCGATATAATATGTAATGGAGTCTGGCGCACGAGTCTACACTCCCCTTGCCCTCCTTGCCGCTTCACCCGTCCAACCAATCTCCTTTATCTCACTATAATATTGGTTACTTAATTATTAGTTGTGCGTGCTGGCTCCTGTTGCGGCAGAGAAAGATGGAACGAGAGAGATAGTCTCAATATATTCTCCTCTCCGAATACAATGAGGATAGATGCCATAAGTTATATTAGTTTCATCCGTAAAAGCTATTTTAAATGCTAGTTTCGACAAGAAAAAAAAATCTTCAAAGGGGTTATTTTTCTTTTTTTTTTTTTGGGTTGAAAAAAAGATGACGAAGTGCTTATTCTCGATTTTTTTCATTGATTACTATCTTTTATTTTTATATTATAATATTATAATCTTATTTTATTGTTTTCGCTTTTTTGTTAATTATTTCTTATTTTTATTTATTTTCTTTATTTTTTCATCTTTTGCATTTTTTTAACCTTTTGTCTTTGACTTTTTTTATTTTAATTACTTTTTAGTTTTATTTTTTCGCTTTTAGCGCTTTTTCGACATTTTTTGTGGATTATTTTTTATTCTAATTTACTAGCAACAACTAACTTCTTCCTCTTCATTTTTTAAAAGAAAATTAGCAATTTTAAAAATAATAGAATTTAAAAATTTTAAATTCAAATTTTTGTTGAAAACACTAAAAAAAAATTCCATTTTGGAGAAATTACAAATAATTGCAAAAATTCAATTATTTTCAAAAGTAATAAAATTCTTCTCATGAAATTCAATTATGTTAAAAAAAAATAAAAATTCTCGTCAAAATCCGAATTATCTTTGTAAATAACAAAATTTTTCCCCAAAGATCAATTATTTTCAAAATAATAAAATAATAAAATTCTTGTCCTAATTTAAATTATTTTCAATATCTACTATTGTAATATAATTTTCCGAGAAAAATTCATTATTTAAAAAAAAATTTAATAAAATCGTACACAAACATTTAATTATTGTTAAAAATAATAAAAATTCCACAGGAATTCAATTATTTACAATTTTTTTTTATAAATTTCTTCGCAATAATTCAATTATTTTCATAAATTTTTAATTATTATAAATTATTATAAAACATGAAGAAATCGATCACTCCGACTCTTCGACTCGGAGCAATCGATGTCTTCATGTTTCATAACAAAATACTTTTATAAGTTGTTTAATTTAAAAAAAGTTTGAATTTGTAATTTTTGAATGTCTTAATACTTGTGGAAAAATAATAATTAAATATTTATTTAAAAAAAAAATTATTAAATGTTTTCGAATAATTTTACAATTAAAGAAATTCGTAAAAATGTAACGGAGCATTTTTTTTCGAGTAAAATGTTTTCCTTTATTTTCTAAAAATTCAAAAATTTTCATTTTCAATGAAATTTTGTAATTGACAAATAGAATTTATAAACATTTGTTTCGTTTATTTAAAGAAAAAATGAATTTTATTAAAAGAAAT
The DNA here is from genome assembly GCF_015476425.1 of Leptopilina heterotoma. Taxonomy (NCBI): domain Eukaryota; kingdom Metazoa; phylum Arthropoda; class Insecta; order Hymenoptera; family Figitidae; genus Leptopilina; species Leptopilina heterotoma. Next base: position 6,635,747 of record NW_025110833.1, read on the forward strand.
TGTAATTAAAAAATTGAAATAATGTAAATTATTCCCTTATGAAAATTGAAAATTTTCTACAAAAATATTAAGAAACGGGAATATGTAATGTTTTTTTGTCCCCAAAATAAAAGAATGAGTTTGTGAACAATATTGTTATTGAGAAATAAAAATTATGCATCAAATGGGAATTTATTTACTATTTCTTAATCATAATTTTTTAACAAATTATTTTTTTTATAAATAAAGAAGAGAAAAATTTGCATAATTTAGATCAGTCAAACGAAATTTGTTATAAAAAAAGCATATAATAAAGAAAATGGGTTAATTTTTCTATAATCATCATTTTTTTTTTTAAATTTTCTAATTTCTAATATTATTTTATTATGAATCATGAAAAAACTACCTGCATATTTTCGATTTGTCAAAATAAATTTTTTTTAAAAGAAAAATAAAACAAAAGAATACACAAAAACTAACTTCAGGTGTGGACAGAATGAAAGAAAGAATAAGACGCTTTTATTCTAATTTATTATCTCGCTTATTTTCCTCTTCTTTCATTTTTTCCTTGATTTTTTAATTTTAATTTATTTTTACTATTTTCTAGTTTTATTCTTTCGCTTTTTGCACTTTTTCGACTTTTTTTCGTTGATTATTTTTTATTTTAATTTATTTTTTCGCTTATTTTGCTCTTTTTCATTTTTTCCGCTGATTTTTTAATTTTAATTTATTTTTATTATTTCTTATTTTTATTCTTTCGCTTTTTGAACTTTTTTCGTTGATTATTTTTTATTCTTATTTATTTTAATTATTTTTCAAATTATATTTTTTCTCTTTTCGCGCTTTTTTGACATTTTTCATTAATTATTTTCTTTATTTTAAGTTATTTTCGTAATTTTTTCGCTTTTTGTGCTTTTACAATTTTTTTTTCAAAAGTATGTAAAATTAGGAAATATATATTACGAAGAGAAAAAATATAAAATAATTAGGAAATAATGAAAAAATTACTATAAAAATAATATAAAAAAAAGTAATTAAAGATGAACTCATTAAGGAAAGATAATGAGGGAATATAATAAAAATATGGCAATTAAAGCTATATGAGTAAAGAAATGTAATAAAAAAAAATAATAATATAAATAAAAAAAAAGGTAATTGCAAAAAAGTTTCAAAAAAATAGTTGCAAAAATTGTAATTACGAAAGATGTAATTACATGAATACTAATTATAGAAAAATTATTGTTTAAAATAATAATTACAAAAAATAATTATGTATTACAATAATAATAATAATAATAATAAAAATAATAATAATTATAATTATAATTATAATAATAACAAAAAGATAAATTACGTCAAAAATAATATTTGAAAAATAATAATTTACGAATAATGAAGCAAGTTAATAAAAAATTTACCAGTAGAGTAATTTAATTCATTAGTTATTTAGTTATTTATTCGCTTATTTATTTATTCAATAATTTATTTAGATTTACTTAGAGTTCTATTTTTTTTATAGTTTCCACTTATTTATTATTTTATTTATTAATTTATTTATATTTTGTTCAGTTATTTTTTTTATTTGCTCATTTATTCATATTTTATTAATTTATTTTTTTATTTGTTTATTAATTTATATTCTATTCATTTACTTTTTTATTTATTCATTTCCTTATTCAGCTATTCATTCAGTTATTTATTTACTAGTTTTCATTTTTCATAAATAAATCCTCTTGAAAAATTCATCGGTCCCTGAAATAAATAATTAAATTTTCTTTTTCATTTATTTATTTATTCATGCGAAGATAAAAGTAATAATTTTCCCAAAAAAGAAAATATTTTTTTTCTACAATTAAAATTATTTTCCCTTGGGAATAAATTGTATATAGAGAGACAATTTATTGAATGTGAACGACGTCGTCGTCGTCGTTGCCGTTGCCGTGGCGCACATATACAATTTACAATTTTATATATATATATATATATATGTATAAAGTTGAAAATTAATTAGACTGTTGGATCTATATTTCTTATCTTTGATTCACTTTGTTCAATCCCTATACCAACCAATAATAATTAGTTTCTAAGAGGCTTTAACTCTTCGCTTGAAAATATTATCTGCTAAGTACCAAGGAAGTTACAGACGATCGCCATCTCCTTGGATAGGCATCCAACCGTAACTTACTCTACATTCATAGTTGCAAGTTAAATGTTATTTAGGTAAGATACTATCACACACTCTGCAAGTTGAAATAGAATCGGGCTTCTCACACACACATATATATGTACTCCGTTACTGCCAAGTCTAATCCTCTACTTTGATCCAAATCATCTGACATTTTAAAGGGTTGTGTTGATGAAAATTCATTCATTTTAATAAACATTTTTCACACACGCTTCTCATCCCACACTCTACATTTCACGAAAATTTATTATTTTATTTTATTTGAATTTCTTTTTCAAATTTAACGCAAGAAGTAATAAAATAAATAAATAAATTTTTCATTTATTTATTTATTTGAATTAAAAAAAAATTCAAATAAAAAATAAATGAAAAATTTATTTATTTATTTGAATTAAAAAAATTCAAATAAAAAATAAATGAAAAATTAATTTATTTTATTACTTCTTGCGTTAAATTTGCAAAAATAAATTTAATTTATTTGAAAGTTAAATTTTTTTCTCGAATTTCTTGAAAATAGAAAACAAAAATATTTTGTAATGTAATTAAAAAATATAAAATGAGAAACGGTTTTAAAGGCAAGTTTTATAATTTGATGGGAGGGAGAGAAGGAGCGCGAGAGAGAGAGAGAGAGAGAGAGAGTGGGGGGGGAGGGGATTTAATATTTTTTCCCATTAATAGTACGACTTTTGTGAAGATAATTAAAAATAAATGTGACCTTTGTTTAGTTAGAATAAAAATTTACGTCTGAAAGTTCGCGGAGAAATATTCCTCTTCTGGGGCGCAGTGTCGCGCATTTATGAATCCATGGCGATAAAAAATAGTGCTGGTAGGGAAATGTTTTTTGTCGAGATAATGAGATTTTAGCCGGCTTCGCTAGTCTTTCTCTCTTCTTTTCCTTTTTTTTCCTTTTTTTTCATTTTTTTTTTGTCCTGACCCTCCCTTCTCAATTCTCTATCCAACCTTTTTCCTATCCTCATCGCGCCCTGGCTTTGGTGGGAAAAGAAAAAGTTGAAGAGGGATGAGGGGGGGGTAGGGTAGGGTAGCTACCACCCCAAAATGTGGGTGGTGTTCTTTCCCGGGTACGAAGAGAATTCATTTATTAACGATGCACGGACGCCGCAATAATTGCTTCGCTCTTAATAGTCGATTTGCGGTATTACATAATAAGGAATGTAAGAGCAAAATACGAAAGCACAAGGGAGACAGGCACGCGAAGGGAAATAGACATTGAGAGTGAGACAGAATGCGGAAAACTTTTTTTTATTTTCGGAAAAATTCATTTTTAGCAGGAGAAAATGTTTATTGGAAAAAAAGGTTATAGGAGCGATTTTTAAAAATGAATATTCTTTAATTTTACTCAATTTTAGTAAAATAATTAGGAAGATTAATAAGAAAAGTTTCTGGTAACTTAATTCATCGAGAAAAATTAACTATTCGATTAGTAAAAAAAAATCTAATTTCAAAATTGGAAAACAATCTGAATAATTAATTAAAAATTAATTAATTGCTTCTAACTGTACAATTAAATGAGATTAAATTAATTAATTAATTAATTACAATTAAATTAATGTTTTTTCAATAAAATTGACTATTAAGACAAATGATTAAGAAAACTAGCAAAAATTTTCTAAAAAAATTAACTTAATTATTTATTAAATTATACTTAATTAATTAAGCGGCTAACTTCTTACTATACCTTTTTTGAATAAAATTAGCAATTTTAAATATAATAGAATTTAAAAATTTTTTAATTTAAATTTTTGTTGAAAACACTAAAAAAATTCAATTTTGGAGAAATTACAAATAATTGCAGAAATTCAATTATTTTCAAAAAAAAAAAAATAAATAAAATTCAACTATATGTTCAAAATTTGAAAAAAATTGTTGTAAAAATCCCAATTATCTTTATAAATAACAAAATTCTTCTCTAAAATTCAATTATTTTCATAAATGTTAAAAAAATTCTTATCTCAATTTCAATTATTTTCAAAAAATTTTCTAATTTCAATGATTTTTAATAATTTACTATTTTAATAAAATTTCCCTAAAAGAATTCAATTATTCAAAAAAATTTTTAATAAAATTGCATGTAAACATTTAATTATTTTCATAAATAATAAAAATTTTCCAGGAATTCAATTATTTTCAAAAATAATAAATTTTTTTTAAGGAATTCAATTATTATTTTCATAAAAAATAATTTAAAGTTCTATAACAAATACTTTTATAAGTTGTTTAATTAAAAAAAGAATTGAATTTGAAATTTTTTAATGTCTTAATTTCTGTGGAAAATCCTGTTCCAAAAATAAGATTAAAAATAGGAATTGTGCAAATATTTTTCTTTTTTTTCTAAAATAAAATAATAATTTTGTTAAAAAAAATTGTGATTCATAAACAAAAATAATGCAAAATTAATAAATTTTCTGTTTCTTAATCACAGTTGTTTAACAATTTTCTAATTTTGCTTAGAAGTAAAGAACAAAAATAATTTCAATTTGACAAAACATATTATTTAATAAAATTTTAGTCTTTTAATGAAAAGAAGTGAAAAAAATTCTAATGATTTCTATTTGTCATTACAATTTTGAATTAATTATAAAATAAAAATAATTATAACATAATAATTTCGACAAATTTTTATTTTCATTTTCATTTACACTTTGAAAGAATTTTATTTTAACTTTCATTTTTATTTTTACTTTAAAAGATTTTTATTTTTACTTTTGCTTTTATTTCCACTTGAAATCAAAGTGAAAGTGAAAATAAAAGTAACAGAAAAATAAAAATCTGTCAAAGACACATTGAAAATAAAAGTGAATATAAAAATTTATCAAAGTGAATACAAAGCTAACAGAAATATTTTTCAGCGTGAAAGTAAAAATTACGGTGAAAATAGAAATTTTGTAAAATGAAAGTGAAAATGAAAGTCAAAGTAAAAATTAAAAATTACATAATTGACCCCTTGAAAAGTTATTTAATTTTTCTAAATATAAATGAATTTATTAGAGAAATTTATTAATTAAAATTGATTAAAGTAAAAAAAGGATTAATCAAAAAGTAAAATAATTAGTTGATCAAAATTGATAAATAAATTGATAAATAAAAATGTATCTAAATTGATAAATAATTAAACAATTAATTTTAAATAAAAAAAATAGAAGTTAGAAAAAGTTAAAAGATTAAAAGAAATTCAAAAATTGAGAAATATTCTACATCGTAAATTCGAAATTTAACGAATTGTTATTAATGGAACACTGAATTATAAAATTAACAACACTAACAATTAAATCGATGATAGGAAAAATTGTTAAATTGAAAATTTAACTAATTGCTTAGTGGAACAATTGATTAATTGAAAAATTGACCGCAATAATCCAAGAGTGAAAAAAATTTCTTAATTGAAAAATTAACTAATCACCCTAATGGGAAAAATTAATTAAGTTTTAAAATATTGTATTGAAAAATTAATTTTATAGTTAATTTGATTAATTGAAATTAATTCAACCTAAATACATCGTTTTGATAAAAAATTAATTTCTTAACCTTTAAAATTTAATATTACAGCTTTTTATATTATTTCTTAGTTTTTAAAAATTTTTATTATTCATTTTATTTTTCGTGTTGGGGTATTTATTATAAAATATAAATTACTGTATTTTGTATTATAAATTAATGTATTTCGTTTACTTACTTATTTTTACATTTATTTACTTATTTTCCTATTTATTTACTTATTTTTACATTTATTTATTTATTTTCCTACTTATTTACTTATTTTTACATTTATTTACTTATTTTCCTATTTATATACTTATTTTTACATTTATTTATTTATTTTCCTACTTATTTACTTATTTTTATATTTATTTATTTATTTATTTTCCTACTTATTTACTTATTTTTACATTTATTTATTTATTTTCCTACTTATTTACTTATTTTTACATTTATTTACTTATTTTCCTATTTATTTACTTATTTTTACATTTATTTACTTATTTTCCTATTTATTTACTTATTTTTACATTTATTTATTTATTTTCCTATTTATTTACTTATTTTTACATTTATTTATTTTCCTACTTATTTTTACATTTATTTACTTATTTTCCTATTTATTTACTTATTTCTATATTTATTTTCTTATTTTCCTATTTATTTACTTATTTTTACATTTATTTATTTTCCTACTTATTTTTACATTTATTTACTTATTTTCCTATTTATTTACTTATTTGTACATTTATTTACTTATTTTTACATTTATTTATTTATTTTCCTACTTATTTACTTATTTTTACATTTATTTACTTATTTTCCTATTTATTTACTTATTTTATTTATTCAATATAAGAGCGTACAAAAATAAAAAGTACCCCTCAGTACAAATACTACCAATAATAATTAATAATAAAAACAGAAAAATAGAAAAAATATTAATTAACATCAATAATCTCAAATTATCTCAAATTCAAAATGAATTAATAGAAAATATTTTCAAAGGAAAAAAATGAAGTATTATTTTTTTGGTTGAAAATAATAATTAGAATTAATTACCCCTATGGAGGTTAATGAGCATAATACATATAATATAATAGCAATAATAACAATAATAATAATAATAATAATAATAATAATAATATTGTAGCTACAGTAAATTTTAATGTATGTATAATAATAAATAGACATTGGGCAGAAACACAATATATATAGTAGTGTGGTGTATTGAACCGAATATGAATATAGTGAACATTTATGTGTCTACACGTACATATATATAGGTATATATTGATACGTATGTAATTAATAATAATTATAGCTGCTGTACGGACCACTTAATACACAGAAAGCCAAGTTCGCTGGAACCTATCCCTTGTTACGTTTTCGACCCTCCAGTCTAAACACTTGAGCCTTCGATTTCACTTCGCTTCGGCTATTGAAATTAATTGCCAAATAATTCCTCTCCCTCTTTTTATTTTCATATAAATATATATATATATATGTACACACAGCGCGTACATTTAAATTTCTTTCATCCTTTTTGTTTAAGTGTTACTCTCATTTTTTTTGCTCTTTTGTTTTCTACATAACAGTTGGAGTTTCGATTCGTCTTTTTGCAAACATTTTTTTTTTATTGTTATATCTATAAAAAAATGCTCCAAATTTGGAGCTGGAATATTCCAAAAACCGAAAAAGGGAATATAATAATGAAAAATATAAAAAATTTTATTTATAAGAGAAAAAAATTATTCAGAAAGGAAAGGAAATTTTATTTTTTCTTTTTTGCAAAAATGTCTCACGTAGAAATAAGTTTCCTTGAAAACTTGAAAAAAAGTGAATATTCGTTTGAAAATTTTCTCGCTAGTGAATTTTCTTTTTTTTCCCACCTTTTTCCGTTGGCTAAGCATTACTGCGGTGTGAATTTTTCAGTTTTTATATGAAAAATTTTTGTCCCTCGACTTATATTAACATTTACTTTGACGTTGATAGCTTTGCTTTGATATTTTTCTCTCTCATTCTATATACATATATTTAAAGAATAAGAAACAGGCGAGCGGAAGAGTTAGTTTAGCTTTGGGGTTATAAATGATTAAAGAGTGAGATTTAATAATTTATGTTTTATAAATTCTTGAGGCAGTTTTACAAGTTGTCGGGTAATATGGTCTCTCGTTATGAAAATTAAATGCGAATCTTTTTCGTGTGTATGTTTATATATAGATAGAGAGAGAGAGAGAGACAGGAGCGCGTATATACAATGAGAGAGTGTACAAAGTCATTTTTTTCTAATTTCATACTAATGTTGCGTGTATTTCTGATATTATATGCGTACATTTATATATTATATGCTTTCCTGAGATTTTAATGATTTTATTTCAAGTTTTCGTGAAAAAAATATAATATAAAAGTCTTGCGAATTGCGCTCGATGTGTTTGTGCCTACGTATATACAGCACCCTGTGCCATATTAAATATTAATGATTTACGCAACACAAAATTAATATCCCCCCTGTGGCAACCACACGACAATCTAGAAATCGGGTCGTTAAACGGCCGTAAATCAAGTTCGAGCAATTAAATGCGACATAATTTTACGATTAAAGTTTTTAGTGGTAACACAAGCAGTATAGCAATGGAAAACACGCAGGATGGATTCAATGGGAATGGAAAAAAAATTGAAAACAAAATTTCTGTTTTCTGTTTTTAATATACTTCTGTTTTCTCTTTATTTGGTAAACAATTTTTGTTTTCGTTTTGATAAAAAAAAATTTTTTGCTGTTTTTATTTACCGTGCTGCATTTCTAAGCTTTACAATTCAGGAATTGTTTTTTTGGGTTTTTTTTTGTATTGAAGCTGATTAATTCGAATTGAGATAAAGCAGTCGAACCTCGATTAAGGGGAAACATATTGTGTTGGTTGTTGTGTCTCAAGTCTCAATAATCGAGGTTTCAGTGCAGCATCTTCAAGTTAGTGTCAAAATGATGCAAATCTTTTGGTATCATTTCATGCTCCTAGTTAAATTTAAATATTTTTTGGTTACAAATTTACAATTTTATTTTTGTCAAAATTTCTTTGTTGTAATTGAATACTTTTTGTTCAAATTTCATGTTTTTTGGCAATAAATTATAATTTTTTTTGAAACAATAAAATATTATGGAAATGCAATAAAATTTGTACCCAAGAAACTTAGGAACCAAATAAACTTTTTAAGGAACACAATTAACTTTTTCAGGAATATAACTTTTAGGAAGAAAATAAACTTTCTCAGGAACCGAGTAAATTTTGTTTGTTTTTGTTTACTTTGTAAGGAACCTAATAATTTTTCCAAGTAACACAAAAACCCTTAAAAGTGTTTAGTTAGAAAAAAGAAAAAAAAAACTTTTTCTATCTTTATTTTCTAAGAAGTTATAATATTCCAAGGAAGGAGCCTAATAACATATCCAAGGAATACACTAAATCTAGAAAAGAATACAATTTTATCTTGTCTTAGAATTCACTTGGAAAATTAAAGTTGAAAAATGTTGAAATTTTTTACAACGAGACAGACAAATTACAATAATTATTCTCAAAGAATTATTATATATACTAGCATCGATTCACGCGCTAAAGCGCGCGGCTAACTTTTTACTTCATTTTTTAAATAAAATTAGCAATTTTAAAAATAACGGAATTTAAAAATTTTCTAATTTAAATTTTTGTTGAAAACACTAAAAAAAATTCAATTTTTAAGAAATTACAAATAATTGCAGAAATTCAATTATTTTCAAAAAAAAAAAATAAATAAAATTTAACTATATTTATGTTTAAAATTTGAAAAACATTCTCGTAAAAATCCCAATTATCTTTATAAATAACAAAATTCTTCTCTAAAATTCAATTATTTTCATAAATGTCAAAAAAATTCTTATCCCAATTTCAATTATTTTCAAAAAATTTTCTAATTTCAATGATTTTTAATATCTACTATTTTAATAAAATTTCCCAAAAAGAATTCAATTATTTAAAAAAATTTTTAATAAAATTGCATGTAAACATTTAATTATTTTCATAAATAATAAAAACTTCACAGGAATTCAATTATTTTCAAAAATTTTTTCACAAAGTTCAATTATTTTCAAAAATTACAATAAAATTCTTGTCCTAATTTCAATTATTTTCAACATCTACTATTTTAATAAAATTTACCAAAATTCAATAATTTAAAAAAAATTTTAATAAAATATGCAAACATTTAATTGGCAAAAATAATAAAAATCCCACAGGAATTCAATTATTTACAATTTTTTTAATAAATTTCTTCGCAATAATTCAATTATTTTTCATAAATTTTTAATTATTATAAATTATTATAAAACATGAAGAAATCGATCACTCCGACTCTTCGACTCGGAGCAATCGATGTCTTCATGTTTCATAACAAAATACTTTTATAAGTTGTTTAATTTAAAAAAAAGTTTGAATTTGAAATTTTTGAATGTCTTAGTACTTGTGGAAAAATAATAATAAAATATTTATTTAAAAAAGAAATTATTTATGTTTTCGAATAATTTTACAATTAAAGAAATTCGTAAAAATGTCACGGAGCATTTTTTTTCGAGTAAAATTTTTTCCTTTATTTTCTAAAAATTCTAAAATTTTCATTCTGAATGAAAATTTGTAATTGACAAATAGAATTTATAAACATTTGCTTCGTTTATTTAAAAAAAAATGAATTTTATCAAAAGAAATTGTAATTAAAAAATTGAAATAATGTAAATTATTCCCTTATGAAAATTGAAAATTTTCTATAAAAATATTAAGAAACGGGAATATGTAATGTTTTTTTGTCCCCAAAATAAAAGAATGAGTTTGTGAACAATGTTGTTATTGAGAAATAAAAATTATGCATAAAATGGGAATTTATTTACTATTTCTTAATCATAATTTTTTAACAAATTATTTTTTTATAAATAAAGAAGAGAAAAATTTGCATAATTTAGATCAGTCAAACGAAATTTGTTATAAAAATATAATTTTCTTTTTATTATTTTAATTTTTTTATTTTGTTTATATAATAAAGAAAATGGGTAAATTTTTCATTTGTTAATCATCATTTTTTTTTTAATTTTCTAATTTCTAATATTATTTTATTATATGAATCATGAAAAAACTACCTGCATATTTTCAATTTGTCAAAACAAACTTTTTTTAAAGAAAAAAAAAACAAAAGAATACACAAAAACTAACTTCAGGTGTGGACAGAATGAGAGAATGAATAAGACGATTATTATAGTTAATAATAATAATAATTAAAATAATTTGTAGCAAAAATAATTATGTATACTTATTATTGTAATAATTTAGAAAAAAATACAATTACCGAAGTTCTTTTTCTTCATTCTTTATAGATGGACAAGAAAGAAATTTATGAATATTTTTTATTTTATTATTATTATAATTTATATAATAAATCGCAATTCTTAGTTACAATGAAAGAAAAATATTCCCTTAAAGGAATAAATAAAGTTCTCATACCGCAGAAATGAAAGGATGGTGCTTTATCAGCGTCATGAGACGATTTATCAATGACTTTCGATAATATTTGAAGATTGTCTAACAACTCTCTTTCTCTCTTGTTTCTTCTTCTTCTTCTTCATCTTCTTCTCTCTTTTTACTTTTTTTCTTATTTATTTTCTCTGGTTTTTTTCTCTTTTATCTTCCTTTGGGTTTTGTCTGTTTCATTCTTTCTGTAAATTTTTCTCTTTCCTTTTTTTCTTTCCTTTTTTTCTTTTTTCCGTTTCTTTTCTCTTTTTCAATTTTTCTAAGGATATCACAAATTGAGACAGAAAACGTATCAAAACGTTAGTTTACAACTATTTTGATACATTTTTTTGTCTCAATTTGATATCCTTAGAGAAACTGTGTTCCTTCCTTTTATTTTTTCTTATTCGTTCTTTCTCCTTTTTTTCTCTTTTTCCTCTTTCCTTCTTCTTTAGTTTTTTGTTTCTTCTTCTTTAGTTTTTTTGTCTCTTCTTCTTTAGTTTTTTTGTTTCTTCTTCTTTAGTTTTTTTGTCTCTTCTTCTTTAGTTATTTTGTCTTCTCTTCTTTAGTTTTTTTGTTTCTTCTTCTTTAGATTTTTTGTTTCTTCTTCTTTATTTTTTTTGTTTCTTCTTTTCCTCCTTTCTCCCCTTTCTCTTCTCTTTTCCGTTTTCTTCTTTCTATTTTTCTCTTTTTCCTTCATTCTCTCATTCTATTTTCCCTTTTATCTCCATTTTCTCTAATTCACTTTCCCCTCCTCCTTGTTTTCTTCAATTTCTCTCTCAATCGTCTCGCTTTTTCCCCCCTATTCACTGGGACTAAAGAAGAAAAAAAAAAAAAAAAAAGCATTAATATATCCAAAGCGCACGTCTCTATCTAGACAAAATCCATGCATATATACATATATTCCAACAACAAACGTAGGTTCATAGAGAAACATCAAAAACGCGAGAGCACAAAGCTGCCATGGGTAAGGAACAAGAGAGAGGACGAAAGAGAAAGGAGAGAGGCGAAGACAGAGAGAATTTAAGGGGTGAGGGAGTAAACGAGAGGGAAAGGGAGAATTTTAAATATATATATATATATATAATACATATATGTATAAACATACAGAAAGGGAGGCTGACTTGGTAAAAGAGAGAGAGAGAGAGAGAGCCTACGTACATTAAAATATTATTCTCAGATGAAATACCGGGTGGGGCCCGCCGGCATAGCGTAGGTATATTTTTAGACCTTATATAAATACACGAATCATAATGAACGCGCTCCCTGTGTGCGCCTGCTGCTTGCGAGAGTCTCTAACTCGCGGGTCTTTGTGTTTCCGTTTTACGTTATACGTATACACTTGCTCTGTGCACGAGACGAGGTCGTCGCACGGAAGCTTCAAAACTATATACATACACTATATACTCATATTCAATTTTAAGATCTCCGCGCGCGATCCTTGAGTCCACATTATCATTCTTCACCCCCTTTTGCACTACTAGTCTTCTTATCCCTCCGACTCACATTCTCTCTCCTTACCAACTTTCACTCTATCCCCTCTCTTTCCTACTCTCTCATCCCTCAATTCACACACTGTCAAAATAAACCACAAATTTACATTTTAATTTTTAACAGATTGAATTTCGAAGAAAAAATTTCAACTCGACGAGTTTTAAGAAATTTTATAGTTTATACCCTGTGCCTTTACGCTGACTTATCCCCATTGTATATAGTAAACTCTGTAAGATTATAAATAATTTTAGAATTACGAATATTGACGTACGTCTTGAGAATCAATATGGAGATGATATTCTCCACCTGAGAACGCCAAGGTCACCGCTAGATGGCAGTTTCGATTGCAAAACCAGATTGCCACCTAGTGGCGACCTTGGCGTTCTCAAGTGGAGAAACCAAACCATAATTTTATCCCTCATGAACTTTTTTAATAATTAAATTATATAAAAAAAAAGATATCGAATTTTTACCAAAGCTACTATTTCTGTTTTTTTTTTAATTTACACTACTTTAAAATTTAAATTCGCAAATACTAGAAATTAAAAAATTATTCTCAAGAAATATAATTAAATTCTTTAAAACGATTCAATTATTTTCGAAAAATATTCGAAATTCAATTATTTTCATAAATAATAAAATTTCCACAGGAATTCAATTAATTTAGAATATCATTTTTAGAAAAATTTCGAAAAAATCAATTATTTAACAAAATCATCATACAAGTCTTCACAATAATTCAATTAATTTCACTAATAGTAACATTTTTTTTATGAATATTCAATTTTTTAAAAAATAATTTTGATAAAAAATTTCTAAGATCATGCAATTTTTTAAAAATATTTTTAATCAAATTTTTCGCAATAATTCAATTATTTTCATAAATAATAAAATTCTCCTTAGGAATTCAATTATTTTTGAAAATTTTAATAAAATCGTTCGCAAGAAAAAAAAAATTTTAATTCTTCGAAAAAATTAATTATTTAAAATAAATTTTTTAAATTCTTTGAAAGAGTTTAATTATTTACAAAAATATTAGAACTTTTTACAGGAATTCAATTATTTTCAAATATTTTAATAAAATTGTTCGATAGAAATCAATTATTTTCAATACAATTTTAATTAAATTTTGTTGAAATAATTCAATTATTCTTTTAGATTTTAATAAAATTCTTACCAAGAATTATTCAATTATTAACATAAATAATTCTTCGAAAGAATTCAATTATTAAAGATAAATAACAAAATTATTCCCGAAAATTCAATTATTTTGAGGCATTTTAACAAAATTCTTTGCAAAATTCAATTATTTGCATAAATAACAAAATATTCATCACTAGAATTCAATTATTTTTGTAAATAACAATATTCATCACAAGAATTCAATTATTTTTAAAAGTAATATAAATTTTTTCTTGGAAATTCAATTATTTTAAAAAATTCTAATAAAATCGTTTACAAGAATTTAATTATTTTCATAAATAATAAAATTTATCGCAGGATTTAATTCCTCGAAAAAATATATTATTTAAAAAAATGTTTTTTTAAAATTCTTTGGAAAAATTCAATTATTTACATAAATATTAGAATTTTTCAAAGGAATTTAATTATTTTCGAATATTTTAATAAAATTGTTTGCAAGAAATCAATTATTTTAAATACAATTTTAATTAAATTTTTTTGAAATAATTCAATTATTTTTTTAGATTCTTTGAAAATTCAATTATTTTTATAAATATTAATATTCATCACAAGAATTCAATTATTTTTAAAAGTAATCAATTTTTTCTTGTAAATTCAATTATTTTAAATAATTCTAATAAAATCGTTCCCAAGAATTCAATTATTTTCATAAATAATAAAATTTCCAAACAAAATTCAATTATTTAAAAAATGTTTTGTAAAAATCTTCGTAAGAATTCAATTCTTTCATGAATTTTAAAATTTCGTTGCAGGAATTCAATTTATTAGCAGGATAAGAAAGAAGTAAATATTTTTTTATGAAAATTAAGAAAAAGTCAGGAAAATAAAATATAGAATGTAATTTTTGTCAGTTTTGTGAAGTTTCTAAAATGACTTTTTTTTGGACGTCAAATTTAATTTTTTGACAGTTACTTTTTTACTACTTTTTTTAGTTTGAAAAATACTTTTTTAAAATTAATTATTGAGTTCGAAGTCTGTAGATTAATAAATTAATAAATTAAAAATCGAAGCAAAAATGTTTGTGAAGCAACATTTTTACTTCGATTTTTGTCTCAATTTGTTATCCTTAGAAAAATTCTGTAATGCGTCCGAAAAAAATTCTATTTCTTATTTTCTTTATATATTCGTATAAAGAAGAAGAATTCCTACAGTAAAAAGCCCCGTACTCGCGGAATCAAGGATTGAAATTTTGTGAACATTGTAAATAATAATATTTGACATTCTTTTGGAAACTATTGTTATAAATATTGACACAGGCGTTGTAAGTATATAGTCGAGCACTATTCAGAAAGAAATAAAGAACGCATGTAATCGACAAAACTTACAAATAAATTGTGAAAAAGACGTCATTGTCTCTTTGCATGAGAAAATGAATGAAGTATCAGTCTCTTGAATGGAAATTTACTTAAATAATAGTTGCGTAAGAATGTTATATAAACAGGAAAAGTTTTAACTCGACCAACGTTAAGTAAATAAAAATAAAATATACTTTTTTTTTATCTCCACAGTCACAGATGGTATAACTAATGTCTTTTGTAAATTAAACTTTTTGTCAAATGGTTTTTAAATTATTATTATTCAGATGAAAGAAAATGCGCTACAATGTTTTTACCATTTTTTTTAAATTACAAATATAATATTACAGGAACTAATATTATAAATAATACAAATAATACAAATAATACAAATATTACAAATATTACAAATAATACAAAATATAAATACAAAAATTGACTATAATTACAAATTTCGAATTATAAAAATTTTTTCTTATTTATAAAATTTATAATTATTAATACATTTCTTTTTTCTCTGTTTTAGGTGAGTGTCATTAAGTTCATAATAGTATAGAAATTTCTACGCTACTTCGACGATATCACGTGAGTTAATAATACAAATTTTTATTATTTTTCATTATTTCTGTTTTTTTTTTGCCTTTATATTTTTATTATTAACAAAAATTCGTTGAGTGATATTAAAAAATAGATAACTATCGATTAAATTGTCAACGTGCGATCAATAATTCCCTGGAACAGATTAATAAACGAGGTTTACGTGTCCGCGCAAGACTATTAAAGTATATTGAATATCTTTTAGCTTAATAATTGGATTACAGACGGAAATTATCGAAAGAAATTTTTTTTATTACATTCGCAAAAAAAATTAAAGTAATTGATTACTTTTTCGCTGATAAATTCATAAATTAGTGACTTAATAAAATAATTAATCAATAAATTAGTAAGTTTTTAAATTAATTAATTAATCAATAAATTAATAAGTTTTTAAATTAATTAATCAATAAATTAATAAGTTTATAAATTAATTAATCAATATGTTAATAAGTTTATAAATTATTTAATCAATAAATTAATAGGTTTATAAATTAATTAATCAATAAGTTAATAAGTTTATAAATTAATTAATCAATAAATTAATAAGTTCATAAATTAAAAAATTAATAATTTAATAAATATTTTTATAATATTTTGTAAATTATATTTTTTCGAAATTATATTTTCTTCATTTTTCCAAATACTGTATCAATTTCCCAACAAAATTTCACACAGAGTTATTTAGTATAATTTATTTTTTAAGTGCAATTTGTACACATTTAAAACAGTATTTCATTGAAACTGGTAAACAGTAATAAATATTAGGTGCGGCATTGCTCATAGGGAAAGAGAGAGAGAGAGACGATTAACATCAACTAACCGACGATAATTATCCTAAAAAAAAGTGGATTTAATTTCCATTGATATTGATAATGATAAATCGCAAGTGGAAAACAAGATGAATGTAGATTTTGCAGTAGTGGCGGGAATATAATCCGCGATGTGCATTCAAACTATCCGTCACACACGAGCCTATATTATACGTGAATATTTCGTGACCGACAATTAAGAACGAATAAATTCCTTCAGGATAGTATGAAATCGCACACGCGGCATATCGGTTTTAAATGAGAGGTGGGTGTATTCATATGCGCGAAAAAAACATATTCGCAAACACAGACATACTGTGAAATTTTATGTTCACATGTACATTTATTCACATGTGCATTTATTTACATGTACATTTATTCACATGTACATTTATTCACATGTACATTTATTCACATATACAGATATTCACATGTACATATTTTCACATATACAGATATTCACATGTACATATTTTCACATATACAGAAATTCACATGTACAATTATTCACATATACATTTTTGCACATGTACAGATATTCACATATACATATTTTCACATATACAGAAATTCACAAATACAGTTATTCACATATACAGAAATTCACAAATACAGTTATTCATATATACATTTTTTCGTATATACAGATATTCACATGTGATTATAACCACATATACAGATATTCACATATGCTTATAACCACATATACAGCATATATACATATTTTCACATATAAACATCTTCACATATACATATCTTCACATATACAGCCATTCACATATACATATTTTCACATATAAACATCTTCACTTATACATATCTTCACATATACATATTTTCACATATAAAAATATTTACATATATAAATAAAATCACATGTACATATTTTCACATGTACAGATATTCGCACGCATATATAATTCTACCTACATGTGCAAAAAAAAAAAATATATAAACATATAAGCGAATTTTGTTCGTACATATTATGCGTATGTGCGCGCTCGCTCTCGGTGCCCGGCACTGTACACAGAGTGTAATATATTGCCTGGTACGAGTGGTAATGTATAGGGTTTTAATAAATCTTATTCTTGGAATGAAATACGATAATAATAATTTATAACATAAACTATAAACTTACTGTAAACTCGACGCGACCACAAGTGTCCGCGCCCGCGCTCGATCGCGCTTCTTCATATCGTCCTTCTATCTCATTAAATTAAATATACAATATTCTCTTTGCGTATAGTATAATAATCTCTATGTACTATATGCGTACACTCTGATCACACACCGAGGCACTTTTCACATGTCTTATAAATAAACTTTTATTTATAAAGACTCGTCCAGATTGATGGATCAATGTCGACAGTTGGATCGATTAATTAAAAGAGAATTTCCTCGATATCGATCTCGGAAGTTATCGTGAACGCGATTCCTTTGATCTTTATATTGAAAAGGCATTTTCTGTGTTGTGACAACTGCTTTCACGATGGTTTTTCGCTGTTTTTCGTTTTATATTTATATTCATTTCCGACTTCTCTCTCTCTCTTTTTTCGAG
The DNA here is from genome assembly GCF_015476425.1 of Leptopilina heterotoma. Lineage (NCBI taxonomy): Eukaryota > Metazoa > Arthropoda > Insecta > Hymenoptera > Figitidae > Leptopilina > Leptopilina heterotoma. The sequence continues at coordinate 6,653,884 of NW_025110833.1, forward strand.
TGTTATTTTCATTTATTTCGCTTTCGATTTGTTTTTAAACTTTGTTTGTTCTATTTCCTTTTTTTTAATGTATTTTTTATTTATTTACTTTTAATCTGTTTTTTTATTTCTTTATTTTTTAATCGATTTTTTATATCTTTACTTTTTATGTATTTTTTTTTTTTGTTTATTTATTTTTAATACTATTTTTTATTTATTTATTTTTAATCTGTGTTTTATTTATTTAGTAATCAATCTATTTTTTATTATTCTTCATTTTTAATCTATTTTTGAAATATTTACTTTTTATTTATTTAAATTTAACAGATTTTTTATTTATTTAATTTTAACATGTTTTTTATTTATTTAATTTTAACATACTTTTTATTTATTTAATTTTAACATGTTGTTCATTTATTTAGTTTTAACATATTTTTTATTTATTTAATTTCAATAAATTTTTTATTTATATATTTTCAATCAATTTTTTAATTTAATTATTATTTTCACAATCAATTCTTTAATTAATTATTTTTAATCTATTTTTTTTTTATTTTTAACCTATTTTTTACATCTTTGCTTTTTATTTATTATTTTACTTTTAATTTCATTTCATTTAGGTACTTTTTTAAAATTTATTTTATTTATTTTTTATTTACTTTGATTTTGTTTTTTAATTTAATTTTTAATTCATATATTTTTAATTTCTTCAAAACCTTTATATTTATTTTTCATTCGTATAAAAATGAATAGTAAAGAATGAGAAGTGAATAATAAATAAAAAAAAATTGTACCTACAGAGTTTAAAAAAAATAACAAACAATAAAAATATTTTAAAAAATAGAATACATAATACTAAATGAATTAATAGGATGTATTCTATTTATCATTTTATTTATTCTATCTTATATTTATCTTTTTATTGTTTATTTTTATTTATTATTCATACATACATTTTTTTATTATTTTATTTTATTTAATAATATAATTTTTTAAATGTATTTTTTTATTATTTTATCATTTTATTATTTTATTATTTCATTATTTTATTGCTCTATTATTTTATTATTCTGTTATTTTATTATTATTATATTTATCATTTTTTATTCATATTAACTCTTTTTGTTCCTTATTATTATTTCTATCGATTATTATAATTGTTTTTGTCCTTATTACCATTTCTATTGTTTCCTATTATTCTCATTAATCTATGTTATTTTTTATTATTTATTATTATTACTCTGTTTTATTCATTATTATTTCTATTTTTTCTATCGATCTTTATTATTATATTTATTACTTCTATTGTTTTTTTTAATTGCGTATAATCAGGTACTCTTGTTTCCATTTTCATAATTATTTGTATTATTTATTTTATTAATTTTTATGTTAAAAACTTAAATAATTCGTACTTAAAACTTTATTCAATAATTTGAAAAATTATTGAATTAATAATTTTATTATTTGAAACAATTATAAATTGTAACAAATAAATTATTTCAAATAAGTATTTCAACAAATATTTAATTAGTAATATAATTTAATCAAATTAATTAAATTAAACAATTTTAATTAAATTTCTTTTTTAGTTAATTTTTTTTTTTAAATTTTTAATTAAATTAATTTGATATTTTTTTCATAAATAATCACAGAAAAGAGTTTAATAAGAAAAATTTTTCAGAAAAGACAAAGTTTTTAGAGATTTAAAAAATGTATGCATTTTTTTTAAAAAGAAAAAAGTATTTTCAATAAAAAAAGTCTTAATTTTTCGTTTTCAATCAAAAATACTTAGATGAGTTAATTAATAGTGAAGGATAATGGTTACCTGATTATGTTTTTTTTTTTGTGTCATACGCCGGCTCGTTGAATCTGAAAGTACACTTTGATCGCATCATATTCGCAATATGAATGAACGTGACCAGTGATAAAACCAGAAGTACGCGTATACCATTATCGGCATCGCTTTTATCGTTATTTTCTATGATAAATGTGACGTGAGTGTATATATATATTTTATATATATATACGTATATATATGTATAGCATATGGTCAACTTATTTACATACTTAGGATGAAAAAAAAAGCATTGTCATTACAATCAGTTTATCTGAAAAGTGTAGATTTATTACTTTAGATTCTTTTAATAAAAGTAAACAATGGAAATTTTCGTGATAAGAGCACTTTATGTTATTATATATCGTAAATTTCTTTTTTTTTTATTATTATTTATTGCTGGTTTTTATTATTCGTTATTAATATATTATTTATCACTGTCGTTGCGTTATCTTTATAAAAATTAATTTTGTTTCATTATAGTTTTTTTATTTATTATTTATTAATGTATACCTATATAGTTTTTGTGTATAAAAATTGTTCTTGTAAATTGTTAAAATTAAATTGTTTTGGTTTCTTTTTTGTTTCTTTTATTTCTATTTTTCATTTCTTTTCGCTTTTTGTTATTCATTCTCTTTCTTTTTCCTTGTTTCGTTTTTATTGTCGGACTTTTATTCTAAGTAACAATTTATACTCCATAGATTAATTTGCAGTAAAAAAAGGTTAATATAATTAATTTCATATATTTTTATTCACTCATTAATTATTAATTATTATAAAGTTTCTTGTTAAAATATTTTTTTTCCTACATATATATATATATAATTTTCTTTTATTATATTATTTGTGACAATGGGCACACACCACCTACTGGAAATATTCTATTTTGCATGCGGCGGTATCGTATGTAATTATACTTTTCTTTCTCTGCCTTTATTTATTTTATTATTATTATTTTTTTTTCTTTTTGTTTTGTTTCTCCTCACTTTTATTTTATCAACGACATGCAAGCTAATGACTATTGTTTTCAAATCAGTACAAGGGTGAATGGTATATTGTCAACTAATGCAATACCTATTACCAATTGCTCGATAGACTCATGAGGTCTTAATAAATTATAATTTCAAAACCCACATTCCCAGCGGGTATGTATATTTATTTTGCTAATATTGTATTTATATATCTCTATATAATACATTTTATTATCATAAACCAATTTTCATTTTTCCTACGAGATTTTCCATTTCAATCATTGGAATAATATTTATATTCCCTCTGAAGTCGTATATTTTCCATTAGTTTTTGGTTTCTTTTTGCTTTTGCTAAGAGTTTTGAAGTTTTTTTTTAAAACAAAAAAATTGAATTTTTTTAGTGTTTTTAACAAAAATTTAAATTAAAAAATTTTTAAATTCTATTATTTCTAAAATTGCGAATTTTATTTAAAAAAGGGCAGTAAGAATAAGTTAGCCGCGCGCTTATTGTTAGTTTTTAGTAAACTAAATAAAGAAATAAAATAAAATATTAGAAAATTAAGTAAGTAAATAAAAAGTAAATAAAAAAAATAAGTAAAAAGTAAAGTGAATTAAATGAAAAAGAAAATAAAAAATAAGTGAAAAGTAAAATAAATAAAAAAAAGAAAATAAAGTAAATAAAAAAAGAAAATAAAGTTAAAAAAAAAGAAAATAAAGTAAATAAAAAATGAAAATAAAGTAAATAAAAAAAGTAAATAAACTAAATAAGAAAGTAAAGTGAAATAAAAAATAAGGTAAAATAAATAGAGAAAAAATAAAAAGGAAAAATAATAAAAAGTGAAAATAGATTTTTGATGCGAGAAAATTGGACCGTGAGGAAGAAGTTTTCTCAACTTCCGGACACTCAAGAAGTGAACACACAGAGAGAGAAAAAGAGAGAGAGTGAGACACATCTGGCTGCCCCTAAGGGTACTTCTCTCCTTCTCTCTCCTTCTCATTTGACACACCCCATTTATATATGTAGTGTAGATATAATATGTCTAGTATAGGTTTTGCAGTGACGCGTTACCATTGTTACTTGGCGCAAGAATAAATTAAACGGGCGAGAGTAAGAATGCCGCGGGAGATATTATGCCGAGAAGTAGGCCACCATTACAATATTTTATTACATGGCACTAACGTACAATCTAACGTATATACTTGTAATATGCATTTCTAATGAACGTATATAATATGAATCGTGTCGAACAAACCATCTCTCCTCATCCCTTTTTTTTTTACTCAACCGCCCCCCCCCCCCTCTCTCTCTTTTTAGTTCATGTGGTCGCTGCCGCCGTCACATTCACCCTTTGGTTACATTCTCTCTTTCTCTCTCTCTCTCTCGCTCATCGTCAGCCGCCTCCCTTTTTGCGGTCGGACGATGTCTCGCGCCTATATAACCTCCCTTTATTTTATTGAAATTTATGGCCCATAGTCATTTATATATTATCCGAAGTCAGACTGTCGCGACGCGACTGCCAGCTGGCCGCTGGTTATACTTTGGTTTGTGTATTAACAATCCACACGAATTGCGGAACACCTGGAGCAACTAGCGATGATTTTGAAATGTATGTTTATACATATACATCACTTGTTTGTTTCGTGGTGTGTAAATGATTTTTCAAAGTCGATGAACTTGTTTCATTTTTTGTAATTAGTTCATTTTTTGGTTTTTTTCTTTTCCTATTTTTATTTATTTTTGTATTTTTTGTTGTTGTTGTTAAATTATTTATATAAATTATTTACTGCGGTTTTTCAATTTTTTATTATTACTGTACTCTTTAAATCTGAAACATGTATTGTCTAAATCTCGAAATTTGAATTAGTAAAAATGTTTAGTAATTTGAATTAGTGACTGACTTTTTGCTTTTAAATTAGTAAAGTCTACTAATAAATACTTTTTGCTTTAAAATTAGCAGATTTTACTAATAAATAGTAGTTTCTACTAATTTAATAGTAAAATTTATTAATTCAAAAGCAAAAAGTCAGTCACTAATTCCAATTAGTAAACATTTTTACTAATTCAAATTTAGAGAGTTTAATATATTCAAGTATTATCTAAAATTTTAACTAAAATTCATATTTAAATCAATTTTTATTAAAAAAATTTACGAGAATTCAATTATTTAAATACAAAAATAAATAATTTATTGAAGAATTGAATGTTCTTTAAAATTGAACTCTCATAAAGAATTTTATCAACAAATTTTTTAATAGGTAATTAAAATTTTTGTAACGAATTTTAATAACATTTTTAAGAATAATTTCATTTTTCGAGAAATTAGATTAAAATTCCAATAAAAAATAATTGAATCTCTGTAGAAAATTGAAATGAATTGACAAAAGTTTTTTTGAAGATAATTGAAATTTTGACAAGAATTTTATTAAAATTTTTGAAAATAATTGAATTTTGGAGAAATTTTTTTTTTTTTTAAAAATAATTGAAATTTTAAAGAGAATTTTTTTTAAACTTTAGACCATAATTGAATTTTTGCGAAGAATTTTATTATTTTTGAAAATAATTGAATTCTTATTGAGACGTAATTAAAATATTTTTAACGAATTTTAATAACATTTTTAAGAATAATTTCATTTTTCGAGAAATTAGATTAAAATTCCAATAAAAAATAATTGAATCTCTGTAGAAAATTTGATTGAATTGACAAAAGTTTTTTTGAAAATAATTGAAATTTTGCCAAGAATTTTATTAAAATTTTTAAAAATAATTAAATTTTGGAGAACATTTTTTTTTATTTTTAAAAATAATTGAAATTTTAAAGAGAATTTTTATTTTTTATTCAAAAGCAAAAAGTCAGTCACTAATTTTAATTAGTAAACATTTTTACTATTTTAAATTTAGAGAGTACTAATGAAATAGTGCGGATTCGTTTCCCAATTTAATTAGTAACAGTTTTGACTAATTTTTGGTAGTTTTCTCTAACTAATTACTAGTATAAAACTAATAATTCAGATTTAGAGAGTAATTTTTTATTAAAAAAAAATAATCCGCATTATTTTACTACTTAAAATTTGTGACACTAAATGCTACGTTTTTTTTACAATTTACATTACTTTAAAATCACTAACAGTTGAAATAAAAAAAATTATTCTAAAAAATTTTAATAAAATTCTTTGAAAGAATTCAATTACTTACAATTTTCGTACAATTTATAAAATTAAATTATTTTTAAGTTTTAAGAAAATTTTTGTAAAAATTCAATTATTTTCAAGTTTTATGAAAATTCTTTGAAAAAATTCAATTATTTTCATAACTAATTAAATTCTTTGCTGGAATAAAACTATTTTCACAAATAATAAAATTTTTACGGAAATTCAATTATTTAAATAAATTTTAATAAAATTCTTCATTAGAATTCAATTATTATTTTCAAAAATTTTAAGAAAATACTTATCAGAAATTCAACTATTTTTAAAAATTTCAATAAAATTGGATCCAAGAATTCAATTATTTTCATAAATAATAAAAATGATCGCAGAATTTCAATTCTTTTAAATAAAATTTTAAAAGAATTCTTATAAATAATTTAATTATTTACCATTTTCATATAAAATTTTCATTAAATACTTTCTCAGAATTATGAATTTTTAGAAATAATTAAATTTTAAAAGGGTTTTTAAATTTAAATTTTTGAAAATTTTAATTGTTGTAAAACTAATAGTATTTAAATTTTTATTTTAAAAATTTATTTATTTATTATTTTTTCAAAAAATGATTAGTTTTGAAGAATTTTATTTAAAAATCTCAACAAAGAAATGATTGAATTTAGAAAGGATTACAGTTGTAATTTTTAGAAATAGTTCAATTTCATTAAAAATATTTTAATTCTTGTTGAAAAATAAATAAGTATTTAAATAGTTATTTAATAAAAATTATTATTCAAGTTTTGAATGTTAATTTAATTTTAAAATTATGAAAAAATCAGTCTTTTGAAAAATTGTAATTAAAATTATGTTTCAAAATAGGTAAAACAATTTATAAAGATTATTTTCTAATTATTTGGAAATATTGTTAAATTTAATTAAAATAAAATAATAAATTTCAAGATTTAAAGAATATTCAACTTCTTGAATAAATAAATAAATAAATATTATTTATTCAGGTACATATTTAAAAATTATTTTGAAATATAATTGTATTTTTGAGAAATTTTATATTAAAATTTCGAAAATAATTGAACTTTTAGGATACGCCTCCCTTGTTGTATTCTGTAAATGAGAAAAAAATATTCGTTTTTTTAGTATCTAATATGAAATTTATTTAATAATTATTTAATTATGTAATAATTAGGATTTTAATTATGTAACAATTATTTAATTACGTAATAAGTAATTTATTAAGTATACTTGAATATCGAATAATTTACACATCACTTTCTTGCACTTTGAAAAAATTTTTAATTATTTTTTATCGATTAATTTTTTGTTCACTTTTTAAAATTCTCCTTTTTTCGTATATTAAATTTAACAGGCAGCTAATTATAATCAAAAACCTTAGGTAATTAGTTTAAATTGTTAATATTCACTACAAAATTTAAAACCTGTTCTGTCGTTGTAAATAATCCTGTTTTTAAATATCAAATCGACACATAAGCTTATATATACTTTCTCCTATAATATAAATATAAAAATACTCTTTTTTTCTTCCCATTTTTTTTTTTTTTTTTTTTTTTTTTTTTTTTTGATTAATTTTTTCGAGGGAAAAAAATTCAAGAAACCAGACTTGAGGATATAAAAAATTCTAATTAAAAATATATCTATATATATAAATATATTATATATGTGATTCAATGAAAGGTTACTATTTCGTCATTATTTTAATATATTTAATTTGCGTAACGCATATACAGTGTTTATCTTTGAAGAAAAAAAAGTCTTTGAAATTTGATAGGAATAATGAAAATAGGTGTGACAAAACTGATATTCAATTTATTCATTAAAGGTGTGTCACTCTTTTTCCATTCAGTAAAAAAAAAGGAAGAGAAAGAAGTTTTCATTGTCTAATTATATTTATATATTCAGGAAGGAAAAGCTTTTTTTTGAAAAACAAATTTTAGAAGAAATGAAATATTTTTTTTTTTTTTTAACTTTGTTGAGTATTTTTGAAGAAATTTTTCTCATTCAAAAATATTTGTATTGTAAATATTTGTTATGGAAAAATGAAATCCACATGAGAATGTGTTTGTGTTGTTGTAAACTTGGGAAATTTTTCTTTTTTTAATGATTCAAATCTATTTTCGAATTTCATCATTTTTTTCTAATTTTATCTTTTATTTTTATTTATTTTATTATATTTTGTTTAAAATTTAATTTATTTAATTTTATATTTGTTTTTTATTTTTACAAAAAAAAAAAAAAAAAAAATGTTTTCTTTTTAATTCGTGACGAAATATTTGTTTTTAATTTTATATTGTTTAAATAAATAAATTTTGTATTTGAACATTTGGAACTTGATTTTTTTAGGTACATTTTAGTTTTCATTTTTGAATGTTTACATTAAATATAATTGAATTAAAATTAAATTAATCGCGCTCGATGTAAAATCGGTCGCTTTCGGTCAAAAATGCAGTCTGAAGAAAAAATTCTTTCACGCAATTAATCGAAATCTATAATTGTTCACACATATAGTGGAAAAGAATGTTTTATCGTTCGATATAAAATTATAAATACAGTAAATTATTTTAAAAAGAAATAATAATAAATTCAAATCATTTATCATTAACGAGGAGGCGGGATCGAGATAAAAAGACATTGTCATTAATTAAAAATTAAGCATAATACGAAATCGGTTTATCGTACGTCGCACTCTGCAAAACTTGACAACAAATTGTTTTTTTCACCCGATACTGTCATTTCATCCTATCATCTCATTAATAACTTATTTAATTAATATATCATAATGACTATTTATATCGTTCCTTATTTTATACAATAATATGTTTATATATAGACAATATTATTAATTATCTCAAAAATGCAAAATACAAAATCGAAAAATACAATTTTTAAACATGACAAAAAATCTTTCAAGCCAAAAAGAATTAAAAATTAAATTTTTGAATGAAAAAAAAATTAGAAGGAAAGAAAACAAGAATAAATAGGTTTTTTTTTTTTGTTCGTTTGTATTAAATAAGTAAAAATACAAGAAATAAATTACTTTGCCTGTTTATATTAAATAAATAAAAAGATAAAATAGATTGCTTTGCCTCTGTTTATATTAAACAAATAAATGAAAAAAATTAAGAAAAAAAGAATATGAAAAGATTAAAAAAAAAAACTTTTTTTAAAACAACAAAATTAGAAAACAAAAAAAATATTTTTCTCTCATTTTCTTGAGCGAATAATTATTCTAGGAACACAACTGTCATCCGGTGATTCATCGTTTGTTCACCCCACCCCTTTTAATACAACACACATACAGGATGAATTGTTATCATTATAAAAAAAAGTGAATCCTAGAGTCGACGACTCAGTTTTGCTTTCACTTGTCCTGAAAGTTGTGAAGTCAGTTTCTTGTTTTCTTTTCCAGCTTTTATTGGAAGAATCGCGCTCACGCTCGCGTGACAAGAAAAACGCATGACATAAAGGGTGTCTTCTTTTTTTTTTCCATATTTTTGATTTTTTTACACCTGCTTATTAGACATTAAAAAAAAAATAATTTTAATGATACTTGAGTCTGCTTTCATTTAAATATAAATATATGAAAAAATTAATTTTTTTCTTCTCTATTTTTGATTTTTAATTTATTATTCGAGAAAATGAGAAAGAGAGAGAGAAAATAATATATATTAGTGAAAAAGCAATTTGTTGTGGGGACACCCTGTAGATAAAAATGTTGTTTCTGTACTTGTGTAGACACAGACACAAATAAAACGAAAATACATATATAGAGATACGTACATATAAGAGACCAATGCGCAGGATATTTTATTTGTATATCATTATAATGTTCCCCTTGCCTCTCTGCCGTACAAAACTGCGCCGCGTACCTGTGTATTTATTTTATTTTATTATTTCACCCTCCCCTCCTCCCCACGACTCGGTCCACCTCACCTCATCTCCCTCCCCCCCTTCCCTTGGTGCGCATAACGTCATTCCCCCAACCCCTTGGAGAACATAAAATGCCTGCAGTGTTGCGCTCTACCCTCCCGCGATGTTTTATCGATGAGCGATTGAATTTTTTTTTTTTTTTTTTTTTTATTTACAAATTGCGCAATAATAAATGCATACACGGGAAAAAAATATTTTAAATAAAAAAAGAAAAAATAGTGCGCGCGACCCAACAGTTCACACATACAAGTGTATCTATTTTTTTTGGCATTTATTTATGGTACTTCAATAGACAATTTTATTTATTTATAATTCACTTTGTCATTTGAGGGTTATTTCGAAAAATTTTTTATTTTTTTCCCCGATATTTTACTGTATTTTTATTTTTTATGAATAAAGTTTCATTGACATGATACTTTTGATAAAAAAATTTTTTATCAATTTTGTTATCAATTTTTTTTTTTTTATTATTAATTTTATAAATTATTTTACTGGATATTTCGTTAACTATATTGAAATAACTATGTAATTAATTAATGAAGGAACAACATAATTGGGTAATGAATTAACTGCATAATTAAATAAGGAATTAACTTATGCAGTAAATTAATGAACTAATTACGTAATTAATAAATTAAGTAAATAATAAATAAATTGCACACTTATTGAATTAACTACGTTAAATAATAAATTACCTTCGCAATTAATTGATGAATTAATTCGGTATTTAATAAATTAAGTAAATTATTAATTAGTTAATTAATTTCGCAGTTGATAAATTATCTACCTAATTAATAAATTCAAAAATTATGTAATTAATAAATTAACTAATAAATAACTAATAATTAATTAATGAATAAATTAATTTATTAATTACGAAATTGGTGAATTAAGCACGTAAATAATTAAATAATTAATTAATTACCTACGAAATAAATGAACTGCGTAATTAATTACCTAATTTTATAAACCTTGAAAAAACAGGAATTCTATTATTTACAAATTTTTTATAATTTTTTTTGCAATAATTCAATTATTTTCATAAATAATCAAATTTTTTAAAGAGATTCAATTATTTTTATAAATAATAAAAATACTTTATAGGTTTTCAATTATTTTCATAAATAATAAAACTCATGGCAGAATTTCAATTATTTTTAATGCAATTCTAATGGAATTTCTCGAAAAATGTATAGTTATTCTTAAAACTTTTATTAAAATTCATCAAAGAAATTCAATTATTTTAGAAAGCCTTCATATAATTTATTTATGAGAATTTAAGTATTATTGTCAATACATTTTTAATTAAATTTCTTAAAAGAATTAAATTATTTTCAAAAAATTTTAATGAAATTTTATATAACAATTTTTTTTTTTTTTATAACAATTTTTTCAATTTTTTTCAAAATAATTTTAATAAAATTCTTCGTAGAAATTTAATTTTAATAATTCATTAAAATTCAATTATTTCCAATATCTACTATTGCAATAAAATTTCACAAAAGAATTCAATTATTTAAAAAGAAATATTAAAATTCGTCTCAATAAGAATTCAATTATTTTCAAAAGTAATAAAATTCTTCGCAGAAATTCAATTATGGTCAAAAGTTAAAAAAAAAAATTCTCGTCAAAATTTCAATTATCTTTATAAATAATAAAATTTTTGTCGAAAATTCTATTATTTTCAAAAATTTTAATAAAATTCTTGGCAAAATTTCAATTATTTTCAAAAACTTTTGTCAATTCAATCATATTTTCTACAGAGATTCAATTATTTTTTAATGGAATTTTAATCTAATTTCTCGAAAAATGAAATTATTCTTAAAAATGTTATTAAAATTCGTTAAAAAAATTTTAATTGCCTATTTAAAAATTTGTTGATAAAATTCTTCATGAGAGTTCAATTTAAAAAAAAAAATTTAATATTTTAATAAATTATTTATTTTTGTATTTAAATAATTGAATTCTCGTAAAATTTTCTAATAAAAAATTAATTTAAATATAAATTTCATTTAAAATTTTAGATAATAATTGAATATTAAACTCTCTAAATTTGAATTAGTAAAAATGTTTTCTAATTTGAATTATAGTGACTGACGTTTTGCTTTTGAATTAGCAGATTGTACTAATAAATAATAGTCGTTTCTATACTAATTTAATAGTAAAATTTACTAATTTGAATTTTTCATACTTTTGACTGAAAATTGTGTAGATTTAATTTTTTTTTTAAAGTTTAATTGGATTTTTTTTTAAGTTATTTGAAGTTTTTATTGTCTAATATATATTTGATTGAAGAATTTCTGAATAATCGATGAAATTTCGTAAAATTGAATTGTAAACGAAAGAATTTGAAAATTTTCAAAGAAATTTTTCAAAAAATTTTTAGAAATAATTAATTTAAAGAAGAATTTTAGTTAAAAAATCTAGAAAATAATAATTGAATTGAAGTGATGAAAGCAATTTTGAAAAATTTACAGTAACAATATTCTTATAATATAAAATAATTATTTTATCAGTCAGTCATTTTTAATTATTATAAAACATGAAGATATCGATTACTCCTAGTCGAAGACTCTTCATGTTTTATAACAATTTTTTACAAGTTGTTTAATTTCAAAAAGGTTTGAATATAAAATTTTTGAAAATCTTAATTCTTATGGAAAAATTATAATGACTAATTATTTAATTTCTGTAAAATATAAATGTAGTTTTAAAAAACTGGAAAAATTTCGTTTTTAACCTGGAAAACCTGGAAATCCTGGAAAACCTAATAAAAATAATAATAATAAGAAAAATAATAGAAGTATTCAGATTATAACAATGAAAATTATAGTAATGATAATAATGTTAAAAATGATAATAATAAAAATAGTAACAATAATAATGTGAATGACAATTGGAATAATAATAATAATAATAATAATAATAATAATAATAATAATAATAATAATAATAATAATAATAATAATAATAATAATAATAATAATAATAATAATAATAATAATAATAATAATAATAATAATAATAATAATAATAATAATAATAATAATAATAATAATAATAATAATAATAATGATTTAAAGAAAATTAATAATGATAATAATAAAAAAAAATAATAAAATAGTACTAAAAAGAATACTGATAAAAATAGTGGAAGTAATGACAATAAAATAAATAATAATTTTTTCAAAATTGACAGTAATGATAAAATAGTAAACCAAATAATAAAAATAAATCATCGTTTTGAACAATTGACAGTATTATTATTATTATTTTCAATAAAATAATTATTATAACAGTAATGCAATGCAAAATCCAAAATTAAATTGATAAAATATTCTCGGAAATAAATTCCAGATGGCAGATGTAAATTTCAGATCGATTAAAATTCATTCGCTATCGTTCGATTGAACGTTAATTTAATATGAAGGATCTAAAGATAGTTGGTCTGGAACTTGAACTCTATATTATTGTTAAGAGTCCCCGGTTACATTATATATACTATATAGTCGAAATGAAAAGCAACATTGGAAAATGTTACATTTATAGGAGATAGAAAAGATAAGTAAAGTGAGTGTACGTACAAATATATATATAGAAACGGAAGGATAGTGAAAAATACATATATATCGATAAGAGTATATAGTAAGTGATAACACACGTATATGTACAATTTTGTATAGATATATATAGTGAAAGAGCTTACGTGTTAAGAGTCTTTATAATGAGCACTGAACAAGCACAATATTCGATCGATGATGTTTAATTTAATGAACGCGCGCACTGAAATAATAGAACTCTATTGTTAAGAAAGGTAATACCAACATTTAAAGATTACGCTTTATTTGCATCTTTTCATAAATCATCGAAAGGCATTTATATATATATATATATATATATATATATTCAATTCAAATAATTTTATATATAAACTTATGGTCTCGTATGTCTAGCAACCTTAGAAAACAAATGCATTTAAATTTCATTGTATTCGATATTCTATAAGTCTATACCATTTATCGACAGTGGAAATAAATTTCAAATTTTATTTTCCATTTTTTTTCGTTTCGTTTTTTTTTTACTTTTGTTTTGCTCATTTCAAGAATATTTTTACCATTTTCCATATATGGAAATTTATTGCATATATAATATTATTTATAATGGAACGTGAAAGCGGAACAATTTTGAAATCTCGGGAAATAAAAAAAAAATTCTAGTATAGTAAAATATTCCTCGGCATTATATTTTTATTGCAAATATAATGCTCGTGGGATTTTTTTTCGGTAAATTATTTTTGTAATGAAATTTTAAGTTTACTTCAATATAATAGAATTTTTTAAACTACGAGTGTGGTTTTTTTTTGGAAAATAAATTTTTTATTATGTTATTATTATTATATTGTATAATAATCAGTGTCAACTTATCAAATTGCAGCAAATCGAAACCAAAAAGTGGAAACCAAATCATAATTTTATCTCAATTTTTGGTATCATTTTGATTCATCCGGATATTCATTTGATACTTTTAAGAAAAGTGTGAAGCAAATAGCACTTAATTGACTTTGAATTTTTAATTAAAGAAAAGTATATGGAAGTATAGAAAAAATTACTTAAATAATGAAAAGTTCTTAATATTTTGAATTATGATGATTTGACAAAAAATTAGGCGAGAGAAAAAAAATTGATGACAATCACCGAGTATATTTTTGATATGGTAATTATAAATGGTTGTTGGTTTTATCTAATGATAGGAATAATAGTAGTTAGAGAGTAAGGTAATTATAGAGTGGGATAGTTTATATTAATGATAGTTTGATATTGTGGAAAGTTCAACGGACGTTATATGCTGCACTCAGTATGGTAGTTCTCGCGTTAATGGTAGTTACGAACTAAATATTTTTGTTATTGTTTCTATTGTTATTGGTATCAAGATGTTTGTATAATTATTATCACTGTTATCGTTTTCTCAAAAGTCTTTCTCTTAAAATTTAAAAATCGTTGTGAATTTTTTTCTTCTAAAGCGATTTTGACTTTTTTCGAAGTGTTTCGTTTTTTTTTTTTGTTCGTAGATTTTATTTTTTAATTAATTGATTTAATCAATTAATCGTAATTTATTAATTGCAAAGTTAATTAATTAATAATTATGAAATTGAGAAAAAAAACAAATCAAAAATGTTGCTTCGCAACACTTTTGATTTGTTTTTTTTTTCTCAATTTGATAATTTTCTTTTTTTTGGGTATTTTTAATTTTTGTTTCATGGATTTTGGTCCTCATGCAGGACTGCAGCATCTTGTATATATCTCCCCCGGTTTTTTCTCTTCTACATGTGTTGCTTCTCTTTTTCCTTGAAATTAACGCATTTATCTCTTGTTCCATCGGAGAACGTGAGTCCTTTCGTAGAAGCGTCACTAAACACATTGTCGCTACCCGATACTCCTCCACCCTCGCAATTCACTGCTACTGCAAGATGTTGAGCACTCCAATAATCCCTACCGTCCTTTAGCACCAGTTGTTGGACTCGTGGTGACATTTCCCGTTTCCTGCCATCTCACATGGGGTAGTAAACTCAACTTCTGTAATTCCGTTCTTGGCGTTTGTATCTCTTTCCTCAATCTCTATCTCTCTTTCTCTCTCCCTCATTCTTTGAAGAAAAAAAAGAAAAAAAGTATAATCTTTATACCCCAAAATCGCTTTTAAAAATTCAAGACAAACATAAGTAATTCTTAATTAATTAATTAATTAATTAATAATTAATTAATTGATTAATATTAATATTAATTATTAGTATACTAATAATTAATACTTTTTTTTTAAACTAAAAAAATTATTAACTAAAAATATTATTAACTAAAAATATTATTATCTAAATATATTATTAATTCAAAATAATATTAATCAGTGCTGCCAGATGATTAAAACGACAAATCTTCAAACTTTTCTTATTTATCTTCAAAAATCTTTAAACTAGTCAAAAAAATTTCTTCAAATTTTGGTTATAATTTTTTCTAAAATATGATAAATGAAATTAAATTTCACACACAATTTTAAAGAATAAATAAATTTGTATTGTTGTGTTTGAAATTGAATCTGTTCGCAGAAGTTAGTTTTTGTTTGCTTCTCAACTTTTTTAATAAATTTTCTTTTTCAATGTTTTGAATTTTAAAAATTAAAACACTGAAAATTACTAAATTCTTGCAAAGTTTTTATCGAAAAATTTCAAAATAATTAGTCATTTGATTTTTATAAAAAATTTTTTTTTTAAATAATTGAATTCTTTCGAGAAAATTTAATTAAAATTGTATTGAAAATAATATTGAATTCTCGCAAAAAATATTATTATTTATAAAAAGAATCGAATTCTTCCAAAGAATGTTATAAAATTGTTGAAAATAATTTTTCTCTTAACAAGAATTTTATTAAAAATTTTTTTAAATAATTGAATCCTTTCGTGAAATTTGATTAAAATTTGTTTTGAAAATAATTGAATTCCTCCGATGAATTTTACTGTTTTAAATAATTGAATTCTTCCAAAGAATATTTTATTAAAAAATTTTTGAAAATAACTTAATTCTTATCATTAAAAATTTTTTTAAATAATTTAATTCTTGCGAAAAATGTTATTATTATTTTTGAAAATAAATAAACAAGAATAGTCAATCATGTAGTTAATAAGTGAATTTTTAAATTTTTTAATCTGAAATTACAAATTATTCAAAAACTAATGTTTATATTTGAAAATATAAAATTTTTTAATTTGCAAAATAATAAATGGAACAGTAACATGGTTTATTTATATTATTTAAATGTTTAAAAATATTTTATAATAATTATCATAATTATTATAATTATTATAATTAAAATTATTATTGTGTAATAAAAAAGGTCAAAATCAAAAATTTTTTTTGTTAATTATTCTAATAGAAAATATTTTCTTTTGTTTCAGGTGAGTTAAAGAACATGTTTCCTGTCTAGTTTATTTCGTAAGTAAATATAAGTAAATACAAATTGAAATATATTTTTAATTATATATTGTAAGTAAAATATATAATTATCAATAGAATAATTATATTTTGATTCGTTTATTTAACGAATAAAAATACTTCAAATACTTCGCAGTATTTTTATAGAATTTATAATTAATTAAATTAATTGAAAATATCGGAAAATATATAAATTCGTTTTGCAAAATTTTCTTTTAAATATTATACTTTTTATTTGTTTCAAATAAATTTTATTTGGTTTATAAATAAATTTTTACTTGGATCATATAAATGTTTTCTTTATGTCAAATACATTTTTTTTTTTTAACAAATAAATAACTTAGTTGGCTCTGAGACAAATATACGTTTATTTAACTTAAATCAAATATATTTGCTTTAATTAAATTTTTCTCTGAGTATATTATTAATTAAAATTCCTTTGCCAAAATAGATAATAATTTCCACTTTTTCAGGAGAAATACTTAATTTATACATTCTATTAAAAGAATATATTGTTTAACCAATCAAGTATTCCATTTATTTCATATAATATATTTTACTAAAATTAAATATTCCATTAATTTAAACAAAAATTTATCCAATTAAATATTCCATTAATTTAAATATATCTATTCAATGAAATATTCCATTAATTCTATAGTATATATATATATATATATATACATTTAATAGCCATGAATTAATTAAATTTATAATTATAATACGAAGGAAGTTGTGATCAAAATACTGGAAATTTTGTTTTCTTTTTAAATTTAGTTTTACTCTATAAGTTTGAATAATTAGATTTTTTTAAATTTAAATTAAAATTAGTTTTTAATTTCAATTTAAAAAGTATTTTTTAATTTCAAGTTAGATTATTTTTTAATTTAAATTTAAATCATTTTTTTTTTTAATTTAAATTTTAATTATCTTTTAATTCAAATTGAAGAATAATAAAAAAATTTTTTTAATTTAAATAACTTTTTAACAAAATTTTGAGGTGTCTGAAGTTAGTGTCGACACTAAAAGTGTTGAATTTTATTTTTCCTTTCAAGGCTTGAAACAAATGTAAATAATTAAGATAATCAAAAATTATTAAATTAAGAAATTAAATCTCTAAATTTAGCGTCAACGCTCGGCGTCAGCGTCGTGATAAAAAGTGCCACTTATTTTATTCTTTAAAAAAAAATTAGTTCAAGATACTTTTTAAAACCTAAAATCTTTGAAAAAATTGTTTAATTATTTTCGATTTTCGACAAAAAAAAAAAAAAATTCTTTTCGACCCACAGTGTCGACGCTAAATTCAGCGATTTAGCGTTTCATGGAATATGGAATTTTTCAAAACTTTAAATTAAATTATTATTATTATTATTATTATTATTATTATTATTATTATTATTATTTAATTAAATTTTCAAAAGTTTGAAATTCAATTATTTTTTCAAAAATTGGAAATTAGAATTGAAACACTTGAATTTCGATTTAGTGGTTTAAAAGAAACGGATGAGGGTGGGGGGGTGGAGAGATGAAGAGTACGGTAGAGTACAGTAAAACCTCTCGTAATGGGACAAAATAAAAAAAAAATAGAATTTCATTTGTCTAGGAGGAAAGTTTTGTGAGATAAATTTGGTTTGAGTTTTGTCAGGGATTTGACAAGGGGGGTGGAAATATTCGATAAGTGGTTTGAATAGACTGAGGTGAGGGGAGGGGATGGGGGGATGGGAATAGTGAGGTATAGTGGAGTGGGGGGAAGGGGGTTAAGAAAAATGAAAAGCAACCCTGTTGACGTTTCTACGACGACGACGATACATTACGAGTGCATTTAGCGTTATGGCCGTTTGTGTGCGTCGTCAGAAGGCCGAGTATTTGTGAGGCCAATGCACCCTGGAATGTACGGCGCAGGCAGTCGCAATACGATGTAATATTATATTTTATCGCTTTATTTATTCTAACCTCCCGTCCTCCCTATGCCGCCCACGTCGTTATTATACTCCACCGCCGTGGCGTCGCTTCGATCGGACCCCGCCTTCGTTTTTTTTTTTTTTTTTTCTCCTTTTTCCTCTCCTTTTTTTTCTACCATTATTGCACATATTGTCCTTCTCGTATATATATATAAAAAAAAATTTTTTTTTCCTCCTCATAAACATAAGCGCATTTATCGGTGGAGTAACAATACTCACGATGCCGAGAAATGCAAACAATATTATTACGTGGAACAGTTTATAATGATGCTGGAAACGTAGGCGAGCCGAAGGGGTTAATTCAAAGATATTAAGAAAAGATTTCGTGAAATCGTATAGAGTGTGTGTGGAGGAGTTTTTTTTTATTTTGTTTTCCTTTTTTCTTGAATTGGACAAGAATATTAATTTTTTTTTAAAATATTCTTTTAATTTTTGTATAATTGGTATTTTAATTATATAAAAATTATTTTAATTGTAATTAGTTAATTAAAAGTAATCAATTAGTTAATTAATATAGTAATCAATTAGTTCATTAATAGTAATCAATTAGTTCATTAATAGTAATTAATTAGTTAATTAATAGTAATTAATTAGTTAATGAAGACTAATTAATTTGCTATTAAAAATTATTCATATTTTAATTTTTAATTAATTTTAATTAATTATCTACTTGAAAGCAATTAATTGGTTATTTAGAACTATATTGGTAATTTATCGATTTATTTATTCTAACCTTCCACCCTCTTTCACTAATTAATTACTTTCATCATTTTAATTCAATTATTATTTTTTAGAATTTTAAATTATTTTTTATGAAAATAATAATTGATTTTCTTAAAAAAATTTTATTATTTATTAAAATAATTGAATTCCTGTGAAATTTTTATTATTTATGAAAATAATTAAATGCTTGCATATAATTTTATTAAAAAATTTTTTAAATAATTGAATTCTTTCTGAGGAATTTTATTAAAATAGTAGGTATTGAAAATCATTGAAATTAGAAAATTTTTTGAAAATAATTGAAATTGGAACAAGAATTTTTTTGACATTTATGAAAATAATTGAATTTTAGAGAAGAATTTTGTTTACTTATAAAGATAATTGGGATTTTTACGAGAATTTTTTTCAATTTTTAAACAAAGTTGAATTTTAATTTTTTTTTTAAATAATTGAATTCTTGTGAAATTTTTATTATTTATGAAAATAATTAAATGTTTGCATACAATTTAATTAAAAAATTTTTTAAATAATTGAATTCTTTCTTGGAAATTTTATGAAAAAATAGTAGATATTGAAAATCATTGAAATTAGAAGATTTTTTGAAAATAATTGAAATTGGAACAAGAATTTTTTGACATTTATGAAAATATTTGAACTTTGGAGAAGAATTTTGTTATTTATAAAGATAATTGGGATTTTTACGAGAATTTTTTTTGAAATTTTAAACAAAGTTGAATTTTAATTTTTTTTTGAAAATAATTGAATTTCTGCAATTGTTTGTAATTTCTCAAAAATTGAATTTTTTTAAGTTTTTTCAATAAAAATTTAAATTAGAAAATTTTTAAATTCTATTTATTTTTAAAATTCCTGATTTTATTTAAAAAAGTTAGTACTTAGTTAATTAAAACTATTAGTAATTTAAAACTTATTATTTACTCACAAAAAAGTAATTCATTAGTTATTTAAAACTATATTAGTAATTAAAAAATTAATTATTAGTTATTAAAACTGTTAGTTTTTTTTAATCTTTTATGGTAATTATAAATTAATTAGTTTCTTAAAAGAAATTATTAGTTATTCAACACTAATAGTTATTTAAATACTAATAAATATTTTGAAACTAATTAATTAATTATTTGACCGTAATTAATTAGTTACTTTAAAGAAATTAATTAGTTACTTTAAAGAAATTAATTAAATACTGTAAAGAAACTAATTAGTTACTTTAAAGAAATTAATTAGTTACTTTAAAGAAATTAATTACTTACTTGAAAGAAATTAATTAGTTTCTTTAAAAAAATTAATTAGTTCTATAAAACCATCAGTAATTTGAAACCAATTAGTTATTTGAAAGCAATTAATCAATGTTTAATTAAAATTAATTAATTATTTATTTTTAGTTTCTTCATTTTACTAATGTTGATTAAAAATTTTGTCGTGTCATCGTAAATATTCTCAAATGATTTTTCATTTTTTTTTTTATTTTTAATAATGAAGTAGAGAAAAATTTGATTTAAGTATATTCGTCGATAAGATGAGGACGATTAAAAATCCCCTGATTTCTTGCAATTATAATTATCAACAAGAATAAAGTTGAATCACTTTGATTGTGATTTATCCGCTCGAATTTTCCGGGTGTTAAATGCATCGATTGTAACGGAAGTTCTTAACCCATTAGAGATAGATAAGCGATTTATCATTTTATGAAAATTATTCGAATAATCCATTGACATTTCCATTTTTCGTAATAATTATTAATAATATTAATAATAAATTAAAATAATTAATTTTCTATAAATATTTTTTTATTTTAATAATAATAAAAATAAAATTATTTTTTATTTATTTTAATGATTTTATTTTACATATTTTTATTTTTATAATATTTTAATATTGTTTTAATAATAGTAATTCATTTTCTATAAATATTTTTTTTATTTCAATAATAATAAAAATAAAATTATTTATTTATTTTGTATTTTCCCCTTTTTTTTATTTAGTAGGTATATTGAAATAATTTTGAAATAAAATAATAATTTCTGGTCTTATTTGAATGAATCAAGTAAAATTGACACGAAAGTCATCGATAAAGATGATTGACATTCTCTCTTTTTTTTTTAATTATTATTGTTGCTATTATTATTTTTTAATAATTGGACTTTCCATGTGTTAGATGTATTATTATCATGCTGATAATATTTTACTCGCACGTTGTGTAGTAGTGCAAGAAAAAAAGAAATAAATATTTTTTTTATGTTACTAAAACCTTCAGATGTCATGTATATTATAGATATATATATACATAGAAAAAAAAGCAAAAATAAAAAAACGACTGCTACTTTATGCACCTTTGGTTTCTTTATAGCTCTAGAAATATTCTCTTCCCTTTAAATTTTCTATGCCCTTTTTTATTATGACTCTTGTGGTAATTAGTAAGATTACACGTAGTCAGTATATACATATATATGTAGGGTTATAAAATGAAATAATAATAACAATAAAAAAAAAAAAGAGTGAGAAAGAGAGAACTGTTTTAGTGAATATGAGGGAGAGAGAGAGAGAGAGAGAGAGAGAGAGAGATTTGCAGCAGAGAATATCTAATGATGTTAATTTGGCTAATTGGATGTAAACATACTTTTTTCCTGAGCAATTTTTATGGTATAAAAATATCTCTCGCGTAAAAAATTCTGTGTGTTCTAATTTATTGATGGCTTCGTTCCAGAATAAAAAGAAGCTAAAACGAACTTTTTGATTGATGTACAATCCATTTTTAAAGGCAATCTAGGCATCAATTTTTTTTTTTTTTTTTTTTTTTTTTTGTACAAAATAAGTCAGCTTTAATAATAATATTTTTTCGCTGCTCTTGTAATTTTGTTTCATTAAAATTCATATTTCGTTGTTAATCTCATAGCTGAATATTTTTCGATAGGGATAGATGTTTTTCATTAATTAATAAATAGATTAAAATTTTTATTCGCTGATTGCTTTATTGTTACTTTTTTAATTTTTTTTATTTTTTATTTTTTATTTTTCATTTTTTATTTTATTGCTTTATTTTCTTATTATTTTGTCTCTTAATTTTATTATTTAATATTTATTTTATTACTGCCATCACCATTTTATTCTTGCTTCATTATACTAACCATTTTTTTTTACTTTTATTATTATTTTTTTACATTATTATTATTATTATAATTACTGACATTATTCATTATTTTGGATAATTAGTTTTTGAATCAGTGGAGAATATAAAAAAAATTGTTTATTAAAAAAAAACAAGAATGTTGACCATTTATTCACATAAAAAGTAATATTGTCAGCTTGTATTCAAAAACCGTACATAATAATACAATATTTTTTATAGCCTGCGGGATTACAATAATAAATATCGTTACTCGATTAAATAATAAATCTCACGTTCCGATAACGTCAATATATACACGTTGTTCTTCCATCAATTGAACATTTTTATTTACTTTTATATATTTTGTGCGTCCATTTGAAATCTAAAGTATATAAAATTCACAAAATTCCGCTCTATATAATAAATATGAAAAAAAAATTTTTTTAATTTATAAACGTATATGTGACAGAAAACAAATGTTGCTATGATAAGAAAATGATATATTTTACTAAATGGATAAAAATTGATTTTGAGAATAAATTTACAAATTTCGATATTCAGAATGATTTTTCAAATAAAATTCTAATTACTTTGATTTGAGAAGAAAAAATTTCGATATTTTATAATAATATTAATTTCTATATACTTTATAATTATTGCAATAAAAAAAAACTCCAGTCAAATTGGTCTTTAATTAACGAAAAAATTTGTATCGTTCAATGGATATTGACATAAAAGTTTAAACTTTAAAATATTTAAAACATCGATATCGAAACGTTAAAAAGTCAGTTATGTCATCCAACTTCTTGAAAAATTCAATGGCTTTATGTAAATCTATTGAAAATTAAAAAAGGGAATTTTGGCTTTTTTATTTCGGCAAATAATTCCTGGGAATTCAATTTTTTTTTATTAAAATGCAAAATTTATGTATAATAATTTCTGTAATTAATTCCCCTTTTTTAATAATTATTTTATTTACATTAAATTTTTAGAATTCATAAAAAAATTCTGAATTTTTGTGTTATTTTGTTTGTCTCATATAAACTATAAAATTACTACAAAACCTTTAATTTTTAATTTTAATTTTAAATTTTAATTTTTTCTAGTTCTGACAATAATTTTTAATTAAATAACTTCATTCGTAAATAAATAAACTTCAAAAGGAGTTAATTTGGAATTTTATAAAACTTCAATTTTGAATGAATTTAATTCGAAATTTTAAACATAACTTAGATTTTTGAAAAACTGTAATTATTTCAAATTCTTCTGAAATTAGTTAAATTTCTTAATATATATCTAATTAATTATTAAAAATAATGGATTTATAGAAGAATTTTAGTTAAAAACACTAAAAAAATGTGCATTTTGGAGAAGTTACGAATGATTGGAAAAATTCAATTATCTTCAAAAGCTTAAAAAAAATTCTCGTCAAAATTTCAATTATCTTTATAAATAATAAAATTCTTCTCCGAAATTCAATTATTTTCAAAAAAATTTTATAAATTTATTGGCAAAATTTCAATTATTTTTAAAAATTTTCCTCAATTCAATGATTTTCAATATCTACTATTTAATATTTTAATAAAATTTTCCAAAAAAAATTCAGATATTTAAAAGAAATTTTGATAAAATTCTACAAAAACATTTAATTATTTTTATAAATAATACAATATAAAATATAATATAAAAATTATACAAGAATTCAATTATTTACAAATTTGTTATAAATTTCTTCATAATAATTTCATTATTTTCATAAACTATAAAATTTTTTTTACAGAGATTCAATTATTTTCGTAAATAATAAAATTCTTTTTAGAAATTCAATTATTTTCATAAATAATAAAACTTATCGCAGAATTTCAATTATTTTTAATTCAATTTTAATTTTTTTAATCGAATTCCTCGAAAAAAAATGTAATTATTCTTAAACATTTTATATAATTCGTCGAAAGAATTTAATGATTTAAAAATTTATTTATAAAACTCTTTATGAGAATTTGATAAAATTGAACTTTTTAAGAAACATTCAATTATTCAATAAATTATTTACTATTGTATTTAATTTATTGTAAAATAAAGAAAGAAAGAAATAAATAATTGAATTCTCGTAAAATTTTCTAATAAATATTAATTAAAAATAAACGAAATTTTGTGTAGAATTGAATAATTGTAAACAAATTACATACAAATAATTTGAAAATTATTAAAAAACTTATTCAAAAATGATTAAAAATAATTGATTTAAAGAAAAATTTTAGTTCAAAATTTAAAAAAATAATAATTGAATGGAATTGATGAAAATAATAATTTTGAAGAAGTTATAGTAATAATATTAAAAGTAATAAAAAAATAGATAATAAATAAACTAATGAATTACTAATAATTAATAAAAGAATTAATAAAAGTTAGTTTACAATAGTTGCTTTTGAACAAGCGCAAACAATTTCAAACATATTTGTAATTCACAAAAAAAAGTGAATATTCAAACAATAAAATTTTCTTTATTTCAATAGAATTTAACTTTTGTTTTATTTTGTTTTTTATCTATGGTTTTGGATTTGATCAAATTTTTCTTCTAAAGAATTCGTATATACGATATCAATTTCTGTGATGCGTGAAAAAAAAAAATTTTTTTTTTTTGCCGCTAGTTTGAAAAAAAAAATTTTCTGTTTGTACTTTTTTTCTTCATGGATACGCACACTGGCAGTTTGCGTTTTTACATTTGTGTTTACGTTTTATGCAAAGTGAACGTGTGAGTGCGAATTTATATATATAAATTGTGACGTGGCAAAATTTTTAAGGAAATTAATAAACAAAATTAATTTATGAAATTGTAAACAAACAAACTCCCTCGCGCCGATCAACAATAGCTGCAGCAATTTCTCAGTTCTGGTCAAAATATTTATTTATAGAATTTATTTATTTATATTATTGTATTCCCTTTTCATGAAAAACTTCCGAGCGAATTCAAAATCGAGACGTTTCCCGGTAATCGCCTTACGAGCAGAAAAGAACGATCATCACACCTGCGCAGATTCGACTTTCCGTTCACTCACAGCAGAAAACTACAACGTCAACCAAAATAAAAATCGAATTGACTCGATATACCTGTCACTTTTAAATTCAACCTACACAAAAGTCATCTCACAAATAACCCTTTGAGTAAATTAGAATTATTTTCTACATTTACCAGATTTTACTGGAATCTCAAAAATGTTAAGAGATTGACTATTGAACAGGATGGTCCCTGTCATTTCTCTATTTCATAAAGAGACACCTTTTGCCCAGGCCCGAATTCTCATGTCATTGAACCCAATTTTCCCTCTTTGATTTTCTAGAAATCAATTTACCTTTCTGTCAATGGCAATAAGAGAATTTTGGAGGTTGACGATAAGGAAAATAAGAATTAAAAAGTAAAAATCTCAGGAAGCGAGAAATTACAAACTTAAATATACCCCGGTGTCACTATTTTTGACAGTAATTACGCTCCTGTTTTCGGCGGAGTAATACAAGTTTTGGGACCATGGTAACCGGCGGGGTGAACGGAGGGGAGGAATCAAGGCAGCATGCTCATCAGGAAAATTCGTATCGTCCTCTCTGGATCTGACCGCCTTCGAAGGAAGCCAATTTTCAAAGAAGCTCTCATCAAAATTTTCCAGTTTCCTTTTATTATAATTTGTGTGTGTGTTCTGACGCTGTAAATCTCTCGAGTGGAGCGTCGCATAGCAAAATGTAAGTCAGGTCACAATATCTCCCTAATTTCTTTTATTTTTGTATGTAAAATGTAAATTTTCCTTTTTCTTGAAATGTAACAAGTGGTTCAGCCGGCCTCATGGTCAAGTGAGAGTGTATTTTTAAAGCGTATTAATTTATTAATTTTCCTGTTTGTTTTAAATTTGAAGTGATTATTTTCTGTTGTTTTAATTATAATAGAGTATTATTTTATTTAAAAAGTGTGATTTAGAATCTGTTAATTTCTTTTACTCTCACTCGACCATGCTGCCAGAGTTTCTCATGTATTTCTTATGTTTTTCTTTTATTATAATTTCAGCCAAAAACAAAAATTTATATTGTTGTTAATTTCGTCCCTATGATTATTTTTTTTGTGTGTAAATTGTAAATGAAGTTGCCTCATTTATAATAAATTCCTCCCTTATATCAGATTTTATTGAGAAAATCCCCAATTAATAAATAGAGTTGTTCTATTTATAATTACTAATTAATTATTTTGTCCCTTATATTCGATTTTATTGAGAAAATCCATAATTAATAAATAGAGTTGTTCTATTTATAATTGTTAATTAATTATTTTGTCCCTTATATCCGATTTTATTGAGAAAATCCCTAATTAATAAATAGAGTTGTTCTATTTATAATTGTTAATTAATTATCGTGTCCCTTATATCGTGTCCCTTATATCCGATTTTGTTGGGAAAATCTCTAATTAATAAGTAGAGTTGTTCTATTTATAATTGCTAATTAGTTATTTTGTCCCTTATATTTGGCTCTATTGAGAAATTCCTAATTTTAATAAATGAAATTTGTCCTATTTACAACAAAATTTGTCCCTTATTGTATGGAATTTAATGATTTTGACTAACTGTTTTGCCCTGTTTTCTCCAATTTTATGTGTAACATTTTAGATATAAGTTATAATTTTGCGTTAATAATAATTTTTGGCTGACCACAATTTATTTATTTATTGACCAAGCGATACTGAGAAATTTGTTAAATAATTGTAAATTTGTTGTACGATTTTTCATTGATTTTATTATTAAAATAAATTGTTATTTTATTGTAAAATTTGTGAATATGATTTTCTCGAATCCCCCCTCCTCCGTCTTTTGCTAGTCGACCGGCATCGAAATTAATATTGAATTGAGATTTATAAATTCAAGGAATTTAATAATAAATTTCCTTTTTGTCTTTTATAGAATTTAGTTCTATTATTTTGCCTTTGCTTTTGTTTATATAATTTTTGGTATTTAGTACCTATTATTGCGTTTATTTTGGATATTTAGTATCCGCTTCTTTTGAAACTGTCCCAAGAAAGGACTGGCGCTCAACAATTTCGTTTATTTAAAAATTCCTTTATTTATTATTTTGTCAATATATTATTATTAATTTCAAAATTATTGTTCGGACCAGAAATCTTTGGCTTATCGTAAGTATTTATTTTTGTTGTTTGTTTATTTATTTCAGAGTTTATGATTTTGTTTATAAAATTTTATTTGTTTATAAATATTTCCGTGTTTAGCAAATTATACCCATTTGTTTACGATATTTATTATTGTTGAAAAAGGTCTGGTTACAATTTTGGCGCCCAACGTGGGGCTGCCAAAGTAGAAAATCATATTCATGTTGTTCAGAAAATTTTGATTTTGTTTATTTAGTAAAAATAAAATTTTTTTTTGTGTTTAAACAATTTTCTCAGGTCAATGAAAATATTTTATAAAATTTTGTATATTATGTCTTGTGTGAAAATTTTATTTCAGGATTTCTTGAGAGAATTTAATTTATTTTTATTTCTTGTATATTGAAACATTGTTTTGAATATTTCTTTTGTGCCCTTTATACTTGTGTTGATGACTCACCCGTTTACATATTGCCTGTAAACAGTCACAATTAAATTTTGTACGAAAACCAAATTTATCAATTTCCCAAAATATTATATTTCGTACAGAAATAAATTTATTTCAAATTTATACAAGGTGTCCCAATAATTTCGTATTATGAAAAGTCCATAATACTTATCCCTAACATTGAAATAAGTCTACTTCAAACTTATACCTGGTGTCTCAATAATTTCGTATTATGAAAAGTCCATAATACTTACCACCACATTGACAATACTTCTTACTATTTTCATACCCAATAAAATTATAATAAAATTTTTTTTTTGCATTGATTAACAAAAATTAAAATTACGCTAATTAATTTTTTTTTAATAATAAATAATTTTTTATACTTTCAACTTCCCTTATTATTATATTAATTAATAATATTTTATAATAAATTTAAATTATTATATAATTAAATATTATACTTTTTTACCAATAATCACCACATTTTGATACTTTAAAAGGTATTACTAATCTGAAATTTTTTTTTTGGTCTTTCTTAAAATCATTCCTTTTTTTTATGACTATATATATTGCCATATATGTCATGAGCTCATTATCAATAATATTAATTTCTATAAATCGAAAATTTTGAACATTATTTAATAAAATTTTTTTTTAAAATCATCTCATACTTTAATTAATTTTTTTTTTGACCCCAAAATAATTTTCTTTTAGAGATCGATATGAGTCAGTCATCAAGATCCTGGATTGATAATCTCAATCCAAGAGATCTAGAAGTAGAACTAGCCAGTAGAGGTTTGTCCGTCCAAGGATCGGCAGATGAACGGCGAAGACGTTTACGCCATTATGATCGCACCAACCAACCTACAGAAATTACTTCTCCCCCTAATACTCCCCCTATTGATGAGTTAAGACCATCACAAAACCCAGACTCGCTAAACAGTGTCACCACTAATCCTAATTTTAATGCATCCCATGAACAAAATAGTGACGCTTCCACAGCCACAGCTTTTAGTCCCTTAAATCAGGAAAACACTATTCCCACTCAACCTCGAAATAATCAAGCAGACCGTGCACCTACAAATACTGTTATCGAAAATCAAACTCCTTTGATAAGTAACGTAGATAACAATCGCCCTATTCAACAAAACACTAATTTAGGAGCCATTCCACGAATTACCCAGCCTAGTTCATCTTATAGTGTACAACAGGAAATACGAGCCCCTGTTAACAACACCAATCGCAATCGCGTAGAATCGACAGTACCGAATAGATCAACTTTTGCAGATCAAGTCCTGCAAAATGAATGGGAATTGCCCCCACCACAATATGATTCTTTAAGTTCTTCTCAATATTATAACGACCAACGTTATAACAATCCAACTTCGCGAGTAAATAATCGCGAAAATCCCCATTATCAGGTTAACAGAAGTTATACAGCCCCTGATTCCACCCATCGAGATCCTTTTGACCGTCCCTCAGTTTATGAAAACGATGATCGCAGCTTAGTTCATATGTTAGATAGAGCAGTCCACCTCACTGACGAATTTGAAAGAGATTTCGATAGAATGTCTATTAGAAACAACAGAAGTCGACAACCGACACCAAATTTCGACAATGCCCAAAGTTCCAACCGAGAAAATAGAAATTCTGGATCAACGTCCAACTTTAGAAATCAAAACACAAATCTTTCTGAAATCTGTGCTCCAGCAACAGATGCACCACTGTCTCAAAATAACAGCGAAATTAGAGACAATAATGTCCCTTTGGACCAAGATCGACCTCGTGTCCATTTCAACCAAAATGTTTCTTTTCATCCTGGAAGACCCTTAAGTAGAAATTGTGAGCCTTACTCACAATTACCTCTTGTTAATGACCCTTCATATCGTAGAAATCAATCTAATACCGCAGCTCAAGCATACCATACCATGCGAAAATGGGACCTTAGATTTGCAGGAACACGACAAGAAGATCCTGACGTATTTTTACGTAGAATCTCCACCGCAAAATCAATTATTTTTATAAGAGATGAAGACCTCTTAAATATATTACCTTTTTTTCTCAATGGTATAGCAGCCCGATGGTATGAAGTTAACCAATATCGTTGGTACACTTATCAAGAATTTGCTAGAGACTTCAGAAATCGATTTAGCGATCCTGACTTTCAATTTGAATTAATGCAAGAAATCCACCGAAGAACACAAGGTGACCAAGAAACGGTAGCCGATTATTTAACATGCATGCTTTCAATGTTTGATAGACTATCTCCTCGATTGACCGAGTACGAAGAAATAAACTTCGCACATAGAAATTTGCTCCCTCGTTTGCACCTTACTATTCCTAGAGTTACTATCAGAAACTTTGCTCATTTCGAACAAATAGCGGTCGCTGCTGAAAAATCTTTTCGAGTTGCCCGATCTTACCAACCTCCACCCAAACCGGAAAGCTCCCTACTTCCCGAATTAGCATATAGAGGTTCCTCATTAAGATCAACGTTTAAACAGAAAGAACAGTTAATTCAAATTGAAGAAGACCTTGTTATCGAAAAAGAACAAGAAGAAAATGAATTAGAAGAATTATTGATGTGGCATCCATTCCCTAATGCCAGCAGAAGTCCCCCCGAAGTTGACGACAACTGCTCTCACTGACCCTAAAAATAAGAACAATTCCCTAAGCTGTTTGATTAAGAACCAATTCTACTTCTGATTTTTTTATATTTGTCGATTTTTCCGTTATTCTTAACAAGACTCCGAAGACCTACTCGCCTGCTCGAATATCGATCACCACTCAGAATCTACTCATGATCCTTTTGTGATCCCGAAATCGATGATTTTTTATTAACCCAGTCGAAAGCCCTGAAAGAAACATGATATTCCCAAAACACCAGATTCTAATAATAACAAAGAAATCTGTATCAAAGAATATCTTAAACAACCTCACCCCTTTTAAGATTTAAATAAGTTAATAAAATTTATTTCAGAAACATTTAATGGAATCTCTCTCAAGAAGTCCACATGCACAAGAGATTGACTTTAGGTTCATTTTAGTATATCATTGACTAATTTTACGACTGAGAAACTCTGCAATTATTGAATGAGGCGGAACCGCTTGCCTTCGCAAGAGGCCGTTTTCGGCCCTCTTTTAGAAGGGGAGTGTTGTGACGTGGCAAAATTTTTAAGGAAATTAATAAACAAAATTAATTTATGAAATTGTAAACAAACAAACTCCCTCGCGCCGATCAACAATAGCTGCAGCAATTTCTCAGTTCTGGTCAAAATATTTATTTATAGAATTTATTTATTTATATTATTGTATTCCCTTTTCATGAAAAACTTCCGAGCGAATTCAAAATCGAGACGTTTCCCGGTAATCGCCTTACGAGCAGAAAAGAACGATCATCACACCTGCGCAGATTCGACTTTCCGTTCACTCACAGCAGAAAACTACAACGTCAACCAAAATAAAAATCGAATTGACTCGATATACCTGTCACTTTTAAATTCAACCTACACAAAAGTCATCTCACAAATAACCCTTTGAGTAAATTAGAATTATTTTCTACATTTACCAGATTTTACTGGAATCTCAAAAATGTTAAGAGATTGACTATTGAACAGGATGGTCCCTGTCATTTCTCTATTTCATAAAGAGACACCTTTTGCCCAGGCCCGAATTCTCATGTCATTGAACCCAATTTTCCCTCTTTGATTTTCTAGAAATCAATTTACCTTTCTGTCAATGGCAATAAGAGAATTTTGGAGGTTGACGATAAGGAAAATAAGAATTAAAAAGTAAAAATCTCAGGAAGCGAGAAATTACAAACTTAAATATACCCCGGTGTCACTATTTTTGACAGTAATTACGCTCCTGTTTTCGGCGGAGTAATACAAGTTTTGGGACCATGGTAACCGGCGGGGTGAACGGAGGGGAGGAATCAAGGCAGCATGCTCATCAGGAAAATTCGTATCGTCCTCTCTGGATCTGACCGCCTTCGAAGGAAGCCAATTTTCAAAGAAGCTCTCATCAAAATTTTCCAGTTTCCTTTTATTATAATTTGTGTGTGTGTTCTGACGCTGTAAATCTCTCGAGTGGAGCGTCGCATAGCAAAATGTAAGTCAGGTCACAATATCTCCCTAATTTCTTTTATTTTTGTATGTAAAATGTAAATTTTCCTTTTTCTTGAAATGTAACAAGTGGTTCAGCCGGCCTCATGGTCAAGTGAGAGTGTATTTTTAAAGCGTATTAATTTATTAATTTTCCTGTTTGTTTTAAATTTGAAGTGATTATTTTCTGTTGTTTTAATTATAATAGAGTATTATTTTATTTAAAAAGTGTGATTTAGAATCTGTTAATTTCTTTTACTCTCACTCGACCATGCTGCCAGAGTTTCTCATGTATTTCTTATGTTTTTCTTTTATTATAATTTCAGCCAAAAACAAAAATTTATATTGTTGTTAATTTCGTCCCTATGATTATTTTTTTTGTGTGTAAATTGTAAATGAAGTTGCCTCATTTATAATAAATTCCTCCCTTATATCAGATTTTATTGAGAAAATCCCCAATTAATAAATAGAGTTGTTCTATTTATAATTACTAATTAATTATTTTGTCCCTTATATTCGATTTTATTGAGAAAATCCATAATTAATAAATAGAGTTGTTCTATTTATAATTGTTAATTAATTATTTTGTCCCTTATATCCGATTTTATTGAGAAAATCCCTAATTAATAAATAGAGTTGTTCTATTTATAATTGTTAATTAATTATCGTGTCCCTTATATCGTGTCCCTTATATCCGATTTTGTTGGGAAAATCTCTAATTAATAAGTAGAGTTGTTCTATTTATAATTGCTAATTAGTTATTTTGTCCCTTATATTTGGCTCTATTGAGAAATTCCTAATTTTAATAAATGAAATTTGTCCTATTTACAACAAAATTTGTCCCTTATTGTATGGAATTTAATGATTTTGACTAACTGTTTTGCCCTGTTTTCTCCAATTTTATGTGTAACATTTTAGATATAAGTTATAATTTTGCGTTAATAATAATTTTTGGCTGACCACAATTTATTTATTTATTGACCAAGCGATACTGAGAAATTTGTTAAATAATTGTAAATTTGTTGTACGATTTTTCATTGATTTTATTATTAAAATAAATTGTTATTTTATTGTAAAATTTGTGAATATGATTTTCTCGAATCCCCCCTCCTCCGTCTTTTGCTAGTCGACCGGCATCGAAATTAATATTGAATTGAGATTTATAAATTCAAGGAATTTAATAATAAATTTCCTTTTTGTCTTTTATAGAATTTAGTTCTATTATTTTGCCTTTGCTTTTGTTTATATAATTTTTGGTATTTAGTACCTATTATTGCGTTTATTTTGGATATTTAGTATCCGCTTCTTTTGAAACTGTCCCAAGAAAGGACTGGCGCTCAACAATTTCGTTTATTTAAAAATTCCTTTATTTATTATTTTGTCAATATATTATTATTAATTTCAAAATTATTGTTCGGACCAGAAATCTTTGGCTTATCGTAAGTATTTATTTTTGTTGTTTGTTTATTTATTTCAGAGTTTATGATTTTGTTTATAAAATTTTATTTGTTTATAAATATTTCCGTGTTTAGCAAATTATACCCATTTGTTTACGATATTTATTATTGTTGAAAAAGGTCTGGTTACAAAATATATTTGCGAGGATTGCGAGCGTAGGTGCGTATCATAGACAGAAGGCACATGCGAATGTATATATATATATATATATGGTGTGAGGGCGAATACTAAAAAGCGAGCCTGAATAAATAAACAGTTTTTAATTGCAGCCCGCTCTGCTGCCGGGTAAAAACAATAATTATTGGCTGGCAGTACAAAACGCGTCTGTGTATTACTCCGCGCGACAAGTATGCCTTTTTACAATCTTTGTAGATTAATGCTTTGGAAATTATTATCTTTTTCAATTTCTTTAAATAAACTTTGCCGAATGCCTCTACAAGTGTCTTCAATTTTGTTTATTTATCTATTGATTTTTTTCCCCTCTTTTCTTTGTAACTATTTTTATACTTTGATTTTTTTAGATTTAATTTTTTTATTTGTGTATATAAAAACTGATTTACTATTTGTTATTTGAAGAAATTAATTTCGTATTTATATAGATTAACTTTTTTTAAGTAAAAATTAATTTTCGTTTTATTAAAAATCCGTCTTCATATTGAAAGAAATTAATTTTCGTTTTAAAACAAATTAATCTTCTTGTTAAAAAAATATTTTTAAATTAAAATCAATTAAATGAATTGAATTTATTTTTGGAAATAATTTTTATTATAACTAAGTTAATTAACTTTTCTATTTAATTTTAAATAAAAAAAAATTTTTTTTTTTTAATTTTGTATTTTTGAAATTTTATTTTGCATGAAATTAATTAATTTTGAAATTAAATAAATAAATTAGTTTCTCCTATTTAAAGTAATTAACATTTTCTTATCAAAATTTGAAATCTTTTGCAAAATTTGTAATTTTTAATTTGTAATAAAAAGTCAAGTTTTGCAAATTAAAATTCGTATGTAAAAACTAATTTTCTTTTCAACCATTTCAATAAGTTAATCTTCGTATAGGAAAAAATTAAATTTATTCTTCTGACCAAAAAATTATTTTTTTGTTTTTAAATAAATTCATTTTTGTTTTTCGATCTAAATAAATTATTTTTTCAATTTAAAATAATTTTTGTGTACAAATTTTCTTTTGCAAATTTTGTGACAAAAATTCTTCAATTTAGCTCAGATTCAGAGCAGGAAAAATTATTTTATTTCACATTTATTTACACTAATTTTAATATAAATTTATTTACATTGCAAGAGGGAATAATTTTCCGATAACTTGTTATTTATTCAAAATATTCCTGTTTTTTTTTTTGCCCCCGACTATGCTATGTCTAGTTAATATTTAGTTGAGAGCAATGAAAAATATTAAAAATCGTGATTTTTTTTTTCCGCCACAGAAATATTCTGATTTTTATAGGAGCAATTTACGTTTGGGGAAAAAAAGTGAGAGAGCAAGAGAGACAGAGAGAGAGATAATTTATTTCTGAAAAACAAACTTTTTTATTATTCATGCTTTTCATTTGAAACGAGAAAAGTTTGGTAAATGATATTTTTGTGAATGTATGTGGGGTTGTGTTTTTTTTTTTTTTTTTATTTGCAAATATATGTAACAAACAATAACTGTTGAACGTCAACAATATTTTTGATTTCCTGCAGTGTTTTATATATTTAAATCAACCGATTAATCCTTTCACAATAATCATTTTTTTTCATCCCCTCTCCTCTCGTGTCCCCCCACCCTTCTCTTTCTTTCTCTCTCAACATATCCGAATGATGTGAAAATAATTTATGAACCTTTTTGACGAGTTTTTCAATCCGTTTTTTTTTTTAACTTCAGAGCAAATGTTTACATTTAGCCTCAACCTTATATGCAAATTGAACTTTTTTTTACCCCAATAATTTTTGTCAAATAAATTTAATTTCTTTTTGTATTTTTTTTTCTATTGTTTTTCTTTTTTTTATTAATTTTTTTGTATTCTTTGTATTCAATTGTATATTCAATATTGTATTGAATTTTTTCAATAAAGTTTTTTTTTTGTTATTTTTATTTTTTTTTGTTATTAATTTTCTGTTTGCAGTTTTTATAAATTTTTTAAAATTCTTTCTTTTTTTATTAATTTTCCGTTTTATTTTTATTATTTTTTTGTTTCCTTTTTGTATTTTTTCTTATTAATTTTCATTTTTTTTTTGCTCTTCTTTTTCTGTATTTTAATTTTTCTTATTAATTTTTCGTTTTCTTTTTCTTTTTTTTTTTTTTTTGCAGACATTCTGTTTTTCCCGTTATTTTCGACTTTTAAATAAACCGCATATAGACACAGTGTGTATGGGAATTAAATTTTAAATAGACTTTGTGAATATTTTATTATTTTGTCCCAAAAATAATTGACGGAAACTTTGTTTGACTATAAATAATTAAACAAAATGTAAATATGGTTTTGACTAAAAGTCAATATAAATGAAAACTTTGCTCGAAATAATAGCAATAATTTACACTTACGATATTAAAAATAAATGTAAATTATAACAATTTCACGACTAATTTATAGAATTAATTATTCGTTAAATAATCGATTGTAATTTTATTTGCAAAATAATTTATTATTAGAATAATATTATTATCGTTTAAAATACAAAAAGTTTATTATTATCCAGAATTCGATAATTTTACGAATTATTAAACATTTTTTGTTGCTGCACTCAAGAAGGAAAATTTATTCCAAGAATAAAAATAATAACAATTATTTTATTATAATTTTTTTTGCGGTGAATATTAAGAAGCCGATATTCAGTCTTTTGAATAAGAGATTGAAAAATATTTTTTATCAATTTCTCCGCAGATTCATTCATGAATTATTTTAATATTTGTAATAATTTTTTTTTTTAATATTTTATTTAACTTCTTTGTTTTAATTGGATATAAGGCAGGTCAAGTTATAGAGATAATCTCCGAAAGAAAATAATCGTGTCATTTTATAAGAGAGAGATAATAAAAACAAAATTAGAAAAAAATAAAACTATTAGCAAATAACTTGTGCAAAAAATTATTTATTCTTTCAAAAAAATGTAATTAAAAAAAAATTGCTTTTTTCAAAAATTAAAATAATTGAAAAAAAACAATTTTCTTGAAGGAAAAAGAGAGTAAAAATTATAATAATAAATACTCCCTTTTGCTTTTAAAACGAGATCTAATAATAATTCTTGGCTTGAGTTAAATGTTAAAAGGAGAGAAAGAAAGAAAATTTTCGGATTGTAATTATAATAGTCGCAACGATTTTCGCAACTAGAGAGAGAGAGAGAAAGAGAGAGAGTTTAAAACAAACATTGCTCCGAACAATTTACGTTTAACGCTAAATTGTAATTATCAAACGAAAAAGTTTCACTTTGAAATATTCTCTTTGGCCCCTGTTTTCTCTTTCTTACTCGCTGAGGTTCGATTGTGTGGAGTTAGACTCTCGTCAAAAATGAGAAAAAAAAGAGAAAAAAGAGAAAAAGAAATAAAAAGAGTAAAGCAAGTGGTGAAAGAGAGAGAGAAAGAGAGAAAGAGAGAGAGAGACGAGGTGTTTCGCGGTGCTTTACGTCCCTTGAGGCGAGTTTCGCATCGGCGGCGGCGGCGGCTCTATATAGCAGAGGGGGTGTAAAAGACCAAGTGGAGAAAAAGTTTCTAGGCGAGTGAAGGGTGGCTGTGAGGCGGCCGCGCCGGTTTCGCGATTAACGTCCGCGTTACACCGCGAGCGTTTTCTTGCCCACCATCAACGTTGCACAATGTTTGTTCGAGGAAATGCAATCCTCCCGTCATGTATAAATATGTCTATTATATAAAGAAAATAATGCGTTCGTTAATTTTTCTTTTTCTTCGTTCCTTTTTACCCGGCTATTAACTATTTAAAAAAAATTTTTTTAAACTATTTTTTGTTTATTTTCCTTTTTATTATTCTTTTATTTATTTATTTATTTATTTATTTATTTATTTATTTATTTACCTATTTATTTATTTATTTAACAATTTATATTTTATTCCCTTTAATCCTTTTTATATTCTTCTTTTATCTAATTTTCCTTCTAGTATTTGGTCAGATTTGCGGACAAAAATCTATTTAACTAAAAACGTTATTATTTTTGATTTAAAAAAACAATTTCTAATATTTTTTTAATGAAATTTAATAGTAAAATTGAAAAAAAAATAAAAAATAAAGACTAATTTTAGTAAAAAAATGAAAACGTTATTTTTGTCAAAAAAAAGTATTTTACGTTTTTTTAGAAATAGTTTTTAATGAATTAAAATTATAATTGAAAATGTTTAAAAGAAAAAAAAAATTAAAAACACTAAGTCACAAAGAAAACTAAAAACATTTTTTGATAAAAAAAAACATTTTTAATATTTTTTAATTTTTAATGAAATAATATAATAGTAAAATTATAATTAAAATTGTTTAAAAGAAAAAAAATTAAGACCATTTTTAGTCAGAAAGGAAATAAAAACATTTTTTATAAAAAAGAGTATTTAACATTTTTTAGAAATGGTTTTTTAATTAAATAATATAATTGTAAAATTATAATTAAAACTGTTTAAAAGAAAAAAAGACTATTTTCAGTCAAAAAGAAAATAAAAACGTTTCTTTTTTCAGTAAAAAAAAAACAATTTTTATTTTATAAATAGTTGTTATTGAAATAGTATACTATTAAAATAGAATAAAATACAATACTATTATTTTACACCGACAAAATTGAAGGAACTACTATTTTTATTGAGAAAAAATTTTAAAAAAAACTTACATTCTCATTTTACATTCTCATTTTTTATTCTCATTTTTTTAAATTAGAAAATTAAAAACAATATTTTTCATCACATGACAAAAATTAAAAACATTTTTATGAACCATGTTTTTTGAAATAAAATAAGAAAAAAATTATTTGTACTGAAAAAAATATAAACACAATGTTATTTCCAAAAGAAAATAACAAGCATTATTTTCTATAAAATAGACAGTTTTTTTTTATTATCTAGTTTATCTTATTGAGATAATTATTATTTTTAAAAAATAAAAAGACTATTTTTACCTACAAAAATAAAGAAACATTATTTTTATTATTAGCTAGTTTATGTTATTGAAATTAATATAATATATTATTATAAAAATAATAGAAAACTATTTTTGTCGGGAAGAAGTAAAAACACTATTTTGCCGAAAACAATAAAAAAAAACTCCATTTTTGTAAAAAAAAAATTTTTTTTTAATAATAAATTTGAAGTAGAAAATTATTTTTTTGTCTCTCCAATACACTATTTACTTAATTTAAATAATATATTTAAAAAAAAAAATAAAAATACTATTTTACCAAGAGAAAATTAAGGAAAACACACTATTTTTTACCGAAAAAAGTAAAAATACTATTTTACCAAAAGAAAATGAAAGAAAAAATCTATTTTTACACGGAGAAAAATATAAAGTAACTTTTACTATACTTTTATAGTAAAAAATTTCCGGCAAAGAATTTCTGGTAATTTTTGCTACTTTTGGAGTAAATTTTGCTACTTTCGAAGTAAATTTTACTAATTTTTACAAATATTTACTTCGAACGTAGCAAAATTTACTCCAAAAGTAGTAAAAATTACCAGAAATGCTTTACCGGAAATTTTTCACTATAAAAGTAGTAAAAGTTAGTTTATATTTTTCTCCGTGTACCAAAAAAAAAGTAAAAATTCTTTATTTTACCGAAAAATTTTTTTAAAAAAACACTATTTTGATTATTTATTATTTATACTATTTTTTTACCGAAAAAAGTCAAAATTCTTTACTTTACCGAAAAAAATTTTAAAAACACCATTTTGATTATTTTAGTTTATTTTATTGAAATGAAATAATATATTAACAAAAAATAATAACCCCATTTTTACTCCAAAAAATCAAAAAAACTGTATTGAACCGAAAAAAATAAAAGAACACTATTTTTATTATTAGCTATTTTTTCTTATTAAAATAATATAATTAAAAAAAAATAATAGAAAACTATTTTTACCGGTAATACTACATTTTATCGAAAACGAAAATTTATTGCTAACTTTAAATACTAAATAAAAAAATCAGATTTTTTCTTCAGTAATTTTAATATTATACGGTGTATGTCATTTACTTTTTGATTCCCCTCCCCCACTTGAAACGGATCGCCAATCAAACTTGGGGTGTAATAAATATAAATTATGTAAAACATAGGTTTCCAACTTTTTTATTATTGCTCCTGTTCGGAGAAATAATTCCGTGCTGAAATTTTGACCGTCTCTCGAGTTGTGTGGACCGGAAATATTATGAGCACCTGCCCTTGACACTGTTTGTTGTACCCCTTTTTTTTATTACTTTTGCTCGCGAATTCAGACTCAAAAATGTATATCTCAATTCGTCTGTTTCAATTTAAATTTTAAAATTGCCATTTTTTGGGAAATATTAATAGGTACATATTAATAAATTATTTTATTTATTTATTAGTTATTATTATTTATTCTATTATTTATTAATAAAATATAATAAATCATTTTCAAAAGAAAAATAAAAAAAAAAATAAATAAATAATTAAATAAAATTAATTAATAATAATTTAAATATATTAATAATAATAATATAAAAAAATATAAATAATATAAATATTTAGTAAAATATTTAAAATATGGTAAAAATACAGTAAAAGTAACAATATAGGAAAGAATAGAAATAAAGTAAAAAATTTAACATTGTCAGTTTTAAAGTTCTTTCACTACAAGAAAATTTTTTTTTATTTTATCTCTTCTTTTTTTTGTAATAAAATTATTTCAACTCCATTGCATTCTAGTAAATAATCTTTTTTTACCCAAAATAAACTATTCGAGTTCAAACTTATTTGTCGAATTACTTGGAATTTTTAGTTAAATTTTAATAATTAAAAATAATAATAATAATAATAATAATAATATTACTAAAAAATGCTGCATAAAATTACACGAAAAATTATTAATAAATTTTTTTAATTTAATAAATAATTTTAATTTACTCAAAATTTTGAAACCCTCTACAACAATAAAATTTTATTACCCTTAGTTATAAGCAATGCTTGCTGCAATATAAACACAGTTAGTCCTTTGTGTGCATTAAATACGCAAATGACCCAAAACTGACCTTGTAAATCTTTGAGAAACAAATTAATTATATTCCTGTTCAGACAGGAATCAGTTTGTATATAAAATTGTGAGAATTTTTTCATTTCAATAAAATTTAGTCTCTCTTTTGTCTTTTCGCCTGTGAAAAAAGAGTTTTTGCATTAAATGAAGAAAAAAAAAGTCAAATTAAAATATTTTTTTCTGATATATTATATATAGTGGTGAAGTTTTCTTTTGAAGTGTGAAAAAAGTCTGTGCACGAAAAATGAGTGAATGGTTGGAAAAAGTGCTTGGTTCTTCAAATTCAATATCTTTTGCTTCGGTTTACTACAAAATGTCGACAAAAGAGGTTTGAGATTTATATTATAATTTTTTTTTCACTTTACTTTTTATTCGTTTAATTTTGAATCTAAATCATCACACGTGGAAATTTTTTTTTATTCATTCGACAGAAATGACGAAAAAGAAATTTTTTTTTAGAATAATAGTTATTTAAACATATGGAAAATAATTAAGTCTGAATGTTTAATTTCATTTAAAATCAGTAAAATACACTTAATTTGGACAATTCTATAAATTTTAAATTGTTAAATTTGCTTTATTTTGTTCACAAATTGCTCATGTTTCAAATATGCAAATCCACTCACACATGGAATAATTATTGCGCCTTTAAATATTT
The DNA here is from genome assembly GCF_015476425.1 of Leptopilina heterotoma. Taxonomy (NCBI): domain Eukaryota; kingdom Metazoa; phylum Arthropoda; class Insecta; order Hymenoptera; family Figitidae; genus Leptopilina; species Leptopilina heterotoma. The sequence continues at coordinate 6,695,561 of NW_025110833.1, forward strand.
TAATGTGAAATAATTAAATAATCGAAATAAATCATGTTTGGGTTTTGTTGTTTTGTTTACATTTTTGTTACTTGCTTTGATTAAAAAATTGTGTTTTTCGAACTTTTTTTTAGATTTATGGGTTAAAAAATATTAATTTAACGAAAATTTTCATTTATTAAAGACACAATTTTTTTCGTTTTGATTTTTTGATTTTTTTTCAAATTATATTATTATTATTATTATTATTATTATTATTATTATTATTATTATTATTATTATTATTGAATAAATAATCGTCGCGTTTTTAATTTAAAAATAATAATTCAAAGAAAAATTTTTTCTATTTCCTAAATAAAATTTATTTGAAACAAATATTTACTTGGCTTTGAGACAAAAATCTTTTTTTCTTTTTTTTATTGAAAAAAATAATTTTATTATTTTATTTTTATTTATTTTTCATTCTCGTCCAGAAAATCACAGGAATTGAATTATTTACAAGTTTTTTTTTATACATTTCTTCGTAATAATTCCATTATTTTCATAAACTATACAATTTTTTTTAACACAGATTCAATTATTTTCGTAAATAATAAAATTATTTTTAGAAATTCAATTATTTTCATAAATAAAATAAAACTCATCGCAGACTTTCAATTATTTTTAATTCAATTTTCAGCCAATTCCTGGAAAAATGTAATTATTCTTGAAAATTTTATTAAAATTCGTCGAAAGAATTCAATATTTTAATAAATATTGATTAAAAAATGAATTTTAATTAAAATTTTAGATAATAATTGAACATTAGAAGTATTACATCTTAAATTTTTAGAAATAATTGAATTTTGAAATGGTTTTAAATTAAAATCTTTGAAAATCTGAATTCTTCATACTTTTAAAGTTTTAACTATAATAATTCTGTAGAAATAATTTTTTTTAAAAAATTTAATTAAGTTTTTTAAAAAATTATTCCGTTTTTTTATTTTCTAATATATAATGAATTGAAGAATTTTCTAGTAAACGAAATTTCGTATAAAATTGAATTGTAAATTTCAAAATGTATTTGAAAATTGTCAAAGAACTTTTTCAAAAATTATTAAAAATAATTGATTTAAAATAAAATTTTAGTTAAAAATTTTTAAAGTTAAAAAAATTTTTAAAATAATTATTGAATTGAATTGAAAATAATTTTGAAAAAGTTGCAGTAACAATATTTTTATAATATAAAATAATGATTTTATCACTTGATCATGTTTAATTATTATAAAATATGAAGAAATCGATCACTCCGAGTCTTCGACTCGGAGCAATCGATGTCTTCATATTTTATAATAATATTCTTAAAAGTTATAGAATTTTAGAAGATTTAAGTTTTAAATTGAAAATTTTTGAAAATTAAAAATTAATTCCTATGGAATTAATAATCTAATAATTTTTAGAGTGAATCAGAATATTTTTTAGGGTCAGAAAAAAAACAAAATTGTGTCTATATAAATCAAAGGGAAACAAAATTTAATTTTTTTCACAACCCTGCAGAGTTAATTTTTATTTAGAAAAAATGTCCCTTCGATTAAAAGTATATTATTGCTACAAGCATGCTTAAAGAAGAAAAAGTGCTTTAAAAAATTATTTTTATTTAAAATTTTGACTTATTTTCATATTTAGAATTTTATTTTATTTCTGTGAAGTGCTCCCAAGAAAGTCACAATTGTTGTTCATAATTTTTGTTTAAAATTTTTACTAAAAATTTATATTTTTATTATTTGCAATTATTGTTTATAATTTTTATTTGAAATTTTTACTCAAAATTTATATTTGTAATTATTATTTACAATTTTTATTTGCAATTGTTACTCGAAATTTATATTTGTAATTATTATTTAAAATTTTGATTTGAAATTTTTACTCAAAATTTGTAATTATTATTTACAATTTTTATTTGAAATTTTTACTCAAAATTTAAATTTGTAATTATCATTTGCAACTTTTATTTGTAATTTTTATTTACAATTTTTATTTGAAATTTTTACTCAAAATTTATATTTGTAATTATTATTTACAATTTTTATTTGCAATTTTTACTCCAAATTGTTACTCGCAAAATTTATATTTGTAATTATTATATTTACAATTTTTATTCAAAATTTATATTTGTAATTATTATTTACAATTTTTATTTGCAATTTTTACTCCAAATTGTTACTAGCAAAATTTATATTTGTAATTATTATATTTACAATTTTTATTCAAAATTTATATTTGTAATTATTATTTACAATTTTTATTTGCAATTTTTACTGAAAATTTATACTCAAAATTTATATTTGTAATTATTATTTACAATTTTTATTTGCCATTTTTACTCCAAATTGATACTCAAAATTTATATTTGTAATTATTATTTACAATTTTTATTTCTAATTTTTATTTACAATTTTTTTTTCCAATTTTTATTCACAATTAAAAATGTTTTTTTCTCAAACTTTCCTTGCAACGTTTAATAAAGGAAAAATATCAATATATATTTTTTTTAATTTGTCCGAGAAAAAAAGGAAATAAATTTCGAAAGAATGAAAGAATAAAAAAGGTAAAATTGAAAGAAAGAAATATATATAAGAGAGAGAGAGAAAAGAAAAGAAGGAAAAGACGAATAACAGGAGAAGTGTATAGGAACGAACCGACGATTAGGTTTCACAGCTGCTTTCGACGTGAGATAACACGAGGAGAACCTTAAACGAGGTAGAATAGAGGGTGGGCGAATGGGAGAACCCGCGGAGTTTGTGGGAGTGAGTTAGGAAGGGGGTGAAGGGCGACAAGTGAGAGCAGTGGCAGCAGCGAAGGTCGAGGGGGAAGAAATGTCGGACCAGCGACGCGAGGGGTTGCCTCTGACTGAAGAGAAACATATTTCTTTATTATTACTCCTTCCAAGCTTATTTTTCTTCTCCTTCAACTCGAATTCCAGGTAGGGGTCTCGCCGACTGAAATTTATCTTTCGAGTCGTTTTGCTTTTTCTACATATATAAAATAATATATATATATATATATATATATACAAATACAAATAAAATAAAATACATATGCAGTTGTCTATATATACTCCGTGGTATCTATATATTGTATAAGATGGCTCTCCTTCGAGGGGCATGATCGCAAAACTTTGAAACTTGAATGTGTCTACCCCCGGTTTCCTTTTCGAACAAACTTCCCAACTGTAATTTACGGGAAAATGTATTTCATTTTAGAAAACATTATTCTTGTCTGAATTTAGCAGATGGGATTTACTCTTCGCAATTTGCTCTCGAATTATATTTTAATTAAATTTTGCCCTTCCCAGCCGCACGCTAATTTCAATATTAATTAAAGTATTCCGTTTTACATTTATTTCCACATTATCTAAATATTCCATTTTACAGTCTCATTTCAACGTTTTCCCATTTTTTTTCCATCCTCCTGCCTCGTAAAAATAATATATAAATCTCAATTTTTTATATATATATATAAATATTTTACTTTCATTTGCATTTCGAGAAAAAAAAATTTAATACTCTGGAAATTCTTTTTCGTTTCAATAAGAAAATGTATTTTTAGTTAAAAAAAAGGGCTTTTTGGTCTCTAAAGAGTAAAATATAACCGCTTTTTCAGGATTGACACAAATATTTAATTTTATTTTTCCCGTGATTTCCAGACAAAATTCTCCATTTTTCCCTGACCATAAAAAATATTCTGATTCACTCTAAAAATTATTAGATACTTAAAAATGTTCTATTTTGTTTATTTACAAATTTCTCTAATTGTAAAATTATTCAAAAACATCAATAATTTATTTTTTAAATAAATATTTAATCATTATTATTTTTCCGTAGGAATTAAAATTCTTCAATACATTCAAATTCAAACCTTTTCGAAATTCAACAATTTATAAGGATATTATTACAAAACATAAAGATGGCGATCACTTCGAGTCGAAGAAAAAAAATTTTTTTTTTTAAATTAAATAAATTAAATTAATTAAATTAATTAAATTAATTTTAATTAAATTACCATGATATTTTTCAAAAAAATTTAATAATTTACAAAAATCCAAATAAAATCCTTCGCAACAATTCAATTATTTTTAAAAGTATAGTAAATTTTCTCAAAAAAAATTCAATTATTTAAAAAAATTGTAATAAAATTCGTTGCAATAATTCAATTATTTTCATAAACAATAAATCGATTATTCGGTAATTCATTTTTAATCAATTTTTATTAAAAAATTCTAAAAGAATTCAATTACTTAAATTAAAAAATAAATAATTTATTGAATAATTGAATGTTTTTTAAAATTGAATTCTCATAAAGAATTTTATAAACAAATTTTTAATTCAATTAAAAAAATAATTCAATTATTTTGAAAATTGTTAATAAAATTTTTAAGAATAATTACATTTTTCAAGGAATTTGATTAAAATATTGTATCAAAAAGTAATTAAAATCCTGCGATAAGTTTTATTATTTATTAAAATAATTAAAAATTTTCACAAAAATGTTATTAAAATATTTCTAAAATAATTGAATTTCGGTGAAGAATTTTATTATTTATAAAAATAATTGAATTCTTGAAAAGAACTTTGTTGAATTTTTTTTAAATAATTGAATTTCTGGGAAAATTTTATTTTTTATGAAAATAATTGATTTAATTCAAAGAAATTTATTAAAAAATTTTGTAATTTATTGAATTCCTGTGAAATTTCGCCAAGAATTTTATTAAAGTTTTTAAAAATAATTGAATTTCAAAAAATTGTATTATTTATAAAGATAATTGAAATTTTAACGAGAATTTTTAAAAAATGTTTGATAATTGAATTTTGGAGAAGAATTTTATTATTTATAAATATAATTGAAATTTCGACAACAATTTTTTTTTTAATTTTTGAACATAATTGAATTTCTGCGAATAATTCTATTACTTTTGAAAATAATTTAATTCTCCCAACGAATTTTATTCAAGTTTATAAAAATAATTGAATTTCGGTGAAGAATTTTACTATTTCTAAAAAATAATTGAATTCTTGAAAAGAACTTTGTTGAATTTTTTTTAAATAATTGAATTTCTGGGAAAATTTTATTATTTATGAAAATAATTATTGATATTTTTCGAAAAAATTTTTGAAATTTTTTTATATTAAATAATTGAATTCCTGGGAAAATTTTATTATTTATGAAAATATAATTGATTTATTTCGAAGAAATTTATTAAAAAATTTTGTTAATTATTGAATTCCTGTGAAATTTTGCCAAGTATTTTATTAAAGTTTTTAAAAATAATTGAATTTCGAAAAATTGTATTATTTATAAAGATAAATTTGAAATTTTCACGAGAATTTTTAAAAAATTTTTGATAATTGAATTTTGGTAGAAGAATTTTATTATTTTTAAAGATATAATTGGAATGAGCAGATTTTTTTTTTTAATTTTTGAATATAATTGAATTTCTGCGAAAAATTTTATTATAGTTTTGAAAATAATTGAATTTCTGGAATTATTTGTAACTTTTTCAAAATTCAATTTTTTGTAGTACTTTTTAACTAAAAATCCCTGACTTTTCCCTGACTTTTTCCTTGAAAAAAATTAAAGTAAAGTTCCCAAAAAATAAAATACTTTTTTTACCCTAGGGACAAAAAAAGTCGTTTTACTTCCCCAGAGATTATTTCAACTTCCCTCCACGCTTGAAAACATTTTAAATTCCCTTTTTTTCTATTAAAAACATTTCCCATTAAAATATTAATAACTTTTTTTCCTCTTTAATTCCGCTGTTATTTAAATATTACGCTGATAATTTTCGATTTAAATATTAATCTAAATATTGATGTCGAAGTAAATTTGAAATTTGATGTTGACTCGAATGTAGATGTTGGTATAGTTAATAATTTTTTTTTTCTATATTAATTTAAATATGGATGGCGTAAAATATAATTGGAATATTTTTTTAAAGAGTGAGTCATCTTTCTCTCTCACTCTTTTTCGCGGACGTCGATTTGTAAAAAAAAAGTATTTTAATAACGTTATTTAGATTCGAGACGATATCCATGAATAAGAAGGGTTAAAAGGTTTTTGATTAGTATTGAGCGATGAGATTCTCGTGCTTAAGCTTCAAGGCGTTCCTGACTAGCATGAATTCGTTAAGTAGTAAAGCCGGCATTAATTCTGCCGAGGTTTACTATGTAAATAAAATCCGAAAATAAATGGAAGCACGACCTGAGAAGATACCAATCGATTTGCCGTGTGTATATATTTTTTTTTTCTAAAGAAAAAAAATGTTTCATGAAATTTTTCCACTTCCTTCAAAAAACCACTTTCTTCAAAAAAAAAAAAAAAATTTTTTAAAAATTAAAAAAAAATGTTTAAATTGAAAAAAATTTTTTTAAATTTTAAAATTATTTTTAATAAATAGTATAAATATTTAAATAATAAATATTTATTTAAAAATCTATTATCAATAATTTATAAACGAGATTTCAAATTAACGAAATATTTTCGTACAAATGAACTTGATAGTTAAACTTAAAATGAAGAATTTTATTAACCAAGATAATTGGATAGATAATAATTATTTAACTTAATTTTTAATTTTCACTGCTAATGAACTTGACTCTAAATCAAGTATTTTATTAACCAATTTCTCGTCTTTTTTTTATTTACTTTTAAATTTTTTTTTATTTTTATTTTTATTTTTTTTTTGAAATTTATGTTTGAATATTATTTATTTTCTTTGCGTAATATTCAGGGGAAAAATATATATATATTCGTATATTATAAAACCGCGTGTATAATATTCAATTTAAATGCAAAACTTGATTCCAATATAAAGTTTCGTTATTTAGTCGGGTGGAAAAAAAAAATTATAAATATAAAAAAAAGAGAGTGTTTTTTTTTTAAATTTCATTGGCATTACACACGCGGGGGAAATTATTAGCAATAAAATATCTCATTAGGTGTTCTATAAAAATTTTTAACACACAAGTAGTAAATGCAATCGTTTATTGCCAATCATATATATAATATCGTCAGGTCTTTGACTGCCTGGAAAAACATATTTCGTGAGTAACATTTATTTTCTATTGTAATATAAAAATCACTATATACTAAATTACTCGATAAATCATAATGAAGTAGAAAATAATAATAATAATGATAATAATAATAATAATAAAAAAGGTGAAATTTTCACTCGCACGCAACTTTTACCAAATACAGTAATAGAGTGTTTTATCGACGTTTTTTATATTTTTTGAAATATTTAACTATTATCTATGGAAAATAATTGTCAAGAAATGACAGGTAATAATTTTTTTTTATCTTTCTTGTTATTTGATGCTGTGCGAACCGAACGATTTTAAATGTATATACGGAAATAGAAATATGTGTACATAGAAATTTGTCATAATTATTTTTACAAGAAATGTGAGTTTTTTTTTTCAATAGACTGGTATGTTAATTATAAGTTTAAAATAAATTGATAAAAAGGAAAAGGAAAAAAATTTTCACGTTTGTTAGGAAACTTGGTCAGAATAATTAGAAAGTTTGTTTTGAAGAAAAAAAATTGCTTATGTGGTGCAAACGATTGTAAATAATTTAGTCGGAAATTTGTAAATTACTATATTTATCGTTGTTTTTTTATTGAAAATATAAATATCTTTTTCGCTTAGGAAATAAAAATGAGACTGTTTCTAGGTGATAATGGGAATTTTTATATATTAACCCTAGGGAGTAAAAATTGCTTTTTGATTTCTAGGGACCAAAAAGTATATTTTACTCCCTAGAGGCTAAAAATTCTATATTTTCTCCCTAGAGGCCAAAAGTATTTTATTTCTTTGAGACTAGAAAGGATATTTTACTCCCTAGAGATAAATATACTATATTTTATTCCCTTGGGACCAAAAAAGGATATTTTACTCCCTAGAGGGGAATTCAATTTTTCATAACTATAAAACATGAAGAAATCGATGACTTCGAGTCGAAGACTCGAATTATTATTATAATTATAATTATTATTATAATTTATAATAATTAAAATCATTATCCATTCGATTATTATTTTTAATAATTTTTATCTAAAATTCTTCTTTCTACCGATTATTTTTAATAATTTTCGAAAAAGTTCTTTGACATTTTTCAAATTCATTTTTTTACAATATTCAATTTTACGAAATTTCAATTATTCGTAAATTCTTTAATTAAATAAATATTAGAAAATAGAAACTAAAAATAATATTAAAAAAAAATCAATTAAACTTTTTCAAAAAAATTAATTACAAAATTCAATTATTTTTTAAAATTTACGCTATATTGCTTTTAATATTCAATTATTATCTAAAATTTTAATTGAAATTCATTTTTATGAAATAAAAATCAATTTTTATTTGAAAATTTTACTAGAATTCAATTATTTGAATACAAATTTAAATGCAAAAATGCAAATAAATAATTTATTGAATAATTGAACGTTTCTTAAAATTCAATTTCCATAAAAAATCGTTATCAACAAATTTTCAAATAATTGAATTCTATCAACGAATTTTTAATAAAATTTTTATAGAATAATTTCCTTTTTCGAGAAATTCGATTAAAATTGTATTAAAAATAAATAAAATAATTGAAATTCTGCATTGAATTTTATTATTTAGGAAAATAATTGAATTCTTGCGAAGAATTTTATTAAAATTTTCAAAAAAAATAAATATTTTCGTAAAATAATAAAAATCTTTGCAGAGATTCAATTATTTTTCAAAAGTCTTAATAAAATTCTTCGCAAGAATTCAGCTATTTTAAAAAATATCAGAATTTTAGTAGAAATTCAAACATTTTAAAAAAGTTTTGATAAAACTTTTTTGGTAGAAATTTAATTATTTTAAAGACAATTTTAAAAAAGTGTCTCGATAAAATTCAATTATTTTAAAAATTTTAATTAATTAATGAAATTCTTCGAAAGAATTCAATTATTATAATCTAAGATTTTAACTGAAATCTATTTTTAAATCAATGTTTATGAGAAAATTCTACCAGAATTCAATTATTTAAATACAAAAATAATTTATTGAATAATTAAATGTTTCTTAGAATTCAGTTCCTATTAAAACTGTTATTAACAAATTTTTAAATAATTAAATTCTTTTGACGAATTTAAATAAAATTTTTGAGAATTTTTTCGAGGAATTCGATTAAACTTGTATTGAAAATAATTGAATTCACCTAAAAAGAATTTTATTACTTTTGAAAATAATTGAAATTTTGCAATTGATTTGATTAAAATTTTTGAAAATAATTGAATTTTGTCGAAGAATTTTTCTATTTATTTATAAAAGATAATTGAAATGTTGACAATGTTTTTTTTAGATTTTCTGAAAATAATTGAATTTTTCCAAAGAATTTTATTACTTTTAAAAATAATTGGCTTTCTGCAATCATTTGTAATTTCTCTAAAATTCTCAAAATTATATCGTACAATTTTACGAACTTTTCATCCTTTTTGAATGAAGTTACGGACTTTACGGACCTTTTTTTAAAAAAACGGACTTTTACAGACTTTTTCAGGATTTACGGACCTACTTCGAGCCCTGCCCCCCCCCCCCCCCTAGAGAGTAAAATATTTTTTTCTTTCATTACTTTTCTAATTTGTATAATAAATTAAGAATTCTAATTAATTTTTTGCCTTGAGTATAAAATAAACTTCCCAAGTTAGGGAGTAAAATAAAACGGAGGAGGAATAGAACACTAGGGAGTAAAATAGCCTTTTTATCCCCTAGAGAACAAAATATTTGTTCTTGTCTAATTTGTATAATAAATTAAAAATTCTAATTCATTTCTTCCCTAGAGTAGAAAACAATCTTTTTGGTTTCTAGGGAGAGAAAAGAATCTCCTTAGACCTAGGGAGTAAAATAGTCTCTTTATCCCCTAGAGAATGTTTCGGCATTTTCCTTCGACACTTTTCTTTTTTTTATCTATTTTTCCATCTAGCCAAAAAAGAAACTAAAAATAAAAATACAAAAATAGTGCGAAGATTAAAAGCAAAATAACACTGACATTTAGAAAAGAAAAAAAAAAATCAGAACAGCTCCAGATTTGGAACCTTTTATCAAAAGAGAAACGTCGGGGGGAGAAAAAAAAGGACATTCTATCGCAACTGGGTTGAGGATGCGACCTTGACTGAAAGTGACTCTCGGAAAGAGAGAGAAAACGCGCGCGCACGCTCGTGAAAGATAAGAAGAGAGAGAGAGAAAGCCCCTCAGGGGTACTTCTCAATAGAATGATAGATCATTTGACCGTGATGAGAAGGCAAATTTACAAACCATCTTTCACGTAGTCGTATACATACACGCAAATTCTCCTCGCACCTTCCTCTTTCTTTTTTTTATTTTCATCAAACTCTATACATATTTCTAAGTAAATTTATTTTGACATAAATATACACACGTGATTTCCAAAAAAAAAAAAAAAAATTCCCTTCTGGCATTTGGACACAATCGTACAAGTATTTTCTCTCCCGACTGTACTGGCGTCAGTCTGCCGTTATGGCTGTTATTATTTGTATATTATAATTTAGATACAATTATATCGGCGTCCCACTCGCTCTCGCGAAGAGCCGCTCCATCCCCCTCTTTTTCTCTCTTTTTTTTAAATCTTTCATTCTCTCTCTCTCCCTCTTCGTTATTCTCTCTCTCTCTCTTTCTCTCTTGCACCAATCTCACTCTCAGAAAGATTATAAAGAAAAAAAGGACAGTTGGAGAAGGAGAGAAATATGAAAAGAGCGAGAAGGAAATGTATAATAAAGTCTCGATGAGGAAAGAAGGAGGGAGGGGGAGGAATGAGGAACAAGAGAGAAAGAGAGAGAATTAGTTGGTATATGAGAAAGAGAGGGTTGAGAGAGAAAGAGAGAAGAGAATTGTTAGTAGGGTGGGGGAGGGGGGAATGAGACGATGGTAGTGGAAAATAAAGAGAGACGAGGAAGAAGGAAAGAACTGAGAAAGAGAAAGTCGGAGAGAGAGAAAGAGATAACGATAGCAATAAAATATATTACCAGAGAAAAATGATGGCACTGCGAGACAAAGAGGGCCGAAGGCATTAGCCATGGCAGGCTAAGAAATTCCTCCAAGCGTATTTCGCCGTTGTTATTATTATTATTACTATTATTATTATTATTATTGCTATTGCTATTATTATTACTAGTATTATTACTTTTTTTTATTTTTACTATTATTATTTTTATTGTCATTATTATTTTTATTATTTTTATCATTTTTATTAATTTTATTATTATCATTATTATCCTTTTTTTATTCTTTTTATCATTGTTATCCTTTTCTATTTCTTTTTACCATTGTTATCATTTTCATTATTGTTACTATTATTATTGTTCTCGGGCGTACAAATTTCCCTTTCTTGTATTCAAGTTGAAAATGTACAAAAAATGACAACTTTTGGTTCTCTATCTGTACATTTTGCAATTTTTGTCATTACTGTCGGTTCTTCTTTTCATTTCCTAAAAAATATTCCTTTTGCTTATTTCTCGTTTTTACATTGAATTTTTTTTTTTTTTTTGAATAATTAAAATTTTCTTTCATTGAATTTGAATTTCGCGCCAAAAACTTCGGCAATTGTCCGTCCAGATGGCGAGAAAACTCGCTCGTAAACGAGATAAAGTCGACGAGGTATATATAAATATCAGTGGCTTGTCAAATATTTTCAATTTTAAAATTAATGTATTAAAAATCATTCAATTCCTGCAAAGAATTTTTGTCAAAAAAAAATTGAGAATAATTGAATTTCTTTGCAGAATTTTATTATTTATGAAAATAATTGAATTCTCGCAAAGAATTTTATTAAAATTCTAATTAAATTCTTTTGAAGAATTTCTTTGAATTTTTTTGAATATTTTAAAAATATAATGGAGTTTCTTTGACAATAATTGAATACTTTCAAAAAATTTCCTTAATTTTTTGAATATAATCGATTTTGCTATTAATTTTGTAATTAATTGTTATAAAATTAAAATTTTATTTAAATTATTGATAGAAAATTAGAAATTGGAAATTTTGAACATAATTTAATAAAACAGGGAATTTTTAAGGTTTAATAAAATTGTATTGAAAATATTTCAATTCCTGAGAAGAATTTTATTATTTATGAAAAACATATTTAATTCTTACTAAAAATTTTACTAATTTATAAAAATAATTGAATTGTTCCGAAGGATTTATTAAGATTTTAAAAGCAAAGATTTTACTATTTTGGAAAAATAATTGAATTGTTTTGAATGATTTATAAAAATTTTATTATTTTGGAAAAATAATTGAATTTTTGCACAGATTTTATTATTTTGGAAAAATAATTGAATTTTTGCAAAGATTTTATTATTTAAAAAAAATAATTGAATTGTTTCGAAGGATTGATTAAAATTTAAGAAAAAAATTGAATTCTTTAGTGAAATTTTATTGAAATTTATTGAAATTTTTTTAAAGATTTTACTATTTTCGAAAAATAATTGAATTGTTTCGAAGGATTTATTAAAATTTTTAAAAATAATTGAATTTTTCGAAAGATTGTACTATTTAAAAGAAAATTTAATTCTTTCGTGAAATTTTTTTAAAAATTTTGTTTAAAATAATTAAATTTTTGCAAAAACTTATTCAAAAATTAATATTTCAAATTAAAAAAATTTTGTAAATTGCATAATAATAATAAATTGAACATCACGTTTCTCGCGTCATATTTGCTAGTAATAATAATAAGATTAATAATAATAATAATAATAATAATAATTATTAATGTATATTTTACACTCGTCTCTCTAAATAATGATAAAAATAATAATTATTTCAAATAATGTAATAAAATAATAAATTATAATAGAAATGACAATAAAAATGTTTTTTTATTTTTCTATTATAATTATTATTATTGTCAGATCTTCAAAATCCCTTTTCTACAATATTATTGTTATTTCCTTTCGTTCTTCTTTTCATTCCCGCCCGAATGATGAATGCTCCAAATCTTCAAATTGCGAATTCAGTATTTCTTCTTCTCTTTCTCTGTTTCTTTTTTTTTTTTTTTTGCAAGACATTTTTTTTTTTTGACTTTATTTTCCCTCTTCATCCAATCCTTGACAGGTTTCATTTAGGTTCTAACGACTCTGTCACGCTATTATATATACCGGATTCTCATTCATCCATGAGTGAAAAAGAAAATTATTTTATTTTATTTCTTAGCTAAAAGATTTTTTAGAATATTTATGCGATGTTTTTTTTTACAAATAGTAATAATAATAATAATATATGTTAATAGCCGTACAAATATACTCTGCAAAAAGAATTTTTTGTTAGTTTCTTTTATTATTTATTTTTATATATATAAGTTTTCTTAGAGAATGTCACGATGCCTTTTTTTTATTCAGAGAAAACATTTTATTTCCTTCCTACTGTAATAAAATTTTACTTGTTGCGAATAAATTTTTATTCGTCTTGAAATAAAAAGTTTATTTTCTTCAAATAAAAGTGAAATAACCTGGAGAAATATTTTGCATATATATATAAATAGATGTGTGTATATATATAAATAAAAGTAGAGAGAGAGAGAGAGAGAGAATTGCTGGGCGCGCACCTTTTGTCGGAAATTTTATTTTCGGGTCTTAATTTATTTAAATAGCGACCATGATTCGTAAAAATTCTCCGCCTTATAAAACTGTTTGGCGTCACGCTAGCGTGCTTGGATCCATGGAGCATGCGCACTAGAACTGTTTACTTCTGCGCACGCTCGGCAATTACGACTGTGGAAAACTAATTTTTTTTCTACGATTTCAATTACATTCACCCCGCGTAGATTCTTTTTTCTTCAAAACTTGTTCTTTGCGAAAAGAATATAAGATAAAAAATTTATTTATCAAATAAATTAAATTAATAATTAATTAATTATAAATTATTTAATTTTATATTTATTGATTTATCTATAATTATAAATTTATTATTAATTATTAATTAAATTAAATTTATTAATTAAATTAATTTATTTATTTATAATTAAATTTTTAATATTATTTACAACTTTAAAAAGCGAAAAAAACAGTAATATTTCAATTTCAAAGATTGCAAAAATGTTATTTGGAAATGATTTTTTTTTCTCTCTCTCTCTCTTAAAGATTTATAAAGAAAAATTGAGTTGAGACGTTTTATAATTTGTGTAATTTGAAAAAAAGTCCATGGCAGCTGGCGAGGCTGGTAATTACTTTAACCAGAAGAACGCGTGGCCCCAACCGGAGAGTTCTTTGGCATGTTTACTTTTAATTCCTCCCTCTCCTCCGCTGCGTCATCTTCTTTTAACCCCCGCGACCCCCCCTTCTCTTTTTTATACCTTACTCATTCTTCGTTATAAATATATCTATATATAACAAATGTTTTATCATTGCTAAAATACCCCCTTACCCTTTACCCCTCAACTTTCAATTTTTATATGTGTTTGACATCGAACAAGATTAGTTGACATTGGGATTATAATCGAAAAAAAATGGAAATTGCGTTAGAGCTTTTATCCCTGTTTTCACCCCTTGTTCTTCTATACTCCTTTCATCTTTTTTACTTTTAAGTTTTAATGTAACTTTTCTCGTCTCTTTTTTTGTATAAAATCTTCTTTCATATTTTTTTTATTTGGGTTTTTTTTTTTTTACTTTTTCGACTTTTTTTATTTTGTTCTTTTTTGCTTTCTTTTATACCTTCTTTTACTATTTTTTTAAATTTTTGTTACTATTTTTTTTACAATTTTTTTCTTATTTTTATTTAATTATTTATTTATTTATTTACACGGTCCGTGCCGTTTCATATAAAAGTACTTAAAATATATTCTCTTATATCAATTTTCTATTTTTTTTCTTTTTTTTAATAAAAAATTAATTTTAAAAGTAAAAAAAAGTAAAAAAGTAAAAAGTAAAAAATTTTAGAAATTAAAAAATTTTTTAAATTATGAAATAAAAATTCAAAAAACAATTAAATTTGATAAAGTCGAAGAAAATTAAGATTTTTTTTCATTATTTACAAACTGATTAAATTTTTGATATTTTCTCTTTTATTCTTCGTTGTATTTTGATTTCTTCTTCTTTTTGAAACGAAAGTATAAAATTTGATTCATAGAAAATTAATTGAAAAAGAGAGAATAATTTTTTTTCCAATATATTAAAAAAGTGAAGAGGTTTCTCAATTACTTTTTCTCCCCCTCCTTTCTTTCTCTTCTTCCTTCCAGCTCATTTTGATTTATTTTACCCTTTGTTTTTATTTTATTAATTTTCTTCCCTCTCGTTCTTTGTGTTTAATTTTCGTTTTTATTTAATTTGCATATATATTTCCCCTCTTTTTCTTTCTCTCGTTTTTTAATTTATTTTTTTTAATTTCTCTCGCTATTCTTGGCCTTAGCTTTTTAATTCTCTAATTCTACATCCTTCTTTTTCGCCCTCCCTCCTTCCTCAATTCTTTCCTTTTTCTTCCTCCCTGAGGGTTGGCAAGTATAGAAATTCCTAGAAATTAATCTTTTTACTAAATTCAACCGTCTCCCCCTCTTTTCCCCCCTTCGTCCTCTTTATTTCCCCTCGTATTTCCCTCA
The DNA here is from genome assembly GCF_015476425.1 of Leptopilina heterotoma. Taxonomy (NCBI): domain Eukaryota; kingdom Metazoa; phylum Arthropoda; class Insecta; order Hymenoptera; family Figitidae; genus Leptopilina; species Leptopilina heterotoma. The sequence goes on from NW_025110833.1 coordinate 6,711,161, forward strand.
TTCTCTCTCTCTCTCTTTCTCTCTTTCTTTCTCACCCTAAATTTCTTACTCCCTCTTTCTCTTATATTTTTCTCTCTTTAACTTTCTCTCTTTTCTCTCTCTCTCTCTCTTCTTTTCTCTCTTTTTTTCTTTTTTTTCTCTCTCTTTTCTCTCATCCTATCTCTCTTACTTTCTCTGTCGTTTATTCTTCTCTTTCGGTTGTACATAGAGAAAGGCGGTGGTGCGGAGCTTCGCCTCGTTTCTGCGACTCGCTGAAAAATCGTCCGTCGTAAACGAGTACAGTGGTTTTATTGTTCTACGGCAGACAATGCCAGAGAATATTATAAAAACTTTCAGACGGAATATATTAATGTTAACTCATCGCTTTACCGTTAGGCAAACTTTTCGGTCGAGCTTACTCTCTTCTTTCCTCCACCACTATCACCCCCCTCCCCTCTCCACTTCCTCATTCGTGGCCTCCGAAAACCACCCTTGCCTTTTTTACATTTCCATTTCTTTTTCCTTCTCGCCCAACTTTCTTTCTTTTTTTTTTCCTTTCACCATTTTACAGTCACTTTCTTAAATGATATCTACATTTTTTTCATATCTCAACGCCCGTTACGGTAATTGGACCGAAAATTGTATTTTTTTATTTTTCCTCAAATTTTTACTTTAACGTTTGAAAAAAAATAGTTGTTTTTTTATTATAATTTTCGTCATTTAGTTGATTGGAATTTTTCTTGAATTTTTATAAATTAGTATACGTGGTAAAATATTTAGGAGAAAAAAAATTACACTCGACAGGAATCGAACCATGGGTGGTGGATTAGAAATCAATGCGTTTTTACCCGAAGCCACTTGATTTAATTTACAGTCTCTTTCATTTTTTCTCTTTTTTCTGGTAATCTCTATTTTTTTGGATATTAGTTTCTTATACGTAGGTACTTTTTAAAATCTATTTCTGAGTATTTTTTCCCTTACTGTAAATTTTTGGAAAAATAAATTGTTAAAAATAAAAATTCTTGGAAAAATTTAGAATTAACAGGAGTCGAGCCCCGGGCGGTGGATTAGAAAACTCTGCCTAAATCCCCTTAGCCACTTGATTTAATTTTCAATATCTTTAATTTCTTTCGTTTCGTTCACATTTTTTCTGTTACTTTCTAGTTTTTAAATATTTTTTCCCTAATTGGAAATATTTATTTACTTTTTATTTAAATTTTTTCTGTTACTCTCTAGTTTTTAAATATTTTTTCCCTAATTACAAATACTTATTTACAATTAGTGAATTTAAAAAACTAAAAAACTTAAAATTTTGTATTTAAAAACTAGAAAGTGGCAGGAAAAATTTGAACGAAAAAAAATTTACAATCGACGAGAATTGAACCCCAGGCGGTGAATCAGAAAACTCTGCCTAAATCCCCTTAGCCACTTGATTTAATTTTCAATATCCTTAATTTCTTTCGTTTCGTTCACATTTTTTCTGTTACTTTCTAGTTTTTAAATATTTTTTCCCTAATTGAAAATATTTATCTACTTTTTATTTAAATTTTTTCTGTTGCTTTCTAGTTTTTAAATATTTTTTCCCTATTTGTAAATAAATATTAGAACTAGGGAAAAAGTAATTAAAAACTAGAAAGTGGCAGGAAAAATTTGAACGAAAAAAAATTTACAATCGACGAGAATTGAACCCCAGGCGGTGAATTAGAAAACTCTGCCTAAATCCCCTTAGCCACTTGATTCAATTTACACTTTCCTTCATTTCTCCCCTTTCTTTGCATTTTTCCTCTATTTTTCATTCGTTTTTGTAAATTTTTTTACTGTAAATTTTATTACTTTTTATAACATTAAATAAATAAATATTTACTTTATAGAAAAGAAATTCAGTGATAAAAAAATGATAATCCTAAACGGTAAGAAGTACGGTAAAAATATTGAATTCTCAAAAAAGTAAGAATAATTTTTTTCCTTTTCGGAAAATTATTCTCAAGAAAAATTGTCGTACACATTAGAGAGGTCATGCTAGATCGTAGACTGTTGGAGGGAAGGATAGTGCCAAGGGGCCAAGGGTATGAGACACACAGGGACGGTGGGACTACGATAAACTTTAATGTATTCCGAAATATTAAAATATATTCGCGGCTGCGTGGTGTAGATATTTTAACGAGGTATGAGAGAGGCCTGTAGTTTCGAGAGAGGCGAGAGAGTGAGTGAGAGAGAGAGAGAAAGCTAGCCGGGGACGACGGTCGGCCAACAAATTATATTTATACCAGCTTATTTAAATATATTCCGAGGCCCAGCGCAAATGTTTCTTTAAGCGAAAGATAAGAGGCTCTCCATTTCTTCGTTTTCAGTTCTCCTCATCGTCTGGAAAAAGGTCGTGTAAACTCTGTGTCCCTTCTCCTTCTTTTTTTGGCTCGAAAAAAAGAGAATGAAAGAGAAAAAAAATTACATAAACACTGGCAAGAATTTTTTTTTTATATTTATTTTATATATTGAAGGAAAAAAAAATACTTTCTTTTCATTCTCTCTCTCTCTCTCTTTCTCTACCTGTATAGTTATGAATTAGAGTCGCGATTTTTGGATCTAAGCGCAAGGGTCCTGGCGAAACTCGTTTTCTAACCTGAAATTCAAGATACTGAAATCCATCATTAAACCAAATTGGTTTCGGTATTTGTTACTTTTTTATATTTTACATCTATATTCTTTTCTTTTTACTTTCTTCCATTCGTTTCTTTAATTTTCGCTCTTATTCAATTTACGAATTTTTGTTCTGCTGTCACGTAATTTAAAATTCAATTTCAATTTATTTTTCATTCAAAATATCTAACTAAGCCATGCTTTAATTTTAATTTAATTTAATTATAACATGTAATTGAATTTTACTTAATTTTGGTCTGATTTCAATTCCAACTCGATAATAAATTTTAAAAAAGTAGCAAAAAGTTGCTTTCAAACTAAAAAAAGTGGCTATCGAAAAATTAAACTTGACGACCAAAAACAGTCGTTTTAGAAACTTTACAAAACTGACAAAAATTCCATTCTATATTTTATAAAAATAATTTTATAAAAATTTTTAAATCATTAATTTCTTTCGACTAATTTTATGCATTTTATACTTTCTTACGAAGCTTTTACAAACTTTTTTTAAATAATTGAATTCTGTTTGGCAATGTTATGAAAATAGTGGATATTAAAAATAATTTAGGTGCGAAAAGTTTTTTTTGTTCTTGCAAACTATTTTACTAAAATTTTTTTTCAAAATAATTGATTTTTCAATTAAAAATTGAAATTTCAGAAATTAATTTTTTCAAAATAATTGAATTCTTGGGAACTATTTTATTAGATTTTTTTTAAATAATTGAATTTCCAAGAAAAAATTTATTACTTTTAAAAATAATTGAATTTCTGTGAAAAATTTAATATTTTTTGTAAATAATTGAATTTTTCCAAAGATTTTCAAAAAAAAAAAAATTTATAAACAATTGATTTTTTCTGGGAATTGAAATTAAATTTTTAAGAATTAAATAGCATTTTTTGATAAATTCGAATAAAATTGTATTAAAAATAATTAAAATCCTGTGATGAATCTTATTATTTATGAAGATAATTGAATAGTTTCAAAGAATTTTATTAAAATTTTCAAAAATAATTGAATTCCTGAGAAGAATTTTATTACTTATTAAAATAATAAAATTATTGCGAAAAATTTTATTAAAATGTTTAAAAAGAATTGATTTTTTAAATAAAAATTGAAATTTCAAAAATTTCAAAAATTAATTTTTTCAAAATAATCGAATTCTTGGGAATTATTTAATTATAGAATTTTTTAAAATAATTGAATTTCCAAGACAAAAAATTTATTACTTTTAAAAATAATTGAAATTCTGCGAAAAATTTATAAATAATTAATTTTTTCAAGGAATTGAAATTAAATTTTTAAAAATAATTACATATTTTGAGCAATTACTATAAAATTGTATTAAAAATAATTGAAATCCTACGATGAATTTTATTATTTATGATAATAATTGAATAGTTTCAAAACATTTTATTATATAATTTTCAAAAATAATTGAATACTTTCAAAGAATTTTATTAAAATATTCAAAAATAATTGAATTCTTGAGAAGAATTTTATTACTTATGAAAATAATTAAATTATTGCGAAAAATTTTATTAAATGTTTAAAAAGAATTTAACTTTTGTGAAAATTTTTTTTATTTGTGAAAATAATTGAATTTTTTGACTAATTAATTTAAAAAAGCATTAAAAATAATTTTAATTCTTGGATGAGTTTTTTTATTTAATGAAAATAATTTTTTTTTTGATTCAAATTTTATCAAAAATTTTTTTAAATATTAAATTTCCATGAAAAATTTTATTATTAGTGAAAGTAATTGAATTATTGTGAAGAATTGTATTGTTGAATATTTGATTTTTTGAAAATGATATTCTAAATTAATTGAATTTCCTTGGAAATTTTATTATTTAAGAAAATAATTGAATTTTGGATGTATTTTATCAACTTTTTTTTAAATAATTAAATTATTTTGTGAAATTTTATGAAAATAATTGATTTTTGGATGAATTTTATCAATTTTTTTTTTGTAAAGAATTGAATTATTTTGTGAAATTTTATAAAAATACTTAATATTAATAATAATTGAATTCCGAATATATTTTTTCAAAATAATTTAATCGTTTTAAAGAATTTGATTATAATTTTTGAAAAGCAACACTTTTGATTCGTTGTTTGAATTTCCTTGGAAATTTTATTATTTAAGAAAATAATTGAATTTTGGATGTATTTTATCAATTTTTTTTTTAAATAATTAAATTATTTTGTGAAATTTTATGAAAATAATTGATTTTTGGATGAATTTTATCAATTTTTTTTTTGTAAATAATTGAATTATTTTGTGAAATTTTATAAAAATACTTAATATTAATAATAATTGAATTCCGAATATATTTTTTCAAAATAATTGAATCGTTTTAAAGAATTTGATTATAATTTTTGAAAAGCAACACTTTTGATTCGTTGTTTGTCTTAATTTGATATCATCGGAAAATCTGTGATTGTTACACTTTCTGTAGTTAATTAGTTATTACAAATTTGAAAAAAATTATACAAAAAAAATACTCTCCTCTATCAAAAACTTTTATCTTCTTTTATAAAATTCGTAATAAAACTTAAATAAATCTTCCCCCGACAATATTTATTTTGATGATAAAAAAAAGTCCAAATTTTTTCTATATTTTATATGACAATATTAATTTCTGAAGGAATTATCGCAAATAGACGGGGCATACACACACACACACACACTACATTTAATAATAAATTGTCGATTCAGTGTATCGTTTCAATTCCATCATTGGCACATTAATTAGTTTTATCGGTTTTCCCTAATTTTCCATTAATCGACACGTCACTTCTTTCATATACTGTGTGTGTGTGTGTGTGTGTGCGTGCGGGTTTTGTATTTATCATTTCCCACCAAAATGGAGACAAAAATGATGATTTTGGTTAAAATGGTATTTTTAGAGGTCAAAAAATGACGAAGAGGGGAATCACGTAGAATAAATAGTGTGAATACCATTGTAGAAGAGGGAGGGGGTGAATGAGTGAAGGGGGGGGCAATGTTTTTGTCAGAGAAAGGTTTTGACCACGAGGCGCGCGACAATTGGCGAAGTTTCGCGAATCGCGCGTATATACGATAAAACAATAATTCTATAATTTATTCGAGGCGTTTCGAGCACACACAGTTGGCGTTAATATATCATCGGACGCATCTGCCCCCAACGACGCGTTTCAATATGTTCTCCGCGGTAACCATTTCTATATAAATATTCACCAGACTCACACACACATTTTTGTATAGAAAAATACACAGACATTTATATATATATATATATATATATATATATAGAGAGAGTAAAATCGCGTATTGCATATAGGAACGTTATAACGATATTTTTCCTCGACACATTTGCCCCCCCCTCTCTCTTCTCCTCTTCGCTCCCCACTCTTTCCTCCATTTAACGCTCTTTTCTCTTTTCGAGTAATATTCATCCCCCCCCTCTATATTCTGGACCACCATAGACCCCCCCCTCCTCTTTCTCTTTGGTATCGTAACTCTTCTCCCTCCTTTTTTTTCTGTGTCCCTTTTTTTTTTTGCTTTTTTTACGAGGACTCGACGATCGATTTCATTCACCCCACAGTTACCAATTTCATTATCGTCGATGCTTTAAATTGCAAGCGAAACGCCTCTGTCCGATATATATATATAAAATAAGGGTCGTATCACTCTCGCAGAATTTTGTCTTTCTTTGTTGGGAATATTGATGTCGAAGGGATAATACAAGTCTTTTGTGCGCTCTCTGTGCGCGAATTTAAGGGAGATTTTTTTCACTTTTCAAGTGTTTGCAATTTGGAAAAAAAATGCAGTTTTTGAGATTTTGTACAATTGGTAATTTTTTTCTAATTAGTTTTACAATTGGTGATTTTTTTCTAATTAGTTTCAAAGAATATTTTTTTAGCCAGCGGGAGAAATATAAACAAAATGTGAAATTCTAGTTTCTTTGGATTTGAAATTCGCGCCAAAAGTTTCGGTTATTCTCCGTTCAGATGGCATGAAAAATCACTCGCAAACGAGAATGAGTCGGCAAGGATATAAAAGGATCGACTCATTGAATTTTCAATTAACTTTACTTTACTTTACTGATTTCCATTGTTATTAATAATTAAAATTATATCACAAAATTTAGAATATTTATTATTTATCTATATCTATTAGAATAAAATTTTTTTAAAAAGAATTAAAATGATTTAAAGTTAAACAAAATCTTGATTAAATTCTACGCAAAAATTTAATTATTATTATAAATGATAAAATTTTGTCAGGGATTAAATTACTTTCATATCAATAATAAAATTCTTCCAAAAAAATGTTTAATTAAAAATAAAAAAAAAAAAAAATTCTGAATACAATTTTAATAAAACTTCTCTAAAGATTTCAAATTTACTTAGTCAAAAGTTTGGAGAAAAATTTTTTATTAAAACAATCAATTATTTTGAATGCAATTTTAATTAAATTCCTGGAAAGACATTAATTATTATTATCTTGAATTATGTAAAATTTTAAGCAATATAAAATTCTTTGCAAGAATTCAATTATTTTTGCACAAATAATATCATTTTTCAGCATGAATTGAATTTTTTGCGGAGAAATAATATAATTTTTCAGCATGAATTCAATTATTTATAAACATTTTTATAAAATTCTTCGACAAGCATTCAATTATGTTCACAAATAATGGAATTCATTGTTAAATTTTCATTATTTAGAAAATTTTTTAATTCTTCAAATTAAAATTAAAATTTTTAAATTTAAAAAAATTTTTTTTTTTTTAAATTTTAAATTTCAATTAAAATTGTATTTGTATCAACGTACTTTTCAATAATTGAATTTTTTCAAAGAATTTCATTAAAATTTTAAAAATAATAATTAATCTTATCGAGAATTTTGTTTAAAAAAATTGTATTAAAAATGATTGAATTTCTACGAAAAGTTTTACTAAAACTTCTAAAAATATTTGAATTTATGCGAAAAATTTAATATTTATGAAAATAATTGAATACTTGCCAAGAATTCTATTCAAATTTTTGAGAATAATTATTGAATGTCAGTGTGGCATTTCATTAAATTTTTTTTTTGAAAATAATTGATTTCCTAAAAAGTATTTTACTATTTATGAAAATAATTGAATTCTTGCGAACGATTTTATTAGAATTTTTTTAAATAATTGAATTTCCAAGAAAAAATTTATCACTTTTAAAAATAATTGAATTCTTGCGATGAATATTATTATTTATGAAAATAATTGAATTTTGCAAAGAATTTTATTAAAATGCCTCAAAATAATTGAATTTTTGTTAATAATTTTGTTATTTATCGACATAATTGAATTCTTTCGAAGAATTATTTATGTGAATAATTGAATTCATCTAAAGAATTTAAAAAAAAACATTTTTTCAAATAATTGACTTTTTCGAGAAATTGAAATTAAATTTTTAAAAATAATTAAATTTTTTGAGTAATTACTATAAAATTGTATTGAAAATAATTGAAATCCTGCGATGAATTTTATTATTTATGAAAGAAATTGAATAGTTTAAACAAATTTTATTAAAATTTTCAACAATAATTGAAATTCTACGAAAAATGTAATATTTATGAAAATAATTGAATACTCGTCAAGAATTTTATTAAAATTTTGGAAAATGTTAGAATTTCTGCGAATTTTTTAATATTCAAGAAAATAATTGAATACTTGCCAAGAATTTTATTAAAATTTTTGAAAATTATTGAATTTTTGCAAATTTTTCAATATTTATGGAAATAATTGAATACTTGCCAAGAATTTTATTAAAATTTTTGCGAAAATAATTAGATTTCTGCGAATTTTTTACAGGAATTGAATTATTTTTGAAAATTTTATGAATTATTAATTATTATTAACTATTTTTTCTAATAAAAATTGATTTTAAAATGAATTACAGTTAGAAATTGTAGATAATAATTAAATATTAAAAGCATTATAACATGAATTTTGAAAAATTGTTTAAAATTAAAATCTTTGTAAATCTGAATTTTTCATATTTTTAAGTAACAATTCTGTAGAAATAATTTTTTGGAAAAAGTTTATTTTTATTTTTTTTTAAAATTATTTAAAGTTTTTATTTTCTAATATATATTTAATTGAAGTTAAAATTTCATAAAATTAAATTTGAAAATTAAATTTGAAAATTCTCGAAGAACATTTTTAAAAAAATTATTAAAAATAATTGATTTAAAGAAGAATTTTCGTTATAATTCTAGAAAATAATAATTGAATTGAAAAGATTAAAATAATTTTGAAGAAGGAACAGTGACAATATCATAAAAAAATGATTTTATCACTCGGTCATAATTATTAACAATAAAATGAAGAAATGCTTCAGTTGAATCTGTGAAAATTTTTTTGATTTTTGAAAATAATTGAATTCTTCATAAGAATTTTGTAAACATTGTTTTAAATAATTGATTTTTTCAAAACAGAATAAATATTATGAAAATTTTATTTTTAATAATTGAATTCTTGTGGAAAACTTTATTTTTGAAAATAATTGAATTTTTCGATTAATTAATTTAAAATAGTATTAAAAATAATTGAAATTCTTCGATGACTTTTATTATTTTATGATAATAATTGAATTTCCATGGAAAATGTTATTATTAGTGAAAGTAATTGAATTATTGTGAAGAATTGTATAAAAATTTTGTTAAAAAATTGATTTTTTTTGAAAATACTATTTTAAATTAATAGCATTCCTGTGGAAATTTTATTATTTATGAAAATAATTGAATTTTAGATGAATTTTATTAATTTTCTTTTTAAATAATTGAATTCTTTTGCAAAATTTTATGAAAATAATTAAAAATAATTTTTTTTTTTTTAATTGAAAATAATTAAATTTCGAATATTTTTTGAAAATAATTGAATCGATAAGAATTTGATTATAATTTTTGAGAATAATTTTTTTGATATCGCAAAAAGCGATGATATTCGAAGTAAATAAATAATTTTGAAGTGCACGCAAATTATTACGATCTTTAGGAGCATTTAACCATGTTTTTTTTCTTTTTATTCCATTTGACCGTTTATATTATACATTTAGATAAATAAACTAATTGAAAAAATTGTGCCTTGGAAGGAGTGAAACATAAAAAAGAAGAGCGACTTGTAAGTCAAAAGAAGCGCGCGAGGGCGACGATGAAATACGGGGAACGTTGAACCCAATCAAGTGGCTGTCATAAATTTCCATCAAGCCGCACGAGGGACGTGCTAATAGCCGATACAAAATTGCGATTGTAAAAAGAACTCCAAGTCCTTTTTGGCTGCTACTTGCCGTATACGAGATTTGAACAGACACCTCTCGTGGAGAATTATCTCTCCCTCTCCCTCTCTCTCTTTCACTTTCTCTTTACCTTTTTCTCAAAGACCGATTGCCAATGAAACGTTAACAAAAAAAAAAAAAAGAGAAATATAAAAAAAAAAGAAGAGCACGAGAGATTCAAGGAGCTTCTATGATTTTAAACTTGTTTGGTCCTCTGATTGGAGCGCTCGTCGCGTCAGCCAATATGTACAAGACCACTTCGAAAGCACTACTAATTGCTCGGAAGCTCTGCACCTTTAATGAATCCGTCTTTTACGATTTTGAAGCGCGCTCATCTCCGCTTTTCTTATTTATTTACACATCTCATTTTTTTCCTCCTCCTCCTCCTTCTTCTCCTCATCGTCGCGTTTTTTTTTCTCATTAACGGAATTGATAATTACAGAAGATAATTCGCTTGCTTCTCTTCTATTTTTATTCATCAATTTTTTTTTTATTTTTTTCCACCTTTTTTTATTTACAATTATGAGTTTTCTTTTTTAGGATTTTATTTATTTTTTATTACTGTTTTTAATTAATTATAATAAGCCCTTAAAGTTCTGTTTTTTTAGATTTGTTTTTCAATGTTTCAGTTTTTATTCCAGTAAATTAAATTTTCAATTAAATTTTCGAAAAACTGAATTAATTTCAGATACTTTTCACTATTTTACATTTTTTTTTATTGAATTTAAATTTCGCGCGAAAATAATTCAGTAACTCACCGTCCAGATGGCGAGAAAATTCACTCGCATGCGAGATGAAGTTTTCATCATAGTACAAAATTATTATTGTTATTATACAATTTCCGAAATATTAAATTTAATTCTACTTTTGAAATAAATTTAATTTCCAATTAATATTATAATTTAATTTTAATTTCATATTATAATTTAATTTTAATTATAATTATAATAAAATTAATTAGAATAAAGAAAAAATTTAATTTTTTACAAATGACATCTTTTACTATATTAGAACAATCCAAAAAAGTTAAACATCTTTAAAAAAAAAAAAAAAAAAAAAATTTAATATTAAAAATGTATCTTAGGATAAATTTTCAGTTTTGTAGGTATTAAAAAAATATATTCAAAATAAGCATTAAATTTGGTATTAAAACAATAGATTTCCAAAGAAAAATAAAATTCAGTAAAAAGAGAAAAAAAAATAATTTGTTCGAAAATAAAGATTATTTATTTCACATAAGAAAAATTTATCGGTTTTTATTGTGCGCTCACGGGCAAATTGCACAATTTTTGTGTAAAATAAAATGAAAAAAAAGGAATACATAACTCAGTGGAAATATTGAAAATGTATTTTTAACTTCCTCGACTACACGTTATCGGTAAAACATATTGTACCAATATTAGCAACATTATTTCGCACCTTTGAAAGTTTACACTTAAATTCCGCGCACCGAGAAATCGAAACGAACAAAAAAAAACTCATTGATTGTATTGAAAAATTATATATATTCGTATTAAATCGTTTAGAAATATATTTTAAATGAACAATGAAAAAAAAAATTATTCAATAAAATCAATTTCAAAAATAGCAACAAATAATATTTTAATACCAAATATTAATAATAATAATAATTAACTATAATTATTTTATATTATAAGATTATTGTAAGAATATTGTTACTTTAACTTCATCAAAATTATTTTCATCACTTTAATTCAATTTATTTTATTTATTTTCTAGAATTTTAAATTATATTTTATGAAAATGATAATTGAATTTCTTAAAAAAAATTTATTAATTATTATTTATTTATTTATTTATATTTATTATTGATGAAAATAATTGAATTTCTGTGAAATTTTTATTATTTATGAAAATAATTAAATGTTTACATACAATTTTATTAAAATTTTTTTTAAATAATAATTTATTATTTATTATTTATTTATTTATATTTATTATTGATGAAAATAATTGAACTTCTGTGGAATTTTTATTATTTATGAAAATAATTAAATGTTTACATATAATATTATTAAAATTTTTTTTAAATAATTGAATTCTTTTTGCGAAATTTTATTAAAATAGTAGATATTGAAAATAATTGAAATTAGAAAAATGCATTTTATTGTTGAAAATAATTGAAATTTGGAGAAGAAATTTGTCATTTATAAAGATAATTGGAATGTTTACGAGAATTTTTTTCAAATTTTGAACATAGTTGAATTTTATAAGAAGAATTTTATTTATTTATTTTTTTTTTAAATAATAATAATAATAATAATAATAATAATAATAATAATAATAATAATAATAATAATAACCACTAAAATTTAAATTATAGAATAAAAAAACTTTTGAATAATTATGTATATTTTTTCTTTGTTTCAGGTGAGTGTTGACATTTTACAATATCGAACATCTCTTTGTAAGTTTAAAATACATTTTTCAAAAATATCTTATTACGAAAAACCTTTTATTTTTTGTCAATTTTTAACTGGTAAAATAGTTTAATTATTTCTAATAAGAAAAAATTAATTACAACTTTTTAAACAAAATCGTAAAAAAAACTAACGCTTTTTTAATTTCAATTGTTGAAATTGAAAATTTTTACTTTAAAATTTTATTAACAATAATTTTGTTTCTATGGTTTAGAAAAAATTTTTTTTAAATAACATTTTAAATAAAAAACAAAATTAAAATTAAACAAAAATTTTTAAAATTATATATTATTAAATTGGTTTAGAAAAAAATTTTTTTAAATAAAATTTCAAATTTAAAAAAGGAATTAAGAAGTTAGCCTCGCTCTTCAGCGCGCGAATTGTTACAAGAAATAATGATTATTTTTTAATAAAATGATTTCAAACATAACCATAATTTTAATTAAAACAATGTTAATAGTAATTATTAATAAAAGCCATTCTAGAAATAACAACAATATAAAATGTTAACAACAGTGTTAATAATAATAATAATAATAATAATTTTTAATTTTGTATTTGTATTCCGTGTCAATTTATAAATAATATTATTTCGATTATTTGAAAGTTTTTATTAATGATTATAAATTATTCATTATTATTATTTTAATAATTAATAATAAATATTTGATTATTAGAACAATAAATTACTTGAAATATTTGCAATTTATGTTAATTCAGTGATATTTACTGGAAAAATTAAATAAATTTAAAAAAACAAATTAAAAATTGAAAAAACAAATTAAAAATTAAAAAAAGAATTGAAATTTCGATGTAAATTGAAAATAAATCTTTCCTGAGCTTCGAGACTTGTATCAATAAAGAAAATCAGTGATAAATATTTTTTCTTTGAATTTATGTGAAAATAAGTCAATATTTGTCATGAAAAAAAAAATCAAGCTCAAGGGGAACGCCACCGGAGCGTTTGGAATTTAAAAAAAAAAAAATTTTTTTCCTTTTCTCTTTTACCCTCGGTGATTTTTACCCCTTTTCTCTATGTTTTATTATTTTTATTTTTTTTTCCTGTTAAGGGTTGTTTGGTAAAAAAAGGGGTGAGAGAGAGAGAGAGGGGGGATGGACGCACGATGGAAGAGAAAGGATCAGGTGTATATCAGGAGTGGCAACGTTATATAGAGCCGGTAGCAGGAAGATAAATATGGACCATTTTTTACGCGCTTTTCATACACGAACGAAAGGGGGCACACACCGTTCGGAGGGGGGTGAATACGGCCGGAAGTTTTTATAGTTATTATTTTTTTGTGTTTATCTCCGGCGCGTTTCGAATCGTAAATCCAAGAACGACGCGTCGTTATCCTCCGAATGGACCAGGTTCCTACCTTTCAACGACGATGACCGGACATTAAAAATTTCCTGATAAGGAGCGCTCTCTCGCGAAATTTCCCATTTCGAAGGTCGTATTATTCATATAAAGCGTCGTTACCTCTTAATAAAGTGATTTTTGTCGACTTTACATTCCTTCATGGAATCGTGAGTCTTGACACTTTTTTTTTTACTTTTATTTTTTATCACGAAAAAAAAAATTTTTTTTTATCTCGTTTGAAAAAAAAAATATAAATTCTATTATTATTATTGAAAATTATTTATATCATTAACACTATTTTTACTATTTTTATTAATATTAATTCTACTACTTTTATTATTATTTCTACTATTATTTTTATTATTTTTACTATTTTTATTATTTTTATTATTTTCATTATTATTATTATTATTATTATCATTATATTTTTTTTGAGAGAGAGAATTAAAAAACTATTCTCAAAAATTATAATCAAATTCTTAGCGATTCAATTATTTTCAAAAAATATTCGAAATTTAATTATTTTCAATTATTTTCATAAAATTTCGCAAAAGAATTCAATTATTTAAAAAAAAATTGATAAATTTCAATCAAAATTCAATTATTTTCATAAATAATAAAATATCCACAGGAATTCAATTAATTTAAAATAACATTTTCAAAAAAATTTTGAAAAAATCAATTATTTATAAAATTTTTATACCATTCTTCACAATAATTCAATTATTTTCACTAATAATAACATATTTCATGGAAATTTAATCATTTTCATCCTTTTAATTCAATTATTATTTTCTAGAATTATAACTAAAATTCTTCATTAAATCAATTATTCTTAATAATTTTTTTAAAGATGTTCTTCGAAAATTTTTAAATTTAATTTCCAAATTTAATTTTACGAAATTTAGATTATTAGGAAATTCTGCAATTTAATATATATTAAAAAATAAAAACTTGAAATAATTTCAAAAAAAAATTCAAATAAACTTTTTCAAAAAAAAATTATTTATATTTACAATTATTTATATCTACAATTTTTAACTGTAATTTATTTTTTAATAAATTTTTTGATTAGAAAGAATAATAATTAATAATTTATAAAATTTTCATAAATAATTAAATTCCTGTAAAAAATTCGCAGAAATTCAATTATTTTCAAAAATTTTAATAAAATTCTTGGCAAGTATTCAATTATTTTCATAAATAATAAAATTCTTCTCAGGAATTCAATTATTTTAAAAAATTTTAATAAAATTCTTGCCAAGTAATCAATTATTTTTATAAATGTTAAAAAATACGCAAAAATTCAATTATTTTCAAATATTTTATTAAAATTCTTGGCAAGTAATCAATTATTTTCATAAATATTAAAAAATTCGTAGAAATTCAATTATTTTCAAAAATTTTAATAAACTTCTTGGCAAGTAATCAATTATTTTTATAATTTGTTAAAAAATTCGCAAAAATTCAATTATTTTTATAAATATTAATAAATTCGCAGAAATTCAATTATTTTCATAATTGTTAAAAAATTCGCAGAAATTCAAATATTTTTAAAAATTTTAATAAAATTCTTTGGACGAATTCAATTTTTTACATAAATAATTCTTCGAAAGAATACAATTGTTTTTGAAAATTTTAATAAAATTCTTTAAAAGTATTCAATTATTTTTGAAAATTTTAATAAAATTCCTTGAAATTATTCAATTATTTTCATAAATAATAAAAGTCATCGCAGGATTTCAAGTATTTTTAATACAATTTTACAGGAATTGCTCAAAAAATGTAATAAAATTTAATTTCAATTCCTAGAAAAAATGAATTATTTAAAAAAAAATTTTTTTTTAATTCTTTGGAAGAATTTAATTATTTACTAAACAATTAAAATTTTTCACAGAAATTCAATTATTTTTAAGAGTAATAAATTTTTTCTTTGAAATTAAATTATTTAAAAAAATTCTAATAAAATCGTTCGCAAGAATTTAATTATTTTTATAAATAATAAAATGCTTTTTAGGAATTTAATTATTTTCAAAAAAAAAAAAATTAATAAAATACCTCACAGACATTTAATTATTCTCAAAAATTTGAATAGAATTCTTTGTAAAATTTAATTATTTTTTAAAAACTTTTCGCAATTCACCTATTTTCAATATCTACTATTTTCATAAAAAATTTCCAAACAGAATTTTTTTGTTTCAATATTTGAATTCAAAAATGCATTAAAAAATTTTGTTTATTTCCTTTTTTGCCTGTATATTAATTTGTGGAACTGAAACACAAAAAAGAAAAGAAATGTTTGTCATTTGATTTGAGGAAAAAATAAATAAAAAAATAAATTTTAATTGGCAAGCGCTGAATTTTTTTTTTTTTTCTTTTTGCTTTTTTCTCTCCCCGAAATTGATTGTAACAAGCTTTTGATTTCGCTATATATCAAAAATAATCTACGTCGAATAAAAAAGAGTAATGCATTTAGAATGAAGTTTTATAGTCTGATTAAAAAGCGTTTCAGTAGAATCAAACATAATTTGTCGTGAATAACATTTTCATTAGCTTAAATTAGATCAACTGAAAAATCATTCTGTGATGAAGGATATATATAGAAAAAATTTTTTGTGTTTTAAAGCGAAAGAGAGTTTTGTAAAATATTAGTGAAAAAAATATGAATTCATGTCAATTTTCTTTTTTTTTTTTTATTGATTTTCACCTTTATTGCATCATTATTGAATTTATTGAATATTTAATTTTTTTTCTATGCGGGTTAATCGCAATTTTTTTTATCTCCATGCGATTAAAATTCAATTAAGAAGAATAGAATTTATATTTTAGCTTTTGAAAAAAATTATTTTTCATTGAATTTGTTTTGTTAAAAAAAAATTGTTAATAAAATAATTTTTTAAATTTGTTTTCGAATATTGAGGAAAAAAATTGTTTTCGTCGGAAATGCAATAAAAATCAGAAGGCACATAAAAAAAAGGAGTAATCTCGTCCCGAAGACTAAAGTTTGTGATTAAAAAAAAAAAAAAAAAAAAAAAAAAAAAAAAAAAAATATATATATATACAGACGAAGAAAGGAGTTAGATTTTTTAGGATCTATTTTCTATCCTTTCTGTATATACATACACTAAACAAGAGCTGTTATTTCGTGTCAGGAATGTAAATATTTTTAATTTCCGCTTTACGAGATTTGCAGTAAAAAAAAATATTTAACGTAAATCACCCGCTTTCTCTCTCTCTCTCTCTCTCTCTTTTTTTTCTCGCATTTGATGTAACGTCGTTCTTTCCTCCCCCCCCCCCCTTCAACCTTATTCCATTTCTTCCATCGATTCATTACGTAATTTCATGAATTGCCTCACGGGCATTGGTAGAAATGCGCTGAAATAATTAAGCGTCGGTTATAAATTGTAAGTATATGTTGTTAAAATGGTGGATTGCGTGGGGAAGAAAAAAATATGTAGACTTTGTGGGATAAGTAACGAAAAAAGGGGGAAAAAAAGAAAGAAAAAAAAAGAAAAAGAAAGAAAGAAAAAGAAAGAAAAAAAAGAAAAAGAAAGAAAAAAAAGAATAAAAAAGAAAAGAAAAGAATAAAAAAGAAAAAAAAAGAAAAAAAGAGGAAAACAGGAAGAAAAAAGAGGAAAGAAGAAAAAAGAAAACACAGGAAAAAAGAAAAATGAGAAAAAAGGAAGAAAAATAACAAAAAAGAAATTGTTCTCGCCACCTACGTAACTATTGGTATACTCACCACCACAACCGCCAAATCCCCCTTCCCCCCTCCTTCCTCCCTCCCCTTTTTTTACCCCTGAAATCGAAATGAAAATGTAGCTGCAAGCATCCATAAAAACCTTTTTCTCCTCGGCAATTAGCAATAAAGTTTTCATCGTTTAATAAAGGCCGGTACAAATAAATGGGACGATAAAAAATCGGTATACAATGCCGGACCCAACTCGCAAATCTCGATTGGTGTGCGTAATATACAAATACACATTTATTCGTTTGTGTTTGTGTGGAAAATATCTGCTGCACTGTGCGTCATATATAGATATTTTTCTAGATCGGACTTTATGAGATTGTCAGCGAGAGAAAAAAAATCCCCCTTCCCTCCCCCCTCGACCCCACCCTCACTACTCAGTTTTGTGAAAGAGGGAGGAAAAAAAAAAAAAACTTTTGGAAGCCAATATGAAAAATGATAGTAACCATTTTGACAATACCAAATATAGTGCGTTGATATTATTATTGTTATATACCTTGTGTTTTTTTTTTTTTTTTTTTTTTTTTTTTTTTTTTTTTTTGAATGTTTAAAGAACAATTATTATTTTTATGTGTGTGGGTTGGAAAAAAAAATATTGCGAATCGATGAAACATGCGTTTTAATTTTCCCTAATGGAATTTTTATTTTATTATTATTCTTTTTTTTTTTTTGCACAATGGAGGAGTTAATGAAAGGCGGTGGTTCGGGGGCTCTGCTTTTCATTATTCCTGTGCTATTTATTACTGCGAAGAACATTTTTTTTTAATATTCTTTTTGCACTCTTTTTTTAATATTTTATTTATGATATTCATTATGTAAGTTTGTGAGAAAAATTCGTTTTTTATTGTTACTATATGGCAATTGTTTTAATTAAATTTTCCAAAAATTGTGATCTATAACGTTTTTTTTTTATTTAAAAATTTTTTTTTTTATTTAAAAAAAAACTTTTTTGATTTTTGATTGATTCATTTGTTATTACAATTCTCATTGTGATAAATAAGTACCTATTTTTGTTAAAATTGATTCTTTCTGTATGTTTTTAATTCTCTCTTGATAATAATTTTAATATTTTTAATAATAATGATAAATTATTTATCATATTTTATAAAAAATTTCTTATTTATAAAGCCATATACTTTAATTAATAAAGATCTTAAACTTCTTTGTTTGTCCTAACGGCCAAACAAATAAGTTTAAGATCTTTATTAATTAAAGTATATATATGTATAATTTTTTGTTATAATTTCTAATTATGTAAGAGTCATGGAAATTATTTTTGCTGCCATTTAGAAATGAAAGTAAAAAATAAAATAAAAATAATTGCAACAATAATTAAATTAATAATTAAAATAATAAAAATGGCAATTTTCAAAAGGATCCGCGCGCTCGCTCCAAAGTGAAATTGTTGAAATGACATTTGAATATTTTAAAGTAGGCTTGGCACCGGTTAGACGGAGATAAATACCTGAAAGCAATATTATTACAGAAACGTAATATCGAGTTTTGATATTTGTAGTTTAATGAAAAGGTTTTCTTTATATACTTGATTTAGAATGTTGAATTTTCGCATTGAGAGCGCGCGCGTTTCATCGATTTTCTCCATGTAGAGAACAAAGCGAGATATTTGAAACATCGTACATATATATTGTGTGTATAGAATATATTATACATTATATTATATATATTATTATTTTAAATTACCACTTTTCTACTCTCTAGATTTAAATATTCGTGATTTGACTTTTTTTCTTTCAAATTAGTAAATTTTATTCCAATTTTTACTCATTCAAATTAAATTAGTAGCAGTTTTTAGTAAATTAGTAGTAGGTTTTAGTAAATTATTAGTAGGGTTTAATTAGTTTTAGTAAATTAGTAAATTTTACTAATAAAAAATAAAAATATCAATTTCTACAAATTAGTAAAATTTACTAATTCAAAAGCAAAAAAAAAAAAATGGAATCTTTGTCGTACGTCCGTAATAGAGCATTGTGACATGGTCGAGTCGAATTGGTTGGCAGTCGTAGCCAGTAGTCCTGGTAATGATCCGTAACGGTACAATTCTACTCGCGAGCATAAGTAAATATAATTTACCAGTATATGCCCCATGTCGATCTCCTCCCGCCATATTCCACCTTTTATTTTTCTAACTATACGCGCGCTCTGCCTCATACCTCAAAAGTAAACCGCCACGACGATAGTAATAATACACCGTTATTGCCTGCGCCGCGCACTCTGAAACAAAAAAAAAAAAAATAAAAAAAAAATTGCCCAAAGGAAATACGTAGAAAGGAGGGAAAAATCAAACGAGCAAAAAAAAGGAGAGGGAGAGAGAGAGAGAGAAAATGAGAAATAAAAGAAGTGCTGTATAAAAATAAGCGCTTGCTACAATTGCCCGAGTTGAAATTGTCAAAAGCAATAAATGAGCTCTCTCTCTCTCTCTCTCTTGTATTAATGCGAGAAAGTGCAACTTCTCGCTCTCTTATCGTGAGAGTAATTTTAAAACCGAGAAAATGCCAATGAGTTTATTATGATAACGATACTGATTGACAATCCCTATTATCGAGGACTGAATTAATTGGCAAAGTTCTATTATTATTTCTATTACTATATACTAAAATTATATAATTTTTATATTATTTTTTTATATAAAATATTTATTATATTATAATAATAAATAAATAAATAAATAATAATAAATAAATAAATATTTTTTATATTTATTTTCTATATATTTTTCTATTAATTTAATTTAACTTTAATTTTAATTTTCTATTAATTTTAATTATTATAGTTAATTAATAATTTTATTTAACGATTTTATTTTAAGCTTTTATTTAATACATATATTTTTCTTTATTATTTAATAACATTTCTATTTTTATTTTCTTTAAGTTTATTTTTACATTTATTATTTATTTTTATATTATAATGTTTATTTCTATATTGTATATTTATCTCTATATATGTATAATAATTCTTATATAACATTCTTTTTATTAACATAATATTTTTATTTACATATACTGATATTTTTATTTATACACACTGTTACTTTCATTCCTATACATTATTTATAAATTTTATAAATTTTATAATTTTTATTTTTATAATGAACCGTTGGTATTTATATTTATATTGCATTATTGTTTTATTATTATAATTTTCCATTGAAATTATTTTTAAATTCATGTTTTTTGTATATATATATATAAAATTTTCATTGAATAAAATCTTATTGTGTCTATTTTCTGAATTCAACGTTTGAATTTATGAATTTTAATATTGGTATTATTATTTATTATTAACCATTAAAATTTAGATTATAGAATAAAAAAAAACTGTTGAATAATTATGTACATTTTTTCTTTGTTTCAGGTGAGTGTTGGCATTTTACAATATCGAGCATCTCTTTGTAAGTTTAAAATACATTTTTCAAAAATATCTTTTCACGAAAAACCTTTTATTTTTTTGTCAATTTTTCAACTGCTAAAATAGTTTAATTATTTCCAATAGAAAAAAAATTGATTACAAGTTTTTAACCCAAAAAAAAAACTAACGCCTTTTTAATTTCAAGTGTTGAAATTGAAAAATTTTATTGACAATAATTTTGTTTCTAGGCTAAAAAAAATTTTTTAATTTTTTAAAAACTAAAATTTCAAACAAAAAACAAAATTAGACAAAAATTTTTAAAGTTATATATTAATTAAATTATACTGAAAAAAATCCGAATTTTGGGTATTAATTTGATCTACTTTACTATCGATTTGATACTTTCCAGAAAACTTTAACTCAATTTATATTTTATAATAACAATATATATTGTTTTTTAATTGTCTTATTATTATTATTATATTTTTTGTTAATTTTTCTAGAATTGTTGAATTAATAATTAATTTCTATATTATCATTAATATTTTCATCTAATTAGTATCGAGTTTTTAAAAGAAATATTTCAAAAAAAAAAGAAACCATTTTTCAAATTAAATTATTCCCTCTTTTCCTTCTTCAATTTATAAATTAAAATTGTATTGAATTTCTAAATTATAAATTGAAAAAGAAGAAAATTGTATAGATAACTTATAAAATTGTATCATTGATAGAGAGGATAATAAAATTTTATATATAAAATATAGATTTTCCATATACCATTGAAAGAAATTGTCATCTTTAAGAGGTTTTTCTTCATAATAAAGAAAAAAGGGGTATATTATTATTATTTCCCTTCATATTCTTTGTCAAGTCATTGAAATGACTTTTTTTTCTCATTTATTTTTTATCAATCGGATAATGAACGTCCGATATATATTAAATTATTTATCCATCACTAAAAGAGTGTCTGGATTCATTGATTAGGTTTCACATCAATAACCTCGCGGATGCTATAGTCACCCTTTATATCTCCCTCCTCCTTCCCCCCCTATAGTCACTCTACCTTTTATTCTTTCACTTTTTTCTTATGAGCTCTCTTATATATTGAGAAAATTATTTAATCATTATTATATATACTATTGTATTTATTAAAAAATTCATTCAATTTAAATTGATTTAAATAATTAATGTTAATACTAAATAATTACAATATTTTCGATTGGAAAAGATTGTACTCATTAGCGTAGATGTAGGAACAAAAAATAAAATATTTAATATACATTAAATTTTTTTTGAATTAAATAAAAAATTTATCAATTTGTTTTTAAGGATTTGATTTTTTTTCTATTTTTTCCTTCTTTTATTATCGAATTTTTTTTTATTTACGATAAAAAAAAATTCTAAGAGATAAATATAAAACAATGAAAATATAAAAAAGAAATAACTAAAAATAAAGGAGAAATAAAAAAGTAAAAATAAAATTGTAAAAATAGAAAAGAAGAATAAAATGAAAATAAAAAAAAAGAATAAAATAAATATTAAGAAAATAAAAGGAGGATAAAATAAAAATAAATTAAGTAAAAAAAACCGTAGGAAATAAAAGTAAAAAAAAATAAAAGAAGAAAAAAATAAAATAAGAGACCGGATAAAATAAATATAAAAATAAAATGAAAATAAAATAAAAATAAAATAAAAATAAAATAAAAATAAAATAAAAATAAAATAAAAATAAAATAAAAATAAAATAAAAATAAAATAAACAGAATAAATGAGAATAAGAATAGAAAATTAAATAGAAAATAGGAATAGAATTAAAATAATATAAAAATAAAAAAATGAAATGAAAATAAAAATTTAATTTATAAATTGAAATAAATAAATACGAAAAATATTTATAAAGAAAATATGAAAAATACAAAAAGGTTTATAAAATAAAATAAAAAATAATACAGGAAATAAATAATACTTTGAAATAAAGAAATACAAAGAAATAGAAAGAAATAGAGACGAAAAAGAAAAAAAGAAAGAAAAGAAGAAAAATAAAAGAGAAACTAATGCAAATAGTAAATAGGAACTAAAATACAAATTGCAAAAAAGAAATAATGTCCGGATAAAAAAATACCCCTTAATAATAGTTGTAGGTTGAGAAAATTCTCTAGTTATTCACGCGCACACCTTTCCTCCCTCCTCCCTCCTCTCCCCGACTACCAGATTTTCTACCATTCCTCCCGCGCTTATGATAAAGGCTTCGCAGCCCTCTGGGCGCCAACAAATGTAAAGCGCAGAAGGAAACAAATGAAGGTAATCATTTTCCCCGCTAACAAGAGGTACAAAACCCCATGAAAAAAGGAAGGAGTATCATAAATATAGCCGTGTATCCTTTTCCATCTTCCTCCCTCAACCCCTCGAATAAGGGGACAGACAGAAATGCAGAGAAGCATCGTCTGATATAGCGTATAGGTAACCCTTTCTCTCTCTCTCTCTCTTTTTTCTTCTTTATTTTTTCGCCAAAGGGATCTTATCCCTCTCTCACTTTCTCTCTCAAGATCGTTTCACTCACAACGACGAGATAACCTTAGCGGATGGATTTCGCTGTTTTTATGTCCTTTACTTTACTCGAAACTTGGGGAATTTTTCTTTACTTTAATTTTTCTTAATTTTTCTTTTTCTTTACTTGGGATTTTTTATATTTTTGATTTTTTTCGTCCAAGATTGTAAAGTTTTTTTGCCACTTAAAAAAAATTATGACAATTTTTTTATTTTCATTTCTTTATAATATTCAATTTTACGAAATTTCAATTATTCGTAAATTTTTTAATTAAATAAATAATAGAAAATAGAAACAAAACATAAATATTAAAAAAAGTCAATTAAACTTTTTCAAAGAAATTAAATACAAACTTCAATTATTTTTTAAAATTCACGCTATATTATTGCTTTTAATATTCAATTATTATCTAAAATTTTAATTGAAATTCATTTTTATGAAATGAAAATAAATTTTTATTTGAAAATTCTACTAGAATTCAATTATTTAAATACAATTAAAATGCAAATAAATAATTTATTGAATAATTGAACGTTTCTTAAAATTCAATTCCCATAAAAATTCGTTTACCAACAAAATTTTCAAATAATTGAATTCTATCAACGAATTTTTAATAAAATTTTTCAGAATAATTACATTTTTCGACAAAATTCGATTAAAATTATATTAAAAATAAATAAAATAATTGAAATTCTGCATTGAATTTTATTATTTATGAAAATAATTGAATTCTTGCGAAGAATTTTATTAAAAATTTTCAAAAAAATAATTTAATTCTTGTAAAAAATTAACAGGAATTCAATTATTTTTAAAAATATTTAATAAAATTCTTCCCAAGAATTAAAAATAACAAAATTCTTGGCAGATCTTCAATTACTTTCAGAAATTTTAATAAAATTTTTCGCAAGAATTTAAAAATTTTCGTAAAATAATAAAAATCTTTGCAGAGATTCAATTATTTGTAAAAGTCTTAATAAAATTCTTCGCAAGAATTCAATTATTTTCAAAAATATTAGAATTTTAGCAGAAATTCAAACATTTTAAAAAGTTTTGATAAAATTTTTTTGGTAGAAATTTAATTATTTTTAAGACAATTTTAAAAAAGTGTCTCGATAAAATTTAATTATTCTAAAAATTTTAATTAATTAATGAAATTCTTCGAAAGAATTTAATTATTATAATCTAAGATTTTAACTGAAACCTATTTTTAAATCAATGTTTATGAGAAAATTCTGCGAGAATTCAATTATTTAAATACAAAAATAATTTATTGAATAATTGAATGTTTCTTGGAATTCAGTTCCTATTAAAAATTTTATCAACAAATTTTTAAATAATTAAATTCTTTGGACGAATTTTTTATAAAATTTTTGAAAATTTTTTCGAGGAATTCGATTAAAATTCTATTGAAAATAATTGAATTCACCTAAAGAGAATTTTATTACTTTTGAAAATAATTGAAATTTTGCAACGGATTTTATTAAAATTTTTAAAAATAATTGAATTTTGTCGAAGACAAAATTTATTTATTTATAAAGATAATTGAGATGTTGACAATTTTTTTTAGATTTTTTGAAAATAATTGAATTTCAGAGACAAATTTTAATATTTCTAAAGATAATTGAAATTTTTACGAGAATTTAAAAAAATTTTTTGAACATAATTGAATTTTTGCAAAGAATTTTATTACTTTTGAAAATAATTGAAATTTTGCAATGGATTTTATTAAAATTTTTAAAAATAATTGAATTCGTATAATAAATATTATTAATTATGAAAATAATTGAAATTTTTTAATGAATTTTATTAAAATTTTTGAAAATAATTGGATTTTGTCGAAGAATTTTGTTATTTATTTATAAAGATAATTAAGATGTTGACCATTTTTTTAGATTTTTTGAAAATAATTGAATTTCGGAGAAGAATTTTAATATTTCTAAAGATAATTGAAATTTTGACGAGAATTTTTTTAAATTTTTGAACACAATTGAATTTCTGCGAAGAATTTTATTACTTTTGAAAATAATTGAAATTTTGCAATGGATTTTATTAAAATTTTCGAAAATAATTAAATTCGTGTGATAAATATTATTAATTATGAAAATAATTGAAATTTTTTAATGAATTTTATGAAAAGTTTCGAAAATAATTGAATTTTGTCGAAGAATTTTTCTATTTTTTTATAAAGATAATTGAGATGTCAACATTTTAGATTTTTTTGAAAATAATTGAATTTCAGAAAAGAATTTTAGTATTTCTAAAGATAATTGAAATTTTGACAAGAATTTAAAAAATTTTTTTGAACATAATTGAATTTTTGCAAAGAATTTTATTACTTTTAAAAATAATAATTGACTTTCTGCAATCGTTTGTAATTTCTCTAAAATTCTCAAAATTATATCGTACAATTTACGAACTTTTCATCCTTTTTGAATGAAATTACGGACTTTGCGGACCTTTTTTTTTAAAAAAAAAAGGACTTTTACGGACTTGCTCTCTAAATTTGAATTAGTAAAAATGTTTACTAATTTGAATTAGTGACTGACTTTTTGCTTTTGAATTAGTAAATTTTACTAATAAATAGTTATTATTTATTTAGTTATTATTATTTATTTTACTAATTTATTAGTAAAGTTTACTAATTCAAAAGCAAAAAGTCAGTCACTAATTCAAATTAGTAAACATTTTTACTAATTCAAATTTAGAGAGTGAAGCAAAGTTACGGACTTTTTCAGGATTTACGGACCTACTTATGAATAGTTATTAATTATATTATTATATTCGTGCTTGAAAATTATTTAATTTATAAGAATTTTGTGTCCAAAAATAATTTAGTTAAGGATTGAAATTAGAGATTGATTTCTGCATTTGCGCCAATATTATACCGATAAGAGAAAGAGAAAGAGAGAGAGAGAGAGAGAGAGAGAGAGAAAATCGACCCAATATTTAGCAGAATTTCAAATAGAAAAACCATTAGAAGAGTGCGTCTTTTTTAAAATACCTCTATTTTTCGACCTAGAATCGCAATTTTCTGGTTCCATTATAAACATCCACTGATGTACACACATATTTTTCTCCACACTTCTCGTTTATTCGTATATATATAGTTTCTATTTTCTACCTGTAAAAACCCTCATTTTTTTCAGTCAACACACCCACCACCCTTTATCTCTCGCCTATTCTCTCGATTATTCGTTACCTCGCGGATATGTACGTATTCTTCCTCGCAGCATTTTTTCACACAGCAATTAGTGTTGACTAGCTGTCGAGTAATGTGTGCATATAAATATCCGCGGATAACTAGCTGCTCGATTGGCGGTCTCGCAATTTTTTTTTTCTTCTTTTTTTTTGTTAACTTGGCATTCAGGCCCGTTTTTCAATCCGCTTGTATGTCGTGTGTACGGATTCGTATCTGTCATCGACGATCCCTCGACCCTTGCGTATTTTTTTTTTTTTTTTTTTTTTTTTTATGAAATCATTGTTTCGGATGACAATACACCGGGATGAGCAGAATACAATGACTTCATCGGGTGGGTATAGGAAAGGGGGGGGGGTGGAGGTAGTGTGGTGTACGCCCGCCGGTATAAGGGTTCAGTGGAAAAAGAGTTGGGAGGGAGAAGGATGGATTTTGCTCGTTCTCTTATTCATTCGGTCTTTGTGATGACTGTCGATGAAATGATGACATATTTTTCCGGTTTTTCACCCGCGGCATGCCTCGCGGCTTACCATCCCCTCCCCACCCCTACTCTTTACATATTTTCACCCACACACACACACATATATATATGTCAGTCTTGCAAATATCGTTCGTTATTCTATGAGAGGATAACATATGTCTCTTTTCTCTTTCTCTTATTCTTTGCCTTGTAACAAAACTGATCTTTTTATTCTCATTCCAATCATTGCTTTTCTTTCTTTATTTTTGTTACTATAATCTTTTTTGTTTGGTAAATCTTTCCTTGTATAACAGAAATTAACCTTTTATTCTCTTTTCAATTATTTTTTTTCCCCCTTTTTTAGTTACTACTTTTTCATTTCGAAAATTATTCTATAAACTATTTTCAAAAATTTTCCGAAAATCAATTATTTTCAATATTATTATTATTATTATAATCTTAATAAAATTTTTGAAAAGAATTAAATTCTTTACCTGCAAACAAAATTTGAATAAAATTCATCAAAATTTCAATTATTTTTAATACAATTTTGAAAACTATCACTAAATCACTAAATAATTCAATTTTTTTCCAAAATATTAATAAAAGAAAAATTAAAGCAATCGATATTTGAAGAATTTGAAGAAATATTGTAAAAATTTGAAGATTTTTTGAAAATTTTGCAAAGGCTGCTATCAAGTAATAATGAAAATATTTTTAAACATTTAAATAATATAAATAAACCATGTTACTGTTCCATTTATTATTTTGCAAATTAAAAAATTTTATATTTTCAAATATAAACATTAATTTTTGAATAATTTTAGATTAAAAATTTCTAAAATTCACTTATTAACTACATAATTATTCTTGTTTATTTATTTTCAAAAATAATAATAATAACATTTTTCCCAAGAATTAAATTATTTAAAAAAATTTTTAATGATAAAAATTAAGTTATTTTCAAAAATTTTTAATAAAACATTATTTGGAAAAATTCATTTATTTAAAACAGTAAAATTTATCACAGGAATTTAATTATTTTCAAAACAATTTTAATTTTAGAAAAAATTATAACCAAAATCTCAAGAATTTTTTTTTCACTAGTTTAAAGATTTTTGAATTTTTTTTTAGATTTGAGGCTACTTTTTTCTTTTTTTTTTTGCCAATTTGCATTACTTTAAATTCGCTAATTGATAAAATAAAGAATTATTCTAAAAATTTTTAATAAAATTCTTTGAAAGGATTATATTATTTTCGAAAATTTTCCGATATTCAATAATTATTTTCAATATTTACCATCTTAAGAAAATTTCTCAAAAAAATTCATTTCTTTTCTTAAACAAAATTTGGATGAAATTCATCAGAAACATACTCAATTATTTTTAATACCATTTTAAATACTATCACTAAATAATTCAATTTTTCCAAAATATTAACAAAAATCTTTGTAAGAATTCAATTATTTACAATTTTTATATAAAATTTATAAAATTAAATTATTTTCAAATTTAAAAAAAAATTCTTTGCAAAAATTCAATTATTTTTATAACAAATTGAATTCTTCGCTGAAATTAAATTGTTTTCACAAATAGTACAATTTGTACGGAAATTAAATTATTTAAATCAATTTTAATAAAATTCATCTTTAGAATGCAATTATTTTCAAAAATTTTAATAAAATACTTATCAGGAAATTCAACGTATCAGAAATTTAACTATTTTTAAAAATTTCAATAAAATTCGGTCCAAGAATTCAATTATTTTCATAATTAATAAAAATGTTCGCAGGATTTCAATTTATTTTAAAAATAATTTTTAAAAAATTCCTTTAAATAATTCAATTATTTACAATTTTCATACAATTTTTATAAAATTATTTCTCTAAATTATGATTTTTTAGAAATAAGTAAATTTTAAATGGTTTTTAAATTGAAATATTTGAAAATTTTAATTGTTGTAAAACTAATAATAAATTTTTATTTTAAAAATTTATTATTTTATTATTTTTTCCAAAAATTATTAGTTTTTAAGAATTTTATTTAAAAATATCAACAAAGAGATGATTGAATTTAGAAAGGATTAAAGTTGTAATTTGTAGAAATAGAAATTCATTAAAAATATTTTAATTCCTGTATAAACAAGTATTTAAATAGTTATTTAATAAAGATTATTATATTTATTATTCAAGTTTTGAATGTAATTTAATTTGGAAATTATGAAAAAAAATTAGTCTTTTGAAGAATTGTAATTAAAATTTTTTCAAATTAGATAAAATAATTTAAAAAGATTATTTTCTAATTATTTGGAAATGTTAAATTTAATTGAAATAAATTTTATGATTTAAAGAATATTATTTATTTAGGTACATATTTAAAAATTACTTTTGAAATATAATTATATTTTTGAGGAATTTTACATTAAAATTTCGAAAATAATTGAATTTTGCAAAAATTTAGAATTGAAGTTATTTTAATTTAAAAAAAATGTTTTGTTAAAGGAAAATTTTGTTAAATTTTGTTAAAATTTTTAATTTTTTAAAATTTTGTTAAATTTTGTTAAAATTTTTAATTTTTTAAAATTTTGTTAAATGTAAATTTACGAAATTAGAACTTTGAATAAATGCAAAATCGTCTTTACAGATTTTTGGCCTTATGGAAATTTAATTTAATAAAAATAGATTTTATAAGGTTTTTGTTAAATTCAAAAAATTCAACTTCATTTCAAACGGAATATTTTCTAATTTCTACTCATTAAATTTTGGTTAAAAAAAAATTCTGTTAAGCAGAAATTTACTAATTAATAATTCCACTGATTAAAAAATTGATTAATTAAAAATTCTACTCACTAAAAGTTGACAAAAAATTCCACTGATTTTTTCTCAAAATATAAAATTATCGTATTAAATTCCCAAAGTAGAAAATAATACTAAAAATTGTAAAAAAAAGACTCCCTGACAAAAAGAAACGAGAAACGCATATAGACAAAAAAAAAGTTATGATACTAGGGAGTGGAATAGTTGATAAAAAAAAAAAAAAAAAAAAAAAAAAAAGAAAAAAATGGCAAGGGATGTAGGAAAAGCATCAGAATGAGGTGGAGAGAAAAAGTGATATATAAAGGGGTGAGAGGGAAAAAAAAGGGAAAAACGAAAGGTGGAAATGGGGGAGAAATTCCCTCTCTTGATTCCTTTCATGGTTGTGAGGTCTCTTTCTCTTTTCTACACTTCCGTGTTATCGAGTCATTACTCTCTGCATGCTTATTGTTTCGCACAAGTTCCCCCCGTTAGAAACCCCCTCCCCCCCTTTTTTCCCCCACCCCTTTCATAGTCTCATCTCTTTTCATTTCTTTCTTTTTTTCCTTTCCTTTTTTTTCTGCCTTCTTTTTTACTTGGAGTTCGTTCTCTTTCCCTGCCTCTCGTCTCGTCTTTGTTTCACTTGGCGGGAAGATTAGCAATAAAATGTGTTCAAGTACGTCGACCCGCGTGGTATCGGGTCGTTTTTTTTTTGTTTTTTTTTTTCTTGTTCTTGTTCTTCTTCTCTATGTTTGGGTGATGTATTATTACTATTATGAGCCAGTTTAGTTGCGTTTATTTTTAGAGCGAGATTAATGTTTGTATTCAATTCATCCTTCCTTGGTTTATATAGTCTTTTGAGCTTTTACATTTCTTTTCTTTCAGTGATGATATAATATGGTATATAACAAAACATGAAATCGTCAGGTTTTGAATTATATGTTTAAGGAATTTTTTTTCCTCTTCTTTCATTTCTCCATTTTATTTTCAATTATTTTTTTTTTACTTAAAATAATTGTACCTTATTTGCAATGGAAACATTATTATAATAAAGTTTATTTAAAATTATGATAATAATTTTTCGGAATAATAATTTTTAAGTAATAAAAAAAATTAAATAATAATAATTATTATTATTAAAAATTTTTTTAATAATTATTAATAATAATTATACTAATTATGTAATTATATTAATTAACTATTAATATAATAATTAACTATAATATATTAACTGTAATACTCATTTTTAGTAAAAAATAATGTTCAGTAATAATAATTTTTATTGAAAATAATTTTCAGTCGTCATAATTATTAGAAAAACTATTTTTAGTCACAATACTATTAGAATAATAATTTTAGCAAAAATTATTAGTAAAAATAATTTTTATTCATAATTATACTGTTGGTAATAAATATTATTACTAAAAACGATATTTACTAAAATTATAATTACCAACAGTAATTATTAATAAAAATTTTTTTTACTAATGATTATTGTTACTAAAAAATAATTTTTACTGATAGTAAAATAAAAATTGTTACTAATAGTTATTATTAGCAGTAAATTTTAGTAATTATAATTGTTAATTACATAAATTGTTGGTAAAAATAACTTTTAGTATTAAATACCAATTTGTAATAAAGATTTTTCGTGATATTAAATTTTAGAATTTTACTAATAACAATTTTTAATAACAATAATTTTTGATAAAACTTGAAAAGTTAATATTTAAAAAAATAATTAAAAAATAATAGTTTAAAAATAGTAACAATTAAAAAAAATAATTTAAAAAAATAATTTAAAAAAATAATTTAAAAATAATTTAAAAGAATAATTTAAAAGAATAAATTAAAAAAATAATTTAAAAAAATAATTAAAAAAAATAATTTTAAAGAAATAATTTTCAAAAATAATTTAAAAATAATTTAAAAGAATAATTTTAAAAAATAATTTAAAAAAAATAATTTTAAAAAAATAATTTTAAAAAAATAATTTAAAAAAATAATTTAAAAAAATAATTTAAAGAAATAATTAAAAAAAAAAGTAATAAATTGTTAAAAATAATAATAATTAGAGAAAAATAATAATGATGTTTTATACGTGATGAAGATATTAATTGTCAGAGTTTGTGATTACGTTATTGTAACGAACTTTTAAATCGCGACGAGATGTTAAAGTAAATAATTGAATGGAATATAAAACGTCGTTAATTAAGAAGTTGGCACTTTTTCTCACGAGGTTTTTTTTTTCGTAGTTTTAAGAGAATAAGGTGGTTACATCATTTTCACATTATACTTAACGTCACATCCGCTTTCAGTTAAAGAATCAGTAAAATTCAAATCATTAAAAACCTTACAAAAGCTATTTATTACATACGTATATCCTCTCCTCTCTTTTTATTCAATTCTATTTCTAATTTAAATATACAAAAAATTATTTCTTTTTTTTTAAAGAAAGTTTTATATTTTTTTATTCTGTTGTACTTTTTTTGAAAATAATTTAAAAAAATTTTTTTTATTTAAAGGGAAATAATTTTTTTAAATAATTTATTAGTCTGATTGACTAATAAATTATTTATGCAACAAAAATTAAATTTTTCTTTTTCCCTGACTCTTTAAATCAATTTATTATTTATGACAGTTTATAAAAATAATTAATCGTTTGCGTATAGAATTTTATTTTTGAAAATAATTGAATTTCTGCAATCATTTGTAACTTTTTCAAAATTCAATTCTTTTAAGTGTTTTTAACTGGAATTCTTTTATGAATCTATTATTTTTAATAACTAATTCAATATTTATTAAAAAAATTTAACTAATTTCCGAAGAATTTGAATTATATATTAAAATTTTTCAAAAATATTTAAGTTCTTTAAAATTTCTAAAAAAAAAAAATTTATTGAAAATTGAAATTTCCAAAAATTTCTAATTAAAACTTTTGAAGTTCAACTATTTATGAAAATTTTAAACGCAACTCTCATAAAATTCAATTTATTTTGAACAATAAATTTTTCATGCATTAACATAAAGCGAGTTGTTGAGTGTAAATAATTAATAAATAAATAATTAATTTATTATTTATTAATAATTTAATTTAATTAATTAATTTATTTATATAATATTTTGAAAACAAATTTTTAAAAAACGGAAAAATTGAAAAGCAATCCAAATACAGTAGAATGTATAATATTAAAATAGAAAAAAAGAGGAAGTTTATGAAAAATTTTTTTTCTTTTTTTTTGAAATTTAAGTGAAGAGTTGATGTGTCACTTGAGAGGAAAACTAGACACTTTACATGTCGTGACACTGGGTTAACAATAAGGACACGTTGGAAAAGCTAGGGGCGTTTTTCGGCGTTCGTGTGGCCGTATGCAACAGGTTATAGTTTTTGGCACACACCTCTGCCTCCTCGGTCCTCTTTCGCTCTCATTCTCTCCTCTCTCATGCACACATATTTACACGCTCGAAACTCTCGTCCTCTCTCTTCTTCTCGTACTCTCTTTATCCGCTGTCATTCCAGAGTATTTTACCCGGTTTCCCATTCCTCCCCTTTATCCGATTGCAAATTCTCGCGAAACATCGCCACCGACCAAAGGGCGAAAAATCGCAGCCAAAGCACTTTGAAGCTCAAACGAAACTTTCACCCTCGACACCATTGAATCTGCTCTTTCTGACACGTACACATATATACACACAATTTCCAGATATTTTACTCTCTTTTCCTTTTCTTTCTTTTATTAAAATTTTTTTTTCTCATTTTAGTCACTTTCTTTTTCTCTTTTATTTTTTTTTTCTTTTTGCCTTTTTCCTCTTTTTTTTACTTTTTTTTCTCTTTTCTATTTTTTTTTACTTTTTTTTTCTCTTTTCTATTTTTTTTTACGTTTACTCTCGTCACGTTTCTTCCATAGTACTCACGCGCCCTTGATAAAACATTGTCTTGAAGAGGAAAAAATTAATTTGACTTTTGGAATAGAAAGAGAGCTCTGGGGGAGGGGGGATAAAAATATGAGAACAATTAAAGAGTAAGAGAGGGGGGAAATTGTTTCGAATGTGACGTGAAAATTATTGCCGCGACTCGAAATGACAGAATACAAATTCACGTGTAATTGCGAAATTCCAGAAAGAGTATTTAGCAAGAAAAATAATTTCAATTGACGTAAATTTCTCTAAATATTGTACTGTCTCGTCCCTCGCTCTCTCTCTCTCTTGTCTCTTTTTTAATTTAAAAAAAAATTTTTTTCTCTTTTGAATTAAGGGCATTTTTTTTTACTATTAAGAAAAATTAGTTGAAGAAAAAAGTTTTAATTAAATTTTTCAAATTAACAAAAAAAAAAACAATAGTTTTCATTAATAGAATATTTAGTTTGAAATTAATTGTTATTGTTAATATTATTATTATTGTTCACTTTTAATAAAGAGAAGTATTTTTAATACAATTTTAATTGAATTCCTCGAAAAATGTAATTATTCTTAATAATTTTATTAAAATTCGTACGAAATAGAAACTCAAAAAAAATTTATTTACAAATTTCTCTAATTGTAAAATTATTTGAAAACAACAATGACTTCTTTTTTAAATAAATATTTAATCATTATTATTATTCCATAGGTATTAAGAATCAACAACTAATAAGAATATTATTATAAAACATGAAGAGAACAATCACTTCATGTTTTATAATAATTTAAATTTCCATAAAATTTTTTAGAAAAAAATTAAATTAATTACAAAAATTTTAATAAAATTCTCTGCAAGAATTCAATTACTTTTACAAGTAATAGAATTTTTTACGTGAATTCAATTATTTAAAAAAATGTAATAAAATTCGTTGTGTAAGAATTCAATTATTTTCATAAATAAAAAATTTCTTCACATTTCAATTATTTAAAAAAAAATTTAATAAAATTCGATGGAAGAATTCAATTATTTTCATAAATAGTAAAATTTTATGAACAATTTCTCCCAAGTTTTTAAAATAATCGTGTTTGCTAATAATTGAAATTAAACATTTAATTATTGAGTTTTATTAAAAATTTTAGAAAATAATTGAATTCTATTGATATTTTTTATAACAAATTAAGAAAAAAATCGAATTCTTTCGTGAAATTTTTTTGTTTTAAATAATTGGATCTTTGCAAAGAATTTTACTATTTAAAAATATACCTAATTAAATATTGTTTTGAAGGATTTATTAAAAGTTTAGAAAATAATTGAATTTATTCGAAATGTATTACAAATTTAAAAAAAAAATTGAATTCTTTCGTTTTAATCGTCTGTCAGCACTGTATGGAAGAATTTAATTATTTAAAAATTTGTTGATAAAATTCTTTATCAAAACTCAGTTTTTAGGAACATTGAATGATTTATTTTTGTATTTAAATAATTGAATTCTCGTGGAAATTTCTAATAAAAAATTGATTTAAAAATTGTATTTCAGTTAAAATTATAGATAATAATTGAAAAATAAAAGTATATTATAGCATGAATTTTTTTTCGTTATAAATAATTGAATTTTGAAAAGGTTTCAAACTAAAATCTTCGAAAATCCGTATTTTTCATACGTTTATAGTTATAAAAATTTTGTAAAAGTAATTTTTTTTTGAAAAAGTTTAATTGAATTTTAATCATCTAACAGCACTGATTAATATTATTTTTGATTAATAATATTTTTAGTTAATAATGTTTTTAGTTAATATTTTAAGTTAATATTTTTAGTTAATATTTTTAGTTAATATTTTAAATGAATATTTTTATTTAATAAAATAATTAAAATAATAAAAAATAAGAAAATAAAAAATAAAAATAATTTTATGGAATAAAATTTGTATATTTTTAGTTAAAAATACTTTTAACTAATAATATTTTTAGTTAATAGTATTTTTAGCGAATAATATTTTAACTTCCTAATATTTTTTGCCAATAATATTTTTAGTTGATAATATTTTTAAGTATAAAAATTATTATAGTAAAAATTACTTTTATTTAAGGAACGTTTCACGTAATAATTATTGTAAAGAAAAAAAACGTTTGATTAAGAGAAATTGTAATTAATAGTATTTTTAATTAATAATATTTTGAGCTATTATTATTTTGAGTTATTCATATTTTCGGTTAATAATTTTTTCCGTTAATATTTTTTTTAGTTAATAATAGTTAGGTACTAATATTTAGTTACTAATATTTTTATACACTAATATTTTCAACGATAAACATTATTTTTAAAAAATTACTTTTAAAAAATTACTTTTGAAAAATTACTTTTAAAAAATTACTTTTGAAAAATTACTTTTAAAAAATTACTTTTGAATAATAGAAGTTTTAATTCATAGTATTCTCTAATTGGTAGTAATTTTACCAAGAGATTAGTTTCAATTAAAAGGTATTTTTATAGTATTTAATTAAAAACTAGTTTTAGTAAAGAGTATATAGTTTTAATTAAAAAGCAGTTTTAGTAAAGAGTACCTATAGTTTTAATTAAAAAGTAATTTCCATAAAGAGTATAGTTTTTAATTAAAAATTAATTTTTAAAAAGAGGAAAAATGAAAAACCATTTTTTTCTCTCTCTTAACAAATAAAATAATGAAAAATACAGTACTTTTGTTCTCCTTATATTTAGAAAGTAAAAAAGAATCTTATAACTGTTTTAATATACTCTCGATCGATTATTTTATTTCATTAATGTTGAATATCGCTCTTTCTAGAGAGGAAGTACATATGTACGACGTGGAACCTATAGAATGCAGTAAATGCCTGCTCACACATTTAAATATTAATCTAAAGCAATGTGAAATTACGCTAACTTGAAACTATGTTTGCTGTGTTACTTTGAATTTTTTATAACAGTCTTTGGTATTCGCGGAAATATTGTAGATACGATATCATTCTCATTTTATCGTGTCAAGTTTAACAATAAAAAGTTTATAATTTCCCTTTAATTTCAACTTATTATATTTTCTTATTTTGTGCGCTGAAAATGAGAAAATTCCCCTCTTTACTACTGTCATCTTTAGCATCATTATTATTAATTTTATTATTAATTCTAAATTATAATATTTAGTCTAATAATAAAAATTATTATTAATATTAATATTATTTATTACTATCATTAGTATTATATTATTACTATTACTAACTGAAACAAGATTCGCTAATAATTTCTAGCTGTTCCAGGTTAATTTTTTTTTCGTGTAATAATAATATAATTAAAATTAAAAGGAAATATTTAATATTTATTTATTTTTATAATTTTTATTCGAAATATTTTTAAATATTACCCATTTTAACTGTTTATAAAAATAATATAAATATTACAGATAAAAATTAATTTCAGTAAAAATATCACTAGGTAATTATCTATTGTTCATTCAATTATTAATAACACTGGAAAATGCGGAAAAAAAATGTTAACAAAGTAGAATCAAAATTATTTAAACTTACAGAAGTTTATAATTATCATTAAAAACTTGAAAACTAGAAATTAATACTTTATCAAAGTGAAACTTAAAGGTTAAACGTAAACTTGAAACAAAAAGTTGAACTTACAATTTACAATTAATAAATAATCAAAGTCATTTGAATAAGTTGTTTCTTTTTTCGTTATAAATATAAACTTGAAAAAGTTTTAAATAAAAATTATAGAAAAAAAAGGGTGGCGGCGACCTGACGGGAAGAGATAATTACTATTAGAGAGATGTCTACCTTGCGCGCATATCTTAATATGTTTACTTGTAAATAATTATTATTTATTTTTTCTTTTTGCTTTCTTTTACAATGGGATTACATCTATCATTATATTCGCATATAATAAGCGAGCGATTTTCTATATAAATATGTGAGCATGCGTAGTGCACGCAATACACGTCACGCATATACGTCATGTTTCTCTCTCTCTCTCTCATTTTTTTTTCTCTCAAACACACCTACACACAACATATTTCATATTTAATAAACAGATAAAAACAAAATCGAGGTCAGATGCAAAAATAATTATATGTCACTCAAACATATTCAATCTAATTAAATCTTTTGTTTTCTATCTCAATAACGTCCCTCAAAAAATTACACAATATTAAAATTACTCCTCGCTTTTATTTTCTGTGTATTTTTTTTTTATCATTAATTTATTTATTTACTCGTTGTTTCTACATTAATTGTAATTTTTGCAATTTTGCATATTAAATAAGAGTTTAATAATTTATATTTGTAGTTTTTTGTAATTTTTTTCTGAAAAAAAAAAACTGATTAACTCATTTGTTGTCAAATTAATATTTATGTCAAATAATATTTGTATCAAATAATATTTATATCAAATAATTTTTTGTAGGTGGTCACTTTTAATTCCTTTTGTTTAATTTTTGTTACTTTTTCTAATCCTTTTTGTCTAAAAAAAAACAGCGATTTCTACCGAAATTTGTTTTCGAAAAAAAGTATTTTCTGACAAGTTTTGATTTGTAACAAATGTTTTTCTAAAAAGTTATGATTTCTAATATTTATTTTCCTATTTTTGTAAAATTCCGTAATTTTGATAAAAGTTGGAAAAAATTGTTAATGAATTAAAATTAGGAAATAGGAACTATTTTGCATATTTTCTGTTTTTCAATCAAAATTCTGTTTACAAAATTATAGGTAAGTTTCTTTTTGAAAAAGTAGAGAAAATTTTTATCAAATTTACTATTTCTTATCACAATTCGTTAACAAAATTCTGTTCTTCTTTGAAAAAAAAATAATAATTTGCATCAATTTTTATACAAAAATTTCCAAAATTAATTTATTTGTAAAACATTTTTTCTTAGAAAATTTTAAATATCTTTAAGAAAAAAAATCACAATAATTTCTATTTTTTTATTACGATTTTTAACTAGATTATTTTTAAATTTTGTTTAAAAAAATTAGCATAATTTCTATTTTTTGTTATAATTTTTTTTAACGAATACTCAAGTATTTTTTTAAAGAATTAAATTAAAGTAAAAAATTTCAATTACAAAAATTGAATATTGTTAGAAAAAAATCATTTTTGAAAATTTATTAGAAAAAGAAATTTTTAGAAAATCACCTTCAATTAGAAATTTTTTTTTAAAAATTCACCTTTATTAGAAAAACATTTTTTAGAAAAACTGTACCCTGTTTGACTGATCTAAATTTATGCAAATTTTTCTCTTCTTTATTTATAAAAAATAGAAAATTTGTTTAAAAATTATGATTAAAAAATATTAAATAAATATCCATTTTATGCATAATTTTTATTTCTCAATAACAAACAAAACAAAGTTTTAACAAAGTTTGTTCACAAACTCATTCTTTTATTTTGGGGAAAAAACATTTTCAATTTTCATAAGGGAATAATTTACATTATTTCAATTTTTTAATTACAATTGTTTTCATAAAATTCAAAGTTTTTTTTAAAAAATAAACGAAACAAATGTTTATAAATTCTATTTGTCAATTACAAATTTTCATTAAAAAGGAAAATTTTTAAATTTTTAGAAAATAAAGGAAAAAATTTTACTAAAAAAAAAAATGTTCCGTTACATTTTTACAAATTTTTTTAATTGTAAAATTATTCGAAAACATCAATAATTTCTTTTTTAAATAAATATTTAATTATTATTATTTTTCCACAGGAATTAAGAAATTCAAAAATTTCAAATTCTAACCTTTTTGAAAAAAAAATTCCTGTGAAATTTTTAATATTTTTGATAATAATTAAATGTTTGTGTACTATTTTATTAATTTTTTTTTAAATAATTGAAATTTTCTCGGAAAATGTTATTAAAATAGTAGATATTGAACAATAATTGAAATTAGGACAAGAAATTTTATTGTCATTTTTGAAAATAATTGAACTTTGGGGAAAAAGTTTGGTTATTTACAAAGATAATTGGAATTTTGAAGAGAATTTTTTTTTTTAATTTAAACATAATTAAATTTTATGAGAAGAATTTTATTACTTTTGAAAATAATTGAACTTCTGCAATAAATTATTTGCAATTTCTCCAAAATTGAATTATTTTAGTGTTTTCAACGAAAATTTGAATTTTTTAAAATTCTATTAATTTTAAAATTGCTAATTTTATTTTTAAAAAAATGAAGTAAAAAGTTAGCCGCGCGAATTGTTGCTAGTTTCAGTAATAATTACAACATGTATTAATTACTATAAGCAATATTAATTTTTAGTGAAAATTGCTGTTAACAATAATAATTTTGATTAATAATTGCTGTTAGAAGTGATATTTTAATAAATTAAAAAATAAAATAAAAAATAAAGTAAATAATAAAATAAAAAAAATGAATATAATAAATAAAAAATAAGAGAGAGAGAGAGAGAGAGAGAGAGAATACAGAAATAAATTCAGTAGTAATTATTTTCAAAAATTTTTTTTCACATTTCCAGAAAAAAAGATATTGCATTTGATTTTATTTTTATTGTTCCCTCTCAGTGTAAAGAAGAAGAATAAAAAAAAAGTAGTTACAAATTATCTGGATCCATATTTCCTGCAAAATCTCGTAGCCAACAAGCGGATTCAATTCATTTTCACGGGGAATATCCGCAATTTGAAAAATATTTTTTGGTACGTTCTTTTTTTTTATTATTTTTTTTCTCCCTATTTTATTTTTGTCCGATGAAAGGAAAGCTGTATAAGCGGAGAGAGTGAGAGAGTGAGAGATGAAGCCCGCAAGCCTCTGTCGCGTTTGCAAAAAAAAAAAAAGAAAAAAAAAGAAAAAACTCGATTTTTTTCTCGTTACACTTCTGTGTTATTTGTTTTATGGAACGCCTGTTACAGATAAATATAATAGGCATTCATTGCTGCGTATTGTCCCCGACGAAGCGCCGCGCACGCCGAGGCTTTACACTTTTTTTTTTCCTACCATACCTTTCCTCTCACCCCTTGCCCCATTGCTTTTCCCCCTCACCACCCCTCCAACAACCCTTTTCATCCCACTTTTTTCCTATGTACGCCCTGAATTTAGCTCTTCTCTCTCTCTCTCTCACTCACATATGTGCTCTCTCTCTCTCTTTTTTTCTCCCACCGACGACCAACCACTGGGTTGATTTTTTTTCTTTTTGTTTTCACCACCACCAAACGAGACAGAAGCTACGCAAGCTCTCATTTTTATTATTCGCATTTTTTTGGAATTTTTCCAGTGGCGCCCACCATTGTTTCACGGTTTGTCATTGTTGTTCGCGGCCGTACCTACATCCTAGGGGGAGCCCCCCCCTCTCTCTCTCTTCTGCCTCACCCCCTGGATTTTTTTTTCTCGAACGACCTACGATATCACAGATATGTGTGTATATATAGAGCCAGAGAAATAATTTATTTGAATTAAATAAAATTTATTCGAATTAAATAAAAATGATTTGACTTAAATAAAATTTATTTAAATATGCTAGTCACAAATTTTATTTAATTCAGATAAATTTTTGGTGTTTCTAATAAATTTTAGTTGAATCAACAAAAATTTTGGTTCACACAAATAAATTTTAGTTAATACAAATAAATTTTAGTTGAATCAACAAAAATTTTAGTTGACACAAATAAATTTTAGTTGAATCAACAAAAATCTTAGTTAATACAAATAAATTTTATGTGATTCAACAAAAATTTTAGTTAATACAAATAAATTTTAGTTAATACAAATAAATTTTAGTTAATACAAATAAATTTTAGTTAATACAAATAAATTTTAGTTAATACAAATAAATTTTAGTTGAATCAGAAAAAATTTTAGTTAATACAAATAAATTGTAGTTAATACAAATAAATTTTAGTTGATACAAATAAATTTTAGTTGAATCTGCAAAAATTTTAGTTGAATCAACAAAAATTTTAGTTAATACATATAAATTTTATGTGATTCAACAAAAAATTTAGTTAATGCAAATAAATTTTATTTGATTCAACAAAAATTTTAGTTAATACAAATAAATTTTGTTTGATTCAACAAAAATTTTAGTTAATACAAATAAATTTTAGTTCAATCAACAAAAATTTTAGTTGATACAAATAAATTTTAGATGATTCAACAAAAAAATTTAGTTAATAAAAATAAATTTTAATTGAATCAAGTACATATTATTTGATACAAATAAATGTTATTTGAACCAATTTAAATTTATTTAAATATTGATTGGAGTACAGTTTATCTAAAATAGAATTTCTTATTCTTTATTTTCTATAAATTTTTTGAAATTAAAAAAATTGAAT
The DNA here is from genome assembly GCF_015476425.1 of Leptopilina heterotoma. Taxonomy (NCBI): domain Eukaryota; kingdom Metazoa; phylum Arthropoda; class Insecta; order Hymenoptera; family Figitidae; genus Leptopilina; species Leptopilina heterotoma. The sequence continues at coordinate 6,753,200 of NW_025110833.1, forward strand.
TAAAAAAAAATGTTTTTCTAATTAAACTAAACAATTTTTTTTCTAATTCTTTTTGCTGATGAAAATCAATTTCCATTAGTGAATTAAAATTTAAAAAAAAATCAATTGGTAATTAGAGAAATCGTCATTTTTTATTCGCAAGCAACGAATTTTTCTATAATTTTTATTTTCTAGTGTACATTTCAAATTTCTAACGAGGAAATAAAAATTTCAATTTGAATTTCAAACAATTGAATTGAAAACGTTTCGTCATTCACAAGCAACTTTGGAGTTGATCTATACAAATTTTTTTTTTGTAACCAATCAAAATTACTTTTTCGAAAATTGGAAATTTTTGGAATACGTATATAGTTTTTATAGAAAATTTATAGACAAGGCTTTTTTGCTTGTGATAAAAAGAATAAGAAAATATTTTTTTGAAAAAATCAAATAAATGAGGAAAACTAAATTTAAAAAAATGAAAGAATAGCATTTTAATTTGAATCAAGTAAAAATTATTTAAAATTTAAATTAAATAAAAAAATTTATCTGAATCAAATAAGATTTATTTAAATTAAATAAAAAAAATTATTTGAATCAAATAAGATTTATTTAAATGAAATAAAATATTTATTTTAATCAAATAAGATTTATTTAAATTAAATAAATATTTATTTTAATCAAATAAGATTCATTTAAATTTTAAATTGAATAAAATTTATTTGAAATTTGAAATTAAATAAAAAAATGTTTAAATTGAATAAAATTTATTTGAAATTAAATAAAATTTGTTTAAATTGAATAAAATTTATTCAAATTGAATAAAATGTATTTGAAGAATTGTGGCAATTGACAATTGACTCAGAAACAAACAGACATTTCTTTGTCTTAAATAAACATTTTTATTTAATTTAATTTAATTTAATTTTATTTATTAGTTTATTGAATTAAAATACAAATACGTGTAAAAAATAACAAAAAAATCTCAAATATGCGAATTCTGATTCAAAATCAGTAACATTTTTTCTCGGAGTGTATTTACACGTACACTAGATATACATATGACAATAATGGCAATACTGGAAAAAAGCGGAATAGAAATGCTTGAAACGAGTCTCGATGACTGTCAAATGACTTCGGGCGTTATCGATTCCGGCCTCGTTTCACGGAAAACTAAGGGCCCTTGCGACTTTTCTCATTTTCTTTCCTCTTTGTCACCCTTTATGTACCAGCTTGACAGAATGTTCATAAAACTCGATCGATCCCATGATAGAAAGACTGTGCGTGCTCGTTGTTTTTTTTCCTTTTTTTTTTTTAAATATAACATTCGGTTGATACATACGAAAGATATTGTTCAATTTTCCGTAAGTTAAACTCTCAATTGATGCATTAAAGTCAATTGGAAAATTGTTTCTTCACTCATCGCTTCTTATTTTGTTCAAATAATTTTCTATTTTATTAAAATAAATATTTTTCCGATGAAAAATATTTATTTTTTTTACTATTTATATTTTTTTTAGTCCATTTATTTTATTGTCTATTATTTATATACTTTATTTTGTATTCATAAAGTTTATTTTATTAAAAAAATAAAATTTACAATTTTTAAAATTGTTTCCACTTTAAAAAAAAGTGGAAGCAATTTTTAATATTAAATTTAATGTCCTTATTTATTTTTCATTTAATTTATTATTTGTATATTTAATATTCAATATTAATTCTAAATTATATTATAAAAATTATTATAAAATTGTCCTAAAATTATTATAAAATTGTCCTAAAATTATTATAAAATTGCTTTAAAATTATTATTAAATTATTATTAAATTATTATAAAATTATTAAATGAATTTAAATTGATTTCAACTTTGACTTGCAAATATTTCTTCCGGGAACAAAGTCTATCAATTCAATATATAAATGAATGACATAACAAAATTCTGGTCTTGAAAATAATATTAATATTCTAAAACAACATCTATTGAAAATAACTTATTATTATTTTTTTTTATTTATTAACAATTAATTACTACTACATAAATATATATGAATAATAGACGAACTGAATTTATATATCAATATTTTCCCATTGTACTCCATTTTATATGGAAATTATTACTCAACTCATTATTATGCAAAGAGTACAAAAACTAATAATAAAGTAATAATATTTTATAATAAAATAACTGAATATTGGAGAAAAATAATTGAATATCGAGAAAAGAATAATTGAGTATTGAAATTTAAATGTATAATTATAATAAAATGTAAAATAATCCTTTCGATAATAAAATACACTCTCGAATAGAAAGATTAATTAAATTCCAAAAACCACTTTTGTTAAAATAAATTGTCCTTTTTTCTATTTTTTTTCAATTTTTTATATTTCATTATTAATTTATTATACCTAGAAAATAATTTTTTAATTAATAAAGTCAAAATAAATAGTTTTGTTCTTTTTTTTCTGGAATTTGTAATTTTATAGTTGAAAAATCTTGTTACAGAGTAAGAAAAATGTTACGCGAAGGTATATAACGAAACTTTTCAACAAAATTATTTGTTACTGTCACATTATTTTTTTTCTCTATGTGAACATTTCTCTTCCTCAACAACTTTCAACTTGGAGTTACAAATCTAATATTGAAGTTTTGATTTCAAGCGTATTACGTTATCGGAAAAAGTTTTTCAAACCTCCCAGAATGTATCACAATTTTTTTTTCTCTTCTTCTTCTTTTTCTTCATCCCTCCTTGTCGAGATAACATATAGAGCTGACTTCTCTCCAACTCAATGGCATAAACAATTTATTGTAATTTATATCATATTCATGTAAAAAAAAAAAATTTTTCTTGAGATACCTATTAATATTTAATTACTTAATTATAATCGAATAGTTATTATTTACAATTTTTGTTTTTTCTTTGCAATTTTATAAATTTGATTTTTTACTTAACTATTTTATTTTACGATAATTTATTATTAAAAAAATGTGATATTTTTTTATTCAATGAATAGCATTTTGATATTAAATTGACACTGAAATATGAAATAAAACAAGTAAAAAGAAAGCAATAGAAAAACTTGAAATTGAAAAATAAAATAATTTTTAGTTAAGAAGAGGAAGAAAAATAATTTTCAGTTTCAGCGATTATGCAAATTGAGGGGAATTAAAGTGTCCCATGATTTTTGAAATGTAATCTTGAGAAGTTGTGTGTTGGGGTCAAGAGAAAGGGTTAAAAATAAATATGACAACTCGCGGAAACAAGCAGTAACCATATAAACGTAAGCGTAAAGTTGTATGATAAATGCAACAGGGGATATTTAATGGTAAAACTGTTTTACATGCAGCGAGAGCAAGAGAGAGAAAGAGAGAGTACAATGGAGAGTTGTCCGAGTATCAGGTGTACATACGCGAGTGCATATGTCAAAGTGCAACGTATATATATATATATATATATGCATGTCAGTATCGTACATCGAAATACGCGTTTTCAGGCGATTTAGATTCGTCTGATCGTGTCGATTCTCGGGATAGTATTTATCATATTCACCATCCCATCAACCGCGAATCAGATGAAAATGGACAAAACAGTCTATTCTCTCTCTCTCTCTCTCGCTCTTTTATCGGGTGAGAGAGAATCCAGATAATGAAACCCGGTAAACGTTTATCAAATCACTTCTCTATCAACACATTTCATTACATTTCAAAATTCTGCATTTTAATCATTATTATCTCTAAATAATAATAATAATAATAATAACACAAACAATAACTAATTGTATTAACAATTAAATTAATACTAAATAAATTAAAAATTATCAATTTGAACAAAAAATTAAAAAAAAAATACATAGAATCAATTTGAATAGTAGAATTATTCGTAAATTCACTTTTACGAAATTTCGATTATTCGGAAATTCTTCAATTAAAAATATTAATTATACATTAGAAAATAAAAACTTCAAATCATTATTAAAGAAAATTGAATTAAACTTTTTCGAAAAATTGTTAAAAAAAAAAAAATTGTTATAACTATAAACGTATGAAAAATACGGATTTTCGAAGATTTTAGTTTGAAACCTTTTCAAAATTCAATTATTTATAACAAAAAAAAAATCCATGCTGTAATATACTTTTATTTTTCAATTATTATCTATAATTTTAACTGAAATACAAATTTTTAAATCAATTTTTTATTAGAAATTTCCACGAGAATTCAATTATTTAAATACAAAAATAAATCATTCAATGTTCCTAAAAATTGAATTTTGATAAAGAATTTTATCAACAAATTTTTAAATAATTAAATTCTTCCATAAAATGCTGACAGACGATTAAAACGAAAGAATTCAATTTTTTTTTTAAATTTGTAATACATTTCGAATAAATTCAATTATTTTGTAAACTTTTAATAAATTCTTTCAAAACAATATTCAATTATATTTTTAAATAGTAAAATTCTTTGCAAAGATTCAATTATTTAAAACAAAAAAATTTCACGAAAGAATTCGATTTTTTTTCTTAATTTGTTATAAAAAATATCGATAGAATTCAATTATTTTCTAAAATTTTTAATAAAATTTAATAATTAAATGTTTGGTTTCAATTATTAGCAAACACGATTATTTTGAAAACTTGGGAGAAATTGTTCATAAAATTTTACTATTTACGAAAATAATTGAATTCTTCCATCGAACTTTGTTAAATTTTTTTTTAAATAATTGAAATGTGAGGAATTTTTTTATTTATGAAAATAATTGAATTCTTACACAACGAATTTTATTTCATTTTTTTAAATAATTGAATTCACGTAAAAAATTCTATTGCTTGTAAAAATAATTGAATTTTTGCAGAGAATTTTATTAAAATTTTTGTAATTAATTAAATTTTCTTCTGAAAAATTTTATGGAAATTTAAATTATTATTAAACATGAAGTGATTGTTCTCTTCATGTTTTATAATAATATTCTTATTAGTTGTTGATTCTTAATACCTATGGAAGAATAATAATAATTAAATATTTTTTTAAAAAAGAAGTTATTGTCTTTTTCGAATAATTTTACAATTAGAGAGTAAATAAATGTAATAGAACATTCTTTTTTTTGAGTAAATAACAGTGCTGACAGATGATTAAAACAACAAATCTTCAAACTTTTCTTATTTATCTTCAAAAATCTTTAAAGTCAAAAAAAAATTTCTTCAGAGTTTGGTTATAATTTTTTCTAAAATATGATAAATGAAATTAAATTTCACACACAAGTTTAAATAAACTATACAATTTTCTACAGATATTCAATTATTTTCGTAAATAATAAAATTCTTTTTAGAAATTCAATTATATTTTCATAAATAATGAAACTCATCGCACAATTTCAATTATTATTTTCAAAAGTAATATAATTCTTCTAAAAAATTCAGTTATGTTCAAAACTTGAAAGAAAAAATTCTCGTCAAAATTTCAATTATCTTTATAAATAATAAAATTCTTCTTTCGAAATTTAAATAATTTTCAAAAAATTTAATAAATTTCTGGGCAAAGTTTCAATTATTTTCAAAAATTTTTCTCATTTCAATGATTTTTAATATCTTCTATTTTAATAAAATTTTCCGAAAAGAATTTAATTATTTAAAAGAAATTTTAATAAAATTCTACGAAAACATTTAATTATTTTCAAAAAAAAAATAATAAAGAATGTCCCGGGAATTCAATTTATTTAGAAAAAATTCAATTATTTTTAAATTTGTTCATTTTAATTCCATTATTTTCATGAAGTATACAATTTTTACAGAGATTCCATTATTTTCTTAAATAATAAAATTCTTTTTAGAAATTTAATTATTTTCATAAATAATAAAATTCTTTTTAGAAATTTAATTATTTTCATAAATAATAAAATTCTTTTTAGAAATTTAATTATTTTCATAAATAATAAAACTCATCGCACAGTTTCAATTATTTTTAATTCAATTGTAAAAAATTTTTTCATGTTTTTATTTTCTAATATGTACCTAATTAATTGAAGAATTGCCGAATAAACGAAATTTTGTTGTAAAATTGAATTTTAAAGAAAATTTGAAAAATTTTTGAAAATTTGGAAAATTTTTTAAGAATTTAAATTAATATTGATGTGTTTGAATCTGTTCGCAGAAGTTAGTTTTCGTTTGCTTCTCAACTTTTTTAATTTTCTTTTTCAATGTTTTGTATTTTAAAAATTCATGCACTGAAAATTACTAAATTCTTGCAAAGTTATTATCAAAAAATTTCAAAATAAATTAGTCATTTGATTTTTATCAAAATTTTTTTCAAATAATTGAATTCTTTCGAGAAAATTTAATTAAAATTGTATTTGAAAATAATATTGAATTCTCGCAAAAAATATTATTATTTATAAAATCGAATCGAATTCTTCCAAAGAATGTTATTAAAATTATTGAAAATAATTTAATTCTTAACAAGAATTTTATTAAAAAATTATTTTAAATAATTGAATGTTTTCGTGAAATTTGATTAAAATTGTTTTGAAAATAATTGAATTCCTGCGACGAATTTTATTGTTTTAAATAATTAAATTCTTCCAAAGAATGTTTTATGAAAAATTTTTAAAAATAACTTAATTCTTATGATTAACAATTTTTTTTAATAATTTAATTCTTGGGAAAAATGTTATTATTATTTTTGAAAATAAATAAACAAAAATAGTTAATAATGTAGTCAATAAGTGAATTTTAAAAATTTTAGAATCTGAAATTATTCAAAAACTAATGTTTATATTTGAAAATATAAAATTTTTTAATTTGCAAAATAATAAATGGAACAGTAACATGGTTTATTTATATTATTTAAATGTAAATATTTTCATTATTACTTGATACACAGCTTTCGGAAAATTTTCAAAAAATCTTCAAGATTTTTACAATATTTCTTTAAATTCTCCAAATATCGCAGATTGCTTACAGTATTAAAAACTACAGATGATTCAAATTATCGTCAGTAGAAATGAATAGAATCTACCGTCGACTGAACTGATTCGCATACATAGGAATATATAAATGAGATCTTGGGAAAATATTTGCAACTTCCGAATTCACGAGAGATTGGTATGCGTAATTGAATGATTGCAACAATGGGAGATATGCATTGTGTGTAGATTTCGCCTTATTTTACTACCAAGCGATATCACGATGATTGTCTAGGATGATGGCGCAAATTACACGAGAGTCACACCTAATTGGCAGTGACCGCAGGGTCGTGTGCATATGATACACTCTCGGGCATTATTATATCTCTGCTATATATTACACGTGCTTTTATAATCCTACCTTTAGTCATTCAAATAATAGGCGAGCCACGAAACAATCACTTTTGATTCGAGAAATTATGAAAATGTCTCGATAAGAATTATTTACCGAATTAAAAAACAAAACATTTCAATCAGTCGTTAAAGAATGATTATAAATGCATTGCAACCATTTTTATGTATATACATGTACATATATATTTATACCATAAACCAAATAAGAAATTAAATTCTCCTTTCACTTTTCAAAACGAATTCATTGAAACTGTTTCCGGTTTGCAAATTAAGTTAAATGTCAAATTCGTAATAATTCAACAAACAGTCATTATATACGGTTATGTAATTAATTACTTATTTTTGTTGTTTTATATTCTCAGCGACAGTTATTTCTATCTCCATCTGCAGAATGTATATGCGTTTTCGATCAGAAAATTATTTTAGTCCAATAAAATCGAAAATAAAGCTTCTTGTAACTGCGAATCCATTATTATTATTTTTTGAGTAAATTCAATTTTTAACTTTAAATAGTTTTCTTTTCGCAATAATTCAGAATAAAACTAAAAATATTTTCGCCGGAAAAAATAAATTTTTAATATACTCATGCTGACGATGACAATGATGAATTTAAATTTCAATTTAAATATGTTTTTATAAATTGTTTTTTTTCGTTTGCAAGAAGGAAGTTCAAAGTCTGCAATTCGTTGGCAGATGTATTTTTCTTTTATTATTTACAATATTATATATATACATGTACGTAATTATAAGTACGCAATGTGTAATAATAAATAATAGCTTGTTTGACTTGGTGTGCGTCATTAGAAAACTTCTTATGTTTTATATAGAGATATATTTTATGACTTGGTAAGTTTGAGGAACGCATTATTGTTTTTCTTTTTTTTTTTTTTTTGTTTTTTCTTCTTTTTATTCAAGTACAATATTTAAAGAAGAGTCGGAGAGTATCATTCTTACTTTTTTTTTCCAAGTGTTCTTAAGTCAGTGTTTGTAAAAATTTCAAAAGGGATCATAAAAGCTGGATCGTAAAATGCTTCATCTACTTTTATAAAATTTAAGAAGCCGTCATAAAGAAGTGTAATAAAGAACAAACATTAACGAGCCAGAATGGTAAAATATGGCAAAATCTTTCTTCAACTTTCGTCATTCAACGCGCCCCGCACCAACCTGTAATTCTAATGAAATATCTTCGGATAAAAGTAATTTTGGAAATATTTCAACAAAAAAAATAAAGAAAGAAAAATGGAAACTGGATTTTTGTTCTTAGTTTTCTATTTTTGTTTCTCGATTTGCAAAATGAAGTACTCTTTTATTTCTTCCTTTTTTGTATTAAATGCTTTTCTATCTTTTTTTTTAGTTAGTATTCAATTTTTTTCGTTTTCGATTCATTTCGACTTAACTAATTTTTTTTTGCAAAAAAAAAATATTTTGCAAAAAATAATTTTTGCAAAAAATATATTTTGCAAAAAATATTTTTTGCACAAAGAAAAAGAAATGCAAACATGGAACAATTTTTCAGGAAGAAAAATAAGGAAATAAATGAAGAGAAAAAAAATTAAAAAGAAAGAAATTAAAGAAGAATAAAAATATGAAAAGCAAAAAAAAAAAAGGATAAAAATATGAAAAGCAAAAAAAAAAAAAAAAAAATTGAAAAGCAAAAAAAGAGAAAAATTGAAATGAAAAAAAATAGAAAAAAAATTGTTTGCTGTCCTAGCAGGGAGAGAATATTCCCTGAGGGAAATTTAATCCCAAGGAAGTTAATTTGAAAAAGAGAGGAAATAGAGGAGAATACTCCCAAGTTTTTAAAGGTGATTAATAATGTTTTAAGAGCGGACAAATATTTCACGCTAGTAAACCTCTGGTGAAGGAGCATTCAGGGGATTATGTCTGGCCGGACGTGAAACTGGCGACACGTCAGCCGCGGAATAATACAACAACTACAATTATGCATGAATCATTGATACAGTGTCTCGTACAAAGGGCGCTTTTAACTATTCAAAAGACACTTCCGTACGCCCTTTATTCTCTCAGTGCTCGTCGAGTCTGTTTCGCTTCTTCTCTCTCTATTATTCACCCTGTATTGACTTCAAGCTCTAGAGGTGATTATTACACCAAAAGGTAACAGTACAAACGTGTCTATGTCTATCTTAGAAACTCCCACTGAACGACAAACTATCTCTACTGTATAAACGACAAACTATCTCTGTAACTATATTTTCTCTCTCTCTCTCTCTCACTTTCTCTCTTTTCCTCTATCAACCCTTTGCTATATTCCCCAAGGGACGAGGAACTGGACTTTGATAAACTGTTATTGTATATTCTCATTACTTTTTCCATTTTTCAATTTAATGTAGGTATGATTCTTTTTTTTCAAATGAATTTTTCACTCTTGAGATAAATTAAAATTTGTTATCTATTTTTTAAGGAAAAAAAAATATAATTAGAAAAATAAAATAATTAACACAGGCTTCACAGTGCCCCTAAAAAGTATTTTAGGGGAAATAGGGGACTGAAAATTAAAAAATAGGGGACTTTTAGAGGACCATAAAAATTGGTTAAATAAAGATAAAAATATAATTTATTTATACAGGGTTCCCACAAAAATGTAACTTTATTTTTCCCTGACTTTTCCCTGATTTTCAATTTTCCAAACACAACTTTCACTTTTTTCCTGACTCTAAAGAATATTCTGATTCACTCTCAAAATTATTAGATACTCCAAAAAAATGTTCTGTTAAATTTATTTGCAAATTTCTTCAAAAGTAAAACTATTCGAAAACATTAATAGTTTTATATAAAATAAATATTTAATCATTTTTTTATTGGAATTAAAATGTTCAAAACATTCAAATTTAAACCTCTTCAAATTGAACAACTGTTAAGAATATTATTATTACATAAAGAAATGAATCATTCATTTCTTTATGTTTTATAATAATTAAAGATGACCGACTGACAAAATCATTATTTTATTATTACTGTAATTTCTTCAAAATTATTTGTATCATTTCAATTCAATTAACATTTTCTAGAATTTTTAACTAAAATTCTACATTAAATCAATAATATCAATTATTATTCAATTCAACTTTTTCAAAAAAAATTTATTCTACAGAATTGTTAGTTAAAATTACAAAAAATAAAAATTTAATTCTACGAGAAATCAATTATTTAAATACAAAAATAAATAATATTGAATGCTTCTTAAAATTTAATTTTTACGGAGAATTGTATTAACTTTTGAAAATATCTAATTTCTTTTATGGAATTTAATTAAAAGTTTAATGAAATTTATTACATTGAAGAATTTTATAAAAATTTTTGAATATAATTGAAAACTTTTTAAAGAATTTTATTCAATTTTTTTTAAAAATAATTGAATTCCTGAGAAAAATTTAAATAATAATTTTTAAAAACAATTGAATTCATGAGAAGAATTTTATTAAAATTTTTGAAAATAATTGACTTCTTGAGAAGAATTTTTCGAAAATTTTTGACAATAATTTAATTGTTGAGAAGAAATTTTCCTATCTATTTATAAAGATAATTTAATTCTTGACGAGAAATTTTTAAAAAATTTTGAAAATAATTTAATTTTTGCAAAGTATTTTATTACTTTTCAAAAGAATTGAATATTGTCAAAGAATTTTATTATTTATGAAAATAATTGAATTTTAAAATTAATTTTATTCAAATTCCTGAAAATAATTGAATTTTGTCGACGAATTTTGCTATTCATTTATAAAGATAATTGAAATGTTCACAATTTTTTGTAGATTCTTTAAAAATAATTGAATTTCTGCGAAGAATTTGATTAATTTTGAAAATAATTGAACTTTCTCAAAGAATTTTATTAATTTTGAAAATAATTTAATTTTTGCAAAGTATTTTATTACTTTTCAAAAGAATTGAATTCTTGTGATGAATATTGATATTTATCAAAATAATTGAATTTTGGAAAAAATTTTTTTAATAAAATTCCTTAGAATAATTGATTTTATGAGAAGAATTTATGCGATTTTGTTGTTTATCAAGCTAATTGAATTCTTTTGTAAAATTACTTAAAAATTTTTGAAAATAATTGATTTTCTGCGACGAATTAAATGTTATTTATGAAAATATTTGAATTATTGCAACGAATTCTATTGTTTTATTGAATAATTGAATGTTTCTTAAAAATTGAATTCTTTCCTCAAGTTTTAATAAAATTTTCAATAATGATTGCATTTTTCAAGGAATTTATTTAAAATTGTATTAAAAATATTTGAAATTCAGTGATGAAAATAATTGAATTCGTAAATGAAATTTTATTATTTATGAAAATAATTGAATCTTTTCGTAGAATTGTATCAAAAAGTTTTTTCTATAATTAAATCTGTTGATAAATTTTATGAAAATAGTAAATATTGAAAATTAATGAATTGCAAAAAATTTTAAAAGTAATTGAACTTTTGCAAAGATTTTTATAAATTTTTGAAAATAATTGAATTTTTGGCGAAAAATTTTGCTATTTGTAAATATAATTGAATTCTTGACCGAGATATTAATAAAAATTTTTTAAAAATAATTGAATTTCTTCGAAGAATTTTATTACTTTTGAAAATAATTGAATTCTTGGGATAAATATTGAAATTTATGAAAATAATTGAATTTCGTAAAGAATTTTATTAAAATTCCTAAAAATTATTGAATTTCTGTGAAGAATTTTGTTATTTATCAAGATTAAAAAACTTGCATTAAAACTTTTGTAATAATAAATAATATTACAAAAAACAACCAACTTTTAAAAGTAATTGAGACTTGACTTCACCAAAATACTAATCTTACAAATTTTATAAATTTCATGAAAATTTCCATCGATCATAAATTTCAAGATTTGAAACTTTCAAAACAAAAGTTTCCAATTGAAAGTTTCAACGGCACTTTGATAAATTTGGTGTGAATTTATCATGAAAAGATAAAAGAAAAAAATAGGGGAAATTTAGGGGGAAATTTTCAAAATAGGGTACGTTTAGGGTCCAAAGTTAAAAAAAGGGGACTTTTAGGGAAATAGGGGACAGACTGTGAAGCCTGTTAACGTTTTAGTCGACGGTAGATTTAACCAACGAAAATGAAAAATTATAAAATAAATTTTCAAAAAAAAAAATCCGCAAGATAGAAAAAATAGGATTTTGCAAAAAAAATCTTTTTTTACGTAGGTACGTTACCCTAATTGCAGGAGCGACAATTGAGAAAAAAATATACAATTCAAGGCGACGAGGTCGCATCAAAAAGTTAATTAACGTTTCCTCTTCTTAACATTAGTAAAATGAGAGTTTAAAAAAAAAATCGAGTCACCCTGCTTGGAAGAACCCCTTTAGAATTTCTCGAGTGTCCTTCATGAACATCCTCTCTCCCGACGAATAAAAGGCTTTGACTTTTTTTTAAAAAAAAAGAGAAATAGGAAAAAAAAAAATTTCCGGAAAATGAAATAATATATGTATATGTATTTTTTATTTACACAAAAAAAAATATGACGTCAATTTGCCAAACCAGTTTAAATTAAAATTAATCCTTTATGGCATCCATTAAGCTGATTCTATCAATTAGCGACTATCAATTAATTACATACAATAGCTTTAATCGATGTGATAAATTTACAACGTTTACAAAATAAATGGCCGCCGCATCGACGATACTGACACTAAACAATATCGAATTTCTACTGGGATGATATTGTTGACAATGCTCAGTATTTCTCGCTTTACCATTGTAACATATAAACAGCAAAAAAAAAAAAAATAACGTGGAAAAGAAATTATTTTTCCATTGATCGATTTCTTTTTTTATAGAACAGAGTTTACTTGAATATTATAATTTTAGATTGGATGTTTTTTTTTTAAATTTAAATTATATTCTTATTATTTTTTTGTAAACTTATTATTTTTTCAATCTGTTTAAACTGAATTTTGAATTTAAATTATTTTCTATAATTATTTTTCATCTAATTAAGTATTAACGCATACATTTTTATCTAGTAGCTTCTTAATTTATTCAATATTTTTTTACAATGGAAAATTTTTTTTTTAAATTAATTTACAAAATTATTTTTTGTAAATTTCGTTCTTTTCGTTTCGTATTCTGTCTGACCAAATTTTAATATTACTACTTGAAATGAAAATATGTTTACCTTCTAAAATTATTTTTCAAACAAAATCATCTATTTTCAAAAAAAAATATCTATTTTTATTATTTTTTTCAACGAAAAAATTAAAAAATGTCAAGAGGACAAAATTTATAAAATCAATTTACTTTTTGCAGTTTTGCTTTTGGCAAAAAAAAATTGCTAGTATTATTAAATAATTATTTGAATACATTTTTTATTTTAATGGAATAATACGCATCAAGAATTTATGCGCAAAAATCAAGTGAAAGGATTATTTTGAACCAAATAGAAATTTCGTTTCCCTGATGCGGAACTACGTCTGACCACAGCTGGGTTTTACTACTGAAACTCAATCTTCTTCTACACACTAAAGGAATTAGACCGAATTGTTTAAAAGTATAAAGAAATTATAAACAACTTTGAGATCTTTTTTAATAAATTTTGAAGAAAATTTGTTTATATATTATTTATAAAAAATTTTAATTGCATTTTTTCAAAAAAAAAAAAAAATTGTTTCGTAATTTCTAAATTAAATTATTCCAAATTTCAATATTTTTTGTTAAACAAAAATTTAAATACTTTTTCTCACTTTATTTTTCAACAGGAATTAAAATTTTAAATAATTTCAATGAAAAACTTTTTGAAATTTAATTATTTCTAAAACTTGCAAAAGTAATTTTTCCAAAATTCAATTATTTTTTTCTCGTATTTTTGAATAAAATTATTCAAAACTTTAAGAATTTTCATAGAAAAATAATGTAATTGACAATTTTCTTATATAAAAATTTTTTTTGCTTCCCTTAAATTTTCAAAGAATTTAATTTAAAAATCTTTTAAAATTTAATTTTAAAAATGAAAAAATTCAGTTCTTTATTATATACATTTTTACAAAATTAAAAATTGTTTCATTTTTTTAAAATTATTTTCGTGAATTCCAGTATATTTGCAAAAAAATTTTAATTTCTATTTTTCGAAAAACCTAATTTTTTCCGGAATTTCGAAATTAAATTTTTCAAATTTCAATCTTTTTTGTAAAATAATATTTAAATACTTATTTGTTCTTTATTTATTCTTTATTTATTTAAAATTTCGAAATACTTTCAATGTGTAAAACTATTTGGAAAATTTTTTATGAAAATTTAAACTACTAGTCTTTCAAAAATTCTTCTAATTATTTTCCCAAGTTTTCACTAAAATTCTTTTTTAAATCAATTTTTATCAGAATTCAACTACGAGAATTAAATTATTTAAATACAAAAATAAGTCATTCATAAAATAATTATTTTTAATAACTGCAATAATTTTAACTCTTTATTCAATTTTTGAAATTGGTATTAAATTTTCTTTCTCCACTTATTTTATTATTTACAAATTAACTGGCAAACTTTTCTTTAGAATAGCATTTATTTATACAATATTTCTTTAATAAGAAAATTTGGTAATTTTTCCCATCAGTATGAATGAAAAAAATAATTGAACGAATAAAAGTAGTTTTTTTTTTAATTTTCCACTTGAGTAAAATATATAAATATTTATTTATTTATTTATTATTACCTACTCAAGTTTCGATTTTCATTTTCCAAAAAACAACAATAGTGGATAGTAATTAAAAAAAAAAAATGTATATAATTTTTTCCCCGCCCTTATTTTACGTGTGAGATAAAATGAAATGACTGACAGTTTATTTTTCTGATAAATTGCATAATGAAATGAGCTGATGCGAAATCAATATAATAATAAAATTCCAGGAATGTATCGATATGGGTATCACACTATGAGGGGGCGTGAGACGGGAAAGAGGATTTCTAAACGAGCGACACGCATTCTACGAATTCCAGTATAATATTGTCTGCCGTGAAAACAATTTTGCCCGCTGGTCATATTTTTTTATATATATAAAATTCCCCCTTTTTTCTCTTTTCCCATTTTTTTTTTCTCCTTATATATCGAAAAATTTGTTGTCCCTTTTTTGCGGATATTATTGATGCCATAGATCGTAGAAAGAGAGAGGAAAAAAGAGAGAAAGAAAAAAAAACAAGAGAGAGAGAGAGAGACGAGTTGATAAAACTCGCGAGACGAAAACCAGTATTGTCGTCAATAAAATGAAATTTTACGTTTCGCGGCCAATAAATCTGCCGATATGTGTATATTCGTGAAAATTGACAAAATTCATTCCTAAATTCAGTTATAAACACATTGCCTTGTTTTTGCATTAATTTTTCAATTGGATTTTATCTCTGTAATTAAATTCCCCGCAGGAAATTTGAAATTTGCCCGCACAATATATGTAGTGATGTCTAATTATTAAATCTTTGCCCGAAATTGTCTATATATCGTAATTTATTGATTTCGAGTAATATTTTATATTTTCAGAAGTTTATTTTATTCGCACTAAATTTAAAAAAAAAAAAACTTTATAAATTTCTTTTAATCGTTTATCGATTTTAACGATTATTGTAAAATTCAACTGCGGAAGAAAAAATCCTAAATAAAAAATTTATTTAGTGCGAATATTTTTTTTTTAATAATTATTTCTATTTCTGTACTCTTTTCTTTTTTGGTCGGATATTTTTATAATAAAATTAATATTCTATAAAGTAAAAAGAATATTCAATTTTTATAAATTAAAATACTATAAGTAAAAAAAAAATAATTAAAATTAATTTTATTCTTATTTGTTAATTTATTAATTTTATTTATTATTACTTTTCGTAAAATTAAAATACAAATATAAAAAATTCGCTTTATTTTACTTAAAAATACTGAAATGAACGAAATAGATATAATATAATTTAATAGAGAAAAAAAAAAGAAATATTTGTCTAATTACACATTGTTATCCTGATATAAAGTATTTAAAAAAAAAAATTGAAGCAATAAAGTGGGGATTTTGTGTCCGTTATTCAAATAAGTTTTGAGATTTAAATAAGGTAACTTTTTAATTATGTAATTAAAAATTCCTCAAGTGTCCTACAACTAAATGTGAATCGTAGAAAGAAGGGGAAATGGAGGTCGTTTGGTGGTTGGCATCTAATTAAAGGATTATTCGCGAGTTGAAAAAGTGTCAGGTTCTCTTTTTCCCCTGGCGCTATATTGGCCCCATAATTGCTCTCTTCAAGGTACTTTTCTTTTTTCTCTCTTTCTCTCTCAAAAAAAAAAAGAAAAAATTTTTTTTCTCTCTCCCTTCTTTAATAGCCCCGCAACCAATCATAATTTTCAAAACTTAATAAATGGATCTTCTTCGATTGGCGTCACGGGATCGATGGCATTAGAGAGTATTATCGGCATTATACGAAAGACTAATTTTAAGCGACGAGAATCCATGAGAACGTTTACAATAGGTTTTGGTCGACGCGCTTTGGGAAGAGTGGATTTCAACACTCTCTCTCTCCCTCTCTCTTTCACTCGATATCAAAATAGCGTTATTCCACGTTTATATATCTCTCAATGGATATTTCGAATTATCGTTCGCAACCTCCGACCATTTTAGTGTCGACCTTGAAAAATTAACAGTTCGATAAATAAATTAGTTTCAATTTCGCTTGATTTATACCTTTTTTATATTCTCCCTTTACATTAGAATTTTATGTTTCGTTAATTGGTTTTGTCCGCAGTGATATTTTTTTGCGAAAATTTATAATTAAAGGAATTTTTTGGTTTTTGTTTTTTTATACATGTTTCCATATAGTTTATTCATAAAAGGCGAAAAAAAATAAAGCAAATGTCGCTATTTTTTTATAGTAAATTGTTTATTATTATTTTATTATTTTTAATTGTTTTTTTATTATTTTTTATCGATTTTTTCATTCCTTTATTATTTTCAATTGTTTTTTATTATTTTTTATCGATTTTTTCATTCCTTTATTATTTTCAATTGTTTTTTATTATTTTTTATGGATTTTTTCATTCCTTTATTATTTTCAATTGTTTTTTATTATTTTTTATCGATTTTTTCATTCCTTTATTATTTTCAATTGTTTTTTATTATTTTCTTTATCGATTTTTTCATTCCTTTATTATTTTCAATTGTTATTTATTATTTTTTATCGATTTTTTCATTCCTTTATTATTTTCAATTGTTTACATGAATCTATATAAGAACACAGTGTAAGAAAATGCATGTAATAAAGCAGAAAATGCAAAAAAGAACAGTTAATTAATTTCCACGTGCAGTGGTTTGTCAATACTTTAGGAAATATTGACATCCACGTCCTTGTGAATTAAAAATAGTTATTTACATTGATTGCATTTTACTTACGTCTTATTATGATGCGAAAATAATTACACAGAACTCTGGAAACACACTTGACATACTATTTTCAAAAGTATTCATCCCTATTAACAATTCATTCTTTACCTCGAGTCACTGATCTCTCTTTCTCTCTCTCTCTCTCTCTCTTACTCTCTCTCTCTCTTGCTTCCCTCTGTACAATGTCCATTTTTTTCTCCCTTCACTTTTCCGTTCATATAAAGCAGTTGAAAAATTTTTTAAAAAAAATTCTACTTTTACATTCATACTTTTTTTCCCTTATTTTCAAAATTTATTTTCAAATGAATCTATTTTATATTTTATCGATTAAAAAAATAATGTATACTGGAAAATCCGTATAAAAATTAAAAATTTTTTCTCCCGATGGAAAACAATTTCTTTTTTAATATTTATTTACTCTAACTAACTGACTGACTGACTAAATAAATAAATTCATGAATAAATTTATTAATTAAATAAATTAAATATTAATTTATTAATAAAAAAATAAATAAATAAATGTTTTATTAAAACAGAAAAAAAAATTTTCTTTCGATTAAATTATTAAGTAAATAAATAAAATTTCTAGTGCTAAAAATTTGCATGGATAATTTTCTGAGGGTGGATTGAAAAGTTGTGCGTCAAAGTTAGGGGAAACAGGGGGGGGGGGGAGATGAGTTTGAGAGAGAGAGAGAGAGAATTGATCCGGCATTACTGGCCAAGTGATATTTGCGTTCCACTCATACTTGAACGTACGAGGATAGACCCGAACGGTTATACACGCAGAATTTCTCCTCTACTTTAATATATACTATACTACACGTCACTCTATTTTGCTCGCATCCCTCATTTGCTCCTTTCATTTCAGAAAAAAAGAAGGGAAAAAAAAAATTGTTGAACGAGATATTTTCGATACATATGCCATTCAACCAAAACATCCTTTTAATTTTTCCAAACTAATTACAAAATTTTCCCTCGCGTCTCATTAGACGTTAAGTAACCATCATTATATTATTATGTTTCATTAATTTTATTGAAATGGTCATTTTTTAAAACACACTCCTTTTTTATTTTTTTCATTTTTGTTTTAAATTAGTGCAAAAATAAATTTTCTTAACAAAAAAAGAAACTTTTCTTGCTGGACGGATTCTTCGGCTATATCACTGAGAGAACAGAGTAGTTATCGCAACCAATAAAATGCTTACGAAAACCATTTTGGTATTCAATCAAGGGGATTTTTTTTACTGCGGGCGCATTTTTAATGCCCAAATCTTTAAATTTGAATTGGTAAAAATCTTTACTAATTTGAATTAGTGACTGACATTTTGCTTTTGTATTAGTAAATATGACTAAAAAATTAGTAAAAATAACTATTTATTAGTAAAATTAATACTAATTCAAAAGCAAATAGCCAAGTCACTAATTTGAAGAATATAAAGAAATATTGTAAAAACTTGAAATTTTTTGAAAATTTTGCGAAAATATTATTAAACATTTAAATAATAAAAATAAACCATTTTACTGTTCGATTTATCATTTTGCAAATTAAAAAATTTTATATTTTCAAATATAAACATTAATTTTTGAATAATTTCAGATTTAAACATTTTTAAAATTTACTTATTAACTACATAATTATTCTTGTCTATTTATTTTCATAAATAATAATAACATTTTTCGCAAGAATTAAATTATTTAAAAAAATTTTTAATGGTAAGAATTAAGTTATTTTCAAAAAATTTTAATAAAATATTCTTTGGAAGAATTCAATTATTTAAAACAGTAAAATTCATCGCAGGAATTCAATTATTTTCAAAACAATTTTAATCAAATTTCACGAAAAGATTCAATTATTTAAATAAAATTTTTAATAAAATTCTTGTTAAGAATTAAATTATTTTCAATAATTTGAATAACATTCTTTGGAAGAATTCGATTCTTTTTATAAATAATAATATTTTTTGCGAGAATTCAATATTACTTTCAATACAATTTTAATTAAATTTTCTCGAAAGAATTCAATTATTTGAAAAAAAATTTGATAAAAATCAAATGACTAATTATTTTGAAATTTTTTGATAATAACTTTGCAAGAATTTAGTAATTTTTGGTGCATTAATTTTTAAAATTTAAAAGATTGAAAAAGAAAATTTATTAAAAAAGTTGTGAATTTGACTTTTTCTAAAAATAATTAAATTGTATTGAAGAACTTTATAAAAATTTTAAAAAATAATTGCATTTTTTCGAAGAAATTTTATTGAAGATTTGTTTAAATAATTGAATTTTTTTGAGAAATTTTTTAAAAATTGTATTGTAAATAATTTAATTCTTGTGAAGAAGTTAACTATTTATAAAAATATTTGAAATTCCTCCGAAGAATGTAATTATTTATGAAAGAAATTGTATTTTCCTGTATATTTTATTAAAATTTTTGGAAATAGTAAATAACAATTAATTAATAAAGTAGAAAATAATTGAATTTTTTGGGAAAATTTTTTTTTTGTTGAAAATAATTGAATTCTTATAAAACTAATTTAATTTTTTTACAAAGAATTTAAAAAAATTTATAAAAATAATTTAATTGTATCGAAGAATTTTATAAAAAATTTTGGAAAGTAATTGTATTTCTTCGAAAAATTTTATTAAAAATTTGTTTAAATAATTTAATTTTTTATGAAATTTTTTAAAAATTGTATTGTGAATAATTGAATTTCTGAGAAGAAGTTTACTATTTATAAAAAATATTTGAATTCTTGAATTATTTAAAAAAAATTTTGATAAAATTCTTCCAATGACTTTAATTATTTTGATATTTTTTTGATAAAAACTTTGTAAGAATTTAGTAATTTTCAGTGCATTAATTTTTAAAATTCAAAACATTGGAAAAGAAAATTTATTAAAAAAGTTGAGAAGCAAACTAAAACTAACTTCTGCGAACAGTTTCAAACACAACAATATTAATTAATTTCTTTAAAATTGTGTGTGAAATTTAATTTCAT
Source organism: Leptopilina heterotoma (assembly GCF_015476425.1). Classification (NCBI taxonomy): domain Eukaryota; kingdom Metazoa; phylum Arthropoda; class Insecta; order Hymenoptera; family Figitidae; genus Leptopilina; species Leptopilina heterotoma. The sequence continues at coordinate 6,773,881 of NW_025110833.1, forward strand.
TTACCAAAAGAAATTTTTTTGACTAGTTTAAAGATATTTGAAGATAAATAAGAAAAGTTTGAAGATTTTATCAAAACATTTTTAAATAATTGATTTCTTTTGACGATTTTTAATAAAATTGTCAAGAATAATTACATTTTTCGAGGAATTCGATTAAAATTGAATTAAAAATAATTGTAATTCTGCGATGAGTTTTATTTATAGGAAAATATAATTGAATTACTAAAAATAATTTTAATATTTATGAAAATAATTCAATCCCTGCAAAAACATTTTTATTATTTATTGGAAATAATTCAATTATTGCGAAGAAGTTTTTGAAAAATGTGTAAATAATAGAATTTAAATATGAAATTGAGGAAAATTTTTGAAAATAATTGAAATTTTGCTAAAAATTTTTGTCAAAATTTAATTTTGATAAGAATTTTATTAAAAATTTTTAAAATAATTGAATTTTGGAAAAGAATTTGATTACTTTTGAAAATAATTGAATTTATGCAATCATTTATAATTTTTCCAAAATTAAATTTTTTTTTTGTGTTTTTGAGTAAAATTCGTCTATAAAGTATAAATCTACTATTTTTAATAATTGAAGTTAAACTTTTGTGTATGCTTTTGTTTTTTTTTTATATGTTTTGATAGAGAATATTATACCTACTTCTTTATTTTTTTAAATTTAATAATATTCTCTTTATTTTTCAAGTAATTCAAAAATATTTTTATTAATTTAAAAAAATTATTAATGTTATTATTCATTATTTCTTTGTTTATAAAAAAATTAGAATTTTCTAACAAACGTTTTAGGTAATTAACAAATGTAAATTCTGCAAAATATTATCCTTTTTTTAATATGAAAAACTTAATTGTTTGACAAATCGAAATTATTAAGCTATTTTTTCCTTTTTTCTAAAAAAAAAATTTTTTAAATTGTTGGTAAAGTAAAATTAGAAAGTAGAAAATATTTTGCACATTTTCTGCTTCTTAATTACAATTCATAAACAAAGTACAAGTGTTAAGTAAAAAAAAATGTTGTGAATCAAATTTTGTTTAAGAAATTTTAAATTTATTTTCGAAAAAATATTTACAAAATTTCTATTTGTTAAAAACGATTGTAAAATTATTCGAAAAAATCAATAACTTCTTTTCTGAATAAATATTGAATCATTTTTTTTCATAGGAATTGAAATTCTTCAAAAGATTCAAATTCAAACCTTTTTGAAATTTAACAACTTATAATAAATTAAAGATAACCGAGTGATAAGATAATTAAAAATAATTAATTAATATTAATTAATAATTAATTTAATATTAATTTTTAAATTAATAATTAATTTAATATTAATTTTTAAATTAATAATTAATTTAATATTTATTTTAAAATTAATAATTAATTCTACAGAATTGTTGATTATAAGTATGAAAAATTAGGATTTTCAAAGAATTAAATTTGAAACTTTTTCAAACTTTAAATTCGAATTCTGTAATTTCTATTTTATTTTCGCACAGGCTTGGAACAATATTGGCCCAATATTGGCAGTAATTTTTGTAGTTTTTGCCTATTTGTAAATTTTTGTAATTTTTACCAACTTGTTTCATTAGAGAAACTTTAAAGTCAGCAAATAGTTTTTGCCAATATTTTTTTGTTTTTTGTTATTCAATTTTTCGTCATATTTGCTGAAAGTCAAGTTGTCACTTGGTAAATAGAGAGAAAGATGAGTTGATAGGGGGAGAATTGTATAACTATTGTATCGAGTAGGTATGCTCGGTCGAGAAGCAGTCATCCACTCGACATAAAGGCAAACGCGCGCGTCCAGTTCAATCGAACTTGACTACATGGCTAACTACCCCTTCTACTTAGTTTACCACCGGTTCGTTTTACTAGAATTGAAATTTCCCTCTCTCTCTCTCTCTCTCTCTTTCTCTCTCAATATATATATATATACAACACGAAAACCCTCTCTTTGCATGCGATTTCTCCCGCGCGCACAAGACTCTTCTTCTCTTTAATAAAAAGCCATCTAATTACCGAAGAGGTTTAATAATAACAAACGCTTTACAATTTCCGCCTTTAGGGAAACAGAAAACCCATTATTTAAATTACATTTTAACTCATTGTTACCACCTGTGTGTTGCCTTTGTAAATTTTATCATTACTTATATACTTAAATACTCCCTATTTTTGTAAATTAATTTTTTTTATTATTATATTTGTAATGTTTTCCTCTTTTTTTCTTTATTTTTTTTTTTTATTAATTTTTTTATTTAATTTATTTTTTCTTATTTTCAATTTTTTTATCGAACTTTTTAATTTCTTTCGTTTATTTTTTAATACAAAAAATTTTGTTTTATTTATTTTTTAATTTATTTTTCATTTGTTTGTAATTTTTTAAAATTTCTTTCGTTAATTTTTATAATTTTTATCTTTTGTTTATCGTTTTATTTATTTTTAATTTAAAAAATTTTTTTTTTATTTATTATTATCTTTTTTTGTCTATTTAATTATACCGAAAAAAAGTCGCTAATATAAATAATTTTATGTAATATTATAATATTTTATATATTTCTGAGTATACAATGTTTCTTCATATATTTTTTCGTATACTAATAATTTTACGATAATTTATTTTATAAACGATCTTTTTTTTACGCTACGCATACATTTTTTTTTTTAAATATTTCTAATAACTTTTCAACTCTCATGAATTATTTTGCATATATTTTAATTAATTTGCACTTTTGTCGAATTTCATTATATAAATCCCTTTGAAGCCTTAATTACGAAATAAACTACAATCGAACTTTCTCGCATTCTTTGAATTCATTTATATTCGAGAATCGATATTGACGAAATTTTCCAAAATTATTTAGAAAAAAAATATTTTTCTCCCCTTTTTAACTTTTGTAATATTTTTTAATAATTTGCTTATACACTTGAATATATTTTTAGAAAATGTATTCAATTTTATTATTATTGTTATAATATTATCCTACTTTTACTTTATTATATTTTATTACTTTTACTTTGTTGAATTTTATTAGTTTTATTTTATTATATTTTATTACTTTTACTTTATTATGTTTTATTTCTTTGACTTTATTATATTTTATTATTTTAACTGTATTCACTTTATTCACTTTATTATTTTATTACTATTTCTTTATTGTTTTTTTTTAACTTTTATTATTATACTCATTATTATATATATTTATACATTCATATATTTAGTTTTATTACTTTTACTTTATTAAATTTTATTATTTTATTAGGTACTTTTTCTTTATAGTTCTTTATTATCCTTGTATTATTTAATTTCATTACTTATACTTCAACTGTATTTTATTATTTATATTTAATTACCTGCATTTTATTTTTCCTTTATTACATTTTTTTTAATTAAATTTTATCATTCTCATTTTATTCTACGCATTTTTTTTTATTTATATATTTTATTACATTTTGCAATTTATGTTTTATTCTTTATACAAAATAGGTTCATTCTATTAATAATTTGCTAGTATTAATAAAAAAAACTAGCAACAATTCGCGCGGTATATAATAATCGTACTTATGTAGTTTAAAATTAATTGAATTTTCTTCAAAAATCTTTAAACTAGTCAAAAAAATTTCTTCAGAATTTGGCTATAATTTTTTCTAAAATTTAATAAATGAAATTAAATTTTACAAACAATTTTAAAGAAATAAATTAATATTATTGTGTTTGAATCTGTTCGCAGTTTGAAGTTATTTTTAGTTTGCTTCTCAACTTTTTTAATAAATTTTCTTTTCCAATGTTTTGAATTTGAAAAATTAATGCACTGAAAATTACTAAATTCCTGCAAAGTTTTTATCAAAAAAATATCAAAATAATTAAAGTCATTTGAAGAATTTTATCAAATTTTTTTTTAAATAATTCAAGAATTCAAATATTTTTTATAAATAGTAAACTTCTTCTCAGAAATTCAATTATTCACAATATAATTTTTAAAAAATTTCACAAATAATTAAATTATTTAAACAAATTTTTAATAAAATTTTTTGAAAAAATACAATTATTTTCTAAAATTTTTTATAAAATTCTTCGATACAATTAAATTATTTTTATAAATTTTGTCAAATTCTTTATAAAAAAATTAAATTAGTTTTATAAGAATTCAATTATTTTCAACAAAAAAAAAATTTCCCCAAAAAATTCAATTATTTTCTACTTTATTAATTAATTGTTATTTACTATTTCCAAAAATTTTAATAAAATATACAGGAAAATACAATTTTTTTCATATATAATTAAATTCTTTGGAGGAATTTCAAATATTTTTATAAATAGTTAACTCCTTCACAAGAATTAAATTATTTACAATTTACAATTTTTAAAAAATTTCTCAAAAAAATTCAATTATTTAAACAAATTTTCAATAAAATTTCTTCGAAAAAATGCAATTATTTTTTAAAATTTTTATAAAGTTCTTCGATACAATTCAATTATTTTTAGAAAAAGTCAAATTTACAACTTTTTAAATAAATTTTTTTTTTCAATCTTTTTAATTTTAAAAATAAATGCACTGAAAATTACTATATTCTTGCAAAGTTTTTATCAAAAAAATTTCAAAATAATTAGTCATTTGATTTTTATCAAAATTTTTTTCAAATAATTGAATTCTTTCGAGAAAACTTAATTAAAATTGTATTGAAAATAATATTGAATTCTCGCAAAAAATATTATTATTTATAAAGTCGAATTGAATTCTTCCAAAGAATGTTATTAAAATTAATGAAAATAATTGAATTCTTAACAAGAATTTTATTCAAATTTTTTTTAAATAATTGAATGTTTTCGTGAAGTTTGATTAAAATTGTTTTGAAAATAATTGAATTCCAGCGACGAATTTTACTGTTTTAAATAATTGAATTCTTCCAAAGAATGTTTTTATTAAAAATTTTCGAAAATAACTTAATTCTTATGATTAAAAATTTTTTTAAATAATTTAATTCTTTCGAAAAATGTTATTATTATTTTTGAAAATAAATAGACAAGAATACACATGTAGTTAACAAGTGAATTTTTAAATTTTTAAATTTGAAATTATTAAAAAATTAATGTTTATATTTGAAAATATAAAATTTTTTAATTTGCAAAATAATCAATGGAACAGTAATTTGGTTTATTTGTATTATTTAAATTTTTAAAAATATTTTTATTACTTATTATATACACACAGTCTTTGCAAAATTTTCAAAAAAACCTCAAGTTTTTTTTCTCAATATTTCTTCAAATTCTTCAAATATCGCAGATTGCTTTAATTTTCTTCAGATAAAACAAATATTTCTCCAAATGTCGAGAATTTGGTTTTTAATATGGTAAAAAGTAGTAAATATTCATCAACCTGTTATAAAATCGGACTTAGGCGATTAAACAGTCTTTTATTTTTTAATTTTTAAACTCTACTCGGTGTATGAAAATCTACAGATATATGTATATTGTACGTGTATATATTTTACGAATATGCCTATATATTCTATATATGCAGTTGGAACATATACTCTGGGGCGGGGATATGCAGCTTACGGGTTATTCAAATGAACGATAAAAATCATCCATAACGCGGAGGGTGGAAGGCTCCGGTATTGGTTATATTTAAATGGGTTTAAATCCTCCCCCTTCCCCCTTTACATATATATATGTATATACTTTGCCGCAAAACTCTTTCCACCCTTGACCCTTTACTCTTCGCCCCCCCCTTACCCCACCTCGTTTGAGTACTACACTCTGCATGCCGCAGGCATAGAGACATTGCCGATGAAAAACAAGTAAGAGGAGGGTGAGTCGTTGAATTGGAGAATCAGTGCTTTTCTCTCCACTCTCGCACTCACCATCCACTACAATCTAATTTTTTTCAACAAATAAAAAAAAAATTGGGAAGAAGAAAAAAATAAAATCGCCATTTTTATCAAAGCTGATACATTCAATCCTCCAATTATTACAAAGTTTTATTTTTCCTACAAAAATCGTTTTCACGTGTAATTTATACATTAATTTTTAGCCTTTTAGTTCTATTGCTTTTTGCATTTAATTCAAATAATTTAATTTTTCAATGTTTTGTATTTAATTTTATTTTCTTCTTTCAATTTTATTTGAATCGAAAGTTAATTCAAATTACTTTGTTTTTGAAGTAATCGCTAATAAATCGGAAAATTAGGATCAAAGTTTTGATAGAAGAAAAGTTATAATTCGATTTGCGCTCGATTTGTGATTTTTTTTACAGTGCCGCTCAATAAAATGAGAAAATCATGATTTAGTTTTTGATTGAAAGAAATTTTTAATTTACACTTATTTTGAATAAAATTTGAACCGCGCTCGATTTGAAAATTTTTTCACAGCGGCTTTCGATTTAATAATATTTAATAAATTTAATAAATTGGTAAAATAGAAATTTGGATCCAAATTTTTATTTGATTACAAAGTCGAATTAAATTTTTTATAGTTAATTTTAAGTTGAATTTGATTTATGATTTTTTTACCACGGCGCTCGATCGTCAAATTAGAAAATTAAGTTCAAATTTTATGTAGAAGAAAAATTTAATTGATTTTGAGAAAAATTTGAGAAGTCAAGCTCGATTAGAAATTTTTTTTACAGCGGCGCTCGATTTAATAAATCGGTAAAATAGAAAATTGGGAAAAATTCGATTTAATTTAATTACAAAAAATTAAAATTTTTATAATTAAAAAAGATTTATTTATTTTCATTTACTTTTATTTATTTTTTATTTATTTATTAATTTATTTATAGAAAAAGTTCCAAAGAAATTAAATAGTCGATTAAAAATGCAAAAATTTAGTCACAGGGAATTTTTTTTTTAAATCGAAAAAATCGTTTTCTTGCATCGAGCGCACAAAAAAAGTAAAAGAATAGTAAATTACAGACTCGTCTATTTAATTGAATATTTTGTTGAGCGCAGTGTCATGACGAAACGAAGGGCGACGGGGGGGTGAGTGGTGGGGGCTCAAGGAGAAAAATAAATAAAATGCAAAACGAGGGGAAAACAAATCAACGGAAAAAGTGGATCTCGTCGAACCTATCGAAGTACGATTAAAATATAAAATGGTTTCGAGGATTCGATGGTTTTACGTGCCATTTCAATTATTGTACCGCGCGCCACGTACGATTTTTCACCAACCAAGTGTTCTACTTTTTTTTTGCTTTTTGCCCATCTACATTTTTTTTTTTTTTTTTTTTTTTTTTTTTTTGGTGGTTGTTGTTGTTTAATTTGTACGTCGCAGAAAGTGCTATACCATTTCATCGAGCGGATTAACAGTATAGTGAGAATATATCACTTTTAGTTATCTTCAAAAAAAATTTTAGAGCAATAAAAAAAAATCGGAAATTGTATTTTAATTGCGTCTTTTTTTTTTGTAGGTGTTTGCAAATTCATGATTTTCTATTTTACGTATATTTATTGAGCCTTTATTTAAAAATTAAGCGTCGTGTTTTAAACAAAAAAAAATTTAGAATCGAGCGTGGTTCAAGTTTTATCAAAAATAATTTTTTTTTATACTAAAATTTTGATGTCAGAATTTTTTTTCGACGAATCGTTGAAAATTGAGCGTCGTATTATTTAAAAAAACAGTTTATTATTAGAGCGCTCCTGAATATTTTTCCAAAATTATAAATTCAATATTTTTGTTGTAAAATTTTGATATAATTTTTTTTCTCTTATCAAATCGTTCAAAAATTGAGCGCCGCACTTTTTAAGAAAAATTTTTGATCACAGCGCGCCTCAATTTCTTTTTCATAATTAATTTTCCTTTCAATTCTTTGTATCAAAACTTTAATTCTAGACTGAAAAACTAAATAATAATTTTAAATAAATTATAAAATAAAAATAAAATAGTAATGAGAAAAGTAAAAATATAATAATATTGAAATGAAAACTAAATAAAATAAAAAATAGAAAACTAAAGTAAATTTAGCTCTTTGACTATATTTGTATCCATAATAACATACTTGCACTCTCTGAGATTAATAATAATAATAAGACTCGATTTCAAGGAATCCTATTTTTAAGAATTAATTAAATATTTATTGATTTCGCGCCACGTGCGCGCGTCATGTATATCTTTATTCCGTATATGAATTAATCATTGAATCTAACCTTTTATGTTTGTTTTACTGTTTCAGGTGAGTACCATGATATATATGAAGATATCTCAGCGTGAAATATTATTATTTGCGTGTGCGCGCATATATATTCGGCTCTTGTAAGTAACGATTCTCATTTATTTTATGCTTCTCCAATTTGTAATTTTGATTGACGTCTTTTTAATAACTACATGCGAACATTACCTTCAACACGAAGAGTTTATCAAATTTAAAAAAAATACCACCCCCTCTCTTTCTCTATCACGCTTATTTGAAAAATTAAAAATCGCGCCTTCTCACCTGTTTCGAAAATAATTAACACACCACATTTCACGCAAACCTCTTGCAGGTGTTATTTTTTTTTTCGTTCAACTGCATGTTAAATCAATAAATTACTATTAAAGTTAAATTAAATATTAATGTTAAAATTAAAAGTTAAATTAAAAATTAATGTTAAAACTAAAAGTTAAATTAAAAATTAATGTTAAAACTAAAAGTTAAATTAAAAATTAATGTTAAAACTAAAAGTTAAATTAAAAATTAATGTTAAAACTAAAAGTTAAATTAAAAATTAATGTTAAAACTAAAAGTTAAATTAAAAATTAATGTTAAAATTAAAAGTGAAATTAAAAATTAATATTAAAATTAAAAAAAATTTTTTGGAACAATTGTTTATTTACTTAACTATTTATTTAATTATTCTTCGATTACTTTATTTCATTTTTGGGAAAAATGTAAAAAATTTGCGGTAAAATTAAAGAAAGAGGAAATAATTTCAAAAAAATAAAAGGGATAATATTTTGAACGAACATAACGCACGTATATTAATTTTTATTTATTTCTTTTCTAATTTTTAATATGCAAAAACTTGGCAGCTCATTCCATCGTTCTTTTATGAATAAACATTAAATTCCTATTACTCCTTATTATAACTTTTTATATACTTCATATTTTATTAATGCCAAGAGATTCCAATCGGCCCCCGCGCGCGCGCTCGCTCGCTCGCTGCCATGTTGCGCAAACGTGATTTGCGTTTTAATATTGTACATAGTTGTTTTCTATGCTCTCTCTTTCTTTCTTTCTTTCTTTTTTTTTTGTCTCCTCTCATCGAATTGCCAACTGCCATATGACATCCGGGCACATTTTCTCGTTTCATTTTCTTATACAAATACATTTTATTTTATGATCCCGTGTGATAAAACTGGAAAATGCAGTGTTTCAAATGCGCTTGAAAAATATAACTGTTTGTTGTATCTGGGCTGAGAATAATGTACGCGTAAATTATGGATTTCTTGATGTCAGTCGAAGGAACAAAATGTAATGTTACATTGTAGATTTTTTTTTCTCTCTCTCTCTCTCTCTCTTTCCCTCTCCTCTCTTTTTCTATTTCCATGATTTCGTGTCTCAGCTTGTCACATTCATATCATGCATTTTTATTCGTTTTCATGTAAACGAAATAAGGTGTCCGCTCGTCACATAAATTTTTTTTCAATTATATTTTTTTCTCCGCACTCTCACCGCGTTATTCTGACTTTATCATTCATTTGTTATTACATTTGTTTGCTTTCGGATTTTTTTCATTTCCAACTTTTGTTTTTTGATTTTACAAAGTCGTCCAATGGAAAATTAACAATATTTTTTATTTAGTTTGTTTTTGATTTTTTTCAATTATTCCAACTTATTTATTATTTCAATTTTTTCCACTTATTTATTATTTCAATTTTTTTAAATTATTTGAATGTTTTTTAATTTTGCAATTTTTTTTTTTTTGCCCAATGTGAAATTAAAAATATTTTTTATTCATTATTTAAATTTGATTTATTTTAGACTTATTTGGTTTCCATATTTATTTTTAGTAATTCATTTTAAATTTTATTTTCTTTGTAATTTGTAATATTTTTTTAATTATTACTTTTTATTATTATATTTTTAATTTCTTTTATTATTATTCTTTTACTCTCTTTTATTATTATTTTTTTAATCTCTTTTATTATTATTTTTTTAATTTCTTTTATTTTATTTTTCCTTCATTTCACATCATTTTATTTTAATTTTTTATTTGTTTTAATTTTTTAGTCGCATTATTTTATTATTATTTTATTATTTATTTGTTTGTTTTATTTTTCTTTTGCTTTTATTATTATTTTATTGTTTATTTGTTTGATTTTATTTTTCTTTTGCTTTTATTATTATTTTATTGTTTATTTGTTCGATTTTATTTTTCTTTTGCTTTTATTATTATATTATTTATTAGTTCGATTTTATTTTTCTTTTGCTTTTATTATTATTTTATTGTTTATTTGTTTTTTTTATTTTTCTTTTGCTTTTATTATTATTATTTTATTTGTTTTTTTATTTTTCTTTTGCTTTTATTATTATTATTTTATTTTTTATTTGTTTGATTTTATTTTTCACATATTTTATTATATTTCATTTCGTTTTTTTAAATTTATTTTATTTCATTTCGCTTTTTTTTTAATTTACTTTATTTCTCATTTTATTTCCTTTTTATTTTTCTACTTATTGGATTTTATATTTATATGCTTTTTATTTTAGTTTTTCATTTTAATTCATTTCATATATTTATTTTATTATTTACTTTAGGTATTATTTATTTTGCTTGTTTTTATTTATTTTATTTATTTCATTTATTTCATTTATTTTATTTATTTCATTTATTTCATTTATTTCATTTATTTCATTTATTTCATTTATTTATTCAACATACTTTTTGAACCCTTTGGTCGATTCATATTTTTATATTTAATTCTTTGCTTTTTTCAATATTTATTCCTGTATTTTTATATTTACTTTCATATTTATTTTATGTTTCTTTTTATAGTTATTGTCAGGCTCATTTTGCATATATGTATTTTTATATCTTTCAATATTTATTTATTTCTATATTTTTTTTATATTTTTGCATTTATTTTATATTTCTTTTATTAAACTTGTCGTTACGCTCGATTTACATTTATTTCCGTATTTTTTTTTTATATTTTTCATTTATTTTTCTACGTTATATTTTTTTATTCACCACCATTTTATTGTATACTATATTCTAGATGGTTCAATATTTTTTGAATTCTCTCTGAATGTATTGAATTTTTTTTTTTAAATCTAGAGAAGAAATTTATTTGTCTGAGAAAATAAATAATTGAATTAAATAAATTTTGTTTTACTATCTCGCAGTGAAAAGATAACTTTTGCTTGATAAAATTTTACATTTATGAAAAAATATATTTTTTATTTGAAAAAAAATACTTAATGTAGCTCTAAAAAAAAATCGGTCAATATTCTTTTTCTTATTGTTATTATTTATTATTATAATTATATTATTTTTTCATTATTTTTGCATTTTCTTTTTAGAGTCACTTGAGCGCGTTTCGACTTTTATATTTATTTTTATATTTACTCTCGTACAATTTATTTTTATATTTTTTTACATTTATTTTTCTACTCAACTTTAATGTTTATTATTATGTTTATTGTTATGATTATTGTTACGTTTATTGTTATATTTATATTTGTATTTTATCTAACCGGATTCCATGGGCGCTCTTTTACTCTTTCTCTCCGTCTCGTTTCTCTCTTTCGCTCTCCCTCACTTTGAGCATTTATATTCACCTCACACGCGCGCATCTTTATCTTATATCAAAATTGCTCGATCTGTCCCGTGCGTTTAATGTCACACGAGAAGAAAAAATTCAGCAAAAAAAAAATCAGCGCATTTTAAAACTTATTAAAATTAATTTTATTTTTGACAAAATGTTTATCACACGATATTTGAATTTTTTTTTTTTATTTATATTAAATACGTTTTACCGCCTGACCTCATTGCCGTCATAAATTTATTTTTATAGCTTTCTGTGCGCCGTCTGTGTGTCTTTAAGCGTTACAATTTTTTTTCTTTTTTTCCATTCATTGAAAATGAAATTTTTGAACAGAAAATTTTTAATTAAATTTTAAATTTAAAAGTCTAGAATAGTTTCTTTAGGTAGAAATTTGATTTGATTTAATTCAAATCTTTTTTGTGAATTTTTAATAATAAAAATAAATTTTTTACAAATTTATTTTTTCATAAATTTTTTCCCTATTTTTTCTCTTCTTATTTTTTTAATGAACTTTTACTATTATTAAATTCTTTACCTTTTGAGGGGGCGCAACCTCTGCAGATTTTTTTTTTGCCGTAGCATTATAAATAATTAATATTTATATCCTTTAAAATATATATGTAAATACGTGTCTGTATATTTATAATTTATAAATACATTTATTATTTCCACCTTCACAAGAGAAAAGTTTTTCTAAACATAAAAAAAAAGTTGACATTAGCGCATCGTAAATTAATAAAATCCATGATTTAAATATACAAACCTACGTCAGAGATTGAAATTGGCACCTAAATTTTTTATTTGTTTTCAATTCTTCTTAAAAATATCCCAGCCAGTGCCGAGCAACAATAAATTAATAATAATGAAACAATAATTACTATTAGTGTTATTAATATTCCAACAATTATATTTATTATTAATATTATTATTTGATTATTGTAATTTCTAATTATAGGTTTTGAGAAAAAGAATTAAATATATCTACAGGTCGTGAATTAATTAACCTCCAATTGTCATTCAATCTCGTTATGTTAGAATAATTCATTGTATTTAATATTTCAAAGAAACGTCCATTTGTCGATAAGAAAAAAATTGGCGAAATTTTTTACGAACAAAAAATAAAAATTGACAGTAATTATTATTAGTAAAATTATTTTCCTTCATTTAATTTTGTTGAACTTCTATATTAATTTTTTCTTTTCGATTTAGCGCCCGTCTTCTGAGTAAATAAACAAATTTATCATATAAACAAACCAAAAATTATATTTCAAAAATAAAAAAATGAATATTTATAGTGAAATTAAAAGGAGTGTTTTGGGTGAATATAAAAAGGAGTAAAAGGAAAATAATTCAGCTAGTGCGCCTGAGGTTTAAAAATAAAAAAAAAGGGAGGAAAAGGGCTCGTGTTTGAGTGAGAGGGGGAGGGGGGAGGATGAGTGAACGAAAAGGGAGGGAAAGGGCAGCTAGCGAGTAACGATATCCGCGTTGCACGGTGGCTGGATTTTAATCGAAGCGCGACGTATAAAGTTGCTGAAAATCAGATTACGCCCGTTGCATTCCACCCCCCTTCGCTCCCTTTTTTTTGGTTCCGTTTTCACTCTCTCTTTCTCTCTCTCTCTGTCTCTTTTACTATCTCTTTTTCTCTCTCTAACCTTGTACCTCTCTCGCACTACAAAACGCACCTCACGAAATCCTCTCACACAGCAAAGCGACCTTTTAACGTCCCATTGACTGTATCTAACTCTCCTATCATTTTTCACTCTGATATTTACCATCCAACTTTTATTTCCTTCCCAATTTCATCAGCTTTTCGAAAATCCCTTTTATTTCCTCTACGCGCCTTTCTCATTCGACGTTATCAATAATAATTTTGTTTAAAAAAAAAAGAAAAAAATTCCCCTACACTCACGCTCTGATATCATTGGAAAAATTAATTTCTAACCTTTTTACAAAAAAAAAAAAAAAGATGAAAATTTACTTTCATTTTTAAATCAAATTATTTACAGAGTAATTTTACTATCAAATATTTACAGTAAACTATTTTTATACTATCAAATGTTTGTGATAAATTATTTTTACTATTAAATATTTACAGTAAATTATCAAATATTCTCTCTAAATTTTAATTAAAAATGTTTATTTATTTAAATTAGTAGACGACTTTTCACTATAATTTAGATTTAAAGTTAGTTTCAAACAAATAGAAAGTTTCGAACAATTTCTTCCCAAAGCAATTATTATTGAACCAAATTTTTTTTCCCTCTCTTTTAATCTCTATTTTACAATTTTGATATTTTTTTCAACCATTTTTTTTTCTTTATTAATTTATTTACATACAATTTGCTGAAAAGTTCATATTCGGATGGTATAATAAAATTTGTATTTGATGCAAAAAAAAAAAAAAACACACACAGAGGAATTGCAGAAAATAAATGGGAAAGGAATTTGTGAGTTTGAAAATAAAATTTTAATGTCAATTGAAGTTTGAATTATTTAAGCGAGCGCAATTACAAAAGGATATTTAATTTCACGTATATCGTTGGTATTGTCAGAGAGTCTGAAAATCCGACAACGAATGAATGGGCTTTTCTTATGTCAGAATTCCCGAGCTGATCCTAAGTTATAGAGGAAAAGAGGTACTTGAAATAGAAGGGAGAAAAGAAGAAAATTGAATAACGCAAGAAAAATGACGATGAGAGAAAACAAAAGGAATCCTTGCAAAAGAAAAGAAAAAAAAGAGTTGAGGAAAAAAAGTGTTTTTTTTCTCAATACATCTTTTTGTTGTTAACATTTTTTTGCATGACCGTAAGAACGAAAAAGATTCTTATTATTTAGAGGAAAAAGAAAATAATAAATAATTTTTTTTTTCAATTCTCTTCTCTGTCGTATTTTTTCCTTTTTTTTCTATTTTTAGATTCGAATAAAATCATTTTTTTCATAATTTTAGCACCGAAACAGTTACTGTTCTTAAAATTTTATTAAAATTCGTCAAAAGAATTCAATTATTTAAAAGTTTGGTAATAAAATTCTTTAGAAGCATTAAATTTTAAGAAACGTTCAATTATATAATTTACTTTTGTATTTAAATAATTAAATTCTCATATAATTTTCTAATAAAAATTGATTTGAAAATTAATTTTAGTTAAAATTTTAGATAATAATTGAATATGAAAATAATTTTGAAGAAGTTAGAGTAACAATATTCTTATAATATAAAATAATTATTTTCTCGAACATCTTTAATTATTATAAAAAATAAAGAAATCGATCACTTCGAGTCTTCGACTCGGAGCAATCAATTTCTTCGTTTTTTATAATTATATTCTTAAAAGTCCTTAAAAGTACTGTTCCATTTATTATTTTGCAAAATAAAAAATTTTATATTTTCAAATACAAACATTAATTTTTGAATAATTTCAGATTCAAAATTCAAAAAACTCACATATTAACTTTATAATTAACTATTTATTTTTTTTTACTTTCAAAAATAATAATAACACTTTTCCTAAGAATTAAATTATTTAAAAAAAATTTTAATGATAAAAATTAAGTAATTTTCAAAAATTTTTAATAATAAAAATTAAGTTATTTTCAAAAATTTTTAATAAAACATTCTTTGGAAGAATCCAATTATTTAAAACAGTAAAATTCATCGCAGGAATTCAATTATTTTTAAAACAATTTTAATCAAATTTCACGAAAATATTCAATTATTTAAAAATTTTTTTTAATAAAATTCTTGTTAAGAATTAAATACCTAATTTTCAATAATTTTAATAACATTCTTTGGAAGAATTCAATTCGATTTTATAAATAATAATTTTTTTTGCGAGAATTCAATATTATTTTCAATACAATTTTAATTAAATTTTCTCGAAAGAATTTAATTATTTGAAAAAAATTTTGATAAAAATCAAATGACTAATTATTTTGAAATTTTTTGATAAAAACTTTGCAAGAATTTAGTAATTTTCAGTGCATTAATTTTTAAAATTCAAAACATTGAAAAAGAAAATTTATTGAAAATGTTGAGAAGCAAACAATAACCATCTTCAAACTTGACGCTTAGCGTCGACGCTAACTTTGAACTTTTATTATTTTTAAAAGTATTAAATTTCTTTCTGCTTTGTATTTTTTTTTCTACAAAAATGATTTTGAACATCTTTAAATTTAAGTGAAATTTTCTCCCTTAAAAACTGATTCTTGACGCTTAGTGTCGACGCTAACTTCGAACTTCTATTTTTCTCAAAAGTATTAAATTTCTTTCTTCTTTGTATTTTTTTTTCTTTTTTTTTTTCTACAAAAATGATTTTGAATTTCTTTAAATTTAAGTGAAATTTTCTCCCTTAAAAACTGATTCTTGACGCTTACCGTCGACGCTAACTTTGAACCTTTTATTTTTTTTCAAAAGTGTTAAATTTCTTTCTTAGTATTTTTTTTCTTTTTTTTTTGTATTATTTTATTCTCTACAGAAGTAATTTTACATTTGTTGATTTTAGTAATTTTTTCTTCCCCAAAAAACAGTTCTTGAAGTTTAGCGTCGACGCTAATTTTACGAACTTTTATTTTTTCCAAAAGTGTTAATTTTTTCTTTGCCCTTTTTTGGTAAATACTAAAAATTTGGGAAATTAAAAAATTATTTTCTTTTCGTTTCCTTTTTTTTACACAAATCATTTTACATTTTTTTACATTTAAGTGACATTTACTTTCCCAAAAAATAGTTTCTGACTTTTAGCGTCGACGCTAACTTTAGAGACTAAATTCAGAAAATTAAAATTTTTACCCAAAAGAGTTTATTTTTCTTTCGCGTACATTTTTTCTGTTTTTTACTAAAAAAAAAATTTGTATTTTATTAAAATACAGTAGAAGATTTTTGCTTTATTTCTAAAAGTGGAAATTTATCTTTTCGCCCCCCTAGTAATTCTTTTCTCTCTTATTTTTAATTTCTATTTTATGCCTTTAATTTTCTTCTACAAAAAAGTAATATTCTACATTTCTCAATTTAACAAAGGCGTAAATTTTTTATACAAAAGAATATAAATAATTTTCCTCCAATTTAAAAAAACTACTAAAATATTTTCTTTCCTGCGCGCGCGCTCCCTCTTTGTAAAAAAAAAGAAAATATATATCCAACAAGAAAATTTTAGATAGCAATACCGTGAAATTTCTTTATTCAAATAGGACTGTAAAATAGAGCAATTTGAATAAAATGTGTAGGAAAAAGCGTGAAACAATAATCCGTTGAGAGAGAGAGAGAAGGGGGGAAGGGGTTGTCTTCTACCCTCGCGTATCCGGGGGTGGCTTAAGGATCGAATTCAATGCGAGTCGAGGCTTCATCTACCCTCACGAGATATACATAAAAACCTATATATGTATATTTTTTTTTTTATTTATTTTTCTTTTTTTTTTTTTGTTTTGTTACATCCCCTGTGCTGGAGCGCGCGCAAGTACATACACAACTAACTTAAACGATTTTTTTATATTGTGTATATGTGATAATAATACGGACCTTTATAGTGGCACTGTTTTCTACTTAAAGTACCACTACACAATCATATATTGCCATATATAGTTACAGACAACGTGGAATTTATTTTTGCATACGCGTACGTATATCAGTACCTCATGTGCGTAAACTCGAGCTAGGGAATTTTTTTTTCTTTCTTTTTTTTCGAAACAAGAGGAACGACATTATTGCGTCGGTTTAAAAGTGCGTTCATATTTCTCGTATCTCACTCTTTCTCTGTTTCTCTCTTTTTTTTTTACTCTCCCTTTGCGGTTTTTCTCTACTTTTCTTTGTTTCGTTTTTGCATCCGCGAGCGCGCGTGCGCCCTTTCCTTTTTTTTAACTATATATATACATTTATTTTTTTTTTTACTTTTGAATTACAAACTGTACGAATCACAATGAGAGCAACTCTCCGTTTTGTTGGGGGGAAAAAAAAAGAAAATAGAACTGCATTTCTTTTCATATGTGAGCGCGCTCGACGATGATTCAGTGAAATAATTTAGAAACTTGACGCAGTTAATTTGCGGAAATTGTATATTTCATTCTCCAAGAATAAATTCTTATTTTACTTCATGGTTTTTTTTGTTTACCGCGAGATATTTATTCTTAAAATATAATTATTAATTAATAATAGATTATAATTAATAATAATTAATAATAATTAATAATAATTAGTCATTATTTGGAATATTTTTTAATTATTATTAATTAGTTACTATTATTCATTTCAGTATTTAAATAATTATGAATTGGATATGAAATTAAATATAATTGAACAAAAAGTGAAATAAAATCCCCGGAGGCGGAGAATCGAACCCCAGACCCTAAAATCCAGTGGGGCACGTGCGCCTTAACGACTACGGCTATCGCAGTAAATAAATATTTATCATCATTTCTTTTTTCATTTTTATTATTTATTAAAATTAAAAACTGAATATTTAATTAAACATAAAATTAAATATTCAGTTGGAGTATAAAAATAAAATGAAATTAGAGAAATATAATTAAAAAAAAAGTTATTTAAAGAATAATTGGAGTGGCAGATAATTGAAAATATATTGACGGCAAACCATAAATTGTGCGCAATAACTTTAAATTGAATTTGAAGTTTCTGATCTAGAACTATGTATATAATAAACGAGGACGGAATAAAGTAATTTAGAGTAAATAACGAATAGGGCAATAAATTAGAAGCACTTTCGTGCAAACGGTCGTAATTTTGCTTTTGCATAGAATTCTCTGCTTTCGTATCCACTTTTGAGAGAAGATATAGTAAAATGAGTTTTAAAATATGGATTCATTTCCCTTACCTCCTCTTCGTATTTTTTCTCTTTTTTTTGCCCATCCCCCCTCTCCACCCTTTTCTCTCAGACTTTTACCAACATTGAGGCGTCTTCTATGTATGAAGGATCTATATCGCGAGAGCGCATCTTCTTTCTCTCTCTCTGAATTTTTTTTTTCTTTTCTCTTGTGAATGTATACTTCATTCCAAAATAAAGTTTCCCCTCGATGAGTGATGAGACTCACTGAATGTTGAATGGTCCTTGCGTCGCTACACGCTACAACGCGAGTAAAAGAAGACAACGTTCGATAAATTATTCGCTCTTAACCCGATACTTCTTTTGTAAGAATTGTCTCCCCCTCCATCCCTCTCCTTCTCATCCCCTTAAGGAAAATTTCAAACCTTTAAGTTTTAAAAGAAATTCCTTTTTTTTGTTTATTTTTTCTTTCATTTTAACTTGTGAGAGAGATTTTTGTTTTCTTTACATTTTTCAAACTCCTTGTTCTCTTATTATTCGCGTCTATATAAACATGTTTCGACTGAAAATATTATTTTAAAAGTTTTATTATTTCAATAAATTTCATTTTATTTATTATTTTTATGTTTCATTATTCAATATTTGAAAAATGTTTTCTTGTAATTTATTTTCTTTCGATTTAATTTTTTTTATTTAATTTATTTTCATTTAATGTTGTTTTTATATTTTTAAAAATACTTTCAGTTTTTCGAGTCCTGTAATATTGAAAATATTTTTTGAATATAAATAAATGAACAGAAAAAGTAAAAAAAAATCCATAAAGAATTTGTAGTCTTTGCTGATAAATTTATTATTATTATTATTGAAAAATGAAAAAAGTACATTTTCATTGCGCTTGGGAATCGAGAGAAAAATTACGTTGATCGGTGGTTGCTAATTAACATAATGATATAGATAAATTTTTGCCACCGACATGTTAATTCACGTTCTTTTGCAAATATCCTTTTATGAATCGATCAAACGATCGATAACGGAAAAATATTGCAAGTAAAAGTATATAGATATATATATAAGAAGCGAGCATTTTATAAACGCACATATCAATCCGTTAAATTGACTAAATTGATGTTATATCCAACGATCAACGGATAGGAATCATTTTCTTTCTCTCTCTCTCTATTATATCGATACATAATACGCGTACACTATCGATCGTTAAAGTCGCGGAATTTTCTTTATATTACTTGGAAGGAAACAATTTTTTTTTTATTATTTTATTTTTATTTTTGATATAAGAATATGGCAGTTAACGTTCATGTAACATGAAACGTGTGCGTATATAAATATACACTTGACTCCCATTTTAAGATTGTTATTAGTTTTTATAGTCACGGTTTCTGATGGAAAAAAAAAATCTCGAACAACTATACTCGGATTTTCTGTTCCCTTGGTTATATTATTTAAAACTAAATTTAAACAGTTTCATTATAGATATAATATAAATAATAATATAATATTATTATTTAAGACCTAAATTTTAACGAAACGTAAAGACCCTTGACCTGTAGGTAAAAAAAAAAGTTGGAAAAAGAATAGTTAGTGAAAAAATAAATTGACCTATATTTTAGCGTAACGTAAGGCCCCTTATGGAGAATTTCCACTACTTTAAAATTTTAAATTCGCTAATACTAGAAATAAAGAAACTATTCACAAAAATTATAATCAAATTCTTTTGAAACGATTCAATTATTTTCAAGAAATATTCGAAATTCAATTATTTTCAATATCTAGTATGTTCAAAAAATTTCGAAAAAGAATTCAAATATTAAACAAAAAAATTGATAAAATTCATCTCAAATTCAATTATTTTCATCAAATAATAAAATTTTCACAGGAATTCAATAATGATTTAGAATAACATTTTCAAAAAAAATTCGAAAAAATCAATTATTTATCAAAATTTTTATACAATTTTTCACAATAATAAATTCAATAATTACATTCACTAATAATAACAGTTTTCATGGAAATTCAATTTAAAAAAAAATGTTTAATAAAATTCTCAGCCAGAATTCAATTATTTTCTTAAATAATAAAATACATCGAAGAATTTTTAAGTTTTCGATAAGAATTCAATTATTTAAAACAATGCTTATATAATTTTTATGCAGAATTCAATTATTTTGAAAAATAACAAAATTTTTAGCAATAATTCAATTATTTTGATAAATAATAAAATTATTCCTGAAAATTCAATTATTTTGAGGCATTTTAATAAAATTCTAAGCAAGAATTCAATTATTTTCCTAAATAATAAAACTCATTGAAGAAATTTAAGTTTTCCATAAGAATTAAATTATTCAAAACAATTTTTATAAAATTATTATAAAAGAATTCAATCATTTTCAAAAATAACAAAATTTTTCACAGAAATTCAATTATTTTCAAAAATAACAAAATTTTTAGCATAAATTCAATTATTTTGATAAATAATAAAATTCTTCTCAGGAATTCAATTATTATTTTTTAAAATTTTAATAAAATTCTTTGCAACTATTCAATTATTTTCATAAATAATAAAATTAATCGCAGGATTTCAATTATTATTAATACAATATTATGCAGGAGTTGCTCAAATATAATCCCTTAAAAATTTAATTTCAATTCCTCGAAAAAATCAATTATTTAAAAAAATGTTTTTTTTTTAATTCTTTGGAAGAATTCAATTATTTACAAAAATATTAGAAATTTTCACAGGAATTCAATTATTTTCAAATATTTTAATAAAATTCTTCCTAAGAATTCAATTATTTACATAAATAATTCTTCAAAAGAATTCAATTATGTCGATAAATGACAATATTATTCCCGAAAATTCAATTATTTTGAGGCATTTTAATAAAATTCTTTGCAAAATTCAATTATTTTCATAAATAACAATATTTATCACAAGAGTTCAATTATTTTTTAAAGTAATTAATTTTTGCTTGGAAATTCAATTATTTTAAAAAATTCTTATAAAAGCATTCGCAAGAATTCAATTATTTTATTTTTTATAAATAATTAAATGCTTTTTAGGAATTCAATTATTTTCAAAAAATTTAATAAAATTTCCAAACAGAATTCAATTATTAAAAAAAAATTTATTGTAAAAATTTTCCTAAGAATTCAATTCTTTTCGCAAGAATAATAAAAATTTCTCAGGAATTCAATTATTTAAATTAGAATTTTGCATAAAATTAGTCAAAAGAAATGAATTATTTAAAAATTTTTATAAAATTCTTAGCAAGAATTAAATTATTTTTATAAATATTAAAATTCTTTCATGAATAATAAAACTTCGTGGCAGGAATTCAACTTATTAGCAGGATAAGAAAGAAGTAAATATTTTTTATGAAAATTAGGATAAAGTTAGAAAAATAAAATATATGGAATTCTTGTCTCTTTTGTGAAGTGTCTACTAAAACGGATTTTTTTTGGTCGTCAAGTTTAATTTTTCGTTAGCTATACTTTTTTACTACTGTTTTTTTTAGTTTGAAAGCTACATATATTTTTATATATATGGGAAGGAAAATTAAATATATGAGAATATTTATTATTTTTAATAACAGTCGTAGGAGTTGAGAGATCGGCCCCGCAAACTACCCATGTTAAATAATAAACGTTTATAAAGGCCTTGAAAGTTATTATACAATATATATATATATATATAAATATATATTTATGTTATACGCCCGATGCCATTATGGGTATCGTATATTATTAATACAGTGACTCTCAAATGCTTCTTGGGTCCCCTTTTAGCAAAGAGACACCCCCCCTCGCGCACTCTTACTCTCTTTCTCTCTCCCTATCTTCTGTCTCACGCTGCGCTGTAACTCGATAAATGAGAGAAAGCCGCCATTGGAATTCTTCCTGTTCGGGACAACTTAATAAAAAACCTTAAGTACGTTAGAAATTAGATTTTAAACTCATTTCTTATTTTTTAATCGTGCTTTATGTCGTGTAGTTTCAATTATAATTTACATTCTTTTTCGCGAGCGGTTCTCGATTATTTATTCCTTTTTTTTTATCGTTGCTGTTATTTTACTCCAGCGCTCGCTTTAATATATTATTTATACATACATTTATATATTATACTTGTATACGTGTATACGTATATTTATTATATATATAAAATATATATTTATGCCCCTTGATTGGTGCTTTGATTATCTAGAATTAAAATATTTTGAAAAAATAAATTTCTACCGGCGGATATAAAATAGTATTCTAGCTCTATTTATTAAATATTAGAAGAGAAATATTTCTTTAGAATATCGAAAAGAATTTTTTGTCCTACCTGCACGAAAAGTATGTCATTTCGGGCACTTAAAGTGGGCGCAAAGTAACTGATTCTCGCCCGGGGCCGGGGAAGCGGGCGCAAAAGTTCTTTTACGCCCGCTGACGTCACACAAGCGGGCGCAAAAGTACTTTTACGCCCGCTTGCTGTACTTTTGCGCCCGCTTCGCTCGTGCCCTGGATGCTATACTTTTCATGCAGTTAGGACAAAAAATTATGTTCGCAACATGGGCGCAAAGGTGATTACGACTTTGGCGAGATTTCGGGACCTCGGGAACACTTTCGCACCCTCGGCTTCGCCTCGGGCGCGAAAATGTCCCCTCGGTCCCTTCATCTCGCCATCGCCACAATCACCTATTTTGCGCCCTTGATACGATAATAACTATTTATTTTTAAAATATTTTATTCACTTTTATTTATTTAGGCATCGAATTCTATAATAATTACTAATTTTAAAATTCGTCGCATAAAAATTTTTTTTAGTTATTTTAAAGTTAGATGGTCACTTTTTCTAAAAGATATTTTTTCTAATCCTTTTTGTCTAAAAAAAGTAATTTCTAATGAAAAATTTTTTTTAGAGAACAGATTCTCTAAAAAAAATTTTTTTAAAAAGTTATCATTTCTAATATTTAATTTCCTGAATTTTAGTAAAATTCTATAATTTTGATAAAAGTTAGAAAAAATGATTAAAATTTGAAAATTTAAAATAGTAACTATTTTGCATATTTTTTTGATTCATTTAACGAGGTTTCATTTTGAAGTATGAGAGAGAAAGAGAAAGAGAGAGAGAAGAAAAAAAAACTGTTAAAATTTGCGACTTCTGATTGGCATTTGCGTCTTAAAACTCGGCCAATTTTCAACCCTTTTACGGATGCATTCTTATTCTTGGACCCCGCCTCTCTTAACAATTTAAGTGTAAGATTTTAAATAATGAAACCTTCTTCTTCTTCTCTTTAGTCTACACATGTTATGTTATGTTTTTTATTTTTTTTCCCCCTAGAAATTCCTTCCATTTTTTCTGCAAGTTCACCTCCATATTTCATTCTTCATCTTTTCTTCCCTTCCATAACTTGGAATATTCTTTTTTTTGTTTTTTAATTTTATAAAGTTTAATTTTAATTTTGTAAGTTTTCTTTAACTACATTTTTGTATTTTTAGAACGAAAATATTAATATTAAAAATAAAATTAAAATATTAATATTAACAAACATTTTTAAATAAAAAAAAAAATAAAAAAAAAATAAACTAAATTTACTCTCTAAATTAATTATAGTCACTTTTAACTAATAAAATTCGACTTTGTTCATTAAATTAATTATCAAAAGTTTTTTTTACTAATTTTTGGGGCCGTTCAAAAAATACGTAACGCTTTAGGGGGGAGGGGGGGGGGTCAAGCTGTTTGTTACGTATTTTTTGAACGGCCCCTTTATTAAAAAACTTTTTTTTTAAATTTTCTTTTTTATTAAAAATTGACGTTCAATGTTTTTTATTACTTAAAAATTCCAGTGATTCTCATTGATAAATTCCGTGTCTCTTATCAATAATTTTCGTTAATTCATGTTTGTCTTGTTTGCGTGAAACTTTGAGAGACTCTTTTGCCTTGCAAACGATCAAAGAAAGAGAGAGAGAGAGAGAGAGACGGAAGAGGATCGAGCAGCAGAGGAGAGAGATGAGGAGAGAGGATGAGAGAGAGAGAGAGCGAAGAGGAGAGCGAGAGAAGGAGAGAGGAGAGAGGGAGAGAGAGCCGAGAGATGAGAGAGATGATAGAGAGAAGAGAGGACACCCGAGAGAGAGAGATGAGACGAGATAGAGAAGAGAGAGAGAGAGAGAGAGAGGAGAGAGAGAGAGAGAGAGAGAGGAGAGAGACGATGAGAGAGGAGCAGAGAGAGAGAGAGAGAGAGGAGAGAGAGAGAGAGAGAGAGAGGAGAGTGCACAATTGGGTGCAACAAACCTCGTGAATAACATCCATCTGCACTGATGAAATTTAATTTCATTCAACAAACTTATTTTGCATCGAGATTTTAGATTATTCTTTCAAAAATTTACTAAATTCCATTTTCAATAATAAAAACATAATATTACTTCCCTAAGATACCAATCGCGATATAATTTCTGGTATTAGGAGTGATTGTTATTCAAGTATAACTCGTTATAATAAATGACTCATAAGATATGCGTTTTGAAATAAAATTGCGCAACTCTCGCCATATATCGTGCAGTATTACTTTAGTAATAAAATAATAATGATAATAATAATAATAATTATTATAATAATAAATAATAATAAAGTAATAATAAAAACAATAATGATAGTAATAATAGTAATAATTATTGTACGAAAGGCCTTGTTCTGTCAATTTTATGGAAAAAATTAAAAATAACTCAGTATATTTATTATTATAATAAAAATAAGAATATAAAAATATTTTTAAATTAACAATAGTAGTAAAAATAATAATAATGATAATAATAATAAAAATATAAAAATAATAATGATAATAATAATAAAAACATAAAAATAATAATTATAATAACTACACTCCAAATATTTTTTGGTTCAAATAAAAAAAAATCTAAATTACCAGTTTTCTACTAATTAATGAGTGCGAATTCGTTTACCAATTCAGTAGTACGAGATTTTACTAATTTTTAGTAGAAAACTACTAATTTAACAGTAGAAAATTATTCTTTGTTAGTAGAATATCTATTAATTAAAAGAATGAAATTTTACTCTATGTATTAATATTTTATTAATTGATAAATTTCTATTTATTTTATTACTATTTTATTTATTTATTTATTAATAATTAATATTTTACCATGAAATTAGTAATTTTCTTACCATTAAACTATTTTAGTTGTGTACTAAAAAATTAGTTAGATTAGATTATTTATTTGTTTATTTATTTATAATAAATTATTACGTTATTTATTCATAAAAAATAAATAAAGATTAGAATTAGAAAAAGAAGAATATAAGAAAAAATTGAAAATTAATAAACAGTTTAAAAATTAGTAAAATCTTTACTATTGCATTGATGAACGAATCTGCACTCCTTAATTAATAAAAAATTACTTTTTTAGATTTACATTTTTATAATATAAAAAAAAATAATAATTATGGAAATAATTTAAAAAGTGAATTATTTATTAACACGAATTCTTGACTGTAAAAATCATTAATAAAAATAAAAAAGTCCTTTAATTAATAATGATTACTGCTATAGAAAGAAAAAAACTACTACACTCTAAAATGACTAAAAAAATTAGTAGATTTATTACTACCAAATATTTAAATAATTTATTACAAAAAAATAATCGAATATGTCTGTTAAATTAATTGTTTTCTACTAACAATTAGTTATTTTTTTACTAATTTGAATGTAATTTACTGTTTTTAAAAATTTTCTTTTTTCTAATTGTAAGGAAAAAAATACTAATTTAAAAAAAAATACTAATTTTTTTCACAATTTTACTGTTAATTAGTTGTTTTATATTTTATATTTTAACTGATTTTTATTGAGTTTTTTATATTAAGTTTACAAATATTTAATTAAATTATTGTTAAAATTAATTTATAATATGGTGATGTAAACAAATTTCCAAAATAAACTCCATCCTTCTTATCAAAATTAAAAAAGAAGAAATTAAAATTTAATTTTTAATAGAGTGAAAGAAAAAAATTCTTTTTCACTGAAAACATACTTTTATAATAATTAATAAACATTAAATTTAAAAATTCTTTATTTCGAATTAAGTGAATCAAATGAATTTAATTCTTAATCTGTGTCAAAATGACCCAGTGTGTTAACAAAAGGTTAAAAAAAATTATGCGAAAAAAATATTTTTTTAAAATATGTTTTAAAAATATTTTTTAATTATTTTATATTATTATAAATATTATTACGAGTATTATTACTTTATAGTATTAATGTATTATTATTTTATTACTATTTTTATATTATTATGTTATTTTACTATTAATATGAAATTCAATATTATTGAATATTTATTTTATTTAATTAAAATTTAATATTATTGGAATAAAAATGAAAAGGAAATGAAGGGAAACTTATAATATTATTTAAATTAAAGAAAATTATAAAATTATTATCAAAAATTATTTTTAATAATTAATTAAAAAGCATTAAGCGAAAAAAATATTTTTTTTGTTATTTTATGTTTTTTTATATTATTATTATTATTATTCTTATGTTATTTTATTATTAAATTTCTTTTATTATTGAACATTTTATTGAATAAAAAATATAAAAATGAAATGAAACGAAAATACAATGTTTGTTAAGTCTAAAGTTACTGGAATGAAAAAAAAAATTATGAAATTATTATCAAAAAATTATTTCTAATTAATTAAAAGGAATTACGCGAAAAAAAAATAATCATTGTGTTTAATTAATCGACAGTTGTTTATTAGAAAAAGAGGAGGAGATCCGCGAAATGAGCACCGCCCGCGGCACATTTTTATTGTGAAAATAAAAGTATTGCGCAAGAAAATGACTGAGTGCTCATGATACGACCATAAAACATCAAACCGTATAGCATTATTAATAAACTACATATATATATATATATATATATATATATAGTGGTTTATCGCGAGAACTATAGTATAAATTCTCTTCAGTACACCTTGCCCTCGGGTAATTTTTTTTTTACTTATTTTTTATTTTTTTATTTAAACATTTAGATGTCTTCTGTCTTGAGCGCTCAATGTTTTTTGCAGCCTTGACAATGAGGCTGTTTTTTTTTTTTATTTTACAGCATCCGACTTTTCTTTTTTTTTATATAGCACAGGGGAAATTTTAATTAAAAAAAACTACGATGACAGTCATAATTAATTAAACTTTTTTTACTCCTCCACCTCTCGCTTTTCTTATTTTTATATCAATTTTTAATTCCCAATCAATAATAAATTAATATCTGTAACTTAATTTTAGAATATAAAAAATATCATCATTTATTTCTATATTAATTTTTACCAATCAATAATAAATCTCTTAATTTTAGAATTTATTTTAATTTTTTTAATTTAGAATTTAATATTTAAAATAACTTCCTATAATAAACAAAATTTAATTTTCTCTTCATTTAAAGAAAAAGTTGTTTATTATATTTGAAAAAAATGTTATTTGAATATTTTTAATTAAAAATAACTTCTTATAATAATAACCAAAATTTAATTTTCTCTTCATTTATAGAAAAAGTTGTTTATTACATTTTGAAAAAAAATGTTATTTTAATATTTTTAATTAAAAATACGCACGCATATTTAATTAAAATTTAATAATTAAAATGTCATTTTAATGTTAATAAATTATTTTACTGATTTTTAATATATGTAAATATATTTTATATATTACGAAAAGTCATTTTTATAATGTACTTAAAATGATAAAAAAAAAAAAAAAAAATTAAACAAAAAAAATAATTAAAAATATTAAAAAAAAAGAATAATAAAAATTTAATAAAAACTGAATATGATTTTAATATTATTCAAGAATATATTTTTTGAAATAATTCGCAGATATAAGAAATTTAAGTATGAATTTTAATCGATTAATTATTATCTACATCCGCAATAGAGGCGAAAAGTAATATATTATGAATTTTAATAATTTTATCACTTTAATGAAAGTACTTAAAAATGAATTAAAAATTTTTTATCTACAAAATTTATTAATAATGAAAATATGAACTTGGAATGATTCTAAAAATATTAATATAATTAATAATTAAAAATTACACTCGAGTATGAAAGAAAATTTTAGCGTGCGTATTAATTCATATTAAGAAGAGAAAAAGAATTCAAAAAAAAGAAAAAAAAATCTCTGAGAAATATTTTTCTCTCAACAAAACGCACACACACACACACACATATACACACACACGTGGATTCTTAATTATAAAACGGGAAAAATGAGTAATATAATTAAATTTTGTTAATTTTGATTGGAGATTTTGTTAAGTCTACGCGCATGCCTGCTGGTACTTAAGAGAAAACATGTATTTACCTATGTAATCGCAGACGTGATTACATTTTATTTACCGAGGCCGCCTAAAACTAATTACAGATTTTGCAAGGGGACACGGACTCGGCGCGAAACGTGCATTCAAGATAATTGCGAATAATTTATATATTTAATTCCGTCGGGGCTCGTAGAACTTTAGGAACTTACATAAAACTATTGCGGAATATTAATGTGCAACGTGTGGCATTTCTGATGCGACAAAATAATATATAAATATGCCTTTCAAATAAATCATAACGCGAATTCCAGTCTAGCCGGAAAATATATCGGATTAAATACTTCTCATATTCCAAATGACATTTTTATAGAAATTTATATTTTTAACAAAAAAAAAAAAAAAAAAAAAAAACTATACATATATATGAAAATTTATATATATATACCAATTTTTATGCATCAAAACTATATATAAATATTTGTATATAAATTTATTGTATATATAAAAACCGTGTGTAAAAATTTATGTTGATATAAATATTTGAATGTAAAAATTTACATTTAGACATTTTATTTGTGAATGTAAATTTATATATAGTGACTACTGTAATTTAAATCTGGTATAAAAATACCATTTATTTTAAATTCTATAAAAATGCAAGGATAAAATTAATTGTAACCACAAAGAATTTTATTTATCACAGATTTGCAACTTCGGTTCAATATAATTGCAACAACAATAAACTTTAGTTTTCAGAAACTTTTCAAAATCTGATCTAGTGAAAATTAAGCCAATAATTCATAGTATTTTAGTGTTCACTGCATTTTTTTGCTATTTTTACTAATTTTTAGTATTTTCTACTAATTTTTGGTATTTTTACTCTTTTTTAAGATACTTTACTAATTTTTAGTAATATTTCCTTTTGGAAAATATTACCAAACTAAAGTTTATCTTACTAAACTAAAATCTTACTAAAAAAAAAGTTTAGTAAGAGAATTTTTTATTAAGAAATTGGAATAATTCAAAAGTAACAAACTTGAGTAATAATAATAAATTGGAAAACGAAACATTTTTCTTTTAATTTAAAATAAAATTTAAAATAAAAAAAATTTTTTAAATTGACTTTTTAAATAATTTTAAAAGACTTTTAAAATAATTATAGTAAGATTTGAAAATGAAAAAATGATTAAGAATTCAAAATACAAAAAAAAGGTGATTAAAATAAATGAAGTATGAATAAAAAAATTAAAAAACATAAAAAATTAATTCTGCTAAATAATTAGTAAGAATTATAAATGAAAAAATAGTAATAGTAAGAATTATAAGATAAAGAAAATAAAGCAAAAATCTAGTAAGACTAAAAAAATTAAAGGAAATAATATTATTAATAGTTAAAAGTAAAAGAAAATTGTAGGAACTTTCAGTACTTTTACTAATTTTTAGTAATTTTTCTATAAAAGTTTAGTAAAAGAATTTTTTATTGAGAAGTTAGAATAATTCAAAATTAACAAATTTAAGTACTAATAATAAATCAGAAAACGAAAAATTTTAATTTAAAATAAAATTTAAAATAAAAAAAAATTTGTTTAATAATTAGTAAGATTTGAAAATGAAAAAATTATTAAGAATTCAAAATAAAAAAACGTGGGTAAAAATAAATAAAAATTGGAATAAAAAAAATTAGAAAACATAAAAAGTTAATTCTCCTAAATAATTAGTAAGAATTATAAAATAAAAAAATAGTAAGAATTATAAGATAAAGAAAATAAAAGAAAAAACTAGTAAGACTCAAAAATTAAAGAAAATAATATTATTAATTTAGTTGAAGGTAAAAGAAAATTGTAGGCATTTTTAATATTTTTACTAATTTTTAGTATTTTCTACTAATTTTTGGTATTTTTACTCTTTTTTCATATTCTTTACTTATTTTTAGTAATTTTTCCATAAAAGTTTAGTAAAAGAATTTTTTATTAAGAAGTTAGAATAATTCAAAATTATAGGAAACTTGAGTGAAAATAATAAATTAGTAAACAAAAAATTTAAATTTAAATTTAAAATAAAATTTAAAATAAAATAAAATTTAAAATAAAAAAAAGTTTTTTTAAATAATTAGTAAAATTTGAAAATGAAAAAATTATGAATTGAATGAATTTATGAATTGAAAATAAAAAAACGTGGGTAAAAATAAATAAAGTAAGAATAAAAAAATTAGAAAACCAAAAAATAATTCTCTTAAATAATTAGTAAGAATTATAAAATGAATTATAAAATGAAAAAATATCAAGAATCATAAGATAAAGAAAATAAACTAAAATAAAGACTCAAAAATTAAAGAAAATAATATTACTAATTTAGTTAAAACTAAAAGTAAGAGAAAATTGTAGGAATTTCAATTAAAAAATATATATTTATTGAGAGTCAAAAACGTTAAAAGTGAAAAAAGTAAAAAAAAAGGAAAGAAAAATAAAATAATCGTAATTTACATTTTAAAAATAATCTATTTTATTTGATAATTTGAATTATTTTCTTCTTAATAATTAATAATTCAAGTGAAAAATTACTGAAAATTTTTCAAATTGTTAAAATTTCAACGTTAGTCGACAACTTTTTCAAATAAAATACAAAACTAGAGAGAGAAAAGTTAATCCCTTATTGTAAACAAAGAAGTTAATGACCTTCAGCATTGTTAGAGAACTTGCTTTATAAGAAATAAAGTTTCTAGGAAATTGAAATTTCAAATTTATTAGAAACAAACACCTCGAAAAACACAAAAATATTCAAGAAAATTTTTAATTTGAGCAAAAATTTATTTGAAAAAAAAACAAAATTGAAATTAAAATTTCAAATCTATTAGAAAAAAAGCACAAAAATATTTCAGAAAATTTTTATTTGAGAAAATATTGATTTGAAAAGAACAAAAATATTTCAGACAAATATTTATTTAAGAAGACAATTTATTAGAAAAAAAAATATTTCATACAAAATATTTATTTAAGAAGACAATTTATTAGAAAAAAAAAATTTCATACTAATATTTATTTAAAGACAATTTAAAAAAAAATATTTCACACAAATATTTATTTAAGAAAAAAATCAGTAGAAGTCGAAAATAGAAAAATAGTAAAAATAATAATAATAGGAAGTAATAAAATTTTAGTGTAAATTATTATTATTGTTACGCAGGTCTTTTTTTACAATCAAATAATTATTATGATTTAGAAATAAAAGCAAAACTATTTAAAATTTAAAAATAAATATTTTAGAAATTTTTTTTTTAATTTTTAAAAATAAAAATAATAAATTAAAAGACGAAGAGAATTAAAAAATAAAGAAACAATAATTAGAACGAATAATCTGAAAATGTTTACAATTTTGTAATATTCTATTTTTTCCTTCGGTATATACATTTTTGATTTTATTTCAATAATTTTACAGCGTAAAATTTTGAAAAATTTTCTAAACTTTAAAAATAAAAATAATTGTTAATTTCAATATTAGTCTTGATAACTTTTCAAATAATTCCGAATTAGAGATAAAAGTTAATCCCTTATTGTAAACAAGAAAGTTAACGACCCTCAGGCATTGTTAAGAGAACTTGTTTTCTTTCCGTCCTTGTCTATCTTATTTTCTTCAACGACAATAATAAAAGTAGGTACGAAATTAAAATTGATCCCTTTCCCCTTTTTTTTCCCTCCCTTCGTTGATAGTTTTCGCCTTCTGCCTGAGTGACTTTGCCACAAAAGTTGTCACAGTTCATTGACCTTCCTTGGTGGGGCAATTACAGTTAAATACAAAGTTTCACTTCATCAAATAAGTAAATTTTATTTAATATTCCTATTAGTGTATTTAAGTGAATCAATAACCTCAAGTGACAAATTTCTTCAATTCAGCAGGAAGTGGACGAATTTTTCCCTCAGCGATTTTTTTTCTTCAATTTTTCCTGTCATCGAAAAATTTAAAAATATTTTTTCTACAGGTAAATAAATTTAAAAAATATTTTAAATAAATTTAAAAAATATTTTAAATAAATTTAAAAAATATTTTTTCTACAGGTAAATAAATTTAAATAAAAAATATATCCACTGGGTGAATTAATTTCTACAATGAAAAAAATTTATTTGATTCAAATAACCGATTAATTGACTATTATCAATTAAATATTTACTTTAATCAAATAATATTTTTTTTGAATCAAATAATATTTTTTTGAATCAAATAATATTTATTGGAGTCAATTAAATGGTATTTGAATCAATAATTTCAGTATTTGAAGGAAAATATAAATTGAACCATTAAATTGACTCCAATAAATATTATTTGATTCAATTAAATATTCAATTGATTTAATTGATTTAATTGATAATAGTCAATTAATCGGTTATTTGAATAAAAAATTTTTTTTTCCAGTGTATACATAAATTATTACAAAAAATTACTATAAATATATTCGAATAGTGGGTCAGCACTTGATTTCTTAATGAGAGATGAATAAAAGTTTTCCCTTCAAGAATATTGTTAAAGAAAACTTAATATTTCTTCGCAGAACGTATAATTATTTATATAGAACAAAGATTATTCACGAATATCAAATGTGGAAAACATAAATCACAAATGAAATTTTAATGACAACGCACATATGTGACTCTAGAATTTTATTGACGAAAGTAGGTTCTTCTCTAATCTAAAACAATTTAGAATAATTTTTCCCAATAACTTATTTCAATTGATTCTATATTGCTGTTTAGACATTTCATTATTCGACATTATTATTATAATAACAAATTATTATAATAACAAAAGAATTATTTATAAAAAAAAAAGAAGAAAATAAATTTGTTTTGCCATTTGAGAAAAATACCTACGATGTTAAATTGTAATCTTTTGTATTTGAATTATCTGCATGTACATATATTTTATTTGTTCCTCAAAGTATTAAGACTAGCGCACCAGTGAAAAATTACATAAGCGCGACTCTATACTTTAATAGAAAAATTAAATAATCGCTCTTGTATTGAATTACAAACTATGGCGAAAGGTGAAATAGGTTTGATTGACCTCGCACACCTATTATCGCTCAATGATTTTAGTAATAGTCGCCGATAATAAAATAATCGACCTTAATAAACGTTGTTACTATAAAAGCCTCAACGACAATATAAACTGAAAGATGTCCATCACACACAAAAGTATCTCGCATATATATACACATTATACAATCATATAAACCTTGTCGTTACTTGTCATGACTATTTTAGTCATTAGTGTGCTCCCACTGACGCAAATAATTCATTAAAATTTAATGGACTTTGAATTTATTCAATAGATTTCATTTTATTATTATTTTTTTTTTTGCTCGCAATTGTAACACTACGCAAAAAGTACTTATTTCTCTTGCGGCTATTTTCATTTTACATGTGTGTGTGTGTGAAACTTTTTGTTCAAACTTTTAAAAATAAGTTTGGAAATTTTCTTTTTGAAAATAATACAATGTCGGAAAAATTTATTTGATTCAAATAATACTTGGCCAAATAAATATTTCCTTGAATCAAATAATTTTTATATAGTGTAATTTTTCTTTCTTCTAGAGATTTATAAATAGATGTTTGTAAAAATGTATTTATAAATATTAGTTTCTTTTATAAACCGATATTTAAAAATATTAGTTTTTTTATAAATCGATATTTAAAAATATTAGTTTTTTTATAAATCGATATTTAAAAATATTAGTGTTTTTATAAATCTATATTTAAAAATATTAGATTTTTTTATGAATCGATATTTAAAAGTATTATTTTTTCTAAATTGCTATTTATAAATATTATTTCTTAAAAATACTTCAAGAGAGAAGGCGTATTAGTCTCATAAATAGAATACGAACAATATCAATAAATTTTGTTTGGTTCGAATAAAAATTTTAATTCCGCCTAGACGGAAAGAAAATTTCATTTTTATTCAAATAACCGATTATGGAAATTAATTCGTACAAATAAATATTTATTTGATAAAGAGACAATTGTCTATTTGAACGAAATAATATTTTTCTATTTCAAATAAATATATTATATACTTGGTTCAAATAAAATAATTCTCCGACTCCAGATATTTAAAAATATTTATTTATTTATAAATAGATATTTAAAAATATTTATTTATTTATAAATAGATATTTACAAACATTATTTGTTTAAAAATAAATATTTGCAATCATTTATTTGTTAAAAATAGCTAAAATACCAAAAAAACTTTACTAAATTTAAAAACATTTTGAATTCTTAAAAAAATGCTACAAATTTTAGTATTTTAGCGAAAAAAATTAGTGAATTGTACGATATAATTTGAAGAATATTAGAGAAATTACAAATGATTGCAGAAATTCAATTATTTTCAAAAGTAATAAAATTCTTCGCAGAAATTCAATTAAGTTCAAAATTTTTTAAAAATTCTCGTCAAAATTTCAATTGTCTTCAGAAATAATTAAATTCTTCTCCGAAATTCAATTATTTTCAACAATTTCATTAAAAATCTTGGCAAAATTTCAATTATTTTCAAAAATTTTAATAAAAATCTTAGCAAAATTTCAATTATTTTCTAAAATTTTCCTCAATTCAATGATTTTCAAAATCTACTATTTAAATAAAATTTTCCAAAAGAATTCAATTATTTAAAAAAAAATATAAATAAAATTCTACGCAAACATTTAATTATTTTCATAAAATAATAAAAATTTCACAGGAATTCAATTGTTTACAAATTTTTTATAAATTTGTTCTAAATATTTCAATTATTTTCATAAATAACAAAATTTTTACAAGCATTGGATTATTTTGTTAAATAAAATTCATTACCGAAATTCAATTATTTTCAAAAATTTTAATAAAATTCTTGGAAGAATTTCAATTATATTTTCTAAAATTTTCCTCAATTCAATGATTTTTAAAATCTACTATTTTAATAAAATTTTCCATAAGAATTCCGTTACTTAAAAAAACATTATTAGAATCCTACGCAAACCTTTAATTTTCATAAAATAATAAAAAGTTTAGTGATTCAATTATTATCTAAAATAATAAAATTCTTTTTAGGAATTCAATTATTTTTAATACAATTTTAATCAAATTTCTCGAAAAATATAGTTTTTTAGAAATTTTATTAAAATTCGTCATAAGAATTCAACTATTGAAAAATTTGTTGATAAAATACTTCATAGGAATTGAATTTTAAGAAATATTCAATTATTCAATAAATCATTTATTTTTGTATTCAAATAATTGAATTCTAGTAGAATTTTCTAATAAAAATTGATTTAAAAAAATGAATTTCAGTTATAATTTTAGATAATAATTGAATATTAAAATTAAAATAAATTTAAAATTAAAAATTTTTAATTTTAAAATTTAAAATGAATTTTTAAATGTTATTGAATTCTGAAATGAATTTTTTGAGAAAGTTTTGCAAATTTTTTTTTTTTGAAATTATGTGAAGTTTTTATTTCTTAATATATTTAATTAAAGAATTTACTAATAATTGAAATTTCGTAAAATTTACTCATTAACTACATAATTAACTATTCTTGTTTGTTTATTTTAAAAAATAATAATAACATTTTTCGCAAAAATTCAATTATTTAAAAAAAATTTTAATGATAAGAATTAAGTTATTTTCAAAAATTTTTAATAAAACATTCTTTGGAAGAATTCAATTATTTAAAACAGTAAAATTCAACGCAGGAGTTCAATTATTTTGAAAACAATTTTAATCAAATTTCACGAAAAGATTCAATTATTTAAAAAAATTTTTTAATAAAATTCTTGTTAAGAATTAAATTATTTTCAATAATTTTAATAACATTCTTTGGAAGAATTCGATTCGATTTTATAAATAATAATATTTTTTGCGAGAATTTAATATTATTTTCAATACAATTTTAATTAAATTTTCTTGAAAGAATTTAATTTTTTGAAAAAAATTTTGATAAAAATCAAATGACTAATTATTTTGAAATTTTTTGCTAAAAACTTTGCAAGAATTTAGTAATTTTTTAATTGGTCCTTAAACGGTCCGTAATTTTTTTATTTTTGGTCCGTAAAGTCTGTATTTTTAAATGCTTTTAATTTCACTTTCACTTTTATTTTAATTTTTATTGATTTTTATTTTTACAAAACAGCTTTTTGTTTTCATTCCCACAGCTTTTTATTTTCACTGTTACAGTTTTTTAATTTCACTTTCATTTTCACCGTGACAGATTTTTAATGTCACTTTCATTTTACTGTGAGATATTTTTATTTTCACTTTTATACATTTTATAAAAACTTGTGTAAGTAAAAATGAAAATAAAGTGAAAATAAAAAAAATCTATTAGAGTGATAATGAAAGAGCAAATAAAATTCAAAGAAAAAATGAAGTTACATAATCGATCCCTTTTTAAAGCTTTTCACCCGCGTATAAAAAAGAAATTGTCAATAGACATTGTTAAAAAAAATGTTAATTAATATTTTTTATAGTTTGTAAACAAATATATTTATAAATATAATAAAGTAAATAAATAAATAAATATTCGAGGCTTGAATCTGGAAAGTGATTTTGTATAGAGAACAGAAAACTGTACAATTTTCATTAAGAATTTTTCTCCCTCTTCTTGTTTTTTTCTTTTTTTCTCTTTTTTAATGAAAATTGTCAGGAAGGGGGATGGACTCCAATTTTCTCAAAATATTTATATATTCCCGGGTTTCTTTTTCATCCGCGCTAGAAAGTCGATTCGTTACGACCTCCTTGTAGAAAATATGCTACCTTATTCTTTAAGGGGGGGGAAAAACATAGCGAGGAAGCGAGATGGCGCGAATAAAAAAAAAAAAAAAAAAAAAAAAAGAGATGGATCTTGTCTGTGAGAGGGAGAGAAAGAAGTACATGGACAAACACTGCTCTTTCGCCATGTCTGTGTAAATTTGTATATACTTGTATAAGAATATATATATAAAAATGTGAGTGTATATATTTTATATATACATACATGCGCAAACTAACACTCATATAGAATTAAATATACGATACATTATTCATTTTAAGTTCTTTCTCCTTGCCGGAGATTGTATGCGTTCTATACTCTACACTCACACAGAACGCGATTCATACACACACACACATATATACATATATATACATTTATGTATCCGCGGGTATAACTTTTTATTTTAAAGATGGCCGCGCTCATTTGCAATTCTATGCCGGACGTCGATATGCCTGATTTATCGTAACTATACTTACCCGTCCTACCACCCCCGCTTTCCAACCCTAGCCGCTTCTGCCACAATTTATATTGCGAATATGGATATATACACATGAATACATATATATATTATATTTCTGTGAGTTTGTATATTAAAAAGAAATGCCAACGTGAGTTAGTGTGTAGTTATTAAATTTTGTTTTACTAATGCGGTGGGGGAAAAAATCTTTATGGTTTTGTATGGACGTTGTGAAGTAGTATGCTGTATTCAACCGTCATGTAAACCAATTGTCCAATTGTTGAAAACTGGCGATTGTCAAGTTTTAATCATCAAGTACTGGCAATTGGTACTTTTACAACTTATTGTAACTTTCAAAGTAATGAAACTTATTCTATTAATGCTAAGGAATAGCTTTTGTAAGTATTGTTTATTGCCACTGTTGTAACTTCCACCTATTGTAATCTCCACCTGTTTGCATTTCCACCTGTTGTAATTTCTACTTATCGTAAATTCCACCTGTTGTAATATTTTAGCTTTTTTTATTTACACCAATTGCAGTTTCCACCAATTGTAACTTTTGCCTATTATATAATTTTTGCACCAATTGTAACTTTCGCCTATTGTAAGTTCCACGGATTGTAACTTACATCATTTGTAATTTCCACGAATTGTAACTTCCACCAATTGAAACTTCCACCAATTGTAATTTCTACCAATTGTAAGTTCCACGAATTGTAACTTCCATCAATTGAAACTTCCACCAATTGTAACTTCCACCAATTGTAAGTTCCACGAATTGTAACTTCCATCAATTGTAATTTTCACGAATTGTAACTTCCACCAATTGAAACTTCCACCAATTATAATTTCCACCAATTGTAAGTTCCACGAATTGTAACTTCCATCAATTGAAACTTCCACCAATTGAAACTTCCACCAATTATAATTTCCACCAATTGTAAGTTCCACGAATTGTAACTTCCATCAATTGTAATTTTCACGAATTGTAACTTCCACCAATTGAAACTTCCACCAATTATAATTTCCACCAATTGTAACTTTAATGAATTGTATCTTCAATCTATTAAATGTTTAACCATTTGAAAGTTGGATCAATTGAAACTTCCAGCAATTTTTTTTTATTCATTAAAACTTGAACGAATTGTAACTTTTAATTGTTTTTTCAATCTATTGAAACTTGTGCTATTTTTCGATTCTCAACAATTGAAATCAAATAAAAATTAAAAATTACTATTAAAAATTGCAATTGGTGGGAATTTTTATTGGTATTATTCCCGATGATAAAGTGTTCAATTCTCAAAAGCTTTAATTAGTAAAAATTGATAAAAATTTCACTACTTTAAATTCGCTAATACTAGAAATCAAAAAACTATTCTCAAAAATTATAATCAAATTCGATTCAATTATTTTCAAGAAATATTCGAAATTCAATTAATTACCTTCAATATCTAGTATTTTCATAAAATTTCGCAAAAGAATTCAATTACCTATTTATAAAAAATTGATAAAATTCATCCAAAATTTAATTAATTTCATAGATAATAAAATTTCCACAGGAATTCAATTATAATTTAGAATAACATTTTCACAAACATTTTGAAAAAATCAATTATATTAGAATATTTTTATACAATTCTTTACAATAATTCAATTAGTTTATCTAATAATAACATTTTTCATGGAAATTCAATTTAAAAAAAAATGTTTAATTCAATTCTAATCAAGAATTCAATTATTTTTCTAAATAATATAATTCATCGAAGAATTTCCAAGTTTTCCACAAGAATTTGATTTTTTAAAACAATTTTTATAAAATTCTTATGAAAAATTCAATTATTTTCAAAAATAACAAAAATTTCATAAAAATTCAATTCTTTTTAAACATTTAAAAAAATTTTTTAGAAATAATACAATTATTTTGATAAATAATAAAATTCTTCTCTGGAATTCAATTATTTTTGAAAATTTTAATAAAATTCTTTGCGAAATTCAATTATTTTCATAAACAACAATATTCATCACAAGAATTCAATTATTTCTAAAAGTAATCAATTTTTTCTTGGAAATTAAATTATTTAAAAAAATTCCAATAAAATCGTTCGCAAGAATTCAATTATTTTCATAAATAATAAAATGCTTTTTAGGAATTCAATTATTTTCAAATATTTTAACAAAATTTTTCACAGAAATTCAATTCTTTTTAAACATTTTAAAAAAATCTTTAGAAATAATTCAATTATTTTGATAAATAATAAAGTTCTTCTCCAGGAATTCAATTATTTTCAAATATTTTAACAAAATTTTTCATAAAAATTCAATTCTTTTTAAACATTTAAAAAATTTTTTTAGAAATAATACAATTATTTTGATAAATAATAAAATTCTTCTCAGAAATTCAATTATTTTTGAAAATTTTAATAAAATTCTTTGCGAAATTCAATTATTTTCATAAATAAAAATATTCATCACAAGAATTCAATTATATCTAAAAGTAATAAATTTTTTTTGGAAATTTAATTACTTTAAAAAATTCTAAGAAAATTGTTCCCAAGAATTAAATTATTTACATAAATAATTTTTCGAATGAATTCAATTATTAAAGATAAAGAACAAAATTATTCCCGAAAATTCAATTATTTTGAGGCATTTCAATAGAATTCTAAACAAGAATTAAATTATTTTCCAAAATAATAAAACTCATCGAAGAATTTAAAGTTTTCCATAAGAATTGAATTATTTAAAATAATGTTCATAAAACTCTTATGAAGAATTCAATTATTTTCAAAAATAACAAAATTTTTATCAATAATTCAATTATTTTGATAGATAATAAAGTTCTTCTTAGGAATTCAATTATTTTTAAAAGTAATAAATTTTTTTTTTGCAAAATTCAATTATTTTTAAAAGTAATAAATTTTTTTTTTGGAAATTCAATTATTTTTAAAAGTAATAAATTTTTTCTTGGAAATTCAATTATTTTAAAAAATTCTAATAAAATCGTTCGCAAGAATTCAATTATTTTCATAAATAATAAAATTCTTCTCAGGAATTCAATTATTTTTGAAAATTTTAATAAAATTCTTTGCTACTATTCAATTATTTTCATAAATAATAAAATTCATCGCAGGATTTTAATTATTTTTATAAATAATAAAATGCTTTTTAGGAATTCAATTATTTTCAAAAAAAAAA
Organism: Leptopilina heterotoma; assembly: GCF_015476425.1. NCBI lineage: Eukaryota > Metazoa > Arthropoda > Insecta > Hymenoptera > Figitidae > Leptopilina > Leptopilina heterotoma. The sequence goes on from NW_025110833.1 coordinate 6,815,164, forward strand.
TTTACTACAATGCCACTTAGACATTCAATTATAATTGTCAAAAATTTTAATAGAATTCTTTGTAAAATTTAATTATTTAAAAAATCTTTCGCGAGTTTCTTTGGTCGTCAAGTTTAATTTTTCAATAGCTACTTTTTTATTATTTTTCTTAGTTTGATAGCTACTTTTTGCATTTAATTATTTTTAAAAAACTTTCGCGAGTTTCTTTGGTCGTCAAGTTTAATTTTTTAATGGCTACTTTTTTTTATTATTTTTCTTAGTTTAATAGCTACTTTTTGCTACTTTTTTAAAATTAATTATCGAGTGCGAAGTCTGCAATTAGCAAAAATTACAATTTTACAATTAATAAAAGTTTCAATTATTCAAAAATTGAAAGTAGCAAAAGTAAAAATTACAATTAGTAAAATTTACAATTACTGAAAGATACAATTAATAAAAGTTGCAATTGGTAGAATTTACCATTTAAATTTGTAAATTGTAATTAGTAAAAGTTGAAAATTAGTTAAAGCGACAATTGGTAACAAACTTAAAATTCACAATCATTGAGAATTTAAATTCTTAATTCAATTAGTGAAAATTCAATGAAACTTTTATACAAGAGTCTTTCCACTTTTGACAATTTCAAAAAAAAAAAAAATCTGATACATAATAAAAAAAAAATAATAAAATCAACCAACTAGTAATTAAAATGTACGTATCCATATAAAATAGAATACACACGTGAATGAGCATGATGCTTTAATTCTTTGTGCCTTATATATTCGTTTCAATGAAAAGGGATCACTTTTTAGCTGCGGCTTTTTTTTCGAATGGGGAAAAGATACGAACTTTAGGTCGGTTTCCGTACGCCCTGACGTGTACCTCTACTACCTAGGCGGCGAACCGTATCGAATGGGGTTTAATATTTCAAGAGCTTTTTTTTACTTTGCTCTTTTTTCTCCATTTTTTTTTTTTTTTTTTTTTTTTTTTTTGCACGTGTTCGAAGCAACCGTCGATACCGATATGCGGAATACAGGTTATGTATTCATTTGCATGATTCGTTACGCGGTGAAGAAACTGCGGGGGAAAAAAAGAGGGGGGGGGGTGGCGAAATCTTTTCATCCTTTCTGTTGGTTTTTTATGATTAAAGAGTAATAACTAAAGTCGAAAAAAAAATCACGAGAACCAATTTTAATGATGTGAAAAGCCATTGAAAAATTCGCATATATTTTTTTTTCTCTATTCGCGAAAAAAAAAAAATTTTTACTACTCCTCGAAAAATTTTTTTTTTGTGTATCGTTAATTTTCTATATCCTGTTTTTTTATTCGTTGCACTATGAAATAATTACATTTCAAAAAGAAAAATGTAATTAAAAAGACTTTCGAAATTTTGTAATATTTCCTTCTTTTCGTATTTTTAATTTTTATTATTAAAAATTATTATTTTTTGTAATATTTTCTTTTTTTCGTATTTTTATTATTATTTATTCTTTTTTGCATATTAATCAAGTACGTTATTATTTATTAATTAAAAATAATCTGAATAATTATTTCGAAAGTTTTTTTTTATTGAACATTTTATTTTCCTTTTTTTTAAAAATAATTTTTTATTCTTTTTTTGAATATTTTTGAAAAAGCAAGTTTTCGTAAAAATAACTTTCAAAAATAAAACATCAATATACGAGAATATGTATAAAATATTATTTCCAATAATGTTAAATTTACTGTTATAATTTTAAGGATTCGTATGGAAAATTTTCAAAATTACTTTCTCAAAGTTATTATTTATCGTCTTTTCATTTATTAATAGAACTTTTTTGCATAAATTTCTTAATTTTCAAAACTGAATATTGAAACAATAATTTTCACATCTGGAAAATTTCGTATCACAAACACTGGTCTTTAAGTAAAAAAACTTTAATAACTTTCCCTGAAAAGTTTGCTTAAAAATGAAAAATCGGAAAAAATTTGGTCCTCAAAGGGTTAAATTATTAATTATTAATATTTCAAATAATAGAGTCAAAAATAATATAAGATTATAAGGATTGAAATTATAAGATAAATTTATAAATATACGAAAATATAATCTATATATAAACTTGTCTTATAAATATTATACGTATGTAAATTTTTATTAATCTCATAAATCCCGTATACCGAGTGTGATATATAAAAAAATATATAGTAATAAATGTGCTAAATTTAACGAGTCAAAGTTTAGCCTGAAAAAAAACAAATTTTGCTGTATGTTAAAATGTCGCATGATTTTTTTTTTCTTTCACTTTTATTTTTTTTCTTTTTTTTTTTTTATTCAAAAGTAATATTAATAATTCGCGTTCCGCCCATTTACATGTGAACGGGTCAGTGACCTGACCTCGACGAAAAAATTAAATTACTTGTAATCGGAGACTCGCAAAGTTCACGTTTCCTTAATGACGTAACTTCTAGAAGAAAAAGTGGAGCTAGGTGAAGAACAATTCATTATAATATAATGTTCGTAATTAACATTTTTTTTTTTTTTTTGCTTTTTTTATTAATATATCAAATGAGGTGAAATTTAATTAAATATGATAAATGGTTAAAATAATGGTAAAATTTAGTTTAATAAATAAATACGAATATCCAATTAAAAGTTGGAATTGAGAACAAAATGTTATTTTTTTTTACCAATTTTCGCAAATTAATATATTTCGAAATTAAAATAATATTGTTTTAAATAAAATTGTTATTGTAACTTAATAATACTTGCCAACATAATTAATTTATAATTAATGGGAAATAATATAGTTATAATCGAAAATAGTTGGAAATAAAAATACTTACAATAAAAAAATACTAAGAATTAAAAATACTTACAATCAAAAATACTGAGAATTAAAAATACTTACAATAAAAAATACTAGGAATTAAAAATACTTACAATCAAAAATACTAAGAATTAAAAATACTTACAATCAAAAATACTTACAATCAAAAATACTGAGAATTAAAAATACTTACAAATAATAATACTTATAATCAAAAATACTAAGAATTAAAAATACTTACAATCAAAAATACTTACAATAAAAAATACTGAGAATTAAAAATACTTACAAATAATAATACTTATAATCAAAAATACTAAGAATTAAAAATACTTACAAATAATAATACTTACAATTAATAATATTTACAATTAAAATCTAGTACTAATTAATAAACTTACAATTAAAAATACTTTAAATTAATTAAAAGCAAATTTTTTTCTTTTTTTTTTTTTTTGTCAAATTATTATCGAATAAGTAGAGAGGGAATTGAGGAGGGAAAAAAAGAGAAATGAATGACATTTGTTGAAATTGTGTGTCGATCTCTTTTCATCGTATATACGTGTACACATACGCCGGGAGTTGTCGACCCTCGTGTCATTGTTTGACTTATCGGCCGTGCCCACGTGCTTTACATAATGACAGCGTTGAAAATGCGGTTTAACGATATCTAAACATGAGTCGCAATCGACTCTCGTTGGCCGCTTTAACGCAAAATGTTCGGCGCGAGCCGGATACATTTGCGACTGTGAATGTATCTGTCCGGTATAATGGACCGGGAAAGCGGTCAGGACTCTGAGAGGGCGCCAAAGGGTTGCAAAAAGGGGGGGGTGGGTGACGCACGTGGAGAGAACGCTGCGAAAAGCAGATATCGAGTTACACCCCCGGCCAATTATCGCTTCCTGTTCCTCTTTCGCTGTTATGCTAATGACGAAAACAGGTTCTTTTTTTTATTCTCTCTCTCTCTCTCTCTCTCTCTCTCTCTCTCTCTTTCTTTTCATCTCATCTCTCGAATCGATCACGTTCGACCTTCAATTTTTTTTTTTTTAATCCAACTATTTTATCAGTGAAATTTCGAATTTAAAGAGCAGACAAATAAATTAATAAATAAATATAAAGACTAATAAATAAAAACAAATAATCATGATAAATAATTATTAATAATAATACTAAAAGATAATAAATATTATAATAATAAAAATTGTTCTACTCCCCTTTTAAAAAAAATTAATTCAATTTCTATTAACAATTATGCAGAAAAGTTAAAACGAATTTATAATGTATATAAAATATCGAGTTCTCAATATTAGTAATGAAACATTAATAAAATATATTAGGTAAAATAAAATTAATAAAATTAATAAAATTAATAAAATATATTAGGTAATATAAAAAATAAAATATATAAAACAAATAAATATATAAAATGTACAATATTAATAATAAAAAAAGTTTCGGACTGAAAAGAAAGATACATTTGCGATAAAAAATTAAATTCTTGATTAATACATTTCGAAGCTGATTAAATTGGAGAATTTCAATTTTAATCTAAATGATTATTATAATTATTGTTAATGTTATTATTAATGTTATTATTATTATTCGGTGAGGCTGATTATTTTTTTCTGTTTCTTATTTATACAAGCAAGAAAAAAAAAAAATAACCAGAGTCCTTGACCCGCGAGAGACTCATTTGCGAATCTCCGCACGATTATATTTATTTTACATATTAGCTGAAAACATATTTACAAATCCAATATTTTATAATGTTTCGTCAATTTACGATAGCTTTTTCATCTCTTGGCATTAAATTATCATTTTTATTATTTTTTATTATTATTATTTAAGGTAATTATTGAAATCATCTCTTTTTTCTCTTTTGTGTTTCTAAAAATTGTGATTTTAATTTTAGATATACAAAATTTTTTTTAAAGTAGTCGAAAAGGTTTTAAACATTGGATATTTAGTCACTGGTGGTTAATACCTTGCAGTGCTGACAGATAATAAAATAAGGCCAAATCTTCAAACTTTTCTTAATTATCTTCAAAAATCTTTAAACTAGTCAAAAAAAATTCTTCAGATTTTGGTTATAATTTTTTCTAAAATTAATGAAATTAATTTTCACACACAATTTTAAAGAATAAATAAATTAATATTATTGTGTTTGAATCTGTTCGCAGAAGTTAGTTTTTGCTTGCTTCACAACTTTTTTAATTTTCTTTTTCAATGTTTTGAATTTTAAAAATTAATGCCCTGAAAATTACTAAATTCTTGCAAAGTTTTTATAAAAAAATTTCAAAATAATTGAATTCTTAACAAGAATTTAATTAAAATTTTTTTTAAATAATTGAATCTTTTCGTGAAATTTGATTAAAATTGTTTTGAAAATAATATTGAATTCCTGGCGATGAATTTTACTGTTTATAAAAATAATTGAATTCTTTCAAAGAATATTTTATTAAAAATTTTTTGAAAATAACTTAATTCTTATCATTAAAAATTTTTTTAAATAATTTAATTCTTGCGAAAAATGTAATTATTATTTTTGAAAATAAATAAACAAGAATAGTTAATTATGTAGTCAATAAGTAAATTTTACGAAATTTCAATTATTAGTAAATTCTTTAATTAAATATATTAGGAAATAAAAACTTCAAATAATTTCAAAAAAAAAAATCCGCAACTAAACTTTCTCAAAAAGATTCATTTCAAAATTCAATTATTTCTAAAAATTCATGCTATATTGCTTTGAATATTCAATTATTATCTAAAATTATAACTGAAATTCATTTTTTTAAATAAATTTTTATTAGAAAATTCTACTAGAATTCAATTATTTAAATACAAAAATAAATAATTTATTAAATAATTTGAATGTTTCTTAAAATTCAATTCCAATAAAGAATTTTATCAACAAATTTTTCAATAATTGAATTCTTTCGACGAATTTTAATGAAATTTTTAAAAATAATTATATTTTTCGAGAAATTTGATTGAAATTGTATTAAAAATAATTAAAATTCTCCAATGAGTTTTATTATTTATGAAAATAATTAAATTCCTAAAAAGAATTTTATTATTTTCAATAATAATTGAATCCCTGTGAAATTTTTGTTATTTTATGAAAATAATTAAAGGTTTGCGTAGGATTTTATTAAAATTTATTAAAATATAATAAAATTCTTTTAGAAAATTTTATTAAAATAGTAGATTTTAATAATAATTGATTTTATGAAAATTTTTGAAAATATAATTGAAATTTTTACAAGAATTTTATTAAAATTTTTACACACAATTTTAAAGAAATAAATTAATATTGTTGTGTTTGAATCTGTTCGCAGAAGTTAGTTTTTGTTTGCTTCTCAACTTTTTTAATAAATTTTCTATTTCAATGTTTTGAATTTTAAAAATTTTAAAAAAAACTGAAAATTACTAAATTCTTGCAAAGTTTTTAGCAAAAAATTTCAAAATAATTAGTCATTTGATTTTTATAAAATTTTTTTTTTAATAATTAAATTCTTTCGAGAAAATTTAATTAAAATTGTATTGAATGTAATATTGAATTCTCGCAAAAAATATTATTATTTATAAAAAGAATCGAATTCTTTCAAAGAATGTTATTAAATTATTAAAAAATAATTTTTCTCTTAACGAGAATTTCATTAAAATTTTTTTAAAATAATTGAATCTTTTCGTGAAATTTGATTAAAATTGTTTTGAAAATAATTGAATTCCTGCGATGAATTTTACTGTTTTAAATAATTGAATTCTTCCAAAGAATGTTTTATTAAAAATTTTTTAAAATAACTTAATTCTTATCATGAAAAATTTTTTTAAATAATTGAATTCTTTCGAAAAATTTTATTATTATTTTTGAAAATAAATAAACAAGAATAGTTAATTATAAAGTTAATAAGTGAATTTTAAAAATTTTTGAATCTGAAATTATTCAAAAATTAATGTTTACAGTTGAAAATATAAAATTTTTTAATTTGCAAAATTATAAATGGAACAGTAATTTGGTTTATTTGTATTATTTAAATTTTTAAAAATATTTTTATTACTTGTTGTATACACAGTCTTTGCAAAATTTTCAAAACATTTTCAAGTTTTTACAATATTTCTTTAAATTCTTCAAATATCGCAGATTGCTTTAATTTTCTTCAGATTTGAAGAAAACTTCACTTCTTTTTTTTAATAATCACTTTCGCAAAAAACTCATTAAATGAAAAGCAAAAATTTATTAAAACACGAAAGTACCCTATACAATAATGAATGTTATTCTTGGCCAACTAGCATTAATTTTTGTGTTTCTCGGAAAAAACTTTTTCATAAACCATAAAAAATATCTTGACGATGGTATTTAGTTTGAAAATGTTCACCTTAAATGAGTCTCTGAGATTCAAGAAGTGTCTGTATGTGTCTTTTCTTTGAGTTTGTGTCTGTATATGTATATAATCGTATAAAAAAAAAATATATATATATGTATATATATAACAATGATAATACTAACAATAATAATACTAACAATAACAATGATGATAATAATGATAATCATAGTAATAACGACGAAATGTTATTACACATAATAATTTTCAGCGACGTAATCGTTAAGAAGGGACGCTCGCGGTAACTGCATCCATAATCATTATCGTTACAGTTTACGTTAGCGACGGCACTGTCTCTCTTTCTCTCTCTCATTTTCTCTTTCCTGCCAATGTGATATTTTCCCGTCGTTTTCATCGTGGAAAAATGCAATCTTTTTTTTCCAACTATTTCTTTTTTTTTAAAGAAAAACAAAAATTTGGTATTTTGCTCGCCACTCGTTTAGTTCATTACGAATAAAAATTAATGAGCCGTTCGTTAATTGAATGTTCTCTTATTTTTGGGGACAGCAGTCTAATAATAATGGAGGAAAAAGAGAAAAACTGCAGTTTTTTTTAATCCTTCGTTTTGTAAACAATGGGGAAAGGGGAGGGGGAGATTTTTTCTCTCATTAAGAATCGAATATTTTTTTTTGCCGAAATATAAGAGCCACCCTCTCTCTCTCTCTCTTGCTGAGACAAAAATCAACGTTTTTTCTCCCGGCCTAATTAAATTTTTGTTAGGAATATTTTTTTTGCTTATTTTTTTTTCTTCATTCTCAATCACTACTAAATTGCTTCGGAAAAATTGGAATTTGTTAATGAAATTTTGGTTTCATTTTAGAAACGGTTTTTTTTTTAATGGCTAGAATATTAAGATTTTTCTTCATTAAATAAATGTGAAAAATAAAAATTCAAGAATTCGAGAATTGTTCATTTCTTTTTATTATTTTTATTACTTTCGTGAATTCGTTTGAGTTTGGGGTCGAGATAGGAACACATTTTCGTACTGAGCGTCGAAACTCGACCTTTATTACAGGTAATATACACTTATCAGAATATATTATCATCGTTACTATTATTATTATTTTTATTATTATTATTATTATTATTATTATTATTATTTTTGCCTTTATTATTATTATAAGTGTTATTATTATTGCGTTTATTTTTGTTAGTTTAGTTTTATTATTTAACGATTATTATTATTACTACAGTTGCACTTTAATTTGATAACTTTTATTATTATTATTTATATTATTAATATTAGTATTAATATTATTATTATTATTACTATTATTAATAATTTTTTTATTTCTATTTTGCTTCTTTATATCAAATTTTTATTTTCACAATTGCGTCATAAAAAACATTTCATAGTACAATATTTTTTGGAAACAGAAATTATTGTAAATAAATTAAAAATTATTCTTAATTTTTTCTATCTTGATTTTTCCAATTAGTTTTCATTTTTACAATTACGTCATCAAAAAGCTTTTTGTATAATTGCACAATATTTTTTTAGGAAAAAAAAAATTATTTTAAATAAATTTAAATAAATAAAAATATTCATTTTAATAAATTTAAATAAATAACAATATTTATATGTACTTAAAAAATTTTTTTTTCCTTTTTAATTTTAAATATTATTGATAATAATAATCGTTCGCAACGTTATATACGCACTAATATGTAATATATAAATAAATGATTGGATATATATCTTGTCAGGATTTCGTCATTGTAAATCTTGTTTTAAAATATGTGCAATTTTATCGGAGAGAAATATGATTTAAAAATTTATATAAATATATATAGAGAAAGTTACGCAACTCACTTATCCTTTTTAAACTAACATGAACATTAATTAAATATATAATATAATTTTTCTGCTGTATGATTTTAAATTGAAATTCTTGAGTTTCAAATAATGGAAAAAAAATTTTTTTTTTTTTCATAATCTCTATATATATGAACTGTATATTAAATATTGCCTTGAAAATTAAATATTGTAATAAAGATAAAAGAAAAAACAGAAAAATATGGTAGGAAGATATAATTTCTTGTAAATTTAATGGGATTAAATTAATCAAATTATAAATTTATTTCTTTATTATAAAAACGGTAGGTAAACTTTTTTTTAAAAAGTAGTAAAAATCTACAAAAACAGGGCAGTAATTTCATTCGTTTTATATTTTATTATAAAAAATAGTAAAAGTTATTATAATCGTTTTTCAGTATTTAATATATTTTTTATTTGTCTTATTAGTTCGTATCTATTTTGTTTTTCATTTTCATAAAATTTAAGAAAACTGTATGAAATAAATTTTTTTTATTATTTTCAGTAAAAAAAGACTCCTACTGAAGGAAATTATAACTCGTTTTCAACTATATTTAGAGGAATTTTTGTTAATTTTTTTCTAAAAAATATTTTCTAAAATCCTTTTTGTCTAAAAAAGCGATTTCTAATGAAAATATTTTTAAACATTCGAATAATATAAATAAACCATGTTACTGTTTCATAAAAATTTTATTAAAATTCGTCAAAAGAATTTAATGATTCAAACATTTATTGATAAAATTCTTTATGAGAATTCAATTTTGAGAAACATTCAATTATTCAATAAATTCCTAAAAAAACAAGAATTAAATTAGTTAAAAAAAATTTTAATAAAATTCTCCTCAAACATTTCATTACTTTCATAAATAATAAAAATTTTACAGGAATTCAATTATTTACAAATTATTTTTCAATTATTTTCAGAAATAATAAAAGTCATCGCAGAATTTCAATTATTTTCAATACAATTTTAATCAAATTCCTTGAAAAATGTAACTATTCTTAAAATTTTTATTAAAATTCGTCAAAATAATTCAATTATTTAAAAATTTGGTAATAATATTCTTTATAAGCATTAAATTTTAAGAAAAATTTAATTATATAATTTACTTTTGTATTTATTAAATTTTCATATAATTTTTTAATAAAAATTTATTTGAAAATGAATTTTAGTTAAAATTTTAGATGATAATTGAATATGGAAATAATTTTGAAGAAATTACAGTAACAATATTCTTATAATATAAAATAATTATTTTATCTCTCGAACATTCTTTAATTATTATAAAAAATGAAGAAATCAATCACTCCGAGTCTTCGACTCGGAGCAATCGATTTCTTCATTTTTTGTAATAATATTCTTAAAAGTTATTGAATTTTTAAAACTTACTGTTCTACTTATTATTTTGCAAATTAAAAAATTTTATATTTTCAAATATAAACATTAATTTCAGAATAATTTCATAATAAAAATTTTAAAAAATCACTTACATAATTAACTATTCTTCAATTATTTCTTAAAATTTTAATTAATAAAATAAAATAAAAAAATAAAATAAAAAAAAAAATAAAAAAAAAATAAAAATAAAAATAAAAAATAATAAAAATAAAAAAAAATAATAATAAAAAAAAAAAAAATAATAATAATAATAATAATAATAAAAATAAAAATAAAAATAAAATAAAAAATTCTGCAAAATTCAATTATTATCTAAAACTTTAACTGAAATTAAATTTTAAATCAATTTTTATTAGAAAATTCAAAGGAAATTCGATTATTTAAAATTTTAAATACAAACATAGATAATTTATTAAATAATTAAATGTTTCATAAAATTAAATTCTTTCCATGAACTTTAAATAAAATTTTTAAGAATAATCAATAACATTTTCCGAGAAATTCCATTAAAATTGTATTTAAAATAATTTAAATTTTGAAATTCTACAAAGAGTTTATTATATATATATATGAAAATAATTGAATTATTAAAAATTGAATTATTGCGAAGAATTTTTTAAAAAAGATTTAAACAATTAATTTTTTTCGAAAAAAATTTATGCAAATTATATTTTTAATAATTCAATTCCTGTGAAAATTTTCATTATGTTAGAAAATAATTGAATATTCGTGTAGAATTTTGTAAAAATTGTTTTTAAATAATTGAATTCTTTTGGAAATTTTTTTTAGAATAATAGGTATACGAATCATTTAAATAAGAAAAATTTTTGAAAATAATAGAAATTTTGCAATAAATTTTATTAAAAATTTTGAAAATAATTGAATTTTATTACTTTTGAAAATAATTAAATTTTGCAATGAATTTTATTACTTTTGTAAATAATTGAATTTTGCAATGAATTTTATTAAAGTTCCTAAAAATAATTGAATTTTGTTATTTATTTATAAAGATAAATGGAATCTTGTCAATTTTTTTTAGATTTTTTGAAAATAATTGAATTTCTGCAAAGAATTTTTTTAATTTTGAAAATAATTGAATTTGTTTATTTTAAAAAATAATAATAACATTTTTCGCAAGAATTAAATTATTTTAAAAAATCTTTAATGATAAGAATTAAGTTATTTTCAAAAATTTATTATTATTTTGAAATTTTTTTGATAAAAACTTTGCAAGAATTTAGTAATTTTCAGTGCATTAATTTTTAAAATTCAAAACATTGAAAAAGAAAATTAAAAAAGTTGTGAAGCAAACAAAAACTAACTTCTGCGAACAGATTCAAACATAACAATATTAATTTATTTTTTTAAAATTGTGTGTGAAAATTAATTTCATTAATTTTAGAAAAAAATTATATCCAAAATCTAAAGAAATTTTTTTTGACTAGTTCAAAAGATTTTTAAAGATAAATAAGAAAATTTTGAAGATTTGTCGTTTTAATCATGTGGCAGCACTGATAATAAATATAGAAAAAATAGTTAAATAATTATTTAAAATACTTCTAAAGTATTGTTTCTAAAGATAAACAATAGATGAACAATGGGTGCGTTTTATCGAATGCTAGAAAAAAAATATATTTGATATTATAAAGAGAGGGGATTGTAAGCAGTTTTACTTGGACAGATCCAACCAATTTACATTGACGTCAAGAAAAAATAGAATTTGCTAAATTGAGAGAAAGAGAGGGAGAGAGTGCGCCATTATTTTCAACGATTATTAGAGTTAGTTCTAGGCGAATGAGTTTTCATAAATGCCCTTAGAAACTCTCGAATCGTATACTTGTATTTATATACGAGACCATTTGATGCAAAGAGCGAAGAATAAAAGTTTCGGCTATTTCCAACTTTAGATGAGAGGGAGGGTGGAGGGGTGGGGGGAAGTGGACGAAAAATTTTAAATGAAGAAAGAGAGAAGCTAAGTATCCACCCTTGAAAAGCAAAAGAGGCTAGAGAGAGGTACCTACACTTATTATTATTTTTTATCACAATATTTGCTTTTCCCACATTCTGTTTTATGTTAATGGCTCTACCTCTTACCAACTCTTCCAACTTTATATATATACAAAAGCTATATATATATATATACTCGTATATATATATATTCTTTTTTTTATATATATAACTTTGCAGGCAAGTTTAGCATTTTGTTTCGAATTTAAAAAAGTTGTCGGTTGTTGAATGAAAAACAGATTCTTACTCAGTTCCGCGTAAACGAAGTTCATATTTATTTATCATGCGCCTTTGAAAAGGGAAAAAATTCATTTTTTTTTTTTTTTTTTTTTTTTTTATTTTTGTCAAGAGAAAACAGCGAGAGTTTAGTTAGAGATAAACATTTAGTTTGGATGTATAAACAGGACGCGAAAGTTTTTTTTTTTTTTTTTTTTTTGACGAATATTTTTATCACGCTTGTTATGAATATATGAAAAATTTATTTTCGATCATTATGAAATAAAATTTTGCTTTATCTGTATATATATAATAAAGGGAAAATTAGAAAAATTTAATGAAATTTTCTTCTTTGTCCGCTGATTAGAACTTATTTGTAAAAATCAATTTTAATTTAAAATCCATAAATTGTTTCCCCGAGTGTGTATTTTCGTACGAGTACCTATACGAAAATGTATTTTCACGAATTTATTTCTATTTTGTGGAAAATGAAACAAAAATTTTTGATCTCGTCGAGAAAATATATAATTTAATAAAAGCAGAAAAAATCATTCAATTTTTCAATTTAGGAAAAATGGAAAAATTAATTTTTTTCCAAAAAAAGTCGGAAATATGATGGAAACATTTAATTTTTCTGCGCAATTAAGATGAATTCGTGAAAGTTTCAACGTTTTTAAAATGGATGGAAACGAGCGTTGTTTATTTTTTTATTTTTTTCTCAGCAAAAACTGTTGGGGGATACATCATATCCGGAAGAAAAAAAAGTGCTGAGGGGGGGGGGAGGTTGGTAGCTAACGATCGCAAGCGTTATGGGGTATAACATCGCGGCACCAACTTTCAAACGTAAAAATTCCAATTTGTTCGGAATTCTTTTGCCCAGAGTATAGAAAGAGAAAATAAGAGAGAAAGAGAGAGAGAGAGAGAGAGAGAGAGAGAGAGAGAGAGTTAGGACGATCCGTGGAAACGAGCGGTAATGTATTACGAAACTTTCCATCTTGGAAGGGTAGAGGCAAGACGCGCGCCACACTATATTACCCTGAAAGTTTTCCACTCTGGGAAAATTTTTAAATTATGGATCTCGGACGCGCCACGCGACGTATGGCGTCGGCCTTCCTATTTTATCAAAAAATTCTCTAGCTATATATATATATTTCCCCCCCTCCTCCTCCTCCCCCCTCTTTCCTTTTTTGTAAATAAATATGTCGAGGGCGGAAAAATAACTCGACGAGTATCGTTTTCCATTTACGTGAATTGCAAACTTTTTAAATTGCTTTTCTTTTGGGTAAAAAAAAAAAATTTTTTTTTCTCCCCCCTCTCTCTTTCTCTCTCTTCTTTCGATATTATATCTGACAATATTTTCAATATAATTCTTGTTATTTTTTTTTTTTTTTTTGAAACCTTAGAAATTTTTTTTTTTTCTTTTTTTCTAAAGTTTGTAATGAAAATTTTTGTAATGTAAACTGAGACTACGAGGAAAATATCTATATTTCGTTTTTCATTCATTTCGAAAAAATTTTATTTTTTGTGACAAGTGGAAAACAAAATTGAATTGTAGAAAATTTTATAAAATTCAATAACTTTTAAGAATATTTATTTTTTTATAATAATTAAAGATGTTCGAGAGATAAAATAATTATTTTATATTATACGAATATTGTTACTGTAACTTCTTTGAAATTATTTTCATCAATTCAATTGAATTATTATTTTTTCGAATTTGTAACTAAAATTTTTCTTATAATATAATAATATTTAATAGTCAATAATAATTACAACTCGATGCTAGTCAAAAGTAACAGTCCATAAGCAACAAAATCTAAAATCAATTAAATTCGCGCAGTTTGCAATCTGTGAAAATTCAGTAGCACAACACAATGAACGATACTTCAAATAAATTGACAGTTATCAACAATGTTTTTGTTAAACATCCACTCGAGCACAGCACAAACATATATTGTGTAAAGGAAATGGCTTATTTATTTTATTGATAATGAAATTCAAATTGGATAGAGAGAACACTCAAGGTTTTCTCATTAAAAATAGTAGAAAAATTTCATCATTCAGTATGAGAAAGCGATTGTCTTCACTTTTAATAGAAGCTAATTTAGAAAAAAAATAGATATTATGTACATTTTTTTTTTTTTTTATTTTTTTAATCTGATAAAAACATTTTGTTAGGAGAATGAAAATATTTGACATTCTTTGCATTAGATTTATAGGTGTAATTAAGGTGTATCTATGGATACGCAGTTTACGTGTATATACATATATGTAAATAAGTAGATAACTCCATGTGTATATATATACATCGCACATGTTATAAAAATACCTGTACATATAAGAAAACAGATTTCTTATCAGTTTTAACGCACAACATTTATGCTGATGTCTCTTCCTTTTTCCTTTACCCTAAAACCGTGAATGGTAAATATTATTTGATTTACACCTGCGCTTGATAAACAAGTGTTCCATTTTAAAAATAAAAATATTAATTTTAGTTTTTATTTTAATATTTATGAATTTATTTATAACTTTATGAAATTTTTTTTTACTATCTCGTTTTCTGTGGCACAAAATCTAAAAATTTCAGTTAATTAAAAATTTTTTTTTTAACTATTATCAATCACCGTAACTAACATTGACTGCTACTAGTAATCATTGTATGTCTCTTACTTTAATACTTGAAAAAATCGATTTTGATAAAACATTCGTAAAAAAAAAAATATTTAATATTTTCAAAAATTAAAAAACGAATTCTCATGAATATTTCATTTATCTTTATAAATAACAAAATTCTTCGCCGAAATTCAATTGTATTCAGAAATTTTAATAAAATTCATTGCAAAATTCAATTATTTTTATATATAACAATATATTCATCACAAGAATTCAATTATTTTCAAAATTAAAAAAAATTCTTTGCAAAAATTCAATTATTTTCTAAAAATCTAAAGAAATTGACAAAATTTCATTTATCTTTATAAATGAGAATAGCAAAATTCTTGGACAAAATTCAATTATTTTCAGGAATTTTAACAAAATTCATTGCAAAATTCAATTATTTTCAAAACTAATAAAATTCAATTATTTTCAAAAATTTTGCTTAATTAATAATTTGCATATCTATTATTTTAAAAAAATTTTACGTAATAATTTAATTATTTAAAAACAATTTTGACAAATTCAATTATTTTCTAAAATAATGAAAATTTCACAGAAATTCAATTATTAAAAATAGAATTTGCATACATTTTTTCGAAAAAAATCAATTGTTTAAAACTTTTTTATTAATTTCCCTCGAATAATTCAATTTTTAAAAATTTGTTGATAATATTATGTATAAAAATTCAATTTTATGAAACATTCAATTATTTAATAAATTATCTATGTTTGTTTTTAAATAATTGAATTTTCTTTGAATTTTCTAATAAAAATTGATTTAAAAATTAATTTCAGTTAAAATTGGAGATAATAATTGAATTTCAAAAAAGTTACTAATAATTGCAATTTTAAGAAATAATTGAATTTTTGTAAAAGTTTCAAATTAAAGTTTTTAAAAATCTTAATTTTTTATATACTTTAAACTAACAATTCTGTTAAACTAATTTTTATTTTCATAAATAATAAAAATATCCCAGGTATTCAATTATTATTAACAAAGAATTCAATTATTTACGAATTTGCCATAAATTTCTTCGTAAAAAATTTTTTGAAATAATTGAATGTTTTCGTGAAATTTGATTAAAATTGTTTTTAAAATAATTGAATTCCTGCGATGAATTTTACTGTTTTAGATAATTGAATTCTTCCAAAGAATGTTTTATTAAAAATTTTTGAAAATAACTTAATTCTTATCATTAAAGATTTTTTTAAATAATTTAATTCTTGCGAAAAATGTTATTATTATTTTTGAAAATAAACAAATTCAATTATTTTCAAAATTAAAAAAAATTTTCGCAGAAATTGAATTATTTTCAAAAAATCTAAGAAAAAATTGACAAGATTCCATTTATCTTTATAAATAAATAACAAAATTCAATTATTTTTAGGAATTTTAACAAAATTCTTCGACAAAATTCAATTATTTTTAGAAACTTTAATAAAATTCATTGCAAAATTTAATTATTTTCAAAAGTAATAAAATTCAATTATTTTCAAAAATTTTAATAAAATTTATTGCAAAATTTCTATTATTTTCAAAAAATTTTCTTATTTAAATGATTTGTACATCTATTATTCTAAAAAAAATTTCCAAAAGAATTCAATTATTTAAAAACAATTTTTACAAAATTCTACACGAATATTCAATTATTGTCTAAAATAATGAAAATTTTCACAGGAATTTAATTATTAAAAATATAATTTGCATAAATTTTTTCGAAAAAAATCAATTGTTTAAAACTTTTTTATAAAATTCTTCGCAATAATTCAATTATTTTCATATATATAATAAACTCTTTGTAGAATTTCAAAATTTAAATTATTTTAAATACAATTTTAATGGATTTTCTCGAAAAATGTTATTAATTATTCTTAAAAATTTTATTTAAAGTTCGTGGAAAGAATTTAATTTTATGAAACATTCAATTATTCAATAAATTATCTATGTTTGTGTTTAAATAATCGAATTTTTTTTAAATTTTCTAATAAAAATTGATTTAAAATTTAATTTCAGTTAAAGATTTAGATAAAAAATTTTTTTAAATTGTTTAATTTTTGCGAAAAATGTTATTATTATTTTTGAAAATAAATAAACAAAAATAGTTAATAATGTAGTTATTAACCACTTCACTGGCGGGGCGTTCCAAATGGCGTTCCACGCGCCGAGGCCCAGACTGGCAAAAACACCGAAATGGCGTTTCTAATAAAACTTTATTTTTAAAGAGTGTACACTACTTTTTACTACTACAAAGCAATATTTCTATAGTTTAGACATCAGGGAACAAGATTATCACAATGAAAATTTCAGTTTTTGAGATTTTCAATGTTTCTTCGAACGTTGAAATAGTCGATTTTTAACACTTTTTAACAAATGGCGTTCCACTTTTGTTATTATTAATAATTATTAAATTTTATTTATTAATTATTTATATTTATTTTTTACTTATTACATTATTATATTATAATGTTTTGTATGTAAATATATTTTTTAAATAAAAAATATTAGTTTTACTGTGTAAAAATTAAAAAAAAGTGGAACGCCATTTGGTGAAAAGTGGTAAAAATGGACTATTTCAACGTATGAAAAAACATTGAAAATCCCAAAAACTGAAATTTTCATTGTGATAATCTTGTTCCCTGATGTCTAAACTATAGAAATATTGCTTTGTATAAGTTAAAAGTAGTGTACACTCTTTAAAAATAAAGTTTTATTAGGAACGCCATTTCGGTGTTTTTGCCAGTCTGGGCCTCGGCGCGTGGAACGCCATTTGGAACGCCCCGCCAGTGAAGTGGTTAAATGAGTTTCAAAAATTTTTAATCTGAAATTATTCAAAAATTAATGTTTATATTTGAAAATATAAAATTTTTTGATTTGCAAAATAATAAATGGAACATTACTTTTAAGAACTTTTAAGTATATTATTATGCTCATAAAGAATTATATTACCAAATTTTTAAATAATTGAATTCTTTATGACAAATTTCAATAAAATTTTTAAGAATAGTTACATTTTTCAAGGAATTCGATTAAAATTGTATTAAAAATAATTGAAATTCTGCGATGACTTTTATTATGTCTGAAAATAATTGAATAATAATTTATGAAACCAAATAATTTGTAAATAATTGAATTCCTGTGAAATTTTTATTATTTACAAAAATAATAAAATGTTTGAGGAGAATTTTATTAAAATTTTTTTTAACTAATTGAATTCTTGTTTTTTTTAGGAATTTATTGAATAATTGAATGTTTCTCAAAATTGAATTCTCATAAAGAATTTTATCAATAAATGTTGAAATCATTAAATTCTTTCGACTAATTTTAATAAAATGGAAACAAATAAAATAAAAATCCATAAAATTTTTATGGAACAGTAAGATTTCAAAAAATCTTCAAGTTTTTACAATATTTCTTCAAATTCTTCAAATATCGCAGATTGCTTTAATTTTCTTCAGATTTAAAGAAAAATCTTCCAATCTGGCAACACTGTAAATTCTTATTGTTTCCTGGGACAAAATAAATAAATTCTAATTCTAAAAAAGAAGTTATTGTCGTTTTGGAATAATTTTAAAATTAGAGAAATTTCGAATGAAATATAATAGAAAATTTTTTTGAGGTATCTAATAATTTTTAGAGTGAATCAGAATATTCTTTAGTGGATCTGGGAGAAGGGGAAAATTTTGTCTGAAAATTAGGGAAAAGTCAGGGAACAAGAAAATTAAATGTTTGTGTCAATCCTGGTAAAGTAAAATTGTCTGAATATCAGGAGAGGTTTTCCTAAGCCTTTTTCGCTTCTGCACCATCCACAAAATATATATGTGCGGGCATATGTGACGAAAGTCAAAACCAGGGCGCAATGTGGATATAATTTTATCCCGTTTTTTTTTTTATTGCCGACATGTTGAACTGGTAAGGGCTTTGATAGTAGCCAACTGAATCGGAAATATTGGCCATAAATATCGGAGATACCTAGCCGAGCATTTCAGTATCAGTCTTGGTAGTGCGTGAATATATAGAGTGCGTTTACTATGGGTGAGTGGCTGTCTGTCATAACTATATATACATGACAATATTACACACGCACATTTAGGTTCCAAATATATGTGTATATAATATAGTACATATAATGTCTGCTATATATAATACTACTACTACTACTACTACTACTACTACTATTTCTCCTACTACCACCACTACTACTATTACTTCATGTTTAGTATATACCAAATCCTAGATTCATATCGTCAAACCCCCTCTGCTATTCGTCCCTATCAGTCTCTATATTCCTGTTCGAACTCTATCAGTATCTGTCCTCTCGATTCGTGGGATCGATTCGACTCGAAATCATATTTGAGCTTTTACTCTTTCCTAAAAGATTTTTTTTTTTTTTTCATCGTATTGAGAGCTGACGATCGCTCACGAAATTGAGAGTCGGTTAAATGTGGCCTTGTTTTAATACCCTTTCGCTTTTAATGGAAAAAAATAATTACAGGAACACGGTTTATTCCCTGTAAGTATCCATATCTGCGTTTAGGGGAACATTTATTTTTTCCCTTGACAAAGATGAATCCTGTCAGTTGGATTTTTTTTATTCAATTCAAACTGCGGAAAAGCAGCATTTTTCGACGGATAGGAAAATTTCATTTTCAAAAAAAGATTCAAGCATACTTGAAAATAAAGCGTATAAATCATTTTTTTTCTGTTTTGGAAAATAAAACGAATATGTAAAAAATAACAGAGAAAACAGAGAAAATAACAGAGAAACGAATAAAATAACAGAGAAACAAATAAAAATAAATAAAAACAAATAAGAAAAAAGCAGAACACTCCAGAAACGAATAAATTAACAAACATTTTTTGTATTATTAAATTTACTCGTTTTATTTTTTATTTTATTTTCAAAAAAAACAAATTCGAGAATTTTAATAACAAAAATCGTTAAAATTCATTTTATTAATTTTCAGTAAAATTGACTTTTTGCAAATATTTACTTTCTTTTAGAAAAGACTAAAAAAATGGTTTTCATTTTTCTTTCTGATAAGAAAATGAATGAATAAAACAGTAAAAAATAGAGTGCAAAAGGAAAGAAAAAAAAGAGATAAACTACCGGGTATTTTTCTTCTAACACGAATTTTCCCCGCAGTTTTGTCAGAAACCGATTCGAGTTTCACATCACATATATATATATATATATATATATATATATATATATATATAGTCCCTGGAGAAAAAAGGGGAAAAAAATGTATTATTATTGTCGGCCTTTAATTTCAGAAAAAAAGTCGTTCAGATAATACCGCACCAGACGAGTTTGATCGAGCTTTCGATAACCGTTTTAAGTAGAATCCTCTTTATTTAAGAGGTAAATAGAATTATTGCGAAAAGGAAGAGAGAGAAAAATTCACTTTTTCGTCGATAATTCGGAAAATTAAAATATTTCTTTTTTAGGAATTTTTTAAATTAAAAATATTTATACTTTTAAATTTTTTTAAAATAAAAATATTTATACTTTTTAATTTTTTTAATTTATATACTTTTATATTTTTTAATATTTTACTTTTATATTTTCAAAATATTATAATTATTTTTGTAATATTAATATTAATATTAATTTTGTTTGTTATCAAATATTTAAATAGGATTTATTAATTTAATTATAAATTATAAATTGTAAATTATAATTATAATAAATTATAATTTTTTACTAATTTTGACTTTCTTTTCTGTTTCAGGTGAGTGTCACTTTTAACTTAAACGAAACATAAATATAAAAACATGAGCCCCATAAAAAGCACTGTAAGTAATTGTAAAATTTTATTTTATTATTTTATTTATTATTTATTATTTTTAATTTTATTACAAGGGCATTTATTGACCATATATTATTAACCATAATAATCGTCTTATTCATTCTTTCATTCTGTCCACACCTGAAGTTAATTTTTGTGTATTCTTTTGTTTTGTTTTCTTTAAAAAAAATTTGTTTTGACAAATCGAAAATATGCAGGTATTTTTTCATGATTCATAATAAAATAATATTAGAAATTAGAAAATTTCCATTTTATCCCATTTTATGCATAATTTTTATTTCTCAATAACAATATTGTTCGTAAACTCATTCTTTTATTTTGGGGACAAAAAAACTACATATTCCCGTTTCTTAATATTTTCATAGAAAATTTTCAATTTTCATAAGGGAATAATTTACATTATTTCAATTTTTTAATTACAATTTCTTTTAATAAAATTAATTTTTTTTTTTAAATAAACGAAGCAAATGTTTATAAATTCTATTTGTCAATTACAAATTTTCATTAAGAATGAAAATTTTAGAATTTTTAGAAAATAAAGGAAAAAATTTTACTCGAAAAAAAATGCTCCGTTACATTTTTACGAATTTCTTTAATTGTAAAATTATTCGAAAACATCAATAATTTCTTTTTTAAATAAATATTTAATTATTATTTTTCCACAAGTATTAAGACATTCAAAAATTCCAAATTCAAACTTTTTTTAAATTAAACAACTTATAAAAGTATTTTGCTATAAAACATGAAGAAATTGATTGCTCCGAGTCGAAGACTCGGAGTGATCGATTTCTTCATGTTTTATAATAATTTATAATAATTAAAAATTTATGAGAATAATTGAATTATTGCGAAGAAATTTTGTAAAAAATTGTTAATAATTGAATTCCTGTGGAATTTCTAATATTTTTGACAATAATTAAATGTTTTTGTACGATTTTATTAAATTTTTTTTTAAATAATTGAATTTTTTTCGGAAATTTTTATTAAAATAGTAGATATTGAAAATAATTGAAATTGGGACAAGAATTTTATTGTCATTTTTGAAAATAATTGAACTTTGGGCGAAAAATTTTGTTATTTACAAAGATAATTGGGATTTTGACGAGAATTTTTTTTTAATTTTAAACATAATTGAATTTTATGAGAAGAATTTTATTACTTTTGAAAATAATTGAATTTCTACAATAAATTATTTGCAATTTCTCCAAAATTGAATTATTTTAGTGTTTTCAATAAAAATTTGAATTTAAAATTTTTAAATTCTATTATTTTTAAAATTGATAATTTTCTTTAGAAAATGAAGTAAAAAGTTTTTAGTTTATTTGGCTTTATATTTCAGTTTCTTTTTCTTAAAAAAAATTAAATACAAATTTTATTTTAAAAATATTCATAAATTACAGATTGCAATAAAAATTAAAAACTTGAATTTAACATTTAGAAACTTTTTCATCAATTTTTTTTTGAGTCAAACAAAAATATAATAAAAATTTTAATAAATTTCCTTCATTTTTCAATGTTGAGAACTTTGACAATGTTTTTTAAACTTATTAATTCGAAAACATGTTATTTTAAAAACCATTTTTTCAAAAAGAGATAAAAGAAAAGTAAAATTTATTAAAACTGGTAAATTGCGTATACGTAGAATACAATATATTACAACAGCTTTTTTGGATAACTTGAAGTGATACATACGTAATGTAAAATTTGTTTTTAGATTTATTGCTTAATATAGAATTTTATTAGAGTTGAAAAAAAATTGCTATTAAAAATTCAATATCTGGATATTAAATTTTAATATTGAGGTATTACGTTTGGGTAGCTGGTCTTATATAGATACACACATTGGTTGAGTGTCAAGGGAAATTGTGAGAGAGATATATTTTTATTAAAAATAAATGAATGGTGGTTGTGTGTATATAAAAGTGTGTATGTTCGTAGATTGAAATTAAAATTTTATTCACACTGGTCATTGTCAAGTTTGACGTGATCTTACTAAAAACGAACATTTATTACTCTTACACACTTTGTTCTTTATATTTTATTTTCTTCTATTATTTCATTTTCTATTTTCTATTCTTTTCTATTTTTTTCTTATTTTCTATAGTTTTCTTTTCTATTTTTTTCTTTTCTCTAATTTTCTTTTCTATTTTTTTTATTTTCTATTTATTTTATTTTTTTTTTAATTTCTTTTAATTTTCTTTTCTATTTTTTTATTTTCTATTAATTTTCTTTTCTATTTTTTTATTTTCTCTTAATTTTCTTTTCTATTTTTTATTTTCTATTAATTTTCTTTTCTATTTCTCTTATTTTCTATTAATTTTCTTTTCTATTTTTTTATTTTTCTTTTTTTATTTTCTGTTATTTTTTCCTTATTTTTCGACTTATTACTTTTCTCTCCTTTTTTCCCCCACGTAGAGAAAACATTTGGTTTTTTTACACTATTCAACAGTTTGTCTCTCGGAGCTGGGGCTTGAATTTGCAAATTCTCGTCACCACCGAAAACACAGAGTCTAAAATGCTAAGGGAGTGACGATGGGGGGAAGGGGGAAATAAGAGAGAAAAAATATAGAAAAAGAAAGAGAAAAAAATGAAAAAGGGAGAAAAAGGTAAAAAAAGAAAAAGAAGAAAAAAGGAGAAAGAAAGTAAAAAAAGAAAAAGAAGAAAAAAAGAAGAAAGAAGGTAAAAAAAGACAGAAAAAGGAAAAAGAAAGTAAAAAAACAGAAAAAGGAGAAAGAAAGTAAAAAAGGAAAGAAAAAGAAAAAAAGAGAAAGTAAGAGAGGAAAAAAGATAAAGAAAGAAAGTGAGAAAGAAGCACCCTGAGGATTCTCGTTTCAAATAATACTGAGCCTCTTTATTTTTATTTCACGCTTTACGCTAGGGCCAATGAAAGAGAGCTACTTCGCATTTTGTGTCGCGCTCAAAAAAAAAAAAAAAAAAAGCTTGCTTCTTTGTCACACTGACTGGAGCTTTTCCTGTGAAGAGGGGGGATTTATAGGCGTGTGTGCAGGTGTGTACGAACACTATATACATTTAACGACGACAGACGACTCTGAAAGCCGGATGAACACGTTGAATCCATGGGGTGTAATTTAGAAGTGGCCTCCGGCTTTCCACAAAACACTGACGCACGTTCAAACTATCCGACCAAATATATATATGTATATTCCTCTTCTGCTCTTGCTAATCGTTCCGATCATCTTCGAATCACTCTCAACCTCATCCAAAACTGTTTCAAATTTTTCATTTCCGATTGGTAAAAAAATAGAAAAAATATATTTTTCTAAAAAAAAAATTATTTTTATTCTAAAAAATATATTTTTCTTAAAAAAAATTATTTTAAATTCTACAAAATATATTTGACTAAAAAAAATTATTTTTATTCCGCAAAATATATTTGTCTTAAAAAAAATTATTTTTATTCTGCAAAATATATTTGTCTTAAAAAAAATTATTTTTATTCTGCAAAATATATTTGTCTTAAAAAAAATTATTTTTATTCTGCAAAATATATTTGTCTTAAAAAAAATTATTTTTATTCTTCAACATATATTTGTCTTCAAAAAAAAAAATTATTTTTATTATACAAAATATATTTTTCTCTCAGGGCTCGAACTAGGTGTCCGTAAATCCCTTAAATGTCCCGTAAATTCTTACATTTTTGTTTAATAAATTTTATTGGCTTAAAAAAAATTAAAATCTCATGGGTAGCACGTAATCTCATAATAAAAAATGATGTTAAACAAAAATTTTCTTGAGAATTTAAAAATGTTTTAACATGAAAAATAGAGATATATTTTGTATTTAAAACAATTTTATACTTTTTAGCATAAAACATGGGAGTTAAAGAAACGATTTGATAGATTTAAATAAAACATTTTTCTTCGTATAGGAAGTAATAAAAAGTATTGTCTTATTGATATTTTTTCAACTTAACCCTTTACTTCTTGTGTTTCCTCTCTTCTTATCGCCTTGAAATCAGAGATTCCGGACAACTTTGCAAACATTCTTCGGTGTCCTGTCGAGTACTGTATCCTCTTCGATAACTCTCGAAACAGTGCGGTATGCTGCGTCACTGCAAAAAAGAGATTTTAAGTTAATTAGACAGGAGATGAAATTTTAGATAAATATTTTTATTTATTATCATTTACATAATAGGATTATTGTGATTTATTATTATCTAGGACTTTTTCAAACAAATGCATTATTTAAATTTTTTAAAGGAATAAAAATTTTCTTATTTATCTTTAAAAATCTTTAAACTAGTCAAAAAATTTCTTCCGATTTTGGTTATAATTTTTTCTAAAATATGATAAATGAAATTAAATTTCACACACAATTTTAAAGAATAAATAAATTAATATTTTTGTGTTTGAATCTGTTCGCAGTTTGAAGTTAGTTTCTGTTTGCTTCTCAACTTTTTTAATAAATTTTCTTTTTCAATGCTTTGAATTTTAAAAATTAATGCACTCAAAATTACTAAATTCTTGCAAAGTTTTTATTTTTATCAAAAAACTTTCAAAATAATGAAAGTCATTTGAAGAATTTTATCAAAATTTTTTTTAAATAATTCAAGAATTCAAATATTTTTTTATAAATAGTAAACTTCTTCTCAGAAATTCAATTATTCACAATACAATTTTTAAAAAATTTCACAAAAAATTTAATTATTTAAACAAAATTTTAATAAAATTTTTCGAAAAAATACCATTACTTACTAAAATTTTTTTATAAAATTCTTCGATACAATTAAATTATTTTTATAAATTTTGTCAAATTCTTTGCAAAAAAATTAAATTAGTTTTATAAGAATTCAATTATTTTCAACAAAAGAAAAAATTTCCCCAAAAAATTCAATTATTTTCTACTTTATTAATTAATTGTTATTTATTATTTATTTATTTCTAAAAATTTTAATAAAATATCCACAAAAATTCAATTTTTTTTCAAAAATAATTCAATTCTTCGGAGGAATTTCAAATATTTTTATAAATAGTTAACTTCTTTGCAAGAATTAAATTATTTACCATACAATTTTTAAAAAATTTCTTAAAGAAATTTAATTATTTAAACAAATTTACAAATAAAATTTCTTCTAAAAAATGCAATTATTTTTTAAAATTTTTATAAAGTTCTTCGATACAATTCAATTATTATTAGAAAAAGTCAAATTCACAACTTTTTTAATAAATTTACTTTTTCAATGTTTTGAATTTTAAAAATGAATGCACTGAAAATTACTAAATTCTTGCAAAGTTTTTATCGAGAAATTTCAAAATAATTAGTCATTTGATTTTTATAAAAATTATTCTTTTAAATAATTGAATTCTTTCGGGAAAATCTAATTAAAATTGTATGGAAAATAATATTGAATTCTCGCAAAAAATATTATAATTTATAAAAAGAATCGAATTCATCCAAAGAATGTTATTAAAATTATTGAAAATAATTTAATTCTTCACAAGAATTTTATTAAAGAATTTTTTTAAATAATTGAATCTTTTCGTGAAATTTGATTAAAATTGTTTTGAAAATAAATGAATTCCTCCGATGAATTTTACTGTTTATAAAAATAATTGAATTCTTCCAAAGAATGTTTTATTAAAAATTTTTGAAAATAACTTAATTCTTTACATTAAGCATTTTTTTAAATAATTGAATTCGTTTTGGGAAATTTTATTTAAATCTTAAATATTGAAAATCATTGAAACTAGAAAAAAATTTTTGAAAATAATTGAAATTTGGACAAGAGTTTTTTTTTGACATTTACGAAAATAATTGAATTTTATGTTTTTAACAAAATTTAAATTAGAAAATTTTTAAATTCTATTATTTTAAAAATTTTTTAAATTTTAAATTAATTTAAAATTATTTTTTATGAAAATAATAATTGAATTCCTTAAAAAAATTGTATTTTATTTATGAAAATAATTGAATTTCTGTGAAATTTTTATTATTTATGAAAATAATTAAATGTTTACATAAAATTGTATTAAAATTTTTTTAAAATAATTGAATTCGTTTTGGAAAATTTTATTAAAAGCTTAAATATTGAAAATCATTGAAATTAGAAAAATGCATTTTATTTTTGAAAATAATTGAAATTAGGACAAGAATTTTTATGACATTTATAATAATAATTTAACTTGGGAGAAGAATTTTATTATTTATAAAGATAATTGGGATTTTTACGAGAATTTTTTTCAAATTTTGAACATAGTTGAATTTTATAAGAAGAATTTTATTTCTTGTTTTGAAAATAATTGAATTTCTGCAATTATTTCTAATTTCTCCAAAATTGAATTTTTTTTAGTGTTTTTACCAAAAATTTAAATTAGAAAATTTTTAAATTCTAGTATTTTAAAAATTTTTAAATTTTAAATTATTTTTTATGAAAATAATAATTGAATTCCTTAAAAAAATTGTATTATTTTTCAATAATTGAATTCCTGTGAAATTTCTATTATTTATGAAAATAATTAAATGTTCACATAAAATTGTATTAAAATTTATTTTAAATAATTGAATTCGTTTTGGGAAATTTTATTAAAATAGTAGATATTGAAAATAATTGAAATTAGAAAAATGCATTTTATTTTTGAAAATAATTGAAATTAGGACAAGAATTTTTTTTTGAAATTTATGAAAATAATTGAACTTTGGAAGAGAATTTTGTTATTTATAAAGATAATTTTCAAATTTCGAATATAGTTGTATTTATTTATTTTTTTAAATAATTGGATTTCTGCAATTATTTCTAATTTCTCTAAAATTGAATGTTTTTAGTGTTTTCAACAAAAATTTAAATTAGAAAATTTTTAAATTCTATTATTTTTAAAATAATAATTTTTTGAATTTATTATTTTTAAAAAGATTTCTGAAAAAATACTTCTACAATGCTATAATGAAATAAATAAAGAAATAAAGATTAAAAAACAAAATCTAAATAAACCCATCATTAATAATTACCTAATTATGCTGTTTCGTTGTTTTTAAAGGATATAATGTTATTTGCATATTACTAATTCACGTACATAAATTTTTTAAATGCTCTTTTTTAAAGTCTCACGAGACTTGGAAGTTTTCTTGGTGGGTTTACGCGCTACACGTAACAACTGAATGTTAAGTAGGTATATATACAGAATGTCTGCTTTGTGATTAATTACCACCAAATAGAAGTGGACGTAGATTGATATATATCGAGCGTTCTTGCTTTTGCCGTCGATTTACGGTTGTTTCTATGGTTTATGACAAGGGTTACAATGGCGAACGTTCCTATACATTTACAGCATCTATTGATACATCCTCCCTTAGATACCTTATTCACCTCTGCCAGATATACAACCACTTTTATTAAAATTAATAATCAATCCATTACTCATCGGTCAATATTGAAAATTTTTATTAAGTTTAAGAGCAGTTTTGTAATTGTATTTATTTATAAATAATTTCTATAGAAATTATTTATATTTATTTAGTCAATTTTTATGTTTGTTTGCCTTTATATAAACACAGACCTTCAATGCTCATAAAAAAAAATAAATTCCTAAAGTTTTTAATTCAATCACATTTATTTTCTATTTGTCAAAAAGAAGAATAAAATTTTCAAAATAGAAAAATACGAAATTACAAATGGGAGGGTTTTTGTTAAAAAAAGAAAAAGCATCATCAAAACCTTGTTATTAAACTTGTTTAATTAAACGAATGAGTCACACATGATAATTAGGTAATAATTAATAGAGCAAAATACAGTTATATTCCGTATGAATACAGCAAAGAAATTGAACGCCCACATTATAATTGGCAAATGCTCTCTTTAAAATGATAATTGCACTTGGAATTAAAAGATGATCATCTGGATAACGACTGACGATGAAACTCATCAGTGTAAAATATATATAAATCATTCTCTTTTAAACGAGAGGAGTTCAGATCTGATTAATCCATAATTTTTTTTTCTCTCTCTCTCTCTCTCTCTTTCTCTCATTATTTCATTATAAATCGAATCTAATTTTTTTTCCTCTCTATTGGAATATAATCAAAAGTCATTAAAAATCATTTTTCATTTTTCTCTTTTTAAATAGAAGAAAAACATTTTTTTTTTTCACTCTTCAGTTGAACGTTTTTTTTATTTTTAATTTCCACCCTTGGAGAATGTGCTGTTTATATATTTTAAAAGACTGAAAAAAGAGGGGGGTGAGGGGAGAATGAAGAAAAAAAGAGTGCCACTCGTGATTATCAAGTGAGGTTTCGTAGACTTAACGCATAATTAATTTTCTCAATAATTTCCAATCGAAGGTGAAAATCGAATTGACTCGAAAGCTGGTTTCTAGATTTTACTTCCTCTCTCTCTCTCTCCTCCACTTTACTCAATTCTCTTCTAAATCCCCTCCCTCCCTCCCTTTGCTATGATTTCTCGTCAACCCTCTCATCCCCCCCGTAACCCTCAATATTCTCCCCCTCCCTCCCTCCCACCTTCGAACGATTTCTCGCGTCTTCGCTAATAATTATTTGTACGTTAATTAATTGACTAATCGTTATTCCGATTACACCCGGATCTGCAAAATTGTTCCTTCGAGCGGGGAATCATTATTTCCTGCGATAATCGCCTTTCCAAACCTTTCGCGTTTATAACGATCATTAACCGAGAACACTGACTCCGGTTTATTTCCTAAAGTAATTATTATAAGCTTTTCTTCTCATTTTCTCTATGGGTAATATAAAAATTTTTCAATTACTTTAAAAAGTATTTGTGTTTTAATGGCTTTTTGTCCAAGGTAGGAGAGGGAGAGAGAGAGTCAGAAAAATAATATTGTTGAGAGGAGAAAAAAATAGGGAATGTAATTACTTTTCTTGTAATTGGCGACAAAGAGAAGAGGGGAGGGAGAGAGAAAGAGAGACACACATTTTTTATATTCAAGACAAAATAACGGGAGGTAAAAAAATTTTTTTTTAGTATATACAGTCAAGTCTTGATAATTTTTCTTTTGACTTGACAGTTTTAAAATACAGTAAGCTCTCGCTAAAAAGAAAAGTCTTTCTGTCTCACTTAACGAGGTTTGATAGTATTGTAAATAAATATTTCTACCAAATACATAATTTACCTAATGAAATGGAAGTATTTTTATTCGAGAGAAATTTTATAAATATAAATCTAAACTAAATTTTACGCTGTATTCAATTTGTTGTTATTATTATAAAAATTAGAAAAAAATTTTATTTTCAAATATCAACATCAAATTTGATTAATTTCAGATTCAAAATTAAAAAAAAGGAATTATTGACTAATTTACTAATTACTCATTATTGTTTATTATTTACAAAAGCTTTAATAAAATCTCTACAAAAATTCAATTACTTTCATAAATAATAAAATTCTTTAGAAGAATTCAAATATTTTTTATAAATAGTAAACTTCTTCGTAGGAATTCAATTATTTACAATACAAGTTTTAAAAATTTTTACAAAAAATTCAATTATTTAAACAAATTTTTAATAAATTTTTTGAAAAAATACAATTACTCTCTAAAATTTTTTATAAAATTCTTCGATACAATTAAATTATTTTTATAAATTTTTTCAAATTCTTTGTAAAAAAATTAAATTAGTTCTATAAGAATTCAATTATTTTCAAAATAAAAATTTCCCAAAAAAATTCAATTATTTTCTACTTTATTAATTGATTGTTATTTACTATTTCCAAAAATTTTAATAAAATATACAGGAAAATACAATTTTCTTCATAAATAATTAAATTCTTGGGAGGAATTTCAAATATTTTTATAAATAGTAAACTTCTTCGCAGGAATTCAATTATTTATAATGCAATTTTTTAAAAATTTCTCAAAAAATTCAATTATTTAAATAAAATTTAATAAAATTTCTTTGAAAGAATTCAATTATTTTCTAAAATTTTAATAAAATTCTGCAATACAATTCAATTATTTTTATAAAAAGTCAAATTCTTCGTAAAAATTAAATTATTTTTATAAGAATTCAATTGTTTTCATAAATAATAAATTTCTTCGCATGAATTCAATTATTTCCAAAAAAATTTTTAATTTAATTACAAAAAAATTCAAATACTTTCATAAATAATAAAATTCTTGTGAAGAATTCAAATATTTTTTGATAAATAGTTCTTCGCAGGAATTTAATTATTTGAAATAAAATTTTTCTTTAAATTTCTCAAAAAATTCAATTATTTAAACAATTTTTAATAAAATTTCCTTGAAAAGATTCAATTATTTTCTAAAATTTTAATAAAATTTTTGAATACAACTGAATTATTTTTATAAGTAGTCAAATTCTTTGTAAAAAAATTAAATTATTTTTATAAGAATTCAATTATTTTCATAAATAATAAATTTCTTTGCATGGATTCAATTATTTCTAAAAAAAATTTTAATTAAATTTAATAATCAAATTTTCAATTATTACTATTAACTGTCACGATTATTTTAGAAAATTAAAAGAAATTGTTTGTAAAATTCAATTATTTAAAAAATTATCAATTAAAGTTATTGAAAAGCTACATTATTTTCAAAAACTTAGAGAAATTCTTCAAAAGAATTTGATTGTGTACGAAATCTCTAATAAAATTCTTCAGAAGAATTTAATTTTTAATCAATATATTATAATAATCGTAAGTTTCCTTTCCGTTAGCAAATTATCTGCATTCATTTGTTTGTTTTGAAAATTATTTGTGGGTTAAGTATTGGCATTTTTTATATATTTTTTAATGTCAAACTTTTTAATGTGGAAAATATTTTACTTATTAAATTGTCTCGACTCTTTGGTAAAAAATCTAAAATTATCGAAAATTATCAAAAATTCAAAAATCCGAATTTCTTAAAATTCAACATTTTGTCCTCTCTTTTATGGGATTTAGCTTAATTATTTTTGTGCTTTTGGAAAATACTTTACTTATTTAATAGTCTCGACTCTTTGGTAAAAAATCTAAAATTATCAAAAATTCGAAAAAATTCAAAAATCCGAATTTCTTAAAATTTAACATTTTTTCCTCTTTTTTATAGGATTTAGCTTCATTATTTTTGTGCTTTTGGAAAATACTTTACTTATTTAATAGTCTCGACTCTTTGGTAAAAAATCTAAAATTATCAAAAATTCGAAAAAATTCAAAAATCCGAATTTCTTAAAATTTAACATTTTTTCCTTTTTTTTATAGGATTTAGCTTCATTATTTTTGTGCTTTTGGAAAATACTTTACTTATTAAATTGTCTCGACTCTTTGGTAAAAAATCTAAAATTATCGAAAATTATCAAAAATTCAAAAATCCGAATTTCTTAAAATTCAACATTTTGTCCTCTCTTTTATGGGATTTAGCTTAATTATTTTTGTGCTTTTGGAAAATACTTTACTTATTTAATAGTCTCGACTCTTTGGTAAAAAATCTAAAATTATCAAAAATTCGAAAAAATTCAAAAATCCGAATTTCTTAAAATTTAACATTTTTTCCTCTTTTTTATAGGATTTAGCTTCATTATTTTTGTGCTTTTGGAAAATACTTTACTTATTTAATAGTCTCGACTCTTTGGTAAAAAATCTAAAATTATCAAAAATTCGAAAAAATTCAAAAATCCGAATTTCTTAAAATTTAACATTTTTTCCTCTTTTTTATAGGATTTAGCGTCATTATTTTTGTGCTTTTGGAAAATATTTTACTTATTAAATTTTCTCGACTCTTTGGTAAAAAATCTAAAATTATCAAAAATTCGAAAAAATTCAAAAATCCGATTTTCTTAAAATTCAACATTTTTTCTTCTCTTTTATGAGATTTAGCTTCATTATTTTTGTGCTTTTGGAAAATACTTTACTTATTAAATTGTCTCGACTCTTTGGTAAAAAATCTAAAATTATCAAAAATTCGAAAAAATTCAAAAATCCGAATTTCTTAAAATTTAACATTTTTTCCTCTTTTTTATAGGATTTAGCTTAATTATTTTTGTGCTCTTGGAAAATACTTTACTTATTTAATAGTCTCGACTCTTTGGTAAAGAATCTAAAATTATCGAAAATTCGAAAAAATTCAAAAATCCGAATTTCTTATAATTCAACATTTTTTCATCTCTTTTATGGGATTTAGCTTTATTATTTTTGTGCTCTTGGAAAATACTTTACTTATTTAATAGTCTCGACGCTTTGGTAAAAAATCTAAAATTATCGAAAATTATCAAAAATTCAAAAATCCGAATTTCTTAAAATTTAACATTTTTTCCTCTTTTTTATAGGATTTAGCTTCATTATTTTTGTGCTTTTGGAAAATACTTTACTTATTAAATTTTCTCGACTCTTTGGTAAAAAATCTAAAATTATCAAAAATCCGATTTTCTTAAAATTCAACATTTTTTCTTCTCTTTTATAGGATTTAGCTTCATTATTTTTGTGCTTTTGGAAAATACTTTACTTATTAAATTGTCTCGACTCTTTGGTAAAAAATCTAAAATTATCAAAAATTCGAAAAAATTCAAAAATCCGAATTTCTTAAAATTTAACATTTTTTCCTCTTTTTTATAGGATTTAGCTTCATTATTTTTGTGCTTTTGGAAAATACTTTACTTATTAAATTGTCTCGACTCTTTGGTAAAAAATCTAAAATTATCGAAAATTATCAAAAATTCAAAAATCCGAATTTCTTAAAATTCAACATTTTTTCTTCTCTTTAATGGGATTTAGCTTCATTATTTTTGTGCTTTGGGAAAATACTTTACTTATTAAATTGTCTCGACTCTTTGGTAAAAAATTTAAATTATCAAAAATTCGAAAAAATTCAAAAATTCGATTTTCTTAAAATTCAACATTTTTTCTTCTCTTTTATGGGATTAAGCTTCATTATTTTTGTGCTTTTGGAAAATACTTTACTTATTTAATAGTCTCGACTCTTTGGTAAAAAATCTAAAATTATCAAAAATTCGAAAAAATTCAAAAATCCGATTTTCTTAAAATTCAACATTTTTTCTTCTCTTTTATAGGATTTAGCTTTATTATTTTTGTGCTTTTGGAAAATACTTTACTTATTAAATTGTCTCGACTCTTTGGTAAAAAATAAAAAATTATTAAAAATTATCAAAAATCCGAAAAATCGAATTTCTTAAAATTCAACATTTTTTTTTGTCTTTTATGCCATTTAGCTTTATTATTATTTGAATTTTTATTCAAGAGAAAAAATGGAAAACTGAAAAAATTTAGAAACTTTTAAAAATTCCAGGCCTTTTCCATGATTTCCCTGATTTCCAGAATCCTTTTAAAAATTCCATACCATTTCCATGATTTCCATGATTTCCAGATTCTGTAGGAACCCTGCTTTTGTCTGACTTTCTTCTAAATTATCGAATTCAGTGATTTCTGGGGTGAATTTGGTTAAGTTGTAAAATGATTAATTTCTATTTGAATTCGTTTTTTTTTAATGTAGAAAATCTGATGTTAATTTAATTCTTTTTTCGTTATGCACGGCAAAAAATATTTAGCTGGATGAACTACAGATTTCCCTTTAGTAGCGAAATTTTTCAGTACTTCAATTAATACTTTCGTTATTCTAGAGAAACTTATCGCTATTTCAAGTAAAACTTTTTTCAGTGTGTAATAATTATTATATCTTTAAAAAGTATTTAATTTAAAATGGCTTTATAAAATAAGCAATGCAAAAGATGACCCAGACACTAATTGTAATTGTTCTAGTTCTAGCCATAGTTTAAGTCTAGTAATGTAAATTCTATTTAAATTGAGACCATTGAGTGAAATTATTTGAATTTTAGTTAGTTAAATCTCTTTGTTAGGTTATAATAATTATTTCTTTAAAATTTTTTAAATTGTTTAAAATAAGCAGCCCCATACAACATTCCCGCGCGCGGATAGTTTGGCTAGTAACTTTAAAAAAAATGTATTAATAAAATTATTATAATTATTTACAAAATCAAATTTATTTAAAAAATTAAAGAAATTCTATGAAAGAATTCAATTATTTTCAATATTTTAATAAAATTTCTTCAATTAATTCAATTATTTAAAAAAATTGTAATAAAATTCTGAAAAGAATCAAGTTATTTAAAAAACATGAAATAGATTGTTTACAAGATTCAAGTACTTTTAAAGTTTTTAATTAGAACTATTAAAAAAAACTAAATTATTTTCAAAAAATTCAAAGAAATTCTTAAAAACAATTCAATAATTTTCATAAATAATAAAACTTCCTCACGAGAGTTGAATATTTTCAATACAATTTGAATAAAATTTGTCGAAAGCATTCAATTATTTTCAAAAATTTTCATAAAAATTATTAAAAAGTTTAGGAAACAAAAAAGCAAACAATACAACGATTAATTAATCTAAAAGATAGATTTAAGGAAAAATAAAAATTTTAATTACAATAATATTGTATTCCTAATAAAATTCACAAGCGTTCCGCTAAAGTATAATAATGAAGAAAATTTGAAAAAGAAATTTTACAAACTTATATTCACCCATTTAAATATAAATGATCAAATTTAAAATAATAAATTCCACCATATATATATACGTGGAGAATCGATTAAAATCGTCGATTTTATAGATGAAAAGCAGCTAAAAATATATATAAAAATAATTTGTGCATTATTTTAATAGACTGAATTATTTTCACATAGAAATTGAGACAGCTCATCAGACTTCACTGTGCTGTATAATAAAGTGAAAAAATAATATCTAGACGTTAAAATATTAAAAGCTTTTCATCTAAAACGATTGAATATTCATTTCAAATTGTCTGCACCTTTTTATCAAATAATAAAAGAAAAAAAGACGACGAAGACTGAAACAAACAAAAAATAATTATTCTGAAATATTAAACAGACTGTCAATTTTATTAGAAATTAAAAAATAAAAGAAAAAAGAAAATATTTTACAAATTCTCGGACAAGTTTTTCAATAAAATAAAGAAATGGGGAAAAAGTATCTTTTGGAAATATAATTCAATAAAACTTGTTACTTTGGATATAATTTGATGCGCCTCCATTAAATGTGATTGGGTTTTTCTCTTTATTTATATTGAAATATGCCAAATTAAAGTTTTTTCTTTCTCGGGGAAAACCGGGAAATAAGAGAAAAACGAGAGGAAAAAGAGAAAGAGTTTTGAGGAAAAGAATTTTAAAAGAGAAAAAAAAAGATGAAGAAGAAGAGCGAACGTCGTTGACGGGCGAGTTTCGACGGTCGAGGGCGAGTTAAACGCTCGACCGTCATTCTCGGCAGTGTTTTATCGTTAATTATAATTAACCGCATAAATATGCATTCGACCGTGGCATAATTTGACCAATAACAGTAAATTACTCACGAGGCGGAGCGCGCACAACTGGGGATCCGACTCGTCGGTGCCACTCCTGCCGCCGCCGCCACCGCCGCAGCGGCTCCACGGATAATGCGATTAATTGGTATTGCTAATCGCCGATAATTAATATAAATAGATGAGTCCGATTAGTTGCCTCACGATTCGTCGATGGCATGTATGCCGTACTCTAACCAATACACACCTACATATATATATATATATATCTACATTCGTTATTATATTGTCCCTCGCTGTCAGGTAATGTCTACACTTCTCTCTAAAATGCGCTCAACCATTCGCCATAGATAATTTAACACTAATTTTCCACTACAATGATCAAAATTGAAACTTACTGTCATTATATTTCATGAAAAGTGTGTAGTCTTAATTCCATTTTTATTATTACGGGTTTTTTTATTAATGAAATATCGTTTTATTTAAAGCAGGCCTCGGATCCACTTTAACGAGCCGAAAAAAGTCGATTTTTTTATTTCCACCAATTGTATTTTCCACCAATTGTATTTTCCACAAATTGTATTTTCCACAAATTGTATTTTCCACCAATTGTATTTTATACCAATTGTATTTTCCACCAATTGTAACTTTCACCAATTGTAACTTCCACCCATTGTAATTTCCACCAATTGTAATTTTCGCCAATTTAAGCCTCGGATCGACTTTAAGAAGCCAAAAAAGTCGCTTTTTTATTTCCACCAATTGTAAATTTCACCAATTGTAACTTCCACCAATTATAACTTTCACCAATTGTATTTTCCACAAATTGTATTTTCCACCAATTGTATTTTCCACCAATTGAAACTTTCACCAACTGTAAATTCCACCAATTGTAAAACCACCAATTGTAATTTTCGCCAATTCAAACCTCGGATTGACTTTAACGAGCCAAAAAAGTCGCTTTTTTATTTACACCAATTTTAACTTCCACCAATTGTAATTTCCACCTTTTTTAATCTCCACCAATTGTAAGTTCCACCTCAATTCTTTTTCCACGGGAAATCAAATTTAAATATGTCAATTTCTGAAATTTATTAATTTCTAGAAAATTACGACTATAACCCTTCTAAAATTCAATTATTTTCTACAATTTTTAACTAAACTTCATATCTGTGAATCAATTATTATCTATATTAATTAATTTAATAATTTTCCAAAAAGTTCTTCGGGAATTCAATTATTTAAAATAGAAAAATTCAATTTTTTATAATAATTGAAGCTGTACATTTTTATTTTTAAAGATATTAAGGTAGAAAATTGTCAAAAATTTTAATAAAGAAATTCTTAAAATTTTTTAATAATATGTTTCTTAATAATTTTTGAAAGACAATATTTTTACAATTACCTACATAGAATTAAAAAAAAGTCTAAAAAATTGAAATTTGGTAAAATCTTTTTAAAAATAATTGAATTTTGGTAAAATCGTTGAAAAATAATTGAAATTTGGTAAAATTTTTTTAAAAATAATTGAAATTTGGTAAAATTGTTGAAAAATAATAGAAATTTGATAAAATCTTTTCAAAATATTTCTAAATAATTTTTGGCAGACAATATTTTTACAATTACCTACATAGAATTAAAAAAAAGTCTAAAAAATTGAAATTTGGTGAAATCTTTTAAAAAATAATTGAATTTTGGTAAAATCTTTGAAAAATAATTTAAATTTGGTAAAATCTTTGAAAAATAATTGAAATTTGGTAAAATCTTTAAAAAATTATTGAAATTTGGAAAAAAATCTTTGAAAAATAACTGAAATTTTCGGTAAAATCTTTTTAAAAATAATTGAAATTTGATAATATCTTTTTAAAAATAATGGAAATTTGGTAAAATCGTTGAAAAATAATAGAAATTTGATAAAATCTTTTCAAAATATTTCTAAATAATTTTTGAAAGACAATATTTTTCTAATTACCTAC
Source organism: Leptopilina heterotoma (assembly GCF_015476425.1). Taxonomy (NCBI): domain Eukaryota; kingdom Metazoa; phylum Arthropoda; class Insecta; order Hymenoptera; family Figitidae; genus Leptopilina; species Leptopilina heterotoma. The sequence goes on from NW_025110833.1 coordinate 6,853,496, forward strand.
ATAGAATTAAAAAAAAGTTTAAAAAATTGAAATTTGGTAAAACCTTTGAAAAATAATTAAAATTTGATAAAATCTTTTTAAAAAATAATTAAAATTTAGTAAAATCGTTGAAAAATAATAGAAATTTGATAAAATCTTTTCAAAATAATTGAATTTTTAAAAAATATAAAAAAAAAATAATCAAATTTTTGAAGAATTTTAATTAAAAATGATTTCTTAGAAATCTTAAAAAATTAAGATAAAACAATTTGAAGAATTAGTTGTTCATAAATATTGTAATGTAATTTTTCGAAAATAATTAAATTTCTTAATTGAATTTTTGTATAATTTTAGAAAAGAAGTAATTCATTTTTTTTATGAATTTTTATTAAAAATTTTAAACATAATTTTTTTCTCCAAAATGTTAAAAATAATTCTGAACTGTTATTATTTTTTTTATGTATTTGAATTTTCGGAAATATGTAATTGAAAATATTGAAAATAATTGAATTTGAAAAAATTGAAATAAAAAAATTCTGAGAATTTATTTATTTTCAAAAATATTTTAATATTATTTTTATAATTTAATTTTTTATTAAATTTACACTTAAAATTTTTCATTAAAATTTCTGAGAATCAAATTATTTCCAAAATTTTGCAATTAAAATTCTTTAAAAGTTGATTTTTAAAAATTGTAATAAAATTCTTGAAAAAAATTATTTGTTTTCAATTAAATTTCACAAAATTTCAATTATTCAAAATATTTTTAATTGTATATTTCAAAAAAAAATTGTAATTGTATATATATTTAAAAATATAATTAAGAAAAATACAAACAAACTTACTAATTAAAAAAAAAATTTCTGTTTCAGGTGAGTGTCATTTTGAACTTACAAAAGCGAAAATTTACTTAGGTCCTGAAAGCGCAGTAAGTAATTTGAGAACTGTCATGAAAATTTTTTTAAACAATTTTTTTTCTATTTATTTAGATAATAAAATATATTTTGAAATATTTATGAATTATTCCAAATATTTGAAAATCAAATTAAAACTAATTTAAAAAGTAATTTAAATGAATCTAAAAAGTAAATTAAATGAATCGAAAAAATAAATTAAAAATTAATTTGAAATCTAAATTAAAACTAATTTGAAAAGTCAATTGAATTTAATTTGAAAAGTATATATTTAAACTAATTTAAAAAGTAAATGAAACTTAATTTAAAAGTAAATTAAACCTAATTTTAAAAATACATTAAACCTAATTTGAAAAGTACATTAAAATTAATTTAAAAAGTACATTAAAATTAATTTGAAAGAATAAATTAAAACCAGTAATTCAAAAATTAAATTGAACAGAAATTTAGTTTCTCTTAATTTTAAAATTATTTTTAAAATAAAAATAACAATAATTTTTCCATCATCGAAAAATTTCTTTATAAATATAATAATAGAAGGAAAAACTATTTCAAATTAAAATGAAAAATTTTTTTGATTCTCTCTCTCTCTCTCTCTCTCTCAACTTTAATAATTAGTAATTATCCGGTGAAATAATATTTTATCAGAAAATATCCAATACAATTAATTCCGAAACAAAGTCAAAGTCTCATTATCCGTTGCATTTTAACGAAAAATTAGAGACTCCCTCTACCCCCCCCCCGACCCTCCCCCCTCTCTCCACTCATCTACGTCTTATTTCCAATCTCATCTTTTTGCTTTCTCGCCCAGGAGCTTCTTATACTACTAAACTATTTTCAATGCAGAAGGAGGATCTCTTTCTTTTATAATTTCTGCAGCGTTCGTTTTCTCGCAAAAACTCTATTTGAGGGAGAAGAGGGAGGGTTGGACGACGAAGGCGACGCTCGTTAACGATGTCTTAATCAGAAGAGCGCACTTATAAGGACGACGTTGCTTAAGAATTCCATGCAAATTTTCCTACAAAATTAATCTTTATCCCAACATTATCCAATATAATTTCTGATTAATCGCGAATTTTTTTTTTTTTTTTTGTAATTTAAATTGAGATTTATCGTACTTTTTTTAATTCTTATTCCATAGCACGATTATTGTGAATAATTCAAAAATTACTTCAACGTTAGTGATTAAATTTAAATTTATTTGTTAAAATTTTATTGAAAGGAATTTTTTCGGAAAAGTAATTTTCGCATTGCTATTTAAATTTTCGTCATTTTCGTAATTTTCGCTTTGCCGCTTGCTATTTAAATTGCTGACAAACAGTTTCTTTGCGAAATTGCAACGGTGCATGGTTGCAAAAATCTTTTTCTATTTTTTTGAATAAATTGCTAAAAAGAAAAAATTGAGAAAATTAGAAAAACTAATTATAATATTCAAATTAAATTATTAACAAGTAAAGAAATGAGAAAAAAGGTGGAAAAAATTTTTTCCCCATTGACCCTAATAATGATGTAGAAGAGACGAAGTACATGCAAATTTCTCAAGAAATCCCCCCCCCCCCTCCTCTACTTTCATCTTTTCTTAACTCTTGTTCTTACTGGCCGTCTGCTAGAGAATAATTTCGCTTGTCGCCTTTTTTCTTTTTGGTGAGCAAATTTTTTTTTTTTTTTTTTTTTTTTTTTTATAATTTTATCGACGGCCAATAAAGCAAGTTATGCTGACGGAAATGTAAGCCAAGGAAAGGGAAAAAGCAAGTATCTTATTTATGAATATGTATGCAAAACTTGGCGCGGCTCGAGTAGTTGACTGGCTGGGCATGCCATTGCCAACCTCAGATTCACCCTTACCTTCTCTATAGCCTTATCAGTTCATACCATCCCTCCTTTTCTCCCCAACCCCCTCCCCCCTTTTTCCCTTAACCCAGAATCAAATGCTATATTTTGCCCATTGTAGAATTTATGTTTCTTGTACACGAGACTTTTTTTTTTTTGATTTGCGAATATTTTCTTGAAACTATATATGTGCGTATTGCGCACCGGAAGTGTTAAGAAAAAAAATTACACCGCTCGGTTTGAGTCGAACAAGCGTGCAATGGGAGTAAAAAAAAAGTTATGGTACTTTTTTTAAATTTTTATTTTCTTTACTTTTTTAGTTTATTTATTTTCGTTTATTTTTATATTTATCTGCCAGATTGGAAGATTTTTCTTCAAATTTAAAGAAAATTAAAGCAATTTGCGATATTTGAAGAATTTTAAGAAATATTGTAAAGAAACTAGATTTCTTGAAAATTTTGCGAAAGCTGTGTATATATCAAGTAATAATAAAAATGTTTTTAAACATTTAAAAAATATAGATAAAACATTTTACTGTTCCATAAAAATTTTATTAAAAATTAGTCGAAAGAATTTAATGATTTAAACATTTATTTATAAAATTCTTTATGAGAATTCAATTTTGAGAAACATTCAATTATTCTTCATTTTTTATAATAATATTCTTAAAAGTTCTTAAAACTACTGTTCCATTTATTATTTTTCAAAATAAAAAATTTTATAATTTCAAATATAAACATTAATTTTTGAATACTTTCAGATTCAAAAATTTTTAAAATTCAGTTATTAACTACATAATTAACTATATTCTTGTTTATTTATTTTCAAAAATAATAATAACATTTTTCGCAAGAATTAAATTATTTAAACAAATTTTTAATGATGAGAATTAAATTATTTAAACAAATTTTTAATGATGAGAATTAAATTATTTTCCAAAATTTTTAATAAAATATTCTTTGGCAGAATTCAATTATCTAAAACAGTAAAATTTATCGCAGGAATTCAATTATTTTCAAAACAATTTAAATCAAATTTCACGAAAAGATTCAATTATTAAAAAAAATTTTGAATAAAATTCTTGTTAATAATTAAATTACTTTTCAATAATTTTAATAACATTCTTTGGTAGAATTCGATTCGATTTTATAAATAATAATATTTTTTGCGAGAATTCAATATTATTTTCAAATACAATTTTAATTAAATTTTCTCGAAAGAATTAAATTATTTAAAAAAAAATTTGATAAAATTCTTCAAATGAATTATTTTGAAATTTTTTGATAAAAACTTTGAAAGAATTTAGTAATTTTCAGTGCATTAATTTTTAAAATTCAAAAACATTGAAAAAGAAAATTTATTAAAAAAGTTAAGAAGCATTTGTTCATTTATTTCAGTAAGCAGAGGTAAAAGAAAAAAAAAGAAACGTTACTTATTTTTATTTATTTGAATTTATATTTTATAAACAGACGTAGGTACAAAAAGTGAAAGAAAACCGTTAAATTATTATTTATTAAATCTCCATCTCTATATCTAATTTTTAAATCAATTTATTCCTTTTAATTATTAATTAACATTAATTGGAAACTGTATTCCATAAATGGTTATAAATCTATAAGGTCTCTAGACTTTTATAATCGCTTATGGAATGCGGCTTCTTACTTATTTATTAATTTATTTATTTACACTGATTAACAAGCTATAAAGAAAATACCATTTCGTCCAAATCGCGCTACATAATTAATTGTTATAAATAAATATATAAAATTTTACAAAATTTCATTTTTTTTTTTAATAAAAACAAATAAACGTTTATTTTTTCTTTTTTTTTTACTTTTACCTGTCTTCCAAAAATCGAAAAAGAACTATTTTTACTAATTTATCGTTATGACATTTATAAAAAAAAAATCAATAATAGTAAACAATAATTACAATTCAATTTTACAAAATTTTAATTATTTGTAAATTTTTCTATTAAATATATATTAGAAAATAAAATTTTTAACTATAACAATTCTGTGGAATTAACTTCAAATAATTTCAACAAAAAAAAATCCGCAATTAAACTTTAATTGAAGATTTTTTTTTTGAAATTATTAAAGTTAATTCTTGAAAAAAAATTAATTCCACAGAATTGTGTTATAGTTAAAAATATGAAAAATTCATATTTTCAAAGATTTTAATTTGAAACCTTTTGAAAATTCAATTATTTTTAAAAAAATATTGAATCCCTGAGAAATTTTTATTATTTTGGAAACTTTTATTAAAAAAGTGGATATTAAAAATCATAGGATTGAGGAAAATTTTTGAAAATAATTGAATTTCTACGAAGAACTTTATTAAATTTAAAAATAATTGAATTTTTGCAATAATTTGTAATTTCTCTAAAATTCGCCAATATTTACGTACAACTTTTTTTTGTCTTTTCTCAATCAAAGTATACGAACCTTTTTTTAAAAAAAGAAAACTGACTTTTACGGACATGAAGCAAATTTACGGATCTAGTTCGAGCCCTACGACTCTATCAAGAAAATTATTAATTTCCTGCTTAAAATTCACGAATACATAAAATAAAAAGAAAAAATAAATTGCGCTCAAAAAATAATTTTTTTTTTCGTTACAAAAATTGAATGCGAATATATAATATATATAAGAGGACAAAGAGAGAAAATTTCTTTTTTTTTATTAACATCTCGAGTAAAAAGGAGTATATATATATTTTTTTTGTTGTGAATAATAAATCGTGAAATGAAGTCGCGAGGGACAGAGGGGGGGGGGGGCGCACAAACTGTGAGTATATACACGTGTATAGGGATGTCGAGTCTGAAGGGGCTAATTACTAGCGTTATTATCGTTATTCGTTATTATAGAGGATGACACGTTAATTCCAGGCGACATCGTCGATTTGGCGAGCGAAACGTCGAGTGTCGTCGCTGTCGTCGTCGATACCGCGTTTCCCATTTACGCGGGTCAGCGATGCGCGAGGCCATTCATGACGAAAATATAAATTCTATTATGCGCGCAACCCAATGGGTGAAGGTGCACGCGCTTTTCTCTTTCTCTCTCGCTCTCTTTCCCTCTATCTCAATATATATTATATATAAGAGAGGGGGGGGAGGTACATATATATATATACATATTTACATAGATTTGTACCTACATTTATATACATGCATATTCCTATATATTTATCATATGTTTTTGCGTTACGCACAAGTTAACGCGCTTTTCCAGATGAAAAGCCGTTTCTACTCGAATGAACGTTCAAACATAGTTTGTGTATGTGTGTGTATTTTCTATCTTTCTCTCTCTCTCTCTCTCTCGTCAAATACACGAGGAGATTGAAAAGGTTCCGCCAGGGCAAGAACAAGCAAACAAGGAAAAACCCCCAATAAATTCAGATCATTGCCCTCTTTCTCTCTATATATATATGATTACCCGATTCATTTGTCAAATACGATTCCCTTGAGGTTGTGGGTTTCTTTTTTTTCTTATCTACACGAGAAATAATTGACATCGTGAATTTACGATGATTCAATATTTTTTTTTTCTATAATAAAATTTAATAAAATTACACAAACGACAAACATCTGAGATAATTTTTTCCGGTCTTTTTCTTATCTCTTTAGAAATATTTAGAAATTAATTTTTCCTAACAATTCAAATGTTTTCTAATAACAATAAATCTGTTGAGGTAATAACAAAATTTTCTAACAACAACAAACGATATTTTTTTAGTTCAATATTAACAATTTTTTTTTTCTCTGTGTAGAAAACAAAATTCATTTGAGGAGGAATTTTTCAAAAGTTACTGTCACTGCGTTAAATTAAAATTTATTACTAAAGAATTTTCAATTTAAAAAATATTTTTGCCTAACTTTGAATGATTTTTAATTTTTTTATTAAAAAAAATTACCAAAACCTTTAAATTTCCTTATTTTAATAGACTTTAATTAAAAACAGAGCCTTTTAAATAGAAAAAATCGGACAAATCCAAGACTTTCTCATTTTTGATGAGAATGTAAAAATTAACTATAATAATCGTCTTATTCATTCTTTCATTCTGTCCACACCTAAAATTAGTTTTTGTGTATTCTTTTGTTTTTTTTTTCTTTAAAAAAAAATTTGTTTTGATAAATCGAAAATATGCAGGTATTTTTTCATGATTCATAATAAATAATAAAATAATATTAGAAATTAGAAAATTTAAAAAAAATTATGATTAACAAATGAAAAATTTACCCATTTTGTTTATTATATGCTTTTTTTTATAACAAATTTCGTTTGACTGATCTAAATTATGCAAATTTTTCTCTTCTTTATGTATAAAAAAAATAATTTTTTAAAAAATTATGATTAAGAAATAGTAAATAAATTCCCATTTTATGCATAATTTTTATTTCTCAATAACAATATTGTTCGCAAACTCATTCTTTTATTTTGGGGACAAAAAATCTACATATTCCCGTTTCTTAATATTTTTATAGAAAATTTTCAATTTTCATAAGGGAATAATTTACATTATTTCAATTTTTTAATTACAATTTCTTTTAATAAAATACAGTTTTTTTAAATAAACGAAACAAATGTTTATAAATTCTATTTGTCAATTACAAATTTTCATTGAAAATAAAAATTTTTGAATTTTTAGAAAATAAAGGAAAAAATTTTACTCGAAAAGTATTTTTACTCGAACAAAAAAATGCTCCGTTACATTTTTACGAATTTCTTTAATTGTAAAATTATTCGAAAACATTAATAATTTCTTTTTTAAATAAATATTTAATTATTATTTTTTCACAAGTATTAAGACATTCAAAAATTCCAAATTCAAACTTTTTTTAAATTAAACAACTTATAAAAGTATTTTGTTATAAAACATGAAGATATTGATTGCTCCGAGTCGAAGACTCGGAGTGATCGATTTCTTCATGTTTTATAATAATTTATAATAATTAAACATTTATGAAAATAATTGAATTATTGCGAAGAAATTTTGTAAGAAATTGTAAATAATTGAATTCCTGTCGAATTTTTATTATTTTTGACAATAATTAAATGTTTTTATACGATTTTATTAAATTTTTTTTTAAATAATTGAATTTTTCTCGGAAAATTTGATTGAAATAGTAGATATTGAAAATAATTGAAATTAGGACAAGAATTTTATTGTCATTTTTGAAAATAATTGAACTTTGGGTGAAAAATTTTGTTATTTACAAAGATAATTGAGATTCTAACGAGAATTTTTTTTTTTTAAATTTTAAACATAACAGAATTTTATGAGAAGAATTTTATTACTTTTGAAAATAATTGAATTTCTGCAATAAATTATTTGCAATTTCTCCAAAATTGAATTATTTTAGTGTTTTCAACAAAAATTTGAATTTAAAATTTTTAAATTATATTATTTTTAAAATTGATAATTTTATTTAAAAAATAAAGTAAAAAGTTAACCGCGCGCTTTAGAGCGCGAATTGTTGCTGGTAATAATAATAAATTAATAAAATAATAAGTCATTTAATTTAACGGACTCAAAAAAAAAAAGAAACGAAAAGCAGAATAAAATATTAATAATTATAAAAATTTACTAAAATATTAATAATTATAAAAATGTACTAAAATATTATTAATTATTATTAATATTAATAATATTACTATTACTTTATTATTTTAATATTTCCCTCCTATTGTTTTTAACGTCTATTATATAAATTAACATTATTGAAAAATATTTTCATTATTTATTACATTTTCAATATTTATGTATTTAATATATTAAAAACTCGTGACATTCGAGTTTTAATATTTCTTTTTTAAAACAATTCGGTTTCAAGCGCATTATCGGGTAATTTATTAAATAAATATTGTCCCTCCTGTCGGGCATGAAAAATCCTTTCTCCCTCTCGATGTAAATAATATTTATTAGAAATAATTTTACGAATTAACGATAAATAGCGTTCAATGCATAAAACGTGGATATTTTATTTTGTCATTTAATTCTATAACACAGCAGTGGAGATAATTTTTTTTCTTTTTTGCAAAAATTTATACGATTCTGAAAACAATGGCAAAAAATAAAATTTGATGATAATAAAATATTAATTTTCCCATTATTAATCTCTGGATATAAAATAATTTTTTTCTCATTTTCAAACTACGACTATTACTTTTTTTTTGTAAATATTATATTTAATATAATAATATTATAATATTATATTTAATATAATAATATTATAATATTATAGTTAATATTATAATATTATATTATATTTATAAAGTATTTTTAAAAAAAATTCTATTATTATTTTTTAGTATCATTTCTTTGAAACGATAAACAAACGATTGTTTAAATAACCAGAAGAGAAAAACAAAGTCAAAGAATTATTTCTTTTTTGTTATTATTCTATTATTTTATAGTAGCATTTCTTCGAAAAGATAGATTGTTTAAATTAAGTGAAGGAAATATAAAAGCAAAGTCTACAATTATAACCGAACAATTATTGGAAATTTCTCTAATTTATCGTTTCATAAATAAGCCACTACAATAGTATTCTCAAAAAATAATTTTTTCCATTTTAAAGAAAACAAAAAGAAAGGAGAGAAAAAAAATACAAAAACATAATTAAAAAATTTTTTTTCCTCAATGATGAATTGTAATAATTACCAATGAGAAATTAATTATCTTGAATATCGTATACCGAGTATACACACTGCAATCAGCACTCCCGCCTCGTAAAGTAAAAGCAAAAAAAAAAAAAAAAAAAAGAAAGAATTGGAAAATTAAAAAAGTTAGATGAAGAATTTTGGAAGTTATGACCTCATTTTACTTTTATTTCAAGAAAAATATTTGGGCAGTGCGCAAGGTAATAAGTAATTAGTTTTCCGGCGAATCAAAGTTTACTTAAATTAAAGAACAACTTGAATATAGTTTGGAGTTTAAGAATTGAAATGCTCGAGTTTCTTGAGATTTTCTTTCTGCCCCCTCACCCCCCCACGACTTTTTCTCTCTTTCTCTATATATAGAGAGGAAAAAGGCGCTTTTACGATAACGTTTGCTTTTCATTTAAATATATCATACACATAATACCACGAGGCACAAACCATCCCCCATCTGGCTACCCTTTTACACACTCCGCTTTATTAATATTTTAATATAAATGCTAATCGCATAAGATCGCGTTTACCGATACGGACCAGCTTGGGGATCGTATAAACACGCCCGGTATATGTAAATTGCGACTGCAGCTTTTGCAGCGCGTTGTGTTTTTTAATACTGTGAATACAACGCCGATAATAATAATTTTTATTGGACGCGTTTTCGTCGCGGAAAATGAAAAATAAATATTCTCCCAGGTAATAACGGACCGCACACCGAACACCGCCCCCCCCCCACTCCCATCAGCGTCCAAAAAAAGGCCAATAATAACCAATTTTCATTTAGGTTATTCCTGGAGAAAAAAAAAAGTTACTGATTTTAAAATACAAAATTTATACACCGAGAAAAAATTTTTTATAAAATTTATTTGAAACAAATAGTCCAGTTGGTTCTGAGACAAATATATTTTTTTTCTGAGTGTATGCTTGTTAGTCGTAAATAAGAAAAATTAAAAAAAAAATTTATTCAATTCATATAGTTGCACCTAGAAAAAAATATGTTTGACTCAGAGCTTACTACAATTTTTATTTGATTCAAATAAATTTTATTTGTATCAAATAAATTTTACTTGTTTCAAATAAATTTTATTTGTATTAAATAAATTTTATTTGTCTCAAATAAATTTTATTTGTATCAAATTAATTTTATTTTTTTTCGAATAAATTTCAGGAAAAACAATTTTTTTGTCAGGGAAATTTAGAAAATTGAGATTTTTTTCGACCTTTTTTAAAAAATTCTCGACTTTTCTTCCAAATATTGCAACGAAATATCATATTTTTTTAGTATTAAATGTAACTCATTTCGATTTTTATATAGTGCAATAAAAAATAAGTTTAAACAAATTTTTCAAAAATTATCTTTGAATCATTTTTCTATTTAAATTTTCGAAATGTACAATTACAAAAATGCAAAAAATTTTGAATAATTGAATTTTTTTTAAATTTCATTGAAAATAATTAATTTTGTAAAAGTATTTTTTGTTAGAATTTTCGAAAATCAACTTTTGAAGAATTTTAATGGCAAATTTTCAAAATAATTGAATTATCAAAAATTTTTTTATAATGAAAAATCTTTAAACAAAGATTTAAAAATGAAAATTAAAAAACTACTTAATTCTTAGAATTTTTTTTATCATAATTTTTTTTTAAATTAATTATCTTCGAATAAAGCAAATAAAAATGTACTTTTTTGGACTCATTAAAATTTCGGAGAAATCATGATCATATTTATAATTAAAAATTTAAAATACTTCAAAAATTTGATTATTTTTATTTTTTTGAAAATATTATGCCTTGATAAATTTAAGAAAAAAACGGACAATGAAAATTATAAAAAATTGAATTTTCGTATTTCAATAATTTAATTCTCGACGAAATTTCGGAAAATTATTTAAAATAATTGACTTAGAGATGAAGTTCAGTTGAAAATTATGGAAAATAATTGAATTCAGAAAGGGTTGAAATTGTAATTGTAAAAGAATAATTAGATGAATTTATAGGTACTATTTAATTTTCAATAAAATACAATTCGAAATTGTAAAAATTTTATTTCGTGATTACAAGCAACTTTGGAGAAGTTTTACGAGTTTTTTTTTTGTAATCGATAAAAATTATGATTGTCAAAATCAAGAATTTTTCAAGTACATTTATTAAAAAAAAAAAATAAAAAATAGGAAGTCTCAGAGAAAATTATTTAAATTTAGATTTTTGCATTATTTTCAGTGACAAGCAGAAGGAAAATAAATGTTAGAAAAATATCAGTCACGTCATAAATTTTCAACAAAATTTTTCTTTAAAAATATTTTCAGTGACAAGCAGAAGGAAAATGAATGTTAAAAAAATATTAGTCACATCATAAATTTTCAACTATTTTTCTTTAAAAATATTGAACTATTAAAATTTATTTTATAAATTCGAAATTTTTTTAAATTCAAAATTTTCAAAGTTTTTATAAAACAAAAAAATTTACAAAAGTTGTAGTCGAAATCCATGTTTTTTGAATGAAAAACTTTTCTTATTTACCTTTAAAAATCTTTAAAGTAGTCAAAAAAATTTCTTCCGATTTTGGTTATAATTTTTACTAAAATATGATAAATGAAATTAAATTTCATACACAATTTTAAAGAAATAAATTAATATTGTTGTGTTTGAAACTGTTCGCAGAAGTTAGTTTTTGTTTGCTTCTCAACTTTTTCAATAAATTTTTTTTTCAATGTTTTGAATTTTAAAAATGAATGCACTAAAAATTACTAAATTCTTGCAAAGTTTTTATCAAAAAAATTTCAAAATAATTGAAAGTTATTTGAAGAAATTTATCAAATTTTTTTTTAAATAATTCAATTCTTTCGAGAAAATTTAATTAAAATTGTATTGAAAAGAAAATTGAATTCTTGCCAAAAATATTATTATTTATAAAAAGAATCGAATTCTTCCAAAGAATTTTATTAAAATTATTGAAAATAATTTTTCTCTTAACAAGAATTTTATTACAATTTTTTTTAAATAATTGAATGTTTTCGTGAAATTTGATTAAAATTGTTTTGAAAATAATTGAATTCCTGCGATGAATTTTACTGTTTTAAATAATTGAATTCTTCCAAAGAATATTTTATTAAAAATTTTTGAAAATAACTTAATTCTTATCATTAAAAATTTTTTCAAATAATTTAATTCTTGCGAAAAATGTTATTATATTATTTTTGAAATTAAATAGCCAAGAATATAGTTAATTATGTAGTCAAGAAGTGAATTTTAAAAATTTTTATTCTGAAATTATTCAAAAATTAATGTTTATATTTGAAAATATAAAATTTTTTATTTTGCAAAATAATAAATGGAACAGTACTTTTAAGAATATTATTATAAAAAATGATTTTGAAATCCATGCGTAATTTTGTAGAAAATATGATTTTTAATTAACAAAAAAATTTCCAAAACAAAGAAAAATTATTTTCATAATTTTTGAAGCATTTTTTTGAAAAAATCTTTGTTTTTAGTTTGAAAATCCTAAAAAATACCATTGATATTCAACTTTTGTACATGGAAATTCTTTTGTTTATTTTTCTAACAAACTTTTAGATCATAATTTTATTCTAATTTTTTTGTATTTTATATTATTTATTTATAAAAATATCACAGGAATTCAATTATTTACGAAGAATTCAATTATTTTCAAATTTGTTATAAATTTCTTCGTAATAATTTCATTATTTTCATAATCTATACACAATTTTTTACAGAGATTCAATTATTTTCGTAAATAATAAATTTCTTTTGGAAATTCAATTATTTTCATAAATAATAAAACTCATCGCAGAATTTCAATTATTTAATTCAATTTTAATCAAATTCCTCGAAAAAGTACAATTATTCTTAAAATTTTTATTAAAATTCGTCGAAATAATTTAATGATTTAGAAATTTATTGATAAAATTCTTTTTGAAAATTCAATTTTGAGAAACATTCAATTATTCAATATATTATTTATTTTTCTATCTAATTTATTGTAAAATAAAGAAATAAATAAATAAATAATTGAATTCTCGTAGAATTTTCTAATAAATATTGATTGAAAAATAGATTTCAGTTAAAATTTTAGATAAAAGAACATTAAAAGCATTACAGCGTAAATTTTTAGAAATAGTTTAATTTTGAAAAGGTTTCAATTTAAAATCTTTAAAACTCTAAATTTTTCATACTTTTGACTAACAATTCTGCAGAATTAATTTTTTTTGAAAAAGTTTAACTGAATTTTTTTTTAAAATTATTTTGTTTTTATTTTTTAATATATAATTAATTGAAGAACTTCCGTATGAACATAATTTCATGTAAAATAATTGAATTCCTGTGAAATTTTTATTATTTATGAAAATAATGAAATGTTTGAGTAGAATTTTATTAAAGTTTTCTTTTAACTATTTGAATTTTTGTTTTCTTTTTTTTTAGGAATTTATTGAATAATTGAATGTTTCTCAAAATTGAATTCTCAATCTCATAAAGAATTTTATCAATAAATGTTTAAATCATTAAATTCATTCGACTAATTTTAATAAAATTTTTATGGAACAGTGCCATAAAAAAACCATGTTTTACTAAACATGGTTTATTTACATTATTTAAATGTTTAAAAATATTTTCATTATTACTTGATATATACACAGCCTTCGGAAAATTTTCAAAAAATCTTCAACTTTTTACAATATTTCTTCAAATTCCTCAAATATCGCAGATTGATTTAATTTTCCTTTAAATTTGAAGAAAAATCTTTCAATCTGGCAGCAGTAAAACAAAATTGCCCAATTTCCCAAAAAAAAAAAAAAAAAAAATTGGAGGTTCGAGTTATTAAAAAGAAATTGAACTAATAAAAAACATTTGTAGAAAAAAATTGTGACATAGTGATCATTAGATAGGAGGGAAAAAAAAGAGTAGAGTGGTGTTAAGGGGGGAAGGGTGGTTATTGAGCATGCAAAGCGTTGGTAACACTGTTCAATATCAACTTTAGAGGCTTAACAGCCTTTGTGATGCTAACGATGGGTGTAGTTGGTAAATATGCACCTTCGTAGAGAATCTCTCATCTCTCGATGTTCGCATATATCGGATTTAATTGCATTTTCGTATTCCCTTCCTACTTCTCCGTCTCATGGAATGACTACACGAGGAGGTGTAAAAGAATCATGATTATTTACCAGCAAACGAGTTGTCTCATATCTCGCCTCTTTCTCTCTCTCTCTCTCTCTCTCTCTGCATTTAAGTCACACGTGCAATTATCAAGAGCGTGCATTTCCATTATTCTTTTACTTAACCCAAAAAGTCGAAAATCAGAAATTCAAAACTAATCACGTTATATCCCTATTAATGAACATTGAATTGTTGATTTTGAATTTTTTTTTTACCCTTTCACACCCCCCCTTCTCTATCACACATCTGTTTTCCTTCTCGTTAGCTTAACAATCTTTCCGGAAAAAATATCAGCGATCATTTAAACTGCATATTTCCTTCAATTTTCAATCAAACGTGAATTTATCATTAATGTGGAAATATTTTCCTATTAGGCAATTCTTTTTCGGGGGGGAGGGGGTGGAATTTATTTCTTCAAGTACTCTCATAACTTGTTTGGTTTATTAAATACTTTCTGCAGTTTGTTTGATTACACTAGAAAAAAAAATTCATATTTGAAAATAAAAAATGTTTTCATTTGCATATTTTAATAATAATAAATTGCTACTAACGAATAAATAAATAAAATAACAATAAATAATAATAAGTAAAGAATAATAAGTAAATAATAATAATTAATAATAATAATTAATAATAATAATTAATAATAATAATAAATAATAATAATTATTAATAATAATTAATAATAATAATTAATAATCAAATGAAAAAATTGGGTTTGGGTAAGATTTATAGTCGTCACGACACAATAAAAAAAAGGAAAGAAATTCCGTGATAAAAAAAAAAAAAAGAGAGAGAGAAGGAGAAAAAAGAAGAAAATTTTATTGGGAAATTGTTGTCAATTGAGCGGAAGGATCAGAGAGGCGCATTGACCTTGACGGGTACAGGTGCACTAAAGCGAGTATCGAATTTCAGGAAATACAAAAGAGCACTATGCTTGTCTCGCCTGTGTCTGCTCTACTTTTTTGTCGGTGTTTCTTTGCCGCGCGATGCCTTCCAGCCATTGTTTGAGAATTTCCCACGTTTTTATGTGTATCCGATATCGTCCTCCCTCCCTCCCCCCCCCCCTGCATCGATTCTTAGAAAACTTCCGGAACTTGATGTCTCACTTGAAAACCACTCTCCGATTAAAAGACAATAAAACGATTTTTCAACAAGTTTCTTGACTTCTTTTTTTTCTTCTCCTTTTTCTCACTTTTCATTCTCTCTTTTTTCTCTCGCACTGTCAATTTTGTCTAAAAATTCTGTCCGAATTTTTGAATTTTAATTTTTTCCGATTTTTTTTTTTTTTTGACATCGATGAAAATTAAAAACAATTATTAGTTTAAACAAAAATTTCTTTCTAGAAAAATAATTTATTTTCATCAAAGAAAAAGAAAAATTTATTCGTTTCAGAGTGAAAAAATGTATTCGTCCCAAAAAAAAATATTTATTTTGCATATATATATAAATAAAGTTCAAAACAAATAAAATTCCTTCTCCCGAATCGCAAATAAAATATTTATTCGATACAAATAAATATTTATCCAACTCGAAATAAGAGATAGAAACAGAGAGAAAAAAAAAAATATTTTTTTCTCTCCAAAACCGAATGAAAAATAAAGTTGCCAAGATAAATTTTTTTTCTCTCTCTTCCTTCAATAAAGAAAAATATATTTCTCGTTTAAAAAAAAAAAATTTTTTCTAAAATTATTTTTCTTCTCTTATAAAGGGAAGTTGTGTTTTTATATAATTTTCTTGAGCGAGATCGAGACGCCATCGCGTTTTCTTGACACCCCTTTCTCACCCCCCCCCACCGCCCTCTCTTCTGTTAAAGTCGATTAATTGAGGCAGGGTTGAAGAACCAAGATGGCGAACCTATTACACTTTCAATTTCGTTGTTGAGGGACAACCCCCGGGGGCGACCAACCCCATCAAAATATATATCTTAAATTTGCGCGTAACCCCAAATGTTTAGCAGCGAGAGAGAAAGAGGGATGTCCCCCTCCGCCCCCCCCCAACGCAAAACGTAGAAAATCGACATTAAGCGAGGAAAATACTTCCGAGTTTACAAAATTTTATTCATTTAACTTCAACGACATTGCTTATTTTTTTTTTTTTTTTCATTATTATAACCTTTTTATTATTTTCGTTTAGCTTTTCATTTATTTTTTTTTTACAATCTTATTATTTTTCTAGATTTTTTTTTATTCTTATTTCTTTATTATTTTTTTACGTTGTTTTTTTAGTATTTTCTTTATTGCTTTTTATTTTCTTTGTTTTTTATTATTTTCTTTAGTGTTTTTTCTTTATTTTCTTCATACTTTGTATTATTTTTTTTAATGTTTTAAATATTTTCGTGTTTATTAAAAAAAAAAAAAAAAAAAAAAAAACAATATAAAAAAGCAATAGGGAAAAATAATTTATATTATAATTATTTTTCACGTTGTCTATTTAGTATTTTTTCATTGCTTTTTTTTTTGTTTTTTTATTGTCTTTATACTTTTCATTTTTTGTAATCTTAATTTTTGTCTTTAGTAAAAAAAATTAAGATTATAAAATAGCAATGGTTTCTTATTACTTCTTATTGATTAGGATTTTTTCGACAAAATTGATTAAAATTTCAGAAAATAATTAAATTCTTTTGAAATATTTTATAACGAATTAAAAAAAAAAATTGAATTCTTTTTTTAAATTGTTTCGAAGGATTTAAAAAAATTTTTAATTTTTGAAAATAATTTAATTTTTTCGAAAAATATTATTTAAAATTAAAAATTGACTTCTTTCATGAAATTTTAGAAATTTTATTAAAATTGTCTTTAAAATAATTAAATTTTTGCAATGAATTTTACTATTTATTTAAATACAATTTTTTTGTAAGAATTTATAAAAATTTTTTTAAATAATTTGATTCTTTTGAATTATTTTATATCGAATAAAGAAAAAAAAATTGAATTCTTTTGTAAAATTTTTTAAAAAATAATTGAATTCTTTTGTAATATTTTAAATCGAATAAAGAAAAAAATTGAATTCTTTCGTGAAAGTTTTTTAGAAAATAATTGAATCATTTTAAAAAAATTTATAAACGAAGAAAAAAATTGAATTCTTTCGTGAAATTTTTTTTGAAAATAATTAAATTTTGCTAAGAATTTTACTATTTACAAAAATAATGGAATTTTTTCAAAAAAAGAAATTAAAATTTTAGAAAATAATTGAATTCTTTTGAAATATTTTATATCGAATTAAGAAAAAAATTGAATTTGTTTGTGAAATTTATTAGAAAATAATTGACTTCTTTTAAAAAAATTTTAAATCGAAATTAAGAAAAAAATTGAATTCTTTCGTGAAATTTTTTTTTGAAAATAATTGAATTTTGCAAAAAAATTTTACTATTTATAAATACACTGTAAAAAATTTAGGGAGTTAACGGACTCGGAAGTTGGGAGTGAAATTTTTCGAGTTAAAAATCAACTCCAAAAGAGAGTTAATTCCTAACTCCCTTCATTCAACACCCGCGCGAGTTATTTTTTCCTTGGGGAGTTAGCATTTGGGTGTGAAGTTTTAACTCTCTTTATTTAACTCCCCTGGCATTAACTCCCCAATGGGTGCGACATTTATAGACCCCCCGGGGGAGTTAAAATTTAACTCCCTTTTTTTACAGTGTATAATTGAATTGTTTCGTAAAATTTTTTAAAAAATAATTGAATATTTCTTTGGAATATTTTAAATCGAATAAAGAAAAAAATTGAATTCAAAAAAAAAATTTGCCTTTGTTATTTCTTCACTGTTTTCTTTAAATTTCTTTATTTTCTTATTACTTTTTATTGATTAGGATTCAAATTTTCCAAAACGCAATTTCTAATTTTTTTTTTCTAAAACTTTTTTTTCCTAATAAAGCGGTAAATTTCTATGCTTTTTTTCTAATGTCCATCATTTTCTAAAAAATTTTTTTTCCAACAATATTAAAATTCTTAAAATGAATGTAATTTAATTAGAATTCATTTATCTATAAAATTATAGAATTTGAATTATAGAATTATAAAATTTTAATTTATATAGAAATAGTTTTTTTTTTTAATTCGCAAGCAACTTCGAAGAAATTCGTTTTTTATAATGTGAAAATGATTTTAACTAAATTTTAAGATTATCAATTTATACTAAAAATATTTACCAGAACAATAAATCTTTAGTAAAAAATTTATTTAAAAATTTATTTAAAAATATTTTCAAAAATATTTTTAAAAATAATTATAAGAAAGAAAATATAGAAATAGAATAAATAAAATAAAGCGAATTGAATAAATAGAATAATAAAAAGAATGATACTTTCAGAAAAATTTTTGATTTTTACAAATTTAAAAAAAATGAATTTTAGAAATCAAAACTTGTTAGAAAACTTTTTTTAGAAAGCAGAATTTGTTAGAAAAATATTTTTAAAAAAAACTGATTTGAGTAGAAATTGCTTTTTTTAGATAAAAAAGGTTTATAAAAAGTGACCGCCTACCATTTTTGTTTTTCTTCTTTTATTTTCCTATTTTATTCTTTTTTTATATTTTTTCCTTTTTTATTTTCTCTTTTCTTTTCTTTTTTCTTTTTCCTTTTCTCTTTCGTTTTATTTTTTCTTTTCATTTTTCTTTTTCTTTTTCTTTTTCTTTTTCTTTTTCTTTTTCTTTTTCTTTTTCTTTTTCTTTTTCTTTTTCTTTTTCTTTTTCTTTTTCTTTTTCTTTTTCTTTTTCTTTTTCTTTTTCTTTTTCTTTTTCTTTTTCTCTTTTCTTTTTTCTCTTTTCTCTTTTATTTTTCTCTTACTTCTTTCTCTTTATTTTACTCTTTAAATTCTAAAATTATGTTTTTTTTTTTTGATTATTTTTTAATTATTTCTCTCTCCGAATTTTAATCCTTTTAAGTGAGGAGAAAGGAAAGGGGAGATGAAAAGTAGAAAAAAAAGTGAAAGGAAACGGAAAATAACCGTTTAAGAAGCGCAGATATAAATTGTCAATATTAGATTGAAATTTCAATTGAAGATATTTTCAAGAGGGAGGGGGGGGGATGGTTGTCGCAAAGTCGTCGCGTTTAAATTTGGGGCGTTGAGAAGAGGGACGACTAAAGTTTTGAGATTCGCCGTTTGATAATCGAGATTGTGGGTGAATTTTGTACAAGGGTTTGGCTTTCGACAAATTTTTTACCAATGAGACGAGAGCGGAGACGAGAAATTGGTGTAAAATCCGTTGTCACCCCTCCGGCAGTGACTTATTTCCTATTTACCACCCTTCGTCCGATCATTGCGCTTCTTCTCAACCCCTCAACTTATCGTTCTTCGTTGAGATGTCGATTTTACCCTCGAAAACCACCTTGTATATAACTTTTTGTCCTATCGGAGGAGAAAATGGCGTATTTAAGATGGCTGACTTTCTCTTTACACGAAAATTCTCCCCCCCTTGAATTTTTTGCCCTTTTTTGTAATTTTCTTTTTTCTCCTTTTTTTGTCACTATTTGTTATTTTTTAATTATTTTTTTTTGTTATTATTATTCGTTTTTTCGTTTTTTTCTTTTTTTTATTAATAAGAAAGAGAATTAAGTCGAGCTCGAGAGAAATTAATTCCGAACTCGATAACAAAAGAGAAAACTTGTCCTGGACATTTTAATGAATAAGTCATAAATTACACAAATTCAAATGAAACATAAATTTCATATAAACCGAAACGTATAAATTCAATTGAAATTTAAACATAAATTTTACATTCGAAGAAATATAAATAAATTTTCCCTAAATACTTGGTAAGATTCAAACAATTGTTTCATTTCGAAATTCGTTAATTGCTTTCGAAAAAACTTTATGGATATTTAAAAAAGGAAAAAAAAATTTTTAATTAAAGAATAAAGAATGTCGAAACAGCTAATAAATAGAAAATAAAAAAGTAATGAAAAAAAGTAAAAAAAAAGAAAACAATTTTAAAAAACTCGAAAAAAACACAATTTAAAAAAATATCTTTTAACAAAAATTAAATTCTCTCAATATTTCCAATTTTTAAAAATCCGTTATTTTCATTTAAGTAATTCTACACTCTAATTTATAAATTAATTAACAAATTATTAATTAAAAATTTAAAAATAATAAATCCTTACAATTAAAAAAAAAAAACGAAATCAAACAAAATAAAACAAACAAAACTCAATTTTTAACACAATTTGAAATAAAAATAAAAAAAAAATAATTATTAATAAAATTTTACAAAATAACCTCCTCTCATTTCATGATATGCAATGAACAGTTCAGAAACATAAGCACACAAACAAAAAAAAAATATAAACGAAAACAAAAAAATAAAAAAGAAACCATAAATTAATAATAAACAATCGCGTAAATTTAATACAAATGAAAACATAAATTTTAAAATTGACAACGGATGCATTTAATGCAAATGGAAGATAAATTAAATATATATGCAAACATAAATTTCAGTGGAAATATCGTAAAATAAATATAAATTGAAAACACCGGAGAGTAATTGTAAATAAAGCGGAAATTAATTATGAAACGGAAAGATATAAGTATAAATGAAATATAAATTTTGCCCTAATATTTTAATGCCACCCTTGCACCCCCTCCCCTCTCCCCCACCCTGTGACCCTTCTACCCACCCCCCCTCCCCTATCATTCTCCGCGATCCAGACATCGAATTCAATTTGCCATTAAAATTCGCCGATATACCAGATTGTTATTATTACTTCGATTGCAAGCTGTCGTTTTGTTTGAAATTCTGATATTAAATTCAATTTGGCATTAAAATTTAACATCGCCAGCGTGACAGAATAATCATAATAAAACATAACATATAAAAATGAATTTAAATAAATTATTTATTTATATTTATAAACACTATTAATTTATATTATTCATCTAAATAGTAAATTTATTATTATTCTATATATTTTAGATAGAAAAGAAATGTATAATTATTTATATTTAAATAAATGGTCTATATTTGTATTTTTTTTTTAATAATTTTTTTTTATAGTTTATTTATTTATATACCGAGTCCGTTACCTTTGTCATTTTCTCTCTCTCTCTCTCTCTCTCTCTTTCGAATGCAAACATAAAAAAAATATATTTTCGTCAGAGTATTGAATTCATTGAGGGTTCAATTTCAGAATGTTTAAAAAAAAATATTTATCGATTGCCGAGAGTCTGTTTATTTAGAATTTTATTTTTTTCATCTATTTTTTTTTTTGGAGTAACGTTCTCTCTTCCCTTTCTATAATTTTTGACAAAACTTTATTTTCTTTACTCTATTTTTCACCAATGTTTTCACTTGTTTTTATTTTATTCTATTTATTTGATATTTTTTTCATTTTTTTTTTCAATGGTATTTTTGCCTTTTTGTTTATACTTTTGTTTCTTTTGTAAGAAGTTTTTTTTTCTCTGTTGTATTTTATTTTTTAGTTTGATTTTTAGAAAAATTTTTCATTTGATTTTATTTATTTTTTTGTATTTATTTTTCTATCTATGTTTTTTTTTGTTTCTATTTGCGAGTTTTCATTGCCCTTAGTTTTATTTTTATTTACTTTAGTTTCGAATTTTATTTCCATCTACTTTGTTCTTAGATACATTGTTTTTTTTGTTTTTATTCAGTTTTTGTTTTTCAAATTTTTTTTCAAATTTTTTTTTCAACTTTCAGTTGATTTTTTTTTCTTTTCTTTGTTATCTTGTTTTTTCTTTATTTACTTTGGTTTACAAATATTTTTGTTTATTCATTTTATTTTCATCTGCTTTGGTTTTCAAAATTTTAGTTGAGTTTTATTTTTTATTTGTTTTTTTAACTTTCAAATTTTTTCTTTATTTTTATTTATAAATTCTTTTATGTAGTTCTATTTTTTTTTAAATTTTTTATCAACTAGTTTTTATTTTCTTTGGTTTACAAATATTTTATTTCACTTTATTTTCAAAATTTTACTTTGTTTTATTTTCGATTTGCGTTTGTTTTCAATTTTTTTTATCTAATTTTAGTTTCATTTACTTTTTCCAAATTTTATATTTAGTTTTATTTTTATTTAATTCTTTATATAGAAAATTTTCCTGTCTAACTAGTTTTTTTAAACTATAATATTTTTAATATATTTCAAGATTTTTACCTCCTATTTTTCATTTCAACTTTTTCTCGTTTTTCATTTCGCTTTCCTTATTTTATTTTCTAATTAAAAAAAAAATTCGTAATTAAAAGGAATTATTGTTCGAGGAAGAAATTTTCTTTTTTTTTTTTTTTATTGTGTCGCTATTGAAAAGGAAGTACAAGAAAAGCAGGGAGGGGGGGAGGAGGTTGGCAAATTCCGGCATCGAGGACTTGCATTGTGGGTGCTAACCGTTTTACCGCTTTAGCCCAAGCTTTTGCTCTGTGTGCAGCTAATATTATATTTTCCCGACTCTGCGTCGCGGTTTTATAATTTTTTATCTTTTCGTCTCGAGACTCTCATTCCAACTTTTGCGGGACCACGGGGGTAGAATATGGAAGTTTTGCGCGACGCTTTATAGTTTATATATATATAAAATATGTACATAACTCTGAGAGTAAGAGAGAGAGAGAGAGAGTTTTCTCAATCAGACTTTTACCGTGAAGTAATTCACAGTACTAAGTTCATTAAGTCGTTGCAAGCATCGCAACTGGTTTCCCACCAGAAATATGAAAAAAATGCTGCGACGACCTCGACAGGACCTTGTCGCGCTTTAATCGTTTAAATGTATTATAACTTCTCCCTCCTTGAAGACGAGAAAAAAATAGAGAGGGGGAAACTATTTTTTTTTAATATATTTTTTAATCTTTTTTCTAAAAAAAAAAAAAAAAATTCTAAAAAATACTTCCAAAATTATATAAAATTATATTATATTATAAAATTATTAAAAAAAAGTTGAGAAACAAACAAAAACTAAATTCAAACTGCAAACAGATTCAAAAACAAGAATATTAATTTATTTTATGAAACTTTTGTGTGAAATTTAATTTCATTTATCATATTTTAGAAAAAATTATAACCAAAATTTTTAATTAATTAATAATTACCAATTAATTAATTAATAAAAAATTAAAAGATTTTTGAAGATAAATATCAAAAGTGATAATAAAATTTAATAATAATTAGAATAGAACATTAATCAGTAGAGATTCAAGTGTATATGTTTCTAAGTAGAACAAGCACGTTTTCGGTCAGACGGACGATTCAGCGACGATTAGAGAAAGTGTGTACAAGTGGAATATTCTAGAGATGGATTATAAGGTTAGATTAGAATGGGGAATTCCTCGTAATGCGGTGGGTCAGTTTATTCCTTGTATACTATTGACCCCAAATCTTTGGCTGACCAAAGCTGTCCTTAACTACTGACAACTCAATTTCACCCGACAATTAATGACCCGCAGTAAATTTTTTTAAACTCAACGAATTTTAATTTCTTGATAAATTACAATTTTTTTTTTATAAATAAGAATAACATTTGTAATGATAATAATAATAATAATAAAATTAATAATAAAATTTTTTTCTAATAAAAGAATACTACTTCAATTTTTTTTAATTACAATTGTTTTAATAAAATACAGTTTTTTTTTAAATAAACAAAACAAATGTTTATAAATTCTATTTGTCAATTACAAATTTTCATTGAAAATGAAATTTTTTGAATTTTTAGAAAATAAAGGAAAAAATTTTACTCAAAAAAAAAAAAAATGTTCCGTTACATTTTTACGAATTTCTTCAATTGTAAAATTATTCAAAAACATCAATAATTTCTTTTTTAAATAAATATTTAATTATTATTATTTTTCCACAGGAATTAAGAAATTAAAAAATTCCAAATTCAACTTTTTTTGAAATTAAACAACTTATAAAAGTATTTTGCTATAAAACATGAAGATATTGATTGCTTCGAGTCAAAGACTCGGAGTGATCGATTTCTTTGTGTTTTATAATAATTTAGAATAATTAAAAATTTATGAAAATAATTGAATTATTGCGAAGAAATTTTGTAAAAAATTGTAAATAATTGAATTCCTGTCGAATTTTTATTATTTTTGACAATAATTAAATGTTTTTGTACGATTTTATTAAATTTTTTTTTTAAATAATTGAAATTTTTTCTCCGAAAATTTGATTGAAATAGTAGATATTGAAAATAATTGAAATTAGGACAAGAATTTTATTGTCATTTTTGAAAATAATTGAACTTTGGGTGAAAAATTTTGACTTATTTACAAAGATAATTGAGATTTTGACAAGAATTTTCTTTTAATTTGAAACATAATTGAATTTTATGAGAAGATTTTTATTAATTTTGAAAATAATTGAATTTCTGCAATAAATTATTTGCAATTTCTCCAAAATTGAATTATTTTAGTGTTTTCAACAAAAAATTTTTAAATTCTATTATTCTTAAAAGTTAAAATTGATACTTTTATTTAAAAAATGAAGTAAAAAGTGAGCGAATTGTTGTTAGTAATTATAATAATAGAAATCACATAAATGTTGTTAGTAATAATAATAATAATAATAATAATAATAATAATAATAATAATAATAATATTAATAGAATAAATAGAAATAAGAATTTGTAGAAATAATAATGTAGGAAAATATAATTATTACATTATAATATTTAGATCATTATTGTCAGTTTTTTATTCGAATATTTTGATTATGGGTATGATAAAATTAATATTTACTTTCATTAAAAAGGTAAAGTCATTTAATAATAATGACGAAAATTTCATGAATAAAATTAAGTATCGTATTCGTTAATTTTCAAATTTATCGTACAAAAATAATTTTTGTAAAATTAACGAAACGTTTGTCAATCAATGTTTTTATTGATTGCACGAAACGAAGTTGATTGTTTTACATAAATTATATTTACTGTATTAAATTTTCCCTTCCAACAAATTGTATTATTAATATTGACAATCAAAATAATTATTTTCATGAATAAATTTTTGCCTTATTTTTGTATTCCTATTAATATTATTGTTAATATTATTATTAATATTACTATTAATATTACTATTACGATTATTATTAATATTATTATTATTATTATTATTATTATTATTATTATTATTATTATTATTATTACTATTAATATTATTATTATTATTATTATTATTATTATTATTATTATTATTATTATTATTATTATTATTATTATTATTATTATTATTATTATTATTATTATTATTATTATTATTATTATTATTATTATCATTATTATCATTATTATTATTATTATTATTATTATTATTATTATTATTATTATTATTATTATTTTTATTATTATTATTAGTTTATTTACTCTCCCTACAATAGGTAGGGTTCGAGACTCCCAAGTACATACATAATAATCTTAACCTATATTTACAAAAATTCTTACAACTAAACATTCTCTACATACAACTTAACCTAAAACACAACTCTCTCCACGCTCTCAACCTTACGCTCTTAACCTATCGCCAGTGCCGGGCTTCCGTTTCCAGTTCCTTCTATGCCCATGCTGGCTTCAATCCAATTCGCCCACCCTTTTTCAAAAACCTGCTTTCTCACCTCTCTTACACACTCCAGTCATCCACTTTTATCCATCCATCCATCCAAGCAAAATCTTCTCACCTCATTCACAGCCTATCCCTGTCTATCACACTTTACACACTTCCATCACTCCACCCATATCCTCCCCCACAACATACTTTACCCCATCCACCCAAATACACTCCTTACCCATTCTTACCTGTTTCCCAATCACTCTCTCCGTCCACGCTCTTTCTTTCAATAACCATATCCTTCTTCTCTCTCTCCAACTTCTATCCTCATCTATTCTTATTACACTTCCTTTCAGTCTTCCTTTCGCCCTCATCACCTCCATTTTCTCTTCCTCACTACTTAACTCCACCAACCATAACTTTGGCAAACCATATTCACCCCTTCCTAACGCTTGTACCATTTTCACCGAGACATTAACCCCCACCCAAGCCAACACTTTTTCCACTGCCCTTTTACCCTCCAACACACCTACATTCATACCTCTGATCACTACATTCTTTTTTCTTTTCTCCTTTTCAACTACATCCACTCGCCTTGTCAAATCCGCCATTTTCCACTTCAACCTGTCATGTTCACTTCCCTCAACTTTCTCTGTCCCCTCATTCACTTCCTTTATAAATTTTTCTAATCCATTCATTCTTCTCCACATGCTTTCCTTATCCTTTTTCCACTTACTATCCCATTCATTCCACATTTCCTGCAATTTCTCCAACCTCTCTTCAATTTCCACTATCTCTTTGTCCCTTGATTCCCCATCCTCACACATATCCATCAAATTTTCCTTCACTCTCTTAGCTCCTTCATCCATCGCGTCCTTCATCATCCATACTAATTCCAACAAATCCATGCAATCCTCACACGTCATCTTTTTTCCATTCTTTCCTATTCCCCTTTCAAATACCCGCGCCTTTGTCACATTCTCGCTAACACTACTTGAGTCAAACTCAGACATTCCAGAAATCTACCTTATCACTCAAATGCTCAAAATTTTTCCACTGTCTCTCTCTCCTCTCTCTCACTTCAAGCAACCTAAGCAGTGGAAAAAGTGTTGGCGTGGGTGGGGGTTAATGTCTCAGTGAAAATGGTACAAGCGTTAGGAAAGGGTGAATATGGGGTACCAAAGTTATGGTTGGTGGAGTTGGGTAGTGAGGAAGAGAAAATGGATGTAATGAGGGTGAAAGGAAGACTGAAAGGAAGTGTAATAAGAATAGATGAGGATAGATGTTGGAGAGAGAGAAGAATGCTATGGCTATTGAGAGAAAGAGCGTGGACGGAGAGAGTGAAAGGAAAACAGGTAAGAATGGGTAAGGATTGTATTTGGGTGGATGGGGTAAAGTATGTTGTGGGGGAGGATATGGGTGGAGTGATGGAAGTGTGTAAAGTGTGATAGACAGGTATAGGCTGAGAATGAGGTGAGAAGATTTTGCTTGGATGGATGGATGGATGGATGGATAAAAGTGGATGACTGGAGCGTGTAAGGGAGGTGAGAAAGCAGGTTTTTGAAAAAAGGGTGGGCGAATTGGGTTGAAGCCAGCATGGGCATAGAAGGAACTGGAAACGGAAGCCCGGCACTGGCGATAGGTTAAGAGCGTAAGGTAGAGAGCGTGGAGAGAGTTGCGTTTTTTAGGTTAAGTTGTATGAAGAGAATGTTTAGTTGTAAGGATTTTTGTAAATATAGGTTAAGATTGTTATGTATGTACTTGGGAGTCTCGAACCCTACCTATTGTAGGGAGAGTAAATAAACTATATGTATTATTATTTTTATTATTTATATTACTGAATTAAGTTTCTAAAATTCAGAAAAAGCACTGAGAGAACAATATATGTTTGAATCAAATATATAATTACCTGTGTTAAACAGTCAACAAAAAAGTATTTTTGAATTAAACATAGTAATTTTGATTCAGTACATAAAATGTTTGACTCAATACAAATTATGTTTAATTCGAACATAATTTTTTGGTTGGCTACTTATTTTTGAATTAAACAAATTTTTTCTTTGTGCCCAACCCTGACTATGTTTCCCTTTTATTATTATTTTTATAAATTTTTATAAATAATTATAATAATTGTATTGTTATAATATAAATAAATATTACTATTATTATTATTATTATTATTATTATTATTATTATTAGAATTATCATTGAGAAAGTAATGAACGAATAATATTTTACAAATAGTCAATTGCCTTAAAAATGTAACAAGTTTTTTTTTCCCCCAAATAAAAAATGAATATCCTCTCTCATATAATCAAAATCTCGTTACTTTTATATAGTCAAATTTTGCCTCTCTCTCTCTCCACACTCTCGAAAATAAAAACGATAATAAAATTGTTGAGTCCAGCAATTTTTCATTTTCCATTTGTCCAGAAACAAATATCCGATTCAGCCTGGAATCTTGTTTGTCGGGCAATTTGTGAAACTCTTCCTGGTGTCGCTCTAGTAATTCGCGTTAGTTTCCGTTTCTTGAAAATATGACAAAGTGCGGAAGTAAATTTATCAATAGTGAATCGCGTTCAGTTTTGTTGTGAGTAAAACGAGAGGACTTAAAGAAAGAAAGAAAGAGAGAGATGGAAAGTTTGTTGACATTATAGTTGTATTCATCATCAGGGGTTTTGTCGACCAAAGTGAGAGAGTGAGAGAGAGAGAGAGAGAGAGAGAGAGAGAGAGAGAGAGAGAGAGAGAGAGAGAGAGAGAATGGGAGAGGGTGAAAGCATGGTTTTCCGGCCTGTCCCGTTTCCAATATTCTTCTCGAACAGTGCGCGCGATGGTGGTGGTGGCGACAACGACAGCGTTCCAATCGAATTGTCTGTTAATTGAAATGATTAATTATTGTCTCACCTCTGTTTCGCGTTGAGCGGATGCTCAACACCAAACGGCCGGCTGCTGATTGCTTATTTACAAATAGGAAATTTGAAAATGTGCTGAATCGCGGAATGTCTCTCTTTCTCTCTCTCTCTCTCTCTTGCGCGAAATAGATAGATAGATAGAGAGAGAGAGAGAGTAATGAGTGATTCGTTGAGGATGTGTCTGTATTCGTTCTCTAGAATTCAGGTAGAGTGGCTTCTAGGGGGAGAGGAAAGGGTGTAGTGGGGAGGGAGGGAGAGAGAGAGGGAGGCAATATTGTAGGATATTACGAATTTGCTATTTTCCGCGAGTGGCGAATTGAAACTGGATTGTTAATTACTTGGCAATTATCCCACCCGAATCGAAGTAGCGAGAAATCGAAATTACTTTCATTCGCCAATGAGCGAACCCTTTTCTTTCTATAAACTCTCTCCCCCCTCCCTTTCCACACCCCGTTATCTCTCTTCGTTAACTCACTCTTAGGAGAGGGAAAGAGAGATAAAAATCGAAAAGAGAAAATTAATCTTGATTTCTATTTTTTTTAATAAATTTTTCGATTTTCCTAATATCTTTTTCATTTTTTACATAATTTTTCTATTTTATTAATATTTTTTTCATTTTTTACATAAATTTTCTATTTTGTTAATATTTTTTTCATTTTCTTTTCTACATAATTTTTCTATTTTGTAAATATTTTTCCGTCCCATAAATTATTAATTGCTTAAAAAGATTGATTTTATTTGTTATTAAAAGTATGAAGAAATCTTGTATTAATATTGAAGTCAATCTATTTTTTATTCTAGAAAGTTCAAATATTTATAAAAAAATATTAATTATTTTCTGCAATATAATTAAATATTCTCTGAAATAATTGAATACTTCCTAATATAAAAAATTTTTCAAAAAGAAAAAAAGAATTCAAATAATTGAATATTATAACTAAAACAATTGAAATACTTTCTAAAATTAATAAGCAACTACGAAAATAATTAAATATTTACTAAAAAAATTGAATTGAATATTTAATAAAAATAAACAAAAAAAAAATAATAATTGAACATTTGCTAAAAAGAATTGAATATTTTCCAAAAGAATTGAATATTCAATTAATTAATTGAACATTTACAAAAATAATTGAATATCTTCAATAAGAATTGAATATTTACTAAAAAGTTTGAATACTTTCCAAAAAAATTGAATATTTATTTAATTAATTGAACATTCACTAAAATAATTGAACAATTTACAAAGTAATTTTGAAGACTTTCTAAACTAAATATATAAATAGCCACGAAAGTAATGTAAAACTTACTAAAATAATTAAATATTTACTAAAAAATTAGTACATTTTTCAAAAGAATTGAAAATTTACTAAAATAATTGATTATTTTCCAAAGGAATTGAATTTTTACTAAAATAAATCAACATTTACGAAAAGAAACTTGAATATTTAATAAATTAATTGAAGGTTTACTAAAATAAATCAACATTTACCAAAAAAAAGGTGAATATTTTCGGAATTAAAAATTTAGTAAAAAATTGTAATATTTAGTAAAAAATTGTAATATTTTATAAATTAATTGAATATTTTATAAATTAATTGAATATTCACTAAAACTGTTGAATATTTTCAGAAACAATTGAATATTCAATAAATAAATTGAACATTTACAAAAATAATTGAATACTTTCGGAATTGAAAAATTAGTAAAAAAATTCTAATATTTTAGAAAAGAATTGAATATTTTATATATTAATTGAATATTTACTAAAGAAGTTGAATAATTTACATAAGAATTGAATATTTACTAAAAAAATTTAAATATTTAACAAGTTAATTGAATATTTGATCAAATAATTGAACATTTACTAAAAAATTAGTATATTTTTCAAAAGAATTGAAAATTTACTAAAAAAAATTGGAATATTTTCCAAAAGAATTGAATATTTTATAACTAAATTGAATATTTACTAAAACTGTTGAATATTTTCCAAAAGAATTGAATATTTAATTAATTAATTGAACATTTACTAAAATAATCGAATAATTACCAAAATAATTAAATACTTTCTAAACTAAATATACAAATAGTTAAGAAAATAATTGAATTCTTACTAAAATAATTGAATATTTAATAAATTATTAGAATATTTGATAAAAGAATTGAACATTTACTAAAAAAAATTAGTATATTATTCGAAAGAATTGAATTTTTACTAAAGTAGTTGAATATTTTCCAAAATAATTGAATATTTAATAAAATAAAAAATTGTTATTCAAAAAATTGAATATTTTACTAATTAATTGAACATTTACTAAAAAAGTTGAATATTTTCCAAAAGAATTAAAAATTTACTGAAAAATTTGAATATTTCCAAAAGAATTGAATATTTAATTAATTAATTAAATATTTACTAAACTAGTTGAATATTTTCGAAAAGAATTGAATATTGAATAAATAAATTAATCATTTACTGAAATAATTGAATATTTTCGGAAAGAATTGAATTCTTAGAAAAGTAAATAAATAATTAGCTACGAAAGTAATTGAATATTTACTAAAAGAATTAAGTATTTTCTAAAAAAAATGGAATTTATTAATTTAATTATCAATTGAATAAAAATAATAATAATAATTCAATAACTAATTTATTATTGAATCAAAAAATTGAATCTTCAGTTTAAAAAATCGTGAATAGTGAGCTAAATAATAATTAAACAATAAAACAATTGAATTTTTAGTGAAATAATAAAAATATCAATGAAATAATTGAATTCCCCCAACACGTTTATTAGAAATTCTAATTATTAACTATTTGTTCAATAAAAATTAATTTAGTTACCAAAGAATATAAAGAACGTCAAGTATTAATTGATATATTTCATTTTTTTCCGCCTCTCTTTTTTTTATCTACAGTAATTAAAAGCATCGAAAGAAAAACATTTGTCGATTGAAATTGAAAATACATTGGACCTTTGGTGACCATTAAAGTCGAAATACGGAAAAATCAATAAAGAGGGCAAAAGGGGGTGGGAGTGGGGGGTGAAAAAAATTGACGAGCAATTTGAATATCCAATAACGAGAGTATTTTTTTCGTGAACGAAATATTAAACGAGAAAAGTATTATTGCTGTTATAACTCGAAAGAAGGGGGAGAGAGTTCGAGAGTGAGAGAGAGAGAAAGGCTGGTCCAGATGTATTTTGAATCGAATCTACTTCTGATATGAATTTCATTGCCGATTCTAAAACGTCTCTGTCGTAAAATTTGCAAATTTTTTTTTTATTTTCTAATGAAATGAAAAAAGTTTTCTATATTTTTTTTGGTGGACAATTTAAACTTTTGGAATCGATGAATAATGACAATTTGTGCGCGATTTGGATCTAAGTGGAAAAAATCAGTCAATGTCAGACGAGAATGTTTCTTTTTTAATTATATTTTTTTTATCCTGTTAAAAACTTTTAGAAATTAAATTTGGAAATTAAAATTAAATTTAGAAATTAAAATTAAGTTCAGAAATTAAATTCAGAAATTAAAATTAAATTCAGAAATTAAATTCAGAAATTATTATCAAAGCTGAAAAAAATTTATTTACTTCCAGTAATCGATTGTCTATTGTCATATAAATATTTACTTGAAACAAATAAATATTATTTTCTAACAGACAAAGTAATCGTTTATTTGAATCAAATATTTTTTTTTCAGTTAAAGAACGATTAAAACTATGTCTGACCTTAAAGGTCTTATACTACTGAAGGTAAATCCGTCTCTACTGCAAATAGATTGACTTTCACTACTTGAACGTCTGACCGAACTCTGACTTGAACTACTGAAAATTAGACTATTTTCGTTGAATACAGGAATTCGTCGATCGTTTTAAAGTATAAAGGAAACAAAATTTGTGAAACTTCTCTACTTTATTTATTATTTAGAAAGACATTGCTTCATTGTATTTTTATAAATAATACAAATAAATTTACTTAATTGATTTTTTCTATTATTAGAATCACTGAATAATGCTCTATATCACTAACAGTCTGACATGACTTTATTCTTACTACTGAAAATAAGTTCAGCTTTATAATTCAATCAAGTATTCTTACTTATTATTACCCAATTTAATATTTCGTTTAGTAATTAATTTATTTATAGAATTTACTAAATAATTTATAAATTTAATCATTTTTTTTAAGTTTAATAACTTTTTCTATCAAAAATAATAATAAATAATATAATAATATAGTACCCAGTATATAATTAAATTATTAATTAGAAATAATAATTTTTAGCTATTAATTTGTACTAAAATGTTATTGTTCAAATTATTATTATTATTATTATTATTATTATTATTATTATTATTATTATTATTATTATTATTATAATTATTATTGTAATTATTATTATATTATTATAATTATTATTATTATTCTCATAATTCGTATTATTCTTATTATTCTTATTGTTATTAATATTAATGTTATTATTATTATTATTAATATTGTAATTTTTTTTTGGATTGAAATTTTGCCATCTTTGATGACAAAAGATTAATTTAAAATTTTTATATTATATATAGAATTATATTCGTAATTTGTGTGTACAGATTATATATATATATATATATATATATAAAATTTAATAAAATTTATATGCAAAGAGCTTGTCTGGAAATTTATCCGCTTCCTTGATTAAATTTAATAAATTATATACATATATATAGATAAAATTTAATATAAAGTTTATTAAATTTAATATGAAGTGTATTAAATGTAGTATAGTAGTGTTTTAAATTTAACATAAAGTGTATTAAATTTAATAATGACGTACGTTAAATTTAATATTATTCGCATTAAAATACGCACATTTGTTAGTATAGACGTTTATAATATATTTTATTATTAGTGTAGAAAATTCTTGTGTTTAAAATATTCATAGTTATGATAATAGAAATAAAAAATAAATAAAATAAAAATAAATAAATAAAAATAAAAATAGCAAAAAAAGTACTAATAATAACAATAATATATAATATAATAATAATAATATTAATATCAATAATGATAATAATAGTCAGAATAATATGTATAATAATCAAATAATATAAATTTATTTTATAGTAATTATTATTCCAATATTTAATTAATCAAATTGAATTGAAATAAATTTCTAATTTTAAAATCAATTTGGCTGAAATTAAACTCCAATGTTTTTTTTTAAACCAAATTTGATTAAAGCAAGCTGTAACATCTTTATTTTAAACTTCAAAATTGGGTTAAAATAATAGCTGTAAAGTTGAATTAAAATAATTGGAAATAATTTGAAATTCGTTCAAAATAAGATCATTGTTGAATATTTTAATCATTTATTACTATATTTTCGATATATCTAAAATTGTCATTTTGATTATAAAAACTTGTTTAAAAATTAAAACGGTTTAAATTTTCTTTTTCTTTTGAAAAAAAAATTTTGATTTATAATTTATCTTTTTAAAAAAGTTATCGGTGTTTCAATTCTTAATAAAAAAAAAGAGAGAAACTGTGGAAATTGGAATATTTTAGAGCATATTTATACTTGCCTTAATATAATTCAAACATCGAAAAAAATTCAATTGAATGTCAAATGCACATGCAATGAAAAATTAAAGTACTTCAGAAATAAATTTCATAATGTCGTTTCGGACTATTGCAGCAGAATAGAGAAAAAAGTTTTCGATATGAAGAAAAAAAATGTGCACTTCATCTGAAAAAAAAGGAATTATTTGAATTAATTTTTTCTTTTTTACAAAAAGTCATATTTTAGAAACAGATCTTTATTTTTATTTCATCATTATTAAAAATAATGGATTTATAAAAGAATTTTAGTTAAAAACACTAAAAAAAATTTGCATTTTGGAGAAGTTATAAACTAGTGCAAAAATACAATTATGTTCAGAAGTTTAAAAGAATTTTCGTCAAAATTTCAATTATTTTTATAAATAATAAAATTCTTTTCCGAAATTCAATTATTTTCAAAAAATTTAAGAAATTTCTTGGTAAAATTTCAATTATTTTCCAAAAATTTCCTTAATTCAATGATTTCCATTATCAATTATTTTAATAAAATTTTCCAAAAGAATTCAATTATTTAAAACAAATTTTGATAAAATTCTACGAAAACATTTAATTATTTTCATAAATAATAAAAATCTCACAAGAATTCAATTATTTATCAAATTTGTTATAAATTTCTTCGTAATAATCCCATTATTTTCATAAACAATACAATTTTTTTTACAGAGATTCAATTATTTTCGTAAATAATAAAATTCTTCATAAGAATTCAATTATTTTCTAATAAATAATAAAACTCATCGCAGAATTTCAATTATTTTTAATTCAATTTTAACCAAAGTCCTCGAAAAAATGTAATTATTTTTAAAAATTTTATTAAAATTCGTCGAAAGAATTTAATGATTTAAAAAATTGATAAAATTCTTCATAAGAATAAAGAATTTATTCAATTATGCAATATAATATTTTTATTTCTATTTAATTGATTGCAAAATAAGGAAATAAATAAATAATTGAATTCTCGTAGAGTTTTGTAATAAATATTGATCAAAAAAATGTATTTCAGTTAAAATTTTAAATAACAATTGAAAATTAAAAGCATTACAGCGTAAATTTTTAGAAATAATTTAATTTTGAAAAGGTTTCAAATTAAAATCTTTGAAAATCTGAATTTTTCATACTTTTAACTGTTAGTTAAAAAAAAATTTTTTAAAATTGATTCTGCAGATTTGTTAAATCTGCAGAATTAATTTTTTTTGAAAAAGTTCTGAATTTTTTAAAAAATTATTTCATGTTTTTATTTTCTAATATATATAATTAATTGCAGAATTTTCGAATAAACGAAATTTCATGTAAAAATGAATTGTAAACAAATGAATTTGAAAATTATGAAAGAACTTTTTTAAAAAATTATTAAAAATAATTGATTTAAAGAAAAATTTTAGTTAAAACTTCTAAAAAATAATAACTTAAAATGTTTTCAGGACCTTAATTTTTGTCAAATAAATTTGTAATATTGGACCCAAGGCCACAATATAAACAAATTTATTTGACAAAAAATAATAATTGAATTGATGAAAATAATTTTGAAGATGTTACAATAACAATATTCTTATAATATAAAATGATTTTATCTCTCGAACATCGTTAATTATTGTAAAAAATGAAGAAATCGATCACTCCGAGTCTTCGACTCGAAGCAATCGATTTCTTCATTTTCTATAATAATATTCTTAAAAGTTGTCAAAAGTACGAAAAGATTCAATTACTTAAAAAAATTTTTTAATAAAATTCTTGTTAAGAATTAAATTATTTTCAATAATTTTAATAACATTCTTTGGAAGAATTCGATTCGATTTTATAAATAATAATATTTTTTGCGAGAATTAAATATTATTTTCAAATACAATTTTAATTAAATTTTCTCAATAGTATTCAATTATTTAAAAAAAAATTTTGATAAAATTCTTCAAATGAATTATTTTGAAATTTTATAATCCACAAGTTTTGAACGTTCAAATGAACGAAACACTTTTTATTAGAAATATTTTTATAAATTACTGTTCGCAATAAAAATTAGAAACTTAAATTTTACACTTAGAAACTTTATAATTCAATTTTCTTCATATCAACAAAAAATTATTGTAATAAATATTTAAATTAAAGAAGAAATAAATAAATTTCGTTCAATTGAACGTTCAGAACTTTAGGATCATGAAATTTTTCGATAAAAACTTTGCAAGAATTTAGTAATTTTCAGTGCATTAATTTTTAAAATTCAAAACATTGAAAAAGAAAATTAAAAAAGTTGAGAAGCAAACAGAAACTTAACTTCAAACGACGAACAGATTCAAACAGAACAATATTAATTATTGTTATTCTTGAATTATTGAGTTGAAAAGTAGTGAAATCGAGTAGAAATTTTTTTTTGAGTACCAAAGCATAATTTTGCCATTTCGTAACAAAAAAAAAACCTTTTTTTTGTTATAAAAAAAAAGGTTTATGAAAAAAATACAAAAAAAAAAGAAAAAAAAAGAAGGAATGAAAGAAAACAAAAAGAAATAAATACACACGGTAATAATTCTGCAGCAACCATAACTTCCAATATCGAAACCTGGCATGATAACAGCGTCGTCGTGGACTGTGGCTGTCGGGAAACGTAGAAACCCCCTGAATTCGATTCGAACGAGCCAGTCGGCCAATTGGAATGCAGAATCATACCGGAAATACCGAGTAATGCACCAATCAGAATCTGGGAATAGTTAGGGGCCTCGGATGATTAGAAATGCACGCAATAACCTCTGATTAATGTGATCGGTGTGTGCTATATGCTGTGTACCGTGGCTAGCAATCTCCATCCTTTGGCTTATACTCACTCTCTCTCCCTCTCTCTCTCACTCTCTCTTACTCTCCCTCTCTCTCTCTCTCACTCTAAACATCGAACATAGTCATACGACTCGAGCTATATACTTGTACACAATTCGTGTATATACACATATACATTTATACTCTTGATGTATACACCTTCGACCAATGGGCAGTGGGTGGGGAGTGTGGGGTGGCGGTACCGTTTGACATGGAGTATGGGGTATGCATTTACATAAATACATAACGTGAACGCATACAATGTTAGTGCTATGCTGAATTCTACCCTTGCGGGCAGGCAATTCTGAGTTATGCCTGGACCTATGGCGGCGGGGTCTCTCTCTCACTCTCTCTCACTCTCTGATATACCCCATGCTCTGATGTATGGTTCATTTTCCGAATGTATGTGTATTCATGCAAGCCTAGAACGAGCCTGTGTATAAACACCTACCCGATCTCCTCTTGCACCAACGCTTCTGTTCACGTTCTAAGTGCCAATATATCGGCTTCTCTATTCATCTCTCCTTCCCTCTCTCTCTCTCACTCCGTTCTGTATTGGTCAATTTCATTAAAATCTATGGTTTATTTCACCTATGAGACATTAAATCCACTTCATTTGCGTATTATTCTCAGTCCTCCAAAGAGAGAGAGATACATATCTATTCAACTGACCTTCACGAAAACGGGGTTAATGGAGGATGTCTAGTTTTCCAATTTGGATATTTCTTCGTTAAAATTTCAATTCGTTGTGTTGTTTCTTCTCGTTATTTTCTTTTTGGACAAAGTCGGAAACTTATGATCCTATAAAGATTTTGAACGTTCAAATGAACGAAATTTATTTATTTCTTCTTCAAATTCAATTTTTGTTACAATATTTTTGAGTCACTATCAAAAAAAAATTAATTTTTAAAGTTATTAAATGTAGAATCTGTGTTTTAAATTTTTATTCAAATCAGTAATTTATGAAAATATTTTTAATACAAAATATTTTGTTCATCTGAAATTCTGAACATTCAAAACTTGTGGATCATGGAAACTTTTCCATTTTTCTTGTAATAATAACTTTCTAGATTCAGTTAAAAATGCAGTAATTTTTTTATTTAATTTAATCAGGATTACCACGCAATCTAAAAATCTGGAAATGTCAGGAAATTTTATAAACCTTGATAAAACTTGGCAAAAGTAGGAAATTTTCATCGAAATCGAAATCGAAATCGGAAAAGTTTTGTTTTCTAAAGTTATTGGGTTTATTTCTTGAAATCTAATTTCACATATTATAAATATTTCACATTGAGAAAACGATTTATTTTATTAAACAAAATTTTATTTTATTTTATTAAACAAAATTTTATTTTATTTTATTAAACAAAATATGTTTGAATCAAACTTAAAATCTTTAAGCCTTTAATACCTTTGCTATACAATCTTTTCTTAAATCTTTATCTTAAATTAACAAATTGAAATTTAATTGAAACATATTTTTTGGTTCATTTAAAGAAATAATATATTTAATTCAAAAACATAAGTTATGGTTGATTTTAAATTATTTATAATCAACTATTAAGTTTGATTCAAACATAAAATTTTTAAACATAATTTTTGTTGAAATCAAAACAGAAAGTATGTTTAAATTAAACGTAATTATTCAAACAAATAATATTTTTAAATCAAAACAGTAAATATTTTCTATATATTGGGATTAAGCTTACAAACTAATTTCAATTAAACAAAATCACTTAAAATTATTTTTCTATTTAAATCAGGCCTGATTTAAATTAAGTATAATGATTCCTCAGTACAAAATTAATTCAATTTTAAAAGAATTGCATTCACTGCTGTCAGATTGGAAGATTTTTCTTTTAATCTGAAGAAAATTAAATTAATCTGCGATATTTGAAGAATTCCAGGAAATATTGTAAAAACTAGATTTTTTGAAAATTTTGCGTAGGCTGTGTATTATATCAAGTAATAATGAAAATATTTTTAATAAAATATTCTTTGGAAGAATTCAATTATTTAAAACAGTAAAATTCATCGCAGGAATTCAATTATTTTCAAAACAATTTTAATCAAGTTTGACGAAAACATTCAATTATTTTAAAAAAATTTTTAATTCTTGTTAAGAACTAAATTATTTTCAATAATTTTAATAAAATTCTTTGTAAGAATACGTTTTGTTTTTATAAATAACAATGTTTTTGCGAGAATTCAATACTATTTTCAATACAATTTTAATTAAGTTTTCTCGAAAGAATTCAATTATTTGAAAAAAATTTTGATAAAAATCAAATGACTAATTATTTTGAAATTTTTTGATAATAACTTTGCAAGAATATAGTAATTTTCAGTGCATTTATTTTTAAAATTAAAAAGATTGAAAAAGAAAATTAAAAAAGTTGAGAAGCAAACAAAAATTAATTTTAAACTGCGAACAGATTCAAACACAATAATATTAATTTATTTTTTTAAAATTGTGTGTGAAATTTAATTTCATTTATAATATTTTAGAAAAAATTATAATCAAAAACTGAAGAAATTCTTTTGACTAGTTTAAAGATTTTTGATGACAAAATAAGAAAAGTTTGAAGATTTGTCGTTTTAATCATTTGGCAGCACTGATTCCGTTTACAATTTTTATAAGTAAATAAACTTCAAATGATTTTAATTTGAAATTTTGTAAAATTTCAATTTTAAATGAATTTAATTATAGAAATATTAAAAAATTTAGAATTTAAAAAAATTTTTTAAACTAAAATTCTTCTGAAAGTTCAATTTTTAAATTTTTATTTTATTTTCATTATTTTTAAATTAAAAATAATGGATTGATAGAAGGATTTTAGTTGAAAACACTATAAACCAATTGGATTTTGAAGCAATTACAATGTATTGCAGAAATTCAATTATTTTCAAAAGTAGTAAAATTATTTTCAGAAATTCAATTATTTTCAAAATTCTTCTTAGAAATTCTATTATTTTCAAAAAAATTTATTAAAATTCATAACAAAATTTAAATTTTTTTCAAAAACTTTTCTCAATTCAATGATTTCTAATATCTACTACTTCAATAAAAATTCCTAAAAGAATTCAATTATTTACAAATTATTTTCATAAATTATTATTCAATTATTTTTAGAAATAATAACATGTTTTATAGGGATTCAATTATTTTCATAAATAATTAAACTCAATGCGGTATTTAAACTATTTTTAATTCAATTTTAATCGAATTCCTTGAAAAAATGTAATTATTCTTAAAAATTTTATTAAATCTCGTCGAAAGATATTTAATTATTTTAAAAACCTTTGCTACAATTTATTTTTTAGAATTTAAGTATTATTTTCAATACATTTTTATTTAAATTTCTTTAAAGAATTAAATTATTTTCAAAAATTTCAATAAAATTCTTGTCAAAATTTTAATTACTTTTAATACAATTTTCATCAAATTTCTCGAAAAATGAGATTATTCTTAAAAATTTTCATAAAATTTGTCAAGAGAATTCAATTATATAAAAATTTCAAATATATAAAGTATAGAAAAATTTGTTGATACAATTTTTTATGAAAATTCAATTTTAAGAAACATTCAATTGTTTAATAAAATATTTACGTTTGTAGTTAAATAATTGAATTCTCTTAGAATTTTCTAATAAATATTGATTTAAAAATGAATTTCAAATTAAAATCTTTGAAAATTTGAATTTTTCATACTTTTAATCAAGAATTCTGTAGAATTAATTTTTCTCAAAAAGTATAATGGGACTTTTTTTTTTTGTAATTATTTGAAGTTCTTAATTCCTAATATATTTAATTGAGGAATGTCAGAATAATTGAAATTTCATAAAATTAAATTGTTAAAAGAAAAGAATTTGAAAATTCTCAAAGAACTTTTTCAAAAATTATTAAAAAAAAAAATTGAAGAATTTTAGTTGAAAATTCTAGAAATGAATAATCGTAATGATGAAAATAATTTTTGAAAAAGCTACTGTAACAAAGTAGCAAGTTTTAATTATTATAAAACATGAAGATAGCGATCAGTCTCTCTGCGATAATAATAATATTATAGTAGGTAGTAGTGATAATAAAAAAAGTAAAAAAAAAATGATGAGAGTGCAAAAATAATAATAATAGTAATAGTAATAATGATGATAACAATAATAATAATAATAACAATAACAATAATGATAATAACAATAATAATAATAATAACAATAATAATAGTAATAATAATGATAATAATAGTAATCATGGTTATAATACCAAATAAATCCTAATGGATGTGGGTCACTCTCAACCGCTTCAGGAAGGGAGGTTTTAATACCACATTAACATGGATAATTTAGTTAATTAAAAATTTTTTTCCACTGTATTTCATTAAAGCACGTTGAAAAAATTTTTTAATTTCATTTTTTCATTTTCAAAATTTGCAAAAATTTCTGAAAAATATTTGACAACAAGAATTCAGGGAAAAATGTCTGCAAACACAAAATAAAACGTTATTACAATAAAATTGTACGCTTCTTATTTCTGAAGTGAAACATGATTTTATTTCTGAAAATTTAAAAATGGATCAGAAATTTAAACATTGTTTCTCAACGTTTTTATTTTCTAATAACGGAAATTTTTTAAAATAACCGAATATTAGTTGAACTAATTAATTAATTATTCAATTATTTTCTAATAACAAAATTCAATTACATTTTTTTGAAAATAATTCATTGTTTCAATTTTCAATATCAATAATCAAACCCTAACTTCAAAAAAAAGAAAATGTTTTCAAAAGAAGTAATTCTATTTAAATCATAAAATTGATATTTACAGTAAGTTAGTTTCGCGTTCTAGTTGCTAAAGTTGTGCGAAAAGCGTTATTTTAATATTTTTTTTTTTCGTTCCTTTATTTTTTAAAGTAATGGGAAAGGTTGTTACGTGAAAAACAAGTTTTATACAAACGCTTGCAATGCAATTGGATCTTCTTCATAAGATCTTTAGAAGTTTTTTAATACACGTTTAAAAACTTTCTAGCGTCACATGACGCTCTTTTTCTCATTTTCCTTTTTTCGTCCCTTGGCTTTAGCCTTTGCCTTCTTTACTCACGGAACATTTCTTCAACCTCCCACTTCCATCCCTCTCTCCCCTTCTTTTTTTTTTTTTTTTTTTTTTTTTTCTTCGGTATATTGCACTTTCACCAATTCCAGCCGAATTTCTTACTTTCCATAACTTTTCAAACTTCCTACTGAAGAAAAGCTGGAATTCAAAGGAAAAATATTTTACGGTTTCCTTTGAAAAATTCCTTTTACTTTATTTCGCTAAACTTGTAAGCAATATGAGCAAACTTTGGACAAAATGGTCCGCGCTCACCATCCCCTTTTCCCCCGGTTATTTATTATCATAAGTAAAAAATATGAAACATTTTGCGATTTGTTTTTACTCTTTTTTTCCGGTCAACTCTAAATGGATTGCATTTCTCTAACTTTTAAGTTGTATTGTTATGCGTTCTTTATTATTAACTCTGGGGCTTTTTATTTTATTCATTATTTTTTTTTTTTATTTTAAGTGACTTTGCCCGCGGCTGTTCTGCGTTATAAGTTGAGAAACATAAAATATTTTCAATGTCAGAGTGGAATTTACAGCACAGCAGAAAAAATAAATACGTAACATAATAAAATAAATGTCGAAAGATAAAATTACTATTGATACAATTATTATTATTACGATTATTATTAATATTATTATTATTACGATTATTATTAATATTATTTTTATTCTTCAGTTTAAAGGAAATTATTTACGAAGATATTTCATAAAATGTTAAAATTTTATATTTAAAGTTTTTTTGTACTATTTCCTTCTTTTGAATTGTTTCCAACGAACTGCGCGTATCGACGAAAAATTCGAATCCTTTTCTCGAAACGAATCGAAAAGTAGGTAAAAAAATATATTAAAAAAAAATTTTTTTCCACTCTCCCGCGAGAGTTGCTTGGCATTAAATTTATTTCTCAAAATATTCCATCGCTCATTAATAATTCAACGTGAATTTCATATTTAATAAAGGAGATATGACTGTCACTTTTTTCTTTTTTTTTTGCCGAGTGTTACGCGTCCAAGAAGAAGGCAATAAAAAACACTCTCTGTCTGTTTCTGGGATTAATTTTTCAAATAGAATTTCCTTATAAATTATATTTATAAAGTAGATTTTTAACTTCTTTTTAAAAAAGAAAAAAGTTTCTATTTTCTATATTATTTCCTGACTTTATATTTGTTGAATTTCATTTTTCTACGCTTCTCTCTCTTTTTATGTTGAAAATGGCATTTTTCCTTTTTTTTTATTCATGAGTATAAAAACAGATCTCTTAATGGAAAATGTTATTAAGACGGCCCTGTGCCTGATAGAGTCGAATGGAAGGCGGAGAGTGTATACATGTTTAAAAATAAGTATAGGTAACACAAAATATAATATATTAATGTTTGCCAGTTTCCAACATAAGAGAGCACGGGTAAAAGGAGGGAAGGAAAGGGGGGTAAAAAGGAGCGGGGTATGAATCATTTATCAGTCTGGTTTGCGCCTGTATACGTTGGGGCTCGGCGAGGGAGAGAGGCGGGTGAGTTGGGAAAAAGTTCGGTAACCCAAGAGAGGAGAAAGAAAGAAAAAGATGGAGAGAAAGAGAGAGAGAGAGAAGGAGAGAAAAATCCCCTTACGGACCAACACAATTCCAATGGGAATTGCTGCTTACTTCGTTCGACACTATGTATACAATCATTCATCGACGTAAAATTAGAAATTGGATGTAAAAGTGCATAATATATAACTAAAAAAAAAAATAAAGGGAATTAAATAAAATTTCGCTAAATAAAAACTGATCAAATAAAAATCCAGTCGATAGAAATTCCGTAATAACGAAATTACAAATCAGAAAAATTAGTTGGTAATTTTATTCTTATAAAATTTTCTTTTCTTAAATTATTTCTCTTTTCTTTTTCTTTTTTTTTATTCTTTTCTTTTTTATTCTTAATTTTATTCTTCTTTTTATTCTTTTATTCTTTTTTAATTTTGGTGCAATAAAAATGGAGTAAAATCAAATTTTTTAATAAAGTTAACTAAAAGTAAAAAAAATTATGATAAATTGCAAATTTGGATATTCTTCAGTGCTACTAGATTGGATTCTTTATAAGCATTAAATTTTAAGAAACATTAAATTATATAATTTACTTTTGTATTTAAATAATTAAATTCTCATATAATTTTCTAATAAAAATTGATTTGAAAATTAATTTTAATAGTTAAAATTTTAGATAATAATTGAATATGAAAATAATTTTGAAGAAGTTACAGTAACAATATTTTTATAATACAAAATAATTATTTTATCTCTCGAACATCTTTAATTATTATAAAAAATAAAGAAATCGATCACTTCGAGTCTTCGACTCGGAGCAATCAATTTCTTCGTTTTTTATAATAATATTCTTAAAAGTTTTTAAAAGTTTTTAAATGTTCTTAAAAGTACTGTTCCATTTATTATTTTGCAAATTAAAAAATTTTATATTTTCAAATAAAAACATTAATTTTTGAATAATTTTAAATTAA
The DNA here is from genome assembly GCF_015476425.1 of Leptopilina heterotoma. NCBI lineage: Eukaryota > Metazoa > Arthropoda > Insecta > Hymenoptera > Figitidae > Leptopilina > Leptopilina heterotoma. The sequence continues at coordinate 6,898,454 of NW_025110833.1, forward strand.
AAATTTTAAAAATTCACTTATTAACTACATAATAAACTATTCTTGTTTATTTATTTTCAAAAAATAATAATAACATTTTTTGCAAGAATTAAATTATTTAAAAAAATTTTTAATTATAAAAATTAAGTTACTTTCAAAAATTTTTAATAAAACATTCTTTGGAAGAATTCAATTATTTAAAACAATAAAATTCATCGCAGGAATTCAATTATTTTCAAAACAATTTCAATCAGATGTCACGAAAAGATTTAATTATTTAAAAAAAAATTTTAATAAAATTCTTTTTAGGAATTAAATTATTTTTAATAATTTTAATAAAATTCTTTGGAAGAATTCGATTCTTTTTATTTATTTATTTATTTAAGAAATTATTTATTTATTTAAATTTTATTTTTATAAATAATAATATTTTTTTCGTGAGAATTCAATATTACTTTTTAATACAATTTTAATCAAATTTTCTCGAAAAAATTCAATTATTTAGAAAATTTTTAGTGATAAAAATAAAGTTATTTTCAATAATTTTAATAACATTCTTTGAAAGAATTCGATTCTTTTTATAAATAACATAATAATAATAATAATATTTTTTGCGAGAGTTCAATATTATTTTCAATACAATATTAATAAAATTTTCTCGAAAAAATTCAATTATTTAAAAAAAATTTTAATAAAATTCTTGTTAAGAATTAAATTATTTTCAATAATTTTAATAACATTCTTTGGAAGAATTCGATTCCTTTTATAAATAATAATATTTTTTGCGAGAATTCAATATTATTTTCAATACAATTTTAATTAAATTTTCTCGAAAGAATTCAATTATTTAAAAAAAATTTGATAAAATTCTTCAAATAAATTTAATTATTTTGAAATTTTTTGATAAAAACTTTGCAAGAGTTTGGTAATTTTCAGTGCATTAATTTTTAAAATTCAAAACATTGAAAGAGACAATTTATTAAAAAAGTTGTGAAGCAAACAAAAACTAACTTCAAACTGCGAATAGATTTAAACAAAACAATATTAATTTATTTCTTTAAAATTGTGTGTGTGAAATTTAATTTCATTTATCATATTTTAGAAAAAATTATAACCAAAATATGAAGAAATTTTTTTTTGACTAGTTTAAAGATTTTTGAAGATAAATAAGAAAAGTTTGAAGATTTGTCGTTTTAATCATTTGGCAGCACTGATTGCGTTTACAATTTTTATAAGTAAATGAACTTTAAAAGATTTTGATTTAAAATTTTGTAAAATTTCCATTTTAAATGAATTTAATTAAAATTTTTAAAAAAAACTTAGATTTTTGAAAAATTGTAATATTTCAAATTCTTCTGAAATTAGTTAAATTTTTTAATATATATTTAATTGATTATTAAAAATAATGGATTTATAGAAGAATTTTAGTTAAAAACACTCAAAAAAATTGAATTTCGAAGCAATTACAAATGATTGTAGAAATTCAATTATTTTCAAAAGTAGTAAAATTCTTCTCAGAAATTCAATTATTTAAAAAAAATTTTAATAAAATTCATAGCAAAATTTTAATTATTTTCAAAAACTTTCCTCATTTCAATGATTTTTAATATCTACTACTTTAATAAAAATTCCTAAAAGAATTTAATTAGTTAAAGAAAATTTTAATAAAATTCTACACATACAGTTCATTATTTTCATAAATAATAAAAATTTCACAGAAATTCAATTATTTACATATTATTTTCATAAATAATAACATTTTTTTTTATAGGGATTCAATTATTTTTATAAATAATAAAACTCAATGCTGAATTTCTATTATTTTTAATTCGATTTTAATCTAATTCCTCGAAGAAATGTAACTATTCTTAAAAATTTAATAAAATTCATCAAAGAAATTCAATTATTTTAAAAAAACCTTTGCTACAATTTATTTATTAGAATTTAAGTATCATTTTCAATACATTTTTAATCAAATTTCTTTAAAGAATTAAATTATTTTCAAAAATTTTAATAAAATTCTTGTCAGAATTTCAATTATTTTTAATACAATTTTCATCTCGAAAAATGAAATTATTCTTAAAAATTGTATTAAAATTTGTCAAGAGAATTTAATTATTTAAAAATTTGTTGATAAAATTCTTTATGAAAATTCAATTGTTTAATAAAATATTTACAGTTTGTTGTTAAATAATTTAAATCTAAAGAAATTTTTTTGACTAGTTTAAAGATTTTTGAAGAAAAATAAGAAAATTTTGAAGATTTGTCATTTTAATCATCTGGCAGCACTGAACTGATCAAATAAAAATTCACTGGATAGAAATTCCGTTATAAGGAAATTACGAATCAGAAAAATTAGTTGATAATTTTTTTTACAAATTTATTGCAATAAAAAAGCAGTAAAATCAAATTTTTTAATAAAGTTAACTAAAAGTAAAAAGAAATTATAATAAAATGCAAATTTGAATATTCTTGCGTTCCCAAATATAGATTTAAATTCTTCAAAAATAGAAAAAATCTTATTGAATGTCAAATGCACGTGCAAAGAAAAAATATAGTACTTACAGAATAAATTTCATAATGTCTCGTTTCGGACTCTGAATAAAGGAGAATTTTCCAATGAGAAAAAATTCCACCGTACTTTAATCTGAAAGAGGAAAGAAATATTAAATATGTATAATATATTAAATTCTGTAATTAAATAATTTATTTCTGATTAGGTAATTCGTTATTACCCTATATGAATAATTTCGCAAATATAAAATTAAATTATAATTTGTAATAATTTAGTTTCAAATAAACAATGCGGCAATTAAATAATTGAATTGAAATAGTCAAATTTGGAGCAAAACATTTCTGTTAAATATTGTTGTAAATAAACGATAAAGAAAATCCACAAACAGAAGTTGGACGAAACAAATTCCAATATCAAGATTATAAATAAATAAATAATTCATTGAAAATAAAAAATTTGGGTCAAAAATTTGATCTGCAATTCAACAATTTAAATTGTAATAAACAATTTAATAACAAGTTAAACAATATACAATTTGCAGACCTAAACAAATAAATCGTAACCAAAACATTGAATTCTCTCGACTCAAAATAGAATTTTCGAAGTTCAATTTCGATTTTATTGAAAAATTCAACAGAGTCGCAATAGTTGAATTAAATTCATACACATCGTACCTATATTGTTGAAGTGGACGCGATTTTTAAAAAAGGTAAATTTGAAACGAATGAAAAAAAATATATTTATATATATATATATATGTGTGTTTGCAATGTTATTGTTTTGAAAATTGGAAAAAAGGGAATAAAAGGTCTCAACGGAAACAAAGGGAAAATCGACAAATCATTTAACGACCTTTTTGACCGACGTGGACAAGCGACAAATAAAACATATTTTAAGATTTCCCAGTGGATCCTTGTGCGCCCGAACTGAATTCTTCACGAGGCCCGGCGAGAAGATAGAAGCGAGTGCACTATTAAATATTAAAAACTTAAAACCATTCCACGCCGCTCAAATATTGAGCGTCTAAAGAATCGCGCTCATTTATTATTAAAAAAACAAAAGAAAGACAGATGGCGCCATCTCGATCAAGGTCGAATGCACTTTGCGAGAAAAAATATTTAGTATATTATTTAGTATTATTTATATTATTTAGTAATATTATTACTTAATTAGTAATAATAGAATAATAAAATAATAAAAAAAAATAATTGAAGTGAATAAATATTTTTAAAAAAATTATATTTCTATAAAATTACGCCCGTCACTAATAAATTCACTCGCACACATACAACGAAACTCCAATCTTCTAATATAAATTAGTTTTCCGTTTTTAATTGCCATTTTATTGACTTTTTGCATCACATTTGTCCGCGGCGCTGTTTTTCTAATAATATAATATTTCAAGGCTGAGTGAATATGAATTTCAAACTGTGCGCGCATAGAATTATATATCGCGATCGCGATATCTATTTATTTGAAATCTAAGCAATATCTAGTCTCTATAATCAAAACACATTTTAATATCAAGAATATTAAATACTCCATGGAGTATAATTGAGTAGCGATGAAAGTAAAATACGGATCTTGTGCGTGCTAAACAAATTATATTCTTGTTACCAATGCATAAATCAATCTTGTCTATGCATTAATAGTTTATTAATATTATAATATTTTTAATGCCCCTCCTTGTACATTCATTATTCAGGTGAAAATCATATACACTCAAGTCCTTTCTACAAAACTTTTCCCTCACAAATAATATTTTATTTCAATTACATATTATTTTTTACAAATTGTTTATATTATTACTAACAGTTATTAAACATTTACCGAATATTTATTTAATATTTATTAATATTAATTTTTTTTAATAATTTTAATAATAATTAATTTTTTTTACTTTGAAATAAATAAATAAATAAATAATAAAAAAAGTAAAAAAAATAAAAATAAATAAATAATAAAAAAAATAAAAATAAAATAAAAATAAAAAAATAAAGAAAAATTAAAAAAATTAAAAAAAGAATAAAAAAAAATAAAAAAAATATTAAAAACAATAAAAAAAATATAAAAAGTATAAAACTATAAATAAAAACGATTTATCAATAAATTTAATAAATTATAAATAAATAATTAATAATAATTTTCTTTTGATGCATTTTTGCAAGGAACAAAAAATTCATAGTTGAAAATTAGGAGAAAAAAAGGCGTTCACCCCGTTTTTTTGTTTCTCGAGTCAAAAAGAAAAATAATAGCAACTTTTTTTTTGTTTCTTATCGTTGTGTGGTTGTTGTGCTCAACGTTTTAATTCTTTCTTAGAAATTTGGGTTTAGCATCGCTACCTTGGAGCGCAAGTAACAAAAGGTAGATCAAAATTGCGTCGAGTGCATTGTATTTCTGACAATAGAAGTAGAGCACAATGGATATTTGCTAGAACGCGTCTACACGTGATTCTCGATCAAAGATTTGTCCCCAGTTTTTCAGCCATCTTCATTTTTTAGCCTCATTAAAAATTTTTGTTTCTTTTTTTTTTCTTTTTTATGCTCAATAATGAAAAAAGTTTAGAAAAAAATTTTTTACGTAGAAATTAAATATTTCAGGCATTATTGTTTTTAAGGAGACACAAATTATGTTTACTATTGTAAAATAAGTAAATTAATTATAAAATAAAAAATTAAAATTAATTATTAATTAACTATAATAATCGTCTTATTCTTTCTTTCATTCTGTCCACACCTGAAGTTAGTTTTTTGTGTTTTCTTAATATTTTTGTAGAAAATTTTCAATTTTCAATAATTTTCATTATTTCAATTTTTTAATTACAATTTCTTTTAATAAAATTCAGTTTTTTTTTTAAATATAAACGAAACAAATGTTTATAAATTCTATTTGTCAATTACAAATTTTCATTGAAAATGAAAATTTTTGAATTTTTAGAAAATAGAGGAGAAAATTTTACTCAACAAAAATGTTCCATTACATTTTTACGAATTTCTTTAATTGTAAAATTATGCAAAAATATCAATAATTTCTTTTTTAAATAAATATTTAATTATTATTATTATTTTTTCACCGGAATTAAGACATTCAAAAATTCCAAATTCAAACTTTTTTTAAAATTAAACAACTTATAAAAGTATTTTGCTATAAAACATGAAGATATTGATTGCTCCGAGTCGAAGACTCGGAGTGATCGATTTCTTTATGTTTTATAATAATTAAAAATTTATGAAAATAATTGAATTATTGCGAAAAAATTTATAAAAAATTGTAAATAATTAAATTCCTGTAGAATTTTTATTATTTTTGATAATCATTAAATGTTTGTGTACGATTTTATTAAATTTTTTTTAAATAACTGTTTTGAATAATTTTACTCGGAAAATTTTATTTCAATAGTAGATTTTAAAAATAATTGAAATTAGGACAAGAATTTTATTGTCATTTTTGAAAATAATTGAACTTTGGGGAAAAATTTTGTTATTTACAAAGATAATTGGGATTTTGACGAGAATTTTTTATTTTTAATTTTAAACATAATTGGATTTTTTGAGAAGAATTTTATTACTTTTGAAAATAATTGAATTTCTTTAATAAATTATTTGCAATTTCTCCAAAATTGAATAATTTTAGTGTTTTCAACGAAAATTTGAATTTAAAATTTTTAAATTCTATTATTTTTAAAATTGCTAATTTTATTTAAAAAATTGAAGTAAAAAATTCATTGTTGCTAGTATTATAATTAAAATGCAAGTTTGAATATTAAATTATTAATAATTGAGAAAATAAATAAAATGCCATGAACATAAATTATAATATAAATATAAATAATTAATAATATATTAATTAGAAATAAAATTTTCAATAGAAATTGGAATTGAGGTTAACAAATATATTATTAATTCTGATTTTATAAATGAAAAATTAATAGTAATATGTTTAATTAATAATAAAATATTCGAAAGAAACAAAAATTGAGGTTTTCCTTCTTTTATATTGATTTTTGTATTTAAATATTTTATTTTCAAACATTTTTTACAAATTTTTAGTCTTATATTTTTTTGCGGAGATTTAAAAATTGAAATTCTTTTTTTTAACATAAAAATTATCACAAAAATTAATTTAATATTTTGATGATAATTAAATTAAAAAATTAAAAAATTTCTCCATGAACAAAATAATCTGAAAAATGAGTTTTATTAATTCATATTTATAAAAAGGTAATAATTCGAAAAAAAATTATCGAATTATTAATTAATATAATTATGAAAAGGGAAAAATTATAAAAAAAACCTAAAAAAAACATTATAAGAAAGAAGTTATAATTTCAAAGAATAAAAATTTATTTTCATTTTTTTTTAATAAATATTTTAATTATCCGTAATGTGATTCGAATGTCAGGTCAGCACCTCTTTTATAATTAATGAAAAACATCTGTAAAAATATTTTTTCCAGCACAATTTTAACGAGATGAAAAATTAATTTCAAGAATGTTAAATCAAGTATTTCAATAAAAAAAAAAAAAAAAAAAAGTTAATCTCCCTTGAATATTTTAATTTAGAAAAACCGGGTCAAATTTATATTCTTTTTATATTTAAAAAATAATAAACAATTTAAAAAGCAACGGACAAAAAATACCTATCAATTTTTTTAAATTCTTCAAAAGAATTTTCCATATTCCAATATATATTGGAATTTTGTAAAAAAAAAAAAGAAAAAAGTTGTAAGAAAAATAAAAAGTACAAGTTTTTTGAAAAATATATCGAATACAAAATTTGACTCTTTATATATATACATAATGCTGATACATGCAATACTCCCTTTTCTTCCTTTTTTTTTATTTTTTATTTAATACAGTTTTAACACGTGATGCGGTTTTCTATCTATGGTATCTATATATATATATATATATATTAGTTAAAAGTTGTGTAGAAAATATGATATTTTATTAAACGTGTTTCAACTTTTTCACGCTTCTTTTATTTTAATATTTCATCATCCCTTTTCGCAAATCGATAACATTAAAATGGTCTGCAAAAAAAAAATAAAAATAAATAAATTATTTCTTGGCGACGATTCTCGCTTTTTATATATATATATATAACTCTGCACAAATAAATTATATTGCGATGTTTCTTCCATTCCCGCGGCCATATAAGGACTTAAGCCGTCGACCGCAGATTAAAAATTAACATTGTGCGTTTCACAAAACTCTTTTCTACCCCTTTTTAGAAAAATTTTTCTCAACGCGCAAAAAAGTTCCCATCAAATGTTATATATATATATATATATATAATATACATATATTCTCTGAAAGTTTTATATATTTTCCTAATTACCTGCACTGAGGAAGATATTTTTCAGGCGGTTTTAAATGTTATATGACTCTTTTTCACAAAAAGAAGAAAAAAAAATGTGCGCGAATTTTATAAATTATGACTTTGAGAAAATTAAAATGTTATAAAAAGAGAAATAAATAAATAAAATAAAGGGAAATAAATAATACAAAAAAATGGAACAAAAATGTATTCTTGGAGAACAATTAAATTTATGTGGAAAAAATTAAGTGGAAAAATTAAAAGAAACTTGAAATTTTCGTAAATAAATGTCTAGAAAAATTATATGTTGGAAAAAGAAAAATTATTTAAATATATTCGCTGGAAAAATTCTACTTTTTGGTGAAAAAAATTGACAATTAAATTTAAATTTAAAAATTAAAGTCGAAGAATGGTTTGAATTTAAGTAAATAAAAACTTATAAATTTATAAATAATAAATGATAATTTAAAAAATAATCTATTTTTGTTTTAGAATTTTTTTTATAAAAAGAAATTTTGTAAACAAATTTTGTAAACAAATTTTGTAAACAAATTTTGTAAAAAGAAATTTTTAAAAGCAAAAAAATTAATGTAAGACAATAAACAAACTTTTTTCCTAAAATAAAAAAATTTCCAAAAAAACAATATTTTACACAACTTGCGCATTATATAGGGAAAAAAACTCAATTCACTAGATTCTGACGCATCTTGCACTTTATTTCTGGCCAGAATATAGAGTCATATAGATAAGTTTTATGAACAAATGTGAATCACTCTTTCTACAGAATATTATTTAACGTTTTCTCATAAAAAAAAAAAAAATGCAACATATAAGAGAGATAACCTGAATTTCTAATCTAACCTTCTAATCTTGTTGGCTATACAAAAGTATCACTATAAAATAAATGTCGTACAAGTTAAAATTTCTAAACACACCCGTGACAAGAAAAAAAAACAAATTTATAATTTAACTTTGTGGGGAATAAATTTATTCCCTCAGAAATTATAATGAATAACGCTTCTCAATTCAATATATTTTATATACACGAATGGCTGTACCATTTCTTTGTAATAAATTTATATATACGTATATATATAATATATCCTGTATATAAATTAAACACGCGATCGCCTTTTATTAAAATTTAATTACCTAATTAGTATGCCATGACTCAGTATACTACTTCAATTCAATCAAATTTAAATCATTTTCATTTTCCACTATTGTTTTACACATTTGTTTTTTTTCCTTATATTGTAATTCTCCCTCAAAATTTTTGCTTTATCATCGTCAACAAAAAAATTTTTAAAATTAAAAAACTTTTTAATCAAATTTAAACTTATTTAATTAAACTTTAATTTAACTTTAATCAAACTTTAATCTAATTTTATTTAAACTTTAATCAAATTTTATTCAAACTTTAATCAAATTTTAATCCAACTTTAATCAAACTTTAATCAAACTTAAACTCATGAAAAAAACTCTTTGAATATAAATTAGTAAACAATTTTAATTAATTTAAATTATTCACTCTCCTTTTGCTTTTAAATTAGTTAAAGTTTATACCACTCTCTAAATCTGAATTAGTAAAACAAATGTATTTACTAATTTAAATTAATGAAATTACTTTTTGCTTTTGAATTTGTAAATTTTACTAATAGTCATTTTTTATAAATAGTAATTTCTACAATTTATTAGAAAAATTTAGTAATTTTAAAGTAATTTTACTTTAGAATTTTAATTAAGTAAATTTTAGATTTTCACTAATAGTCATTTTTAATACATAGTAATTTAAATTTAGTATTTAGTAATTTAAATTTAGCAAAATTTAGTAATTTAAATTCGAACTAATTTAAATTAGAAAACTAATTGTTACCAAAAAAATTTTTTTTTAATATTTTCAAATATAAACATTTATTTTTCAATAATTTCAGATTAAAAATTTTTTAAATTCACTTATTAACTACATAATTAACTATTCCTGTTTATTTATTTTTCAAAAATAATAATAACATTTTTCGCAAGAATTAAATTATTTAAAAATATTTGTAATGATAAGAATTAAGTTATTTTCAAAAATTTCAAATAAAATATTCTTTGGAAAAATTTAATTATTTAAAACAGTAAAATTCATCGCAGGAATTCAATTATTTTCATAAATTATTATTCAATTATTTTCAGAAATAATAAAAGTCATCGCAGAATTTCAATTATTTTTAATACAATTTTAATCGAATTCCTTAAAAAATGTAACTATTCTTAAAAATTTTATTAAAATTCGTCAAAAGAATTTAATTTTTTTAAAATTTGGTAATAAAAAAGAAAGAATAATAAAATAATAATAAAATAAATAATCTTTTTTTAAAGAATAAAATTCTTTAAAAAAAATTAAATTTTAAGAAACATTCAATTTTATAATTTACTTTTGTATTTAAATAATTAAATTCTCATGAAATTTTCTAATAAAAAATTGATTTGAAAATTAATTTCAGTTAAAATTTTAGATAATAATTGAATATGAAAATAATTTTGAAGAAGTTACAGTAACAATATTTTTATAATACAAAATAATTATTTTATCTCTCGAACATCTTTAATTATTATAAAAAGTACTGTTCCATTTATTATTTTGCAAATTAAAAAATTTTTTATTTTCAAATATAAACATTAATTTTTCAATAGTTTCAGTTTAAAAATTTTTTAAATACACTTATTAACTACATAATTAACTATTCTTGTTTATTTACTTTCAAAAATAATAATAACATTTTTCGCAAGAATTAAAAATTAAATTAATTCAAAAAATTTTTAATTATAAGAATTGAGTTATTTTCAAAAATTTTTATTAAATCTTCTTTAGAAGAATTTAATTTTTTAAAACTAAAATTCATCACAGGAAATCAATTATTTTCAAAACCATTTTAATCAAATTTCACGAAAACATTCAATTATTTAAAAAAAAATTGAATAAAATTCTTGTTAAAAATGAAATTATTTTCAATAATTTTAATAACATTCTTTGGAAGAATTCGATTCTTTTTTATAAATAATAATATTTTTTGCGAGAATTCAATATTATTTTCAATACAATTTTAATTAAATTTTCTCGAAAGAATTCAATTATTTGAAAAAAATTTTGATAAAAATCAAATGACTAATTATTTTTGATATTTTTTGATAAAAACTTTGCAAGAATTTAGTAATTTTCAGTGCATTAATTTTTAAAATTCAAAACATGGAAAAAGAAAATTTATTAAAAAAAGTTGAGAAACAAACAGAAACTTAACTTCAAACTACGAACAGATTCAAACACAACAATATTAATTTATTTCTTTAAAATTGTGTGTGAAATTTAATTTCATTTATCATATTTTAGAAAAAATTATAACCAAAATCTGAAGAAATTTTTTTGACTAGTTTCAAGATTTTATTAAGATAAATAAGAAAATTTTGGAGATTTGTCGTTTTTATCATCTGGCAGCACTGCTCTGTGCAATGAATAATAAATAATTTGTAAAGAAACCTAAACCAGTAATAAATAATTAATTATAGTAACAAAATTAAAAAAAAAAAATAGAAACGAAAAGAAATTACGTCACTTAAAAAAAGTGCATAACGATTTAAATTAAATTTCAAAATTTGCAGAAAAAATTTTCTTTCACCTTGCAATATTTAAAAAGGGGCATCTCCCTGAGCTAATAAAAAATGGAGAATCATCCTGGAAATTTGATGATTATCAATTCAGGACATGCATTTGTGTGTTAAAAAAGAATACAAGATTTTTGGAGGTCTCTTGGGGTCATGGATTGAGGCAAACGGTAGGGACGTTTCATCACGATTTTTATATTTCATTCCGGGCAGTGTGTGTTCGATCAAAAGCATTCTGCAGTATGCATGCTGGTTACTTTTTTCAGCGAAGGGGAAAAAAAGGGGGGGGGAGGGGGCACGACTTTTCACTCTCATTTATGAGTAACATGCGAGAAGGGGTTGCGAGTGAGAAAAAGAGGTGAAACTCATTTTTAGGGTAGAAAGTACCAATTTCTCACTCTCTCCCCCCCTCTCATTCTCTCTCTCTAAAAAAAAAAAAAAATACCCACTAAATTATTAAAATAATAATTTTTTTTAAACTTTGCCTCTATAGTTGAAAATTTACAATGAAAAAAAATTAGTTTTTTTTTAAAAATAATTTCTACTTCATTTACTATTTATTTCATTGTTCATTTTCTAAAAAGGGTTCAATTTGCGAAAGAGTCGAATTTTCTGTATTGAATTTTTTATTTTTTAAATCATTTATAAAAAAAAATTGATACACTTTCATCTTACTGTGGCGTTAAATTTACTGAATAAATAAAAAAAAGTTTGCCAATTCTGATACAAATTGGAACAATTTTCGAAAAAAAAATCTTTTACATTAAAAAAGCCATAAATAATTAATTTTAATTTCGAATTTTTCATTTTCATTCTGAATTTTTTTAGTTGTAAGATGAAAAAAAATTTGTCAATTCTTCAATTATCGAAAAAAAATCTTTTACAATAAAAAAAGCCATAAATAATTAATTTCAATGTCGAATTTTCCATTTTGAAAAATTTGACAAAATTAGAAAAAAAGAATAATTTGCGAGTAAAATTTTCCAATTAAAAATACGAGCATCAATCATTTTTTATTTTTAAATTTTTCATTTTGAAAAATTAGACAAAATTAAAGAAACAATAATTCCCGAATTAATTTATTAAATAAAAAATGCGATCATCAATCATTTTCATTTTGAAAATGAAAAAAGACTTGACAAAATTAAAACAATGTTTGAATAATTTTCGAGAAAATTTCTTTATAACAAAAATAACAATCATTTCTAGTAATTTCCCATTATTAAATTTTCATTTTCTAAAAATCAAAAAAGTAAAAAAAAAAGATTTAATTAAAAATTAAAAAAACAATGATGAATAAATTTTTAATTTTTAAATTAAAATTGTAAATTAAAATTAAAAATTTGGAACAACATTCGAGACTGAAAATTTTTTGTTCAGCAACAAAAAGGCCATCATCATCATCAATAAATTAAAAAACTAATACATAATTCAAAATAAAATGCCGAAAACCTTGTTATCCCTCCCAAATGCATATCCAAAACCAATTATCTTATACCCTTTTTTCTCCCCATAAATCCGTACCTTGATGACAAATTCCATCAAGCAGCATAATTTAATCCATTATTACAAATTCACAAAAAGAAAAAAGTCCTTGCAAAAAAAAAAAAAAAAAAAGAAAACACCTCTTTTTTTTGCCAACTTTCTAGAAAAGCGCAAGCACTTCTCTGATGGCACTTGACAACTAAACAAAAAAAGAAAAAAAAGAAGGTTTTTCAACATTCGCATTTATTCATTTCGCACTTTCGTCCCCGGTGGGTTATTTAAAGTCAAGGATCAAAAGGACAGTGGATGAAATTAACAAAAAAAAAAGAAAGAAAAAAGAAAAAAAGTGTCCACAGTTAAAAAAAAGAAACTTGTGCACCGATAATAATGATTCAACGCGAGGCGATGTTTAGGGAGGTGGTGAGGAATACAGCATGGCAAACGTGGAGTTGTAGAAGGTGGAGAAGGGACAGAAGGGGAAGAGATAGAAGTGGAATGAAGGAAGAGAGAAAGAGAAACTTGGTAGGGGGATATATTCAGATAGAAACCGAGGTAGTGGCATTTTGTAAATTAAATTTTAAATATTAAAAATAGCCGGCCACTCGCCCCTGCATTTTTCCAACGTTGCTATTGCATCAAGCAACGTCGCTATAATAACTGCGTATATCCAGATCTGACTCCACTTTCCCTCTATAGTCCAAACCAACATCCAAAAGCCAACCTCCCCCCCCCACTTATTCATTCGTCAATAATAATTTTATTCACGGATAAAAAAATTTCTACTTTTTCCCATTAGTTCATCTATTTTTCTCATCCACTCCCCCCCCCCCCCTCCCCTTCTGCTCTTCATTCTTCTCTTTACTACCTTTTTTGTCTTTGTAACCTTTTATTGCTCACTACTTAATTCTTTATTTTCTTAAAATTTTTATTTATTTTATTATTTACATGAGTGAATAAAATATTTTCCTCTGTATTTTTTCTATAAGTAAAGTATTTTCTCCTTTCCCTCCCATAATGACTCTTTTTTTACAACCTTTTTATCTTTACATTATATTTGCAACCTTTTATTACCTACTATTTATTTTTTATTTGCTTAAAATTTTATTTATATTATTTTATATTTTATTTGTTCTAACAGGATATTTATTTTTCCAACCCCCCCCCCCTCCCCTTCGTGGACATTGACACTATTATTTACTACCTTTTTACATTTATATTAAAATTTACAACCTTTAATATTTACTACTATTAATTTCTTAATTTTTCTTATTCAATTTATTTATTTTTCTAAAGCCTCCCCCCACCTCTTCCCCTCCCCGGGCAATGACTCTTATTTTCTAGCTTTTTACAAAAAAGGTACCTTTTTACAAAAAAATTTACAACCTTTAATATTTACAAATTACAACTATTAATTTCTTACTTTTTCTTATCAATTCATTTATTTTGCTAACCCCCCCCCCCCATTTTCTTCGTAAATACTCTCTTATTTACTAGCTTTTTTACCTTTACATTAAACTTACAACCTTTAATATTTACTACTATTAATTTCTTAATTTTCCCGTGTGGAAAAATATTGTGGCAGTCTAGAGTCCAATGATTTCCCGATTAGCAATCATCAAGTCCGTCTAATTCTAGACGGTCCATCAAGTCCCGAATCAGTGACTTAACAGATGGGCTTATTAGAAAAAATCTAAGTCAAATGTGTCCGCCTAGTACGGTGTTATTAAGACCGTCTAGATTTGGTCTAGGATGTTATATGCGCATGCGTCGATGTATGCCCAGCTGTTAAGTAACATGGCGCCTAATGGCGTCGCGTCGTTTGGCGTCGTTAGATCAGTCAGCGTATGGTGCATTTTCTTTGTGAATTTTAGTATTCGTTGTGGTTTCTGTTTTATGTGAATAATAATGTGCTATGTTGTTGCTGTTTTCTGTATAATTTAATTTTAACTGTGCACTGAAAAAATAGATTTTGATGTGTTTCTATGTGTTTTGACTAGTCGGCTGAAGCTAGCAGTCGTACTCAGCATCAATGTTTAGGCGTCATCTACAAATATGCCTCTCCTTCAAATTTAGTAATACTTAATGATTTAAAAAACCATCGAGTATTGTTATTTGAGAATCAATATCCACTAAATAGCAAATTTAGTAAGTTTTTATTTATTAATTTCATTAATTAGTGGTTGACGCCTAAAGATTGGTGCTGAGTACGACTGCTAGTTTCATCCGGCTGTTTTAATTTGCAGTAAATTTTATTTTACAAAAAGACTACTATATCTCCAATGCCAAAGATTGGGAGGGACACAAAGCCTTACGCTTAAAGAAAGTTGAAGTGAAAAATACAGAAAATTAAAATATTTTTTTATACTTTTTATGTAAAAAAAAGTCATCAAAATTATTTCAAATATAATTAAGTTTTATCATTCTAAGAATAGTTGTCATAACATATAATGAGCAATTTTGAATAGACGTAGATTAGAATTTACTAGCACTGCTGATCAGACCAGAAACGCTGGTCTATTCTAGACGATAGCGTGGAAGTTTCGTTTCAATTCTGAACAGCCGCTCGACAAGACCGTCTGCCCTGGGTCTAGAAAGACGTTAGACAGTCTATTAAGCGCTTGGTCAGCGCCCTAAAATTTTTCCACACGGGTTTCTTATCAATTCTTTTATTTTTCTTTACCCATCCCCCCCACTTTATCATTTTCAATCTTTACTACTTTTTATATTTACATTAAATTTACAACCTCTATTACTTACAATTTATTTCATTATTTTACTTTAACTTTACTTATTTATTTTATCACCAATTTCTCCATTTTTCTCACCTCTTCCCCCTGTCCGAACATTGACCACCTCTTTCACTTCTTTTAATCTTTATATTAAATTTACAACCTTTGATTACTTACCACAATTTTTTAAAATTTATTTCCTTTAAATTGTTGGTACTTATTATATTTTTATTTTGTATTATTTTTTTGTATCTTATTTAATTTTTTTTTATTTATTTTTATTCTATTTATTATTTTACTCTTTTTATTTACTATTTTATTTATTAACTCTCGAAATTTACAACCTTCGCTTTAAACAATTTTAATATTTACATTTCGGTAGTAACCAATATGTGTAAAGAAAAAGTTTACTTTTTTAAAAATTTAAATCTATATTATTTTTGCAACTTCGTTTTGCTATTTGATTTGCAATATTTACAACCTTTTTCACTTTTTATTTTTACAACTTTTTTATTCTTCACTAACTTTGCAACTTTTATTTTACTTACATAATTCTTAGCATAAATTACAATTTTTGTCTAAAACTTACTTCATAGAAGGTAGTAAATAGCAAAAAGAAATATTTGAAATATTTTTATTTATATTTATTTATTATTTTAATTGAAATATTTTTATATTTTTTTATATTTTTATAATTAAGTTAATAAATTCCAAGTAAAGAAATGTTGAATAAAAATACCAACTAAAGAAAAGGTTGTAAATTGTAAATAAAAATAAGGAACCAACCAAAAGAAAAGTTGTAAGATTTAACTTAATATTTACATCCTGGTTGTAAACTATTTACTTACAACTAATATGTATAAAGAAAACATTTACAGTTTTTACACTTTTTTAGTTTTACTATTTTACACCTTTTTTTGCTATTTTATATTTAATACTTACAATCTTTTTTACTTTTTATTTTTACAACTAGTAAGTTGTAAAAATAAAAAGTAAGTAAAAAATAAAACATAAATAAAAATAAATAAATAAAATAAATAAATAAATTAATTAATTAATTAATTAAATAAAAAAAGTAAAAAATAAACTAGTAAGTTGTAAAAATAAAAAGTAAAAAAGACAACTTTATTAACTTACTAAGTTTTTACAACTTCGTATTACTATAAATATTATTGTTGCATCGCAACAATTTTGATACGTTTTCTGTCTCAATTTTGTTATTTAAAAAAAAAACTGTGATAGTAAAAATTGTAAAGAGAAATATTTGTAGTTTACAAAAGTTGATAAATATAAATTCCAAGTAAAGAAAGCTTACAAATAAAAAAAAGAATCAACTTAAAGAATGATTGTAAATAAAAATAAAGTACCAATCGAGAGAAAAGTTGTAAAAAATTAGCTTTTAAAATTGCAAAATCATTAGAAGGAAAAAAAAGAAATTTTACCCTATAAATTTAAAACTATTAAGAAATATTCTAATCAAAAAAAGTGGCAACTAACAGCCTACACTTTAATAAAAACAATAAATTTCCAACTTTTTCCCTTCCAATATTGTAAATAGCGCAGGAAAAAGATGGCAAGTAAAGAAAAGTTTGCAAATCAGGAAAGCTCATAAATAAGAAAGGTTTTTGAAACAAAAGTGTAGCTAAGAAAAGGGTTGTAAATAAAAAAGTTTCCACCACCAAGTAAACGTTTACAATTTAGAAAAAAAAGGAAGAAGACGACCACAAGTCTTCCTGCGAAAAATGATTTAAAACTGCAATACAGTACAAATGAAAAAAATTTTACAAAATGACATCAGTTCTACGTGAAATGGTCAAGTAGAAATTTTAACACTCTCAGCTTTTTACACTCGGAAGGAAGGTAAATTTAACTCAGAGGCAACTAAACTTTATATTTGTTTCAAATAAATTTTATTTGCTTCAGATAAAAATTTTATTTGTGTCGAATAAATTTTATTTATTTCAAATAATTTTTTTTTTTTTGGTTCAGATAAAAATTTTATTTGTGTCGAATAAAATTTTCATTTAAAACAAATAAAAACCTTTTTTTTGTGTCGAATAAAATTTCCATTTAGAACAAATAAATAATGTAGTAGACTCTGAGACAAATATACTTTTATTTAAGTGAAATAAATTATTTTTCGTTTAAATAACATTTTTCTCCGGATGTAATAAGAATGATAAAAAATTGGAAAGTACAAAAAAAATTCGTTAAAATTCGCACTATTTAAAAATTAAAATCCTGTAAAAGTTATGTCAACTTGAATATAATATATTCAAATTAATATTATTATATTAATATTATATTTTAATAATTTCCTTAACATTGCTTCTAATTTACATACAAAAAAATTTATATAAACAATAATATTACAATAACTAACAAAAATTTTGTTTTTCCTGTTTCAGGTGAGTGTTCAAATATCAATTCTTTCTTCCCAAACAAAGAAATCCAGTAATTGTAAGTAAGATTCTTATTTAATTTACTTGGTAAACGATTTCGCATTTCTTGACGAGTAGAAGCTAATTTACATTTAGAAGGTAAATATAAATAAAAGTATATAAAAAATAGTTTTCCACTAAGAAAATCAAAAAATAAAAATTAATTTTCTGTTAAGAAAAAGAAAATCGAGAGGAAATAAAACAAAAACGTAATTACTAATGAACAGGGGAATAAAAAAAAAATCTTAAAGTTTTCTAAAGTAGTACCAGAAATGGGAGGAACAGGATCTAAAATTGGCTTTGAGTAGCATAAAATTATCGATTAATCAATAATAATAATTAATAACCTCTATGTACATTTCTCATGATGCCATTAATTTTGCTGTTTTATTATGATTATTTCTTTTTTTAATTACGGGAGGAGTTTCATTGCAATCGAGTCGATTCGTTGTGCCGCAAATATATCTCCGTCAACGTAGACATTGCGCGTTACGGGTATTAATACCCGTCCGTCCAGACTACTCTGCGTACACTCGGAACTCGCGAGGAGTTTTCTGTGGGGTGAGTGAGAGAAAGATAGAGTCAAGAGAAAGAGAGAGAGTTTGTTCGTAGGCAGCGAAAGGGTGGTTTAGATCACGCGATCGGAACCGAGTAGCGGTATCAACCCTTTTCTCTGAAATCAAATTCAAGCCACCACCACCACCACCCCCCTATGATTCCTCATCCTTTTACTATCCCCCCTCACTCTCTCTCTGTTGCCACTCGTCCCGCGTCCTATACGCCTCGCTTGTTCCACCAGGCCAGATGTAATTACATAATGGTTTTACGTGTTCTCCCTTAGTTTTTGGTCCGTTTTCACCTTTTTCCACTCTTACGCTCTCTCCTCCACTTATTCTCAATGCGCCTTTAATTTATTTCAAAGGAGAACAATTTTTTTTTTTTGCTGCCAGATTGAAAGATTTTTCTTCAAATCTGAAGAAAATTAATTGCAAAGAATTTGGAGAAATAATGTAAAAGCTAGATTTTTTAAAAATTTTTTCTATTTTCGGTTTTATATTTTATGAGAATTCAATTTTGAGAAACATTCAATTATTCAATAAATTCCTAAAAAAAAAAAAAGAAAACAAAAATTCAATTAGTTAAAAAATTTTTTAATAAAATTCTACTCAAACATTTCATTATTTTCATAAATAATAAAAATTTCACAGGAATTCAATTATTTACAAATTATTTTTCAATTACTTTCAGAAATAATAAAAGTCATCGCAGAATTGTAAATATTTTTAATACAATTTCAATGACTCGGAGCAATCGGTTTCATCATTTTTTATAATAATATTCTTAAAAGTTGTTAAAAGTACTGTTCCATTTATTATTTTGCAAATTAAAAAATTTAATATTTTCAAATATAAACATTAATTTTTCAATAATTTCAGTTAACAAATTTTTAAAATTTACTTATTAACTACATAATTAACTATTCTTGTTTATTTACTTTCAAAAATAATAATAACATTTTTCGCAAGAATTAAGTTATTTAAAAAAATTTTTAATGATAAGAATTAAGTTATTTTTAAAAATTTTAAATAAAATATTCTTTGGAAGAATTTAATTATTTAAAACAGTAAAATTCATCGCAGGAATTTAATTATATAAATTATTATTCAATTATTTTGAGATAAAAGTCATCGCAGAATTTCAATTATTTTTAATACAATTTTAATCGAATTCCTTAAAAAATGTAACTATTCTTAAAAATTTTATTAAAATTCGTCAATAGAATTCAATTTTTTAAAAATTTGGTAATAAAATTCTTTAAAAAAAAATAAATTTTAAGAAACATTTAATTATATAATTTACTTTTGTATTTAAATAATTAAATTCTCATGAAATTGTCTAATTAAAAATTGATTTGAAAATTAATTTTAGTTAAAATTTTAGATAATAATTGAATATGAAAATAATTTTGAAGAAGTTACAATAACAATGTTCTTATGATATAAAATAATTATTTTATCTCTCGAACATCTTTAATTATTATAAAAAATGAAGTAATCGATCACTCCGAGTCTTCGACTCGGAGCAATCGATTTCTTCATGTTTTATAATAATATTCTTAAAAGTTGTTAAAAGTACTGTTCCATTTATTATTTTGCAAATTAAAAAATTTAATATTTTCAAATATAAACATTAATTTTTCAATAGTTTCAGTTTAAAAATTTTTTAAATACACTTATTAACTACATAATTAACTATTCTTGTTTATTTACTTTCAAAAATAATAATAACATTTTTCGCAAGAATTAAGTTATTTAAAAAAATTTTTAATGATAAGAATTAAGTTATTTTTAAAAATTTTAAATAAAATATTCTTTGGAAGAATTCAATTATTTAAAACAGTGAAATTCATCGCAGGAATTCAATTATTTTCAAAACAATTTTAATCAAATTTCACGAAAAGATTCAATTATTTAAAAAAAATTGTTTAATAAAATTCTTGTTAAGAATTAAATTACTTTCAATAATTTTAATAAAATTCTTTGGAAGAATTCGATTCTTTTTATAAATAATAATATTTTTTGCGAGAATTCAATATTATTTTCAATACAATTTTAATTAAGTTTTCTCAAAAGAATTCAATTATTAAAAAAAAAAATTTTATAAAAATCAAATGACTAATTATTTTGAAATTTTTCGATAAAAACTTTGCAAGAATTTAGTAATTTCCAGTGCATTAATTTCTCAAATTCAAAACATTGAAAAAGAAAATTTATTAAAAAAGTTGAGAAGCAAACAAAAACTAACTTCAAACTGCGAACAGATTCAAAAAGAACAATATTAATTTATTTCTTTAAAATTGTGTGCGAAATTCAATTTATCATATTTTAGAAAAAATATAACTAAAATCTAAGGAAACTTTTTTTACTAGTTTAAAGTCTTTTGAAGATAAATAAGAAAAGTTTAAAGATTTGTCATTTTAATCATCTGCCAGCACTTTTAAAAACACTAACAAAATTTGCATTTTAGAGAAGTTACAATTGCAAAAATTCAATTATGTTCAAAAGTTTAAAAAAATAATCGTCAAATTTTTAATTATTTTTATAAATAATAAAATTTTTCTTCGAAATTCAATTATTTTCAAAAAATTTTCCTCAATTCAATGATTATGATTTTCAACATCTACTGCATTTTAATAAAATTTTCCAAAAGAATTCAATTATTTAAGGTGAGGGTACACGGATAATTTTAACTATATCAAGAAAATAATGTAAATATTCGACAAAATAATTTTTACTCTGTAATTTTTTGTGAAAAATTCAATGGTCATAAAATAAAATCGGTCAAAAAATATTTTGACCCTTTTTGAATTGTTATTTTTCTTAAAAATTAGTAGATTTTGAAATTCATGAGTAATTTTATAGAAAATATGATTTTTAATCAACGAGAAAATTTCCAAAACAAAAAAAAATTATTTTCATAATTTTTGAAGCATTTTTTTTTAAAAAATCTTTGTTTTTTAGTCTGAAAATGCTAAAAAATACCATTGATATTCAATTTTTGTACATGGAAATTCTTTTGTTTATTTTTCTAACAAACTTTCAGATCATAATTTTATTCTAATTTTTTTGTATTTTGTATTATTTATTTATAAAAATATCACAGGAATTCAATTATTTACGAAGAATTCAATTATTTTCAAATTTGTTATAAATTTCTTCGTAATAATTCCATTATTTTCATAATCTATACACAATTTTTTACAGAGATTCAATTATTTTCGTAAATAATAAATTTCTTTTGGAAATTCAATTATTTTCATAAATAATAAAACTCATCGCAGAATTTCAATTATTTAATTCAATTTTAATCAAATTCCTCGAAAAAGTACAATTATTCTTAAAATTTTTATTAAAATTCGTCGAAATAATTTAATGATTTAGAAATTTATTGATAAAATTCTTTTTGAAAATTCAATTTTGAGAAACATTCAATTATTCAATAAATTATTTGTTTTTCTATCTAATTTATTGTAAAATAAAGAAATAAATAAATAATTGAATTCTTGTAGAATTTTCTACACTAAATATTGATTAAAAAATAGATTTCAGTTAAAATTTTAGATAAAAGAACATTAAAAGCATTACAGCGTAAATTTTTAGAAATAGTTTAATTTTGAAAAGGTTTCAATTTGAATCTTTTGAAGAATTTTAATTCCTACGGAAAAATAATAATGATTAAATATTTATTTAAAAAAGAAGTTATTGTCGTTTTGGAATAATTTTTCAATTAGAGTAATTTCGAATTAAATATAATAGAACATTTTTTTGAGTATCTAATAATTTCTAAAGTGAATCAGAATATTCTTTAGTGTCAGGGAAAAAGACAAAATTTTGTCTGGAAATCAGGGAAAAGTCATTAAATTTTTGTAGTAACCCTGGAGTACTTTTCTTGTTAGAAAAGCGTGGTGAATGAAGAAAATGGTTTATTTTTCTCTGAAAAGTCTTATTTTAATTTTTTGAAAAGAAACTAAAATGTAAATAATCCACTTTTCTTTCGTTTTATTGTATGGAAAATTTTTTGTTTTCCCTCCGATCAACAGCTTAATTGCTTTTTTGTCGAGGGTCAATATTTTTTCTATTTGTTTAATACTAGAGAATTTTTTTGTACCGCGCCCGATGGAATTTTTTTCCCTGCCACTTCGATGTTCAAACGCCTGTAAAACCATATGATTCTTCTGTTATTTATCTGTTTTTTCAAAGTTTACAAAACTTTACTTCTTATCTAGGATTTTTTCTTATAACTTGCAACCTTCATTGTTTACTGCTTTTATTATTCATTGTTATTTATCGTGTTTGGTTTTTTGTGTAAAGTTTCATTACTTGTAAAGTTTCATTACTTGTAAAGTTCTATTATTTGTAAAGTTTTATTATTCGCTATTTTTGATTATTTACAATTTTCGATTATTTACAAAGTCTGTTATTTGTAACTTCTTTTTTTATTTTGTTAGTTACGATCGACTTGGAAACAAGCTTTAAAGTGTTATGGATGTTTATATTGTTGGCTAGAGTCTGTTTACAACCTTTTTTCTCTTCTTTATTTCTCCTTTCCCCCTTTTTTTTTTACAAATTACTCTCTTTATGCTATAGACTTATCATCTTTCAAAGTAGTTTTTTGATATTTACAATGTTGATTGCATCAGAATCTTGATTGCTTCAGAATCTTTATTGTTTAGAACCTTTATTGTTTACAACGTTTATTGCTTACAACTTTTAGTACTTACAACTTTTGGAACTGTAAATCTTTAATACTTGCAACTTTTTATACCTACAACGTTTCTTAGTGACAACCTTTAATACTTATAATTTTTTTTTACTGTGATTACTTACTGTTACTTACAACTTTTAATACTTACAACCTCTACTATACTTACAACTTTTAATTTCTTACAACCTCTATTATACTTACAACCTCTACTATACTTACAACTTTTAATTTCTTACAACCTCTACTATACTTACAACTTTTAATGCCTTACAACCTCTACTATACTTACAACTTTTAATTTCTTACAACCTCTATTATACTTACAACCTCTACTATACTTACAACTTTCAATTACTTACAACTTTTATTTTTTACAACCTCCATTATACTTACAACTTTTAATTCTTACAACCTCTACAATACTTACAACTTTTAATTTCTTACTTTTACTAACTGATTTGATTCTCTTCCTTTTACGAACCGCAATTGAATTATTTTCTTATTTTCACTTGAAAAATTGACCGCATCGACTAATTTTCTTGACAAATTTCCACTCACAACAGTATGGACTCGCTCACATGCGAAATTCGCTTAATCTCTCGTAGCCGAAATCATTGTCAATAAACGTTTATTACCCGGTGAATTGTCCCTTTTATTGATCGTAATTTAATATTGATCGTGTATATCGTAAATTTACGATTCAATATTATATACATCTATATATATATAGCTTTTTGAAATAATGTCCGAAGAAAATTTGTCCATTTGGCCAAGTTTGAAGTGTCTAATCGAGAAAAGGGGCAAGCGACGACATAATTGGAAATGTGCCCGATTGTGGGCAGTGAGAAGAAGGGGGGAGGTCATGATTGAGAGAAAAGGGGGTGGGGGGGGGGGTGAGTGAGTAGCCAGCAAAGAGGTGTCAAGCTTTTCGTGGTGGCTATGTGAACTGTGAGAGAGGGAGGTTTGTGTGGACAGAGAGAGAGAGAGAGAGAGAGAGAGAGAGAGAGAGAGAGAAGGCTTTTGTCACCTCTCGGTAGGTCTTTGATTTTGGTCCTGACGTACAGGTTTCGCTTTGGTCAACGTCCCGTGGAAAAGGCACCCTCGTCCTGGATCTCCATTACGGTAGTCATGGCGACCGCAATTGATTCCACGGGGGGGAAAAGGTAGAGGAGAGAGATTTCGCAGCAGGAAGAGGACGACGAGTACAACGCGAAAGAGAGAGAGAGTGAGAAGGAAAGAGAGAGTGAAAGAGCAAGAGAGAGTGAGAGAGAAAGAGAGTGAGTGAGAAAGAGAGAGTGAGAAAGAGAGAGTGAGAGAAAGAGGGTGAAAGGGGGGTCAGACAAGGGGGTAAATTTGAGAGGTTGGGGGTGATGACCGAGGGCATGGTGTTACTATGGTGGTGGTGTTGGACTCCCTTTATCCGATACAATGCGAGCTAAATAGCACTGGTCAGTTCCATAGTGTTGGATTAGATGCGTCGCTCGTTTGAGGCGAACCACCTCCCCCAACCTCTCTTTCTCGTTCCGCTAAACCTCCCTCCCTCCCCCCGGAAACCGTCACGTCGGAATTACCTGTAACGCATGCCGTCGAAAACCATGGTCGAAGGGGTGCACAACCCCTCTGATTCGAGGGAATCAGTTAGGATCGATCTGAATTTTAAGAGAACGTGTGTATAGGCCTCTCTCTCACTCTCTCTGTGGTCCTTGTCATTGGAGGTTAGGCTTCGCTCTCTGTGGTCTCTTTGTGTGTATGTATGGGTGGGGGTGATGCGAGGACGACCAGGGGACAGAAAAAAAGCGGCAAACGAATTATTTTTCTGCTTTCAATCAATATAACTTTTGTTCGTTGTTTTCTGCCTTTTTTTTTCAGTGTCAGCGAGACGAAATTTAATGAAAATTTAATATATAACAATTTTTATATTTTATCTTTCATATTTTTATGTTTCATATATTTTTTTATTTTCTATTTTTTTATTTTATGTTCTTATGTTTTTATATTTTTATATTTATATTTTTTATGCTTTATACTTAATATTTTAGATGATAATTGAATATTTTCTTGGTAAACTTTACTAATTAAAAAGCGAAAAGTCAGTCACTAATTCAAATTAGTAAACATTTTTACTAATTCAGATTTAGAGAGTGTAAGTTATTAATAAGTTTCAGAGCTGTTAAGAAAGTAAGAATTAAAAGTTATGATAAAAATTAATACTAGTTTGTGAGAAAAGAAATTCATAAGTAAAAATGTAAATAATTTAGGTTATAAATACTATTTGACTGCAAACTATTTTAATAAATATTTATCTCGATATTTATAAACAAAATTATTTTAACATGAACACAGAAGTTTTGTAAAAAGTTGTAAAAAAGTTTGTAAATGGTTGGTAATAACAAAATTTGTAAACAAAAATAGTTATAAGTAAAAAAAGAACAAATAATAAAAGAGTTTTGCCTTTATAAAGAAAGTTTAAAGACAAAAAATTGTCAGAAGAAGATAAAACTATTGTAAATATTAAGTTTCCAAACAGGCAAGTTACAAAAGGTTGCAAAAATTTCAAACTTGAAGATTGTCAAAAAAAAGTTGAAAACTAAGTTCGAAAATAGAAAGTTGTAAACCAACATCACAAATAAAAGTTGTAAACTAAGTTCGCAAACTTTTTGTTTACATATTTAATTACAAACTACGCTTGCAAGCAAAAAGTTGTAAACAAGTTGTAAACTATGTTCGCAAACAAATAGTTGCTACCAAGTTGTAAATTAAGCTTGCTAGAAATAGTTGTAAACATGTTGTAAACTAAGTTTGAAAACAAACACTTGTAAACAAAAGGTTGTAAACAAAAGGTTGTAAACAGAACGTGAAAAACCAAGAATTGAAAAATTGAAAAAAAATTGAAAACTAAAGGTTGTAAACCGAGAATTGTAAACTAAAGAATATAAACGAAAAATTCATATGAGAAGAAAAAATACTAATTATAAAAGTTTCAACGCAGGAAGTCTAAACTAGTTTCTTACTAAAGTTTTCTAAGTAATAAAAATCACAATTAAGAAAAGATTGCACAGAAAATGCTTCCAATTTATAAAAATTGCAAGCATAAAAATAAAAAGGTTGTAAAAGAAAAAAATCACAGTTTTTTTCCACATGCAAACAAAATTCGCTAATCAGGAAATACTGAAAATCAGAAAGAAAAATTTGTAAGAAAACAATAAATAGACAGTAAATAAATCATCCCGTCAAATAAAAGGTTGTAAACAAAAAATAAAAATTGTAACTAAAAAAAGAACTCCCAAACAGTTAGAAGAAAAAAAAAGATACAAAAGAGTATATACACTATGTCATAGAAGGAGGTATCAATTTAAAGATATATTTACTCCTGATAATGATAAAGTATTGACGAGGCAGAAAAGAGGTAAATTACTTATGAACCGTTGTTTGAGTAACAAAGAAAATAAGGATATTGAATTTACGTTCAATTTCAAGATTACTTTCTAATCGATTTTGCAGACGATCGTTAAAGTCCAGTGCTGTGTTAGTCGTACAGTACCTGTACGTACCGACGTATGTACACGGGGCGGGAGAACAAACTTCGGCATGAATTACTTAGATTAATTTAGTTGGGTGGCGGGGTGGCTGCTGCTGCTGCCGCCACCACCACCGCCGCCTCTGACGCTGTGCTCTCTCCGCCCTTTGGTGTTTCGCACTACACCAACGATATCGATTATAACTTGGTCGTGTATTCTCTCTAATTTTCCCTCAGCACAAGGACGAAGAATCCTCAAGACATATTCAAAAGTTCCCCAGGGCCGCCTTAAAACACTGCGTGTAAAATGCCATCACTGATTTGCCCAATGATTTTTCTTTTTTTAAACTTTTAACATTTTTTTTCACTTCATTCATTTATTCACTTCATTCTGCTTGAACGAATGATATTTCGTCGCGGATGAATTTTTTTCTTTGCAAAAGTTTGAAAAAAATGTTTTTAAAAAAGGTTGTAAAAAGAAGGTTGTAAAAGTGGTTGCAAGAGAAGGTTGTAAAGAAGGTTCTAAAAAAGGTTGCAAACTCAAATTTTATCAAGATCCAATAAGATGAATTTTGAGTTTAGAAAATTTGTAAACAATAAAAGTTGTAAGTAAACAAATTTTTGTCAGAAGGTTGTAAAGGTTTAAAATGTAAGTAAAAGCTTGAAAGGTTAAAAAATGTTAGTAAAAAATTTGTAGTTTACAAGTGGGTGATAATTGTTTATTTTTACAACCTTTTAAATTATTTTCTATTTTCTAACTTACAACCTTGATATATTTTACAACTTAACGTTTTTTTTTACTAAATTGTTTTTACTTTTAAACTTTTTTAGTAGCAAATTCCTTTCACAACCTTCAAACTTACAATCCAAACAAATAAACTTACCGAAACTTACAACC
Source organism: Leptopilina heterotoma (assembly GCF_015476425.1). Taxonomy (NCBI): domain Eukaryota; kingdom Metazoa; phylum Arthropoda; class Insecta; order Hymenoptera; family Figitidae; genus Leptopilina; species Leptopilina heterotoma. Next base: position 6,926,249 of record NW_025110833.1, read on the forward strand.
TTCTTATATTTTTAAACAATAAAACTTTTCCACTTACAAAGTTTTTTATTTACTTGCAAACTGGTTTACAAACAACTTAAGTTGTAAGTAAAAAATTTTCAACTAAAATTTTATGATTTTAAATAGAAGTAAACAACGTTAGTAAAGTAAACAACAAGTTACAATCTGTTTGAAAAATTTAAGATTAAAAACGGTTTCCAATAAACAAATTTGCATTTAAAACTTCTAAGTGAAGAGGTTATAGATAAAAAATTACAAGAAGGTTAAAAGTTACAAAATAAAAGTAAGAAATAAAATTTGATAAAAATTAAAAAATTTGTAGTTTAAGAAAGTTGTAAATAATTAAAGTCTAGGCAAAAGTGGTTTGAAGTTAAAAAAAAGTAAGAAAGATATAAAAGCACAGTGTTTAGAAGTCTAAAAAATTGTAAGTTAAAAGGTTGTAAGTAAAAAATTCCACGTATAGAAGTTTCAAAGTTAAAAACCTAAAGAAATAGTAAAAATAGTTTCACAAAATTGTAAGTAAAGATTTTAAAAAAGTTTCGGACGAAACAAAGATCGTAAGTTAAAATAAAACTAAAGGTTGTAAAATTGTAAATTAATACAGTTGTCTCTAAATAAATTTGAAAATTTTTAAAAATGTAAGTAAAAAGGTCGTAAATAATAAATTACTAGTATAAAAGTTTCAAAATTACGAAAAAAGTAAAAAAATTACGAGTAAAAATTTATACGAAAAGATAGAAGAAAGTTTGCAAAAAAAAAGGTTGTAAGTTTAAATTTCAAGTAAGAAGTTAAAAACCTAAAAAAAGAGTAAAAATAGTTTCACAAAATTGTAAGTAAAAATTTAAAAAAAAAATTGGACGAAACATCAGGTCGTAAATTAAAATAAGACTAAAGGTTGTAAATTAAAACAGTTGTCACTAAATAAATTTTGAAAATTTTTTAAAAATGTAGGTAAAAAGGTCGTAAATAAAAAATTACTACTATAAAAGTTTGAAAATGAAAAAAAGAGTCAAAAAATTACGAGTAAAAATTTAAGAAAGAAAGAAAAAAATTGAAGAAAAATTGAGAAAAATTTGAAGAAAAGATAAAAGAAAGTTTGCAATAAAAAAAAAGGTTGTAAGTTAAAAAAACTGTAAGTAAACCGTTCGTCAAAAACTTTTCATCAAATCTCTCACGAAGAAAAGAAATGAATAAAATATTTCACCAATTTTCTTATAAACTCGTTAAGCAGTTAATTATGAAAGATCTTTTTACCTCTTTCTCTCTCACTCACTCTCTTGTTTTTTTTTCACCGAAATCAGAGACTCGAGACATCGTTAATTTTGATAAAAGCTCCCTCAGCGTAATTAGTATCGTGCAATTAGACTAATTTGTTTATAGCAGTAAAACTGGCAAAAAATAGTTGTCCGGCAAGTTTCAACTTGATCGTCATGAATCAAGGGGTATTTATCTAAAGAGACACACCAACACCACTTGCGAGAGAAAGGTTTTCGTATATACTATACGCATGGCGTGGATACCAATAAATTGTAAACTTTTTTTTTCGAAGGCAAACAAGGTCCGTCATTCGAGAAGGACAAGAGCTTTTGTTATTTTTCTGCGTGAGGACGAGATGAAAGTATATACAAAAAAAAAAAAAAAAAAAAAAAAGAACGAAGGAGAAAAAAATAATAAAACATTGCATATCTGGCGAGTAGAGGACGTTTCATTTTCTATACGAGTGGGTGCGTCTCTACCCTGTGTCGTTAGAAATAATAAATGAGACGACAACATGGGCCGTGCAACCAGCTAAACAATGTTTTTGAGCCTCTGAAATCTTGCTGAATCTTTTATCAAGCCCCAATGTTTTAACCCTTTCGCCACCGGGTCGTGGCTCGAGTGTATGTCTATATATTGTCTTGTTCCCGTCACCCCCGAATTTTAAATTATGCAGATCATGTCTAGCGTGTGTGCACGCGTGTTGGCTACTTAAGAATTATCAGCTTTCTCGCTCTCACCATTCAAAATGTGTGGATTAGAAACGATTCACTGGCAAAACCACTAAATTCTACAATTCTACAAGTTTGGTACTTGTATTTTACTATCTGAGTTTTAAATAGCAAATTAAATTAAAAAATAGTAAATAGTAAATAGTAAATAGTAAATAGTAAATAGTAAATAGTAAATAGTAAATAGTAAATAGTAAATAGTAAATAGTAAATAGTAAATAGTAAATAGTAAATAGTAAATAGTAAATAGTAAATAGTAAATAGTAAATAGTAAATAGTAAATAGTAAATAGTAAATAGTAAATAGTAAATAGTAAATAGTAAATAGTAAATAGTAAATAGTAAATAGTAAATAGTAAAAAGAAAATCTAAATTCAAATAAAAAATAGCAAACAGAAAATAGTAACTAAACAGTAAATAGTAAATAGAAAATAGTAAAAAGTAAATACAAATAAAAAATAGCAAACAGAAAATAGTACCTAAGTAGGAAATGGTAAATAGAAAATAGTAAAAAGTAAATACAAATAAAAAATAGCAAACAGAAAATAGTACCTAAATAGGAAATAGTAAATCGGATATAGAAAATAGTAAATAGAAGAATGAAAAAATTTGTCAAATTGTGTAAACATTTTCCGAATTCAAAATAAATCGCGATACGAAAAGTTTCCCCAATCAAAAAACAAACTTTACTTACAACCTTAATTTTAGCCAAAAGTTTTCCCATTTGAAAATCATCTGAATCGATTTATATTTACTAATTCATCTCTCATTTCAAAATTAATAAAACTCAAAATGGAATAAGTCAATCTTGACGAAGATATCCAAATTAAATTCCCTTCAAGTATTCGGATATTGCATTGAACTTTAGTTAATTGTCACGTCAGCTATTCAAGCGAAAGTTTTCCTTTGTTACAAAAGCGTAACGTGCGACCACAAAAAGGAATCAATTTTTGAGACACGATTCTTTAAATTGTTATTAAAAAAGGAAAGCAAAAAAAAAAAAAAAAAAAAAAAAGAGAAAAGTACAAAAATAATACTCACTTGTCCCGCTCGTTTTTATCAGGCAAAATATAATTGCCAAGAAAACTTCTTCTTAAACTGTTTCTCATTTTTCCACTCACTCACTAGCTGCAAAGAACGAACAATTATTATTTTTAAGAAAATTTTCCTTTTATCTGTAACAATTAATAATTAAATTATCATTCAGATGATTAATACCATAATTCGAAACTAATATTTTTTAATTAATTAATTAATTAACTAATTAATATTTTTATTTTTTTTATAATAATATTATAATTATAATAATTATTCAAATCAAATAATATATATAATAATTAATATATGATTTTTGTTGTTTTTTTGGCCATATTTAGTTCCTTTAATTTGAATAGCAATTACAGTATTAATTAATTATAATTAATGAAATTATCAAAACTTATCAATACGAAGGAATTAATATAAAAATTAAAATAACTATTAATATTACAGTTAAGATAATTAAGTAATATTATTATCGAGATAATTAATTCCATAACTGAAATCATTATCAATATACAGCAATTATTTTTTTAATTGAAAAACATATTTTAATTTAAAGTAATTAATACTATAATTGGAATACTATATAATTAAAATAACTAGATTTTAATATTTGAATTAAAATGATCCCTTTTGAAATTTAAATAATTATTTTTATAATTTAAATAGTTATCAATATAAACAAATTATTATTATGATTGAAATGAACAAAATTATAATTATAGAATAATTGAAACTATAACTGGAAAAATTATCAACAGGGTTGCTACACAAATTTAATTTTGTTTTTCCCTGACATTTTCCTGATTCACAGACAAAATTCTGTCTTTCTTCCTGATCCTAAAAAATATTCTGATTCACTCTAAAAATTATTAGATTTTATCAATTCAATTCAATTATTATTTTATAGAATTTTTAACTAAAATTTTTCTTAAAAACATTTATTTTTAATAATTTTTCAAAAAGTTTTTCAAAAAAATGTTCCATAATTATTTTATAGAATTTTTAACTAAAATTTTTTTTTAAATCAATTATTTTTAATAATTTTTCAAAAAGTTTTTTAATAATTTTCAAATCTATTTGTTTACAATTCAATTTTACACGAAATATTGTTTATTCGAAAATTCTTCAAACAATTATATAGTTTAGAAAATAAGAACATGAAATAATTTTTAAAAAAATTGAGTTTAACTTTTTCAAAAAAATTAATTCTGCAGAATTGTTAGTTAAAAGTATGAAAAATACAAATTTTCAAAGATTTTAATTTAAAACCTTTTCAAAATTAAATTATTTCTAAAAATTCACGCTGTAATGCTCTTAATGTTCAATTATTATCTAAAATTTTAACTGAAATCCATTTTTTGATAAAACATTTATTAGAAAATTCTACGAGAATTCAATTATTTATTTATTTCTATATTTAACAATCAATTAAATAGAAAAATAAATAATTTATTGAATAATTGAGTGTTTCTTAAAATGAAATTCTCATAAAGAATTTTATCAATAAATTTTTAAATCATTAAATTCTTTCGACGAATTTCAATCAGATTTTTAAGAATAATTACATTTTTTCAAGGAATTCGATTAAAATAATTGAATTAAAAATAATTGAAATTCTGCGATGAGTTTTATTGTTTATGAAAATAATTGAATTCCTATGAAGAATTTTATTATTTACGAAAATAATTAAATCTCTTTAAAAAATTGTATAGTTTATGAAAATAATGGAATTATTACGAAAAAATGTATAACAAATTTGTAAATAATTGAATTTTTTGTAAATAATTGAATTCGTGTGATATTTTTATTATTTATGAAAATAATTAAATGTTTTCGTAGAATTTAATCAAAATTTGTTTTAAATAATTACATTTTTTTAGAAAATTTTATTAAAATAGTAGATATTGAAAATTATTGAATTGACAAAAATTTTTTAAAATAATTGAAATTTTTCTAAGAAGTTTATGAAATTTTTTGGAGAAGAATTTTATTTTTTATAATGATAATTGAAATTTTGACGAGAATTTTTTTAAACTTTAGAACATAATTGAAATTTTTGCGAAGAATTGCATTACATTTGAAAATAATTGAATTCTTGAGACGAATTATACTAAAATTTCTTTTTAAATAATTGAAATCTTTTGTGAAATTTTATTGAAATAGTAGACATTAAAAATAATTGAATTTTGCCAAATTTTTGCAATTAATTAAATTTCTACGAAGGATTTTATTAAAATTATTTTGAAAAAAATTGAATTGTTACAAAGAATTTGTTAAAATTTTTAAAAATAAGTTAATTCTTTAAAATAAATTTAATTAAAAATGTAATGAAAATATTACTTTAATTCTAATAAATAAATTGTAGCAAAGGTTTTTAAAATAATTGAATCTCTGTAAAAAAAAAAATTGGATAGTTTATGAAAATAATGGAATTATTACGAAGAAATTAACAAATTTGAAAATATTTGATTCTTTTGTAAATAATTGAATTCTTGTGATATTTTCATTATTTATGAAAATAATTAAATATGCTTTTATAGAATTTTATCAAAATTTGTTTTAAACTTTTAAATAATTGAATTCTTTTGGAAAATTTTATTAAAATAGATATTGAAAATCGTTGAATAGAGGAAAATTTTTGAAAATAATTGAAATTTTGCCAAGAAATAAATATATTAAATTTTTTGAAAGTAATTAAATTTCGAAGAAGAATTTTATTATTCATCAAGATAATTGAAATTTTGACGAGAATTTTTTGTAAACTTTTGAAAATAATTGAATTTCTGCAATAAATTATTTCGAACTTCTTCAAAATGCAAATTTTTTTTTAGTGTTTTTAACTAAAATTCTTCTACAAATCCATTATTTTCAACTAAAATTCTTCTACGAATCCATTATTTTTAACTAAAATTCTTCTACGAATCCATTATTTTTAACTAAAATTCTTCTAAAAATCCATTATTTTTAATAATTAATTAGTCATATATATGTATATATACAAAAAAATTTAACTACTTTAAAAAAAATTTGAAATATATTACATTACCTTAATTTTTCTTCTTCTTTGGTACATTTTTTCAGAATATTTTTTTTTTCTTTTTAATAATAAAAGTTGAAAATATAATAAGGAAAGTTATAAAATGTAAAATTTAGAACAAAAAGGAAGAAGAACGTGTTAAACTGACTTTTGATTTGGCATCGCGTGATTTTCGCGTGGCATATCCCGCCCCTTTTCCTGTCCGGACGGACGGACGGATGGACGTATTAAAGAGTCCAGGTGGTTGTGCGAATGGTAGTGTAAGGATAAAGAGAAAACATATGGAAAGAGAAGAGAGGAAATAGTCCACGACACCCTTTTCGCGTGTCTATTAATTCGGGCCGCGTTAATTATAATCAGCGTTCCACTCTTCTCCTCTCTCTCTCTCTCTCTCTCTCTCTCTCTCTCTCTCTCTCTCTCTCTCTCTCTCTCTCTCACTCTCTTTCTCTTTTTCTCTTTTCACTCCCCCCAGTCTCCCAACTCTTGATTTATGAAGACAAAATGGAGGAACTGATTTACAAAATGGTTGATTCGTATCGCAAACGAGACAACGCTCTACTATAGCGGTAAGAGAGAGAGAGAGAGAGAGGGAGGGGAGAGAGAGAGAACTCTCTTACTTAACCTATAAATAACGGAGTTTGACGGAATACACGCTGGACTCGACGGGCTTTGTGTAGAGGTGGAAATTTACACGAACGCTACGAATTTACGACGTGATTGCGATCACCATCGTTTCAGAATGTTGAACACGTTTTTTTTTTTCTCTACTCATTTTTCCTTATAATTGAAACACATCGTTAGTGTATGTGTGTGCTTCCAAAAAATTCACAATGGCGCTTTATGGATTATTTTTTTGATTTTATTTCCTCTTCTCTACAGTGTAATGAGAATGCTTTTAATTTCAAATAAAATTAAAAAATGAAAAAATACTTATTCGTCGAATTTTAATAATTGCTTTGGTTAATTATTAATTATTAGTTTTATTAAGTAAATTGATTACTACAAACAGTACTTTCTAAATTTGAATTTAAAAATAATTAATTGTTAAATTCAAATACCTACTATTAAAATAACTAACAAAACTTTTGTTTTCATTGTTTCAGGTGAGTGTTCAAATGTCAATACTTTCTTGCTATTAAGAACTCGAAGAATTTGTAAGTAAAATTATTCTTTTGCACAATATAGATTCTAACATGTAAGCATTTAACTTCTATCTTAAATATTTTTTTAATAATTATTTTTTAAAGTCCATGTGGCTCTGAGTCTTTTTTCTGGGTGTAAATTAGTTTGATTGATTAATATCAACACAAAAAACTACAAAGATTGTTTTTTTACACTAACTTTATCAACTTTCTATTTTTTTTTTCGTTAATGAACAAAAAAAAGTTTCTCTTCCCCTCCTTCTTGATAAATCAGATATTTTCGAACGCAAATCTTTAATTGGCTCGCAAAGAAATTTTATCTCATCACAAGACATTTCATCGAATATCTTTCGTGAATTATTAATTCAAGAATGGAACTATCGATTTGAAATTCTCTTAAGAATTTGCAATTTGTAAGCTAGGTGGTGGTATAGGGGGGGGGGAATGAGAGGATTCGTGCGTCCGTGCCGCACCCACAGATCAGAGTGTGTTTTATGAAGGAAAAAAAAAAGAAGAAAAATGGCGTCGAAGGAAGTAGAATATTACCTAACGGGCCTAACTACCCTTTACCGTGGTTATTGGTAGTGGGTATAACCACCCATTTTTTTAACCCTCTTTTAAAAGGTGCGGCATAATATCGAACCAAGTTCTAAAATTGTAAAATTGGTGGAAATGTTCGAATATATATCGAAGCCGCGTCTTTCTTCTCCTACTACCCATTTTTTCTTAAACACACCCTTTTATTACCCTGCAATCTAACCTTTCTGAAATAACTTTTGATTGATAGTTTTATTTCGCCAATGTTGAAATTAACGTGGTTTGCTTTGAAATCAATAATGGGACTCGGACTGAATTTAAAAAATATAAAAAAAAAATTATTCTCAAAATAACTTTTTTTTAATTATAAATAAGTTCTTGAGGGATAAAATATGGTGGTTCAATTTCTCCACTTGAGAACGTCAAGGTCATCACCAGGTGGCGTGGAAACTGGTTTTGTCCACTGAACTGCCATCTAGCGGCGATATTGGCGTTCGCAAGTGGAGAGTTTAACTTTTTTACAACTTTCTACAAAACTTTTGTGTTTCTAACAAACTAGTATAATTTTTTTCATAAATTTTAATTCTTACACGGAGAGAGAATATATATTAAATTTTGTAAAAATATTTTCAAATTGGGGAAAAAGTGCGACAAAGCGAAATTTTGATATAAAAAATACTAAACTTTAAAAAAACTTATGTGAAATTTAGTATAATTATATCAAATATCAAGAATATTAATTAAATTCTAATATAACTTTAATAAATTTCACAAAACTTTTTTTAAAGTTTAGTATTTTCTATATCAAAATTTCGCTTTGTTGCACTTTTTCCCCAATTTGAAAATATTTTTACAAAACTTAATATATATTCTCTCTCCGTGTACTTTCTTATCAGCTCTGAAACTTATTAATAACTTACACTCTCTAAATCTGAATTAGTAAAAATGTTTACGAAATTAAATTAGTGACTGACTTTTCGCTTTTTAATTAGTAAAGTTTGCTAAATAAATAGTAATTTCTACTAATTTATTATAGTGAAATTAATTTTATTTTGTTAATTTTCTTTAATTTTTATTAGTTAAATTTTATTAATAAATTAGTAGAAATTACTGTTTATTAAGTAAACTTTACTAATTCAAAAGCAAATTTTTTTTTCTGCAATCACTCGTAATTGCTTAAAAATTCAATTTATTTTAGTGCTTTTAACTAAAATTCTTCTATAAATCCATTATTTTTAATAATCAATTAAATATATATTAAAAAATTTAACTTATTTCAGAAGAATTTTAGTTTAAAAATTTTTTTTAAAATCTAAATTTTTAAATATTTCTAATTAAATTCATTTAAAACTGAAATTTTACAAAATTTCAAATCAAAATCTTTTAAAGTTCGTCTACTTATGAATATTGTAAACACAATCAGTGCTGCCAGATGATTAAAACGACAAATCTTCAAACTTTTCTTATTTATCTTCAAAATCTTTAAACTAGTCAAAAAAATTTCTTCAGATTTTGGTTATAATTTTCGTTGTGATTTTTTCTAAAATATGATAAATGAAATTAAATTTCTCAACTATTTCAATCAATTTTCTTTTTCAATGTTTTGAATTTTAAAAATTAATGCACTGAAAATTACTAAATTCTTGCAAAGTTTTTATCAAAAAGTTTTGAAAATGATTAAAGTCATTTGAAGAATTTTATAAAATTTTTTTTTTAAATAATTGAATTCTTTCGAGAAAATTGAATTAAAATTGTATTTGAAAATAATATTGAATTCTCGCAAAAAATATTATTATTTATAAAAAGAATCGAATTCTTCCAAAGAATGTTAATTAAAATTATTGAAAATAATTTAATTCTTAACAAGAATTTTATTCAAAACTTTTTTAAATAATTGAATGTTTTCGTGAAATTTGATTAAAATTGTTTTAAAGAAAAATGGAATTCCTGTAGTTAATAACTGAATTTTTAAAATTTTTAATCGGTATTTATTCAAAAATTAATGTTTATATTTGAAAATATAAGATTTTTTAATTTGCAAATTTGCAATTTAAAAAAAATGTAATAAAATTTATTGCATGAATTCAATTATTTTTATAAATAATAAAATTCTTAACAGTTTTTCAATTATTTGAAAAAAAATTGATAAAATTTGTTGCTAGAATTCAATTATTTTCATAAATAATAAAATTCTTGACAGGATTTCAATTATTTACAAAAAATGTAATAAAAATTCATTGCAAGAAATCGATTATTTTTATAAGTAATAAAATTTTTCACATGAATTCAATTATTTAAAAAAATGTAATTCTTTATAAGAATTAGATTTTAAGAAACATTTAATTATTCAATAAATAATTTACTTTTGTATTAAAATAATTGAATAAAATTTAAATAATTCAATAATATTTAATTAATTTTATAAAGATGTTCGAGAGATAAAATAATTATTTTATATTATAAGAATATTATTGTTACTGTCACTTCTTCAAAATTATTTTCATATTCAATTATTATCTACAATTTTAACTAAAAATTATTTTCATATTCAATTATTATCTAAAGTTTTAACTAAAATTCATTTTCAAATCAATTTTTATTAGAGAATTATATTTGAGAATTTAATTATTTAATTATTTAAATATAAAAGTAAATTATATAATTCAATGTTTCTTAAAATTTAATGCTTATAAAGATTTTTATTACCATTTTTTAAATAATTAAATTCTTTTGACGAATTTTAATAATATTTTTAGGAATAGTTACATTTTTCAAGGAATTCGATTAAAATTGCATTAAAAATAATTGAAATTCTGCGATGAATTTTATTATTTCTGAAAATAATTGAAAAATAATTGAATCCCTGTGAATTTTTTATTATTTATGAAAATAATGAAATGTTTGAGTAGAATTTTATTAAAATTTTTTTTAAATAATTGAATTCTTGTTTTCTTTTTTTTTACGAATTTATTGAATAATTGAATGTTTCTCAAAATTGAATTCCCATGAAGAATACTATTTAAATGTTTAAAATTATTTTCATTATTAATAATTAGTTAATTTCCTTTCAACTACCACTAATTTCTTCTATCTAAAACTATCAAGAAGATTCGAAAAAACAATTTTAGATAAAAACACAAAACGTTGGTTTCTAAAAAAGAAGTTTTTTTTTTTAATAAAAAAATGTATTTGTAAAAAAAAAGATCTGTCTGAAAAAAAAAATTATTCTTTTTCCCCTTTATATTACTCTCGGGCAATCCCACAGGTACAATATTTTATTTAAAATTATAAAGAGGTTTATAATATGGAAAAATGTCTCTATATATAATGGTGGGACAGAAAAAGAAAATGAGGGTGGACTTTAAAAGTCACATACTAATTTACACTTTCGAGTTTCTGTTCTAAGAAAAGCTCTATCAATGGAATAGTATTGGAATCATTATGCTAACTTTGCCCTCGTATGTTTGAATTTGCATAAGTGGCAGAGTTCTTATCTCAATTTATGCCTAGAATAACAATTCAGAAGTTCTATTGCATTTTATGCATAACATTCAAGTACTCGAAAAGAGAGTTTCTTTTTTTGTACGAAAAGTCATAAACTAACAGTTGCTGTTGTTGTTATTCTTGTTATTAAGGTTAATTGTTATATTTTTTCATAAAATATTTACACTCCTGCAAGTCTTTCTAATTTTTTTTTTTTTTTTATTCCTTATTCGAATTTCAAGTTTATTGGTGCTTTTAAAGTTTTGTGCTTTTAACTTCTGATAATTAGGAAAATTTTTTTTATTTAGAGCTGCTTTACTTGCTGCTTTTCCAGTTTTTACTTATCACTTTTTTAGTAGCAAGCTTTTTTACTTGATGCAAAATTCTTATCAGCATGCTTTTTAGTCACAATTTTTAACTTTAAAATTTTTTTTACTTCCAAGCTTTTTACTTGTAAACTTTCTATTCACAAGATTTTTAACTTGGAAGATTTTTCACTAACAAAATTTTTTACTATCAAGCTTCTTACTTTACAGCTTTTTTATTTACAATGTTGTTTACAATGTTGTTTTCAATGTTATTTACTTGAAAACTTTATTACTTCTTGGCTGTCTACTCGAAAAATTTATAACTTTTAAGTTTTTTTTTACTTCCAGCTTTTTACCTGCAGAATTTTTTACCAACTAGTTTTTTTACTCTCAAGTTCTTTAACTTGCAAATATTTTTATTTTTACTTCCAAGCTTTTTACTTGTAAACATTTTACTCACAAGATTTTAACTTGGAAGCTTTTTTACTTATAAAATTTTTTACCATAAAGCTTTTTACTTGTAAGTTTTATTACTTTCAACCTGAATTTTTTACTTACAATTTTTTTTACTTGCAAGATTTTTAATTTAAAATTTTTTCCTTTTTTTAAAACTTACAAACAAAAAAAAAGTTCCAACAAACTTTTTTAGTTACAAGTTTATTTACTTGCAATAAGCTTTTCACCTGAAAGTTTGCAAATATGCAATCTTGTCAACCTATAATCTTCTCTTTGCTTTCACTCTTTTGCTGTAAAAGTACTTGAAATTTACAACCCTTTATTTACGTAATTTGGGTATTTTACTATTTTTTACTTACAACTTTTTAAACTTATCACTTTTTTAATTACCACCTTTCAAATTTCCACTGTAAAAATTTAGTTTCTCGTAGAATTAAATCGTAGAAAATAAAAAAATATATAATAGAAAAAAATTCTATTATATATTTTTTTATTTTGTTAAAAAAGAATTGAGTGTATATTAAAAAAAATCCTGTTGTTGTTTTTAATTTTACTAAACTGAACCACAACAGGTGGTTCTAATAGTGATGAAAAAAAACTTCTATACAAATAATGTTTTTCAATATAGAGAAGTTTGAAATTAGTTTTTGAAAAACAAATGCCAATGTAAATTTGAATAAAGTGTAAAGCAAATTATTTAGCTTTCAGAAAATCAATAGAAATTAATTACAAATGTTTTGGAAATAAAAGAAATGAATAAATAAATAAAGGAAAAAAACTGTGGTATTTTCCCTTCTTTCGTCAAATTCTCACGGAATGTCGAAATTGTTTTAAATCCCTTTAAAAACCCGATAGCTGATGGAAAATTGAATTTCCTAGTGAAATTGTGAAACCACCTGTTGTTGATTTAGTCGATTTCTGCACTACGTAAATGTCACAAAAACACAGTACAGCTTTAATCCTCTTCTCAAATTTACATGTTACACTTCACTTATTAGCCGAAAATATACAAATGTTTATTTAAAAATACTGCCATTTTTTAGTTCTTTTAACTTTTAGTTTTTAATTCTAATTTTAGTTTTTGTTTTTAATTTTACTCGTAAGTTTTTATTTTTATTATTAGTTTTAGATTTTTTTCTTTCAATTTAACTCTTGGTTCTTAGTTTTAATTTTATTTTTAGTTTCATTAAATTCTAGTTTTTATTTTTAATTACTTAGATTTTTGAAAAATTTTAATAATTCCAAATCTTCTGAAATTAGTTAAATTTGTCAATATATTCAATTAATTATTAGAAATAATGAATTTATAGAAGAATTTTACTTAAAAATAGTAAAAAAAAATTTAATTTGGAAGAAGTTTCAAATGATTGCAGAAATTCAATTATTTTCAAAAATAATAAAACTCTGATCACAAAATTCAATTATGTTCAAAATTGACCAAAAAATCTCGACAAAATCCCAATTATTATCTTTATAAATAAAAAAAATTCTTCTTCATAATTCAATTTTTTTCAAAAACTTTAATAAAATTCTTGTCAAAATTTCAATTATTTTCAAAAATTTTCCTCATTTCAATGATTTTCAATATTTACTATTTTAATAAAATCATCCGAAAGAATTCAATTATAAAAAACAATTTTAATAAAATTGTACGCAAACATTTAATTATTTTCATAAATAATAAAAATTTCACAGGAATTCAATTATTTTTAAATTCGTTATAAATTTTTTCGTAATAATTCCATTATTTTCATAAACTATACAATTTTTTTTTACAGAGATTCAATTATTTTCGTAAATAATAAAATTCTTTTTAAAAATTCAATTATTTTCGTAAATAATAAAAATTCTTTTTAGAAATTTAATTATTTTCATAAATAATAAAACTCTTCGCAAAATTTCAATTATATTCAATTCAATTTTAATCGAATTCCTCAAAAAATGTCATTATTCTTAAAAATTTTATTAAAATTCGTCGAAAGAATTTTATGATTTAAAAATTTATTGATAAAATTCTTTATGAGAATTCAATTTTGAGAAACATTCAATTATTCAATAAATTCCTTTAAAAAAAAAATTCAATTCGTTAAAAAAATTTTTAATAAAATTCTACGCAAACATTTCATTATTTTCATAAATAAAATAAAAATTTCACAGAGGAATTCAATTATTTACAAATTATTTTCATAAATTATTATTCAATTATTTTCAGAAATAATAAAACTCATCGCAGAATTTCAATTATTTTTAATGCAATTTTAATCGAATTCCTTGAAAAATGTAACTATTCCTAAAAATATTATCAAAATTCGTCAAAAGAATTTAATTATTCAAAAATTTGGTAATTAAATTCTCATATAATTCTCTAATAAAAATTGATTTGAAAATGAATTTTAGTTAAAATTTTAGATAATAATTGAATATGAAAATAATTTTGAAGAAGTGACAGTAACAATATTCTTATAACCTAAAATAATTATTTTATCTCTCGAACATCTTTAATTATTATACAAAATGAAGAAATCGATCACTCCGAGTCTTCGACTCGGAGCATTCGATTTCTTCATGTTTTATAAAATTAATTAAATATTATTGAATTATTTAAATTTTATTCAATTATTTTAATACAAAAGTAAATTATTTATTGAATAATTAAATGTTTCTTAAAATTTAATTCTTATAAAGAAATACATTTTTTTAAATAATTGAATTCATGGGAAAAATTTTATTACTTATAAAAATAATTGAATTCTTGCAATGAATTTTTATTACATTTTTTGTAAATAATTGTGTCAAGAATTTTATTATTTATGAAGATAATTGAATTTTTGCAACAAATTTTATCAATTTTTATTTAAATAATTGAAAACCTGTTAAGAATTTTATTATTTATAAAAATAATTGAATTCATGCAATAAATTTTATTACATTTTTTTAAAATTGCAAATTTGAAAATTAAAAAATCTTATATTTTCAAATATAAACATTAATTTTTTAATAATTACAGATTAAAAATTTTTAAAATTCACTTATTAACTACATAATAGACTATTCTTGTTTATTTATTTTCAAAAAATAATAATAACATTTTTCGCAAGAATTAAATTACTTAAAAAAAATTTTTCACGATAAAAATTAATTTATTTTCAAAAAATTTGAATAAAACATTTTTTGGAAGAATTTAATTATTATTATAAACAGTAAAATTCATCGCAGGAATTTAATTATTTTCAAAAAATTTTAATAAAATTCTTGTTAAGAATTAAATTATTTTCAATAATTTTAATAACATACTTTGGAAGAATTCGATTCTTTTTATAAATAATAATATTTTTCGCGAGAATTCAATTTAGTAATTTAAAGTGCATTAATTTTTAAAAATTCAAGACATTGAAAAAGAAAATTTATTAAAAAAGTTGAGAAGCGAACAAAAATTAACTTTAAACTGCGAACAAATTCAAACACAACAATATTAATTTATTTATTCTTTAAAATTGTGTGTGAAATTTAATTTATCATATTTTAGAAAAAATTATAACCAAAAGAAATTTTTTTTACTAGTTTAAAGATTTTTGAAGATAAATATAAGAAAAGTTTGAAGATTTGTCGTTTTAATCATCTTGCAGCACTGATCTTTGAAAAAATTCTTTCGAAAACGAAACAGAAGAATTTTATCAAAAGTATCCGACTTAAGACCCCATTTGACAAAAAAACGATCCTGTACAAGTAGGTAGTAGAGAAAGAAAGGGAGGAAAAAAGAAATGCATCCGTAGTTTAAATAAAGAGATGTTCTCGTGACAAAGCGATTCGCTACCGATGTTTGCGAAATGCATTAGACTCCAAGGATCAGGAGCTTTACCTACCGAGGAATGGGCTAGGGCAAGGGAATCATGGAACAATAAATCGATCTAAGGGACATACTGTTAACTTGCAAATATAAGTAGAAAAGTTACGAGAGTGAGGGAAAAAATAAATAAAAGAAAAATAAGAATGAATTTTTTTATTTTCAGAGAAAACTTGATCGGCTTTACATAAATACTTCTTTAGTCATATCAGATTTTGTAAAAATTGAAAAGAAACCTGGAATTTAAATTTTTTAAAGAGATTTTTTCTTTTAAGTCACATTATTTAAAGTACCAAAGATTTCAAATTTGAAACAATAAACGAAAATAAGTAGTTGGAGAAAAAAAAATCCGCAAACAATTTTCGGCAACCACAATGCAAAAAAAAAAAAATAGAAACAAAAAGGTGGAAAACTAAGAGAGAATGAATGAGGAGTGGAAGAAAAATAGAGGGACAATGATTTAGGGAGAAAAGAGAGAGAAAGCTTCAAGTGGTTCTCATTGTTGAGGTAGGGTAAGGAGGGGGGGGGGGGGTTTGAGAAGTAAAAGAGGTAAACGGAGGTTGGAGGGGGCAGAAAACTGAAAGCGTCGATGCAGCTTAAGGCCTATGTACGTTTCAGAGGCTTAACATGAGATAGGGTGACATGGTGTATGTGGTAGCTCGTAACTCGTCGTTGCTTCCTACAACGACCATCCACCTTCCTCCCAGTCCTTTGTCTATGTCTTACGGCTTACATATAATTCCGTGTTTGCAGAAAGGATTTCGCACGATGCGATGCTACATGCAGATTTTTAATATGTCGTACCTACTAGGCACTACAAGTACCCCAGTTACAATGTATATGTACTTCCACGCGCTCTTTTTTTTTAACCACCCCCTCCCATTACCACTTTGCCAGAGAGAGAGAGAGAGAGAGAGAGAGAGAGAGAGAGATACCCATTTATTCTCACAATAAAAAAAAAGAGAAAAACCTTTGGCCAAAACAACTACGGAAGCTCGGAATAATTAAAAATTGCTCTATTTTAAAATACTGATGAGTCAGTTGTGTTGTGTTGGGGGGGAGGGAGGGAAAAGCGTCGTATGTGGAACACGGGTCAACATGGGGGTTGCATTTACTATTCTCGGTTGAGTGTTGAATCAACTAAATATAGAGAATGGAAGGGAAGAAATAACTTGGCATCGTGGATCCGTTATCGATTCACGTATGGACAAGTATTATGCTAATCGTTTGCTCAAACTAATATTGTGAGGCGGTATTTTCAATTTTTTTTTCCCTTCTCCTTTTGCTTTGTTGTTAGAAAAAAAAACTCTTGCATCGAATTTTTATTAAAATGGGAAAAAAAACAAAAAAGCGAAAATTAGAAACAAAAAGAAAATGAACTAAATAAATCTTCCTTAAGAAAATGAACCCCAGGCAACTGTTTACGTCATTAATATCTGGCCGTCGAGTATAGAGACTCGACGGCCACTGACCTTTTTTCCTAATTGAACGACGCCATTAAACATGCAAGGCGCGAAAGAAAGTTGATGAATTTTTTGGATCTGAGGTGACTAGAGAAGAATATTAGATGCCATATTTATAAATTTGGCTCGGCGGGGCTTACCTTTTCTTGGTTACGAGGAAGCCTTTAACTTTAACACTGATATATTTTCCGCGAGGCTGCACGAATGCAGGAGAGATGGTGGCGGTGGTGGTGGTGTAGTATGAGGTGTTATAAATTATAAGGCATTAAAGGGGAGAGGGGAGGGGACCACAAGCCTTGACTACTACGTTGGATGTGCTCGGCGGATGTGTGTGCAAGGGATGATTATGCCTAATGGTGAGATATTACCCAACCGGTATTACTTGGACACGAGCGAGGTCGTGTTCTAATCTTTCGACAGGGTTTCCTACTTTTCGACCTGTTACGACTAGCCGGAACGAAAAATAAAAAAAAAAAAGAGAGAAAATAAAATTCCACAAGGCTATAATATCAAGTCATGGGATTTTTTTATCCAAAGTATAAACCGCGAACCTTTCTTTTCCATCGTCAAAAACAAGGAACTCTTTGTATTTCCTCTGTTTCCGTCAAATTAGACTCAAATATTTAAAGGGCCATTCATTCACATTTGCCACGTATTCTCAATTTTTTTTCTTTTATTTCCTTTTTTTTGCTTTATTTTTATCTGTAACTTTATGTCTTTATGTTTACACTTTGGATATTTTTTGATCAATTATTAATTAACTATATTTGCCAAATGATTAAAACGACAAATCTTCAAACTTTTCTTATTTTTCTTCAAAATCTTTAAACTAGTCAAACAAATTTCTTCAGATTTTGGTTATAATTTTCGTTGTGATTTTTTCTAAAATATGATAAATGAAATTAAATTTCACAAACAATTTTAAAGAAATAAATTAATATTGTCCTGTTTGAATCTGTTCGCCGTTTGAAGTTAGTTTTTGTTTGCTTCTCAACTTTTTTTAATAAATTTTCTTTTTCAATGTTTTGAATTTGAAAAATTAATGCACTGAAAATTACTAAATTCTTGCAAAGTTTTTATCGAAAAATTTCAAAATAATTCATTTGAAGAATTTTATCAAATTTTTTTTTAAATAATTGAATTCTTTCGAGAAAATTTAATTAAAATTATATTGAAAAGAAAATTGAATTCTCGCCAAAAATATTATTATTTATAAAAAGAATCAAATTCTTCCAAAGAATGTTATTAAAATTATTGAAAATAATTTAATTCTTAACAAGAATTTTATTAAAAAAAT
This sequence comes from Leptopilina heterotoma, assembly GCF_015476425.1. NCBI lineage: Eukaryota > Metazoa > Arthropoda > Insecta > Hymenoptera > Figitidae > Leptopilina > Leptopilina heterotoma. Next base: position 6,944,847 of record NW_025110833.1, read on the forward strand.
TTTGAAATAATTGAATCTTTTGGTGAAATTTGAATAAAATTGTTTTGTAAATAATTGAATTCCTGCGATAAATTTTACTGTTTTAAATAATTGAATTCTTCCAAAGAATATTTTATTAAAAATTTTTGAAAATAACTTAATTCTTATCATTACAATTTTTTTTCAATAATATAATCCTTGCGAAAAATGTTATTATTATTTTTCAAAATAAATAAACAAGAATAGTTAATTATGTAATTAATAAGTGGATTTTAAAAATTTTTAATCTACAATTATTTAAAAATTAATATCTAAAGTTTTTTACCAAAAGAAAATAATGATTTTGTAAACAATATTGTTATTGAGAAATAAAAATTTTGCAATATCCAATTTTTCCAAATTATTATTTCTCAATAACAATATTGTTTACAAAATCAATTTTTTTCTTTTGGTAAAAAACTTTAGATATTCCCGTTTCTTAATAGTTTTGTAGAAAATTCTCAATATTCATAAGGAAATAATTTGCGTCAATTCTATTTCATAATTTCAATTGTTTTAATAAAATTCAAAGTTTTTTTTAAAAATAAATAAAAAAAAATGTTTATAAATTATATTTGTCAATTAGAAAATTTATTTGAAAATTAAACTAAAATTTTTTGAATTTTTAGAAATAATAAAGAAAAAATTATTTATTGGAAAAAATTTTCTGTAAAATTTATTGTTAAATTCTTTCGGCTAATTTTAATAACAATTTTCAGAATAATTACATTTTTTCGATAAATTTGATTAAATTGAATTAAAAATAATTGAAATTCTGCGATGAGTTTTATTATTTATGAAAATAATTGAATTCCTGAAAAGAATTTTATTATTTATGGAAATAATTGAATTTCTGTAAAAAAATCTATAGTTTATGAAAATAATGGAATTATTACGAAGAAATTTATAACAAATTTCTAATTAATTGAATTCTTTGTAAATAATTGAATTTCTGTGATATTTTTATTATTTGTGAAAATAATTGTTAAAAATTTGATTAAACTTTATTTAAATAATTGAATTTTGGACAAGAATTTAATTATTTATAATAGAATTTAAATCTTGAGGAGAATTTTTTTTACTTTTTAAACATAATTGAATTTCTAAGAAAAATTTTATTACTTTTGAAAATAATTGAATTTCTCCAATAATTCGTAATTTTTCACCAAAATTCAATTTTTTTAGTGTTTTTAACTAAAATTCTTCTTTAAATACACTCTGCGATGAGTTTTATTATTTATGAAAATAATTGAATTCCTAAAAATAATTTTATTCTTTACGAAAATAATTGAATTACGAAGAAATTTATAACAAATATGTAATTAATTGAATTTTTTATAAATAATTAAATTCCTGTTATATTTTAATTATTTATGTAAATAATTGCCAAGAATTTGATTGAAATTTATTGAAATATTTAGTAATTTTGGACAAAAATTTAATTATTTAAAATAAAATTGAAATTTTGAAGATAATTTTTTTTACTTTTTGAACATAATTGAATTCCTAAGAAGAATTTTATTACTTTTGAAAATAATTTAATTCCTAAAAATAATTTTATTATTTACGAAAATAATTGAATCTCTGTAAAAAAAATTGTATATTTTATGAAAATAATGAAATTATTACGAAAAAAATGTATAACAAATTTCTAAATAATTTTATCAATAAATTTTTAAATCATAAAATTCTTTCGATGAATTTTAATAAAATTTTTAAGAATAATTACATTTTTCAAGGAATTTAATTAAAATTGTATTAAAAATAATTGAAATTCTGCGATGAGTTTTATTATTTCTGAAAATAATTGAATAATAATTTATGAAAATAATTTGTAAATAATTTAATTTCTGTGAAATTTTTATTCTTTATGAAAATAATGAAATGTTTGCGTAGAATTTTATTAAAATTTTTTTTAACTAATTGAATTCTTTTTTTTTTTTTTTTTTTTATATAATTGAATTCTTTCGAGAAAATTTAATTAAAATAGTATTGAAAATAATATTGAATTCTCGCATAAAATATTATTATTTATAAAATGAATCGAATTCTTCCAAAGAATGTTATTAAAATTATTGAAAATAATTTAATTCTTAACAAGAATTTTATTAAAATTTTTTGAAAATAATTGAATTCCTGCGATGAATTTTACTGTTTATAATAATAATTAAATTCTTCAAAAAATGTTTTATTCAAATTTTTTGAAAATAAATTAATTTTTATCGTGAAAAATTTTTTTAAGTAATTTAATTCTTGCGAAAAATGTTATTATTATTTTTGAAAATAAATAAACAAAAATAGTCAATTATGTAGTTAATAACTGAATTTTAAAAATTTTTAATCTAAAATTAATCAAAAAATTAATGTTTATATTTAAAAATAAAAATTTTTTTAATTTGCAAAATAATAAATTTTTAAAATCATAAAATTTTCCCCCCCAAACAAAATGCGCAATAAATCAAGTATAAAGTAAGGTAAAGAAAAGCTAAAAGGAGGGAAAAAAAGAAGAATTACCATGGATTTACAATTCGAAAACCGGGCAATTTTCTATGATTAATTGTCCCGGAGTCATTTTCAAGGATTCGTTTTCATGTCGGCACGTGAGATATATAGTTGATATAATAGTTAAAGTATGATTTTCAAATCGAGAACGAGATAATGAAGACGGTAGATTTTCTCTGTCTGGCTTCAAAAGAGCTGGAAATCCGGATTGAGATTGAGAATTGGAATAAACCTCCCTCGTTAACTCTCTCTCTCTCTCTCCTCGGTGTCGGCAATCTAGCCGACTTTCAATGGGATTCCATCCTTTATCTATGCAAACGAGTCGACACGAATCATATATACATATCGTTATATGTATATAAGGACAGTGTAAACGAAACATCGAGACTTACATTTCGTGTCTGTTGATCATATTTCAAATCATATGTGTAGGCCTATTTGAATTTTTATCCTCAACAAATGCCTTTTCCAAAACAAAAAAAAATGACTTTAAAAAAGACAAAAATGACTCGAGGAAAGACGATAGGAAAAATGGCTTAGACGAAAGAAAAAATTATTTAAAAAAAGAGAAAATGACTTAAATATGAGAAAATGACTCAAAAAAAGAGGAAATGAGTGAAAAAAAAGAAATGACTTGAAGAATAATGAAAGAATGACTTGGAAGAAGACAAAAGAAAGAATGGAGGATTTAAAGCAGAATTTTTTTTTCGCGAGAATATAATGTTCGTTTCTTACTAATCGAAAAGAAACACGGCGTTGCATATAAATAAGAATTTATAGACGATGAAAAATGCGGACACGATGAAGGGGGGAAAAAAAAGAGGTGAACGACTGGTGAGACGGAAGTGGGAGACGTGGGTGGGGAGAGGGAGAAAAGTTTGAGTCACGCGGATGTTACGTTCCTTCTGGACCAACCTCCTCCTATACTTTCTTCATTTTTCTTCGTTCTTTTTATTTTACTTTTTCTTCTCTCAATTTCTCAACTTTTTTCTTCCTTTTTTTTCTTCTTTTACTATTTTCTTCCTTTACTTTTTCCTTCTTTTTTCCTTCTTTTTCCTTTTTTTTCCTTTTTTTTCCTTTTTTTACTCCCTTATTTTTTCCTTCTCCTATTTTTCTCTTCCTCTAGTTTTTTCTCCTTTACTTTTTTCCTTTCTTTTTTTTTCTTCTTTTTTCTTCTTTTAGTTTATTCCTATTTTTGCATTTTTCTTCATTTTCACTTTCCTTATTTCCCTCTTCTTATTATTTTATTATTTTTTATTATTTTCTTCTTATTATTCTGTTTTTTCTCTGATTTTTTTTTCTCTTTTCTTTCTCTATTGCTACATATTTTTTATTTTTTCTTTTTATCTTTTTTTCTTTTTATCTTCTTTGTCTTTCTTCTTTGTTTTTCTTCTTCGTTTATTTCTTTCTTTTTTCTCCCCATTTTTTTTTCTATTATTATTATTACAATTTTTTTTCACTTCTTCTATTTTTTTCCCCACTTGTCTTCCACTTTTTCCTCACTTATTTCATACTTATAGCACTGTTTCTATCGCGTAACGTATATAAGGGACGTGAATTTACGGGAAGAGTAAAAGTTTCGTGCGAAAAGCGAAAACTCTTGCTAATGGCTGTTTTTCTTGGCTGGAATACTTTAAAAAGGCGAAATAAAAATGAAAAAGTTCCACCCCTCTTCCATTTCTCGGAGGCGCTCAACCCTTACCTTGCCACCTCTCTCTCTCTCTTTCTCTCTCATTTTCTCTCCCTCATTCCCTTCTTCTCACTCACCTAAGAAATCACCGAGAATCCAACGTTCCACCCTCAACGACTCTAACGCTAGAAAGATACAAAAAAAAGGGAGAAGGAATTTGCAGTTATTAAGCAACGATGCCCTTTCCCATTCTCATCTCATGATATAACTTGAAGACTTCTTTAGAAAATTGGACTTCTTAAACTCATTAAAAATGCGTTTTTAATATTCATCTCTTAATGTTTTCGTTCGAGAAAATTAATTATGTTTGATAAAAATTATATTTTTATAAATTTAGAATTTAAATAAAAATACTTTTTTTTAAAAAGCAAAAATATAAATTTTAAACAAAAATAACAAACTCCCTTCTGAACAGAAGAATAACAAGTTTAGTTAAATACGTTAGTAAAATACTTTTAAGCAAAACGTAAAAAGACGTTAAAATGTTAAATTAACAAATTTTCGAAAAGATTTTTTCAACTGCTAATGTTTTTAATTAAAAAGTGTTTTTCTTTTTAATATCCAAAACAATTTCTTCTCTGATCTAAATAGTATATATATAAAAGGAAAATAACTACACATTATATCAAGTAATAAACTCGGATTATACAACGATTATGAAAGACATTTCCATACCTTATAATAACCTTTACACTATAAAATGTGGCGATTTTTTTTTTTATAAACATGAAATATATTTACTGGCTTATGAAGGTTGTTATTAAACCGAAGCAATTTTCTACATAATCGAAGCGTATCCGGCGTTTATTATTACATATCTTAATCACGCGCTCATGATAATTTTCCTTCTATTAAAAGTGTCAAATAAAACTTTTTTTACATCAGAGATCAAAACATAATTTAAGTTATATACCGAAGCGGATTTAATCAGTCGTTTATTTTTTATACATTCTCGTTAGATTTCCTTTATAGTGTACCGTGCAAGAAAAGAAAACGGACAAATTTTATAGCCTTAGATTAAAAAAAAATTTTTCTACTAATCAAAATTAGTGGAAAATTTTTTTGAAATAGAAAAAGTTTTCTCTTTTTTTTTGACGAAGAAATTGAAAAATTTCTACTTTTTCTCGAAAAATAAAAAATTTCGATTTTTAATTTGATAAATGAGAAATTTAAAGAAAGGGAAGGGGAAAAAAGGAGAGAGAGAGAGAGAAAGTTGTGAAATATATTATTCAATTTGATATAATTTAATGAAAGTTTGATTGCATAAAAGATTTTGCTTTTGTTGAGAATATAATGGGGATGTCATTTACAACCAATGCAATGGTCTGACTCGAACTGTCCGTTCCTACTGCGCGACGCGAATAGCCCCTCTGATTACGAGATTGTGAAGCGAATCAACATAATTGGGGAAAGAAAACTTAATACACCACTAAAACAGCGGAAAATTATTTTTATAAAATCAACTTTTCGTTTTAACACTGAATCAGTTTTTAGTTTTTAGTTTTTACTTTTGCCTATGACAGATTTTCTATACATAATGCTGGAAACTAAAAATTAATGAACTTAATAACTAATTCTACACTATTAATCAAAATTACCTGAAACTTCAGTCTTGTCTGACTAAAATAATTCTTTACTACTTTTTTATGGAAAGTACAAGAATATAAAGTCTCAGGTCATTTCAAAGTTTGTCTGACCAAAGCCGACTTGTACTACTGAAAAATTAACTTTTTAAGAATTTCAACTATTTTCGATAGCAAATAATTCTTTTTTTCACTGATTTTAAAAGTACAATAAATCAGTGCTGCCAAAGGATTAAAATGAAAAATCTTCAAAATTTTCTTATTTATTTTTAAAAATCTGTAAACTAATCAAAAAAAATTTCTTCAGATTTTATTTATAATTTTTTCTAAAATATGATAAATAAAATAAAAATTAATTAAATAATTAATTATTAATTAATTCTTATCATTAAAAATTTTTTTTAATAATTTAATTCTTGTGAAAAACGTTATTATTATTTTTGAAAATAAATAAACAAGAATAGTTCATTATAAAGTTAATAAGTGAATTTTTTAAATTTTTAATCTGGAATTCTTCAATAATTAATGATTATATTTGAAAATATATATATAAAATTTTTAATTTGCAAAATAATAAATGGAACAGTAACATGGTTCATTTAATCATGTTTCGTCTGACTATAAAATGAGTTTACTACTGAAAAATAAATCGACAAATTTTTATTAAAATATTAATCGTAAGAATTTCAACTATTTTCCATAAATAATCATTTTTTCTGCTGATTTTAAAAGTATATTAAATTCAATCAATTTGGTCTGACTATAGACAACGTTTTACTACTTAAAAAATTGTGAAATTTTCAAAACTAGTTTTGATGGAAAATTTCTAAACATTGACTTAAGAATTTCAATAAGTTCAATCATTTTTCTCAAATTATTAATTATTTTATTGATTCTAAATTATAATTCATCAATTTTTTAAATAGTTTGGGACTATGACTGTAACTGTAATTACTACTAAAATTTATTATAGAACTTTAAAAAGCAAGAAAAAAAACTGTAATTTTATTTACTTATTATTAAAACCAGGTTTTTCGAGTGATAAATAAAAAAATATTTGTTAAATACCAAGATAAGAAAAAGTTTCGTCTGACTAAAACTGACTTCTACTACTTTCGTGGAATAAAAAAGGATTTTTACTATTTCGTCAGATTAAAACTATAATTCTTTCTACTGAATTGAAAATTAATATTTAGTTTAAAGAAACTTTAAGATGGTCGAAACGAAATTTTTTTTTTGTTATTACTAAAGCCAGAGATGACAAATTTTCCAGAAAAAATTCAACGCACAAAGTAGTTCGTCTAACTAAAATTGTGTTTCACTACTGATACTTAACTGAACTGAACTCTTTGGTTGACTAAAGTATTGTTACACTACTGAATTAAATTTTAGGAAAAGTTGGAAAAATGTAAAAAAAAAAAATTTTTTCTTACAACTCAAACTAAAGTATCTAATTTTTAAGCAAAGAAATAAAAAAAAACTTATTTTAAAAATAAAATATTTTGTCTGACTGAAACTGTTTTTTCCACTAAATCGGAATAAAAAATATTTTTAACTATTTGAATTGACTAAAATTACATTTTACTACAAAAAATTTTGATGACTGACAATACAAAAGTTTTAAATGTCTGAAAAAAATTCCGTCTGACTAAAAATGTCTTTTACTACTGCCACTATAAAAAATTAAAAGATTTTACTGATTTCGTGTGAAAAAAAATATTTTTTCTACTAATTTCGAGATTACAACATAAAATTAAAATAAAACAAATATAAAATAAAATAAAAATACTACTTATTTTTTTTAAATTAGTAAAAATTAATACGAATTTAAATGCAGTCGTCGATTTTCCACTAATTTAATATTTAGCGCAAAACTTTACGAATTTTATAACTTTTTATGTCTGACTATAACAGACTTCTACTACTTAATTCTACGAATACCTGTAAATAAATGAATGATGAAATTTTACTACTAATTTTAACATTACAATTCAGTTTTTATTGATAAAAATAAAAAAAAATTAATTTAAAAATAATAAAATATTTTATATTCATTTATTTATATATATTTATAAATTCAAATAATAATAAAATAATAATAAAAAAAATTAATTTTCCCCTTTAGTGTAAAATCAAAGGTAGACAAATTTTTTCCAAGTATATTTATAGAACACAAACGCTTTTCCCTCGTGGGTATAGAAAGAAAAAGTTTCCTTTTTGATTAGGACAAATAGTGAAACAATTTCCTATGATAGAGGAGGTCTCAACTTCAGGTTACTTGACGTAGGGCGCGCTTTAAGCAATAACGAAGAATATAGTGGTGTATATTTAGTTATAGAATTCGATATGAGGGTTGAGCGGGGCATCAGCGCGAAAAAGAGAGATCGAATAGGTCATTAATCAAACCACACCCTCGCGCGAAAAGCCCCACCATGTAACGGGTGATTCGCTTAAAACTGGACTTGAGATTCTCAATATGTACTCAGAATTGATGAAAGAATTTCATTTTTTACAATCGCGGGTAAAAAATTTTTTTTTTTTTTTTTCTAAATTTTTTTCCCCTGACTTCCCTTACCTGTGGGCAACCCTGTTTTTTCCGAGTATATTATTTTTAAAAATTTTAAACAAAATACAAAAAAATTTCGTCAATATAATTAAAGCAATTTATGTTTCTCAAATATTGAACGCTCAAATGAACGAAATATTTTTTAATTCAAAATATTTTCATAAATTACTAATTACTAATTACTAATTACTAATTACTAATTACTAAAATTAGAAACTTAAATATAACATTTAGAAACTTTGCAATTAATATTTTTTTATAGTGACGCAAAAGTATTGCAATAAAAATTTTAAATTGAAGAAGTAAGAAAGAAATTTCGTTCATTTGAACGTTCAGAATTTTAGGATTTGAGCAATTTCCCCAAATCGAAGAATGTTGACTTCCTAAAGTTTGAAAAAATGATTAATCTCGGAATTCGCAACTCGTCCAAGTTTTGTCTTGACTGTACTTCCTATTCGCGCACGTGAATATATTAGGGTGGTTTGGTTCCCCTTTGAAATTCAAACATATAGAAGAGAGAGAGAGAGAGAACACGTGAAACACACACACACAGAGAGAAATTAACGATATTACTCGTAACGTGTAGGTATATGGGAATAATATTCGAGTGTGTGAGTGTGTGTTTGTGGCAGGAAGGACAGAGACATAAATGTGTAGGGAGCGATGGGGTTGGGCCAGAAGAGGACAAGAGGGGGATGGGACATAGGGACATGGTTGGAGTGGGAGTAGATGAAATATTATAATACGTCACTTGGCAACTGCGGAGCAACATCGAGCGGCGAATATCTACCGAATTTCAAACCCACTAATTCAAGAGCACTCTCAACCCCGCTTTGGCACCAAAATCATACCACAATATTTCCCAACGATCTCTTCTACGTGACTTGACGACTTTATTATTATTGTCTTTATAGAAATTCTTTATCTCTTCCTCCATTTTTTTCTTACCTCAAAAATGAGATTCAAAACCTTTTCTTGAAGCAACATCGCAAAAACGCCCCCCTCCCCCTTTTTTTTTGTTTCTTGAATAAGAAAATAATTGTTGGTCAAAATATTTGAATTTCGGTACAAAATTGATAAACATTCATTTTTGAATAATTTCAGATTAAAAAATTAAAAAATTCACTTGTTAACTACATAATTATTCTTGTTTATTTATTTTCAAAGATAATAATATTTTTTGCAAGAATTAAATTATTTAAAAAACTTTTAATAATAAGAATTAAGTTATTTTCAAAAATTTTTAATAAAACATTCTTTGGAAGAATTCAATGATTTAAAACAGTAAAATTTATCGCAGGAATTCAATTATTTTCAAAACAATTTTAATCAAATTTCACGAAAACATTCAATTATTTAAAAAAAATTTTAATGAAACACTTGTTAAGGGCATTTGAAACATGATGACGTCACAGCTATTTAGAACACATGCTTTGCACAACCTGTGACGTCATAAAGGTTTAAATGCCCTTAAGAATTAAATTATTTTCAATAATTTTAATAACATTCTTTGGAAGAATTCGATTCGATTTTATAAATAATAATATTTTTTGCGAGAATTCAATTTTCTTTTCAATACAATTTTAATTAAATTTTCTCAAAAAAAAATTCAATAATTATTTAGGGAAAAGTCAGGAATTTTATTAATTATTAAAAACAACAGATTTATATAGAGGAATTTGGAAAATTGAATTTGAAAGAATTTATAAATTATTGGAGAAATTCAATTATTTTCAAAACTAATACAATTCTTATCACAAAATTCAATTATATTAATTATTTTCATAAATAATAAAATTCATCGCAGAATTTCAATTTTTTTCTCAATTTTAATACAATTTTAATCAAATTCCTTGAAAAATGGAATTTTAATAAAATTTCTTCGAAAGAATTCAATTATTTAAAAATTTGTTAATAAAATTCTTTAGAAGAATTAAATTTTAAGAAACATTCAATCATTCAATAATTAATTTACATTTGTATTTAAAAAACACTGTTAACTAAAAAGGATCAAATTGCAACGAATTGATATCAAAAAGTGGATCAAATCAAAATTTGTTCTTAATTTTGGATCATTTTGATCAAATTGGAAATCATTTTGACATTTTTAGGAAAACAGTGAATTGAATTCTCGTAGAATTTTCTAATAAAAATTAATTTGGAAATGAATTTTTGTTTGAAATTTAAATGATAATAGAATATGAAAATAATTTTGAAGAAGTTACAGTAACAATATTCTTATAATATAAAAATTATAAAATAATGATTTTAACACTCGATCCACTTTAATTATTATAAAACATGAAAATATCGATTGCTTCGAGTTGAAGACTCGGAGTGATCGATATTTACATGTTTTATAACAATATTTTTAAAGTTGTTTAATTACAAAAAGTTTTCAAATTTAAAAATTTTGCAATCTTAATTTCTATGGAAAAATAATAATTATTAAATATTAAAAATATTTAAAAAAGAAATTATTGTTTTCGAATAATTTTACAAATTAAAGATATTCGTAAATAAATTTAACAGAAAATTTTTTTCTTTATATTCTAAAAATTCAAAAATTTTCAGTTTTTATTTTCAAATATATTTTCTAATTGACAAATATAATTTATAAACATTTTTTTTCTTTATTTTTAAAAACTTTGAATTTTATTAAAAGAATTGAAATTATGAAATAGAATTGACGCAAATTATTTCCTTATGAAAATTGAGAATTTTCTACAAAAATATTTGTAGAGTAAATATAAATAATATAATAAATATAAATGAGAATATCTACAGCTTTTTACCAAAAGGAGAAAATGAGTTTGTAAACAATATTGTTAATGAATGAGAAATAAAAATTTCGAAAAATGGGTATTGGAAATTAAAAATTTTTATATTTTTAAATATAAACATTAATTTTTTAATTTTATTTTAGAATAAAAATTATAAAAATTCACTTATTAACTACATAATTAACTATTCTTGCTTATTTATTTACAAAAGTAATAATAAAATTTTTTGCAAGAATTAAATTATTAAAAAAAATTTCTAATGATAAGAATTAAGTTATTGTCAAAAATTTTTAATAAAAGATTCTTTGGAAGAATTCAATTATTTAAAACAGTAAAATTCGTCGCAGGAATTCAATTATTTTCAAAACAATTTTAATCAAATTTCACGAAAAGATTCAATTATTTAAAAAAAAATTTAATAAAATTCTTGTTAAAAGAAAAATTATTTTCAATAATTTTAATAACATTCTTTAGAAGAATTCGATTCGATTTTATAAATAATAATATTTTTTGCGAGAATTCAATATTATTTTCAATAAAATTTTAATTAAATTTTCTCGAAAGAATTCAAATTATTTAAAAAAAAAAATTTGATAAAATTCTTCAAATGAATTATTTTAAAATTTTTCGATAAAAATTTTGCAAGAATTTAGTAATTTTGAGTGCATTAATTTTTAAAATTCAAAGCATTGAAAAAGAAAATTTATTAAAAAAGTTGAGAAGCAAACGAAAACTAACTTCTGCGAACAGATTCAAACACAGCAATATTAATTTATTTATTCTTTAAAATTGTGTGTGAAATTTAATTTCATTTATCATATTTTAGAAAAAATTATAACCAAAATCTGAAGAAATTTTTTTGACTAGTTTAAAGATTTTTAAAAATAAATAAGAAAATTTTGAAGATTTGTCGTTTTAATCATCTACCAGCAATAAAGTTAGGCAAATAATTTTTTTTTCTTTTTTTTACCTAAATTATATGTTTCTCCATCCAAATGGAATTAATTTCGAAAATGCTTATTATTAAATCACCCAAATATCAGACACTACTCGTGATTAGTATAAGATATTAATTAACGTACTTGTAGAAAATTAATTTCCTAATCAGAATTGTATAGCAGATGAAACACTCGAGGGTTATATTAATTAATAATGTCTATTTTACCTCTCCAATCAAATTTGCTTTAATGAACATTTATTTATTTATTTATTAAATTTGCTTTCATTTTGAAAATAAATTTCCAAATTTCTATTTCACTCCATTCAATTCAAATTACATGAAATTATATAAAATTTATTAATTACGATTTAATTATAATTTATTAACAAAATTTTCGACCAATGAATATTTTTGAACTCTAAAAATCTTGAAAACTTGAAATTAAAATTAAACATCGAGACTAAAAAATTCACGGGGTTAAAGTAAAGAAAATTTTTATGTAAAAAAAATTCATAAATAATTCATGAGCTCGTTATTTTTTATTATTGTTCAAAAAAAAAAACTCATGGCAGGAAATGAATTCAAATTTAGGTACATGAAAATAAATAAAATTCTTTTATTTAAAAATATTCTTTATAAATTTTCCTCAAAGTTTATAAAATATAAATAGGTAATAAATATTTATTTACTTTATTTATTTACTTCTATTTTATCGAACGAACACTGTTTTAAAAAAATTCGACCACTTTCAGAAAGAATAAAGAAAGTTAAAAATGAAATAATTCATTAAAATTTAAAAAGTTTTATTCAATTTAAAACAAATTGTTTCAATTATTTTCTTATTTTTATTTTTATAGTGAGAGCATTAATTAGATCTTAAAGTCCAAGGGACAAAGCTTAATATTGATTAGGGTTCGAATCCTGATTCCTGGTCGATACAATTATTTTTATATTTTTTATAAATGCATTAAATATATATATATTGATTAATAATCAACAAAATAATGAAAAATAATAATAGTAGAGAATAATCAAAAATAGTAATTACAAAAATAATAAAAAAATAAATAAAAATAAACTATTTTGAACACATATATGTAGTGTGCAGAAAGGACACACACTGAGGTTTTTTGTAACCGTGGTCAATATTGGAGGAACAGACGGATTTATTTCCCGTCGAAAATAGCATATCACGATTGCGCGTTTCGAATTGCCCACTTTCAAGCTGTGACGTTCTCTTTTGTTTCCCATGTGGAGATACGATTTTAAAGCTTTACACGGACGACCGCGAGTCGTCGTTGACGTCAGTGACGGCGTTGGCACCGCATTGTTTTAAAATCGTGAGGGTTCGCACCCCTTCGTTTGTTACCATATAGTATATATACACAATACAACAGGGACAAGTCTCACAGCAAAAAAAAAGGGTTGCTTTTCCCGAACGCGCATCCCAATCGACTTCATTTTCATACTCGCATTTCACGGATTCACTCTCATCATTCAAATTCAAAAAAAGAAACATTTCTTTCTATTTTTCTATACTATTACTATTCTATACTCTATTTTTTAATTTCTATTTTCAAATCATTGCTTTAGAAAGGATAATATTTTTTTATTTTTTTCTTTTTATTCAATAACTTTTAAGAATACTATTGTAAAACACGAAGATACCGAGCACTCCGAGTCTTCGACTCTGAGTTTAATTAATTTAAATTAATTATTTAATTAATTAATTTTAATAGATAAATTTTAATTATAAAATCAATAATTGATTAATAAAACTCATGTTTTATAATAATTAAACATGACCGAGTAATAAAATCATTAATTTATATTGTAACTTCTTCTGTAACTTCTTCAAAATTATATTCATCAATTCAATTCAATTATTATTTTTTAGAATTTTTAACTAAAATTTTTCTTTAAATCAATTATCTATATTAATAATAAATTAAAAATATAATTCTTGGAAAGAATTTTATTAAAAATCTCGAAAATAATTGAATTCTTTTGAAGAATTTATTTCAATTTTCTTGAAAATAATGGATTTTTTATTAATAATTTTTACTGGAAATTTTGAAAGTAATTGAATTTTATGAAGATTTTCTTTTAAGTTTTTTAAATAATCGCGTTTGTTATTAATTGTATTTAATAATTTTTCTATAAAATTATATTAAAATTATTCAATAGAAAATTGAATTGAATAATTGAATTCTTGACAAGAATTTGACGACATTTATAAAAATAATTGAATTGTTTCGAAAAAATTTTTTTTCAGAATTGTTGAAAATAATTTAATTCAAAAGAAGAATTTTATCTGAATTTTTAAAAATAATATAATTTTTTAAAGTAACTTCATCAAAATTATTTTCATCATTTTAATTCAATTATTTATTTTTTTTCATATATTTAAAGTCGCTATAGAACAGCCAGAGTCAATTTTTAACAAAATTCTTCTTAAAATAAATGATTTTTATAGTTTTTAATAATTTTTAAAAAAATTTTATTAAACTTTTTCAAAAAAAAAAATTGATTCTGCAGAATTATTAGTTAAAAGTATGAAAATTTCAGATTTTCAAAGATTTTAATTTGAAACCTTTTCAAAATTCAATTATTTCTAAAATTTTATTTATTTATATATTTATTTTACAATCAATTAAATACAAAAATTTATAAATTTATTGAATAATTGAATGTTTCTCAAAATTGAATTCTCATAAAGAATTTTATCAATAAATTTGTAAATTGTTAAATTCTTTCGGCGAATTTTAATAACAATTTTCAGAATAATTACATTTTTCGAGGAATTCGATTGAAATTGAATTAAAAATAATTGAAATTCTGCGATGAGTTTTATTATTTATAAAAATAATTGAATTCCTGAAAAGAATTTTATTATTTATGAAAATAATTGAATTTCTGTAAAAAAATTCTATAGTTTATGAAAATAATGGAATTATTACGATGAAATTTATAACAAATTTCTAATTAATTGAATTCTTTGTAAATAATTGAATTCCTGTGATATTTTTATTATTTATGAAAATAATTGCCAAGAACTTGATTAAACTTTATTTAAATAATTGAATTTTGGACAAGAATTTAATTATTTATAATAGAATTTAAATCTTGAGGAGAATTTTTTTTACTTTTTAAACATAATTGAATTACGAAGAAATTTATAACAAATATGTAATTAGGTAATTAAATTCTTTATAAATAATTGAATTCCTGTTATATTTTTATTATTTATGTAAATAATTGCCAGGAATTTGATTGAAATTTATTGAAATATTTAGTAATTTTGGACAAGAATTTAATTATTTAAAATAGAATTGAAAAATTTGAAGATAATTTTTTTTACTTTATGAACATAATTGAATTCCTAAGAAGAATTTTATTACTTTTGAAAATAATTGAATTCCTAAAAATAATTTTATTATTTACGAAAATAATTGAATCTCTGTAAAAAAATTTGTATATTTTATGAAAATAATGGAATTATTACGAAAAAATTTATAACAAAATTGTACAAATAATTTTATCCATAAATTTTTAAATCATAAAATTCTTTCGACGAATTTTAATAAAATTTTTAAGAATAATTACATTTTATCGCGAAATTCGATTGAAATTGAATTAAAAATAATTGAAATTCTGCGATGAGTTTTATTATTTATGTAAATAATTGTATTTCTAGAAAGAATTTTATTATTACAGAAAAATAATTGAATTCTTTGTAAATAATTGAATTCCTCTGATATTTTTATTATTAATGAAAATTATTAAAATGTTTTCTTAGATTTTATCAAAATTTGTTTTAAACAATTGAATTCGTTTGGAAAATTTTATTCAAATAGTATAGAATTGAATTGAGGGAAATTTTTGAAAATAATTGAAATTTTGCCAAGAAATTTAATAAATTTTTTTGAAAGTAATAGAAATTTGGATAAAAATTTTATTATTTATAAAGATAATTGAAATTTTGCTGAGAAATTTATGAAATTTTTTGAAAATAATTGAATTTCGGATAAGAATTTTATTATTTATAAAGATAATTGAAATTTTGACGAGAATTTTTTTAAAGTTTTGAACACAATTGAATTCTTGCATAATTAGAAATTATTGTCAGAAATATAAAAAATTGAAGGTTTCGTGATAATTTCATAGTTTATATGAGACAAACAAAAAAAAACACAAAAATTGCGAATTTTCTTATGAATTCCAAAAATTTAATTTTTTCTCGTACTTTTAATAAAAATCCCTGACTTTTCCCTGAATTCCCTGACCTGTGGTATAACCCTGTGTATTAAATCTCTTGTCAATTGAATTCACTGCACAAAGCACATAAATAATTGATTTTGTTCGAGAAAAATTTTTTTTTTTTTTCAATTTTTGTTGATTTTTTTTCGAGAATTTTGAGAGCGAATTGCTTAAATTGAAACATTTTGTTCATATATAAAAACAATACCAGTCGGCACAGGGGTAAAACGATAATCGCGACTCACACTGGGAACTTGTCCTCTTGTATAAGAAACAAACTCCTATTTCGAAAGTCATTGTCTTAACTACAGTTTCGCAGTGTATCCAATTAAATTAAAATACGTATAGTCATTATACGAATATAGATGAATAAATAAGTGTAAATAATAATAATAATAATAATAATAATAATAATAATAATAATAATAATAATAATAATAATAATAATAACAACTTAATGTTTGCATTTTGTTACAAAACAATTACTAATTATTTTTTATACATTTTGATAATAAAAAGACGTTTTAAACAAAAAGCAAACATATCTCTTTTATTTTATATTTTTTCCTTTTTCTATTAATTTAAAATTTAATAAATTAAAAACTCAGAGCATTTAAATACTTAAAATAACTAATAAAACTTTTGTTTTTATTGTTTCAGGTGAGTGTTCAAAAGTCAATACTTTCTTGCTAAACTATAAGAAATCGAGAAGTTGTAAGTAAGATTTTTCTATTCGACAATACAGATTCCAATATATCAGCTTTTAATTTCAATCTTAAATATTTTAATATTTTGATTAATATTATTAATCAAAACGTTTTTTGTCTCAATTTGATATCCTCAGAAAAACTATGGAACTATATACTTGAAATAATATTTCTTTTGCGACTATTTCTTAACAGTTGCGTTTACAATTACCCCAAATGATTCTTAGCCTATTTGTCTCAGAGCCTATACTGATTTATTCATTTAAGTTTGTTTTAAATAAAAATTCCATTTGTTCCGAATAAAATATTTATTCGTACTAAATTGAAAATTTATTTGCAACATATAAAAAGTTTAGTAGGCTCTCCAAGTTGAAATACATCTTTTGTTTTTGGGTGTATGCTATATACAAATAGAATATGCATATAGATATATAGACAACATTGAAGGAGGGTCGTTTATACGATGCAACGTTTCTGGGTATCGCTCGAGGGGGGGGGGTGCGAGTGGGTTGGAAAACGCAGGGGAGTTTCGGGGGTTGAAAGGAGCAGGAGGATGAAGGGAATAGGAGGAGGATATGGGATGAGAGAACGGGGGAAGTTGGTACCGAACACTGCTCACTAGCTCACATACTATTGTGTATACTATTGTTCTGGTTGGCTAATATCCAAGATGGCCGCCTAGTTATACCCGCACTCTGCGAAAATGTATACACTATATATGTATACGAGACGATGTGCGCGCCTGCCTGTGTATATAAGGTCTTTGGTACTTGTATAGACTCGCGTATTTGTGCACAAGCAATTCAGTGTACTGCCACAAGTACTGCACGAGGCAATGCATATACATGTGAGATAATAGCCATTGGCGGAGGACTTTGTCTTCTCTTCATAAGTGGGGAAGGGGGAAGGGGATTATATCGATCGAAACATAAACCCTTTTCTAAAGAAATTTCCAACCCTTCCAAGGAGAGCATAAAATCGTTTTTTAATACTCACCTGTAGAATTCTCTTTCTCTTTCTCTCGATCGCCGTTCATTTCTCCTACTGACATCGAGCTTTTATTTTTGTGCAGAATCTGGAAAATAGAAGTCAAATTTTAGTATTAATTCTCTTGTATTTATATATGCATTTAATTTATTTTTTACTTATTTTTATATTAACAGAAGAATTTAATTTTTTTACATAAAAGTTTCCCCACTCTCTAAATCTGAATTAGTAGAAACTAGAAAGTTACTAATGAAATGACGAAAAGTCTTCCACCAAATGATTTAGTAATAATTTTACTAATAAATAGTGAAATTTTACTAATTAGTAGAATTCTACTAACAATTAGTAGAACTTTTTTATTAATAGTCGATAAAACAGTTTCACTAATTCATTTAGTAAAAAAGTGACTTTCAATTAGTGGAATTCTACTAAAACATTAGTAAAATATTACTAAAAATTAATGATCCTAAAGTTTTCAACATTCAAATGAACGAAATTGATTTACTTCTTCTTTAAATTCAATTTTGATTACAATAATTTTGAGTCACTATTAAAAAAATTAATTTTTAAAGTTTTTAAACGTAGAATCTAAGTTTTAAATTTTTATTTGAATCAGTAATTTATGAAAATATTTTTAATATAAAATATTTCGTTCATTTGAACGTTCAAAACTTGTGAATCATGAAAATTAGTTATATGACCCTAAACTTTCTTATTTATCTTCAAAAATCTTTAAACTAGTCAAAAAAATTTCCTTAGATTTTGGTTATATTTTTTCTAAAATATGATAAATTGAATTTCACGCACAATTTTAAAGAAATAAATTAATATTGTTGTGTTTTAATTTGTTCGCAGAAGTTTGTTCTTGTTTGCTTCTCAACTTTTTTTAATAAATTTTCTTTTTCCATGTTTTGAATTTTAAAAATTAATGCACTGAAAATTACTAAATTCTTGCAAAGTTATTATCAAAAAATTTCAAAATAATTAGTCATTTGATTTTTATCAAAATTTTTTTCAAATAATTGAATTCTTTCGAGAAAACTTAATTAAAATTGTATTGAAAATAATATTGAATTCTCGCAAAAAATATTATTATTTATAAAAAGAATCGAATTCTTCCAAAGAATGTTATTAGAATTATTGAAAATAATTTAATTCTTCACAAGAATTTTATTCAAGAATTTTTTAAATAATTGAATCTTTTCGTGAAATTTGATTAAAAGTGTTTTGAAAATAATTGAATTCCTGCGATGAATTTTACTGTTTTAAATAATTGAATTCTTTCAAAGAATGTTTTACTAAAATTTTTCAAAAATAACCTAATTCTTATCATTAACAATTTTTTTAAATAATTTAATTCTTGCGAAAAATGTTATTATTATTTCTGAAAATAAATAAACAAGAATAGTTAATTATGTAGTTAATAAGTGCATTTTTAAAATTTTTTATCTGAAATTATTAAAAAATTAATGTTTATATTTGAAAATATAAAATTTTTTAATTTGCAATTTAAAAAAAAGTGAAAATTATTCCTATAATGTTTTTAATATTCAATTATTATCTAAAATTTTAACTGAAATTCATTTTTAAATCAATTTTTATTGGAAAATTCTACGAGAATTCAATTATTTAACTACAAAAATAAATAATTAATTGAATAAATTCATGTTTCTCAAAATTGAATTGTCACAAAGAATTTCATCAATAAATTTTTAAATCATTAAATTGTTTTGACGAATTTTAATAAAAATTTTAAGAATAATAATTACATTTTTTCGAGGAATTTGATTAAAATTCAATTAATAATAATTGAAATTCTGCGATGAGTTTTATTATTTATGAAAATAATTGAATTTCTGAAAAGAATTTTATTATTTACGAAAATAATTGAATTTTTGTAAAAAATTGTATAGTTTAATGAAAATAATGGAATTATTACGAAGAAATTTATAACAAATTTGTAAATAATTGAATTCTTTGAAATTAATTGAATTCTTGAGATATTTTTTTAATTCATGAAAATAATTATAATATAATAATTTTTTGAAAATAATTGCAATTTTGACAAGTAATTTATTAATTTTTTTTGAAAATAATTGAATTTTGGAGAAGAATTTTATTATTTATAAAGATAATTGAAATTTTGACTAGAATTTTTTAAACTTCTAAAAATAATTAAATTTTTGCAATCATTTGTAACTTCTCCAAATTAAAATTTTTTTTTGGATTTTTAACTAAAATTCTTACAAGTAGAAAATAACTAATTATTAGTAGAAGACAACTAGTTATTAGTAGCGTATTACTAATTATTAGTAAATAAATAACGACGAAAATCGTTAAATTACACTAATTGAATTTTTTATTTTTACCAAAAATTTGGGTTATTTTAACATAACCTAAAAGTGAATCTAACTAATAATTAGTCATTAGTAATTGATTGATTAGTAAAATATTACAATTTGAATGAGTGACTGATTGAATTAGTTATTTTTTACTAATTTAATTTACATTTACTATTTTTTCGTATATAAATTTAAGTTTTAGTTTATTTTAAAGAAAGTATTTAAATTGAATAAAATATTTATTTGTTTATAATTTCCAAAAAAAGTAGAGAGAATTAAAGGAATATGAAATTTACAGTAAGGCTGATTATATTTTATTAATCCACTTTGAAAATTTAACTCATCTCATAATTATTTAACGTTCTTTTTTTCTCTCCCTTTAATAATAAATCGAACATTTTACAATAGATTCTCTAATTCATTAAATATGAATTCGTCATAATTTTAAATTATAATTGAATTTAAATTTAACACTCAATTTCTATATATAAGAATATCTATCTAACTCTATATAAAATTCTTCTTCATTCAAATGAAATTTATTTTCAATCAAAACTTAATAAAATATCACTAGAGTTCTAATTCAGAAACTAAAATCACAATAAATAAGAACTAAAAAAACAAAAATTATCGTTTTCTCGTTATTTTCAAAAAAAAAAAAAAAAAAAAAAAAAAAAAGTTCCTGACAATCTATATATATATTTCCATATTCGTGTAAAATTCCAAGTTTCACGTCTCTCGTGAAATCGTTATTCATCGGGATTTCCAACCCTCACCATCAGAACTACTTTTCGCCTCTTGGAGCGCACGACAGGTGCCAAAAAGTTTACAACTCTTGAAATTAACGTGTCGGAGAAAGAGAGAAAGAGAAAGGGAACACGATGGAGAGGGAGGTGGGAGGGGGGAGAGAAAAAAAAGAATCCATTCGTTACGGGGTGATAAATTTTTATTGAACTTTTTCATTGCCCTCCCCCTACCCCCTCCTTTATCCTTCTCACTTGAACGTCATGCGAACACCCCAGCGACCGTTGAAAACGAGCCTTTCTTGATGTTTTATCAGCACCCTTCACCCCCTCACCCCTTCCCTCTTTTTCAGCACTTTAAATTTACCATCTCGCAAGTTTGGGCCCCTATTCACCCCCTGCTTCCCCCCCCCCTCGCACCCCTCTCTCATCGTCTGCTGGCATAAAATGTAGATTAATATAAATATTCATAAACACCATAAAGTTTATGTCGCGAGCATGCAGGAGGATGAGGGAGGAGGGGGGGGGGGTTAAAAGGGGGTAGACGCGCTTCGCTCATCGTAAAACCTCCCTCCTTTCTCTCTCTCTCTCTCTCTCTCTCTCTCTCTCTCTCTCTCTCTCTCTCTCTCTTTCTCTCTTTTCTTTTCTCTCTCTTTCTCTCGTTTACTCTCTTTCTCTCTTACTCTCTCCTTTCTTTTCTCTCTCTTTCTCTCATTTACTCTTTTTCTCTCTTACTCTCTCTTTCTTTCTTACTCTCTTTTTTCTTTTCTCTCTCTTTTTCTCCTAGTCTCTCTTCTATTTTCTTTCTCTCTCTCTCTCTCTCTCTCTTTTTTCTTTTCTCTCTCTTTTTCTCCTAGTCTCTCTTCTATTTTCTCTCTCTCTCTCTCTCTCTCTCTCTTTCTCTTCTTGTCTCTCTTCTATTTTTTCTCTCTTTCTTTCCTTGTCTCTCTTCAATTTTTTCTCTTTTTTTCTCGTTTTATCTCCTTTTCTCTCTCTCTCTCTTTTTCTCTTTCTCTCTCGGCATTTACCGCTCCTTGTCTCCTCTCTCTCCCTCCCCTCATTCCACGAGGAAACCCACTACTTACTCGCTTCCCGTTAGCCAGACGTCTGCAGTCGCGAAAAACACCACGAGAAACTTTCTTCGGTAGGTTCTTCTTTCCAGCAAAGTAAAAAAAAAAAAAAAAAGAAAAAAAAGAAAAAAAAAAAAGACGTTTATGGTTTTTATTTTTAAGGAAAAGCCATCAGCGATATAGCGATGAGACGGCAAAAGAAAATAAAAATAAAAATGGAATGAGAGATGAGAAACTCATTTAGAGATTAATCGTTTTGTTAAACGTGACTCGAACGCAAACTAGACAAACATTAACTGTGTGCGAGCGCGAATATCAAATTAAAAATATATTTAAATTGCCCTCAGATTTTTCTTATATTTTTTTCTTCTTCCACCTTATATAAATTATCTCTTGGATATTTATTATAAATGTAATACATTTCTTTACGAGGGTTTTTTTCTTCATTATTTTTTTTTAAATTCTTTTTACTTTTTTTCTCCGTTTTTTTTCTTTAGTATACAAATGAGAAAATTTCTTTTTTTAAAAAAAAAATATTATTTACCTTTTTGAATAAAATTACTTGTATACATATATATATATATATATATATATATATATATATATATATATATATATATATATATATATTGTATGTGACTATATAGGTTTTTTTTAAGAGGAGAAAGAGTAAAGTGAAAAAAGAGTAAAGTTCAGGTAAAGACGAGAGGAAAGTAGAACGTGACCGATATTAGAAATGTTAATAATTTTAAAAATAGAAATTCAGATTTTCCCAAAGTTTTTGAACGCGATTCAGAATGAAGTTTCTTTTCTACATAAATATTTTTCAAAAATTACTATACGAAAATGAATAATAATTAAATAATAATTAATTAACAATTCGCGCGCTCACTTTATTAAATAAAATTAGCAATTTAAAAAATAATGGAACATAAAAAATAACATAATTTCCTACATTAATAGAACATAAATATTTTTAATTCAAATTGTTTTTTATAAAAATAAAATATGAATTGAAATATATAGTTTTAATATTATTCCTATAAGTATAATAATTAAATATTCTAACATAGGGAATTCAGGGAAAAGTCAGGAAATTTTATTAAAAGTACTGAAAAAAAAAAATTTTTTAGAATTCATAAGAAAATTCTAAATTTTTGTGTCTTTTTTGATTGCCTCATAAACTATAAAATTACCACTTTTAATACAAAACCTTTAATTTTTTTCAATTTCTGACGAAAATTTCTTTTTAAATAACAAATCTTGAACAACTATATCATAAAATAAATAAATTATTTAATGAATAATTTTACTTCAATATTTCAAAATGAATTCAATTTTAAGAGTTGCTTTTACAATTTTTTTAAAATAAATTAACTTAAAATGGTTTCAATTTGAAATTTTATAAAATTTCAACATTAAATGAATTTAATTAGTAATTTTAATGAACTTAGATTGTTGAAAAAATTCAATAATTCAAAATCTTCTAAAATTAGTTAAATTTGTCAATATATATTTAATTAATTATTAAAAATAAAGGATTTATAGAAGAATTTTAGTTAAAAATACTAAAAAAAATTTAATTTTGAAGAAATTAGAAATGATTGCATAAATTCAATTATTTTCAAAAGTAATAAAATTCTTATCACAAAATTCAATTATATTCAAAATTTACAAGAAAATCTCGACAAAATCCCAATTTTTATCTTTATAAATAAAAAAATTCTTCTTTAAAATTATTTTCAAAAAATTTAATAAATTTCTTGGCAAAATTTCAATTATTTTCCAAAAATTTTTCCTATTTCAATAATTTTAAATAACTCTACTATTTTTATAAAATTACCCAAAAGAATTCAATTATTTAAAAACAATTTTCATAAAATTGTACGCAAATAGATTTAATTATTTTCGTAAATAATAAAAATTTCACAGACATTCAAATATTCAGAAATTTTTTATAAGTTTCTTCTCAATAATTCAATTATTTTCAGAAATAGTAAAACTCATCAAAGAATTTTAATTATTTTTAATTCAAATTTAATCGAATTGCTTGAAAAAATGTAATTATTTTTAAAAATTTTATTCAAATTCGTCAAAAGAATACAATTATTTAAAAAATTAGTTAATAAAATTCTTTATAAGAATTAAATTTTAAGAAACATTCAATTATTCAATAAATAATTTACTTTTGTATTTAAATAATTCAATGAAATTTTTTTTAATTCAAAAAAAGTTTATTTAATTCAATGAAAATTTTTTTTAATTCAAAAAAAGTTTATTTAATTAAATAAAAATTTTTTTTAATTCAAGAAAAGTTTATTTATTTCAATGAAATTATTCCTCTGGTGGTGCAAGTTGAAAAAATCTCATTCAAAAATTTTCCAACTTTGCCCCATTGTTGAAATATAGAACAAAAATGGGTCAATTACTACAATAAAATGTTTCCTTTTTCGAACAGAACATTTTCCTGCAAAAAGTGTTTTCTATTTGAGAAAAAATTCACAACTTTCTTTTAAACTTTAGAAATATTAGAAAAAATGCGAATGTAAATAAAAATATTGAAATTCAAATCACAAAAAGTTTTTCTATAGAAATTTAAGTAAATTTTCCTTTCATTCATCTGTTTTTGTGAATATCAATAAATATCAAAGATAATAATTATGTTTAATAAATTATAAATTTCTGACATTCAAAAATCGTAAATAGAAAAAAAAATGTTTTTCTTTCATTTCACAAAATTTTATCTATTTTTGAATAAAATTTATATTCGTGATTCGTAATTTGCATCTCGTATATAAAATGTTGTAAATTTTCATTAGCGCAAAGTGCAAAATTATTCAAAGTAACTTTAAAATCGTTAAGTAGATTCTGCTAAAAATTTACTGCATTGGACAAAAAATGTTCTGTTAAAATAATACACGATTCTGAATTTTGTAAATTGATATATATCCATGAGAAGACAATATTTTGTATTTTAAGATTTTAATATTTTTATTTTATTTATTTTTTCATTTTTAATATTTTTTTTTAATATTTTGTATTTTAAAATTAAAAAAAAGTTTTCGTGCCATTAAAAAAATTTGTAAAATGGTCCAAAAATTGAAAAAATTTTCAATTACTTTTTACTTACTTTTTAAATTACTTATTCACTTAATTAGTTGAAAATTATTAAAAAATAAAAAATAAAAAAAAAAAAAAATAAAAATATTTTAAAATATTGTAAATTATTAAATTATTATTTTGAATTGAAGTTAAATTGATAAATAATAATAAATAATGATAAATAATAAAATCAATTAAATTATTAAATTATTAAAAATAAAAATTATATAAATTATGTAAATATAAAAAATAATATTGAAAATTTTTTTTCGTACGATTAAAAATTATGAAAAATGAAGCAAAAATTTTTTTTTCGTGCAGTTTATAAAAAGAATTTAAATAAAAAATGTCGCGAAAACTAAAAAAGAAAAATTTCCCATATAAAGTTCAAAATCATTTGTAAAAATGTCGGAAAATTAAAAAAAAATTTCACTCTAGTTGAGAATGATGTAAAAATGGCGTAAATTGCGTGTACACGCGTGTATACATAATTAATAAATCGACAATTAACGCGATCTTCCTTGCGTCGGCAATATTTTTAAATTTACGACGGTAGACCTGTGCGGGGACATGGCGTGTTTTGATTTTTATCGGGCAATTAACGCGACTGCGTTGCACTCTCTTTCTCCTACTTTCTCACTCGCTCTCATTGCACCCAAGCATTAATGTGTCGTCGAGCGGTCACCGCCGATTAAATCAGCCTCTCAAAAGACAAGCTTCCAGGATCCTTCACACGTCTCTTCTCATTTACTTCGCGATCCATATCCATTACCTCATGTTTTACAATTAATAAACCAAGTGATGACAATCTCATGTCAAAAGTATTAAATCTACAAATTTCCATTTGTAATTCAACCAGTATTTTATTTATTTATTTATTTTTTTTTTTAATTTGAATAAAAAATTAAAACTCAAATTCTTTTTTTACTTCTTAAAATTATTTTTTACACTTTTGGATTAAATATTTTCAAAATAATGATTTTTTAAAAAGAATTTCATCAAAATTAGAAAATAAAAAATCAAATAAATTAAAAAAAAAAAATTTTGATTTTTAAATAAAAATAATTGAATTTTTTTTTAATTTAGTCTAAAAATTTAATGAAAAAACCTGTAATTTAGTTAAAGCGAAAAAAGAAAAAAAAAGTATGGTTCCATGGTTCCATTTTGAACCATGGTTCAAAAATATTGATAGTATTTATAATTTTTTCTTTTTTTTTTCTTTTTTTGTTTTTAATTTTTTTTTAACTCTTTTTGGGTCTTGAGTGTTTGCGAGAAACGGAAATCGACACGAGTCGTCAATTTGTTCGGATTAAGAGGAGAATAGGGTGGAATGAAGATTTAAATTCCACACGCGCCCACAGACATTTTTAACGATTAAGGACGGTTTAAGGGTTTAGAATACGGATTTCAGTTTGATTGCAAGCTTGAGGTAAAGTTCGGTTACAAGTGGCGTTTTCATTGCTTTTTCTAGTTATTGTGCTTTTTGTTTCGACAAAAAAAAAAAAAAAAAAAATACCCCGGAAACAATGAAAAGTATTTTACTGCGGGAGCACTTAAATTTTCTCTGCATTTGCAAAAAGAAAAACGGAAAATTTTCATTTTTTGATATTTGTTGCTGCGAAATTTTTTTTTTATCATTTTATTGCGGCATTATATTTTTATTATATTTTTACTGCATTTTTGATAATATTTTTTTTTTACTGTACTATTATTTATTTATACTATTTTTATATTTCTTATACTTTTTTATTTGCTATACTATTTCTTTATTTACGTACTAATTTTTACTGTTATTTTTTTTTAATTCGTTACTATTTTGATGCAATTTTATAATTTTGTATTATAAAATTTTTGATTATATTAAAGCACTGGAAAAAATTGGATTTTTGAGAAATTACAAACGATTGTAGAAATTCAATTATTTTCAAAAAAAATAAAATTCTTCGCAGAAATTCAATTATGTTCACAAATTTTTGAAAATTCTCGTAAAAATTTTAATTCTCTTTAAAAATAAAAATAAAATTCTTCTCCAAAATTCAATTATTTTCAAAAAATTTTCTTAATTCAATGATTTTCAATATCTACTATTTTAATATAATTTTCCAAATGAAATCAATTATTTAAAACGAATTTTAATAAAATTCTACGAAAACATTTAATTATTTTCATAAATAATAAAAATATCACAGGAGTTCAATAAACTATACAATTTTTTACAGAGATTCGATTATTTTCGTAAATAACAAATTTTTTATAAATTTTTTCGCAATAATTCAATTATTTGCAAAAATAATAAATTTTTTTTAACAGAAATTCAATTATTTTCATGAATAATAAAACTCATCATAGAATTTCAATTATTTTTAATACACTTTCAATCAAATTCCTCGAAAAATGTAATTACTCTTGGAAATTTTATTAAAATTCATCGAAAGAATTAAATTATTTAAAAATTTGTTTATAACATTTTTCATAAGAATTCAATTTTTAAAAACATTACTTTATTTAATTAATTATTTATTTTTGTAGTTAAATAATTGAATTCTCGTAGAATTTTCTAATAAAAATTGATTTAAAAATGAATTTCAGTTAAAATTTTAGATAATAATTGAATATTAAAAACATTATTGCATGAATTTCTAAAAATAATTGAATTTTAAAAAGATTTTAAATTATAATCTCTGAAAATATGTCTGTAGAATTATTTTTTTTTAAAAAGTTGAATTGAATTTTTTTCTTGAAATTATTTCAATTTTTTATTTTCTAAATGTATTTAATTGAAGAATTTCTGAATAACCAAAATTTTGTAAAATTTAATTGTAAATAAATAGATTTGAAAATTCTCAAGGAACTTTTATAAAAAGTATTAAAAATATTTTTGTTAATTGAATTCATTCGAAGAATTTTAATAGTATTTTTGAAAATAATTACAAATTTTCGAAAAATTTACTTAAAATTGTATTAAAATTTGAAAATAATTGAAATCCTATGAAAAATTTTATTATTATCAGAAAAATAATTGAATTCTTACAACGAATTTTTATTACATTTTTTTAAATAATTGAATTCATGTGAAAAATTTTATGACTTATAAAAATAATTGAATTCTTGTAATGAATTTTTATTCCATTTTTTTAAATAATTGAAATCCTGTGAAGAATTTTATTATTTGTGAAAATAATTGAACTTTGCAACGAATTCCATCAATTTTTTTTAAATAATTGAAAACCTGTTAAGAATTTTATTATTTATAAAAATAATTGAATTCATGCAATAAATTTTTTTACATTGTTTTTTAAATTGCAAATTTGCAAATTAAAAAATTTTATATTTCAAATATAAACATTAAATTTGAATGATCAATTTTAATCAAATTTCACGAAAAGATTCAATTATTTAAAAAAAAATTTTAATAAAATTCTTGTTAAAAATTAAATTATTTTTAATAATTTTAATAACATTCTTTGGAAGAATTCGATTCTTTTTATAAATAATAATATTTATTGCGCGAATTCAATATTATTTTCAAATACAATTTTAATTAAATTTTCTCGAAAGAATTCAATTATTTGAAAAAAATTTTGATAAAAATCAAATGATTAATTATTTTGAAATTTTTTAATAAAAACTTTGCAACAATTTAGTAATTTTTAGAGCATTAATTTTTAAAATTCAAAACATTGAAAAAGAAAATTTATTAAAAAAGTTTAGAATTAAAAACTAACTTCTGCGAATAGATTCAAATACAACAATATATTAATTTATTTCTTTAAAATTGTGTTTGAAATTTAATTTCATTTATCATATTTTAGAAAAAATTATAACCAAAATCGGAAGAAATTTTTTTGACTAGTTTAAACTTTAATGGTTTTTGAAGATAAATATGAAATGTTTGAAGATTTGTCGTTTTAATCATTTGGCAGCACCGATTGCGTTTACAATTTTTTTAAGTAAATGAACTTTAAAAGATTTTGATCTGAAATTTTGTAAAATTTCAATTTTAAATGAATTTCATTAAAATTTAAAAAAAAACTTAGATTTTTGAAAAGTTGTAATATTTCAAATTCTTCTGAAATTAGATAAATTTTTAAATATATATTTAATTGATTATTAAAAATAATGAATTTATAGAAGGACTTTTAGAACAAATTGAATTTTGAAGCAATTACAAATAATTGCAGAAATTGAATTATTTTCAAAAGTAGTAAAATTCTTTTAAAGAAATTGAATTATTTAAAAAAAATTTTAATAAAATTCTTGGCATAATTTTAATTATTTTCAAAAATTTTCCTCAATTTAATGATTTTTAATATCTATACTACTTTTAAAAAATCTGGCAGCACTGTGACAAATGAATATTTCTCATACGGGGCAAAATTGATTTTTTAACTTTTTGAACGGGACGATAGCAGAAAACAACTCTTATTGGTATTTTTTTTTTTTGGAATGAGAGATGGGGGGGAAACCTTATATTACAGAAGAGACGAGAGTGAGAGGAATGAGAGTAGAGAAAGTGAGAGTTTAAGGGAACAGAGGCGGCGGTTTTTCGCGTGGCCGCAATCATTCTCGGTGGTTTTTCGCGTTTACACCGCATCACGGATAACGGGGAAATCCGAGTCCCGGTACAATTTTAGTGGTTGCCTCGAGGGCGCAAAGGGTAGTTGTGGATTGTGATGCGGGATGGTCCGTGGGGTTGGATATAGTTGGAAAGTGTGGAGAGAGTGAAAGAGAGAGAGGAGAGAGGGTTTGGCACGCGCCGAAATTGGCCGGCGATTACCCCAGAAATGAAATACCCGCTTTTACGCGTTGGTCAAACAATCTGCGAAAATTCGTACTGCTCGTTTTCAGCGTCAGTGTCATGCCACCCCCACCTCATCTACCCCACACATAATATATATATATATACATACACCCCCACCTCTTTCGCCTGGAAAACAATGGCCAATAATAGTAGCGTATCCAACGCACCGATAAATTGATTTAATAGCATTTTGATTTTGAAATACTACTCTCATCTCATATTTTCGACAATATTTCCATTTCCCACGGATCTCAAATCTCTTTCTCTCTTTTTTTTATTTTATTGTAATATCTTTTCCTTTTTGTTATTTTGTTATTAAATGACCGACACTCTAAATTTGAATTAGTGAAAATTAACTATAATAATCTTCGTATTCTTTTATTCATTCTGTTCGCAGTTTGAAGTTAGTTTTTTTTGTTTAAAAAATATTGTTTAACAAATCGAAAATTAACAGCAAAAAAAAAAGCGCAAAGAAATCGATTCACAAAGCACAAGAAGGAAATAAATAATACAGCAGCAAAGCGCGCAACAATAATTGGAGCGCGAAGCGCGTGATGAGAATGTGAGGGCTGTGATTTTTTTCCCCCCCCTCTTTTTATTTTTGCAAGAGTGTAAAGTTTAAAGAGGCAATGCTTTTTTTTTATAGCATCACGTCGCACACGCATTTCACGCCGTGCACTTGTGCTGTCTGACTACTCCAACCCTCGAACTACTTGGGACGAGTAGTCTGTTACTACTTGACTATAACATCGCGCACTGCCACTAACTATATTATCGACTGGAGCAAAGTTCTTCCTCTCAAGTGCACCACTATTGAATATGTGATTAATTTAGAATAAGTTCGTTTATCGGACCTATTAACTTACCTGCCTCTCCCTCCAATATTTATCAAATTCAATAATAATAAAATGTACCGAGAGAAAATATTCAATTCAATATATCAATGTGAATTTTTAATACGTGTATCATTTTGCAATTACTCACTGATTTGATGTGTACGATACATGTAGGCAGTATACTTGTTGCTCCGCGTCAATTTTAATCACAATTTCTTACAGTACAAAATTATTTATTTATTTTACAATATCACCGCTTTTTCTAAGGATATCAAATTGAGACAAAAAAAAAAACAAAACAAAATAATGCTTCGCAACGCTTTTGATTCGTTTTTTTATCTCAATTTGATATCTGAAGAAAAACTGTGGCATATTTTATTCTTATCATGTGTATTGTTTTATAATTGAAGGGCTGGATGCTACAAGAAAGTTACGCGCCATTTACTTAACATAGCGCATAACTCCTTATAGCATCCAAACCCACATTTATTGTAATTCTATTAAATATATCGTTACTACTACTATTATTACTATTATATTCAATTTAATACTATTGGTACCAATTTATTACTTTTAATATTTATCCGATTTCTTTATATCCAAATTTATCCTTTTTCTACTCAAAAATTATAATCAATTTCTTTAAAACGATTCAATTATTTTCAAAAAATATTCGAAATTCAATTTTATTTTCAATATCTAGTATTTTCTTAAAATTTCCCAAAAGAATTCAATTATTTACAAAAAAAAATTTTTTAAATTCATCCAAAATTCAATTATTCTCATAAATAATAAAATTTCCACAGAAATTCAATTAACTTAGAACATCATTTTCAAAAAAATTTCGAAAAATCAATTATTTAAAAAAAAAATTTTACACAATTCTTCACAATAATTCAATTACTTTCACTAATAATAACATTTTTCATGGAAATTCAATTTTTGAAAAAAAAATGTTTGATAAAATTCTAAGCAAGAATTGAATTATTTTTTCAATTATTTAAAATAAAATTTTCATAATATTTACTATATTTCGAAACAATTAATTATTTAAAACAATTTTTATAAAATTCTTAAAAAAATTCAATTATTTTTAAAAATAACAAATTTTTTCACAGAAATTCAATTCCCTTTTAAACATTTTAAAAAAATTTGTTGCAATAATTCAATTATTTTCATAAATAGTAATAAAAGTCATAGCAGGATTTCAATTATTTTGTAATACAATTTTACAATTCAAAAATTCCAAATTCAATTATTTTCAATATTTAGTATTTTTATAGAATTTCGAAAAAGAATTTAATTATTTAAAAAAAGAATTGATAAATAAATTCATCCAAAATTTAATTATTTTCATAAATAATAAAATTTTCACAGGAATTCAATTAATTTAGAATAGCATTTTCGAAAAAAAAACAATTATTTAACAAAATTTTTATACAATTCTTCACAATAATTCAATTACTTTCACTAATAATAACATTTTTCATGGAAATTCAATTTTTAAAAAATTTTTTTGATAAAATTCTAATTTCTAAGCAAAGAATTCAATTATTTTCATAAATAATAAAACTCATCGAAGGATTTTAATTCTATTTAATACTATTTTAAATTAATTAGTCGAGAAATTCAATTATTTTCACAAATAAAGTTTTCCACGAGAATTCAATTATTTAAAATAAAATTTTCATAATATTTATTATATTTTGAAAAAATTAATTATTTAAAACAATGTTTATAAAATTCTTATGAAGAATTCAATTATTTTCAAAAATTACAAAATGAAAATTTTAATAAAATTCTTTGCAACTATTCAATTAGGTATTTTCATAAATAATAAAATTCATCTCAGGATTTCAATTATTTCTAATGCAATTTTACATGAATTGCTCAAAAAATGTAATTATTCTTAAAAATTTTATTTCAATTGCTCGAAAAAATTAATTATTTAAAAAGAAATTTTTTTTTAATTCTTTGGAAGAATTCAATTATTTATAAAAATATTCGAATTCTTCGAAGGAATTTATTGATTTTCAAGTATTTTAATAAAATTGTTCGAAAGAAATCAATTATTTTAAATACATAGGTACAATTTTAATTAAATTTTTTTGAAATAATTGAACTATTCTTTTCGATTTTAATTAAATTTTTTTGAAGTAATTCAATTATTCTTTTAAATTTAAATTAAATTTTGACCATGAATTCAATTATTTTCATAAATAACAAAATTCTTCTCAGAAATTCAATTATTTTCAAAAATTTTAATAAAATTATTCGAATAAAATCAATTAGTTTAAATACAATATTAATTAAATTTTTTGAAATAATTCAATTATTCTTTTAGATTTTTTTTAATTAAAAATTTCTTTTAGATTCTAAAAGATTTCTTGTTTTAGATTTTAATAAAATTCTTCGCAAATGAATGCAAATATGTCGATAAATAAGAAAATTATTCCCGAAAATTCAATTACTTTGAGGTATTTTAAGAAAATTCTTTGCAAAATTCAATTATTTTCATAAATAACAATATTCATCACAAGAATTCAATTATTTTTAAAAGTAATAAATTTTTTCTTGTAAATTCAATTATTTTCATAAATATTAAAATTCTTTTTAGAAATTCAATTATTTTCAACAAAATTTAATAAAATGCCACACAATTATTTAATTATTCAATTATTCTCAAAAATTTTAATAGAATTCTTTGTAAAATTTGATTATTTTTAAAAACTTTTCGCAAATTCAATGATTTTTAATATCTCCTATTTTCTTAAAATTTAAAAACAGAATTCAATTATTTAGAAATTTTTTTCTTAAAAATCTTCGTAAGAGTTCAATTATTTTCATGAATAAAAAAAAATTTCTCTGGAATTCAATTATTTAAATTAGAATTTGCATAAAATTAGTCGAAGGGAAATGAATTATTTAAAAATTTTTTATAAAATTCTTCGCCAGGATTAAATTATTTTTATAAATATTTAAATTTTTTCATGAATAATATAATTTCGTTGCAGGAATTTAATTTATTAGCCGAATAAGAAAGTAGTAAATATTTTTAATGAAAATTAGGAAAAAGTCAGGAAAATAAAATATAGATAATGGAAGTTTTGTCAGTTTTCTAAAGTTTCTAAAACGAGTATTTTTAGTTATCAAGTTTAATTTTTCGATAGCTACTTTCTGACTACTTTTTTTTTAGTTTGAAAGCTACTTTTTGTTACTTTTCTTAAAATTAATTATCGAGTGCGAAGTCTGAAATTATTATCATTTGTTTTTTAATTTTTGATCCTTTAGGTATCAATTTTGTAGATTTGTATATACAAATTAATACTTTTGGTATCGGTTTGATACTTTTGTTTACAATTTGAGTATCACTTTTATATTTTTGGTACCAATTTGATTCTGTTGATACCAGTTTAGTAATTGTTTTAGAAAATCTCTTCTTTTTGATAATAAGGTGATCCGATTTGCTACCAATTTCATCAGTTTGGTAGCAATCTAATACTTTTTGAATTCAATTTGCCTCTTTTGGTACTACCGATTTAATAATATTCGTTTCATACTTTTGGTACCAGTTTAAAAAAATATAAAACAATTTGGTAAACAGATTACAGATTTTTTTTTATTCTTTTCGAAATAAAAATAAATACAATACACTAAAAATAAATACACTTTTCGTTCCAAAAGTATTGTATTTATTTCTAATTTCGAAAAGAATACTTTTTAATTGAAGGGGAAAATGAATTGAAAATAAACTCGTTAATGTTAATTCGAAAAGTGGTGAAACTGCGTCAGAAAAAAAGAGAGAAAGAAAATAGGAGAATTGGAATTGAATACAGATATTGTGTGTGTGTGTATCTCTCGATTAGCGCACTTTGATAAAATGAGCGATAAAGAAGAAAAGCAGAGACGAACAGTGATCGGACGAGTGATCGACTGCATAATCCGGCCTCAAAATCCGGAAGCGTTTAACATAATTAGGTATCGGGTGTCGAGCGCACAAATGGGACGTGAGAGTATGGTAGGAGGATTGAATCGAGAGGTGGAATGAAAGTGAGCGAGTGAGAGGAGGATGGGTCGAAACACGCTTCATACACATATAGCGGCATATGGGGGGTGAGGGGGGGGAGGGGGGGGGTGTTTATAGCGGGCGGGCAATAGTGCAGACGACAGAGAGGCGTCGCTTGTTGTTGGTATTAGTGATGCTGATGGTGTTGGCGGGCGGTGTTGGTGGGTTAATCGTTAGCACGTTGTCGTGGTAAAACAGTTTGGCGTTTTAGCCCGTGGCCCGCAGCCCATCAGCCGTGAGCCGTGGTTCGTGAGCCGTGAACGGCTCCAACCTAGCGTGGAATGGGAAACGCGATACCGGCCTGTGGATTTGTTCGAGGTTTCGAATTTCCCTGGGAAAACTGGAAACGAAACTTTCCGGCACGTGCCAATGTTTTTGTCCATTTTTCAAGGTCGATGCTTTTAAACACACGAGCGCGCTCTTCTACTTCTTCTTCTTCTTCTTTTTATCTTTATCACTTATTCTTTTTTAAAGAAAAATATGGCATTTTATTTGAGAATTTTATGGAAATAATTGTTTCACTAGAATAATAATAGTTAATATTATAAAATATAGTTAATAATAATAATAGTTGTTTCATTTACCATTGAATAATAAATTTTAATATAATACAAAAAATAAAAAACAATTTACTTTTTGTTTTATATTAAAATAATTTTTCTTCCAATTTTTCACATTTGGTACCGATTTAATAATTTTCGTTTTAATTCCATACTTTTGGTAACAGTTTAAAAAAATAAAAAACAATTTGATAAACAGAATTAGAAAATTCTACGAGAATTCAATTATTTATTTATTTCTTTATTTATTTTACAATCAATTAAATGGAAAAATAAATAATTTGTTGAATAATTGATTGTTTCTCAAAATTGTATTCTCATAAAGAATTTTATCAATAAATTTTTAAATCATTAAATTCTTTCGACGAATTTTAATAAAAGTTTTGAGAATAATTACATTTTACCAGGAATTCGATTAAAATTGAATTAAAAATAATTGAAATTCTGCGATGAGTTTTATTATTTTTCAAAAAAATTGAATTTTCAAACAGAATTTTATTATTTACGAAAATAATTGAATTTTTGTTAAAAATCATATAGTTTATGAAAATAATGGAATTATTACGAAGAAATTTATAACAAATTTGTAAATAAATAAATTCCTGTGAAATTTTTTATTATTTCTTTTAAATAATTGAATTCTTTTGTAAAAATTTATCAAGATTTCTTTTAAATAATTGAATTGTTTTGTAAAAATTTATCAAAATTTGTTTTAAATAATTGAAATTTTTTGGAAAATTTTATGAAAATAGTACCTAAATATTGAAAATCATTGAATTGAGGAAAATTTTTGAAAATATATAATTCAAAATTTGAATCAATTTTTATTGAAATTCTGCGTAGAATTTTATTATTTATGACAATAATTGAATAGTTGCAAAGAACTTTATTAAAATTTCAAAAATAATTGAATTCTTGAGAAGAATTTTATTGTTTATGAAAATAATTGAATTATTGCCAAAAATTTTCTTTTAATTTCAAAAATAATTGAATTTCTGTGAAAAAATTTGTTATTTTTGAAAATAATTGAATTCTTTAAGAATTTTATAAAAATTGTTTTAAATAATTAATTGTTTCGAAATATAATAAATATTATGAAAATTTTATTTTAAATAATTGAAAATTCTCAGGGAAAACTTTATTTGTAAAAATAATTCAATTTCTCGATTAATTAATTTAAAATAGTATTAAAAATAATTGAAATTCTTCGATGAGTTTCATTATTTATGAAAATAATTGAATTCTTGCTTAGAATTTTATCAATTCTTTTTTTAAAAATTATTTTTCCATGAAAAATGTTATTATTAGTGAAAGTAATTGAATTATTCTGAAGAATTGCATAAAAATTTTTTTAAATAATTGATTTTTTCGAGGAATTGAAATTGAATTTTTAAAAATAATTACAATTTTTGAGAAATTCCTGTAAAATTGAATTAAAAATAATTAAATTTCTGCGATGAATTTTATTTTCGAAATCATCGAATTATTGCGAAGAAATTCATAAAAAGATTGTAAATAATTGAATTCCTGTGAAATTTTTATTATTTATGAAAATAATTAAATGTTTACGTAACATAGAATTTTATTAATAATTTTTTTTAATAATAGAATTCTTTTAGAAAATTTCTGAAAATAATTGAATTTTTGCGAAGAATTCCATAACTTTTGATTTTTGGAAATAATTGAATTTCTGCAATCATTTGTAACTTCTTAAAAATTCAATTTTTTACTGTTTTTAACTAAAATGCTTTTATGATTCCATTATTTTTAATAATTAATTAAATATATATATAAAATTGAACTAATTTCAGAAAAATTTGAATTATTAACATTTTTCAAAAATCTAGGTTCTTTATAATTTATTGAAGAAAATTGTCGAAACTTATTAATGATTGAAGCTAATAATATCAGAGAAAAATTCACTATTCAAGTATTCAATATTTTAACATAATAATATTTTAACTACTATTAACTATTAACTTAAAGTTATATCAAATTGGAAACTAATTGATACCAAAAATGTGAATGAAATTAAGAATCGATTAGAATTTTAGGTATCAATCTGATCCACTTTGATATGAATTTCATATTTTCAAGAAAACAACTGTAGCCATAAAACAACTGCCATATTTTAAGTTACATAAAACCATTAACATCTCTTTTAAAAATTTAACAAAATTTGCTTTAAAAAAATAAATTACAAGAGCATTTTGAAATATTTATTGAAAATTGAAACAAACAGAAAAAAATGCTGCAGTAAAAAAATCTTGAAAAAATTTTTGCGCCCATTTAAATGAAAAATGATTTTTCTCTCTAAAAAGGGGGATATACGAGAGATGACAAAAGACAAAACGCAAGTTCGACGCATTGTTTCGAATGTTTCAATGAAGCGGATACAATACGAGATAAAAGGTGAAGTTACCATTGCATATAGAGAGATGACATGCATACAAGCATTCGATGGGTCTCTCCTATCAACAGCCAGTTTGCTATCATCTATTCTCGAACCGCGACTCTTTCAATAAGGAACTTCCTCTCCTTTTTTTGCCATTTTTTGCCATTTCAACATTTTCAAGAGTGAAGAAGAGAGAAATTGATAGAAAGAAAGAAAAAGAGAGAGAGAGAGAGTAAGATAGAGAAAGATAGAGAGAAAAAGAGAGAGAGTAAGATAGAGAAAAATAGAGAGAGAAAAAAAGAGAGAGAAGGAGACAAGGGGGAATATAATGCAAGAGACAACGTGTACAAAGTACAAGAGGGAAGGAAAGGCACATGTGCAATAAAGGGTTCCGATGTACCTACATGCATTCATGACCAAATAAATATATATACATGCACAGTTTCCATTATAAGCTTTTAATGAGACAGATTTGTTATATGCGACTTTTGTCATTTTTTTTTCTTTTTTTTTTTCATTTTTGCGTGCCATGATAACAACACCTTTTCGGTGGCATTGTTTTGTGTAGTTCGGTCATTGTCTGCTTGAATAACATAATCTCGTAATAACCTACTCAACCGGAAACCAGACACGGTACGTTTGGTCGCTCTTTTTATACATATACACACATATCTTTCTCTCTCTCTCTCTCTCTCTCTCTCTCTCTCTCTCTCTCTCTCTCTCTCTCTCGAGTATTATCGACTGATAAAAATTTACGAGATGAAAAAAACGAGAATAAATGCGTTTGATTGAGAGAGAAAGAGAAAAATGAATGTTTCGAAACTTTTTACGATAAAAAAAGGGTTTTTTTTTATTATTTTTTTCTGATAAAAATAAACTAATTTTTTTTTTCATTACTTTTAACAAATAATTTTTTTCATTATTTTTTTTAAATAACTTTTTTTCATTGCTTTTGACAAATATCTTTCACTGTTTTTTTGCAAAACTAATTTCTTTTCATTTTTTGAAACAATTTCTTTTTTTTCATTTTTTTAAAACTAATTTTTCTTCCATTTATTTTTCTTTCATTGTTTTGACAAATTTTTTTCTTTTATTGCAAGCTTCGCACTCGATAATTAATTTTGAAAGAGTAGCAAAAAGTAGTTTTCAAACTAAAAAAAGCTGTAAAAAAGTAGTTATTGAAAAATTAAACTTGAACAAAAAAACTCTTTTTAGAAACTTTACAAAACTGACAAAACTTCCATATTCTATATTTTATTTTCCTGACTTTTTCCTAATTGTCATAAAAAATATTTACTACTCTCTTATCCGGCTAATAAATAAATTAAATTCCTGCAAGGAAAGTGAAAGAATTTAAATATTTATAAAAATAATTTAATTCTTGCGAAGAATTTTATAAAAATTTTTAAATAATTCATTTTCATCGGCTATTTTTATGCAAATTCTAATTTAAATAATTGAATTCCTGAGAAATTTTTATTATTCATGAAGAGAATTGAATTCGTACGAAGATTTTTACAAAAAAATTTTTAAATAATTGAATTCTGTTTGGAAATTTTATGAAAATAGAAGATATTGAATTCTTGCGAAAGACTTTATTAGAATTTTTAAAAATAATTGAATTTCCAAGAAAAAATGTATTACTTTTAAAAATAATTGAATTCTTATGTCGAATATTGTTATTTATGAAAATAATTGAATTTTACAAAGAATTTTATTAAAATGCCTCAAAATAATTGAATTTCCGAAAATAATTTTGTTATTTATCTTTAATAATTGAATTCTTTTGACGAATTATTTATGTAAATAATTGAATTCTTGGGAAGAATTTTATTAAAATCTAAAAGAATAATTGAATTATTTCAAAGAAATTTAATTAAAATTGTATTTAAAATAATTGATTTCTTTCGAAGAATTTTATTAAAATATTTGAAAATAATTGAATTCCTGTGAAAAATTTTTATATTTTTGTAAATAATTGAATTCTTCCAATGGATTTAAAAAGAAACATTTTTTTTAAAGAATCGAGTTTTTCGAGGAATTTAAATTCAATTTTTAAGAATAATTACATTTTTTCGAGCAATTCCTGTAAAATTGTATAGTAATTGAAATCCTGCGATGAATTTTATTGTTTATGGAAATAATTCAATTCTTGCGAACGATTTTCTTAAAATTTCCAAAAATAATTGAATTTACAAGAAAAAATTTATTACTTTTAAAAATAATTGAATTCCTGTGATGAATATTGTTATTTATGAAAATAATTGAATTTTGCAGAGAATTTTATTAAGAGACCTTAAAAATAATTGAATTTTCGGGCATTTTTTTGTTATTTATCGACATAATTGAATTTTTTCGAAGAATTATTTATGTAAATAATTGAATTCTTGAGAAAAATTTTATTAAAATCTAAAAGAATAAAATTATTCTTAAAAGAGTAATAAATTCTTAATATTTTTGTAAATAATTGAATTCTTTCAAAGAATTAAAAAAAAATTTTTTTTTAATAATTGATTTCTTCGAGGAATTGAAATTGAATTCTTTAAGAATTTTATAAAAATTGTTTTAAATAATTAATTTTTTCGAAATATAATAAATATTGTGAAAATTTTATTTTAAATAATTGAATTCTCGTGGAAAACTTTATTTGTGCAAATAATTAAATTTTTAGATTAATTAATCTAAAATAGTATTAAAAAGAATTGAAATTCTTCGATGAGTTTTATTATTTATGAAAATAATTGAATTCTTGTATAGAATTTTATCAAAAATTTTTTTTTTAAATTCAATTTCCATGAAAAATGTTATTATTAGTGAAAGTAATTGAATTATTGTAAAGAGTTGTATAAAAATTTTGTTAAATAATTGCTTTTTTCGAAAATGCTATTCTAAATTAATTGAATTCCTGTGAAAATTTTATTATTTATGAAAATAATTGAATATTGGATGAATTTTATCAATTCTTTTTTTAAATAATTGAATTCTTTTTCGAAATTCCATAAAAATACTAAATATTGAAATTTAAAAATAATTGAATTTAGAATTTTGGAATTGAATTTTTAGAAAATAATTGATTCGTTCAAAAGAATTTGATTATTATTTTTGAAAATAGTTTTTTGATTTCTAGTATTAGTGAATTTAAAGTAGTGTAAATTCTCAAAAAAAAAAAAAAAAAAACAGAAATAGTAGCTTTTAGTGTCTATAGGTTTTTAGTAGATGAGTGCGAAGTCTGTTTATTGTTTCAATTTTATTTTTCTTTCAATATTTGCCACTAATTTTTACTTTTACCGTTCTTTAAACTGGTTAATAAATTTATATTAGTTTTAACCATAAATATAATGTTTCATTGTTGGTAATTTTAACCAATATTTTCTTTTAGTCGCGCACTGTTAGCTTTCAGCAATACTTTTACCTTTTAGTTGTTTCAAGCATTTATATATAATATTTTGTTTTCTATTACTAGTTTAAAAATTGGTTAAAAATAACAACACTGAGACAATTTTCCTTAAATGCAAAAGAAATTAACCGATTTCGCTCGGATAATAATGTCAATTATTGTGAATAAAATTTAAAAATAAAAACGTAATATCATTTGCAAAAAAAAAAAAAAAAGAAAAAAAAATGTATATCTCTAAAGTCAATATCAATTTATGCCCATTGTCTCTCTCGCTCTCCTTGAGTTTAAGAACCTCTATTTCTATCCCCTTTGCGTCTTTTGCCTCGTTCCTTGGACCACACCAAGTCTACAAGCAGTTCTCTCTGCAATCTCAAGCTAAATTGCCAATCAACGAGGTATTATTTTCCTGTTAGTGTCTCTCGGGGAAAAACAAGAGGAGAAAAATGAAGGTGGATAAATGGAAGAAGAAAGGGAAGATGAATGCAGAAACTGGCAAATGTTTGTTCACGAAAAGTGTACTCTGTGTGACATCTTTTGTAAATGTGTGATGCAACCTTTTTTTTTTTTATTTCTTCTTCAATCCTGACATTTTATATATTTTCTTCTCCTTTTTATTTTTTTTTAAAAATACGCTTAAAATATACATGCATGTGAAAATAGAAGAGAATTGTGTCACAATTTATTTATATGTATTCGAAAACAATAGAGAGTTTGAGAAATTAACTTATCCAATTTCAGAAAGGGTTTATGCATTTTTAATAAACGCTAAAATTGGATATTGTGTCCAATCGGAAATACATCATTATACTGAATTAACAATTTATCTCACGGTCATTAGAAACAACTTTTTTAAAAAAAAGTCAACTAGTTTTTAATTACTTTCTATTATTTATTTTTTTTAATTCAATTTACTTTTTCATTGCAAAACTAAGCAATTAATGCCACATTATTTCATCGAAAACAAAAATAAATATTATGGTAAATTTAACCAAATAAGCAATTGATATTTTTATTGTTAATTATTTAATTTAATCCAATCAAAAAATTCTTTTAATTGAAAAATATTAAAAAATTTAAAATATTTATCTCTGACTAATAAATTGAAAAAATATTTCCAAAACATACTAATTTGTATTTTCTTTTTTGTTTCAGGTAAGTTCGCAGTTTTTTTCTTCCCAAAAAAATGTCCATTGCTGGGTAAGAGAGAAAATTAAAAATTAAAAATTAAATTTTTTAAAATATTATCGATTTATCAACATCAGTTGATTGATAATATTTATTTATAATTACTATCAATTAAAATCAGTATTTACCAAAATTACGATTATTTAAATAATAATAATAATATTATCCTTGGATAAATCATATTCATTTTGCATTACATTGCAGTATCTATATATACATACATATTTTGTTTGTATGTAATTAAATTATTTTCCATTTCAAACGTTGCAAAATTTGGGTTATAAATTTTTGATTGAATGTATTATATTGAAATGCACAATTAACAAAAATATTCAATTAGATTGACCAATTTATGTGCGCATCAACTAACGAAGTATATTGAAATAAATTGAAAAATTATTATTCTCAAAATTAATTCACGAATAGTGTTTGCGAATAACAAAAAAAAAATTTATCGAATAAAAATAAAGAATTAATTTCAATTCTAAATTTTCTATGCGTGGGAAAAATAAAGTAATTTTACTTTATTAAAAAATTATTTTTATGAATTGTAAAATCCTCGTCAAGAATTCAATTATTTTCATAAATAAGAAAATTCTTCGCAATATTAAAATATTTTTATAAATAATAAAATTCTTCAAAGAAATTCAATTATTTTCATAAATAATAAAATGTTTCGAAGGAATTCATTACTTTCAATACAATTTAAATAAAAGTCGAAAGAATACAGTTATTTTTAAAAATGTTCTTAAATTCAATTATTTAAGAGTTTTAATAAATCTCTATAAAAAATTGTATAGTTTATGAAAAT
The DNA here is from genome assembly GCF_015476425.1 of Leptopilina heterotoma. NCBI lineage: Eukaryota > Metazoa > Arthropoda > Insecta > Hymenoptera > Figitidae > Leptopilina > Leptopilina heterotoma. Next base: position 6,988,191 of record NW_025110833.1, read on the forward strand.
ATTGGAATTATTACGAAGAAATTAATAACAAATTTGTAAATAATTGAATTTCTATGATATTTTTATTTTTTATGAAAATTATTCAATGATTTCGTAGAATTTTATCAAAATTTGTTTTAAATAATTGAATTCTTTTGGAAAATTTTATTAAAATAGTAAATATTGAAAACCATTGAAAACCATTCTTTACAAAATTCAATTATTTTCATAAATTTCAATATTTATCCCAAGAATTCAATTATTTTCAAAAGTAATAAAATTCTTCGAAGAAATTCAATTATTTTAAAAAAATTTTCACCAATATCTCGTCAAGAATTCAATTATATTTACAAATAGCAAAATTTTTCGCCAAAAATTCAATTATTTTCAAAAATTTATAAAAGTCTTTGCAAAAGTTCAATTACTTTCAAAATTTTTTGCAATTCAATAATTTTCAATATTTACTATTTTTATAAAATTTATCAACAGATTTAATTATGGAAAAAACTTTTTGATACAATTCTACGACAAGATTCAATTATTTTCATAAATAATAAAATTTCATTTACGAATTCAATTATTTTCATCACTGAATTTCAAATATTTTTAATACAATTTTTAATAAAATCCTTGAAAAATGCAATTATTATTGAAAATTTTATTAAAACTTGAGGAAAGAATTTAATTTTAAGAAACATTCAATTATTCAATAAAACAATAGAATTCGTTGCAATAATTCAAATATTTTCATAAATAACATTTAATTCGTCGCAGAAAATCAATTATTTTCAAAAATTTTTAAGTAATTTTACAAAGGAATTCAATTAGCTTGATAAAAAACAAAATCGCATAAATTCTTCCCATAAAATCAATTATTCTAAGGAATTTTATAATAAAATTCTTTTCCAAAATTCAATTATTTTGATAAATATCAATATTCATCAGAAGAATTCAATTCTTTTGAAAAGTAATAAAATACTTTGCAAAAATTAAATTCTTTTCAAAATTAATAAAATTCTTTGAGAAAGTTCAATTATTTTCAAAATTAATCAAATTCTTCGCAGAAATTCAATTATTTTTAAAGAATCAACAAAAAATTGTGAACATTTCAATTATCTTTATAAATGAATAGCAAAATTCGTCGACAAAATTCAATTATTTTCAGGAATTTGAATAAAATTCATTTTAAAATTCAATTATTTTCATAAATAATAAAATTCTTTGACAATATTCAATTCTTTTGAAAAGTAATAAAATACTTTGCAGAAATTAAATTATTTTCAAAATTTTTTTAAAAATTCTCGTCAAGAATTAAATTATCTTTATAAATAGATAGGAAAATTTCTTCTCAAGAATTAAATTATTGTCAAAAATTTTTGAAAAATTCTTCTCAAGAAGTCAATTATTTTCAAAAATTTTAATAAAATTCTTCTCATCTATTCAATTGTTTTCAAAAATTATTATTTAAATTCTTCTCAGGAATTCAATTATTTTTAAAAAAATTGAATAAAATTCTTTAAAAAGTTGTCAATTATTTTCAAAAATTGTTATATAAAATTCTTTAATATAATAAATTTCATTAAACTTTCAATTAAATTCCATAAAAGAAATTAAATATTTTCAAAAGTTAATAAAATTCTTCGTAAAAATTAAATTTTAAGAAGCATTCAATATTATTTATTTTTGTATTTAAATAATTGATTTCTCGTAGAATTAAATTTTTATTTTTTGTAATTTTAACTAACAATTCTGTAGAATTAATTTTTTTTGAAAAAGTTTAATTGAATAATAATTGATATTATTGATTTAATGTAGAATTTTAGTTAAAAATTCTAGAAAATGTTAATTGAATTGAAATGATACAAATAATTTTGAAGAAATTACAGTAATAATAAATTAATGATTTTGTCAGTCGGTCATCTTTAATTATTATAAAACATAAAGAAATGAATGATTCATTTCTTTCTGTTTTATAATAATATTCTTAAGAGTTGTTCAATTTGAAGAGTGTTAAGTGAATAGTGAATATCTTAAATTAATAATAATGTAAAGTTTAAAATATACAAGCAAAATTTCTTTCGAGAACTAAATTCATAAAATTGGAAAGAAATACAGTTTTTAGTTTGTCTGTACCTTAAGATCTTTGAATTCTACAAATTTCTTCGTGGGTTTTACCGTAATAAAACAGGGAAAAACATAAACACTTATAACTTAAGAAGCAAAACTCTAAAATTGTCACGTCGTGCTTTTGAATATGAAACCTAACCAAAATGAACTATTGTTACATTTATTGGGGGACAGATTATCGAGGTCCTACGGTTTATGGAGGTACTAGAGTCATTAGAGATGTAATTTCTCGCACCTTAAGTGTTTCCTCCACTTTTAACCCCACATCTTGAGGGCGTATTTTTTGGGCGTTTCCAAATTTCTCCCACTTAAAAAATTCATTTTTCTCACTTTGAAATACCTTCCATTTTTGCAAATAGACAGAATAACAGCAACTTTCGGAATCGAAACATGTACTCGCGACTAACCACAAGATTGTAATATGAACTTTAACTTTTGTCTTAAATATATGTATAACTTCAAACTCAGTATCAATCATTTATTTACCTGAACGATTATTATTAATTTAACGATCGTGATATGAGATGTTTCTCATACGTATCAACATTTTTGGTCCTTCGAGCCGGATACTGGTGAAGTGTTAATAAACAATATTGTGAAGTTGTTAAGATAAAACAGTGAAGTTCATTCTTAAAATTCATAAAGATTGAAAACGCGAGTGTAAAACATGAAATTCCGATTGTGAATCATTAAGCAAATGATAAAAATTTTGTGAACAAATTTAAAACATAGAAAATTTGTGCAGTGAATCTACAATAAACAATTGTTACAATTTGATACTAGTGAGTTAGTGATTCAAATTGAACTCATCAACGGAGGCTTGGTATCATACAAGAAGAATCAATCCAAAGGGCAATTAATCAAGGATCCAGTCTCAATCAACTCCAAGAAGTTAACTCCAAGAAGTCAACGCCAAGAAGTCAACTCCAATAAGTCAACTCCGAGGAATCAAACCCAAGAAGTCAACTTCAAGGAATCAACTCCAAAAAGTCAACTCCAAGAAATCAACTCCAGGAAGTCAACTCCATTTCATCAATCAGTAAGAGTGTGTAAAGGTAGGCTCAAATTTAAATCACCAATCCTATAAAAGTTCCTTTTTTTTGCTTTAATTTTACAAGGTAAATCAATATTCATGATGGATGAAGAAAACAATCACGCCGTACAAGTTGAAATTGAACTCAACGAATTAAAGCGAACGCGAACGAATCTTAAAAGTAAATTCACGCGATTTGTCACATACATAAACAGTCCAACAAATCAGAACAAATTTAGTGAAATTAAAACACGATTGCAGAAAGTAGAAAATGCAGTCGACGAATTCGAAGCACTTCAAAATAAAATTGACATTTTAATTGACGAAACTGAGCCGGGAACAGAATTAACAGATTTTGAAAATATATTTTATCCTGCTATAAGCAAGGCTCGAGAAATGTTAATTAACTATGAACTCACACTTACACCTACAACAACATACACACAGCCTATTACACAAAATGGTCAAAATCAAATGCATGTTCAAGGTCAAACTTCCATTCGATTGCCAAAATTGGATTTGCCATCTTTCAATGGTGCTTATCAAGATTGGTTGAATTTTTATGACTCTTTCAAAGCTTTAATTCATGACAATGGAAAATTAGCAGATGTTCAAAAATTACAGTATTTGAGATCATGTTTGAAAGATGAAGCAGCTAAGGTTATAAGTTCCTTGGAAACTTCATCTGCAAACTACAATGTTGCTTGGAATCTATTGAATGACAGATACGATAATCATCGCATAATAATTCAAAATCATATAAAAACACTAATGGAATTACCGAGTTTTAACAAAGAATCTGCTGTTAATATTAGACAGCTGATAGACAATTTTCAAATGCATCTTCGCGCGCTCTCAGCATTAAATGAATCGGTTGCACATTGGGATTCAATTTTAATTTACGTTTTGACATCCAAATTAGATCGGAATACACATAGGGAATGGGAAAAAAGTCTAACGGGAAAGACAATGCCAAAATTAGAAACCCTTTTACAATTCCTTCGAAATCGGTATCAAATTCTTGAAGCTTCAACTTTTGATACAGTCAACAAAACCCAACCAAACTCGTCTCAATCAAATAACAATTCAAAAAAACAAAGCTTATCAGTTACTCATTCAAAGGATTTTTGTCATTTTTGCAAAGGTGAACATAAATCGTTTGGATGTGAAAAATTTCAAGCAATGTCTATATCTGAAAGGCGTAATGCTGTACAATCAGCAGGGTTATGTTTTAATTGTTTGCGCAAAGGTCACCGTAGTTCTGAGTGTAAACTTTCTCATTGCAAAAAATGTAATAGAAAACACAACACACTTTTACATACAGAAGAAAATCCAAAATCAGATACACCTTCTCAAAATTTGCAAATTTGTGTTCAACCTCAATGTGAGACAAATAATTCGCCTACTCAAAATTTGCAAGTTCGTGTGCAGTCTCAGGTATTGTTATCAACTGCGGTTGTATATCTTCATGACAAAAACAATAAACAATTCAAAGCACGTGTCGTTTTAGATTCAGGTTCACAAAGTAATTTTATTACGGAAAAATTTGCGGAAATTTTAAACTTAGATCGCCGTGAAATTAACATACCCGTAGAAGGATTGAATCAATTAGAAACGAAAATTAAACAATCTGTTTCAACTCAAGTAAAGTCTATGCAAACAGAATTTGCTGCAAAATTAGAATTTTTGGTCATTCCCAGAATTTGTAATTCATTGCCACTTGAATACATTAACAGAAATCAAATTGAAATACAGAAGAACATAAAGTTAGCCGATCCAGAATTTCACATTCCAAAAGAAGTTGATGCATTATTAGGAGCAGAAATATTTTATGATTTAATTTCTGTCGGTCAAATCAAATTATCTAAGCAAAGCGCAGTTTTACAGAAAACAAAATTAGGATGGGTTTTAGCAGGTAAAATCGGTCAAGCTGTTCAAAATAAACGAACACACTGTCACTTGAGTTTAGAAAATATCGGTAATCAAATTAAATTGTTATGGGAATTAGAAGAATTTCCACCAAAAAAATTCCTCTCACCGGAAGAATCAGAAGTCGAAAAGCATTTTAAAGAAAATACAAAACGTGATCGCGACGGAAAATATACAGTAAAATTACCGGTAAATGAGAAAATTAACAAACTCGGAAGTTCTTATACAATCGCGGAACGTCAATTTCTTGCTTTAGAAAGAAAATTCGAATCAAATAAAGAGTTAAAAAACGAATATTGCAAATTTATGCGCGAATATGAAGAATTAGGTCACATGAAAAGGGTTACTGTTGACAAAATACCTGATGATGGTTACTTCTTACCTCATCATGCAGTTTTAAGAGCAGATAGTTCGACTACCTGTTGTAGGGTCGTTTACAATGGTTCCTCGAAGACAAAGAACGGATTATCGCTTAACGATGCGTTAAAGGTCGGTCCCACTGTCCAGCAACCACTTATTGCCATTTTAATTCGATCAAGAACTCATACAATACTTTTATCAGCTGATATTGAGAAAATGTATCGCATGATAAATATTGATGAAGATGATAGAAAATTTCACCGAATAATTTGGCGCGATGATCCAAGCAAAGAGTTAGCTATATACGAATTAACAACGGTCACTTATGGTACCGCTTCGGCACCATATCTAGCAACCCGTGTCCTCCAAGAGCTAGCTGAAAATGAGAAAGAAAATTTTCCAGACGCGTCAGAAATTATTAAGAGAGATTTTTTCGTTGACGATTTATTTACAGGTGCAAAAAATCAAAATGAAGCGATTGCTTTACGCGATGAATTAATTGAATTGTTAAAACTTGGTGGTTTCAAGTTACGCAAGTGGTGTTCAAATGATTTAGAATTGATATCTTCATTACCAGATGATTTAATAAACATTAAATTGTTTTCTGATCCATCATTATCAATCAAAACTCTGGGCATTCAATGGAATCCAAGAACCGATCAGTTAACATACACAATTAGCAACATTTTAAATTATACAAGAATCACAAAACGTTCTATGCTTTCTCAAATCGCACAATTATTATATGATCTAATTGGATTATTAGGCCCTATAATAATAAAAGCGAAAATTTTCATGCAACGGTTATGGCAACTCAAGTGTGATTGGGACGAGTCAGTTCCGCCCGAAATTCATACTGATTGGCAAAACTATAGACAAGATTTGAATTGCTTGAATGATGTTACTTTTCCGCGACTTGTTGTTGTTGATGATGCTACAAATGTACAACTGCATGGGTTTTGTGATGCAAGTGAAGCAGCTTATGGTGCTTGCATATACGTTCGTTCACAAAATGCAAAAAACGAAATTTATGTAAATTTATTGTGCTCAAAAACACGTGTAGCTCCTTTAAAGTCAATTACAATACCAAGATTGGAATTGTGCTCGGCTTTTCTTCTAGCAAATCTTTTAAACTTTGTAAAATCAATTTTGTGCCTTAAAATCGATGCAGTGCATTTGTGGTCAGATTCAACAATCACCTTACAATGGATTAATACAGAACCGTATCTCTTAAAAACGTTTGTTGCAAATCGTGTTTCTCAAATTCGCGAATTTACAGATCCTTCAGATTGGAAACATGTTCCAACAGAGCAAAATCCTGCAGATTTTATTTCAAGAGGTCAAATGCCTAGTGAATTCATACAAAATGCAATGTGGATTACCGGTCCAAGCTGGCTTGGTTCTTCTGAGGAGCATTGGCCTTGTAGTCAATTCAATAAAGTACCAAACTTAGAATTAAAGAGTAATGTTTCATTAATTGCGAATAATGAAATTAAAACAAATGATACAAATTGCATTTTGAACAAATTTTCTTCTCTCAGAAAAACTAAGCGAGTTATTGCATATTGCATGAAATTCTTTAACAATTTAAAGAATAAAGTAAAATCGAGAAAAGAAAAGGTTGAATTAAAAAATTCTGAAACAAAGGTAAACATGACACATCTGTCAATTGAAGAAACGCAACTTGCAATGAAAAAAATTCTTAGTTTATTGCAAAAACAATTTTTTCTACGCGAAATAAAGTCATTGACAAACGATGAGAGTTTGCATCGTTCAAGCAGTTTAACGTCTTTGAATCCTTTCTTAGACAAAGATGGGTTATTACGTGTGGGAGGACGATTAAAAAATTCAACATTATCTTACAACGAGCGATATCCAATAATTTTACCAAAATCACACCACATTACAATTTTAATAATTAGATTTGAACATGAAATAAATTATCACAGTGGTTCTCAAGCAACATTGAATGCAGTCAGATCTAATTATTGGCCAATTAATGGTATGAGTACTGTTAAAAGTGTTATTAAAAAATGCATAATTTGCTTACGTGCAAAACCTACGAATCAAAATTATTTAATGGGCAATTTACCCAAAGAACGAATTACTCAATCGCGACCTTTTATAGTTACTGGTGTCGATTATTGTGGTCCATTTTTTATTAAAGAAAAAAAGCACAGAAATAGAGGCAAAGTCAAGGCCTATATTTCAATATTCGTATGTTTTGCTACAAAGGCTTGTCATATTGAATTGGTTAGTGATTTAACTACCGAAACTTTTATCGGTTGTTTAAAAAGATTCTTCGCTCGTAGGGGAAAAAGCTCTACTATTTTTTCCGACAACGGAACTAATTTTGTTGGCGCAAATAATGAATTAACAAAAACATTGCGCGAACTTTTAAACTCAGAAAATCACAATGAACAAGTGTTAACATTTCTCGAGAATCAGGGCATCAATTGGAAGTTTTCACCTCCAAATTCTCCGCATTTTGGTGGTTTGTGGGAGGCTGCAGTAAAATCTTTTAAGTATCTTTTTATCAGAACTATTGGCGAAAGATTGTTTTCTTTTGAAGAATTGAGTACATTTACTGCCGAGATCGAAGCAATTCTTAACTCCCGACCAATTACTCCTTTATCATCTGATCCTAATGATCTGAGATCATTATCTCCATCTCACTTCCTAATTGGTGATTCACTAATGAGTGTACCAGAACACGATCTGTCTGATATACCAGAAAATCGTCTGTCAAACTGGCAAAATATTCAACGGCTGAAGCAGTGTTTTTGGAAAAGGTGGTACAAGGAGTACCTTAATCAACTGAATGTCCGTTGCAAATGGCAACAATCCAAAGAAGAGAATCCAGAAATTGGTACCATGGTCATCCTCAAAGAAGACAACATTCCACCCTTACGCTGGCACCTGGGTAGAATTATTGAAATCCACCCTGGTGATGACTCAATTGTTAGAGTTGTTACTGTACGAACCACTACTGGAACTTATAAGCGATCTGTAAAACGCATAGTTCCTCTCCCTATCAATTAAAGGACATTTAAGTGAATTCTATCAACTCTAATTAATCCTTTTTGAACTAGATTAGTTCAAGGTGGGCGGTATGTTAAGTGAATAGTGAATATCTTAAATTAATAATAATGTAAAGTTTAAAATATACAAGCAAAATTTCTTTCGAGAACTAAATTCATAAAATTGGAAAGAAATACAGTTTTTAGTTTGTCTGTACCTTAAGATCTTTGAATTCTACAAATTTCTTCGTGGGTTTTACCGTAATAAAACAGGGAAAAACATAAACACTTATAACTTAAGAAGCAAAACTCTAAAATTGTCACGTCGTGCTTTTGAATATGAAACCTAACCAAAATGAACTATTGTTACATTTATTGGGGGACAGATTATCGAGGTCCTACGGTTTATGGAGGTACTAGAGTCATTAGAGATGTAATTTCTCGCACCTTAAGTGTTTCCTCCACTTTTAACCCCACATCTTGAGGGCGTATTTTTTGGGCGTTTCCAAATTTCTCCCACTTAAAAAATTCATTTTTCTCACTTTGAAATACCTTCCATTTTTGCAAATAGACAGAATAACAGCAACTTTCGGAATCGAAACATGTACTCGCGACTAACCACAAGATTGTAATATGAACTTTAACTTTTGTCTTAAATATATGTATAACTTCAAACTCAGTATCAATCATTTATTTACCTGAACGATTATTATTAATTTAACGATCGTGATATGAGATGTTTCTCATACGTATCAACAAAGAGGTTTAAATTTGAATGCTTTGAACATCTTAGTTCCAATAAAAAAATGATTAAATATTTATTTTAAATAAAACTATTGATGTTTTCGAATAATTTTACGTTTGAAGTTTGCAAATAAATTTAACAGAACATTTTTTTGAGTATTTAATAATTTTGAGAGTGAATCAGAATATTCTTTAGAGTCAGGAAAAAAGTGAAAGTTGTGTTTGGAAAATTGAAAATCAGGGAAAAGTCAGGGAAAAATAAAGTGAAATTTTTGTGGGAACCCTGTATAAATAAATTATATTTTTATCTTTATTTAACCAATTTTTATGGTCCCCTAAAAGTCCCCTATTTTTTAATTTTCAGTCCCTTATTTCCCCTAAAATACTTTTTAGGGGCACTGTGAAGCCTGGAAAAGGGTGAGAAAAAGAGGTCGTGGGCGGCATATGGACGAACGTCTTTTTATTTTCTACACGGTACATGATGTGACGTGTGCCTTGGCGGTAACACAGGATAGGATAGGGTGAGCCTCTAGAGGCCTAGAGAAGTCAGCACGGCGTACTCTAGGGGTTTCATATTTCAACCCCCTTATATAGGTACTAATTATCATCGTCGCGCAGTCTCTCGACGTAAATGCCTGAATGCACCGACGCAGTGGGACGGGCACGTGAAAGAGACAGAAAAAAAATCTGAAAGCCAAAGAGATACACACACACACATATAGCGGGAAAGAACGCAAAAAAAGAGTTAAAGAAGAAAGGAGAAGGAAATCTCCCGCAGAAAAATATAACTCACACATTTTATTTTATTAAAAATAAAACAGAAAATTCGACTTTATAGGCGAGAAAAAAAAACTCTTTTTTTCCCCTTGTCATTTTTTTCATTTTCCGCGAATCCTTTTCAAATTTCACCTTCTTCAATTTCATGATTTTCAACGTTTCCTTTAAGAAGCAAAGGTTTTAATAATTTTCCATTTGAATTTTAAATTCTGTGAATTTTCTTTTCAATTTTTTATTTCAAGTTGTTTTATTCTATTTGAATTTACCTGCTCGTTAAATCATATGAATGACTGTTAATTAAAATCATTAGTTAACAAAAATCTACTGATTATTAATTAGTGTAAAAAGATCGCTCCTTGGCCTTATTCTTCAAGAATTAGTCTTAAGGGATTTTTTTTTTTTATTTTCCTCGAATCAAAGTGTATTGTAGATTTTACTCTCATTATTCTAGAATATACCAAATAGAATAATTTAATTTTTTGCGGCTTTTTTCAATCATTTTCTATTTTTCTCATAATTATTTTTTTTTATTAATTATTAATTAATAACTAATAGTTAATATAATTAATTATTAGTCATAATAATAATGATTTATAAATTAATAAAATAATTTAAATTTTCACTGATAGTTTTTTATTTTTAATAGAAACAATATTTCTGAATTTAATTGAATCGAATAAAAATTATTTGACTCAAGTAAATATTTAATTGATTGTCAATTAATCGATTATTTGAATGAAATAAATTTTTTTTCCCCAGTGTAGTAAATAAATTTGAGGTAAATGAAAAAAAAAGAATGGGGAATGAAGCAATAAATAGGTAGATTGGATCAGCAGAGGGAACAATTAATATTTGCAAAAGGGGGACATTATGAAAGGAAAGTTACGTAGTGTCGTGTCGACGAAATGGGGTAATTTCTCCCCGGTACCTTTACCTTTTCACCCCGTTAAGAACGTTGCCATGAATTTATAGACGCTTCGAGGGTTGGCATACGTTTAAACCGGAAGTGGCACGTCCCCCTTCCATCGGAACTTAGCAAGGTAGGCTATAGGTTAGGTAATATGGCAACGTCGAGGTCCGGAATTGCTTTGCATACCATTTCGCGCAATCGCGAGATCTTAATATCGACTGTAATTTAGAGCGCGGCTCCTTCTTCTTCTTGTGAATCTTTCCCTCTCTCTCTCTCTTTTTTTCTTTTTTTTTCTTATTCACTCACTTATAGTCCACCCTTCATTCTCTATGAAATCGTTCGTCATACTTAGGATTCCGTTATTGCTTCCCTCGTCTTCCGCCGGCCGCTCTTTTAACTCCTAATGTCTTTATTTTTAAATTATATTGCCCCACGGGATTCCCATATTAGTTCACGCACGCATCGCAAGTCGAGCAAAAATATCGTTTCGCAGTCGATTTATGTACTCTCCTCCAACAGTGTATTACTCTTTTAGGAATATAAACTGACATCAATTGTCTCTACATGAGATTAACTTTTCTATTTATGGCAAAAGAGCTCTCCTTCCGAACGTGTTCGCAACACACACACATATACACATTTATAGGATTTTATTTCCTGCGCAAAATGTGCGGTGAGAAAGTTTCGAAATAAATATAATTAAAGGAAAAGTGATTCCCCGTGCTTTTTTTTCTAAATTATAAATAAAGTTGGAAAAAACTTTTTATTCTATAGTTGTAAATTCTATTCTGAATTTTTAATAGGATTTTAATTAAAATTGATATATTTTTAAAAGAAAACTTTATTATGACTATTTACAAGTTTACAAAATTTATTCTACTGACTTTTCTCTTATTTATTTTACACAGGATTGCTAAAGAAAATTTTAATTTGTTTTTCCCTGATTTCCAGACAAAATTTTGTCTATTTCCCTGACATTAAAGAATATTCTGATTCACTCTAAAAATTATTAGATACTCAAAAAAATGTTCTATTACATTTATTTACGATTTTTTCTAATTTGTAAAATTATTCGAAAACAATAACTTCTCTTTTAGATAAATATTTAATCATTATTATTTTTCAATAGGAATTAAAATTATTCAAAGGATTCAAATTCAAACCTTTTAAAATTCAATAACATTTAAGAATATTTATTATAAAATATGAAGATATCGAGCACTCCGAAGTGATCGATTTCTTCAAATTTTATAATAATTAAACATGACCGAGTGATAAAATCATTAATTTATATTGTAACTTCTGTAACTTCTTCAAAATTATATTCATCAATTCAATTATTATTTTTTAGAATTTTTATAACTAAAATTTGTCTTTAAATCAATTATCTATATTAATAATAATTTAATTCTTGGAAAGATTTTTATTAAAATTCTTTAAAATAATTGAATTCTTTTGAAGAATTTCTTTCAATTTTCTTCAAAATAATGGAATTTTTTTAAAATAATTTTTACTGAAAATTTTAAAAGTAATTGAATTTCATGAAGTTTTTATTTCTTTTAAGTTTTTTAAATGATCGTGTTTATTATTAATTGTAATTAATAATTTTCCTATAAAATTATATTAAAATTATTTATAGAAAATGGAATTGAATAATTGAATTCTTGCCAAGAATTTTACGATTTATAAAAATATTTAATTTGGTTCGAAAAATTTTTTATCAGAACTGTTGAAAATAATTGAATTTAAATAATATTTTTAAAAATAATTGTATTCTTTTCAGAAATTTTATTAAAATTGTATTGAAAATAATTTAATTCCTTCAAAATATTTTATTATTTATGAAAATCATTGAATTCCTTTGAAGAATTTTATTATTTATAAAAATAATTGAATTCCTTTGAAGAATTTTATTATTTATGAAAATAATTGAATTAAAAATAATTAAAATTCTGCGATTAATTTTATTATTTATGAAAATAATTGAATTCCTATGAAGAATTTTATTACCCACGAAAATAATTGAATCTCTGTAAACAAATTGTATAGTTTATAATAATGGAATGATTACGAAAAAATTTATAACAAATTTGAAATTAATTGAATTCTTTATAAATAATTGAAATCCTGTGATATTTTCATTATTCATGAAAATAATGAAATGCTTTCGTAGAATTTTATCAAAATTGGTTTTAAATAATTTAATTTTTTCGGAAAAATTCAATTTATTAAAAAAAAAATTTCGGTTACGTTATAGCCGAGGGGATTTGAGCATTGACCGTACCCACGTGTTGGACTCGTGTTCAAAACCAGTTGGTGGCCAAAATTTTTTTTTTTTCAACGAGAATAATTCTGATTTGCAATTCGAATTTAAAAACATATTTTTATGTGCTGTAAACCAAGATAAATTTGAATTTATTGTTCTCAATTTGTTTCCGCTCTCCACCCAACTTGCTTGCTTGATTGCGTCGTTCATGATGAAATATTACTTGTTCGCTTTTACGATTTAATCTTCGATTCATTACAATCAACAATCAATCCCTTCATGCTCGCTGTCTATATATATATATATATTTGAGTGCGTGTGTATGTCTGTGACCTTAAAATTTCGTCCAATGTTCATTCGAAAAAAAAACAGAAATAAAATTCTAAAGTTGGGCAATAAATTAAAAATATCAAAATGTTTTCCAAAATGTTGATTTCGATCAAATTGAAATTAATTTAAGAAATTTTCTAATTGAAAATTATTCGGGTAATACTTTTCTTTTCATCTAGAAAAAATATGTTTCTGTCAGAGCCTACTAAACGATTTATTTTCTTTTAAAATATTTTCGTTTAAAAATTGATTCAAAACTTAATTTATTTAATACAAAGAAAATTTTTCTTTGTGTTAAATAAATTTAATTTAAATAAATAATATTTTAATAATATTATTATAATATTTAAATAATAATGTTAATTAATATAATATTAATATAATATTTAAATAAATAAATTAAGTTTTGAATAAATTTCATTTTAAATATATTTGTTTTGAAGAAAACTTTATTTTTTTTTAATTTTAATTTTTTTTTTCAATAATTGTATTTTTATCGATTAAAATTTTTATTTGCAAAAAAATAATATCGACGGTTGATTATATAATTTCATTTTCCATCGACATTTTTTTTTTAAATTCTCCATCATTTAGCAAATTTTCTTCTAAACCATTTTCTTTCAACTCAAAGCAAAAAAAAAAAATTATTTTTTCAATTTTTCTCTCCCACCTCTCTTTCTCTCTTGGATTGCACGACGTCCATACAGAAATTTCGGCTAATTCTCGCGCTTTAATCGGTTCACTCATTTGACGTGCGCATGAAAAACGACCGCCGATAAATTTTGACAGTATTCTGTCCATTGCATTGCAATAATACCGAACCATATATTAAGAGGGTCGTGGAATGGGTTTTGTCACGGGGGATGAGAGAGAGTCACGGAAAAAGGAGGTGGAGAAGGAGGGGGCTGGTGATGGTGATGGTGTTTGCGGGGGGTGAAAATGGTCTTTCGTATAGTTTGTTCGGTAACATATTACGAATTAATACCAACTGCTCCGGTGAAATATTACTGCAAAACACTGACCGTTATTTCGCTCGCTGAACAAATTGTTACATTCGAATTTCTTTTGAATTTATTTGCAAGCCCAGGGGGAAATACTGCCCTCCCCCCACCCCCTTCACCTCTTTCACTCCCACTACTTATTCAAACCGCCAATTTTTCAAAAAAAAAAAAAAAAAAAATTTACTTTTCATTTTACACTACCATCGGGAATTTTTTTTTAAAGAAAAAAATTTTGCTTTTATTAATCTCGTAAAAATTAATTGCCCAAGTTTCATTTCATTTTTTTTAACATCCGTATTTTATTTGTTTTTTATTTATTTATACGATAATAAACATTGTTTTTTTCAGTCAATTCATTATTAGATGACATTATTTTTTATACGCATATTTTTTTTCTTTTAGTTTTATGTTTTATTTTACTATCAAATTTTATTTTTGAAGAAAAAATATTTTTTTGGCACACTTTACTTTTATATTTAAAATTTTTAATATTTCTAAAGAATATTTTTGTTTTAAAAATATAAGATTAATATTCTCTCAACGAGTAGAGAAATGTTTCATTTGGGTCAAATAAAATTTATTTGAGTTGAATAAAAGTAAATTTTGTTCCTGAGTTGACAAACACATTTATTTCTATTAAATAACATTTATTTGTTCCGAGTTAGAAATTAATTTGAATCAAAGTAAATTTTTTGAGGCAAGAGAAATTTTTATTTAAATTCAGTTGAAATAAATTATATTTATTTGAAACAAATAAAGTTGACGAAAATAAAACTCTTTTTTTGAAGTGAATACGTTTTTTAAAAACAAATAAAATGTTTCTAAGTAAAATATTTAAGTTTAGTAATAAATAAATAAAAAACAGTAAATTACATAAATATTTAAATTTAAATATATAAATAATAAATAAAAAAAATTAAAAAAAAATAAAATGAAAGAAATAAATAACCTAAAAAAATTCTAATTGAAAATTTTTTTTTTCTGAAGTACAATTTTATTAAGTATTTTTTTATTTCGACGTTCCCAATATATATGTTTTTATTAACAAAAAAAAAGAAAATATTTTGAAATTAATTATTGTCGAGTGTCGACAGTGGATTCTCGGTAATATTAACGAGTTTTGATATAAAACGACGAAGATTGATCGGCGTTTCCTAGGCGCTTGCATTTATAGAAATTCCGCAGATAAAAAAAAAGAAATAGTTGACGTATATCGAGTTATTACGAAGCACTTGATATATATTTAAATTATTATTTTTCCACTCGCAGAAAATTGAATCAGGCCAGCTGCTCACTTATAAAAATATTTCAAGTTATAAAAATAATTTATGACGCAAATCGCCAACAGCTATAACATCTCAAGATTTTTTATTATTATTATTGTTATTATTATTGTTATTATCATTTTTATTTTTATTTTTATTTTTATTTTTATTATTATTATTATTATCATTTTTATTTTTATTATTATTATTATCATTTTTATTATTACTACTACGATTATTGTTATTATATATTGAAGCATATTAAGCCATTTTTAAAATAAAAAATTCCACTCTGTCTCAAATAATCAGAAAATACATTAGAGAGAAAGAGTAGAGCGCAATATTTAATTAGTGTTTGTAATGCAATTTCTTTTTCATATTTTTTTTCTATAATTATCTCTTATTTAATGATATGCTTTTAGTTTGAAATTTAATTAACATTAATAAAGAGAATAATATTATTCAAATGACACGAATTTCATAAATCCGGCCTTTAAAATAGCATTTTCATTAAAAATTTACTTTTCTTCATCTAAATAAAAGGTTTTCATTTAAATTAATCCCTTGATTGAATAATTGAATATTGATCTAATTAATCCTAACTTAACTAAATATTTATTATTATTTAAATGAAAAATTATAATTTCAAATTCTTCTTTTTTCTATTTTAAAACCTAAACTCTGAACTCGATGTATTCTCAAATAATTTTTCCCTTTCCAATAATAAAAAAAAAAAAAACTATGTTTTTATGTATATAAATTTTTAGGAGGGGGGTATAAAATGCAATTTTTAGAAATATACAAGAGCGGGGAATATCTAACTTGCGTCCATTTTCTCGTAAAAATGCTTTCAGTCTGTGTTAATTTCAAATGTTTATTATTTAGAAAGGAAAAAAATTCGCTCGCACTTGCATTTGGTATTGATAGTATTTCTCGATGGATCTCTAAAAGGATTTTTACGATGAAAAAAAAAAGTTCAAAAGCATTTGTATTCAATCCATCGATCAGTTTGGACTAAAAAAAAATATATATATACACCCCTCTGAATAATACAACTCAAAGTCTTGACAAATTTTATTAAATTTTTATTTCAATTATTTTTATTTGTTTTTTTTTTTCATTTAACAGATATATATAACATTGTATGGATATTGTATTTTTTTTATTTATCAAAAAGAATATTTTTTAATTTTCAACAAAAATATTTCACATATTTTTCGTTAATTAGAAAGAAAAGAGCTTTAGAAATTTAATTCTTTTCGCTATTTTTCTCTCTTTCTCTCTCTAGTAAATATTTCATTTTTTTTTCTCATAGACAGAAATAAATTTTCTTTTTTTTTTTTAATATAAATATGGAAACAAAATAAAATTCGTGATAATTTATTACAAAACCGAAAATAGTAATTTTATACCAGAAAGACATAAAAAGTTCCAATTATAATTTCAATAACTGAATAAATGTGGAACGAGGGAAAAAGAGAGGCGCTCGGTTTAAAATTACTTTTTATAAACGACACAAGGGCCACAAAATGTCACCCCGGCGACTCTTTCGATTATGTATGAAATTATTAATTAATGCGTCGCTCGATGAACTAATTTTCGTTTCTGATATTTCAGCCAATTATTAAATGTAATTATTTTCGCGCTGCCCCGTTTTAATATCGTCCATCGACCACGACGACGAGAGCGGTAGACGGGGGGGAAAGAGAGTGGTGGGGGGGGGGGTGACTCGAGGGTTACAGAATGGATTTTCGAAATTTTGATCAGAAGGGGGGAATGAAAAGTGACAATTTGACTTGTCATTTTTTTTTTCTCCCCCTCGTCTGTCTGTACATAAACCAATAGATATGTACATTGCTCTTTGCATTTTTTAAAAGTCATAAAAATGATTATGCTACGACGGAAACTTGGTTATTTCATATTTCGAAAACAATGATATTTAAGCACCGACGATAATTCAATTTGATTCTCCCGATGTGGCTTAATTTCGGGCGCAGTACATATGGCCAATGGTTGTTGTTCAAATTGAACAGGAAGTTATAAAAAAATAAATATTCCCGCTCGTTAAAAAATTTACTTTGTTTTACGGTACCATTGTTTTTTTTCCTACTTGTGTCATTTTTTTTTTTTTTTTTTTTTTTGATCGAGTTTTTAAATTAATTTTTTTTTTATTTTGCAAACCCCACCTTCTCATTTAAGGGACAATTTTAATTAAAACTCTTTTGTTGATTTAAAACAACTTTTCTTTCATTCTTTTTTTTTTTTGCAGCAAATTGATATTTGATTTCGAGGAAAGCGAATGAAAACTATAGAGAATTTGACAGTATTACGTTTTTTAATTAAAAAAATTTTTGCGGCTTTAGTGAATTTTTGCTGCATTAATAATTTTTATTTTATTCCTGAAAAAATGTGTATTTTTTATTTATTGTTTTGTTTGATAATATTGTTGTTAATTAATATTTCAGAGTTTTTTTTATTCTTTTATTGTTAAAACGATTTGTATTCTTTATTTTTTTTATTTAGTTTTATTATTTTATATTTTCAAATTTTCTCATGTTGAAAAAAATTATAAATTTTTATTCTTATTTTTAGTTGTGCTACTTCGAATTCTTTTTACATTTTAATTTTTTTTATATGGAATGAAGCTTGGAAATGTTTTTTTAGAATTTTTATTATTTAGTTTCTCATTTGAAATGAGAAATTATTATAAATTTTTATTCTTTTTTTCAGTTTTATTATTTAAAATTCTTTATAAATTTTCATTTCTTTATATGAAATGAAGCTTGGAAATGTCTTTTTAGAATTTTTATTATTTAGAATTCATTCTGCATTGTCATTATTAATTTTCTCATTTTTGAAACAATTGGAGATTTTTCTTCTTATTTTTAGTTAAAAAACTTGGAAATCTTTTTTTTTTTTAAATTTTGTAGCGTTTCGAATTCATTTTACATTCTCATTGTTAATTTTTCTATTTTTGAATTTATAAGACTTGGAAATGTTTTGGAATTGATTTTAAAAATATATAATGTAGTGCGCGATAAAGAAATGAAAAAAAAGAAAATAAAAATGTGAGGGATTTCTCTTGTTCTCGAGAGTTTTTAAAATATATTTTTTGAAATACACTCGCGATTCACAATTTAAAAATTTCATCTTCATTTACATTTTTCTTGAATATAGAAAGCACAAGAGAAGTTTCATTAAAATAAACAAAGCCTGGGAAATCTCAATATGATTTATGAATGAGGAAAAGTTAAAATTCTCGTTTTTAAAAAGGACCCGAGGCGTTATCAGTTCCGTAATGCTTATTCATGCTTACTCTCTTTGTCTCTTTTTCTTAAATTTATTCTTTAATAATCACATGGAAAGTTTTTTTTCATTTCTTTTTTTTTCTTCTTTTTCGTGAGCCCCAGGTTTTATATTGCTAGCGTCATTCCGCCTCCTACCCGCGCGACCAAAGCCGTTTGCAATGGTAATTCGCGACACGGAGGAAAAAAAGAGCGAGCAGGGGGTTTGAGGGAAAAAAAGCAGGAGAAAAAGTGGGGGAGGGTAAATAAAAATTAGGGGAAGTACAATCATCGATCAGAAGAGAGAGTCTGTTTACTGGTGTATTTTTTTTTGTCAACCGGCTACTCGTGTGAATATTTGTAATTACAGAACGAGGCCGATTCGCGGTTTTTATTCGGCCAATTGGCAGGGCGATTTTTTTAATTTCGCGTAATGAAGCGCCGACCTCGTTATTGATTTGGCCTTTTGTTGATATTCGTTATTAATTTTTAATCGTCGATTCATTTCAAACTATAGCTGACAACTTCACTCCGTTAGTACAATATTTCAAAATTTGATTTATAAATTTTAGCCATAAATTTTTTATATTTTGTACAAAAAAATCTCAATTTAAGAATTCCCCATGCCTAAATCAAAATTTTAAACAGTATTCCAATCTCAAAATCAGATTAACCAAATTGAAATGCAATTTTCTTCATAATACTGAAAACAGAATGAAACAATATTGATTCTGGAAAAGTGAAAATTCGAGACGGAAATGAAACACTAATGCGAATTACTAGTCGAGCAATTGAGGGAAAATGTTATCATAGTAAACAATATAGTGTCACATACATTTGTTTTCTCTAATCTTGTCTCAATTGTAAAATTTCTAAAAAAAAAAAAAAAAATTCCTGTCAATATTTGTAACCGATAGTCTTTGATTCGCGAATGCAATTTGTCGGCGTATCAAAACGTAATCAAATGCAAGATAAACGTTTGGCTCGCCAGCCCCATGCATATTAATTTTTAAGCCACGTTTGCAAAAAAAAAAAAAAAAAAATTGTAAAAAAAAGAAAAACCTGAACCAGAAAAGAGTGAGTGAGACAAGAGAGTGAATTGTGATCAAAACGAGAGAGAAGAAGAGAGGTGGACAAACAGCTGTATCGAAACCGCGGTCGGAAACGAAGCGGCGATGATTTTTCGATCAGCGCAAAATCGCTTGTAAAAACAGAAAGCAATTAAAAAATTAATGCCTCGCAAGCCATACTGCAATATCTGCACTGTCGGTGATGCGACATTGTGCTGAAAAAATAGACAATCCCCTAAATACCATCAGAATTTCAATTAAAATTGCACTTTTATTAATAAATTGTAGTCAATATATTTATCAATATAAAATACACTCATCAGAGAAAAATTATCTTTCAATCAAATACTCTATTCTGTCGCATAAACCTGTTAGGTTCAAATTAGCTTATTGTTGTTTCAAAAAAAAATTTATTTAACCTTGATATGACTAAATTTTATTTTGTTTTTAGTTTCAAAAAATATTATTCATGATCTAGTATGAAGATCTTTTTTTTGTAAAGAAAATATTAATTATAATTATTAAAAAGTTTATTTAACCTTAATATGAGTATATGACTAAACCAAATGTTTATTTTCGAATCAAATTTCGTTCAGAACAAATTTGATTGTTTTGGAAATTTTTTTTTTCTCTGAGAGTCCAATACACAATTTTTCTAAACATACCTCTATAATTTCACTCATAAATTATATGTTTTAATAGAAAAAAGAATCCCCCTCAAGAGAAATGTGGTGAACAAGAGTTAATTACACCAAGTGAAGAAAAAGAGAAAAAAAAAATTGGAAACTTGTCTTTGAGAAAATAAAAATTATTTAATACGAGTCATTTGGACTATTACATCAGAAATATAGATATTTGCCTTTCCTTTGAAGTACACATGTATTATAAAAGAAGATATAAAAGAAGAAAAAGAAAATGTAACGCGCCGCACGAAATATTCACATTCATCTAAGAAACTTGATTATTAAAAGACGCGATGAGATGACGTCATGTTTTATGCCATTTCCTTTATGTATCGATTCATGACCTGAAAACGGGATCTCGATCTTATAAACTATTTATTCACTGATGATTATACATACCAAGTACATCCTGTCACGAAGTATTAATGCACAAGAAACAAGAATATTAATGTAATCGCGTACATTGATTTCAAAAAAATGTAATTACACCCACTTGAATGAACAATTTTTGGCGAATGAAATGTTTGCATGTAAAAAAATATTATCGCGTCTTGCGAAAAAATTTTCAAATTGAAACAAACTTTTTTTGAATCAAACAAATTTTTTGTTTTCAATTTCAAAAAATATTATTCATGATCTAGTATGAAGAACTTTTTTTCTGTAAAGAAAATATTAATTAATAAATAATTAAATATTCATATATAAGTTAAATAAGTTTAATCATTAAAGAAATTTTTAAAACGAAAGAAAAATATCTTAGCAGTAAGCAACAATTCTTTCTATTCCTCATTTTTATTTTGTCAGACTCATTTCTCATTTATTCGTTTTAAATAAATGATGCATTTGAAATTTTTTTATTTACAGGGAACAAAATGACTTTTTCTGTTTCTTGACAAATTATTTATGATTCAATATCACGATGCGAGAAAATGAGAGAGAGGGAAAGAGTCATGTAATATATATATTTTCTCCGAGACAATTTTAAATATAAATGAAAATGTATTCTCATTTCGAGGTCAATAGTTATATAGTTCGAAAATTTTTATTCCGTCTCAATAGAAAAAAAGGTCATAAAGCTGATAAATATATTGTTAATTTAATAATTTCAATCACTGAGATTATTTAATATTTATTTGAATTAAAAAACATTTTTCTACTTCTTTATCTTTTTTATTATATACATATATTTTAATGCAATCAAAACAAGAAATTTTTTATATAAACTTTAATTACTAATATATTATTTCGTTAAAGCTTATCTTATTTAATCTCCTTAGTATATGTTATTTAACCCAATTCCTACAATCTTATTTATTTAATGATGCTACTGATTATTCAGAAAAATTCCGGTGACTGAATTTAACTATACTAAATCACTATTTTTTTACAAATTATTTTAAATATTGATACTAGTGATAAAAGTGGCACTTTTTCAACTCTAGGACGTTGGCTAAACCAAAAATTAAAAAATGTCAGGGAATTTTATAAATTTTGAAAAAACCTGAAAAAGTCAGGGAAGTTTGACCGGAATCCTGGAAAATTATTGATTTTTAAAGTTATTCTGCTTATTCTTGAAATCTAATTTTTCTTAAATATCTCAAAATTAATTCGATTTTAATATAATCAATTTTAATATAATTCAATTATTTACATAAATAATCAAATTTTTTAAGGAGATTCAATTATGTTTATAATTAATAATACTCATCGCAGAATTTCAATTATTTTTAATACAATTTTAATTAAATTTTTTGAACTAATTTAATTATTTTTAATAGTTCTTAATAAAAGTCTTCAAAACAAATCAATTCTTATTAAAAATTTTAATAAAATATTATTCCAAGAATTCAATTATTTGCAAAAGTTGTAACAAAATTCTTTCCAGAAATTCAATTATATTCAAAATAACAAAATTTTCAGCAAAAATTAAATTATTTTCAAAAAATTTAATAAAATTCTTCAAAAAAATTCAATTATTTTCATAAATAATAAAATTCTTCAAATGAATTCAATTCAATAATTAAATCATTTTTATAAGCAATAAAACTGATCGCAGAATTTAAAATAATTTTAATCAAATTGTTCGAAAAATTTAATTATTCTTAAAAATTTTATTATAATTCGTCGAAATGATTCTAATATTTAAAAAATTGTTGATAAAATTCTTTATAAGAATTATTTAATTAATTATTCAATAAATTATTTTTTTTGTATATAAATAATTCAATTCTCGTAGAATTTTTTAATAAAAATTGATTTAAAAATAAATTTTAGTTAAAATTGTAGAAAATAATTGAATATTTTTAATATTCAATTATTTTCTAGTTTTAGTCTGTATTTTTACAAATAATTGAAATCTGAAATAAGGTTTCATTAAAATTCATCAAAGAAATTTAATTATTTTAAAAAGCCTTTTTATAATTTATTCATTAAAATTTAAGTATTATTGTCAATATATTTTTAATTAAATTTCTTGAAAGAATTCAATTATTTTTAAAAGCAATAAAATTCTTCGCAGAAATTCAATTACGGTTAAAAGTTCTAAAAAAATTCTCTTCAAAATTCCATTTATCTTTATAAATAATAAAATTTTTCTCCAAAATTCAATTATTTTCAAAAATGTTTCAAAAATGTTAATAAAATTTTTGGCAAAATATCAATTATTTTAAAAAACTTTTCTCAATTCAATCAAATTTTTTTTACAGAAATTCAATTATTTTTAATACAATTTTAATCTAATTTCTCGAAAAATGAAATTATTCTTAAAAATTGTTATTAAAATTCTTCAAAACAATTTTAAATACCATTTTCAAAATTTGTTGATAAAATTCTTGATGAGAGTTGAATTTTATAAAACATTCAATTGAATTTTCGTAGAATTTTCTAATAAAAATTGATTTTGTTAAAAATTGACTGACTTTTTGCTTTTGAATTAGCAGATTTTACTAATAAATAGTCGTTTCTACTAATTTAATAGTAAAATTTTGCTAATTCAAAAGCAAAAAGTCAAACACTATTTCCAAGTAGTAAACATTTTTACAAATTCAAATTTATAGAGAAAGCATTCTAAGCGTGAATATTTAGAAATAATTGAATTTTGAAAAGGTTTCAAATTATAATCTTCGAATGTTAGAATTTTTCATAAACTAAAAATTGTGTAGATTTAATTTTTTTTAAAAAGTTTAATTAAATTTTTGTAAGTTATTTGAAGTTTTCATTTTCTAATATACAATTAATTTGGAGAATTTCCGAATAAACGAAATTTCGTGTAAAATTGAATTGCAAACCAAAAGTTTTGTTAATTTTAAAAAAAAATTTCAAAAATTATTAAAAGTAATTGATTTAAAGAAGAATTTTCGTTAAAAATTCTAGAAAATGTTAATTGAATTTAAATGATTAGAAATAATTTTGAAGAAATTACAGTAACAATATTCTTATAATAATAAAATAATGATTTTATCAGTCGGTCATTTTTAATTATTATAAAACATGAAGATGGAGTGATCGATTTCTTCATGTTTTATAATAATTTTTTGTAAGTTGTTTAATTTCAAAAAAGTTTGAATTTGAAATTTTTGAAAATCTTATGAAAAAATTATAATGACTAATTATTTAATTTTGTAAAATATATTATTCATGATCTAGTATGAAGAACTTTTTTCCTGTAAAGAAAATATTAATTAATAAATAATTAAATATTAATAATTATAGTCATAATGTAAGTTTATAATAAAGTACAATCGAAAAATGTATGCCAAAAAATAAGGAAAAAAAATAATAACAGGCAAAAGAGAAGAAAGGAAAAAAAAGGTTGTAAATAGAAAAATTTATACACGCGCGAAACTTGCATTTGTTGAAACACAAGAGAATTTGACAGACAGGCGTTAATCAAAGGGAATGAAATACTTGTCGCTCTTTCTCTTGATCGTTTTAAGATCTTTTGTGGTGGAGACCGCTTTTCCGGTGTTCGCGAAAAATGAGCCCAATTTCGGTCGAGAGCGGACAATACAGAGCGGAGGTCATCGTTGTAGAAGTAGGGAATGAAAGAGAGCGAAAAAAAAAGAGAGAGATCGGGAGGCGAGAAAGAGTAAAAGAAAGAGAGAAAGAGTGAGAACCAAAGGAAGAAGGGTGGCTACGCGAAAAAGGGTAGAATCTCAGCTTCAAGTGTTTCACTCTTTGATGTGCGACCTGCCCCAAACTCGACTTCCACCACCACCCCTCCCAAGTGGTAGTCAGCTTCAAAGAAAGTGCCCTGGGACTGCTATATACTTCGAGCGCGCTAACTTTCCTTTCTGGGGTGGGTGACTCAAGAGCAAGAGAGAGAGAGAGAGCGCACGGAAAAAATAAAGACTCCACTACACGCAAAAAGAAAGAAACCGAATAGAAATAAAAAAAGGAGATTCACACAAGAGTCTCGAAAATGTTTACTCGATGGGAAACGATTTCAATTTTCTTTCTCACAATTGCTACTTTGCGAAAAAATTAAACTTAACCCAGATTCCCTTTTCTTGTAATCATTTTTTTTCCTCTCATTTTTCCATACGGAAAAATTTCTTTTGATCTAGTAATTTTTATCCTCCCCTCTATATATACACACTGTATAGTTTATTTTAATTAAATTTAATAGACGCTAATAGACAGTTTATGCACTTTATCGAAGGTAAATATGTATTTAAATTAACATGTAGCGCCCAATATCAAAGGGACATAATTAATCGTCAATTTTAGCTTAAATGATTATTTACACAAAATTGACAAAATTTTGTCAGTTTTCAAAAAAAAATTGTTTACTGAAACAAAATTTTTGTTTTGTCACGAGAAAAATTTTGCGAAAAAATTGTCAATTTTGAGAGAATTTACATTGAATTATAATTTTAATGTTCAATGTAAACTTCGAATTAAATTACGAGCACGAAAATTTATGACCAAATTAGTGGAAATTTATATTATTGAAAATATTTAGCAATTGAAATTTAAAAATTTTTCTCCCCTTTCTGAAATTTTGATTTTTTTAAACTGTAGAGAATTTTGGTAAAATGTTTATTTAAAAAAAATTTTTTTTATTATATTTAGTTCGCAATTTTCCTAAGGAAAAAAAAATTTTGTCATTTTCCCTGACCCTAAAAAATATTCTGATTCACTGGAAAAATTATTAGATACTTAAAGATACGAATTTTTGTTTATTCGGAAATTCTTTAATTAATTATACATTAGAAAATAAAAACAAGATAAAATTCTTGTAATTGAGTTAAACTTTTTCAAAAAAAAAAATTAATTCTACAGAATTATTAGTTAAAAGTATGAAAAATTCATATTTTCAAACATTTTAATTTGAAACCTATTCAAAATTGAAATATTCCTAAAAATTTCCGCTGTAATGCTTTTAATGTTCAATTATTATCTAAAAATTTAACTGAAATCCATTTTTTAATCAATATTTATTAGAAAATTCTACGAGAATTCAATTCAAATATATTTCATTATTTTACAATCAATTAAATAGAAAAATAAATAATTTATTGAATAATTGAATTTTTCTGAAAATTGAATTCTCAAAAAGAATTTTATCAATAAATTTTTTAAATCATTAAATTCTTTCGACGAATTTTAATAAAATTTTTTAGAATAATTGAATAATTCAGATTTAAATTGAATTAAAAGTAATTGAAATTCTGCGATGAGTTTTATTATTTATGAATGTAATTAAATTCCTAAAAAGAATTTTATTATTTACGAAAATATTTGAATTTCTGTAAAAAATTCTATAGTTTATGAAAATAATGGAATTATTACGAAGAAATTAATAACAAATTTGGAAATAATTGAATTCCTGTGTGATATTTTTATTATTTATGAAAATAATTTCCCAGAATTTGATTGAAATTTATTTAAATAATTGAATTTCTAACAAGAATTTAATTATTTAAAATAGAATTGAAATTTTAAAGATAATTTTTTTTTACTTTTTGAACATAATTGAATTCCTAAGAAGAATTTTATTTCTTTTGAAAATAATTGAATTTCTACAATAATTTGTAATTTTTGTCAAAAATTCAATTTTTTTTTAGTGTTTTTAACTAAAATTCTTCTTCCATTCTGCGATGAGTTTTATTATTTAAGAAAATAATTGAATTCGTAAAAAGAATTTTATTATTTACGAAAATAATTGAAACTCTGTAAAAAATTGTATATTTTATGAAAACAATGGAATTAATACAAAAAAAATTATAACAAATTTGTAAATATTTTAATATTCCTATGATATTTTTATTATTTATGAAAATAATTAAATGTTTTCGTAGAATTTTATCAAAAATTTTTTTTAAATAATTGAATTCTTTTGGAAAATTTTATTAAAACAGTAGATATCAAAAATCATAAAATTGAGGAAAATTTTATTAAAACAGTAGATATCAAAAATCATAAAATTGAGGAAAATTTTTGAAAATAATTGACATTTTGACAAGAAATTTATTAAATTCTTTGAAGATAATTGAATTTTGGAGAAGAATTTTATTATTTATAAAGATAATTGAAATCTTGACAAGAATTTTTTTTAAATTTTTGAACATAATTGAATTTTTGAAATCATTTGTAACTTCTGCAAAATGCAAATTTTTATTTAGTGTTTTTAACTAAAATTCTTCTATAAATCCATTATTTATAAAAATAATTGAATTCCTATGAAGAATTTTATTATTTACGAAAATAATTGAATCTCTGTTAAAAATTGTATAGTTTATGAAAATAATGGAAGAAATTTATAACAAATTTGAAAATAATTGAATTCTTTGTAAATAATTGAATTCCTGTGATATTTTTATTATTCATGAAAATAATTAAATGTTTTCGCATAATTTTATTAAAATTTGTTTTAAATAATTGAATTCTTTTGAAAAATTTTATTAAAACAGTAAATATAAAAAATCATTAAATTGAGGAAAATTTTTGAAAATAATTGACATTTTGCCAAGAAATTTATTAAATTTTTTGAAGATAATTGTATTTCGGAGAAGAATTTTATTATTTATAAAGATAATTTTAGAAGAATTTGAAATATTACAATTTTTCAAAAATCTAAGTTTTTCAAAATTTCTAACTAAATTTATTCAAAATTGAAGTTTTATAAAATTTCAAATTAATACCTTTTGAAGTTCAAATTATTAAAATTACCACAATCTTAATTACGACTCGTTAGAACTACGATAATTTTAATTACCATTCGTTGAAACTAAAATAATTTTAATTACTATTTGCTGTAATTGTAATTTTATAATTATTTATCATCAAACTTAGTTTGTCAATTAATATAAACAGATTAAAATTTTGATTTCACTTTAATTTGTAAAATATTAAATACTATTTTATTCAGTAAAACAAATTAACATTTAAACTTTCAGTTAAAAAAAATAGTACCATCCATATAGTCACTGGCACTAAAAACTAATCAAAATCACCATCGTTTCAATTAATAATCTACAACCGAATGTTTTTTTAATCGAATAATTTTTTAATTTCAGTTTTATGATGAAAATTGTCCGGGAAATGTATTTTTTTCTTCCCTCTTTTTTTCTGTTTTTTTTTTTTGTTTTTGCTCTTTTCAAGTAAAATGCTTTCTCTGATGGATTGGAAGATTTGCGGAAATTCTCGGCTGATTAATTTTTACCACTCGACTAATAGCCTATACGATTTTCGTATTACTTGACGGGTGTACAGAGAGGGTTTCGGCACACGGGAAGGAGGGAAGAGAGCATAGAGAGACAGAGAGAGAGAGAGAGAGGGGGGGAAGGGGTCGAAGCAGCGGCTTTTCCGGACTATTCTACACGCAATTTCGTGTTTAATATCCGAAATAACTGGACTTCCGCCATTTCTCTCTTTCTCATTTCCCCATCTCTCTTTCAATTCTTCCTACATGTATCTATATGTATATATTCACATGCGAGAATCAAGTTATAGTCCACACAAATCGTTCGACAGAAGCAAAATTTCCACCGAGAGAGACCATCATAAAATTTTATTTTCAACTAATTCCCCCCCCCCCCAAAAAAAAAGTACACGGATTTTTTAAAATTCTTCAAATTACTTTTTTTCTGTGTTTGAAAACTAATTTAACCTCTAGTTTTCAACGTTCAAATGAATTCTCTTTTTTGGGAAAAATATTTTTAAAAATTACTATACAATAAAATGAAACCCTCAATAAATTTTCAACAAACATCTTTATTATACTGTCAACCAAAAATTATTTTTAAAAAATAATAATTTTGACTCAACACATAATAAAAAATACGTTTAATTCAAAAAAATTAATTAAAATAATAATAAAAATTAATTAAAATTAAAAATTTTAATTATTTTTGAATTCAAATTCAATTAAAATATATTTACTATATTTTTTTTACTACTTAGCCACTTATTTTTTAATCTTTTTCTCATTCAAATGAAAGTTTAAATGATAATGAAAACAAAAAAAAAAGAAGAATTCTCGCATTTGATAAAATAATTTTACTATCACCGAAAACAATAAGATAAATTATTGTAATGAATATATAATTGTTATTATTAATGAATACGAAATTGAATTATTTTCAACTAATTTCGAATTTTAGATAATCCTGGCATAAAATTATGAATTCATAATTGCAATCGAACGGGTAATAAATAATTCTGATAGTGTGAGTCAAATAATATTAAATTATTAAAAATTGAATTATATGTGTGTGATAATTGCGTTAAAATTAGGCAAACTATTATAGATAATTATTAAATTATTAGATATTCACTTGTCTTCTTTTTTTTTGCATAAAAATTAATTTTTTAATATTTTCTCATTTGAATACATTTTTTTAAAAATAATAAACAATCATATTAAATTATAAACAATGCTAAATAGATATTTTAAAAAATAAATAGAAATAAAACAAAATAAGTAAATAATAAAATAGAGATAAAATAGCGTAAAAAGTAGAAAATAGAGTAAAAATTAGAAAATAGAGTAAAAATTAATAAAAAATAATATTAATAAATAAATATTTTTTAATTCTAAAAAAATGAATAGATTTACTTTTTTCTAAACAAAATAAATACAATGGAAGAAAATTTCGTGATTTAAAAAATAGAGGTTGAGATTATAATGATTTAAAGCTGATTAGTACTTGAAAAGTTAATGTCGCGACTTATATTGAGTTGATAGTACGTGCGAAGCATCTTGCACGATCAATGCAGCGCGCGGGGTGTCTGAGAGAATGCCACTTAGTTATTGTCTGGGGTTCTCTCCCTCTCTCTCTCTCTCTCTCTCTGCATTCTGCGCCCCTTTTGCCCAACACCATATCATGTCCCATACCCCATTTTGCGATCTACTCGCATGCACCCCGCAACATGTAATCATTACGTCGGAGCATAACCATACTCGCATAAATTAATTTCACATATGACTTGGAATTTATAATCATTTTATATATACGTTCGTCCAAGAATTTATTACTCTCTTCCTTCCTCCTACACCCCCATATCAACTCCCTGGAGTCAATTTTTTTTAATTTTCACAAAATTTTTCATAATTATTACTGTTATTATCATTATTATTATTTCTGTTAATTATTAATTATTTCAATTTCCTGAAATCATTTTTTTTTATTTTTTTATTAATTACTGTTATTATTATTATTATTATCATCTCATCAATATTAGAAATTAATATATAGATATACTAAACTTTTTTTCCGAATTGAAAATTTTAATTATTATTATCATCAGGGTTGCTACAAAAAAATAATTTTGTTTTTCCCTGACTTTCAGACAAAATTTTTTCTTTGTTCCTGACGCTAAAGAATACTCTGATTCACTCTAAAAATTACTAGATACTCAAAAAAATGTTCTATTACATTTATTTACGAATTTCTCGAATTTGTAAAATTATTCGAAAACAACAATAACTTCTTTTTAAATAAATATTTAATCATTATTATTTTTTCATAGGAATTAAAATTTTCCCAAAGATTCAGATTCAAACCTATTTTAAAATTCAATAACTTTTAAGAATATTATTATAAAACATGAAGAAATCTTCCCAAGAATTATTTATATAAACAATTGAATTCTTGTGAAGAATTTTATTAAAATCTAAAAGTCTATCTATTTTAAATTTTTATTTTTAATCTATTTTAAAAAAGTTTAATAAAAATTTTATTTAAAATAATTGATTTTTTTCGAACAATTTTATTAAAATATTTGAAAATAATTGAATTCCTGTGAAAAATTCTAATATTTTTGTAAATAATAGAATTCTTTCAAAGAATTTAAAAAAAAAACACTTTTTCAATATTTGATTTTTTCGAGGAAATTGAAATACAAATTTTAAGAATAATTACATTTTTCGAGGAATTCGATTAAAATTGAATTAAAAATAATTGAAATTCTGCGATGAGTTTTATTATTTATAAAAAGAATTGAATTTCTATAAAGAATTTTATTACCTACGAAAATAATTGAATCTTTGTAAAAAAAAATTGTATAGTTTATGAAAATAATGGAATTTCATGAAAAAATTTATAATAAATGTGTAAATAATTGAATTTCTGTGATATTTTTATTATTCATGAAAATAATTAAATGTTTTCGTAGAATTTTATCAAAATTTGTTTTAAATAATTGAATTCTTCTGGAAATTTTTTTTAAAATAGTAGATATTGAAAATTTATTAAATTTATTAAATTTTTTGGAAATAATTTAATTTCGGAGAAGAATTTTATTATTTACGAAAGTAATTGAATTTCTGCAAAAAAAAAATTGTATAATTTATGGAAATAATGGAATTATTGCGAAGAAATTTAAAACAAATTTAAAAATAATCGAATTCTTGTGATTTTTTTATTATTTATGAAAATAATTTAATGTCTTCGTAAAATTTTATCAAAATTTGTTTTAAATAATAGAATGCTTTTAAACAATTTTATTTAAAAAAGTATATATTGAAAATTTATTAAATTTACTAAATTTTTTAAAAATGATTGAATTTTTTCTAAATAATTGAATTTTGGAGAAGAATTATATTATTTATCAAGATAATTGAAATTTTGACGAGAATTTTTTGTAAACTCAACATAATTGAATTTTTACCACGAATTACATTAATTTTTAAAATAATTGATTTTCTTGAGACGAATTTTATTAAAATTTCTTTTTAAATAATGGAATTCTTTTGTGAAATTTTATTCAAATAGTTGACATTAAAAATAATTTAATTTTGACAAATTGTTGAAATTAATTCAATTTCTACGAAGGATTTTATTTAAATTATTTTAAAAAAAATTGAATTGTTACAAAAAATTTGTTAAAATTTTTTAAAATAAGTTAATTCTTTAAAAGAAATGTAATTAAAAATGTGTGAAAAATAATAACTTAAATTCTAATAAATAAATTGTAGCAAAGGCTTTTAAAATAATTGAATCTCTGTAAAAAAAAATTGTACAGTTTATGAAAATAATGGAATTATTACGAAGAAATTTATAACAAATTTGTAAATAATTAAATTTTTATTATTTATGAGAATAATTAAATGTTATTTTGTAGAATTTCATCAAAATTGGTTTTAAATAATTGAATTCTTTGGGAAAATTTAATTATAAAATAGATATTAAACATTTTTTAATCGAGGAAATTTTTTAAAAATAATTGAAATTTTGCCAAGAAATTTATTAAATTTTTTGAAAAGTAATCGAATTTCAGAGACTATTTTTGTTATTTTAATTAATATTTAAATTTTTAATTTATTTTAATTTATATTAAAGGAAATTTTTTCAAATCTTTCGAAAAACTAATAATTTTATAAAATCGAAAAGAAAATAATGTGTATTTATTTAAAGTTGTTTAAACCTTTTATTACAAAATAATTATGGAATGATTTTGACAGAAAGCAAATTTTTATTTTTATTTTTAATTAATGTTAACCTAATATATTAATTTTATTTGTCACTATATTTTTTTATTATATTATACATTTTTATTACATTTATAAATAAATCTTATTACTCCAGTTAATTTTCAATGATAATAAAGAAAAAGACGATTAATAAAAATTTGTAACAAGATTCTGCAAAAATTCTTTTTTTCAACTCGTATTATCTTCAAATTTAAAATGATACTCCTGTTCTAAAACTTTTAAAAATTTAACTGCATTCTTAAGTTTTAAATCTTGAAGATACTACTCATTCGAAATTTACGACTCTGGGTGGGCAAGAATTTTTTCAGTCCCTCTTTTACGTTATTTATTAAATTTATGAGACAATTTCTTTGCTTAAAAAGAATGGAAAAACATTCCTACGGTTGCTACTTGTTTTTTAATTTACATTTTATTAGCAACGTTTTTATATTATTCCTTTTTATTATTTTCTCTATTTTTTTATTTCTACTTTAATTTCTTAGTTTTTAAACTGCTATAACATGCAATAATTTAATTAAATTTTAAACCTAATTTAAATTTAAAGAAGAAATTCTTGAATGCAACATTATTTACTTAATTGTAAATTAATACAAAAGAATAATTAACTATTAAAAATATTCTAAATTGCAATTTTGTAATATTCAAAATTGAAATATAAAATTAATTCTCAAAGAGCGAGATATTCTTTATGATTGAGAAGATAAAAATTTCAGTGGAATACGAAAATGAATGAGAAAATTGAAATTTATGTTAAGTCAAAACTTTTATCCAGCCCATAAAACTTGGTGAAATATTTGATTTTGGCAAAAGTTATATAACTTTGGCATCGCGCACTTGTTCCCATAATCAATCAGAAATAATTTTTTTTCTTTCATTTTTCCTTTAAAAAAAATAGAAATTTTTTCCTTGTAAAATTTTTTCCATTTTATATTAAGATTTTAATTCTATCTTAAATGGGTGAAATTTGATTAGTAAATTATTAATGGAAATTATCTTAATTTTAGAAATGTTTCTTAACGATTTAACAAGAAAATGGTTTAAATTGGAATCTGTCAGTTAAGCATCTAATTCAATAAATAATTCATCTTATGCTATAAAATACGAATTCATCACATTCGAAGCATTTCTTTATTTAAACTTTATATTGCCTCCAAATCGAAATTCATATGAAATTTTAAATAGAAATCGATTTAAGAATTTTGTTTCTTCCTGTATGATGGTTAATTTTTCTTTTCTTATTATTTAATATTATTATTGTAATTTTCTTTCTTTTTTTCTACTTTTTCTCGTTTGGTTAAAAAAAAAAAAAGCAATTTTTATAATTAACGGAAAAAAATTATTTTTGATTATATGGAAAGTCAACTTACGATGCAATGTAAGTGTTTGAATAAGGGTTTAACGACATGCATTTGGGTGAGGAAATTGAAATGACCTCCGAGGTTACACCTAAAATTTCGAAACGATCTAGTGATAGCTTTACAGAAATTGACCGGCGGATATCTTGGTGAGAAATACGTCCCCAGGCTTAATTGGACGGTCGAATTAATTCCCTTCTTGTTTATTCCACGTATACCCGAATATTTGCATTTCTATTTTCGTTTATAATATTTTTCTTTTTTTTTAATTTTTTTAAGAAAATAACTTTATTTCTTTCAAATTTCTTGCCTCTATTTTTTTTTATATAGTTTTCACTCGATGGTACATATAATTTTAATTAATAATAATGTATCTGGTAATTTGAAAATTAATGATCCTTTCAACAAATGAAACAATTAGACTGCGGTAACATAAATTTATAGCGATTTCTATAAATGATGGCCTCGCATAAAATATTAGCCTCAAATTAGATGATAGTTTCTACAATAATTTAATTGAAATAATTTAATGAAATAATAAATTAGTTTCATAAAATAATTTTTTATTATTTATAGTACGAATTATAGTTTTATGATCATTATATATTATAATAATTAGTAATATTAATTAATTAGATATTATATTAAATTATATTTACAATTTATTAAATTATCAAAAATTATTTATATTTATAAAATTATCAAAAATTATTCTCTGGGTGTAATATTTTGCTAATGAAAAAAATATTTTTCAAAAAAATATTTTTCAAAAAATATTTTTCAAAAATAAAATATGACAGTTTTAATAAATTTATAATCATGTTTTTCAAAAGTTAATATTGTGCCTCGTTATTATTTCACTGTGCTTTATGAACACAATTTAAATTATAAATTCTATGTCATACTTCATTGAGAAAGAAATTAAACTTGAATAATATATAAAATAGATGCATTAAAATGATAATATTATAGCTTCTTAGTAGTAGCTATATTATTATAGAAATTGCATTGTAGTAATCTCCTAACATTTATTATTTACAGAGTAACATTTATCGTGTATTTTATTTCGTTCCTCGAGCTCTGACAATAATTTATTGTTTCGCCGACCATTTTTATAATTTTTTTTCGTAACATTAAAGTTCAAGTGGGGGAGTGGACGAGAGAGAAAGAGAAAGAGAGTGAGTGAGAGAGAGAGAGAGAAAAGATTTAATTAATTTTTTATGGTAATTAAAAGAATTCAAGGAAAGACAAGATAGCGCAGAAACTTTTTCATTACATCTGAAAATTCAGGACGAAAATGTTAGTAATCATTTTATAATTTCTATATCCATATTCATGGGCGGGTTATTTTGCAATTTTAGTATTTCATTTATTACAGGACATTTAAAATTTAAAGAACTTGTGATTTTGCGGATGGGAATTTCATTTTTATTTTTAAATATAAATATTTTCTTCTAAAATTCGTTTTTTTTAAGTGGAATTTATATTCTTGATTGCGTATTATTATTGATTTTTCGCTCACAATATCATTAATTTTACTCTCTAAATGTATAAAATCCAAAAAAAAAAATTCAAATCCGTTTGTACATTAAAACGAAAATAATTAAAATGTAAATTATTATTTTTTTTTGTCTTAAAACTAAATTCAATTTTAGGTCTTGACAATTTATTTAAACGATTTTTGGAGTCAAATATCGAATTTGTGCTTTTTTCATCAAATTGGAGCTTTTTATTATTAAAGAAGAGCTTTTTCTGAAACACGAAGGTATTGGGAACTTTTTCCGAATGTATTTCCAATTCAGAAAAAATTTGTGTCTTGAAAACCGACGTTGGTATTGACATTTTTTTTAAACAATTTAAACAATTTTAAGAAAAAAATGAAAAAGAAACGTATTTATTCGCAAAAGAATTACTCTAAAATAAAATGATTTCTTTCGAATAATTTTATTAAAGTATTTGAAAATAATTGAATTCCTGGCAAAAATTCTAATATTTTTGTAAATAATGAATTCTTGGAAAGAATTTAAAAAAAACATTTTTTTTAAATAATTCATTTTTTCGAGGAATTGAAATAAAAAAAATTTAAGAATAATTACATTTTTTTGAGCAATTTCTATAAAATTGTATTAATAAATAGAAATCATGCGATGAATTTGATTATTTATGAAAATAATTGAATATAGTTGCAAAGATTGATAGAAGAATTTTAGTTGAAAATACTAAAAAAAAGAATTGAATTTTGGAAAAGCTAGAAATGATTCCATAAGTTCAATTATTTTCAAAAGTTATAAAAATTCTTCGCAAAATTTCAATTATGTTCGAAAATTTTTAAAAACTTCTCGTCAAAATTTCAATTATCTTAATAAATAATAAAATTCTTCATCAAAATTTTTTTTAGAAATTTTAATAAAGTTCTTTGCAAAATTTCACAGGAATTCAATTATTTTCAAAATATTTAATACATTTCTTCGAAATAATTCAATTATTTTCATAAGATATAAAATTTTCACAGGAATTCAATTATTTAAAATACAAAATTTCAAAAAATTTTTCGAAAAATATCAAATAGTGAAAAAGATTTTTTATAAAATTCGTCGCAAGAATTCAATTATTTGAAAAAAATTTAACAAAGTTCTTTTCAAGAATTTAATTATTTTTAGAAATAGTAAAATTCTTCACCGAAATTCAATTATTTTTATAAATAATAAAATTCTTCACAGAAATTCAGTTGTTTTTTTTAACTTGAATAAAATTAGTTGAAAATTATTTTCAAAAGTAATAAAATTCTTCGCAGAAAACATCAGAAATTCAATTATGTTCAAAAAATAAAAAAAAAAAATGTTGTGACAAAATTTCAATTATCTTTATAAATAAGAAAATTCTTCTCCGAAATTCAATTATTTTGAAAAAAAATTTTAATAAAATTTTTGAAAAAATTTTAATTATTTTCATAAATAATAAAACTCATCGCAGGATTTTAATTATTTTTGATAGAATATTTTAATCGAATTTCTCGAAAAATGTAATTAGTCTTAATAATTTTATTAAAAATTGTTAAAAGAATTCAAGTATTTAAAAGTTTTTGTTGTTAAAACTCTTTATGAGAGTTCAATTTTAACAAACATTCAATTATTATTTAATAAATTATTTATATTTTAATTTAAATAATTGAATTCTTCTATAGAATTTTCTAATAAAAATGTTATATAAAAATGAATTACCGAAGAATCGATTTATTATTTATGAAAATAATTGAATTATTGCAACGAATTTCATTACATTTTTTTTTAATTAATGAATTTTTTTGAGAAATTTTACAATTGAATTCTTGTGGAGGATTTTATTAGGATTTTTGTAAATAATTGTAATTTTTAAAATTGTAATTTAATAATAATTGTAATTTTTGTAAATAATTAAATTTTTTTTGACAAAATTTTATGGTAATTTAATTTATTACAAAACATAAAGAAGGCAATCACTCCGAGTCTTTGACTCGGAGTGCTTGACTTCTTTATGTTTTGTAAAAAATATTTTTAAAAGTTATTGAATTTTAAAAGGTTTGAATTTGAATGTTTTGAAGAATTTTAATTCAAATAGAAAAATATTAATGATTAGATATTTATTCAAAAAAGAAGTTATTGATGTTTTTGAATAATTTCACAATTAAAGAAATTTGTAAATAAATGTAATAGAACATTTTTTTGAGTATCTAATAATTTTTAGAGTGAATCAGAATATTCTTTGGGGTCAGGGAACAAGTGAAAATCAATCAGGAAATAGTCTGGAAATCAGGGAAAAATAAAATTAAATATTTGTGGCAACCCTGTTCAATTTTATTTTTGAGGAAAATTAGTGGAGAATGTTGTACCAAATGTACTTTATTACCAAATTACCAAATTACTTAGTGTAATTCTACTAACAATTAGTAAAATTTCACTAATTTGCTAGTAAAATTGTTACTTTATTTTTTGTGTACGACTATTTTCGTTTCTTTTTTAGTTTTTTTCCACGTTTCAGAATTTCTTTTTCATTGGCAAAATTTGGTAAAGAAAAAGAGAAAAAAAAATACTTGATTAGAAAACTAAATTCGAACTAAAGACTGAAACTAAGAGAATATTTTCATTATTATAGAAAGCGGAAGGAAAAATGAAAAATCTCAACAGCATTAAATACAATTGTCAGAGCGCGCGAATATTGAAGAATCATAAACGGGATTGAATGAGCGCGGATATGGAAAGCAGATTGAATCACATTTGCTGATGATTCTCTAACAAGATATAGGACTCTGTTCACAAAGCCCAATTTCTGAACAATTAGCAGAGAGCCCTGATCGAATGAGGGATCGATTTTTGGAAAGTGGCATTCTCTCTTTCTCCGGGGTCTCTCTTGACCGCAGACTCATCGATTACACTGACAGAGAGATGTACCTACTACTCTCTGTCTCTCTATGTGTTTCTAGGATCCACATACACACATACACACACACACACACTTGAATATATATGTATGTAGATAGTCCTAGACCGATTTTGCAGAGATACTGGCCGCTAATGCGCCGGAATAGATTAATTCTGACCAATAGGAACGGCGATCGAACAGCCTGAAGCACATTACTCAATTATTTACGCTTCATTAAGTATATATCCAATGCCACCGAGTGTACCACGCGCGTTCGGGGGTAGCTTCCACTGGAGAGAAAGTGGAAGCGGAGAGAGGAAGTATTGCAGAAGCGGGA
The DNA here is from genome assembly GCF_015476425.1 of Leptopilina heterotoma. Classification (NCBI taxonomy): domain Eukaryota; kingdom Metazoa; phylum Arthropoda; class Insecta; order Hymenoptera; family Figitidae; genus Leptopilina; species Leptopilina heterotoma. The sequence goes on from NW_025110833.1 coordinate 7,026,997, forward strand.
GGTGGGAGAGAAGAGCCACCCACTCACACTCCTCCACATGTACGTACCTTCTGGTACATAATGTATGAGAGCGTGTTGGTAGGTAAGCGGCCACCCCTAGCTCACCGAGGTCTAACTTAATTATTCGAGAAATTCAGCGATCCATTTCTCTCTACCTCCTACTCTCCCCCCCCTCTCTCTGGACCTCTCTCTAACCCTCTTTCTACTCCTCTCAACCTACTGCTCTCTCACTCTCGATTTTCCCGTCTCGTTCTCCTGTCCCCAGCCTCCGTGCAATCCATCTGGACCCATAGAGACAGCGATCGATCAACCTCTCCAATGATAGTCAAGTGTTCGCTCGATCGTCCAACTTGTTTATGGTTCAACATCGAAACGAGTGTCCCTTATTCACTTCTCACGCGATTTCCTCTTTTTTTTCTTTTCTTTTCTTTTCTTTTTAATTTTATTCCAAAGTTATTCTTTTGCAAATAAATTTCGTTTCTTTTTCATTTTTTTCTTTTAATAGTTTTTAAGATATCAAATTCAGACAAAACATTACTAATCAAAAAACTATTCTCTAAATTTATCATCAAATTCTTCAAAAACGATTCAATTATTTTCAAATAATATTCGAAATTCAATTATTTTTAAAGAGCATTCGAAATTCAATTATTTTCAAATAATATTCGAAATTCAATTATTTTTAAAGAACATTCGAAATTCAATTATTTTTAAAGAACATTCGAAATTCAATTATTTTTAAAGAACATTCGAAATTCAATTATTTTCAAATAATATTCGAAATTCAATTATTTTTAAAGAACATTCGAAATTCAATTATTTTTAAAGAACATTCGAAATTCAATTATTTTCAAATAATATTCGAAATTCAATTATTTTTAAAGAACATTCGAAATTCAATTATTTTCAAATAATATTCGAAATTCAATTATTTTTAAAGAACATTCGAAATTCAATTATTTTCAAATAATATTCGAAATTCAATTATTTTCAAATATTCGAAATTCAATTATTTTCAAATAATATTCGAAATTCAATTATTTTCAATATCTAGTATTTTCACAAAATTTCCAAAACAATTCAATTATTAAAAAAAAAGAATTGATAAAATTCCTTCTCAATTATTTTTATAAATAAATCTTCCACAGGTATTCAATTAATTTGGAATATCATTTTCAAAAAAAAATTTTGAAAAAATCAATTATTTAACAACATTTTTATACAATTCTTCACAATAGTTCAATTACATTCACTAATAATAAATTTTTCATAGAAATACAATTATTTAAAAAGAAAATATTCGAAATTCAATTATTTTCAAATAAAATTATTTGAATATTTGAAAATTTAATTTCAATTTTTACTTCTTTTTTTTTCTTAAAAAATTATTTTCATAAAATTATTTGAATATTTGAAAATTTAAATTTTTTCGAAGAATTCTATTGAAATTGTTTTAAAAGGAATTGAATTACTGCAAAGGATTTTACTATTCATAAAAATAATTGAATTATTGACAAGAATTTTACTATATTTATAAAAGTAATTGAAATGTTTCGAAGAATTTATTAAAATTTTCAGAAATAATGAAATTTTAATGAAGAATTTTTATGGGAAAATTTAAAAATAATGCAATTTTTTCGAGAAATTCAATTAAAGTTGTTTCGAAAATAATTGATTTGTTAAGAAGGGTTTATTAAAATTTTAGAAAATAATTGAATTCATCGCAAGAATTTTATTATTTTTTGAAAATAATTGTATTCTTTTAATTTTTTTTTTTTACGAATATATTTACAAATTGCATTGAAAGTCAATTCAATTATTTTCAATATCTAGTATTTTCACAAAATTCCCAAAAGAATGCAATTATTAGAAAAAAAAAGAATTAATAAAATTCCTCCTCAGTTATTTTTATAAATAATAAAATTTCCACAGGAATTCAATTAATTTAGAATATCATTTTCAAAAAAAAAATTCGAAAAAATCAATTATTTAACAACATTTTTATACAATTTTTCACAATAATTCAATTACATTCACTAATAATAAATTTTTCATGGAAATACAATTACATCAAAAAAAAATATATTCGAAATTCAAATATTTTCAATATCTAGTATTTTCATAAAATTTCCCCAAAAGAATTCAATTATTTAAAAAAAGAATTGATTAAATTCCTCCAAAATTCAATTATTTTCACAAATAATAAAATTTCCACTAGAATTCAATTTATTTAGAATACCATTTTCAAAAAAATCAATTATTTAACAAAATTTTTATACAATTCTTCACAATAATTCAATTACTTTCACTAATAATAACATTTTCCATGAAAATTCAATTTTTAAACAAAAATTTTGATAAAATTCTTAGAATTTAATTATTTTCATAAATAATAAAACTCGTCGAAGTATTTCAATTATTTTTAATACTGTTTTAAATTAATTAATCGAAAAAACCAATTATTTTCACAAATAACGTTTTCCACAACAATTCAAATATTTAAAATAAAATTGTCATAATAATTATTAGATTTGGAAAAAAAATTAATTATTTAAAACAATGTTTAGAACATTCTTATGAAGAATTCAATTTCTTTCAAAAATAACAAAATTTTTCTCAGAAATTCAATTCTTTTTAAACATTTTAATAAAATTCGTTGTGTAAGAATTCAATTATTTTCATAAATAATAAAATTCTTCTCAGGAATTCAATTATTTACATAAATAATTCTTCGAAAAAATTCAATTACGTCGATAAATAACAAAATTATGCCCGAAAATTAATTAATTAATTATTTATTAATTATTCTTGAAAATTTAATTTCAATTCCTCGAAAAAATCAATTATTTAAAAAAATGTTTTTTTAACATTCTTTGAAAGAATTCAATTATTTACAAAAATATTAGAATTTATTAATCTTTTAGGAATAATTTTATTCTTGTAGATTTTAATAAAATTCTTCCCAAGAATTCATTTATTTTTATGAATAATTCTTCGAAAAAAATCAATTATGTCGATAAATAACAAAATTATGCCCGAAAATTCAATTATTTTGAGGTATTTTAAATAAAATTCTCTGCAAAATTTAATTATTTTCATATATTACAATATTCATCACAAGAATTCAATTATTTTTAAAAGTATATAATAAATTTTTTCTTTCAAATTCAATTAGTTTTGAAAGTTCTAATAAAACCGTTCGCAAGAATTCAATTATTTTCATAAATAATAAAATTCATCGCAGGATTTAAATTACTTTTTAATACAATTTTACAGGAATTGCTCAAAAAATGTAATTATTCTTAAAAATTCAATTTCAATTCATCGAAAAAATCAATTCTTTACAAAAAAATTTCTTTTTAGATTTTTTGGAAGAATTCAATTATTTACAAAAATATAATAATTTTTCACAGGAATTTAATTATACTGAAATATTTTAATAAAATTGTTCGAAAGAAATCAATTATTTTAAATACAATTTTAATTAAACTTCTTTGAAATAATTCAATTTTTCTTTTAGATTTTAATAAAATTCTTCCCAAGAATTCAATTATTTACATAAATAATTCGTCGAAAGAATTCAATTATGTCGATAAATAACAAAATTATTCTTGAAAATTCAATTATTTTGAGGCATTTTAATAAAATTCTTTGCAAAATTCAATTATTTTCAAAAATAACAATATTCATCACAAGAATTCAATTATTTTTAAAAGTAATAAATTTATTCTTGGAAATTCAATTATTTTTAAAAATTCTAAAAAAATCGTTCGCAAAATACTAGATATTGAAAATAATTGAATTTCGAATATTTTCTGAAAATAATTGAATCGCTTTAAAGAATTTTATGATAATTTTTGAGAATAGTTTTTTATTTCTAGAATTAGCGAATTTGAAATAGTGTAGATTTTCATAAAAGAAACAAAAATAGTAGCTTTTTAGTGGCTGAAATCTAAAAAAAAGTTTCCAAATAGTAGTAAACGTACAGTTGAAGGAAAAATCTTATTTTAATCCATAAAGAAAAACTTAACAATAAAAAACAAAAAAAAACAATATTAAACATTCTTGGGAAATCCAATAAAAGCTCCTTAAATCAAAAATATTTCTCCATTTTCTTATGGGAGGATTCTATAAATACACATACAAAATTCCTAAACGATCATTGATCCTTTACAATATTAAATTATTGCCGGGTATAAAATTTTCCCTCGAACAGGAGGGTAAGCAGAACGAATGTGAACTCTCTAATTATTACTATATTAATATATTAATATTTAATCTTGATGGAATTCCAATTAGCGTTGTTTGAAAATTCCGTCTGGAATTGTAAATATATAAAATTGACATGAGTCATATTGATATAAAATATTTTTAATTTGACAATAAAAATTATCAGAAATTAATTCCCGTTATATAAACAGATGAGAACAATATATCTGACATTTTAAGTGTTTCCAGTAATCGAAATTTTTTTTCCATTTAATTTTTCCATTTTTTCCATCTTTAAATATAAATAATTAATATACACCATATGAAATATAAAATAGATAATAATAAGAAAAATTTGCCAATTATTAACTAAATGATAAAATGAAACTTATGAAATCATAATTAGCAAAAATTCGAAAAAATAAATGAAAAACGATTAAAAAAAATTAGCTTTATAAAATATAAAGTGTCAAAAAAAAAAAAAAAAAAAAAAAATGATAAGTAGTAAAACGTTTAATAATAATTAACAGACACGAATTATTTCTAATAATAAAAGTCGAAAGAAATAATTTCAGATATTAAATGTCGACTAAATTCTTGTAGTTTAAATGAAAAATGACATATGTAATAAAATTCTTCTTTAGTCTAATTAATTAATAATCGTTTTAAATAACCAAGAGATTAAAGAAAGAATAGAAATGAAATTTGTTTGAAAAATACAATTAAAAAATTATTATACAAAATATAATATAATATTTTTGTTATAAATTGTTATAAATTGTTATAAATTGTTATAAATAAGTTATTTTATAATAAAAAAATGAAATATCTAAATCACAAAATTTGTTGCATTAAATAATGAAACAAATATATCTGACTGTTAAATTGACTAATTGGTGATCAATAGAGACCGATTAGTGATAATAAGTCGTATTTCGAGCGACTTTTTATGCACTGAAAATGATTTTGCATACAATATAAAGCGCCATTATTGTATGCCTTATTATGCGAAGCTATCGATCAGTTAGAGACCGGTAGCTATTGTTATGCTTAGGTCATTATAACCCAATGGGATTAGTGATAGATTTTGATTTTCCAAACTTAAGAGAAGAATCATCTGTAATTTTTATTAATTTTATTATTATTAATTTTATTTTTTTATTACTATTGTTATTTTATTATTATTATCATTATTATTATTTTACTATTATTATTTTTATTATTTTTATTATTATTAATATAATTTTACTACATAACAGTTTAATCACTTCATTACTTATTTAATTATTAAATTAATTAGTCTATTCAGTTTCAAAATAATTATTATGATTTTATACATAATTAAATAACTAATCATAACTAATGAATGAATTTTCCAATTAATTTCCATAATTATTATTACTATTATTATTATTATTATTATTACTGTTATTATTATTATAATAATTATTATTATTATTTTTATTATTTATTTAATTATTAGATAAACGGGTCAAGAGAGAAAAGACTCTTTAGTGCACATAAGTACTCTATACGTAGAATTTTAAAGAATTAATATTATTAATAATTAATAATTAATAAATTGTAATTAATAATTAATAATTAATAATTAATAATTAATAATTAAATAATTATATTATTAAAAATTATCTAAAGAATAAATAAATATATACGAATAAATTAAGAACCAATTTTTATTATTAAACTAATAATTAGTTACTTGATAATTCATTATAATTATTATTATCCTAGTAATTTAGCGCATTATACACTATATGGATCATTTTATTTATAATTTATATTTGATCTATTTAATTATTATCAAAGAGTGTAATAATAATAGTAACCTTTGAATTTGTTGGTGAAATTTCAACAATAATAATTAGAAGAGTAATAAAATTAACATGAAAAAGTCAAAGTGCAAACAAACAATTCAACATTTATTGCATTTTATATTTTTATATTGTAAACGTGGAAGGAAATTTTTCATTTATCGTTCTAATTTTATTAAAGGTGATTTACGGGGAAAAAAATATGAAAATAATATTTCTCAGTATATTATTCACGATCAAATTTACTCTATAATTGGAGAAAACTGGTAATTTCACATTTGATTTAATTAATTAGAGCTTCATCTTCATAAATAATTAATAATTAATAAAAATAATTACTTATTTTAATATTCACTATTATTTTACTAAAATTATTTTTACTAAAATTGAAATAAAAATAACTGACTATAATATTAACAGTGAAATAATAGTAATAATAATAAAATTATTATAACTATTAATTATACTGCCCGTATAAATGTTATAAATAAATAAATAATTATTAAATTATTAATATAAGTTTATTAATAAATTATTATATTTTAATAATAAAAATTGTAATAATAATGACGATAACAATAAAATAATAATAATATGGACGGTAATTATAAATATAGAGAACTATCAATAATTTTGATTGTTTCGCGACAAACGTTAATATTTCCTACATCAGGTTGCTAATTTATTATTTATTATCTTAGACTTTTATTTAATTGATTATTACTGTTTTACTGCAATAAAAATTAATAACCATTTATAATTTCACCTACAATTGTATATTTACTGAATTTATGAAAATTCTAGTTTAATAAACATTAACCTAGACTGTTGAGTTATTAATTATTACTAATAATTAATTATCAACTTTATATATTATTGGATTTTTATTTTTACTCACATGACATAAAAAACTACTTAAAACTTTTTTTTTTACTGCTTTTTTAAAAAAATTTCTATAGATTATTTTTGAAGTTACGTTATAATTTTTCTTTTCAAATATTTTCAAATTTAAAATTAATGTATTGAAAATCATCGAATTGTTGAAAAGAATTTTATCAAAATATTTGATAATAATAAAATTCCTCCAAATAATTTTATTATTTAGAAAAATAACTGAATTCTAGCAAAAACTTTTATTAAAATTTTTAAAAATCCTAATTAAATTCTTTTGAAGAATTTCTTTGAATTTTTTTTTTAAATTAATGGAGTTTCTTTAATAATTTTAATTGAAAATTGTGAAAGCAATTGATTTTTATGAAGTAGAATTTTATTAAAATTATATTGAAAATAATTGAATTCTTGCGAAGAATTTTACTATTTCTAAAAAGAATTGAAATTTTTCGAAGAATTTATTAAAATTTTAAGAAATAATTAAATTGTAATGAAGAACTTTTATGGAAATATTTTAAAATAATGAAATTTTTTCGAGAAATTCAATTAAAGATTTTTCGAAAATAATTGATTTGTTTAGAAGGATTTATTAAAAATTGCATTTGAAAGTAATTTAATTTTTATATAGAATTTTTTAAATACATTTTGCGAATAATTGAATTATTTTTAGAGAATTCTAAATTCTTGTTGGATTTAAAATTTTAAATTTTAAATTCAATTATTTCTTAAAAATGTTAATAAAAAAAAAATTAATTAATTAAAAAAAATTAAAAAATAAAATTAATTAATTAATTAATTAATTAATTAATTATTAAATTAATTATTTTATTAAATTTTTTTCTTGTTGAATTTGATGGAGATTTTTGAAAATAATTAAATTCTTTCGTGTAATTTTATTTAAATTGGATTAAAAATTATTTAATTCCTGCAAAGAATTTTAGTATTCATAAAAATAGTTAAATTGTTTCGAATAATTTTTTTTGGAAATAATTAAAATTTATGGAAATATTTAAAAATATTTGAATTCATGCGAGAAATTCAATTAAAATTGTTTTGAAAATAATTGAATTCCTGCAAAGAATTTTACTACATTTATAAAATTAATTGAATTCTTGGGAAGAATTTTACTATTTATAAAAATAATTGAAATTTATGAAAATATTTGAATTCATCCGAGGAATTCAATTAAAATTGTTTTGAAAATAATTGAGTTCCTGCAAAGAATTTTACTAGTTATAAAATTAATTGGATTCTTGCGAAAAATTTTACTATTTATAAAAATAATTAAATTTTTTCGAAGGATTTATTAAAATTTTAGAAAAAAATTGAATTTTTTCGAAATGTTTTAAAATTTTTTTAAAAATTGAATTCATCCGAGGAAATTCAATTAATATTGTTTTGAAAATAATTGAATTTTTGTAAAGATTTTATGATTTAAAAAAATAATTGAAATTATTAAAATTTTAGGAAATAATTGAATTCTTTCGTGAAATTTTATTAAAAATTTAAAACTTTTGTAAATATGAACAGTAATAATTAATTTTGTACTTGATGAATTTTTTAAATTTTGATTCTGAAATTATTTTAAAAATTAATATTTGAAAATAAAAAATTTTGTAATTTGCGTAACAATAACAAATTGAAAATCTTGTTCCGCGCTAGTAAAATTTGCTAGTTAAATAATAAAGTGAAGAAAAAATTTCGAAAATAAATTGCAGAGAAATATAAAAATCAAATAAAGTAAATTAAACCAAATAAAAATGAGGAAATAAACTAAAGTGAAAATAAAATAGAGTAAAAATAAAGTACAGAGTAGAAATAGAAAAAAAAAAAATTAAAAGCGAAACAAAAAATATATTCTTTATCATGGAAACGAGAGTAAAAATTAATTAAACAAAATAAAGAAAGAAAAAAATTAAATAAAATTCCCCACTTGAGAAAATTTGCATAAAAATATTCCCTCAAAGAATTCAACCGGGTAGAAAATATATTTCATTAAACATGCACTAATTTCCCAAGTAATTTATTGAGCTCTAAAAGAAATGTCTTTTTCCGCCATAGAGAGAGAGAGAGAAAGAAAAAAAAAGAGTTCCTCCATCCACGAAATATATTCATCATTAAACGGCCATAAAGCAGAAAGAAAAGAAGTGACTCTGTCGAGAATCGCGTCTGACCTTAATCGAAAGTTCGTGCAACATTTATCAAAAATAGCGGAACACTGAGGGAGCTTTGTTTTTCGACCGAGACACATATGTGCCATACGCCTCGACCTAGACGAACACTTATTTAAATGAGCGAAAGATTCTCCCAAACAAAAACAACAACAACAACACAGCAAAAAAAAAAAAAAAAAAAATCCATGTGCGTACAGATTGAGAGAGGACGAAAAAAAGGGATTTCTTCAAAAAAAGGGGTCAAAAGAAACGAAAAAAGAGAAGAAACGTATCGCGCCATTCAGTGGATAGATCGCCGGCCGATAGTGACTGGTAGAGACTTTAATTATCATCGCGTACGGACTATTTATATGCCAGGAAGCACTTAAATAATATTTCTCCGAGTCGAAGAGTTGAGTCAAGAGATGGGAACGGGATTACGGGAGCCTCGAACCGAAGGTTCTGATCCACCCGGCAGATAAGCCGCCGTCGACGGTGGGCGGAATTGCTTATATATCGACCGGAAGTCAAAAACAATATGCGCGAAAAGGATGAAAATTGTGGCCTGCCTTCTATATATGCATCGCCCTCCCTCCCTCCCCCCTCCTTTTTTTGTATAAGATTTATGAGTTCGATAGTATAGCGATATATATTCACTCAAAAAAAAAAAAAAAAAAAAGATTTCTCGCGGAAGTCCACATTATTTTACGCGATTGAATTTCTCCAACCGAGCGTTCCAAAAAATAATAATAATGATACGCGCGCACATATCGCGCGCATAAAAAGAAAAATAAATACATATAACTCTTTAACATTTTTCAATATTTAGAGCGCGAAATTTCAACGCATTCGTCAAATTTTTTTTCTTTATAGATTTACAAATAAGAAGAGCGTTGCGCTCGCTCGCTTCTTTGGCAATTATTTTTACTTTCCAAACTATAACAGCAGGGTTGCCAGAAAAAATTAATTTTGTTTTTCCCTAATTTTCAGAGAAAATTTTCACTTTTTTCTCTGACCTTAAAAAAATATTCCGATTCACGCTCAAAATTTAATTATATTCAAAAATTTTGATTATAGTTTATTTTAATTATTTTTATTTTTATTATATTTCTAAAATAAAGAAATTCTTTGCTGAAATTCAAATAATTTCAAAATCTACTATTTCAATAAAATTTCTCAAAAGAATTCAATTATTTTCATAAATAATAAAATTCTTCACAGGATTTCAATTATTCAAAAAAAATGGAATAAAATTCGTTGTAAGAATTCAATTATTTTCATAATTAATGAAATTTTTCATAGGATTTCAATTATTTAAAAAAATGGAATAAATTGGTTGTAAGAATTCAATTATTTTCATAAATAATAACATTTTTCATAGAATTTCAATTATTTAAAAAAAGTTTAATAAAATTTGTTGCAAAAATTCAAATATTTTCAGAAATAATAAAATTCTTCACATGATTTCAATTACTTAAAAAAATTGAATAAATTTCGTTCTAAGAATTCAATTATTCTCATAAATAATAAAATTTTTCATATACTTATGATTTCAATTATTTAAAAAAAGTTTAATAAAATTTGTTGCAAAAATTCAATTATGTTCAAAATTTAAAAAAAATTCTCGTTAAAATTTCAATTAACTTTATAAATAATAAAATTCTTCACATGATTTCAATTACTTAAAAAAATGGAATAAAATTCGTTCTAAGAATTCAATTATTTTCATAAATAATAAAATTCTTCACAGGATTTCATATATTTAAAAAAAGTTTAATAAAATTTGTTGCAAAAATTCAATTATGTTCAAAAATTTAAAAAAAAATTCTCGTCAAAATTTCAATTAACTTTATAAATAATAAAATTCTTCTCCGAAATTCTATTATTTTTAAAAAATTTAATAAATTTCTTGTCAAAATTTCAATTATTTTCAAAAATTTTCCTCAATTCAATGATTTTCAATATCTACTATTTTAATAAAATTTCTCAAAAGAATTCAATTATTTAAAAAAAAAAATTTATAAAATTCGTTGCAAGAATTCAATTATTTTCATGAATAATAAAATTTTTCTTAGGATTTCAATTATTTAAAAAAATGAAATAAAATTCGTTGTAAGAATTCAATTATTTTCATAAATAATGAAATTTTTCATAGGATTTCAATTATTTAAAAAAACGTAAGAAAAAAAATTAAACTTTTTTAAAAAAATAATTCTACAGATATATTTTCAAAGATTTTAATTTAAAAACCTTTTCAAAATTCAATTATTTTCGAAAATTCATGCTATAACGTTTTTAATATTCAATTATTATCTAAAATTTTAACTTAAATTCATTTTTAAATCAATTTTTATTAGAAAATTCTACGAGAATTCAATTATTTAACTACAAAAATAAATAATTTATTGAATAAATTCATGTTTCCTAGAATTGAATTCTCATAAAGAATTTTATAAATAAATTTTTAAATTATTAAATTTATTCGACGAATTTTAATAAAATTTTCAAGAATAATTACATTTTTCGAGGAATTCGATTAAATTTGAATTAAAAATAATTGAAATTCTGCGATGAGGTTTATTATTCATGAAAATAATTGAATCTCTGTAAAAATTTTATTATTTATGCAAATAATTGAATTAATGCGAAGAAATGTATAAAAAAATCTGTAAATTAACAAAATTTATTTATTTATTTTTCAAATTCAAATTTTCTTTTAACAATATTGCGTCTTTGCGTCACATTCGAAAAAGAAATAAAAATTTATAAACTTTAGAAATATTTAATGTATGTTCTTGATTTTTAGATTCTATTTACGATCCAAATGTTCAGAACGTATTCAAAGAAACGAAATTTATTTATTCCTTCTTGAAATTAAATTGTTATTATAGTAATTTTCCGTCACTTTCCAATAAATTATTTCTAAAGCTTCTAAAAGTAAAATTTCAGTTTTTCATTTTTATCGCTGTCAATTTATGATTTATTAATTTTTAATAAATAATATTTAGCTTTCATTTGAAAGATAAAAACTTGTGGATCATTTCTATTTTTGTAACTTTTTTTTTCTAAAAACAGTGATTTTTATTCAATAGCTATATATTCATAAAAACCATGTTTAAGAAAATAGAAAAAAATAGTTTATCGAATTTTGCCAAATCATTCTAAAACTATAAATAAATAAAAAAAATACATAAATGACTGAAGTTACTCTCTAAATTTCAATTAGTAAAAGTATTTACTAATTTAAATTATTAGCTGACTTTTTGCTTTTTAATTAGTAAATTTTACTAATAAATTAGTAGAAATAACTATTTATCAATGAAATTTATTAATTCAAAAGCAAAAAGTCTAATTTAAAAACTAATTAATTCAAATTAAGTTATTAATTATTAATTAAGTTATTTAGTTTTTTTAAAGTTTTTTTTAGTTTTTTTAGTTTTTTTAGTAAAAATTAGTAATTAATTAAGTCAAATTAGTAAACATTTTTACTAAATTTGTAAAAATGGTGAATTGTTCAATTAATAGTTGTCAACTGAGCGTTTAATAATTTTATATCCATACTTTAAGATTAAAATTTTTATTAATAAATACAATTCGCTAAGAAAAGATTTATTAAAGAAAAAAAAGTGCTTTTTAAGGTCCGAGAATAATCATTAAAATCGTTTAATATACGGAAGTTGAAGATGAAAAGCGCTAATTAGTATTATAATCTAATTATAAATAGTAATTCTTCTCTTTTCCTTTGTTTCAGGTGAGTAGCTTGATGCTATTATCGCCAAGAGTTGCCATTGTGCCAGACGCAAATTTAACGTCGTGAGTAATGTTTGACCTGATTCTCATTTTATTACAGAATAACAAAATTATCCCTCATTTAAGTGAGAGTACAATCATCCAATTTAACGAAAAACAAAATTTTCCATCATCGCCCTTTATTATTTATTATACATCAGTGTATTTTCAAAACAAAAATAGAGAGAGAATAAAATTCACCGGAGTGAGGGAGAAAGATGCTTTAATTGCATTTCATATATATAAAAACTTAAAATAAATTCCCTATTGTATATAGATATACGTATACGTATATAAAACAGGGAGAGCCAAACAATAAATTTACTCGATGATTCATTTTGATATGGCTCAATTACTCTGTTAATAAATTAGTCAAATGACTGGTCATCCACATCTGTTCCTTGGACCAACTGCAATATTTATCCCTTCAATATAATATCACATATTTTCAAAGTTAAAATTTTATGTTTAAATTATTGTAAATTAAAAATCAATTTTCGTTAATTTACACTTAAGTTTAATTAGTTCACTTTTTAATAACGTTATTCGCATATGGAAAAAAATTATTGCGCTTTTAAATTCAAAAATTATTTCCAACACATTAATTTTTTTTTATATTTTTATTAAGCAGACTAATTTGAGAGCCACAAAATTTTTTCTGGAAATCAGGAAAAAAGAAAATTAAATTTTTGTAGCAATATTTGAAAATTAATAAAACTATAGTAGAATGATTATGTAAAGAGAAGGAGAGAAAAATATACCTTCGCGAGTAGGTTGATTAAAGTATTTGAATTGCAAATACTTGTAAAATAATGGGTTTTTTTCTTTTCTTAAATTTTTTTTTCCTTATTTTTTTGCGAATGTGGCTGGTCGCATAATGAGGGGAGGCAATAATAATTTTCTTGATGATAAAGGTCCAATCACTCATCGTTGGGTGAGCGGCCCGGTTCAATCCGTTCGTTTATATAGCGTATCGAGGCCGTAAAGTCCGCTTTACAAAATACAATGTGCCGCTTTACGCTCGTCGATTAGCATAAAACGCTTGTGTGCGATCGGTATAGATAGCATTAATTATTGCCCCGTAGACGTTGATTGTCTACTAATGGGCCTCTTCCTCGCGATGCGATTCGTCGGAATGGCAAAACGCTCTCTCTCTCTCTCTCTCTCTCTCGATCGAATGCAAAGGAAACAAGAAATCCTCTCAAAAAGGAAGGAATCATTTCCTTCATATATATACTCTCAAGTATACACTCAACGAAAATCTCGAAATTCCACATGCAAAACTTACTTTTCTCACATTCAATCAACTTTTCATTCACATTTCTTTTATGCTATAGTTATCATATATATCTCTCGGGCAATCTCTCAGATTCATTATTTCTACAATAACAGAATCAGGGTTGCCACAAATATTTAATTTTATTTTTCCCTGACTTTTCCCTGATTTCCAGAAAAAAATTTCACTTTTTCCCTGACCCTAAAGAATATTCTGATTTACTCTAAAAATTATTAGATACTCAAAAAAAAATGTTCTATTACATTTATTTACAAACTTTTTTAATTGTAAAATTATTTAAAAACATCAATAACTTCTTTCTTAAATAAATATTTAATCATTATTATTTTTCTGTAGGAATGAAAATTCTTCAAAATATTCAAATTTAAATCTTTTTGAAATTCAACAACTTATAAGAATATTATTACAAAACATGAAGAAGACGATCACTCCGAGTCGAAGACTCGGAGTGATCGTCTTCTTCATGTTTTGTAATAATTTAAATTGACATAAAATTTTTTAAAATAAGTTAATTATTTACAAAAATCCTGAAAAAATCCTTCACAAGTATTCAATTATTTTTACAAGAAGTACAATTTCACAAAAAAATTCAATTATTTAAAAAAAATGTAATAAAATTCGTTGCAATAATTCAATTATTTTTATAAATAATAATAAATCGATTATTCGTTTATTCATTCTTAAATCAACTTTTATTAGAAAATTCTAAAAAAATTCAAGTATTTAAATTAAAAAATAAATAATTTATTGAATAATTGAATGTTTGTTAAAATTCAATTCTTATAAAGAATTTTATATAATAATGAAATTATTTTTAATTGATTTATTAAAAATTGAATAATTGAATTCCTACGAAATTTTGACAAGAATTTTATTAAAATTCTTAAATATAATTGAATTTTGATGAAGAATTTTATTATTTATAAAGATAATTGAAATTTTGACAATATTTCTTTTTTAATTTTTGAACATAATTGAATTTCTGCGAAGAATTTTATTATTTTGAAAATAATTTAATTCTTCCAACGAATTTTATTCAAGTTTATATAAATAATTGAATTCTTACAACGAATTTTATTCAAGTTTATAAAAGTAATTGAATTTCGGTGAAGAATTTTATTATTTATAAAAATAATTGAATTCATGAAAATATTTTATAAAAATCTTTTTATATAATTGATATTTTTCGAAAAATTTTATGAAATTTTGTATTTTAAATAATTGAATTCCTGTGAAAATTTTATTACTTATGAAAATAATTGAATTTATTCAAAGAAATTTATGAAATATTGAATAATTGAATTCCAGTGGAATTTTAACAAGAATTTTATTAAAATTTTAAAAAATAATTGAATTTTGATGAAGAATTTTATTATTTATAAAGATAATTGAAATTTTGACGAGAATTTTTTTTTTTTATTTTTGAACATAATTGAAATTTTGCGAAGAATTTTTGTAACTTTTAAAAATAATTGAATTTCTGTAATCATTTGTAACTTTTCCAAAATCAAATTTTTTTTAGTATTTTTAACTAAAATTCTTCTATCAATCTATTATTTATGAAAATTGTAAAAATTATTTATAAAATAATTTGTAAGTCATAATTTTATAATAGTTTTTGAAAAATTAAGTTATTTAAAAAAAATTATTGTCAGAAATTGAAGATTTTGTATTAAAATTTGAGGAAATTTTATAATTTACGAAGCAAAAAGGAAAAAAATTCAAAGTTTTCTCATGAATTTTAAAAATTCAATTTTTTCCAGTATTTTTAGTAAAAATCCCTGACTTTTCCCTGACTTCCCTGACCAATTTTACTTTCCCTGACTTTTCCCTGATTTCCCTGACTTCCCTGACCTGTGGCAACCCTGAATTATCTACAAATTTCAAATTTCTTTTTTTATAACGAATTAATTTCTTTTTCCAAATTTTGGAAATCAAATTCAGAATTTATATTATTGAACACAATTGTTAATAATAATTGTTTTTAATTTGCCACTAATAAGCGTATCAAGGTTGTCATGCAACCTGAAAGCCTGGAAATGTCAGGGAATTTTATAAACTTTGAAAAAACCTGAAAAAGTCAGGGAATTTTGATCGGAATCAAAAAAAAGTTTTCAAAAGTTATTATGCTTATTCTTGAAATATAATTTTTTTTTCTTAAATATATTTCAAAATTAATTCCATTTTAATATAATCAATTTTCATATAATTCAATTATTTTCCTAAATAATCAAATTTTTTAAGGAGATTCAATTATTTTTATAATTAATAATCATCATCGCAGAATTTCAATTATTTTTAATACAATTTTAATCGAATTCTTCGAAAAATTCAATTATTCATAAAAACTTTAATTTAAATTCGTCAAAGGAATTCAATTATTTAAGAATTTGTTGTTAAAAATCTTCTCAAGAATGTAATTAATTTCAATACAATTTTAATTAAAGTTTTATGAAATAATTTAATTATTTTTCAAAGTTCTAAAAAAAAAAAATTCTGTAATATAAATCAATTCTTCTTAAAAATTTTAACATAATGACTCATTTTTATCAA
The DNA here is from genome assembly GCF_015476425.1 of Leptopilina heterotoma. Taxonomy (NCBI): domain Eukaryota; kingdom Metazoa; phylum Arthropoda; class Insecta; order Hymenoptera; family Figitidae; genus Leptopilina; species Leptopilina heterotoma. The sequence goes on from NW_025110833.1 coordinate 7,043,721, forward strand.
TTCAATTCAATTATTATTTTTTTTTTAAATTTTAACTAAAATTTTTCTTATCAATAATTTTTAACAATTTTTGAAAAAGTTTTTTAATAATTTACAAATCCATTTGTTTAAAATTCAATTATACACGAAATTTCGTTTATTCGGATATTCTTCAATTAATTTGTATATTAGAAAATAAAAACATTAAATATTTTTTTAAAAAATTCAGAACTTTTTCAAAAAAATTAATTCTACAGAATTGTTAGTTAAAAGTATGAAAAATTCAGATTTTCAAAGATTTTAATTTGAAACCTTTTCAAAATTTAATTATTTCTAAAAATTTACGCTGAAATGCTTTTAATATTCAGTTATTATCTAAAATTTTAACTGAAATCCATTTTTTAATCAATATTTCTTAGAAATTTCTACGAGAATTCAATTATTTATTTATTTCTTTATTTTGCATTCAATTAAATAGAAAAATAAATAATTTATTGAATAATTGAATGTTTTTCAAAATTGAATTCTCATAAAGAATTTTATCAATAAATTTTTAAATCGTTAAATTCTTTCGACGAATTTTAATAAAATTTTTAAGAATAATTGCATTTTTTCGAGGAATTCGATTAAAATTCAATTAAAAATAATTGAAATTCTGCGATGAGTTTTATTATGAATGATAATAATTGAATTCCAAAAAAGTATTTTATTGTTTATGAAAATAATTGAATCCCTGTAAAAATGTAATTATTTATAAAAATAATTGAATAATAACTTATGAAAATAATTTGTAAATAATTGAATTCCTGCGAAATTTTTATAATTTATGAAAATAATTAAATGTTTTCGTAGAATTTTATTAAAATTTGCTTTAAATAATTGAATTCTTTCGGAAAATTGTATTTAAATAGTAGATATTGAAAATCATAGAATTAAATAAAGTTTTGAATATAATTGAATTTCGGAGAAGAATTTTATTATTTATAAAGATAATTGAAATTTTGCGAGAATTTTTTTAATCTTTTGAACATAATTGAATTTTTATGAAGAATTGAATAGAATTTTTATTTCATTGATGTTACAATTTTGTTTATGAAGAATTACAGTACTTTTGAAAATAATTGAATTCTTGAGACGAATTTTATTAAAATTTCTTTTTAAATAATTGAATTCTTTTGTGAAATTTGATTGAAATAGTAGACATTGAAACTAATTGAATTTTGACAAATTTTTAAGATTTCTACGAAGAATTTTCTTAAAATTATTATTATTATTATTATTATTATTATTATTATTATTTTGAAAAAAAATTGAATTGTTAAAAAGAGTTTTATTAACATTTTTGAAAATAATTTAATTCTTTGAAGAAATTTATTTAAAAAAGTATTGAAAATAATACTTAAATTCTATTAAATAAATTATAGCAAAGGTTTTTTTAAAATAATTGAATTTCTTTGATCAATTTTAATTAAATTTTTAAGAATAATTACATTTTTCGAGAAATGTGATTAAAATTGAATTAAAAATAATTGAAATTCTGCGATGAGTTTTACTATTTATGAAAATAATTGAATTCCTAAAAAAAATTTTATTTTTTACGAAAATAATTGAATCTCTGTAAAAAATTGTATAATTTATGAAAATAATGGAATTATTACGAAGAAATTTATAACAAATTTAAAAATAATTGAAAATTGAATTCTTTGAAAATATTTGAATTCTTGCAAAAATTTTTTGAAAATAATTAAATTTTTCGAGGAATTTATTTAAAATTATATTAAAAATAATTGAAATCCTGTAATGAATTTTATCATTTATGAAAATAATTGAATTCTGGCAGCGAATTTTATAACTTTTTTAAAAAATAATTGAATTCTTGTGAGAAATTTTATCAAAATAGTAGATTTTGAAAATCATTGAATTGAGGAAAATTTTTGAAAATAATTTGACAGTTTGCCAAGAAATTTATTAAATTTTTTGAAAATAATTGAATTTCAAAGAAGTATTTTATTACTTATAAAGATAATTGAAATTTCGACGAAAATTTTTTTAAACTTTTGAACATAATTATGTTCAAAAGTTTAAAAAAATTTAAACTTTTGCAATAATTTGTAGCTTTTGCAAAATGCAAATTTTTTTTAGGGTTTTTAATAAAAATTCCTGACTTTTGCCTAAATTCCCTGATCTGTGGCAATTCTGTTCTTGCGATCAACAGGAAAATAATAATAAATTACTAAAATCAGTAATTTTTTCAAACTTACAATTTTTTTCTGAACTTAATTTATTGTCCCTAATTTATTAGGGGCAATAATATTTAATGAAAAAAATAATAACTACACTCACCGATCGTGGCGTCTGTCACTTTTCTGCACCCTCATTTCTGGCCATCTGTCTGCAAAATTAGAAAAGAACATATAAAATTAAAAAATTAGGGACAAAAATTAGACTATTTATGCAAAAGTACTTATAAAAAAATTATTTGATTAAATATTTATTTTCTTTCCGCGTACCTTTGTTTTCTTTTTAGGAAAACAAAATATTTTCAAAATTACCCCAACTGACTAGTTGAAAAAAAAGAATATTTTTCATCATACATATAATAATGTTATAATAAATAATTTAAAAAATAAAAAAAAAATTTTTTTTTTTCGAGAATTAATTTCCCCTTGAGCGTGTGGGCGCATTGATAATTTATATTGATAATATTTTAAAAGCTTTGCCTTCAACTCGCGTAATTGTTTAAATACAAAGTGCTCTATCTAGACTAAAATGTAAATTAATTTTTAATCAGAAATCGAATCCGCCATTGGTAAAGTTTCGCTGTGTGCAAACGCCGTGTGTATTTTAATTTCCGGTCATTTATATAGTATTTTACAAACATGAATTAAAATTTATTTATATCCATTGTCTTTTCCGTATAAATTGTGCTTTTTCCATGAATTGTGTATTTTCATTTTAAATATTATATGTATACCCAACGGGAAGTTGCCAATATTAACGATTGGTTCAATAATGGGCCATGCTTGGTACCCAATGGTTTTTTCTTGGCAAAACAATTGGCAACCATCATTGGACCACCAATGGTTTAAACTTGGGATGATCACGCTACTGCCAATGATCGATAGCCAAGCATCGGGCCAATATTAGTTGCCAAGAAATTGCCAAGGAAACAAAATCGATTTTCAAAAGCTTGATTTTTTATTCGCAGCCAACAAAAAACCAAGGTTTTGAAAATTGATTTTTTTTAATTATTAATTAAAATTTATTTTTAAAAAATATATTTTTCAAAAATTTATTTTAAAAAAATATATTTTTTAAAAATATATATTTTTTAAATTAATAGAACATATTAATTTAATTTGTCACCTCTGGTAAAACAAAGATGAAAGACTGATAAATTCCCTCACTTTATATTTTACAGTGGAGGGATAACTGTGAATGTCTTTGCGAGAGAGGAGCAGGTACTTATAGAGTCAGTGAAACAGGTCACAAGCGAGAAGGAATCACTAGCATGCACTCTGGCGGCGCTTGTCGGAACTGTTTTCTGGAGCGCATGCATATCGTGGCATTATCGACACAGCGCTTGGCAACCAACGTTGCGCCACTTCCGACAAGCGCCGCCAGAGTGCATGCTAGTGATTTCTTCTCGCTTGTGACCTGTTTCACTGGCTCTATATAAGTACGTGCTCCTCTCTCGCAAAGACATTCACAGTTATCCCTCCACTGTGAGATACGGTGAGGGAATTTTTATCAGTCTTTCACCTTTGTTTTACCAGAGGTGAAAAATTAAATTAATATATTCTATTAATTTAAAAAAATATATATTTTTGAAAAATATATTTTTTTTAAATAAATTTTTCAAAAATATATTTTTTAAAAATAAATTTTAATTAATAATTAAAAAAAATCAATTTTCAAAACCTTGGTTTTTTGTTGGCTGCCAATAAAAAATCAAGCTTTTGAAAATCGATTTTGTATCCTTGGCAATTCCTTGGCAACTAATAATGGCCCGATGCTTGGCTACCGATCATTGGCAGTAGCGTGATCATCCCAAGTTTAAACCATTGGTGGTCCAATGATGGTTGCCATTAATGTTCCAATAATGGAACGGAGTTCGCCAAGCATGGCCCATTATTGAACCAATCGTTTACTTCCCATTGGGTAGTTAGTCGCAAATCAAGTAAAGTACTGTTTGTTTATTTTTTTCCTTCCTTCTTTCTTTTTTTTTTTTTTTTATTTAGCCGAGTTTTGTGCAACACAAGTTTTTTTATCATCGATTTCAATTTATCAAATGTTTTGAAATCGATAAAATATATCGAAATTAACGTGTGACAGGGATATTCCACGCGGTGCAATGCCTTTATCAATGTTTCATTTGGTGGAATAAATTTATTTTAAATATGTATCGTAGCGAGGGATGAACTAATTATAGGTTAATTCAAAATGGCTCGGCGATCGGTCGGCCCATCGATCCCAAAAGAAGCAACTGTGCGAAACGAATTTCCGTCTGTGTCTCTGTATGTTTGAAAACGCTAATTTCGGCGGTAGACCAAACAGCGCAGTTAAAATAATTTATTTTACAGTGTCGTCGTTGTGTTTTTGACGGTCATGAATATTCCCTAGTATTAATTAATTCCAGATTTTTGTATTCGATTTACAAAAAATTTTATTTTATCACATTCGGTTTAACAAACAGTCAATTTTATAAAATTTGGCTAAATCAAAATTGAAAATCGCTAATTACGGCTAAGTAGAAATTCATTTTCGTAATATTTAGTTAAATAAAAAGTCTACTTGTTAATATTCGGCTAAATAAAAGTTCAACTTCGCAACATTCGGCTGAATAGAAATTCGGCTTAGCAAAATTCTAGTAAATAAAAATTATTAAAATAAGTTTTTGTAAAAAAATAAAGTGAAAAAATATTCAACTTCGTAATATTCGGCTAAATAAAAATTCATCTTCTCAAAATTTGGATAAATAGAAACTCAACTTTTTAATATTAGGCTAAATAGAAATTCGGTTAGGCAAAATTCTGGTAAATAAAAAATAAAAATTTAACTTCCGTAATATTTGGCTAAATAAAAATTTATCTTCTCAAAATTTGGATGAATACAAACTCAACTTTTTAATATTCGGCTAAATAAAAATTCAGTTTGACAAAATTCTCGTAAATAAAAATTCAACTTGGCAATATTCGGCTAAATGAAAATTTAACATCGAAAAATTCGGATAAATAGAAATTCAGCTTCGCGAAATTCCGGCAAATAAACAATTAACATTTTTTAATCAATTTTCAAAACAAAAAAATTTTTATTACAAAAGTTCCTTGAGAATTTTTAAATATATTTGTTTAGAATTCAAGTTTACAAAATTTTAATTATTCAGAAATTCTTCCATTAAATATTTAGAAAATAAAAAATTGAAATAATTTCAAAGAACAAAATTTAATTAAACTTTTTGAAAAAAATTAATTATACAGATATATTTTCAACGATTTTAATTTAAAACCTTTTAAAAATTTAATTATTTTTAAAAATTCGTGCAATGTTTTTAATATTCAATTATTATCTGAAATTTTAACTGAAATTCATTTGTAAATCAATTTTTATTAGAAAATTCTACGAGAATTCAATTATTTAACTGCAAAAATAAATAATTAATTGAATATTTCTTAAAATTGAATTTTTATGAAGAATTTTATTAAATTTTTTAAAAATAATACAACTCTTTCGGCGAATTAAAAAAAAAATTTAGAATAAATGCAATTTTCTATCATTTTATTTAAAATTGAATAAAAAATAATTGAAATTCTGCGATAAGTTTTGTTATTTATGAAAATAATTGAATTTTTGCAAAGAATTTTATTAGAATTTTCTAAAATAATTGAATTTCTGTGAAGAATTTTATTAGTGAAAATAATTGAATTCCGGAGAAAAAAATTATTATTTATGAAAATAATTAAATTTCTTGTGAAGAATTTTATTAAAATTTTTTCAAACAATTGAATTTCTCAGAATTTTTTTTAACTTTTTTAAAATAATTGAATTTTTTAGAATTTAAAAAATTTTTTAAAAATAATTCAATTCTATCGAGATATTTCATTAAAAAATTGAAAATAATTGAAATCTCACGAAGAATTATATTAAATTTTTTTAAATAATTGAATTCCAGTGAAAAATTTTATTTTAAAAAAGAATTGAATTTTATTTTTAACAAAAATAATTTAATTCTTGCAACGAATTTTATTAAAACTTTTTTTAAAGGATTAAATTCCTGTGAAGAATTTTATTTGTGGAAATAATTGAATTCCGTAGAAAAATATTATTATGAAAATAATTAAATTTCTTGTGAAGAATTTTATTTAAATTTTTTTAAACAATTGGCTTTCTCAGAATTTTTTAAAACTTTTTGAAAATAATTCAATTCTATCGAGAAATTTCATTAAAAAATTGAAAATAATTGAAATCTGACGAAGAATTTTATTACATTTTTTTTCTTAATAATTGAATTTCCGTGAAAAATTTTATTTTTAAAAAGAATTGAATTTCTTCGAAGAATTTTATTTTTTACGAAAATAATTGAATTCTTGAAACGAATTTTATTAAAACAATTTTTAAAGAATTGAATTCCTGTGAAGAATTTTATTTGTGAAAATAATTGGATTCCGGAGAAAAATATTATTATTTATGAAAATAATTCAATTTCTTGTGAAGAATTTTGTACAAATTTTTTTAAATAATTGAATTTCTCAGAATTTTTTAAAACTTTTTAAAAATAATTGAATTTCTCAGAATTTTTAAAAAATAATTTTGAAAATAATTCAATTCTATCGAGAAATTTCATTAAAAAATTGAAAATAATTGAAATCTGACGAAGAATTTTATTAATTTTTTTTTTAAATAATTGAATTCCCGTGAAAAATTTTGTTTTTATAAAGAATTGAATTCTTGCGAAGAATTTTATTAAAATTCCTTGCATAATTGAATTGCTTCGAAGAATTTTATTAAAATTCCTTGCATAATTGAATTGCTTCGAAGAATTTTATTTTTTACGAAAATAATAGAATTGTTCCGAAGATTTTAACAAACATTTTTGACAATAATTGTATTTCTATTTTCTAGGAAGAATGTTATATTTTACGAAAATAATTGTATTCTATGATCAATTTTTTATATAATTTTTCAAATTTATATAGCATTTTATCAACTTTTTTTTTAAATAATTGAATTGTATAGGAAAATTTTATTAAAATTCCAATTTTATTTACTAACTCTTGTAAAGAATTTTGTCAGAATTTTTTTAAATAATAGAATTATTAAAAGAATTTTATTTCAATTTTTCGAAATAATTGAATTTTTTAGAAGTATTTTTTTCAATTCTCTGATTGAATTCTTTCGAGAAACTTCATTAAAGAATTAAAAATTATTGAATTGGTTCGAATTTTTTTCAATATAAAAAATTGGTAAATAATTGAATTCCTGTGAAATTTTTATTAAATTTTTGTTTAAATAATTGAATTCTTTTGGAAAATTTTATTAAAATAGTAGATATTAAAAATAATTGAAATGAGGAAATTTTTTTAAAAATAATTGAAATTTTGCCAAGAATTTCATTAAATTTTTTGAAAATAATTGAAATTTTGCCAAGAATTTCATTAAATTTTTTGAAAATAATTGAAATTTTGCCAAGAATTTTATCAAATTTTTTAAAAATAATTGATGTATATGAAAATTGAAAATCGTAAAAATTCGGATAAATTAAAATTCTGATTAAAAATGAATCAGAGAACAAATTTCGAAATTCGGGAAAAATTCTTACGACTTTCGGGTAATATTTATGTGTGCTTTTTCTTATTTCATCAGCGCGTGATTCAAATCGCCTGCCACGTGACTCGATAGTAAGAACGTCGCCTCGGTTACTTGGCTCTTGAGCGCCCTAGGTCAGGCACACGCTCACAAATCTATAGGACATTAAACTCCAACTTTTATCAATTCTATTCACAGACATTCACACTCACCACAGGTGGCTGAACTTATTCACTTTCTTAATTATTTAAATATTTTAAAACCCTTTACACCTATTTTCATCTACTTAATTTTCCCAAAGAAAAAAATATTTTCATTAAACAATAGAATTAAAAATTTGCAAATTAATTGAATTGAACAATTATTCTGGATATTATATTAATTGAATTAGAGAAATTATTTAAAAATTAATTAAAATAAAAAATTGACTTAAAATTAATTAAATTGAATACATACACGCAAATTAATTGAATAAATAATTTACCAAAAAATTAATTGAACTTAAAAATTAATAAAATTGAAAAAAATTCACTCAACAAAAATAAATCCAAAACAAAAAAGTTTCTTGAGATTTTATGAAATATTATGCTGGAAAATAAGAGAGAGAGAAGGGGAGGGAAGGGGTAACTGAAAATAGTTGAGTTTGGAAACGCTTAATTTTGAAACGTGTTGAACGAAAAGTTTGAATTGGAAAAAAAGGGATGAATATCGGTTGACGACAAAGGCGTTTGCACTACGATAAAAATCAAAGGTTTCGCAAACGAGACAATTTATATTGAAGCAAAATCCAATGAAATATAGAAAAGCACACACACACACATGTACACATACACAAAACGCGTTGTGGGGGAATGGGGTATCGGAGACACAAAAGAGAAAGCGTCAGGAGCTTTGACCGAGTACCCAACTAGTGGAAAACTTTTGATTGGACAATTCATCAAACGAGTACCATTTCCGGCCCTTTTTTTTTGTCGCTAGGGCAACTCCATTTTTTATAGCAAAGCAAAACAACCTTTATTTCACGTATTTTCGCGCCTCCAAGACGATTTTTATTTTTCGCATTATTTTTTTATTTTGTTTTTGTATTTTTCAGTATAAAAATCGATATTTAGTTTCAAAAATTTTTGTAGTTTCTATTTTTTCGTTTAATTACATTTCTTTGACTATTCGTTAAATTTGCCGAACTCAAATTCGGTGAAATGACAATTTGACTCAAGGTTTAAAAAAAAAATCCTCATCAGAATTTCAATTATCTTTATAAATAATAAAATTCTTCTCCGAAATTGAATTATTTTCAAAAATGTTTCAAAAATGTTAATAAAATTTTTTGCAAAAATTTCCTCAATTCAATGATTTTCAATAAATCTACTATTTTAATAAAATTTTCCAAAAGGATTTAATTATTTAAAACAAATTTTGATAAAACTCTACGAAATGAAATTTAATTATTTTCATAAATAATAAAAATATCACAGAAATTTAATTATTTACAAATTTTTTATAAAGTTCTAAAAAATTAAAGTAAAAATACTTGTAAATAAAAGGGAGAAAATAATAAAAAGAAAAATACAAAAACGTTGCTAATGAAATGTAAATTAAAAAACAAGTAGCAACCGTAGGAATGTTTTTCCTTTCTTTTTAATCAAAGAAATTGTCTCATAAATTTAATAAATAACGTAAAAGAGGGACTGAAAAAATTCTTGCCCACCCAGAGTCGTAAATTTCGAATGAGTAGTATCTTCAAGATTTAAAACTTAAGAATGCAGTTAAATTTTTTAAAGTTTTAGAACAGGAGTATCATTTTAAATTTGAAGATAATACGAGTTGAAATTATTCAACTTAAATAATAAAATAATAAATTTAATTTAATTTCTTAATTCTTTTAGATTTTATGAAAATATTAGTTTTTCGAAAGATTTAAAAAAATTTCCTTTAATACAAATTAAAATAAATTAAAAATTGAAATAATTATTTAAATAATGAGCAATTAATTAAAATAACAAAAATAATCTCTGAAATTCAATTATTTTCAAAAAATTTAAAAAATTTCTTGGCAAAATTTCAATTATTTTTAAAAAATTTCCTGAATTCAAAAATTTTTAATATCTATTTTATAATAAAATTTTCCCAAAGAATTCAATATTATTAAAAACGAATTTTGATGAAATTCTACGAAATAACATTTATTTATTTTCATAAATAATAAAAATTCAATTATTTTTGTTATAAATTTCTTTGTGATAATTCCATTATTTTCATAAATAATTATTAACACAGATTCAATTATTTTCGTAAATATTAAAATTCTTTTCAGAAATTCAATTATTTTCATAAATTTTTCCCAATTCAATGATTTTTAATATCTACCATTTTAATAAAATTTTCGAAAAAAGAATTCAATTATTTAAAACAAATTTTGATAAAATTCTACAAAAACATTTAATTATTTTCATAAATAATAAAAATATCACAGGAATTCAATTATTAACCAAGAATTCAACTATTTTCAAAAGTAATATAATTCTTCACAAAAAATTAATTAATGTTCAAAAGTTTAAAAAACTTCTCGTAAAAATTTGAATTATGTTTATAATTTATAAAATATTCTTTTCTGAATTTCAATTATTTTTAATACAATTTTAATGGAATTCCTCGAAAAATGTAATTATTCTTAAAAATATTATTAAAATTCAACAAAGAAATTCAATTGTTTTAAAAACTTTTGGTACAATTTATTTATTACAATTTAAATATTATTTTCAATACATTTTTAATTAAATTACTTCATAGAATTAAATTCTTTTCAGAAATTTTATTGAAATTCTTTGTAACAATTCAATTTTTTTCAAAATAATTTTAATAAAATTCTTCGTCAAAATTTAATTAATTTCAAAAATTTGTCGACATTCAATTATTTTTAAAAAGTAATGTAATTCTTCAATATCTACTACTTTAATAAAAATTCCTAAAAGAATTCAATTATTTAAAACAAATTTTGATAAAATTCTACAAAAACATTTAATTATTTTCATAAATAATAAAAATATCAATTATTTTCGTAAATAATAAAATTCTTTTTAGAAATTCAATTATTTCCATTAATAATAAAACTCATCGCAGAATTTCAATTATTTTTAATTCAATTCAATTAAAAGTTTATTGATAAAATCCTTTATGAGAATTCAATTTTGAGAAATATTCAATTATTCAATAAATTATTTATTTTTCCATTAAATTGTTTGTAAAACAAAAAAAGAAATAAATAATTGAATTCCAATAGAATTTTCTAATAAATATTGTTAAAAAAATAGATTTCAGTTAAAATTTTTAGATAACAATTGGACATTAAAACAATTACAGTGTAATTTTTTTAGAAATAACTTAATTTTGAAAAGGTTTTAAATTAAAATATTTGAAAACCTGAATTTTTCATTCTTTTAACAAACAATTCAGCACAATTAATTTTTTTAATTTTGATTCTTAATTTTAATTCTGAATTTTATTGAAAATTATTTCATGTTTTTATTTTCTAATATACAATTAATTGAAGTATTTCAAAATAAACGAAATTTCGTGTAAAATTGAATTGTAAACAAAATTTATTTGAAAATTGATTATTGAAGAAATCGATTGCTCCGAGTCAAAGACTCGGAGTGATCGATTTGTTCATTTTTTATAATAATATTCTTAAAAGTTATTGAATTTGAATCTTTTGAAGAATTTGAATTCCTACGGAAAAATAACAATAATTAAATATTTATTTAAAAAAGAAGTTATTGTTGTTTTCGACTAATTTTACAATTAGAGAAATTCGTAAATAAATGGAACAAAACATTTTTTTGAGTATCAAATAATTTTTATAGTGAATCAGAATATTCTTAACGCTCAGGGAAAAAATCAAAATTTTGTCTGGAAATCAGGGAAAAACAAAATTTAATTTTTCCAAAAACCCTGAAATTGATTTAAAAAAAAAACTGAATTTTTCCAAGAAAATTTTTTCGAGTCCCGTTTGGGGCGCCTTAATTCAATTGAATTTAACTACTGCGTCTGGACGTTTAATACTTGGGGGGAGGATAGTGGGGTCAAGTAAAAAGACCGCGTTTGGCGGGCGCTCGTAAAATGTTTAGTTATTGCGAGCATTATAACGCTATTGCGAACACGGCACGGCCAGTGTCGGCCAGAAATAATCCGTGAGTAATTTCTGCCAGCTTGCAATAATAGCACTGGGTGCGATATACGAGCTTTCCCACCCCCCCTCCCCCTCACCCCCTATCACCACCTTTCTCTTTTTGTCATGAACTCTGTGTATTATAAGGGATGTCTCGCGCGACACCCTTTCCAACTCTTTTCAAATTCCTCCCCCCCCCCTCCCTCCCGCAAAATTTTCAATAATTCAATCAAAAATCTATTCTCGTGAAAATCTTCTTATATATTATCATATATGTCTCAACCATATCCCTCAATTAATCAAACCAGCAAATGAGAAATGTCTAGAAATTTAATTTTATTCCTTACTTCATTTAAATATAATAATAATAATAATAATAATAATGATTCTGAGAAAAACTTTTCCAACAATTCTCTGACACATGTTACATTCATTTTTTATTTCCGCACATATATCTAATTTTCTTCATCATTTATTTCTAATCATATCCGCACAGTTGATCGTTAATTTAATTTTTTAATTTACTTTTCCAATTAATTTGCATTTTCTAATTTTAATCTTTTTTCAATTTAGAAAAAAAGTCTCCATATATTTTTTTTACCTTTTGAATATTTTATTTACTGAAAATATAAAATCAACTTTTGAAGTTATTTAAAAGATGATAATTAAATACAATTTAATTAATAATTTATCAAAATTTATTGATACGTATCTTCCTTTCAGTGAATTAATTAAAGTTGTTTTTGTTTATTTATTATTTGTTCCATATTTTATTATTAATTATATTATATATATACATCCCTTGCTCTCTGAACTGTAATTTGTCCATTTGAATTTCCTGACTTTAATTTTCCAATAAATGTTATTAATTAAAATGCTCATTAAAATTTGAAAATAATTTAACTTAAAACAATTTGGAAAAAAATTTTTTGCTTTCACCAAGTGGTTTAATTTTTATTAAACTACTTTTTATTTTCATTTACCCTATAGAAATATTTTAAATTTCAAGCAATTAATTTTTCCATTGTATTTAAAGAAGTTAATTAATTAAAATATCATTAAAAACTAAGGATAATTAAAGTAATTAAAAACTTTTAAACAGTTGAATGAAAGTAAAACATATATAATTACAAACTAAAGTAATCCAAGTAATTAAAAACTTTCAAAAAAAAAAAAAAAGTTTTAATAATATTGACGTAGAAATGCTTTTTTTTCCCATTAAATAAACTTTTTTGTTTTTCCAGGTCCAAATTAAAATGAGTCACGAAAAACATTGTTATTTCTTTTAAAAAATTACAATTTTATGAAAAATTTTATCCTTTCATCAAAAAATTATATTTCCATTAAAAATATTATCTTTTCTTTAAAAAAAAGAATTATGTTCAATAAAAATTTTATCTTTTTTTTAAAAAATTGTTTTTTCATTTTAAAAAAATTTTTTTATCATTAAAAATTTTTTTTTATTTAAAAAAAATTGTTTTTTTATTAAAAAATATATTTTTTTTAAATTCTCTTCGAAACAAAATGATAAAATCGAAAGAAAAAAAAATAATCGTAAACAAATAAAAAAAAAAAAAACAAGTTTCTATAATCTTTTAAAGATTCCTCTTTCTATATACACACTATACTCGCAACGACTATAATAAAAAATAATCTCTGAAAAATACAAAATTTACAAATTTAATTTCTCAGGCAACATAAACGTTCGATGGAATGTTTCCTGTTCGAAATGTTGGTTATATTTAAAATAAAATCTAAACTTTATTTTTAAATTCGCATGAGAACTGAATGAAAAAAACACTGTATACCTATGAGTCAACGGAAATATTTAAAACTTAACAAGCAACTAAGATGTTATTTTGAAATTAAAAAAGAAAAATTTTCTACATTATTTTTATATTTTATTATTAATATACGATTTATTAATTAATTACTAATATAGATTATTTATTATTAACATTTTATAATATTTATGAAAAATATTGTGAAGCATTTTTATATTTTTTCTGTGGTAAAATATTTACTTTATATTTTTGTATGAAGTCGTATTTATGAATTTTTTAAATATTTTTAAAGTTTAATTTTTAATTTTATTATTTTTTATTCATTGTATTTTTTTATTATATATTTTCATATTTTTATTTTTTATATTTCTATTTTAAATCTACTGTTTTTATATTTAAAATAATTTACAGTTATTAATTTATTTACTGTAACTTTTTTAAAATTATTTTCATCCATTCAATTCAATTATTCTAATCTAGAATTTTTAACTAAAATTATTCTTTAAATCAATTATTTTTAATAATTTTTGAAAAAGTTTTTCAATAATTTTCAAATCCATTTGTTTACCATTTAATTTTACACGAAATTTCATTTATTCGTAAATTCTTCAATTAATTATTCATTAGAAAATAAAAACATAATTCTCAAAAAAATTCAGAATCAAAATTAAAAAAAATTTGTTCTGCTGAATTGTTATTTAAAAGTATGAAAAATTCCGATTTTCAAAGATTTTAATTTGAAACCTTTTCAAAATTAAATTATTTCTAAAAATTTACGCTCTTATGCTTTTAATGTTCAATTATTATCTAAAATTTTAATTGAAATCCATTTTTTAATCAATATTTCTTAGAAATTTCTACGAGAATTCAATTATTTATTTATTTCTTTATTTTGCATTCAATTAAATAGAAAAATAAATAATTTATTGAATAATTGAATGTTTTTCAAAATTGAATTCTCGTGCAAAATTTTATCAATAAATTTTTAAATCGTTAAATTCTTTCGACGAATTTTAATAAAATTTTTAAGAATAATTGCATTTTTTCGAGGAATTCGATTAAAATTCAATTAAAAATAATTGAAATTCTGCGATGAGTTTTACTGTTAATAAAAATAATTGAATTTCTAAAAATAATGTTATTATTTACAAAAATATTTAAATCGCTTGAAAAAATTGTATAATTTATGAAAATAATGGAATTATTACGAAGAAATTTATAACAAATTTTTATCTAATTGAATTCTTTTGTGAAATTTTATTGAAATAGTAGACATTGAAAATAATTGAATTTTGACAAATTTTTGAAATTAATTAAATTTCTATAAAGAATTTTATGAAAATTATTTTTGAAAAAAATTTTACTGTTACAAAGAATTTCATTATTTATGAAAATATTTTAATTTTTTAAAGAAATTTTATTAAAAATGTATTGAAAATAATACTTAAATTCTAATAAATAAATTGTAGCAAAGACTTTTTTAAAATAATTGAATTTCTTTGATTTAATAAAATTATTAGGAATAATAATATTTTTCGAGTAATTTGATTAAAATTCAATTAAAAATAATTGAAATTTTGCCATGACTTTTATTATTTATGAAAAAAATTGAAGTCTTAAAAAAAATTTTATTACCTTCGAAAATAATTGAATTTCTGTTAAAAATAATAGTTTATGAAAAATTGAAAATAATGGAATTATTACGAAAAAATTTATAAAAAATTGGTAAATTTAATTGAATTCCTTTTCAATAATTGAATTCCTGTGATATTTTTATTATTTATGAAAATAATTAAATGTTTTCGTAGAATTTTATCAAAATTTCTTTGAAATAATTCAATTCTTTTGGAAAATTTTATTAAAATAGATATTGAAAATCATTGAATTGAGGAAAATAAATTTTTGAAAATAATTGAAATTCCAATAAATTTATTAAATTTTTTGAAAATAATTGAATTTTAGAGAAGAATTTTATTATTTACAAATTTTAATTAAAATTTCTAAATTCGAAAAAGTCGTAATCCCATTTGTAAAATACATCTCAGCTTGAAAATAATATGTATATATATAAGAAGCTGGTAAAATTTAAAATTAAAATTAAGGTGACCTGATTGAAAAAGAAGGCGGAAAAACGTAGATATTTGAAAACGTAATAATTAACTCGACCTTAGCAGTCATAAATCTGGGGCGAATTTAATTTACTTGGCAAGCCAATTCCATTAAAGCCGCGGCCATTCGCCCTGGCAGTTGATTTAATAAAATTTTTGGTAGATTTCATTTATTATTCTATACTGACAAAAAACCCAAGATGATAAATTGCACCCGGCAGATTTTCCATTAATAAAATATAACAGTGAACAAAATATAAAAGGAGTAAGAGAGGGGGGGGGGAGTTAAAAAGAGAGAGAGAGAGAGAGAGTGGGAGGGATAGGTTGGAAAAGCAACGCAGCGGGCGCACTTTTTAATGCATTAATTTTCCGCGTCCTCGATTTTTCTCTCTCTCTCTTGATTTTTTATCCGGCCTTTTTTTGTTTAAACAGCACCACGAGAGGGTCGTCGCAGTAAATTTCCACTATTTTCTAATTTCTTTCCGCCGATGCATGCACGACCCCATACCAACTTTCACCCCCCACCCCACCTCAACTCTCACCTTCCTACCTACCTACCCCCCGGTGGTAATTCACGCACCGTGGTAGATGCAAGACACAGACACGTAAACGTAGGTGCAAAAGCACGCCGTGCAAACACACAGTGGTGGTGGCGGCGGGGGCGAATGCTAATATTAAAAGTAATATTTCTAGGGCCGTCCGCCGCGCGGTGGCGGCGACTCTCCTTCTCTCTCTCTCTCACACACACTCGGGGCGCGCTTTTCCAACCCCCCAAAACTCCCAGCCTTCACCCCGACTCTATTTATTTTTAATATAAATTAAACAATTTATTTTCCGCTCGAGCTGCAGAGGCAGAGGCAGGACCGAAATAGAGAAATAATGCCCGGCGCGCAATATCGAATGAAATATCGCTCGACGCCATAACGCTCGTTCTATGCTGCTGTTGCTACTACACTACTACTTGCTATACACGGCAAGGAAAATGCATATCTCGCTTTTGTAATTTGCAATCAGGTGCTTAAAAATCGTGAGGGGCGGGCGGGTTGCGAGCAAAGAATTGTATAAACTAATAACTGATTTTCATACATTTTTCTCTTATTTCAATATTTAGAATTGCTTCACTGATGTTATGGGTAAATAAAGCGACCAATAAACCCATCAGTAACTCTGTCGGTAAATCGTCTGTTCGCCAAACACACTCAGTCACTTTACACCCTTTTGAAACATTCACATCTTAGTCGAATGCTAGACGAACACCCGATCTGTTTCACTGTTAACTAAAAAGGAACAAATTGCAACGAATTGATAACAAAACGTGCGGATCAAATCAGAATTTGATCTCAATTTTTCGATCATTTTGATCCAATTGGGGATCATTTTGACCTTTTTAGGAAAACAGAATTTTGGTTACTTTAACTAGGAATCCTGGTTACTACAGCACTAAATTTGTCAATATAATCAAGATTCCTAGTTAAAGTAACATTAATGCTATAATGGATGCTCAAATCGTTTAGGCATTTTTTTCAGTGCAGGTTTTTCATACCCTTTTCTAAATTCCACACCTTTTCCAGGATTTCCAGAATTTCCAAGCTCTGTAGCAACCTTGGTTTTGCACCTCCACAAAACTCCATTTTCGTGTTGGTCGTCTAAACAAACCACTAATCATAGGAAATGCCATAGAACGGTGGTTAATTTAGACAACAAACGTGAAAGCGAGTCTTTTAGAGGTGCAAACACAGAGTGCTTTGTTCTGCATTCAAGCTATCGAATAATTACATTATTTTAGACGCTCTTTATAGAAATTGGAGAGAAATTTTCATCACCCGTGTGGAAAATGAAAATTGGTCCTAGCCAGGTCCTACCTATTTTGCCCTGTTAATAGCTTGGTCCTAGGTTGGCAGTGTAGGTTGGACCAACAATGGGTGGTGATGCGATTCTAGTCTGGTCCTAACTTGGGAGCCTAGTTAGGACCAGTTTATGGGTCCATTTTAGGACCTAGAAAGGACCATCTCAGACAGTATTTTCTATTTCATTATAATTTTAATTAGTTAATAATATTTGTTAAAGAAATAACCTAAATTATTAATAATAAGTATTAGTTTTAATTAATTATTATTTTTTTCAATTAAGTGATGACCAAAAGCGAATTCATAAATAATGTTAGTATATGTAGAGATTAATATATATTCCTCTAATATATACATTAAAAATTATAAAAAAAATTAGAAACTTGTTAATTAAATTATTTTACAGTATATATAATCATTAAATTGCTTACTTATACGAATACAACGCAGAAAAATCGGAATAAACGCATACCTAAGAAGTAAATAAAATCTAACGCACGCGGGAATCGAACCTACGACCTACGGACTACGAGACTAACGCCCTAACCACTATGCTAATGAAACTAGTTGAGATCAAAATTTTTATTGTCAGTGACTTGTGAACTTGCTTTTGATGATTCAATATAGTAATTATTGACACTAATACACGATAATAAATAAAAAAATAGTTTAACAACAACAATAATAATAAAATAATATCAAAATATAAAAATTCAAAAATTAATATTTTTATATTATATCAAGAAAAAAAATATCTGTACATTTTCGTTAAAAACAGGTTTTTCATTGTTCTCAATCATTTTCAACATTAATTTCTTGGTCTAAAAAAAATATTCGTCTTTTGGACTTGGAAATTTTTCCTAATTAATTAAGCGGGTGATCCACTTTTTAAAAAAATGTAAAAAAAAATTATGTTAAAAACACGTTTTTCATTATTCTAAATCATTTTAAGCATTAATTTTTTGTTGCAAAAAATTTTTTAGACTTGGACTTAGAAATTTTTACTAATGAAACTAGGAAGCCCAGGTAGGTCCTGGGTTGGACCTGGGTGGGTCAGCCCACATTCGAATTGCAATATCTCTTAGTGTTTAGCACCAACTTAAACGAAACTGAAAATCAGCGAACGAAATTAGAAATATATTTTACTAATGATAATTATATTGCAGTCTGTATCTGTTTAAATAAATAAATAAATTTTGCTGTTATATTAACTTTTGTAACAAATTACTTAAAAATTTGCAGTTTCTATCTAACTTCGCGATTATTACACTTGAGTAGTGAAATATGAAGATAATTTATAATTTTAACAATTCAGCATTTGTTTAAACAAAAAATGGTTGTTATTTATTAATTCTTAAGACAATAAAGCGTCTAGACACTTGTAGTCTTTTAAAATTTTGCAATTAACTAATCTGAGTATTTACTTATTGCAAAATTAGAAAAAACTGCTAGTTTCTAGGTTGATTGTGTAAAAAGTTAGTAAATAACAATTATTTGTTTAAACAACTGCTGAATTAATAAATTAATAAATTAACTTTATTTTATAGTATTTGTATAATTTTCTGATTTATGTCAAACAATAAATTGTTTAAACAAATATGATTATAAATTAATTTTATAAATATTAATTGAGAATATTTATCAATTTTTACATGTTTTTCATGTATCAATTTTGACACTTCATTTTCCTAAAAATTTTTCTAAGTCATAACTGGATCTCCTAGCTAGTACCAAGTTAGGACCAGCCTAGGATATATAAAAAGGGGTTGCCAAGTTAGGTCCAAGCTAGGGCCAATAATCATTTTAGGCATAGCATGGTGATTTCTACACGGGCAGTTTAGTTTTCTTTTAAGTATGAATGGTTATTTATTTAAACAATATACGGTAGAACCGATTTTTTATTTCCAGACTACCGCGCTTGTATAAAAAGATGAATGTATAAAAACGAAGAAAGAAAAGAGAACGTAATGATAAAAAAAAAAGAAAGAGAGATGCTGAAGAGAATCAAAGAGAGTAAGAGGGCCTTAGGAGTCATAGGAATACGTACATATAAGAAGGGCGGACGTTGCTCAACGCGGCGCCGCTTGGTTTAATAAGAAGCTATCTATAGTCTCGCATTATGTTACCTCGATACATCCGTGAGATGAGATGCTGCAATATTAATACGTCTCATGAAATATTCGTCGCCATCTTGCCATTCATCTCGCTTTCGCGCTACGTGCATTATATAGGAGAGGGTGGCTGGTAGGCAGTCTCCTAGTTCCAAGGATGAGGCAAGGGGATGAGTGAAGCCGTGTGCCGGTGTATAAAGGGGGGTAACGCGCGCCTTGGATGTGAACTAACCTACATTTTATGCTACATTTGAAACGTCTTTCGTAATTTATTAACG
Source organism: Leptopilina heterotoma (assembly GCF_015476425.1). Lineage (NCBI taxonomy): Eukaryota > Metazoa > Arthropoda > Insecta > Hymenoptera > Figitidae > Leptopilina > Leptopilina heterotoma. The sequence continues at coordinate 7,063,802 of NW_025110833.1, forward strand.
TCCTGTAGGCAAGCTGGGCTGCACTTTAAACGAATATTGTAAGACAGACGAAGAGACGACGGGTGGATTCAGTCTGCGGGTACAAACTACAAACCCGAAAAAAGAAGTCTTCATTTCTACGCTCTGCCTCTCGAAGATAATAGAAATATTCAATGCACTCGATCGTCCTTTCTCTTCTACTCAATTACCTGTTAACTAAGGTCCAACCCTGACTATGTTGCCCTAATATTTCATCTCATTTTTGCCTGCATTTTTGTCTCGCAATTTTGACTGTTTCCGGAGTAAATTTCACCAGTTCCGAATGCGTAAATTTTTTCGGTACAAAAATTGAAAACTACTTCTAAGATATAGCAAACGTTTACTTTAGAAATAGTAAAAGTTGCAATCGTGAAAATTCCACTAAAGCTTTTACAGGCTTCACAGTGCCCCTAAAAAGTATTTTAGGGGAAATAGGGGACTGAAAATTAAAAAATAGGGGACTTTTAGGGGACCATAAAAATTGGTTAAATAAAGATAAAAATATAGTTTATTTATACAGGGTTCCGACAAAAATTTAACTTTATTTTTCCCTCACTTTTCCCTGATTTTCAATTTTCCAAATACAACTTTCACTTTTTTCCTGACTCTAAAGAATATTCTGATTCACTCTCAAAATTATTAGATACTCAAAAAAATGTTCTGTTAAATTTATTTGCAAATTTCTTCAAAAGTAAAATTATTCGAAAACATCAATAGTTTTATTTAAAATAAATATTTAATCATTTTTTTATTGCAATTAAGATGTTCAAAACATTCAAATTTAAACCTCTTCAAATTAAACAACACTTAAGAATATTATTATAAAACATAAAGAAATGAATCATTCATTTCTTTATGTTTTATAATAATTAAAGATGACCGACTGACAAAATCATTATTTTATTATTACTGTAATTTCTTCAAAATTATTTGTATCATTTCAATTCAATTAACATTTTCTAGAATTTTTAACTAAAATTCTACATTAAATCAATAATATCAATTATTATTCAATTCAACTTTTTCAAAAAAAATTAATTCTACAGAATTGTTAGTTAAAATTACAAAAAATAAAAATTTAATTCTACGAGAAATCAATTATTTAAATACAAAAATAAATAATATTGAATGCTTCTTAAAATTTAATTTTTACGAAGAATTGTATTAACTTTTGAAAATATTTAATTTCTTTTATAGAATTGAATTAAAAGTTTAATGAAATTTATTATATTAAAGAATTTTATAACAATTTTTGAAAATAATTGAAAACTTTTTTAAGAATTTTATGCAATTTTTTTTAAAAATAATTCAATTCCTGAGAAGAATTTAAAAATAATTTTTGAAAACAATTGAATTCATGAGAAGAATTTTATTAAAATTTTTTGAAAATAATTGACTTCTTGAGAAGAATTTTTCGAAAATTTTTGACAATAATTTAATTCTTGAGAAGAAATTTTCCTATCTATTTATAAAGATAATTTAATTTTTGACGAGAAATTTTTTAAAAAATGTTGAAAATAATTTAATTTCTGCAAAGTATTTTATAACTTTTCAAAAGAATTAAATATTGTCAAAGAATTTTATTATTTATGAAAATAATTGAATTTTAAAATTAATTTTATTCAAATTCCTGAAAATAATTGAATTTTGTCGACGAATTTTGCTATTCATTTTCATTTATAAAGATAATTGAAATGTTCACAATTTTTTGTAGATTCTTTAAAAATAATTGAATTTCTGCGAAGAATTTGATTAATTTTGAAAATATTTGAACTTTCTCAAAGAATTTTATTAATTTTGAAAATAATTTAATTTTTCCAAAGTATTTTATTACTTTTCAAAAAAATTGAATTCTTGTGATGAATATTGATATTTATCAAAATAATTGAATTTTGGAAAAGAATTTTATTATAAAATTCCTTATAATAATTGATTTTATGGGAAGAATTTATGCGATTTTGTTTTTTATCAAGCTTATTGAATTCCTTTGTAAAATTACTTAAAAATTTTTGAAAATAATTGATTTTCGGCGACGAATTAAATGTTATTTATGAAAATATTTGAATTATTGCAAACGAATTCTATTGTTTTATTGAATAATTGAATGTTTCTTAAAATTGAATTCTTTCCTCAAGTTTTAATAAAATTTTTAATAATAATTGCATTTTTCAAGGAATTTATTTAAAATTGTATTAAAAATATTTGAAATTCAGTGATGAAAATAATTGAATTCGTAAATGAAATTTTATTATTTATGAAAATAATTGAATCTTTTCGTAGAATTGTATCAAAAAGTTTTTTCCATAATTAAATCTGTTGATAAATTTTATGAAAATAGTAAATATTGAAAATTAATGAATTGCAAAAAATTTTGAAAGTAATTGAACTTTTGCAAAGATTTTTATAAATTTTTGAAAATAATTGAATTTTTGGCGAAAAATTTTGCAATTTGTAAATATAATTAAATTCTTGACGAGATATTGGTGAAAATTTTTTTAAAATAATTGAATTTCTTCGAAGAATTTTATTACTTTTGAAAATAATTGAATTCTTGGGATAAATATTGAAATTTATGAAAATAATTGAATTTTGTAAAGAATTTTATTAAAATTCCTAAAAAATATTGAATTTCTGTAAAGAATTTTGTTATTTATCAAGATTAAAAAACTTGCATTAAAACTTTTGTAATAATAAATAATATTACAAAAAACAACCTACTTTTAAAAATAATTGAGATTTGACTTCACCAAAATACTAATCTTACAAATTTTATAAATTTCATGAAAATTTTCATCGATCATAAATTTCAAGATTTGAAACTTTCAAAACAAAAGTTTCCAATGGAAAGTTTCAACGGCACTTTGCTAAATTTTGTGTGAATTTATCATGAAAAGATAAAAGAAAAAAATAGGGGAAATTTAGGGGAAATTTTCAAAATAGGGTACGTTTAGGGGTCAAAGTTAAAAAAAAGGGGACTTTTAGGGAAATGGGGGACAGACTGTGATGACTGCTTTTACTTTACTTTACCCTACATTCTTTCTTTGTGCACTTTAAAAAGAATTCATAAAATATGTAAATTTCCTAATCCAAATATTTACTCGCAGACAATTAATAATTAAAGTTTCACATCTCAGAAAACATATTAAGAACAATTTTTCATTTCCCGAAAGAATAACTTATTTCTGACACGCGAATAAATTTTTTACAATGTAATAAAATGAAAAAGCACAATTGCCATGACTTTTGAAAATAAATAATAAAACAGCAATTTATCCATTATAAACATGCGATATGAATAATAATTTTCCCTAATAATAACTGAAACAATAATTTGTACGGTAATAATTGATAAGTGGCAATTAATAATGTTTCACATAAAATAAAGAAAGAGGAGAAAGAGAGAGAGAGAGAAGGAAACAAAACAATATATTTCTAATCTAATACATATCCATATAATTTAGTTTTCCATATTATTCTCTCCTTTTAACAATGTACATTCACCCTTCTCTGTAATTCTAGTGTAAAATTTCTAATAAGGTGCAAAGAAAAGATATTTTTTCATTTTCTCAACATATATATTCATTTTAAAGGGTAAACTAACAATAAATCGACGAATGCGAGTGTATAGGGAATGAAAGCCTCGCATAAGGTGCAATCAAACATTGATCGGGCTATGCTTGCCTCTTGGTACGTACCTACCTATCGAATGCATACCATGGGGTTGCATCGCGCATGCATACGAGTCCCATGTTTGTGTTTTGAGGGGAACTAACCCTGGTTCCAAGGAATCGATATAGCTTGCCTAACTATGAGGCACGTTTCAATTGCAGACTAACTTGCAACTCAGTTTAAAGTCATTCGGAAATCATTATCGATATGCACCACTCACCCTTCCACCCTCTCTACGCCCCCTCAAAACATTCCAAACCGATCTGCCAGAAATTACACTAATACATCTCTCTCGTCAATTCATTTACAATCTATAATATGCTTATTATACATACCGAAATTTTCCCCAATTTACGACAATTAGCCGATAATCTAGACGAAAAGTTTTCTTTCCGAAATTTTTTATTTTGTATTTAAAAAAATATTATTTTAATTAAAATCCTGTTTCGTTTTTAATTAAAAATAAAAAATAAATCTTTGATCATTATTATTTCTCCATATGAATTAAAATTCTTCAAAAGATTCAAATTTAAACCTTTTAAAATTCAATAACTTTTAAGAATGTTTTATAATAATTAAAAATTAAAAATCACCGAGTGATAAAAACATTGTTTTATATTATAAAAATATTATTACAGTGACTTTTTCAAAATTATTTTCATCATTTCAAATCAATTATTATTTTCTACAATTTTTAAAATCCGAGGAAGAATTGAAGATTATCTACCAATTTCAATTTAACCAATTCAATAAATATTTACCCAACAAAATACGACTAAATAATTTTATACTCTAACACAAAACTTCTATGTAGTAAATTTTCCACAAACTTTTCCTGGAGAATTTCTTATACATGAAAATTTATCCCCTCTAAACCCATTTTCCCTAAATCGTTAAATATTTCACAATTTACATAAGAAATTCACAAAATACATTTTTTTGTTATTTTACATCAAATTTTTTTTCTTTTATTTTTGGAAAAAGAAAAATAGAAAATTATGACAATTTATAAAAGCTTTCACGAGATTCGGTATAAATTTTATTATACCTTTTATATCTACAATTTCATATATATTATTTCAAAAAACTCTTTCTCTATTTATTGTAAACGAAAATATATTTTAAGAGAATATAAATTCTCTTTTATTTCTCTCAAGTTATACAACTTTTTGCAAAAAAAAAGAAAAAAATGTCCAACTCCCCCTTCTTATTTTTTTTTTATATAGAAATCGATAAAACTTTATCATATTTTTACTCGATAAATTCATATATATATAAAACATCAAAGTGCTTCTGTTACGTATATAAATTTAATTATTGTTTCAGAAATAATTATATAGTTAAGCTCTCACTTAAAATCTATAACATTATATTTTAGAAATTAAGTTAACTAAGTGTTGGTTACGAAACAAATTCACAAGTGGCGGTGTTCCGCGTCATCGTAATACGGAACGTTACATAAAGCATTGGGGGATGGGGGCGATGAAAATTTCTCAGAAAATGCATTATGTAATACGAGAGCGCCCTTAGAAATATTTCGGCAGACTCCGAGAGCTCTTAATTGCATAGAAACTATCATAATTTACTCGAGATTATAATTTACGAACAAAGTTACACATAATTCATCCCCCCCCACCCTAAAAACAAGTAAGCCTCTAATATAAATTAAAATCTTTCTCAATTAAAATTACTTTTCATCAATAATAATAATAATAATAATAATAATATTAATTTTGCCACAAAAATTTGGTTTTAGTTTTCCTTGACTTTTCACTGATTTCCAGACAAAATTTTGACTCTTTTTCTGAATATTTTGCTTCATTCAACTAAAAAGATTTAACAAAAAAGTATTTTTTTTTAAAGATATTTAAACATTATATTTTTCCATAGAAATTAAAATATTCAAGAATTTCAAATGATTCAAAATTTCAAAAATTCTGAAATTCAATGACTTGGAATTTTTAACTAAACTTTCTTTTTGAACTCAATTATTTTTACATAAATTTATTTAAATTTAATAATAATAATAATTTAATATATTAATATTATGGTTTTTAATAATTTTCCGAAGTTTCTACTAAAATTTTATTTTTGAATATAAAAATTCAATTGCAACTAAAACTCTTCGTGATTTTTGTTAAAAAGTCATTGAGGTGAATTATTAAAGATTAATTTCTAAAAAAAGTATAATACAAAAATTTCTAAAAAAATAATTAATGAAAAATATTTTCAAAATAATTTGAATAATAGACAAATTCCTAAATAATATTGAAATTAAGTTAATTTTTTTTTTTAAATAATTGAATTTCTTTAAAAAATTTTTAAAAAAATTATAAGACATTTTTCAAATTTTTGAAGAATTCCACTAAATTTTAGTAGAAAATATGAAAATTCATGATTTTTCTAAAATTTTAATAATAAAAAAAATTTTTTAATAGGTAGTTAAAAATAATTTAAAAATAATAAATAATACAATAATAAATAGTTTGAAAAAAATTTAATAAGTAAAAAAATGTAGAGTTTTAAAAAATTTCTGTTCCCTTTTTTTGAAAAAAACTAAATTTAAAAATTATTAAATTTAAAAAATTCTAAAAATAAGTTTGTTAATAATGTTAGAATGTAATTTTTTTCGAAAACATTTGGATTTCTTGAAAGAATTTTTTAAACAATTTTAAGACATTTTTTAAATTTTTGAATAATTTTACTAAATTTTAGTAGAAAATATGAAAATTCATGATTTTTCTAAAATTTTAATAATAAAAAAAATTTTTTAATAGGTAGTTAAAAATAATTTAAAAATAATAAATAATACAATAATAAATAGTTTCAAAAAAATTTAATAAGTAAAAAAATGTAGTTTTAAAAAATTTCTGTTCCCTTTTTTTGAAAAAAACTAAATTTAAAAAATACTAAAAATCAGTTGTTTAAAAATATAAGAATGTAAATTTTGTTGAAAATATTTAGATTTCTTAAAAGAGTTTTAAAAAAAATTTTAAGAGACATTTTTCAAATTTTTGAAGAATTTTACTAAATTTTAGTAAAAAAATATGAAAATTCATGAATTTTAAAAAATGTTGTTAAAAGAATTTTAAATAATTAAAAATAATTGTAAAATGATAAATAATACATTAATACAATAATAAATAATTTTTAAAAATTTAATGTGTAAAAAAAATGTAGAGTTTTAAAAAATGTCTGTTCCCTTTTCTCAAAAAAAACTAAATTTGAAAATTATTAAATTTAAAAAATTTTAAAAATAAGTTTGTGAAAAATGTTAGAATGTAATTTTTTTCGAAAATAATTGGATTTCTTTAAAAAAAGAATTTAACAATAAAGAAACAAATCAATTTTTTGTAGAATTTTAATTAAAAATTTTGAAAATGATTCATTTCCCGAAAATTTGTAATTCATAAAAAGTATGTTTTAAGAAAATAAATAAAATATAGTTGATTGTCCTTAAAATAGAAATTAATAAAGAAATAAATGAAAAACAAATTTTTGCATAAAATTAGTTTTTTCAAAACCAAATTTTTCACTATACCGCATTCATTATACAAATTGGATCAATAAAAAATTAATTGAGCGCATTAAAATAGAAAGAAAATTTTTTTAAAACTCTGGCGAAAAAGTGGAAAATTGAAATTAAATTACAATTAAAATTGTAATGAAATATCTAAAATGACGTACTAATTTTAAAATATGAGAATCATTATGAGCTTATAGCCACTCGTATAATTAAAATTTCGTATATTTTCGAATTAGTGCATTATAAATTTTTTTTTCTTTTTTTTTCTTTTTAATTTTTTCGAATTTTTTCCTATTAATTTTTTTTTCTCTCTTTTTAATAAATTAACATTATAACGTTTTATATAATTCCTGATGTAGAAGCAAAGGATCATTATTTATTGCTGCATTGCTATTAAAAATTAAATTATATCAAACTTTCGCTTGATAAAAATAAAATATCTTTCTTTTCATTTATAAATTAACAAACGCTCGTTAAGCCGCGGAAATACTGTACAACAAAATAATAGAAAAAAAAAAGAACGCACACACTGTTCTCTCCGGATTTGATGCCACTAGAAATATAATTAGAAGCAGTTTTCAATGTAAAAGCTTATGAATATGTAAACCGCTGATATGAAAAGCTTCATTATAAACGAAACGCGAATAAAGGACAAATTTTTATTTTTAGTCTGAATTAGAATAAAAACAATTTAATTTTTATTTTTTTTTTTACCTCGAGACTCGTTTAGGTCGTCACGAAATATAAATAAATAGTGAAATTTATTTTAACATTTTTAACAAACTTGGTAAAATTAAATTTCATTTTTTTTTTCAGTCGAGGAAGATAAAAATGTTTTTTGTATAGAAAAAAAATTAAAGAGCCAGGGAAAAAGAATTAAATTCCAATCGTCTTCTATTGGGACAATGAAGGAAAATTTTTAAGTAAAAAAATACAAATCTTCCGATAATGGAAAAAATTTCTTTATGAAAAAAAAAATAAAATTTACAAATAAATTTTTATTTTTTATTTATTATTTAATTTAAATAAATTGGATAAATTAAATAAATTAAATAAATTATATATATTAAATATATTAAATAAATTAAGTAAATTAAATAAATTAAATAAATTAAATAAATTAAATGAATATTAAATTTAATTATCAAAAAAGGGGTAAATTAGTTGATATTAGTTCAAATGTGTTAGGAAGGTAAAATATACTTTATCTTCGCTCAACACTTGTGGAGTTTGGTCGAGATTTTCAAAAGAAGATAGAAGAAAGAAGAAAAAGAGTAGAGACCGTGAACTGAGCGAATGTGAAAGCACCACGGACGCCAGTAAACTTAAATTTACGAAGTGATATACACGGCCAAACATCCGGCAGATATTTAAACTCCAGTATTCCTAAACTTAACAACGACCACCGCTATTTCAGGATCTTTCGGTAAACTCCCTGTCATCCATTAAATTTACTCTCATTCTTGCAAACATTTTTATTAATTTCCCCAAATAAAAATCCCAATGAAAAAAAAATTCCAATAAATGAAAATCAGTCTTTCAATAATGTAAAGCAAAAAATTGGAATTTATTACCTAAAATTATGAAAATCGAATTATACCTCTGATTTACCGAAAATTGATTCTTCTTGCGGTTTTCAAGCACATAAGGAATGGATTATCTTTTGAATAATATGTGTGAAACTGCTTGTAAGCTCTGCGATTCACAGTGGAAAACGCACATGGAATCATGGACCAAGTGTGTTGTATAAGAGAAGGAGGAGGCCGACGACGACGACGACAACGACGACAACGCTTGTTCGGATGTTCATGTGGATACTTAAACAGAGTATATACATATAGGAAAGGGTGTGTGTCCTGTTCTGAAAGGACGGAAATAGGGGTGCAAAGGAGTGTCCTTTAAGGCACAAGAGAGAACGATACATGGGGTTAGGTTAGTCGACATGTGGACTTAGTTTGAGGTTAGTACGGTGTTAGCTTGCACATGTGTAGATAGACTACTTAACTATGTATTAGAGCTGTGTACATTCCGTATAGATATACCAGGCAGTTACCTACTGTGTATACACGATTTACAGATCCGAAATTCCCTGTACCGTTCTCCAATAGAAAGAAAATCATCCAACCATTGTTACACCAATTTCCTCTCCTATCTCATTCTTCACAAAAAAAAGAAAGAAAATGAAAAAATTTATTACAATTTTTAAACACACTAATTGCATTCACATGGTTGACACGCTTTTCTCTTTTCAAATTCCCTGACTTTTCCAGATTAAAAAACGAAATCTTTACAGGTTTTTAATACGAAACTTACTCGAAAATATCAATAACTTCATTTTTATATAAATATTTAATCATTATTATTTTTCCATTAGAAATAAAATTCTTCAAAAGATTTAAATTCAAACCATTTAAAATTCAATAAATTTTAAGAATATTGTTATAAAACATGAAGATATCGATCTGTCCAAGTCTTCGACTCGGACTGATCGCTTTCTTCATGTTTTATAATAATTAAAACTTGCTACTTTGTTACTGAAACTACTTCAAAAATTATTTTCTTCATTCAATTATCTTCATCATTATTTATTTCTAGAAGTTTCAACTAAAATTCTTCAAATATTTTCTTAATAATTTTTGAATAAGTTCTTTGAGAATTTGAAATTCTTTTGTTTACAATATTTAATTTAGAAAAAAGTGAGTGTTATTTTAACACTGAATTCGGTGTTAAAAGTGTCTGCATCAAACTTTAGCTCGGAAGTGTTATTTTAACACCGAAAATAAGGTAAATTTTCTATTATAGAAAATTTATCCTCACTAAAATTACCCTACCAAAATTTACCCGCATCAAAAACAACACTCGCTTTTCTCTGTGATCATGAAATTTCGATTATTCTGACATTCCTCAATTAAATGTAATAGAAATTAAAAACTTTAAATAATTAAAAAAAAAATCCCATTAAACTTTTTGAAGAAAATTAATTCTACAGAATTTTTAATCAAAAGTATGAAAAGTTCAAATTTACAAAGATTTTAATTTTGAAACCTTTTGAAAATTCCATTATTTCTAAAAATCCACGCTATAATGCTTTCAATATTCAATTATAATCTTAAATCTCAAATTTTAACTAAAATTCATTTTTAAATCAATATTTATTAGAAAATTCTACGAGAATTCAATTATTGAACTACAAAAATAAATATTTTATTGAATAATTAAATGTTTCGAAAAATTAAATGTTCATAAAGAATTTTATCAACAAAATTTTTAAATAATTTAATTCTCTTGACAAATTTTTGTAAAATTTTTAAGAATAATTTCATTTTTCGAGAACTTTGATGAAAATTGTAAATAATTGAAAGTTTATCAAGAATTTTTATTATAATTTTTGAAAATAATTGAATTTCGAAGAGGAATTTTATTTTTAATGAAGATAATTGAAATTTTAAAGAGAATTTTTGTAAATCTTTTAACATAATTGGATTTCTGCGAAGAATTATAATACTTTTGAAAATAATTGAAATCTTGAGACGAATTTTTTTAAAAATTCGTTTTAAATAATTTAATTCTTTTGTGAAATTTTATTCAAATAGTAGACTTTGAAAATAATTGAATTTTGACAAATTTTTGAAATTAATTAAATTTCTACGAAGAATATTATGAAAATTATTTTGAAAAAAAATTTATTGTTACAAAGAATTTGATTATTTATGAAAGTAATACAATTTTTTGAAGAAATTTATTTAGAAATGTATCGAAAATAATATTTAAATTTTAATATATAAATTGTAACAAAAGTTTTTAAAATAATTGAATTTCTTTGCTGAATTATAATAAAATTTTTAAAAATAATTTCATTTTTCGAAAACTTTGATGAAAATCGTAAATAATTTAAATTTTGCCAATAATTTTATTGTAACTTTAGAAAATAATTGAATTTCGGTGAGGAATTTTATTTTTTATAAAGAAAATTGAAATTTTTACAAGAATTTTTGTAATATTTTTTAACATTATGGGATTTCTGCGAAGAAATATAATACTTTTGAAAATAATTGAATTCTTGAGACGAATTTTATTAAAATTTCTTTTTAAATAATTGAATTCTTTTGTGAAATTTTATTCAAATAGTAGACATTGAAAATAATTGAATTTTGCACAAATTTTTGAAATTAATTAAATTTCAACGAAGAATTTTATGAAAATTATTTTGAAAAAAATTTTATTGTTTCAAAGAATTTCATTATTTATGAAAATAATTTAATTTTTTGAAGAAATTTAGTTAAATATTTATTGAAAATAGTACTTAAATTGTTATAAATAAATTTGTAGCAAAAGTTTTTAAAATAATTGAATTTCTTTGCTGAATGTTAATAAAATTTTTAAGAATAATTTCATTTTTTGAACATTTTCTGTAAAATTGTATTACAAATATTTGAAATCCTGTGAAGAATTTTATTAAAAGAAAATAATTGAATAGTTGCAAAAAATTTTATTGAAATTTCAAAAATAATTGAATTCCTGAGAAGAATTTTATTGTTTATAAAAATAATTGAATTGTTGCGAAAAATTTTATTATAATGTTTAAAAATAATTGAATTCCTGTGGAAAATTCTAATATTTTTGTAAATAATAGAATTCTTCCAAAGAATTTTAAAGAAAACTTTTTTTTTGAATAATTGTTTTCGAGGAATTAAAATTAAATTTTTAAGAATAATTACATTATTTGAGCAATTCCTGTAAAGTTGTATTAATAATAATTGAAATCCTGCGATGAATTTGATTATTTATGAAAATAATTGAATAGTTGCAATGAATTTTTTTTAAATTTTCAAAAATAATTGAATTCCTGAGAAGAATTTTATTATTTATGAAACTAATTGAATAATTGAGGAAAATTTTATGAAACAAATTTGATTTTTTGAAGAAATTTAATTAAAAATGTATTGAAAATAATACTTAAATTGTAATAAATAAATTGTAGCAAAAGTTTTCAAAATAATTGAATTTGTTTTGCTGAATCCTAAAAATTTTCAACTTCTTGATTTTCAATTATTAACAAAAAAAAATTGAAGAGAGAAAGAAAAATACCATGGAAGAAAATATTAATTACAAATTTAATTATTTTATGTACCATTTTTCTATTTTTAGAAAATAATTAATTTAACTTTCTAAAGAAAAAAATCATTGTATTCCATGAAAATACCAGTATATATAAAGAAAATTCAACTCTCAAAAGCAAAACTATATTTTTATAGCAGAAACAAAAAGGATGTTTATTTTTATGTTGCCATTAAGTTAAAATTAGAAAGAAAGTATTACAAAAAAAATAATAAAAAAAAAGAATTGCAACGAGAGAAACAATTAGTAATCAATAAAGGTCAACATGTATTGATAATTGGATTCGGATGGTTTTAATGTAATGCGCGTACTATTTCGATTAAATTAAGTCGACAAAGTGCTCAACTCGATTAGATTAATATGGTCGATTAATTCGATGAAAACTAATCCGTTTTCGACTTAAAACGAAATATACGATTCTAATCCAATCTCGTGGAAGTTTTATGATATACTCACGGGCTCTCGAGAAGAAAATATATATACCAGTAATTCCATTAACGATAATAATACAATCCGGTAGTTGCGAAAATAACAGCGTGTGTACTTAAATCGACACAAACACACACAAATATTGCAGAACTATCTTGGGAGTGTCGATATATGAAACATATATATACATTTTCCAGAAAATTTAATAGAAAGAATCACCTCACGCGCGGATATAATAAAGAACTCATTACAAGTGCGAGGTATACTTTCTTTTTTTCTCTTTTTTCAATTTTCGAAAAATGTCACTCAACTATTTTCAATCTTCAAAAAAAAATAAAATAAAATAAAAATAAAGTTAATTGAAAATAAATATTTTCAATTAACTTTATTTTTATTTTATTTATTTATTTTTTTTTTATTTTTTTATTTTTTTTTATTTTTTTTTATTTTATTTTATTTTATTTTATTGTTAATTCAATTGCATTTTGAAATCAGGGATTGATATACACAATTCTGTCAAATCAGGGAAGTCAAGGAATTTTATCATTGAAAAGAAAATACTGCCGCTTTTACTGAAATAAAAATATTTTCACTGCTATCAAGAAACAAAAGAAATATATATGAAAAATACTTTTAAAAAGCGAGATTTTTCATTTGCTCTATTTAGCTAATAAAGATTTGTATAGATTTATTCATCTATTATTACATTGGCATTGCTGACCTCTGCAATCGATTCGAGCACCTAATAATATTTTCAGCCAAGTAATTGATTTATAATGAAGTGCCATAACCCAATTACCTTATTCTTATTTGAAAGGCCTTATAAATTATTAACAATGCTTTCAGTATTTTCAGACGCTTCATTAATTTTCTGATTATAAAACTTGCCCTGACATATATTTTATTATTATTCTTATTCTGACCTGGAGCAAAAATGGTCCGGGGGGGGGGGGCGGCGGGGAATAATTTAATTGAATAAAATTGGAAGTGGGACGTTATTAAAAGCGCATATAATATACTGAAAGGTTAAATACTCATCATTTAGATTGTAGAAAATAAAATTTCAATAAAAAATGTATATATAAAAATTAAAAATACAAAAAGAAAAAATGTATATAAAAGAGTGAATTTCTTATTTATAAGTCGAATGTTGGATATAAATTATTAGTGTGTGTGTGTGTGTGTTCGAAAACTTTTTTTGTCCGAATAACAAGAATATGGGGCGAAAAATAGAGTAATGAGAATATTTCGTAAATGGTTGGAAATCAGTATGGAATTTAATAAAAAAAAAAACGGTGGAAAATTGAAAACACACTTCCTCCTGATCGGAGAAATGAAAACAAGATTCGCTGAAATGAAAACAGACCTCTTGACGGGAGACAAGATTTATTAATTTTCTTATACGCGTTTTCGCCTCTAATCATTAGGAATTTTCGTTATGCAATAATTGATACAAGAGCGTGAGACTTGGTATAAATTATAAATTATAAATTATAAAATTTTCTTGTTTCCCTTTTTTCATTTTGTTACATGACGCTTTAATATATGTTTATAAATTAGCAACAATTCAGCGATTAAATTATAAATTTCCATCTTTTTAATTTACACCATTCCCGATATTTATTAATCACCCTTTTGATATATCGATACCATTTAAAATAAATTAAATTCAAAACTATTATACATTAAAAATTATTTATAAAAATTTAAAGAATAAAAATCTTTAAATTTTTTGCAAAACAAGAACAATAAAAACCTAGAAATTTGTAATTCTCTCGCATAAATAATATAATGTTTATTAAAAATTAAATTGAATTATAATAATTAGAGAAAAATCGTTTCAAATATTTAAAACAGTGTATTTAAAATTTTAAATTATGTCAAATATTTCGCTTTTTCATGTCAAATGAATTATTCTGTGAAAAGTTTCTTCTTCCAACTGAAATTATCTGAAATTATTTAATATTTCTTTAATTTATAAATATAAATTTAACTGTTTTGTCAAAATGGTAAAATTTACAATATATTGAAAAATTAAAATAATAAATATTAAATAAAGCTAAAATCGAATTTTTTTAATTTAATTTTTCTTTTTTAATTTAAATTAAATTTCATTTTAAATTGAATTCTATTTTAATTTAATATCCTTCAGGTATAATTAAATTAAACCCAAAAATAATACTTTACTATTATGCGCTTAATTAAATTATATTTTTCATTTAGTTCAGACTTCTAACAATATTTTTAAATTACCTAACTTTTTATCAGCCAAGTTTCCAAGTGAAAAATACACAAACACAAATAGAAAAAAAAAAAAAAAAAATAATATTTAAAATTTCCTGGGTATTCTAAATAATAAATCATAACTTTTTGCCTAAAATCTAGATATTTTTAATTATAAGAAAATTTTTCGTAAAGTTCTCAACGTTCAAATTAACGAAACTTATTAATTTCTTCTTCAAATTAAAATTTTATTAAATAAATAAAAATAAATAATTAAATTTTAAATTTTTGGCTAGCAAAAAAATTAACTGTTTCTAAATATTAAAATTAAATTTTTAGTTTTTCTTGCAAACGATAATTTATTTATGAAAATATTTGCAATGAAAAATATTTCTATTTTTAATTAAATAATTATATTAAATTACATTTTTATATAACATTCAAAATTAAATTACAGTTTCTCTAGAACGTAAAATGAAATTTTTATATTTTATTCAAATAAATTTGCAAGATTTAAATAAATAATTGGAATTAAAAATAATTATAATTCTTTCAAAATTTAACTGATAAAATTATTTTAGTTCGAACAATTAAATTTATTTCCAAAATTTAATTAAAATTAGCTCAGCTCAAATAATTTAATATTTTTTCAATTTTAGTAACATTACTCTAAAAATTTAATTAAAATTATTTTAATCAAAAATAATTCAATTTTCTATTCCATACAATTCACAAATTATTCTAATTAAAATATTTGAATTTTCTCTTTGAAAATTTAATTAAAATAATTATTCAGATTAAACTAATTAAATATTTCTAAAATTTAATTATTTTTTTCATTTCCAGGTTTTTAATACGAAAATTATTCGAAAATATCTAAAACTTCATTTTTAAATAAATATTTAATCATTTTTATTTTTTCATATAGAAATTAAAATTATCAAAAATTTGAAATTCAAAAACTTATAATAATTAAAACTTGCTACTTTGTTACTGTAACTTCTTCAAAAATTATTTTCATTATTACAATATTATTCATTTATAGAATTTTCAACTAAAATTTTTCAATTTTTTCTTAATAATTTTTAAAAGAATTCTTTGAGAATTTTCAAATTCTTTTCTTTACAATTAAATTTTATGAAATTTCAATTATTCTGACATTCCTCAATTAAATATATTTAAAATTAAAAACTTTAAATAATTAAAAAAAATTCCGTTAAACTTTTTGAAAAAAAATTAATTCTACAGAATTCTTATAATTAAAAGTATAAAAAGTAAAAACTTCTAATTCTCAAAGATTTTAATTTGAATCCTTTTGAAAATTCAATTAATTCTAAAAATCTACTCTATGATTTCAACATTCAATTATAATCTTAAATCTCAAATTTTAACTGAAATTCATTTTTAAATCAATATTTATTAGAAAATACTACGAGAATTCAATTTTATTTAACTAAAAAAATAAATATTTTATTAAATAATTAAATGTTTCTTAAAATTGAATTTCCATAAAGAATTTTATCAACAAAATTTTTTAATAATTAAATTCTCTTGACAAATTTTTGTAAAATTTTTAAGAATAATTTCATTTTTCGAGAACTTTGAGGAAAATTGTAAATAATTGTATTTGTAAATAAATAAATAAATAAATTGAAATTTTTCCAAGAATTTTATTATAATTTTTGAAAATAATTGAATTTCGGAGAGGAATTTTATTTTTTATAAAGATAATTGAAATTTTGACGCGAATTTTTGTAAATTTTTTAACATAATTGGATTTCTACAAAGAATTATAATCCTTTTGAAAATAATAATTGAATTCTTGAGACGATTTTTATTAAAATTTCTTTTTAAACAACTGAATTCTTTTGCGAAATTTTATTGAAATAGTAGACATTGAAAATAATTGAATTTTGACAAATTTTTTAAATTAATTAAATTTCTACAAAGAATTTTATGAAAATTATTTTGAAAAAAATTTTATTGTTGTAAAGAATTTCATTATTTATGAAAATAATTCAATTTTTTAAAGAAATTTATTTAAAAATGTATTGAAAATAATATTTAAATTGTTATAAATAAATTCTAAATTTTTTTAAAATAATTAAAGTTCTTTGCTGCATTTTAATAAAATTTTTAAGAATAATTACATTTTTCGCGGAATTCCATTATAATTGTATTAAAAATTAAAAATAATTGAAAGTCTGCAATGAGTTTTATTATGAAAATAATTGAATCCCTGTAAAAAATGTTATTATTTACGAAAATCATTGAATAATAATTTATGGGAATAATTTGTAAATAAATTTAGAAAGTGGTTCAAAATGTCATTATAAATATTAATTAATTTCATTAATATCTACAATTTATTATCACACTCCAAAATGAATTATTCAGATTAATTATGTCATGAGATTGCAAAAAAAAATATTAAATGAATTTCTATAGAATAAACGAGAGTTTACTGCCGGGAATCATTAGAAAAAAAAAGCTGTTGGAAGTTATGATCAGATTGGTGGAACGTAATCGTCATGAATCAGGTGGTTATCTACTATCAATGGTCCTTGTTAGAAAAACAGCGTTCACCTGCCTGCCACCTGTAGAGCCCTCCGACCACAATGCAATAGGGCGTTGAAAATAATAAACAAAACTAACCCAATATCAAGATGCTCTTATTCAAATTTATTCAACTCGAGCGAAACACAATCAAGTTTAATTATTTATGTTAATTATTATTTATCTGTCGCATATCGCACTTGATAATTATAATGATAATATTATTTTATAGAAGCGCCTATCATATATTATAACTCCTTTACGCGGGGATTTTTATTTAACACCATCTATTCGATTTTATCGTCAAGTGCAATTTATTTCTTAATTAAAAACTTTACCTTTAATTTTTATTATACTAACACTTTTGAAATTTGTTTCCTTAATTTCAATTAAATCACTTTTATCTTTATCTTAATTGAAAATTTTTATTTATACAATCTCGATTGCAAAATTCTTTCGCTAATTAATTCTTTTCGCCAAATCTCCAAAATAATCCATAAAATTCCAAATTTGTAAATTTTAGAATTGGTAAATTTTAATACTTGCAATTGAACATTTTTTCCAAGTTTTTCCTTGCAATTCACTTTAAAAAAAATTTCAATTTCAATTATTTTGCCGTTTTTTTAATTAAAAAATTTTTATTTTAACTAATTAAATCTTTAGAGGAAGATAAAGTTCGCTTTAATTGTTATGGGCGTTTAATTTTCTTTAAATTGCAATTAAGGATTAATTTTTGTTCTAATTGAATTTAAGAAATAATTTCTCTTGTTAATTAAAATTGAAACATAATTTTCTTTTAATAATAGTGTTAAAATAAAACAACTCCCCGTCAATGTCAAATGAAAATCTCATTTTATCTATGGAAATTGAATTCTAGACTATCATGAAAATATTATATTTAGATTACAATTATTTTATTACTAATATTAGATATTATTTACAAATTAAAAATTGTACATCATATAAATAATAAAAATAAAAATAATAAAAATAATAAAAATAATAAAAATAATAAATATAATAAAATTTCCAATAAATAATTTTAATGAATACATTAAATTACCGACAAGAAAATCTCGTCTAAATTCAAAATGTGAATAAGAGTGAAATTGCAAGAAAATAAAAATAGAAATACTCGAATGAAAAAAAAGAAGAGCTGTAAATGTAATAATAAAAAAGGGGGGGGAGAAGAACGAACACTGGAGATGTAAACTGGAAAGTAGTTGGTTGCGCGCACAGAATATAATGCGAAAAGTAGAATGTAAATCGCCTCTGCTCTCTCAGAAGAAAAACTGGATCGATAGAATAAAAATGCGGAAAAGGCCGGAGGGTCGGAACCGGAAAAAGGCTGAATTTAATCAGGGCGAATTGAAATAGATCAACTAATGAAATTAGTGGTTCGATCAGTATAATCAAATTAATTTGCAACTGGAATTTCTATCCGAACAAATGGATTTGACCGTTATAGATGAATGCATTCCCGAGAATGAAATACTAAAGCGATTCGAATACGTCAATTAAAGCAGTGGAGATTCAAAGCTTAACGTTCAAAGCGACTGCTGGTATGAATTCAATCTAAACTTTAATTTACTTGAGAATTATTTAATTAAAAACAAAACTCGCCGAGACGAAGAGAGCGTTGGAAAACGGGTGGAGAGCCGAGAGAGAGTTCGATTGGAAATCGGCCCTGCGCGCCTGTGCGTCGCTCAATAAATATTGAGTTCAAAAAAAATAAACATTTATTAAAAAAAATCCAAACAGCTTTATTTTTTTTATTTATTTTTTTTTTTATTTTATTTTTTTTCTTTTAATGAGTTATTTATCAAAACTTAATGAGTGTTTTTCATACATAACGTCAACAATATAGCGCAGACTTTATGTAAACGCAAAACAATTCGAAATGAGAGAGAGAGAGCGCTCACGTCGACATAAATTTATCGTAAATAAATAAATCTATTTATCCAAAGGTTGGTACACGTACGCACGCGCGATACCGTATCACTGCGATAGTTTAAACATTAGACCGCATTGAATAAAATATCAACGCAAACCCTGCGTCGGGATGCACTTCCTTTACTCACACATGCAACGACAGGATGTGTACACTTTGAAACAATAATTAACTCGCTTTATAATTTAATGTGATTGAAGCTTATCATCACATGGCTGCATTACATGCGAGAAATTATTTTAATCATAGTGCCAATCCTCAAATAAAATTTTATTTTCTCGTTTCCTACTATTTTTTCCCCTCTTTTTTTCAATTTCTTTATTTTTAATCTTCTTTTCATAAATAATATAAATAAAGCGAATATTCAATTTTTCTAAAATAGGTACATTATGATTTTCAAAAATTACCCTAATGTCACTATTTTAGGAAATTAATTTTTAATTTATTGCAAAGGAAAGAAAATAAAAAGGGTGAGTGTACCAATTACTGCGAAATTCGAGCCAAGTTGACCTTTGAATAGAAAGAAAGGAAGATTTTTGTTTCGAAGAATTTGAACTTATTAAACTACACCCAGAGGAAAATTTTATTTAAAACAAAAATATAATTATTTTCAGTTAAACTTAAATAATTAAGTAAATATTTGTTTCAGAGCCAAGTGGGTTATTTATTTGTTTCAAATAAAAATTTTATTCGAAATAAATAAAACTTTTATTTGAAACCAAATAAAATTTAATTTAAACCAAATAAAATTCATTCGAAACAAATTAAAAGTGTAGCAGACTTCGCACTCGAGAATTAATTGAAAAAAAACTAGCTTTTGAACTAAAAAAAAGTAGTAAAAAGTATCTATCGTAAAATTAAACTTGACCACCAAAAAAACTCGTCTTAGAAACTTTACTTTATTTATAAAAATAATTTAATTCATAAAATTTTTTAAATAATTCATTTTATTTGACAAAATTTATGCAAATTCTACTTTAAATAATTGAATTCCTGAAAAATTTCTATTATTCACGAAAAGAATTGAATACTTAAGAAGATTTTTACAAAAATTTTATAAATAATTGAAATCTGTTTGGAAATTTTATAAAAATAGTAAATATTGAAAATCATTGAATATTGAGGACAATTTTTGAAAATCATTGAATTTCGAAAAAGAGTTTTATTATTCATAAAGATAATTGAAACTTTGACGAAAATTTTTTAAAACTTTTGAACATAATTGAATTTTTGTGAAGAATTACATTACTTTTAAAAATAATTGAATTCTTGAGTCGAATTTTATTAAAATTTCTTTTGTGAAATTTTATTCAAATCGTAGACATTGAAAATAATTGGATTTTTACAAATTTTTTAAATTAATTAAATTTCTACGAAGAATTTTATTAAAATTATTTTGAAAATAATTTAATTCTTTGAAGAAATTTATTAAAAAATGAATTAAAAATAATATTTAAATTCTAATAAATAAATTTTAGCAAAGGTGTTTAAAATAATTGAATTTCTTTGATGAATTTTAATAAATTTTTTAAGAATAATTACAATTTTTCTATGAATTCGATTAAAATTGAATGTCTGTGTGGCGTTTTATTAAATTTTTTTGAAAATAGTTGAATTCCTAAAAACCATTTTATTATTTATGAAAATAATTGAATTCTTGCGAACGATTTTATTTAGAATTTTTAAAAATAATTGAAATTCCAAGAAAAAATTTATTACTTTTAAAAATAATTGAATTTTGAAAAGAATTTTATTGAAATGCCTTAAAATAATTCGAAAAATTTTATTAAAATATTTAAAAATAATTGAATTCCTGTGAAATATTCTAATATTTTTGTAAATAATTGAATTCTTTCAAAGAGTTTTAAAAAAACATTTTTTTAAATAATTGATTTTTTCGAGGACTAAATTAAATTTTGAAGAATAATTATATTTTCTGAACACTACCTGTAAAATTTTATTAAAAATAATTGAAATCCTACAATGAATTTTATTATTTATGTAAATAATTAAATAGTTGCAAAGAATTTCCTTAAAATTTCGAAAATAATTGAATTCCCGAGAAGAATTTTATTGCTTATGAAAATAATTGAATTATTTCGAAAAATTTTATTTTAATATTTATAAAAAGAATTGAATTTCTGTGAAAAATTGTTATTTTTGAAAATAATTGAATTCTAGTGAAAATTCTAATATTTTTGTAAATAATTGAATTCTTCCAAAGAATTTTAAAAAAAACCTTTTTTTAAATAATTGATTTTTTTCTTAAAATCGAAATAAAATTTTTAATAATAATTACATTTTTTGAGCAATTCCTGTAAAATTGTATTAAAAATAATTGAAATCCTTCAATGAATTTTATTAAAAATTTCAAAAATAATTGAATTCTTGCGAAAAATTTTATTAAAATATTTTTAAAAAATTGAATTTCTGTGAAAAATTGTTATATTTGAAAATAATTGAATTCTTCATAAGAATTTTATAAACATTGTTTTAAATAATTAATTTTTTCGAAATATAAAAAATATCAAAATTTTATTTTAAATAATTGAATTCTTCTGGAAAACTTTATTTGTGAAAATAATGAAAAAAAATTTTACTATAATTAAAATTAACTACTTTAATTAAAAGTTATATTGAAAATAGTAAATTCACTGTTAATGAAATTAATAGGAATAAATGTAATCTGTAAATAATAAGAATTGACAAAAATCGGTAGAAATTTCCAACAGTTTAAGTTCTACTATAAAAGTATAGTAAAAATTGCATTTTTCTCTTTTTACGTGTAAAAAAGAAACAAAATTTCGCTCCCGACTTTTTTTGCGATAAACTAAAAAAAAAATTATTTGCTTCAAATAATCGATTACGTGACTATTTATAAAATAAATATTTACTTGAACCAAATAATTTTGATTTGAAGCAAATAAACTGCACGTTGGCCAATAATTTCTGCATATTTGAATCAAATACCATTTAATTAGCTCAAATATTAATTACAAAATAATAATTATTTGACAGCAATAATTATTTGAACAAATAATATTAATAATAATAAAAATATTAAAAATAATAATAAAAATAATATCAATAATAAAACTAATAGTAATAATTAATAATTAACAGTAATTTACAATAAATAAATGAATAATGATAATATTGATAATTTTTTCGACTAAAATAAGAATTTCAATAGTTAACAAAAATGGTTAATTTATTATTAATTTTATAAATTAAAAAAAGTACCATCCACATCGAAAATAATAAAATATTGATTAATAATTATTTGCAGAAAACAAAAGTATTCATTGGTAAAGAATTATATTTCGTAATTTGAAAGAAATAAAATTTTCTTACTCAACATTTTGCATATTAATAAAAAAAAAAACAGATTTTTTTAATTAAAGTAATTTAGATATCCATGAAAAAAGCATTTTTATGCAAATATGTCGTTATGAAAAAAATTTTATTTCATTCACTACTGTTTATGGTACGTTAAACAAATGAGAAGTTAATCTTTAAATCTACTTCACTCAAATTGTATAAGGAAACTGATTAACAGTATTGTAATTTATATTAAAATCTGATAATAATTTTAACAATCTCATCGCATGCAAAAAGTATTAGATTATTTTTCTAAGAAAACAAAAAATACAGTAATTACTGTCAGTACATATTGCAAGGAACTTTAATTTCTATCCATTATAAAATTTGCCTCCTTTTTTTTCCACATAAAAAGAAGTGAAACACTCGCAAGAAAATAAATTCCATCATATTTTTTTCCATACGAAAAAAAAATGATATTAAATATTCAATTTTACCTTCGACCTTTTTTTTTAATTATTTAAATAATAATAATCTTTTGACATTTACATATGTATATAAATGCCATTGATATTTTTGAATATTTAAATATCTTGAAAAAAAAGCGTTTAAAAATTGTAGAAAACTGAAAATTGAAGATTATTTTAAAACCGAGAGAAACACGTCAATTATTCACTGTATGCATAAATTACCTAAATAAATAATTTAAATCTCATAAATTTTTTCCCAGTATGAAAAATCTTTAATTCCATTTGAGAGAAAGAGAGAAGCAATTCTCTCTCTCTCTCTCTCTAGTTTTCTTAACTCTGTTTATGGAACAGTTTCCTAAATATGGAAAAGGAAGGAAAAAAAGAGAGGAAAAAAGGAAACGCCAAGGAATAATTAATGTCACGATCTGTACTCTGAAAACTCAAACGTGTTTTTGCAGTCAGCTTGGGGCGCGTTTGTATGACAATTAACACGTGTGGTTGAAGTCCAAGCACCGCAGCATCTCTGTTTGCTCTCTCCACGTGACGTCACGCTTCGATCCACACACAGCTCCGAGGATTTTATCCTCCTTTTTTCCCTCCCTCCCCTTTCTTTTTTCTTTTGCCAATTTTTATCATCGGATAAAAACTCCCGATAATCTTTTTCACGTGCAAATCTCTCATCGCAATAAAAAAAAAGGCAAAAAAAAAAAAAAGAAAAAAAAACTTGGTAGAATTTTTAACCATTGTCATCTCATTCGCGTCGACTTAAACCATCACTCGGGCAAGCGATTTAATTCATTTTTTAAAATAAACAAAATATTCCTTTAAATAATACTTTATACTTTTTCATTTAAGCCGATTTTCAAAAAGCAGAATTTAAGAGTTTATTTCTTTAATAAATAATGATAATAATAATTTAATTAAAGGCTGATAGTAATAATATTATTATTTTCTTTGCCTCCTTTTCCTCTCAGGATAATAATAATATATATTTGCGCGATGAATTTTGAGAATGAATAAATAAATGAAATAAATAAAGAAATGTATTTATTTTATTACATATTTTGATAATTATTAATATAATAATAATCCTTATATCGGCTTTAAAGCGCAAAAAAGTCGCTTGACTTGATTCAAAGTACAAAAGAAGTTGAAAAGTCGTTTATTTAGAGTTGTCACAACAAATTTTATTTTCTAACTTTTTTTCTCAATTCCAGAAAAATTTTTATCTTTTTCTCTTAATCTAATAACTTCAAAATTGTGGATTTTTTAAAAATTCAATTGTATGCATATAATTTGATATTTTTTAATTTTCTTCTTCAAAAATTAAAAAAAAATAAAATATAAAAAATTATTAAAATAAATAATAAAAAATTTTTATTATAAAAAAAAAATAAAAATTCAATTATTTTTAAAAATTACAACTGTAATTCTTCTAAAATTCAATTATTTTCCTGCAATTGTTAACTAATTTTATTAAAAAGTTTAATCGTTCAATCACTTTTAAAAAAGAATGTTTAAAGATTATTACTAAATATTTAAATATTATTATTATGAAATATTATCAATTGAAATTTTTAAAACATTTTAATTTTGAAACCTTCTGACATTTAATAAAATATTTCTAAACATTACTACTTTTACTTCTTTAAAATTCAATAAATTTTCCAGAATTTTTAACTAAAATAATTCTTTCCAGAAATAATTAACAAACAATTTTAATAATTTCGAGAAAGTTTTTCGAGAATTATTTTATAGTAGGGTAACTGTACCAATTGTCGAGGGTTTTAGGCAACATGTGACTTTGACATTTTTTTTCTCGGAAGTAAATGCACTTTAAAATTTGATTTTTGTATATTTGGACGAAGGATCTAATAATGTTTAATATTCATATTTATTTTTTTAATATAAACTAAATTGTTAAGCAAAAAATATATTTAAAAGTCAATCGAGCAAAAGCACCATTTGTCGATGGTCTTGTGCTAATTTCTCGAGGGTCTGTTCCAATTGTCGAGGGTATGACATTTTTAAACATATAACCCAATATAACCTAACAATTAACCTGTACAGATATTAGAAAATCGAGTAGATATTTATTTTTTCGATAAAAATATTATAGAACATTACCAGAAAACAAATATATTTATTTAACTATAATTGAATAATTTATAATATCGATATAAAACATTTTTATAGTAGATGATACAGGACAGAAAATTATTTAACTGTTTTTTAAACTTTTATAAATATGAGTTAATTAAATTTAATCAATTTTGTTAATCAGACATTAATTGAAAAAATAAATTAATTTAAGTCACATTAAATTTGTAAACGAATAAAATAAACTTTTATTACGAACTGTAAATATAATGGTTAATTATAATTAAACTATAGTAAAAAATTTTTTAGTTTTAAATTATGCATTTTTTTTATTAATTTTTTTCCGTCTTCCTCGTTTTTTTGGTTGATTATTTTCTGTTGGTTGTAAATTTTTGGAGGATTTTTTTTTCTTTTTCTGTGTACCTATAAATGTTTGGCATTTATGTTTGACGTTTAGTAAATAAACACTTAACCATCGATAAATGGTGCATCAGCGAAAAAAGTGACTACACCAATTTTCGAGTCATTACCTCGAAAAATGGAACTGTCAAAAAAAAGGAACCAAATACCGATGATTTGCTTTTAAAAAATATTAAATATTTTTTTTTAACAAAAAAACATGCATACAAAATTAATTTAGTTCGTGTACAAAATTATAATAATAATTTTGTACACAAAAAGTCATTATAAATACGTTTAATTTGCATTTCTAAAAATCTCTTTTAATCAACCTGAAGTATTAAGAAAACGGAGATTCGTGTAAATTTCACAGCAGTGAATTATAATATTAATTAAATAATTATTTTAGCAGAATCGCTACGAAATTTGTATATATAAATATACAGTTGAAAATACAAAGATTATTTAGAAATTTTTTTTGTTCTTAAATATTATATATTATACTATTTATCTAAAAAAGAAAATTATTATCCTCGACAATTGGAGCACCCTCGGCAATTGGTGCAGTTACCCTATAAAAGAAAGTTCACTTAAAATTTGTCTAAAATTCAACAATTTTTAATTCAATTTTACGAAACTTTAATTATTAGAAAAAATTTTAAATTGAATATTTATTGGAAAATTCAATTTAATTGAATTTAAATTTTTCAAAAACTAAGTTCTTTGAAGAATTTTTAATTCCGAGTCAAAGACTCGAGGGTTACTGTAACTTCTTCAAAATTATTTTCACTAATTCATTTCAATTATTATTTTCCAGAATTTTTAACAAAAATTCTTTTTTAAATAAATAAAAAATAATTATATTTAATAATTTTTGAAAATGTTTTTAGAGAATTTTCAAATCCATTTGTTGACAATTCAATTTTACACAAAATTTCGTTTATTCGGAAATTCTTCAATTAATTATATATTAGAAAATAAAAACATAAAATAATTTTTAAAAAAAAATTTAGTTAAACTTTTTCAAAAAAAATAATTCTCCAGAATTGTTAATTAAAAGTATGAAAAATTCAGATTTTTAAAGATTTTAATTTGAAACCTTTTCAAAATTAAATTATTTCTTAAAAATTTACACTGTATTGCTTTTAATCTTTATTATCCAAAATTTTAACTGAAATCAATTTTTTAATAAATATTTATTAGAAAATTCCACGAGAATTCAATTATTTATTTATTTCTTTCTTTATTTTAAAGAATTTTTAAATATAAAAATAAATAATTTATTGAATAATTGAATGTTTCTCAAAATTGAATTCTCATAAAGAATTTTATCAATAAATTTTTAAATCTTTTAATTCTTTCGACGAATTTTAATAAAATTTTTAAAAATAATTACATTTTTTCTAGTAATTCGATTAAAAATTAAAATTGAATTGAAAATAATTGAAATTCTGCGATGAGTTTTATTATTTATGAAAATAATTGAATTTCTAAAAAGAATTTTATTATTTACGAAAATAATTGAATCTCTGTTAAAAATTGTATAGTTTATGAAAATAATTGAATTATTACGACGAAATTTATAACAAATTTGTAAATAATTGAATTCTTTGTAAATAATTGAATTCCTGGGATATTTTTATTATTTATGAAAATAATTAAACATTTTAGTAGAATTTTATCAAAAATTATTTTAAATAATTCAATTATTTTGAAAAAGTTTTGAAAATAATTGAAATTTTGCCAAGAAATTAATTAAATTTTTTGAAAATAATTGAATCTCGAAGAAGAATTTTATTAAATTTTTTCAAAATAATTGAATTTTGAAGGAGAATTTTATTAAATTTTTTCAAAATAATTGAATTTTGGAGAAGAATTTTATTACTTATAAAGATAATTGAAATTTTCACGAGAATATTTGTAAACTTTTGAACATAATTGAATTTTTACAATCATATTAAAATAATTTTTATTTAAATCGAGTAAATATTTACTTGAATCAAATATAATATGTATTCAAATGAAATAAATTATATTGCGAATTATTCATTTTATAATTCCAGTAAAATGAAAAGAATATTATTTATTACATTAATATTTACTTAATCAAGTGAATAATTATTTGTATCAAATAAATATCAAATAATTTTTATTTAAATCAATTTAATTGCATTTGTTTAAATTTACATTTATTAAATATTATATTTGTTTCAAATACCGAAATTATTGGATAAATTTCAATTTATTTGATTGAAATAAAAATTATTTGATTCAAGTAAATATTTATTTGATAGTATGCAAATAATTCGGTTATTTAAAGCAAATTAATTTTTATTAAATTTTTTTTTTTTATTTATTTATTTTAGTGAGTTATTGATAGAACATTGAAAATTGTACCAAAGAATATATTTACAAATTTTCACTAACAAATTAATGAAATTGTCAGTACAGGAAAAAAATATATAATACTTCAACTTTAACTATTTGTAAAGTATTAATAAATATTTCTCACATAAAAATATGATACTCGTGAAAGATTTTTTTTTCAACTTCCTGATGAAGAGTGCAAAATAAATTTTTTTAATTGGGAAAATTTAATTTTAAGAAATTTTAGTGGAAATACATATACTACATATATATATTCCTGCGGAAAAATATGATTGACTCGGGTAAATTTTTTTTTTTTTTTTTTTTTGAATCACGTCACACACATGGATGGATTAATTTAGTTGGACATGCCTAAAAGCTTTTCCCGTTTTTTGGACTCCCTTCCGCCCCTACTTTCTCCCCCCTCCCCTTTAAAATTCTGTAATTTTCTTCTCTCTCTTTCTCTCTCAAGCCAATTCAGGTTTTCTCTCACTTTCTCGCGCAGACGCTAATTTAGACGAATTTCATTAGAACAAACGAACTTTGCTAATCCGTGGTAATCTGATTAGAAATTTGCCGGCGCAACGTAGCGCGTGAAACTCTCTCTCTCTCTCACTCTCTCATTTTCTCTCTCACTCTCTCGTCGCTGTTGACTGAAATCCCCGTGCCTATACTTTGGCCTATCCTTGCCGGCAAATATTTGCTAGAATTAGCCTGCAGACGACTTCGTAAATCCAAAGCTAAAGGGCCGCTTTCCATGAGAATGCGCCTCGACAGATTCTCTCTTGACAAATTTGAGTTACTCATATATACACACACACACATATTCCAGTGTTGCTATATCAATTAAGAAACTCTCGCATTAATTATTATCATCCTTTTAGATTAATATTCACTGTCCAACAATTTTCTCAACGACTCATCTCTCAATACTTTTTTTCAAATTTTTTTTTTTAAATTAATATTCAATTTTTTAATTTTCTGCTTGTAAAGTTAAATTTTTACTTTAAATTTTCTTTGAAAGTAACATTTAAGATAATATTTAAAAGTAATATTTAAAAGTAATATTTAAAAGTAATATTTAAAAGTAATATTTAAAAGTAATATTTAAAGTAATATTTAAAGTAATATTTAAAATTAATATTAAAAGAAATACTTAAAAGTAATATTTAAACTTAAAGTAATATTTAAAAGTAATATTTAAAAATAATATTTTAAAAAAATATTTAAATTAATGCTTTCTTGTAATTAAAAGAAAGAAGAAAAAACTGTTTTGCTAAATGTTTATAAGTTGTCAGCCGCACATAAATCGAAGAATCGTGCGTGAAGAAAACTCATAAATAATGTAATTGTCGGCTCGACGAGATGAGAACTCTTTAAGTTTTCCACAGTAAAAACAAAAAGTGTCCTCGGGCGTTGTCTCCACCGCGAAAACTTTAACTATTTTTCCAGGAGAGATCCATGCTTGAAACAAGTCATCCAAAGTTCTCCTCTCAAATAAAACTTTTACCCAACGACAAAATTCCCAACCCTTATATTCGCTTCAACTTGTGCATTGCTCCAAATAAATATTTTTCCCGAAACTAAATCATCTCACTTTTCAACTTTTCCATCTCCCTTTAAAATATAAACAAGTAAATAACATTTAATAATCAACTCCCTTGGATTTTCTTTTTTTACTCTCTTCATACAAAAACCGAGCTGTCCAAAAAAACCCTCGTAAATTTTATTTATTTTTTTCACACAGAACGAATGAACGAAAAAATGAAAAAAAGAAAAAAAGAAAAAAAGAAAAAAAGAAAAAAAGAAAGAAAGAAAGAAAAAAAGAAAAAAAGAAAGAAAGAAAGAAAGAAATAAATAAAGAAAGAAAGAAAGAAAGAGAGAGAAAGACAGAAAGAAAAAGAGAAAAAAAGTAAAAAAAAGAAAGAATAGAAGAAGGAAAGAGAGAAAGAAAGTAAAAAAGAAAGAATAAAAGAAGGAAAGAGAGAAAGAAATATAAAATAAATATATAATAAAAAGAAATATATAAAATAAATCAATATATAAAGAAATTGCAATCTAGATTAATAAAGTTATAAACCTGGAAAAGAAATATCCAATAGAAATAAAAAAAAAAAACTACGAGAGCAGATAACGATAGAAACTTATTAAAGGAAATGTAATCTCGAGACTATACGAAAAATAAAGAAGGACGTAAAATTTGAAAAATGATAAGAGAGCCAAAAGAAAGTGGAACGGAAGAAATAAAAAATAATAGCGAAGATAAAAGTAAAAAACGATAATTTACATTTAAACACTAATAACATATTAGGAGAAACAGAGAGAGAAAGAATAATACAATTTGGAATATCTTAAAATATTTTTTAATGACAGAATATTAAAAATAATGCCCCGGAAAAAATCCATGTCTTTTAAATAAATTTTAACGATTGTAATTATAATTCCATATTTATGTCCCGATTATGTAAAAATACATAATACTATTCTATGCATAGAATAGTTGCCACGCTTTTTCTCTTTTCAAATTCCCTGACTTTTCCAGGTTCTCCAGATGAAAAAAACGAAATTTCTCCAGAAAATTATTCGAAAATATCAATAACTTCATTTTTAAATAAATATTCAATCATTATTATTTTTTCATCTAGAAATTTAAATTTTCTAAAAATTTAAAATTCAATAACTTAAAAATATTATTATAAAACATGAAGATAGCGATTAGTCCGAGTCGAAGACTCGGAGACATTCCTCAATTAAATATATTAGAAATTAAAAACTAAATAATTAAAAAAAAATTCCATTAAACTATTTGAAAAAAATTAATTCTACAGAATTCTTAATTAAAAGTATGAAAAGTTCAAATTTACAAAGATTTTAATTTTAAAACCTTTTGAAAATTCCATTATTTCTAAAAATCCAAGCTACAATGATTTCAATATTCAACTTTAACCTCAAATTTTAACTGAAATTCATTTTTAAATCAATATTTATTAGAAAATTCTATGAGAATTCAATTATTTAACTACAAAAATAAATATTTTATTAAATAATTAAATGTTTCTTAAAATTAAATTTCCATAAAGAATTTTATAAACAAAATTTTTAAATAATTTAATTCTCTTGACAAATTTTAGTAAATTTTTTAAGAATAATTTCATTTTTCGAGAAATTTGATGAAAATTGTAAATAATTGAAATTTTCACAAGAATTTTGTTAAAATGTTTAAAAATAATTGAATTTTGGAGAAAAATTTTATTATTTATAAAGATAATTGAAATTTTGACAAGAATTTTTTTTAATTTTTGAACATAATTGAATTTCTGCGAAGAATTATAATAATTTTGAAAATAATTAAATTCTTGAGACGAATTTTATTAAAATTTCTTTTTAAATAATTAAATTCTTTTGTGAAATTTTATTGAAATAGTAGACATTGAAAATAATTGAATTTTGACAAATTTTTTAAATCAATTAAATTTCTACCAAGAATTTTATGAAAATTATTGTTAAAAAAATTTTTTTCTTACAAAGAATTTCATTATTTATGAAAATAATTCAATTTTTTTGAAGAAATTTAATTGAAAATGGATTAAAAATAATACTTAAATTATAATAAATAAATTGTAGAAAAAGTATTTAAAATAATTGAATTTTTGAAAATAATTGAATTTCGGAGAGGAATTTTATTTTTTATAATTGAAATTTTCACAAGAATTTTGTTCAAATGCTTAAAAATAATTGAATATTGGAGAAAAATTTTTTTTTTATAAAGAAAATTGAAATTTTGACAAGAATTTTAAAAATTTTTTAACATAATTGAATTTCTGCAAAAAATTATAATACTTTTGAAAATAATTGAATTCTTGAGACGAATTTTATTCAAATTTCTTTTTAAATAATTCAATTCTTTTGTGAAATTTTATTGAAATAGTAGACATTGAAAATAATTGAATTTTGACAAATTTTTGAAATTAATTAAATTTCTACGAAGAATTTTATGAAAATTATTTTTAAAAAAAATTTTATTTTGACAAAGAATTTCATTATTTATGAAAATAAATCAATTTTTTGAAGAAATCTAATTGAAAATGTATTGAAAACAATACTTAAATTGTAATAAATAAATTGTAGCAAAAGTTTTTAAAATAATTGAATTTCTTTGCTGAATTTTAATAAAATTTTTAAGAATAATTACATTTTTCGAGGAATTCTATTAAAATTGTATTAAAAATTAAAAATAATTGAAAGTCTGCGATGAGCGTTATTATGTAGTTATGAAAATAATTTAATCCCTGTAAAAAATGTTATTATTTATGAAAATAATTGAATAATAATTTATGAAAATAATTTAATAGTGAACGAATTGCAATTATATTTATTATTTATACAATTCGCGACCTTTTGAAACTAAAATACTAAAGCGAGTATATAAAAATCTGAATTAAGCAAAATAACCAACTAATCAACCAGAGAAAAAACAAATAAATAGTCAAAAAAAAAAGAAGAAACAAAAAAAAATAAAGATAACTCCGCATTTTCAATTTTCGTGAATTTTTTTTTAAGCAAAAGAACAAAGTTTTGTATGCTCTCCATTTGAGGAAAAAATTGCAAATAGTAGTTATCAAAAAAGTGCAGTAAGTCCAGGCAGAATAGGAGAGAAAAAACATGGACCATAAAGTGCATATCACGAAAGTAGTGCGATGTGTGTATTATTCATTGTTTCGTGTCCTCCGAACGTTGTGCATATCGTCGAGAATATCCCTTATTGTTACGCGCGGTTACAGTTGACGTATGCATTGACGAGAAAATTGCGAGGGACCAACTAATTCCACCCCCTCGATCTTTCTAGTTCGTCATCATCGTCGTCGTTGTCTCATCCGTGGAAAAAAAAATTACCACTTCAATTTTTTTTCCCCACCCCCATCTCTCTCTCTCTATATATATACATATACCATATACATAAAATGCACATTCTACCCGCCTTTTTGATGGACATTGCATTCGATCCCTCAGAAAAAATGATTTCACATGACATCGAAATAATACACTCCCATATAATTACTTTTTTTTCGATTTTCCACCCTCTAATAAGATGAAAAAAAGTGGATAATATATAAAAAAGTAAAAAAATAAATAAGATAAAAAATAAAAGATTAATTAATAATATGACTCAGGGTGATCGATAATTTCAACTCTATTATTATTAATTAATAAAGTATAAAAAAATGTAAAAAAAAATAAAAGGAAAAAAGAGATTAAAAACATATAAATAGTAAATAAAGTACAAAAAGTAAAAAATACGATAAAAAGAATAAAAAATAAATAAATGATGAAATTATAAATTTTTAGAATTTTAGAATTTTATACATAGAATATTTTCATAATCTGACTAAAATTGATGATAAAAAATAATTTTTAAACAAATTCCCGAAGGTAACATATATAACGAGAAGAAGAAAAAAACTTTCTCATACACCTGATTGAACTTTTAATCGCGAATATGTATGTATGTACATTCCAGTGAAGTAAGTTTCAAGTATCGTAACTATTCCGACTTCTTGACAAAGTGAAACTTATACTACAAAGTTGGTAATATATATGGGCCGAATCCCAACTTAGAAATATAGCGAGAAACATTTTCACTGTCTGAAATATTTATCACGAGCAAAAAAAAAAGGCGGTTATGCAAACGCCCCTCAAGCCTCACCCAAGAGGTGGGTCAAATTACATTACAAAAAAGAAGAAGAAAAAAAAATAAAAATACTTTGTCCCTCAGTTTACAGTCCCCCTTTATTTTTCATTCCAAAAATCATTTATTCCATTTTTTCGAAAAACTTTCTTTTCTCAAAAGAAAGAAATACAACTTCTTGAAAATCTTCTTTAAATTAATTATTTTTAATAATTTTTTATTTTTTTTTAACTTATCAAATCCTTTTGTTTACAATTCAATTTTACGAAATTTCATCGATTATTCAAATATTCGGAAATTCTTCAATTAAATATATATTACAAAATATAAAACTTCAAATAAATTTAAAAAATTAAATTAAACTTTTTAAAAAAAATTAAATCTACACAATTTTCAGTTAAAAGTATGAAAAATTCAAACATTCAAAGATTATAATTTGAAACCTTTTCAAAATTCAATTATTACTAAAAATTGACACTATAATACTTTCTCCATAAATTTGAATTTGTAAAAAATAAAAATGTTTACTAATTGGCATTAGTGTCTGACTTTTTGCTTTTGAATTAGTAAATTTTACCATTAAATTAGTAGAAACGACTATTTATTAGTAAAATCTGCTAATTTAAAAAGCAAAGAGTCAGTCAATTTTTATCAAAATCAATTTTTATTAGAAAATTCTACGAGAATTCAATTATTTAAATACAAAAAATAAATAATTTATTGAAGAATTGAATGTTGTTTAAAATTCAACTCTCATAAATAATTTTATCAACAAATTTTTAAAATGGTATTTAAAATTCTTTTGACGAATTTTAATAACATTTTGAAGAATAATTTCATTTTTCGAGAAATTAGATTAAAATTGTATGAAAAATAATTGAATTTCAGTAAAAAAAAAATTTGATTGAATTGACAAAAGTTTTTTAAAATAATTGCAATTTTGCCAAAAATTTTATTAACATTTTAGAAACATTTTTGAAAATATTAATTGAATTTTGGAGAAAAATTTTATTATTTATAAAGATAAATGAAATTTTAAAGAGAATTTTTTTAAACTTTTAACCGAAATTGAATTTCTGCGAAGAATTTTATTTCTTTTGAAAATAATGGAATTCTTTCAAGAAATTTAATTAAAAATGTGAAATTGACAATAAAACTTAAATTCTAATAAACAAATTATTGGAAGGCTTTTTAAAATAATTGAATTTCTTTGATGAATTTTAATAAAACCTTTTCAAATTTCAATTATTTATAAAAATACAGGCTTTTAATATTCAATTATTTTCTACAATTTTAACTAAAATTCAATTTTTAAATAAATTTTTATTAAAAAATTCTACGAGAATTTAATTATTTAAATAGAAAAATAAATAATTTATTGAATAATTGATTAAATAATTCTCATAAAGAATTTTATTATTTATGAAAATAATTGAATTCTTTCGAAGAATTTTATTAAATGTTTTGAAAATAATTTCATTTCTGCGAAGAATTTTGTTATTTATGAATTAGGAAGATTATTTAAAAGAATTTGAATAAAATTCTTCGTTAGAAATCAATTATTTTCTTTTTTGAGAATTCAATTATTTTTAAAAATTTTGATAAAATTCTTTATAAATTTGAAAAATTATAATAAAATCGGTGATGGAATACAATTATTTTCTAGAAATACAACATTTTTTCTAGAAATACAATTATTGTCAAAAATGTTTGTAAAACTCTTCGAAACAATTCAATTATTTTCGTAAAAAAGAAAATTCTTCTAAGCAATTCAATTATTTAAGAAATTTTAATAAAATTCTTCCCAAAAATTCAATTTTTTTCAAAAATAAACATTTTCACAGGAATTCGACTATTTAAGAAAAATTTTTTTCAATTCCTTCTCAGATTTCAATTATTTTCAATTTTCCATTGAAATTTCTAGATAGAATTTAATTATTTTTAAAAAGTTTTTAAAAATTCTGAAAAATTCAATTATTTAAAAAAATTTGAATAAAATTCTCACACAAGAAATTAATTATTTTCATAAAATAATAATATTTTTCACTGGAATTTAATTATTTTTACAAATAAAATTATTCACAGGAATTCAATTATTAAAAAAATTTTTTAATAAAATTCGTTGCAAGAATTCAATTATTTTCATAAATAACAAAACTTATCGCAGAATTTCAATTATTTTTATAAAATTTTAAATAAAATGATAGAAAATTGCATTTATTCTTACAATTTTTTTTTTAAATTCGCCGAAAGAATTCAAATTGTTATTAAAAATTTTGTTAAAATTCTTCATAAAAATTCAATTTTAAAAAACATGCAATTACTCAATAAATTATTTTTTTTGTATTCAAATAATTGAATTCTCTGAAAATATTCTAATAAAAATTCCACATAAAGAATTTTATCAACAATTTTTTAAATATTAGAATTATTTCGACGAATTTTAAATTTTTTTAATAAAATTTTTAAGAATAATTAATTTTTTTAGAACCAATTCGATTAAAATTATTTGAAAATTCTGCGATGAGTTTCATTGTTTATAAAAATAATTGAATTATTGAATTGAAAATTCTTTTGAAGAATTTTATTTATTTATAAAAATAATTGAATTCTTTCGAAGAATTTTATTAAATTGAAAATAATTTAATGTCTGCGAAAAATTTTGTTATTTTGCGATTTACGAAGCCAATTGAATTTTTTCAAAAAATTTTATTAAATTTTTTGAAAATAATTTAATTTTTGCACGAAATTTTGTTATTTTCAATATAATTGAATTCTTGATAAGAATTTTGTTATAACTTTTGCAAATAATTGAATTCTTGGAGTAATTATATTAAAAATTTTTAAGAAGAATTCATTTTACAGAATTTTTTTTTAGAACTTTGAAAAATAATTCAATTATTTTCAAATAATTTTATTAAAATTGTATTGTAAAATGATTGAATTCTTCTGAGAAGAATTTTATTTAATTTTTTTAAAAATAATTGAATTTCTGGAAAGAATTTTGTTGCAACTTTTGCTACAACTTTTGTTACAATTTAATTTTTAAATTATTCTTGGAATAATTTTTTTACAATTTTTTAAGAAGAATTGATTTATTTTTGAAGACTTTTATTAAGAACTTTGAAAAATAATTAAATTATTTCAAAAAAATTTTATTAAAAATTCTATTGAAAATAATTACATTCTTGAGAAGATTTTTAACATTCTCCAAAAAAAGTTAAGTGGAGGGATAAAGCGAGAAAAGGTAAAACTCAAAATTCCCAGTATCCCTTGAGTCTTAAGTGTGCGTACTTTGGCAATATGAGAGAGAAAAAAAAGGAGCCCCGAAAAAGCGACAACTTTGCTAATATGAGATATTTTCGAGAAGGGCCTAGACGAGGCCGTTTAAAAACGAAAGACACACTCAAAGTTGGCTCATTTGAAAAGTTTTTTTCCCTGCGCAAAATTTTTCGCATACAATCCCGTATTTCCAGGAACTTCGCTTATTCTCCATTTTGCCCCCCCTCACTCTATATCTCCTCTTACTGATCCTTCTCCTCGTACAACGACTTTTCAAATTAATTTTTAAGGGTTTCATCCGCGAAGCTCTCTCGTTACCGTCGCTTAAAATCGTGGCTCGTTCATTTTCACTTTCTTCGACTTTTCTCTCTCTAACTTGACTTTTTTTTTTTTGTTTTTTTTTCTCAACTCTGATCCAACTCTGTATGAAATTTACTTTTCTCTTTCACAGCTATCCGCGCTCTATTTCTCTTTTCTGTGCCTTTCGGCGAAAGGAGGTGTTTGCCGAGGTAGCGCAATAATGCCGATGTACCTAGCAAACTTGCGAGAATGCACTTTTTATTTGTTCACAATTGTCAATATTTGTTTTCGCACTGGGCGAAATAATAATGGTATATAAGGAAGAAAAGTGTGGGTGGAAAATTTCTTTTATAATAACTCAATTGTCAACTTTCTTTTTTATTTTTCAATTCAGAATTTTCCATCATCTTATATAATATTGTCCAACGGAAAATTCCAATTCTATTTCCCAGATGAGGAGTGTTTGTTTTCCCCTTTGAGAAATTTTATTTTACCCCCTCGTTAAATTTTTTTTAATTAATTACTATATCAATTAAATTTATACTACGTAGCAAAAAAAAAAAATTAAATTGAAGTAAAATTCTCTTTAAAACGTCAATTATTTTTATAAATAATAAAATTCTTTTCCGAAATTCAATTATTTAAAAAAGAATTTAATAAAATTCTTGTCAAAATTTCAATTATCTTTATAAATAATAAAATTCTTCTCTGAAATTCAATTATTTTCAAAAGTAATAAAATTCTTCGCAGAAATTCAATTATATTCAAAAACTTTTTTAAATTTTTCCTCAAAATTTTTTAAATAATAAAATTCATCATAAAAATTTAATTGTTTTCAAAAGTTCTAATAAAATTCTTTGCAAAATTCAATTATCTTCAAAAATAAGAAAATTCTTTACAGAAATTCAAATTATTTTCAAAATCTTTTTTTAAATTCTCCTCAAAATTTCAAATTTGTTTATAAATATCAAAATTCTTCTGTAAAATTCAATTACTTTTAAATATTAAACAAAAAAAATCTCTTCAAAATTTCAATTATCTTTGTGAATAATAAAATTCTTCTCTGAAATTCAATTATTTGCAAAGAATTTTAATTAAATTCTTGTCAAAGTTTCAATTATCTTTATAAATAATAAAATTCATCATAGAAATTCAATTATTTTCAAAAGTTCTGATAAAATTCTTTGCAAAATTCAATTATATTTTCACAAATTTAAAAAAAATTTCTTCTTATGATTTCAATTATTTTTAAATATTAATAAAAATATTTGCAATAATTCAATTATTTTCAAAACGTTTAATAAAATTCGACGCAGAAATTCAATTATCTGCCAAAATTAATAAAATTATTCACAGGAATTCAATTATTTTTTTAAATTAATAAAATTCTTTACAAGAATTCAATTATTTTTAAAAAAAACTTTAAAATTCTTGGCAGTAATTTTTTTTTTATAAATTAATAAAATTCTTCAAAGGAATTGAATTAATTTCGAAAAAAAAATTGGACTCTTCGCATGACATCAATTATTTTCGAAAATTCATTAAATTTATCGTAAGAATTCAATTATTTTCCATTATTACTAAAATTTTTCTCAAGAAATTCAATTATTTTGAAAAATTTTGATTAAATTAATGATAAGAAATTGAATTATTTTTAATAAAAAATTTTAATTAAATTTCATTGAAAAAATTTAATTACTTTCAAAAATTTCAAATCAATTCTCTACATTTCAATTATTTTTATAATCAACAAAATTTTCTTCGCGGAAGTTTAATTATTTTAAGGAATTTTAATTAAATTCTTCGCAAAAATTTAATTGAATTTTTGACAAGAAATAAATTTTTGTCAATTATTAATAAAAATCTTTGCAAGAATTCAATTATTTTCATAACTTTTAATAAAATTTTCCGCAGAAATTCAATTATTTGCCCAAAATTAATATAATTCATCCTAGAAATTCAATGTTTTTCAAAAGTAATAAAATTCTTCACAGAAATTCAATTATTTTCAAAATTTTTTTAAAATTCTCCTTAAAATTTCAATTATTTTTGTAAATATCAACATTCTTCTACAAAATTCAATTACTTACTAATGTTTTATAAATTTCTTCCCAATAATTCAATTATTTGCATAAAAAATAATTAAAAAATTTTCATAAACAATAATGAAAAAATTTTTTTATTTATAAAATCTTATAATATAAAATAATGATTTTATCACTCGGT
This sequence comes from Leptopilina heterotoma, assembly GCF_015476425.1. Lineage (NCBI taxonomy): Eukaryota > Metazoa > Arthropoda > Insecta > Hymenoptera > Figitidae > Leptopilina > Leptopilina heterotoma. Next base: position 7,103,443 of record NW_025110833.1, read on the forward strand.
TATTTTTAATTATTATAAAACATGAAGACATCGATTGCTCCGAGTCGAAGACTCGGAGTGATCGATTTCTTCATATTTTATAACAATTTTTTATAAGTTGTTTAATTTCAAAAAGTTTTGAATTTGAATCTTTTGAAGAATTTTAATTCCTATGGAAAAATAATAATTAAATATTTATTTAAAAAAGAAGTTATTGATGTTTTCGAAAAATTTGAAAGAAATTTGTAAATAAATGTAACAGAACATTTTTTTGACTCAAACTTTTTACTTTAAATTTAGAAAAATTTTTTAAAATTTTATTCGCATTTTACTAAAACAAATCTCGAAAAAGTCGATTATAGTCGCATTTTTTCAGAAAAAAGTCGAAAAAGTCGCACAATCCGAGCCCTGTAAAATACAGTAAATAAGAAAGTAATTTCGAAAAAATACAATCGTTCAAGAAAAAGAAACTAAAAAAGATTTACAGCGCAATTGTCTATCTAAAAATACCTCGATTTTATTACTTTCTTCCTCATTTTTCAAAAGATAATAATGTTTTTCATTATCATAACTCATTTTTTTTTCTTCTCAAAAATGATAACATTATTATTTTTAGATCTTCTTCTTCTTTTTTTTTTTTTGTTGAATCGATTCGAGAAAACCTTCAAACTTAAAACTGCAAATATCACTCTTTAGAATCAGACTAGTTTGGAAACTTTATTTTTCCTCACGTGAGTTCAACTTTTGAATTGCTATGTTATTGCGAAGTAATTTCACAGTACATATTTGTATACCACATTCAGTAGAAAGTTTCTCTGCGAATGTGTTGTGCGAAAACTTTGCGGGATAACAAAAATAGTTTCGTCTGCTGAAAAAAGTAGCAAATCTCCTTTATCAAATAAAGTGCCTCGCAATCTTTAATATTCCAGTTGGTCCAAAAAAAAAAGAAAGAAAAAAAAAACAAGAAAAAAGAGGAACTCTTTTTACGACTCTTCTGTAGATTATACAAAAAACGATTGCACAACTTTTTTTTACACAAAAAAAACCCATAGAAGTTTAAATTACTTTACGAGTAATTTTTTCTTCAAAAAAAAAATGAAAGTTTAATTTAAGTTTAATTCTTTTCTCTCTCTCTCTAGCTTTATTTATTTATAAAGAATTTTAATTAAATTTTTCTTGTTCATTTTCCAGAATGTGAACTGGGAAAAATTTTGAAATGGAGAATAAAAATTAAAATCGAACTATATCAACATGGAAAGAAATATAAAGTAACTTTTACAATTTACAAAAATAAAATTCAAACTGCTTGCAATTTTTGCACATTTCTGTGGCAATTTTTTTTTGGTAATACTTATATATACTCAATTGTATAGTAAAAGTTACTATACTCCTTATTTTTCTTCAATCCCCAAAAAGAAATAATTCAACGAAAAATTGGTAAAAACTCTCGTTAAACATTACAAAAGCAAGAAAAAGATAAAAATAAACTAAACAAACTCTAATCAATAAGTCGAAAACGAAAAAATTTGCGTCTGGCAGAATGCAAAATAAAAATAAATAATTAAAAATAGAAAATAAGAATTCCAAAATTACTGAAAACCTTATTATTCTGTTTTTTTTTTTGTTTCAGGCCAAGTTGTTGGAATCGTCCCACGCTTGGCTCGGTGCCTCCACCTCCAGTATAGCAGGTGAGTTTTAAATATTTTTACAACGTCCATTCTCGAATTTCCAGTGGCTTGATTCGATTTCCGAGCTCGTAAAACAAGCGGAAATTAAAACCGAGAAATTTGACATCAGCATTTACGGAGCATTATTACCATTTTTATTATTTCATATACACATTTATTGTAGTTTCATATTATCTTTCTTTTCGCACAAAACGTATATTTTATACCTGCGCTATTTCGGAATATTTAATTTTAAATAATATTAATATTTATAAATGCGAGATTTTTACGCAAACAAAAAAAAAAATTTTTTTTTTTTAATTCTTTTACATCCGGGCAAAAAAAGGTAATTCAAATTGCATTCACTGTTGCGTCTAATTTTTTTTACATTCTTTCAAATTTCGAGGCAAATTTAATATTAAATTCAATTAAAATCTTATTGTACAAATAAAAAATGATTACTCATTTTTTCTTTGAATTTAATAAAAATTTTGATTTAATAAATACTTTTTTGGTTTTAATAAAATTGTATCAAAATAATTAGGGTGCAATTTTCTCGGTGGCGTTTGAATGCTATTTGAATAATACCTTCTTTTTTTTTTTTTTTTGGTTTTATGAATACCTAAGGTAAATGATCGCGAGATATAGGAAAAGTATAATAAATGGAGACGTCGAATCCGCTATACTTGCAACGGGCTACAACTTTATTATTCTTTGGTGCCACGATAAAAGTCAGGAATGCGTTTAACATTAACGAAGAAAACTATGCGGAGAGTTAATAGCCACCGATAACAATGCGCTCGCGATTTGTGCTTTGAACACGCCATTCAAAGAGGAAACGAAAGAAAGAGGACAAGAAAAGGCACAGCGACCTTTATAGAATGTTTCCAAGACTTTTTGATTCTTCCTATGAAACTTATAAATATTTCTCCACAATTTTTATATTTCATTTTCTAATTTTTCTTTTCTCTAAATTTCTTTTAACAAGTTAAATTCAATTAATAGTCGTCAACAAAACGATAAAATAAGTTACACAAAATTTACAGTAAAATCTCAACTTTCCAGATTGCAAAACAAAATTTATCAAGGTTCTTAATACGAAAAATATTCGAAAATATCAATAACTTCATTTATAATAAATATTTTAGTAACATTACTCTAAAAATTTAATTAAAATTATTTTAATCAAAAATAATTCAATTTTCTATTCCATACAATTCACAAATTATTCTAATTAAAATATTTGAATTTTCTCTTTGAAAATTTAATTACAAAAATTATTCAGATTAAACTAATTAAATATTTCTAAAATTTAATTATTTTTTTCATTTCCAGGTTTTTAATACGAAAATTATTCGAAAATATCAATAACTTCATTTTTAAATAAATATTCAATCATTTTTATTTTTTCATATAGAAATTAAAATTATCAAAAATTTGAAATTCAAAAACTTATAATAATTAAAACTTGCTACTTCGTTACTGTAAATTCTTCAAAAATTATTTTCATCATTACAATTATTCACTTCTAGAATTTCCAACTAAAATTCTTCAATTTTTTTTTAAATTTTCGAAAATGTTCTTTGAGAATTTTCAAATTCTTTTGTTTACAATTTAATTTTATGAAATTTCAATTATTCTGACATTCCTCAATTAAATATATTAGAAATTAAAAACTAAATAATTAAAAAAAAAATTCCATTAAACTTTTTGAAAAAAATTAATTCTACAGAATTCTTAATTAAAAGTATGAAAAGTTTAAATTTACAAAGATTTTAATTTGAAACCTTTTGAAAATTCTATTATTTCTAAAAATCCACACTATAATGCTTTCAATATTCAATTATAATCTAAAATTTTAACTAAAATTCATTTTAAAATCAATATTTATTAGAAAATTCTACGAGAATTCAATTATTTAACTACGAAAATAAATATTTTATTAAATAATTAAATGTTTCTTAAAATTGAATTTTCATAAAAAATTTTATAAACAAAATTTTCAAATAATTTAATTCTCTTGACAAATTTTAGTAAAATTTTGAAGAATAATTTCATTTTTCGAGAACTTTGATAAAAATAGTAAATAATTGAAATTTTGCCAAGAATTTTATTTTAATTTTTAAAAATAATTGAAAGGATTTTTATTATTTATAAAGATAATTGAGATTTTGACGCTAATTTTTTTTAAACTTTTCAATATAATTGAATTTTTGCGAAGAATTACATTACTTTTGAAAATAATTGAATTCTTGAGACGAATTTTATTAAAATTTCTTTTTAAATAATTCAATATTCTTTTGTGAAATTTTTTTGAAATAGTAGACATTGACAATAATTGAATTTTGACAAATTTTTGAAAATAATTAAATTTCTACGAAGAATTTTATGAAAATTATTTTGAAAAATATTTTATTGTTGCAAAGAATTTCATTATTTATCAAACAAATTCAATTTTTTGAAGAAATTTAATTAAAAATATATTGGAATTAATACTTAAATTGTAATAAATAAATTGTAGAAATAGTATTTAAAATAATTGAATTTCGGAGAAAAATTTTATTATTTATAAAGATAATTGAAATTTTGAAGAGAATTTTTTAAAAACTTTTGTCCATAAATCATAATTGAATTTCAGCGAAGAATTATACTTTTGAAAATAATTGAATTCTTGTGACGAATTTTATTAAAATTTCTTTTTAAATAATTGAATTCTTTGGTGAATTTTTATTGAAATAGTAGACATTGTAAATAATTGAATATTGACAAATTTTTGAAATTAATAAAATTTCTACAAAGAATTTTATAAAAATTATTTTCAAAAAAATTTTATTGTTACAAAGAATTTCATTATTTATGAAAATAATTCAATTTTTTAAAGAAATTCAATTAAAAATGTATTGAAAATAATATTTAAATTGTAATAAATAAAGTGTAGCAAAAGTATTTAAAATAATTGAATTTTTGAAAATAATTGAATTTCGGAGAGGAATTTTATTTTTTTATAAAGATAATTGAAATTTTCACAAGAATTTTGTTAAAATGTTTAAAAATAATTGAATTTTGGAGAAAAAATTTTTTTTTTATAAAGATAATTGAAATTTTGACAAGAATTTTTTAATATTTTTGAACATAATTGAATTTCTGCGAAGAATTACATTACTTTTGAAAATAATTGAATTCTTGAGACGAATTTTATTAAAATTTCTTTATAAATAATTGAATTCTTTTGTAAAATTTTTTTGAAATAGTAGACATTGAAAATAATTGAATTTTGACAAATTTTTAAATTAATTAAATTTCTACGAAGAATTTTATGAAAATTATTTTGAAAAAATTCTATTGTTACAAAGAATTTCATTATTTATGAAAATAATTCAATTTTTTGAAGAAATTCAATTAAAAATGTATTGAAAATAATATTTAAATTGTAATAAATAAAGTGTAGCAAAAGTTATAAAATAATTGAATTTCTTTGCTAAATTCTAATAATAATGATTTATGAGAATAATTTGTAAATAATTTTTACTACTTCTGGAGTAAATTTTACTATTCCTTACTGTTATTTTATTATTTATTTATATTATTTTACTATTCATTACTATTAATTTACTATTTAGTACTTAATTTTCGAATTAAATTAGAAAAATAGTAAAAATTTATTTTAGCCGTTGGAATATTTCCTCCGAAAATGTAGTAAAAACTGAGAAAAATGCGCAGAAATTTTAAAATTTAAGTTTTTAAGTTACAAAATTGTGAAACTTATTTTATATTTTTCTATACAAGTACAGTTTGCAAATTAAATATAAATATCAGGAATCACTATTTTTTTTGTTAAAAATAAGCAAAAGTGAATTATTTTCCAAAACCATGTAGAAAAAAAGTAATAAAATTAATTTGCATGAAAAGAAAAAAAATAATATACAAAAGTTGATAATAACGATTAGAAATATAAATTGATAGGTCTAATTTTAATTTAAATTTAAATTGATATTTAAGAATAAAATTATTTTCAAAATACAAACAAAATAAAAGCATAAAATAAAAATTCATCATCACCGTATTTTCTAAAAACAGAAAATTCGACAAAAATTTCGAAACAAACTAAAATTAATCTTAAATTTAATAAAACCTAATTTCAAGTAAACTTAATTAAATCTAAGAGGTCAAATTTAATTTAACTAAGGTTAGATTAAATTGACTTTAAATTTAATTAAAGTACCAACTAAAAGTTAAGTTTAGAAAATAATTGGAGATTAAATTTAAATTGTGAATTAAATTTTCCCCACTGAAAATCGGAGTCAGAATAATAAAATATAAAATTAATTTTATCTCTAAGCACAATTAAAATAAATTCAAAATTAAATAATAATTGCAGGAATAATTTAACATTAAATTGCAGAAATTTATAATTAAATTACTTTTCATCAATTTGAAATTAACGGAAATATTATTTCCACTGCTGCTCTCTTTTCTTTTATATAATAAAACTTTATATTTATTGATTTTTCCACGAGTTTTACGATTTTCTAAATAAATATTATATATAGTGATTATTTGCAAATGTTTCTTAATTTATTTGTAAGAAAAATAGCAGTTAAAGTTGCTCTTTGCGTTCCAAGTTCTTTATTCGAAGAATTTAATTACTTTCTTTTTTTCCTTCTCTTTCTTTGGTTTCGTTTCGTTCTATGGTTTCAGGGAGAGAGATTATTTTTCCAAGGGAGAAGAAGTATCAATAAAGTCTGTTTTTAGGCTCGGGAAAATCATTTCTTTCTTATGAGTTAATTAAAAATCTTCGGACAATATAATACGTCTGAAAGTAATTATCAGAAAAAAAAATTCTATAAAACTTAATTATGTAATATAAAATTTATAACAAGTTATCCATTTTTGTACCAAGAGAAAAAATTTTTTTTTCCAAAAAAATTGTTTGGCAAAAAAACTTTCTTTCAATTTAAATGCAAATTTTTCTCAGTTAAAGAAAACTTATAATCAAAATTTCTCTGAATCAAAGCAATAATAATTCTTATTTGCAATTAAACTACAAACAAAGAAAAAATATAAAATTTTTTTTCGTTTGTGGTTTTTCTTTCGAACTAAATTTCTTCCCTCAGAAATAAAATTATTTACCAGTTTAATTTATTTTTTATTTATTTATTTTTTATTATTTTTATTTTTTATTTTTTTATTTATTTCTTTTACGTTTCCTGTGCTTTTTTGAAGAGAGAAAAAAAGAAAAAAAAATTGTATGTTACTTTTTAATTTTGAAAATCAAAGAATTACATGAAAGCATGGAGAGAAAGAGAGAGGAGAGAGAGAGAGAGAAAGCATTAAGTATCGAAGAAAAACCACCGTCTCTCGTGTCAGCTAATCGTGGGTAATACATGGTTCGTAAGCTGATACTTGACCGTTGGAAAGCAGGCTTTAAAACGTTTGTAACGCGCGTCAAAGCATAAATTGCGACGTATATAAGCGGCGTTAATTACTCTGTACGTGCGCGACTCTGGGTGGAACTCTCGCGGTCACACAACACGCAACGAGAATTTTACTGACACTTTCCGGATCTTCTAATCGTGAACAAATTTCTCAGATTACGCATTAATACAGAAAAGCATTATTTACAACATAAATACAGAAATTTTTTTTCTTATTTTAAAAATTAAATTAATTTTAACAAGAATTTTTATTAACTTTTTTGAAAATAACTATTAATTTTCAAGCTAAAAATTTTGATTAATTTTCGAACAAAAAAAAAAATCTTTTATGTCAATGGAGTATTAATTTTATAATAATCTGTAGTAATAATCATTGTATTCCAGTAATCTGTTCGCAGTTTGAAGTTAATTGTTTGCTTTTTTGTTTCGTAACTTTTTTAATAATTTTTCCTTTTAAATATTTTCAATTTTAAAATTTAATTAATAATAATTTAATTAATAAAATTAATTTATTGAAAATCCTTGAATTCTTGCTTAGTATTTATCGAAAAATTTGAAAATAATTAAATTATTTCGAGAAATTTTATTAAAATTATTGTATTGAAAATAATTAAATTCTTGTGAAGAAGTATGTTTAAATTTTTGATAATTCTAATTAAATTCTTTTTGAAAATTTGCTTTGAATTTTTTTAAATAATGGAGTATCTTTAAAATTTTTTTAAATAATTCAATTTTATGAACAATTTCTTTCAAGTACTTAAAATAATTGTGTTTATTAATAGGTAATTGAAATTAAAAATTTAATTATTGAATTTTTATTAAAATTTTAGAAAACAATTGAATTCTTTTGAAAAATTTTATAACAAATTAAGAAAAAAATTGAATTTTTTTGTGAATTTTTTTTTTTTTTTTGAAAATAATTAAATATTTGCAAAAAATTTTACTATTTATAAATATAATTGAATTGTTTCGAAGAATTTATTATAATTTTAGAAAATAATTGAATTCTTTTGAAATATTTTATATCAAATTAAGAAAATAATTGAATTCTTTTGAAATATTTTATATCGAATTAAGAAAAAAATTGAATTCTTTCTTGAAATATTTTTGAAAATAATTGAATTCTTTTGAAATATTTTATAACGAATTAAAAAAAATTGAATTCTTTCATGAAATATTTTTGAAAATAATTGGATTTTTGCTAAAAATTTTTACCATTTAAAAAAATAATTGAATTGTTTGGAAGGATTTATTAAAAATTTAGAAAAGAATTGAATTCTTTTAAAATATTTTCTATCGAAGAACAAAATTGAATTCGTTCGTAAAATTTTTTAGAAAATAATTGAATTCTTTTGAAAAATGTTATGACGAATTAAGAAAAAAAATTGAATTCCTTCGTGAAATTTTTTAGAAAATAATTGAATTTTTGCGAAAAAATTTTTACCATTTAAAAAATAATTGATTTCTTTGGAAGGATTTTATTAAAATTCTATTTAAAAAAATTTAATATTTATAAAAAAAAATTTCAATTCTTACGAAGAATGCTATCATTTATAAAAATAATTGAATTCTTGCGAAGAATTTTATTAAAATTATTGAAATTAATAAACAAAAATTATAAATTAGTAAATTAGTTAATAATTGAATTTTTTCAAACTTTGAATCTGAAATTATTCAAATTAAATAATTAACAATTCTTTTACTAGTTTTATTAAATTAAGTAATATAATTATTGAATTAAAATGATAAATTGATAACTAAAATATATTAACTAATAAAATTAATTTTTTATTAAATTAATATAAAAATTATCATTATTTCTAAAAATTCGATGGCAAAATACAAAAAGTTTCTCTCAAGATCAAATTTAATTAAGTTAATAGAAAAAAAAATAACTCGTTGAATAAAAATTCTTTCGAAACAATTTGAAATGAACAGTGAAAAGAGAATTTAAGTGGAAAAAGTCACTATAGTCAGACAAAATGTCCAGCTTTTTAAGTAGAAAAATACATATATACTATTCCATCAGAACGAATAAATTCTTACGAGAAACTACCATAAGTAAAATAAATTCAATTGAATGGCACATTAAATTGAACTTTAATGAAACTCTCCTCGTCAGTTGTACATTAAATTCCATTGTAATCTAATTAAACTTAAATTAAAGTAAATTCAAATGCAATTAAGCCTAAATTAATCAAAGTTTAAATTTCGTTTAATTAAATTTAATTTAGATTAATGTGTAATTAATTCTAAATTGAAATAAATGTCTACTTGCTTTTTTTAAATTCTCAATTAAATTATTATTTTCATTGCGCGAATTTAAATTTAATTATTATTTCTTCAAAAATAAATATCATCGTAATCAATTATAATTTAATTTTTAATTACACTTGGCGCCTGATGTCGGAATTCGATTTTTAAACAAAATTCCATTTTACATTCAATATTATTTCATAGAAAAATTTAAATCTTTTTATTACGAAATAATAGTAACTGTTATTTTTTTATATTTTTTATCAATTTTAAAAATAATAGAATTTAAAAATTTTAAATTCAAATTTTAGTTGAAAACACTAAAATAATTTAATTTTGGAAAAATTGCAAATAATTTATTGCAGAAATTCAATTATTTTCAAAAGTAATAAAATTCTTCTCATAAAATTCAATTATATTTAAAATTAAAAAAAAATTCTCGTCAAAATCCCAATTATCTTTGTAAATAACAAAATTTTTCCCAAAAGTTCAATTATTTTCAAAAATGACAATAAAATTCTTGTCCTAATTTCAATTATTTTCAATATCTACTTTTTTAATAAAATTTTCAAAGAAAAATTTTAAAATTCAAATATTAAAAAAAAAATTTAATAAAATCGTACACAAACATTTAATTATTATCAAAAATATTAAAAATTCCACAGGAATTCAATTATTTACAATTTTTTATAAATTTCTTCGCAATAATTCAATTATTTTCATAAATTTTTAATTTATTTTTTCCTTTATTTTCTTAAAATTCAAAAATTTTAATTTTCAATGAAAATTTGTAATTGATAAATAGAATTTATAAACATTTGTTTCGTTTATTTAAAAAAAAACTTTGAATTTTATTAAAACAATTGTAATTAAAAAATTGAAATAATGTAAATTATTCCCTTATGAAAATATGAAAATTTTCTACAAAAATATTAAGAAACGGGAATATGTAATGTTTTTACTATTTCTTAATCATAATTTTTTAACAAATTTTCTATTTTTTATAAATAAACGAGAGAAAAATTTGCATAATTTAGATCAGTCAAACGAAATTTGTTATAAAAAAAGCATATAATAAACAAAATGGGTAAATTTTTCATTTGTTAATCATCATTTTCTTTTAAATTTTCTAATTTCTAATATTATTTTATTATGAATCATGAAAAAATACCTGCATATTTTTGATTTGTCAAAACAATTTTTTTTTTAAAGAAACAAAACAAAAGAATAAACAAAAACTAACTTCAGGTGTGGACAGAATGAAAGAATGAATAAGACGATTATTATAGTTAATAATACAAAAACAAACTTTAAAATTTGTATCCATTCTGAAAAAATCGAAAGTAATCAAAATCTTGTTCAAAATACACTTTCAAAGAAACTTTTATTATAAACAAAATTTTCTGTATTAATGCACCTGAAAAATTGAGAATGCATATTTCACCCCTCTTTCTATAGAAATTAAGAAATAAACTTTCATGAAAAAAAAAAATGAAATTCAAAGTAGGTATTTTCTTGCAAAACTAATATTCTCTAAAGAAAAGCTTTCACTAATGGAATGTTTAATTAAGCTTCCATTACACTTGAGTAATTAAATACTAGAGTCGAATGGGTCTCGGGAATAAATAATAATTATAGAACTGTTATAAAAAGCAGAAATGTAAATAAATAAAAGGTGGGGGAGGGGGTAATTTAAAAAAAACCGAAGAATTCGAGATAGGTATCTGCTAATTTTTAGCTGACTACTCGAACCTGCTGAAGCTGAAGGCACCGACCTGGACCAGACACGATCTCCAGGAGGCGATCGAGGCAGTAGTCACGCAGAAAATGCGCTTTACTCAAGCCTCAACAAAATATGGAATTCCAAAGGGCACACTCTACGACAACATCCTTGGCAAATCAAAAAGAATGATGGTCCTCGAGGAAGCTGGTCTCAATGCCAGCGATGAATCAGCTGTTCTTGAATTTTGCTGCGACACCAGCATTCATCCTTATAATCGACGAACGAAAAAATCCCTCAATACAATACTCAATTTCGTCGAGAAAATTCGTCGCGAGAGAGATCCAAATTTTATGTTCACTGGTCTCTCTGGTTTTCGCTGGTGGTGGGCATTTTGCAAAAAACATTCAATAGTTTCACTTTATTTCAATGATGAGAACGAACATGAATGACCTTTCTAAAAAAAAATTCACTCTATCTATTCCAATTTGATAATGAAGAAAAAACATTTTTTTGTTTCAAAAATTACAAATTTAAACTTTAAAGCATTGAGAAAAATTTAATACAAAAAAAATTATTAAAACGCTCAAAATAAAATATAAAATAAAACATTAAAAAATATTAAAACGAATTAAAAATTAATAATGATTGAAAAATTAAAACAGTGTTGCTACAAAAATTTAATTTTGTTTTTCCCTCACTTTTCTCTGATTTCCAGACAAAATTTTAAATAAAATAAAATTAATATTTAATCATAATTATTTTTCCCCATGAATTGAAATTTCTCGAAAATATTCAAATTCAAACCTTCATTCAATAATAATTTTGAAGAATATTTTATAATAATTAAACATGATCGAGTGATAAAATCATTATTTTATATTATAAAAATAATATATAGTTGAAAAAAGAATATAAAGAATATAGTTGCTGTAACATATTCAAAATTATTTTCATCACTTCCATTCAATTATTATTTTTTAGAATTTTTAACAAGTTTTCCTTCAAATCAATAATTTTGAATAATTTTTAAAAAAGTTTTTTAATAATTTTCAATTTCATTTCTTTACAATTCAATTTTATGCAAAATTTAGTTTATTCGGAAATTGTTTAATTAATTATATATTAGAAAATAAAAACGTGAAATAATTTTTACAAAAATTCAGTTAAACTTTCTCAAAAGAATTAATTCTGCGCAGAATTATTAATTAAAAGTATGAAAAATTCAGATTTTCAAAGATTTTAATTTGAAACCTATTCAAAATTAAATTATTTCTAAAAATTTACGATATAATAGGTTTAATGTTCAATTATTATCTAAAATTTTTACTGAAATCCATTTTTAAATCAATATTTATTAGAAAATTCTACGAGAATTCAATTATTCATTTAATTCTTTCTTTATTTTTAAGAATTTTTAAATATAAAAATAAATAATTTATTGAATAATTAAATGTTTCTAAAAATTTATTGTTCACAAAGAATTTTATCAATAAATTTTTAAATCATTAAATTTTTTCGACGAATTTTAATAAAATTTTTAAGAATAATTACATTTTTTCGAGGAATTCGATTAAAAATTGAATCAAAAATAATTGAAATAGATAAAAATAATAGAAATAATTGAATTCCTGAAAAGAATATAATTATTTATGGAAATAATTGAATTCCTAAAAAGAATTTTATTATTTATGGAAATAATTGAATTTCTAAAAAGAATTTTATTATTTACGAAAATAATTGAATTCCTGTAAAAATTTGTATAGTTTATGAAAATAATTGAATTATTACGAAGAAATTTATAACAAATTTGTAAATAATTGAATTCCTGTGATATTTTTATAATTTATGAAAATAATTAATTGCTTTCGTAGAATTTTATCAAAATTTGTTTGAAATAATTGAATTCATTTAGCAAATTTTATTAAAATAGTAGATATTGAAAATCATTGAATTGAGGAAAATTTTTTTAAATAATTGAAATTTTGCCAAGAAATTTATTACATTTTTTGAAAATAATTGAATTTCGGATAAGAATTTTATTATTTATAAAAATAATTAAAATTTTGACGAGAATTTTTTTTAAACTTTTGATCATAATTGAATTTTTGTGGAGAATTACATTACTTTTAAAAATAATTGAATTCTTGAGACGAATTTTATTAAAATTTCAAAAAATAATTGATTTCTTTTAAAATATTTTATATCGAATTAAGAAAAAAATTGAATTCTTTTGTGGAATTTTTTAGAAAATAATTGAATTCTTTTGAAAAATTTTATAACGAATTGAGAAAAAAATTGAATTCTTTCGTGAAATATTATTGAAAATAATTAAATTTTTGCAAAAATTTTTGACCATTTAAAAAAATAATTGAATTATTGCGAAGGATTTATTAAAATTTTAGAAAATAATTGAATTTTTGCAAAAAAAAATTTACTTTTTTTAAAAAATAATTTCAATTTTAACAAAGAATGCTATTATTTATGAAAATAATTGAATTCTTGCGAAGAATTTTATTAAACTTTTTGAAATTAATAAACAAGAATAATTAATTAGTAAATTAGTTAATAATTGAATTTTTTTAAAGTTTGAATCTGAAATTATTCAAATTAATTAATTAACAATAAAAAAAATAATTGAATTGTTTCGAAGGATTTTATTAAAATTCTATTTAAAAATAATTGAATTTTTGCAAAAAATTTACTATTTATAAAAAATAATTTCAATTCTTACAAAGAATGCTATTATTTATGAAAATAATTGAATTCTTGCGAATAATTTTATTAAAATTTTTGAATTAATAAACAAAAATAATTAATTAGTAAATTAGTTAATAATTGGATTTTTTTAAAGTTTGAATATGAAATTATTCAAATTAATTAACAATAAAAAAAATTGAATTGTTTCGAAGGATTTTATTAAAATTTTTAAATATAATTTAATTCTTTGAAGTAATTTAATTATAAATGTATGTTTTAATAAAATTTTTGAAAATAATTACATTTTACGAGGAATTTGACTAAAATTGTATTTAAAATAATTGAAATTCTACAATGAATTTTATTATTTATGAAAATAATTGAATTCATAAAAAGAATTTTATTATTTAAGAAAATAATTGAATTATTACAAAGAAATTTATAACAAATTTGTAAATAATTGAATTATTTTTAAATAATTTAATTTCTGTGATATTTTGATTATTTATGAAAATAATTCAATGTTTTCGTAAAATTTTATCAAAATTTGTATTAAATAATTGAATTTTTTTGGAAAATTTTTTTAAAATAGTAGATATTGAAAATCATTGAATTGAGGAAAATTTTTGAAAATAATTATTTTTGCCAAGGAATTTATTAGATTTTTGGAAAATAATTGAATTTTAGAGAAGAATTGAGGGGCTGGATGCTATAATGTGTTACGCGCCATGTTAAGTGAATGGCGCGTAACACATTATAGCATCCAGCCCCTCAATTTTATTATTTATAAAGATAATTGAAATTTTGACGAGAATTTTCTTAAACTTTTAAACATAATTGAACCCTGAATTCTAGGCAACCCTGAATTAAGAAAAAACATTTTTTTAAAAATGACAAATTGAAAGCATAGAAAAAAATTTAATACCCAAAAATATTGAAAGGCCTAAAAAAATAAAACGTAAACAAAGAAATATTAAAACAATTTAAAAATTAATAATAATTTAAAAATTAGAAAACTTCAAACTTTGAACATAATTGTGAAACAATTTCCTTTTTTTAAATTCAAACTCTGTATACTATTCACTGTTTAATTAATTTAAATATTTTTACATATTCGACAAAAGGAAATTTATTACTATTGCAATATAAACCAATTTAAATATTATTCCTCGCAACTAATTATTGAACTAAATAAATATAGCGGATATTTTTATTTATACTATAATTAATTATGGAAATTAATTCTTCCAATTATAAAATATAATTAATAAAAGAATCGACTAATTAGGACAAACAATTAAATAGTACAACAGAGATTAAACAATTAAATTTAAATTAAGTAATTGTTTTCATTTAATTATTTCGATCAATTTAAATTGACAGTTCCTACTAATTACTTTAATTAAAAATCCTCATTAAATTAAAATCGTGAAATAATAAGTGAAGCGAAAAGAAATTTTTATTTAATTTATCTATAATTCTTATTAACTTATGAATTATGTTTTTTAATATTTAATCAATATTAATAACTTTTTGACCGCGTTCGAAAAAAAAATGATATGCGAGACAATATTAAATTATACAAAAGAAATTAAAAAAAAAATTACATTTCAAAATGAAAAATTTGTTAATTAAATTAAAATTTAATTTTAAAAATCGACATTATTGAGATTACAAAGAATTTGTAATGAGTTGAAATTTGATGAAAATTATTTAAATGATATGATAATTTCTAGAATTATATAATAATGTTTTTTCTTCATTTGAGAAACGGAGAGTCCTCTATTATAGGTAACGCGTTTAAATGAATAAAATTAGTGCCTTTTATTAAAATTGTCTTCCAACAAAATAAGATATAAATATATTTCATTCCACTTCATTCCATCTCATAATTTTAATTTGGTTTCGACGAAGCCAACAATTGTAAATATCGTTGCGCGTGCTATTCGTCACTAATTTGATATTAATTGTAAGTAGAGCAATATCATTCCATTCGGTCAGGGACGAAATTAAAAAAAAAATCCTAAATACACTTTAAATTACGTCTTTCAAATATAATTATTTAAATTACACGTTTAATTAGCCGTGGAATTAAGAAAAAAATAATTCCTCATTTTTTCGGCAATTTACTCAGAAATTTAATCTACTGAGGAAGAAGAGGTAATTTTTAAATTTATAATTAAAATAACAAATTTCTCTTCTTTCTAAAATAATTAATTTTTAATTATTTCAATTATTTCCTAATTAATTAATTATAATTCATTAAATAATCAATTACTTTTTCTTATAATTGATTAATATTGTGAAACAAATTTACTTTAAAAAAAAAAAAATTAAAAATTGATTATGAACTTATTTTCATAATTGTTTATCAATTACTTTATTATAATTAATTATCAAATTATTTTTTATAATTGATCTTCAATTACTTCTTTAGAATTGATTATAATTATCAATTAATTTTATTAATTTTATTAATTTTATTATTATTATTATGAAATAAAAAAAAATTGTAATAATATTTCATCGAATATCGTCTCTGACTATTGATCACAATGCACGGAGAATAATAATTCAATTTATAAAAAACTTATAAAAAAAATGATTGAAATTCAAAATCTAAAAATACAAACATTTGTAAATTGCGATTAATAATTTTAAAAAAGTGATAAAATGCATAATTTAGCGTTAAAAAAATGACAAATTATTTAAATACTCGAAACTAAATCTAAAAAAAAACTTTTCGTTTTTAAAGCATTTAAAAAAAATTTTTTTTTTTTTTTTTGAAAAAATCTCGTCTTCCAAATAAGAATTTCGAACTCAAACTGAAGGAGAAATTCTCTTGTTATGTGCATAAAAGTATTGCTCCAAGAGTGACAAGCGCACAAATGATATTTTTTAAAATAATTATTGTTTTAAAATAATTTTTTTTTAAATAATTATTTTTTTAAAATGATTTTTTTTTAAATAATTAATTTTTTTATAAATAATTATTTATTCAATAAATAATAAAAAACATTTCAAGACCTTGAATTGACGCAATCTGAGCCATTAAGATTGTTACTGGCGCCTGCGAAATATCGCAATCTAAATATTTTAACGACTGTGCGTTCTCAAATCAAGGTATTTATCTCAACATATTGCTCAAAACTGATTTTATACTCAAGTGACTTACATTTTATTTTCAAAAAAAAAAAAAAAAAAAATCAAACACTTCACACTATACGTGATTACAATTAATTCTAACGAAAAAGAAAATTCATTAAAATAAAAAAATAAAGAAAAAAATATCCAATTCAATGATATAAAATTTTATAGAATAAAATTATTACTAATTATTAATTAGTAATTATTCATTTAAAAATTAAAATTAAGTTAGAAAATTAAAACCATTAAATAATAAACTAAAATCGAAGCATTAAATAAAGAAATTAAGATCGAATTATTAATAAATAAATTAAGAAAAATTAGAAAAATTATTAATTATTAATTATTATTATTCTCCGTGCAATCGTATACAATGGGACCAATGTCTTTAGTATTCGAAGATTAAATACCTCAAGATAGAAAAATCTAATTGTGACTGACTCGAGCTATACACTAAATTTAGCCAAAAGTAACTTTTTTTTAAAACTTTTTATCCTTATTCACTATCTTGTTTTCCATTTTTCATTTGTAATGACTATTTATAAAACTCACTGAACATATATCGATTTCGCTTGACCTCTTTTTATTTTTAACGTTAGAAAAAATATTCAAGCTTTGTTAAATTTACATTCTTAGCATAATATGCATTCCCCGCGGCTGTTAATTTGCCAAGTCACAAAACAGTATTGCTATAAAATACTGAGAAATTATTATATAATCTATAAGAAAAAAAAAAGTTCTTTCTCTTCGTTTATATATACTCATGTTTTGTCAACTTATTTTCAATTTTACAATTAATTCTAACAAAAATTGTGAAACTGGTGCTCGGATATAATTATTAAAAAGAAATCTAATTTTTATGAAACAAAATTTTTGTAAGAGTGCTACTAGATAAATGTATAGATTTATATATCTAAATCTGTTAATTTTACAAATGCGAATCGAAGCACCCACACATTTTAGGGAAATAAAACTGTTTTAATTGAAAATAATAAATAAAATTTTTTTTAATTGTTACTCTACATTTTTTATTTCTTAATTTATTAAAAGCAATTTCGAAAATTGCGAAAATTGAAAATTGAAAATTATTATCGAAATTTTTATGAAAGAGAAACAATGAAAAAGGAAAGAATGTATGGGAGAGAAATAGAAGAAATGACTTTGATGTAAAGAGGCGTGTGATGAAATCACTCAATAAAAAATTGATCGTTTTTTTTCTTTATCAAGAGATGTAAAAAAAAATATATATATATACATACAATATACGTATATACAATAAATAGAAATTAAATGAGCAATTATCGCGCAAAAGATAAGAGCTAATCGACTTTTGATTCGGCAAAAGTGAACGTTTTCAAGTCTCTCTTTGTGAGACGAGATAAAATAATGATTTTCTAGAGAGCAATTAGTTAATTAGTCTCGTCTAATGCCAACGATGGTCTCGTACCGAACACAAACGACGCAACGCTTCTCTACACGTGTTTTTCAATTAATTGTATTAATCATTAAATTGGAGGAGACCTAATTAGACTCAATAACTTAACTATTAAATAATTGTTCCGGATCGAGGCCATCATACTCCCGTGTTGTGTACTTCGGTATTCGCACTATTCATGCCCATCAAGAGCGAAAGAGACGCACCTTTTTACTATTTTTTTTTTTTCAAAAGCCTTCTATTTTTTTTCATGGTTGCCACGCTTTTACTCTTTTCAAATTTCCTGACTTTTCCATGTTTTCCAGATTAAAAAAACGAAATTTTTCCAAGTTTTTAATACGAAAATTATTCGAAAATATCAATAACTTCATTTTTAAATAAATATTTAATCATTATTATTTTTTCATACAGAAATTAAAATTTTCATATAAAAATTTTAAATTCAAAAACTAATAAGAATATTATTATAAAACTTGCTACTTTGTTACTGTAACTTCTTTAAAAATTATTTTCATCATTACAATTATTCATTTCTAGAATTTTCAACTAAAATTCTTCAATTTTTTCTTAATAAATTTTGAAAAAGTTCTTTGAGAATTTTCAAATTCTTTCGTTTACAATTTAATTTTATGAAATTTCGATTATTCTGACATTCCTCAATCAAATATCTTAGAAATTAAAAACTAAATAATTAAAAAAAAAATTCCATTAAACTTTTTGAAAAAAATTAATTCTACAGATTTCTTAATTAAAAATATGAAAAGTTCAAGTTTTCAAAGATTTTAATTTTGAAACCCTTTGAAAATTCCATTATTTCTAAAATCCAGGCTATAATGCTTTCAATATTCAATTATAATCTAAAATTTTAACTGAAATTCATTTTCAAATGAATATTTATTAGAAAATTCTACGAGAATTCAATTATTTAACTACAAA
The DNA here is from genome assembly GCF_015476425.1 of Leptopilina heterotoma. Classification (NCBI taxonomy): domain Eukaryota; kingdom Metazoa; phylum Arthropoda; class Insecta; order Hymenoptera; family Figitidae; genus Leptopilina; species Leptopilina heterotoma. The sequence continues at coordinate 7,122,718 of NW_025110833.1, forward strand.
AATAAATATTTTATAAAACTGAATTTTCACAAAGAATTTTATCAACAAAATTTTTAAATAATTTAATTCACTTGACAAATTTTAGTAAAATTTTTAAGAATAATTTCATTTTTCGAGAACTTTAATAAAAATTGTACCTAAATAATTGAAATTTTCCAAGAATTTTATTATAATTTTTGAAAATAATTGAAATTAAGAGAAGAATTTTATTTTTTATAAAGATAATTGAAATTTCGACGAGAATTTTAGTAAATTTTTTAACATAATTGAATTTTTGTGAAGAATTACATTACTTTTAAAAATAATTGAATTCTTGAGAGGAATTTTATTAAAATTTCTTTTTAAATAATTGAATTCTTTTGTGAAATTCTATTGAAATAGTAGACATTGAAAATAATTGAATTTTGACAAATTTTTTGAAATTAATTAAATTTCTACGAAGAATTTTATGAAAATTATTTTGAAAATAATTTTATTGTTACAAAGAATTTCATTATTTATGAAAATAATTCAATTTTTAAAGAAATTTAATTAAAAATTTATTGAAAATAATACTTAAATTGTAATAAATAAATTGTACCACAAATTTTTAAAATAATTGAATTTCATCGATGAATTTTAATAAAATTTTTAAGAACAATTTCATTTTTCGAGAACTTTGATGAAAATTGTAAATAATTGAAATTTTTTCAAGAATTTTATTATAATTTTTGAAAATATTTGAATATCGGAGAGAAATTTTATTTTTTATAAAAATAATTGAAATTTTGACGAGAATTTTAGTAAATTTTTTAACATAATTGAATTTTTGTGAAGAATTACATTACTTTTAAAAATAATTGAATTCTTGAGACGAATTTTATTAAAATTTCTTTTTAAATAATTGAAATCTTTTGTGAAATTTTATTGAAATAGTAGACATTGAAAATAATTGAATTTAGACAAATTTTTGAGGTTAATTTAATTTCGACAAAGAATTTTATGAAAATTATTTTGAAAAAAATTTTATTTTACAAAGAATTTCATTATTTATGAAAATAATTCAATTTTTTGAAGAAATTTAATTTAAAATGTATTGAAAATAATTCTTAAATTGTAATAAATAAATTGTACAACAAATTTTTAAAATAATTGAGTTTCTTTGATGAATTTTAATAAAATTTTTGTGAATAATTTCATTTTACGAGGAATTTGATTAAAATTGTATTAAAAAAAACAATTGAAATTCTCCAATGAGTTTTATTATTTTTGAAAATATTTGAATTCATAAAACAAATTTTTTATTATTTACGAAAATAATTGAATCTCTGAAAAAAATGTTATATAGTTTATGAAAATAATAGAATTATTACGAAGAACTTTTTAACAAATTTGTAAATAGGTAATTAAATTCCTGTGAAAATAATGAAATGCTTTCGTAGAATATCATCAAAATTTGTTTTAGATATCATTAAATTCTTTTCAAAAATTTTATTAAAATAGTAGATATTAAAAATCATTGAACTGAGGAAATTTTTTTAAAATAATTGAAAATTTGCCAAGAAATTTATTAAATTTTTTGAAAATAATTGAATTGCGGAGAAGAATTTTATTATTTATAAAGATAATTGAAATTTTGACGAAATTTTTTTTAAACTTTGGATCTTAATTGAATTTTTGTGAAGAATTACATTACATTTAAAAATAATTGAATTCTTGAGACGAATTTTATTAAAATTTCTTTTTAAATAATTGAAATCTTTTGTGAAATTTTATTGAAATAGTAGACATTGAAAATAATTGAATTTAGACAAATTTTTGAGGTTAATTTAATTTCGACAAAGAATTTTATGAAAATTATTTTGAAAAAAATTTTATTTTACAAAGAATTTCATTATTTATGAAAATAATTCAATTTTTTGAAGAAATTTAATTTAAAATGTATTGAAAATAATTCTTAAATTGTAATAAATAAATTGTACAACAAATTTTTAAAATAATTGAGTTTCTTTGATGAATTTTAATAAAATTTTTGTGAATAATTTCATTTTACGAGGAATTTGATTAAAATTGTATTAAAAAAAACAATTGAAATTCTCCAATGAGTTTTATTATTTTTGAAAATATTTGAATTCATAAAACAAATTTTTTATTATTTACGAAAATAATTGAATCTCTGAAAAAAATGTTATATAGTTTATGAAAATAATAGAATTATTACGAAGAACTTTTTAACAAATTTGTAAATAGGTAATTAAATTCCTGTGAAAATAATGAAATGCTTTCGTAGAATATCATCAAAATTTGTTTTAGATATCATTAAATTCTTTTCAAAAATTTTATTAAAATAGTAGATATTAAAAATCATTGAACTGAGGAAATTTTTTTAAAATAATTGAAAATTTGCCAAGAAATTTATTAAATTTTTTGAAAATAATTGAATTGCGGAGAAGAATTTTATTATTTATAAAGATAATTGAAATTTTGACGAAATTTTTTTTAAACTTTGGATCTTAATTGAATTTTTGTGAAGAATTACATTACATTTAAAAATAATTGAATTCTTGAGACGAATTTTATTAAAATTTCTTTTTAAATAATTGAAATCTTTTGTGAAATTTTATTGAAATAGTAGACATTGAAAATAATTGAATTTAGACAAATTTTTGAAGTTAATTTAATTTCGACGAAGAATTTCATGAAAATTATTTTGAAAAAAATTTTATTTTACAAAGAATTTCATTATTTATGAAACAAATTCAATTTTTTTGAAGAAATTTAATTTAAAATGTATTGAAAATAATACTTAAATTGTAATAAATAAATTGTACCAAAAATGTTTAAAACAATTGAATTTCTTTGATGAATTTTAATAAAATTTTTGTGAATAATTACATTTTTCGAGGAATTCTTTTATAATTGTATTAAAAATTAAAAACAATTGATAGTCTGCAATGAGTTTTATTATGTATTTATGAAAATAATTGACTCCCTGTAAAAAATGTTATATTTTCAATTTTAAATTAAAATTTTGTTAAAAATTTTTAAAAACAGGGGAAATTCCAGAAATTTTTTTAAATTCCATTCTATTTCCAGGTTTTTCATACCCTTTTTTAAATTCCATACCTTTTCCAGGTTTTCCAGAATATCCCGTCTCTGTGGCAACCATGAAATTATTTCCTTTTCTATTTTATTTTTTTGCAAAAAATATTTCACAGAACAAAATGTATTCCTCAATTTTAACTTAATTAATTTTATGCTATTTGTTAGCAAATTAGTTTTTCACTGCATATTATTATTTTCCAAGTAAAATATTTCATCAATTTTTTTTACCCCTAGAAATGTGTGTTTTCTTTCAAAAATTTAAACCTAATAACAAAAGTTTATTTATTCGGGAGAGTTTATAAACAAAAGTTTATGAATTTTATATTTCTCTTTTTTAAACCTCGTGTATTTTTATAATTTCTTTTATTCGCTCCAACTCGACATTAATTTAATATTTCAACACACGAAAATCGTTTCGTATTTTTAACACGCTATATATTCTATCATATTTAAATAATACTCATATTTAAATTTGCTGCTTTTTTTTATTGTTTTCAATTTATTACTTATTTTCTTTTATTATTTATTTTCCCTCTATTATTTTGTACTTTTATTAATATTAAATATTACTTTATGCTTTTATTGTTAATAAATTTTAAATTTTAGATTAATAATTGTATTACAGTTAAAGGAACGAGAAATATAAAATTTAACAAGACCAATAAATATCTGGTTCACATTTTTTCATTGAAATAACGTGAAAAGGTGAATTCATATTTTATTTCTTTTATAATTCCATCTATATAAATATCCTAATAATTAAAATTCATATTTTTTAAATTTTGAATAAATTGAAATTAAATTATAATAGTTAAATTTTTATATTCACACAAGAGATTCGAAAACAAAATTTTTACTGGTTTATTAATTAATTAGAAGCTCTAATTAAGGAACAAAAAAAAAACTCGATTTCCGTTCTCAAAGTAGTCAATTAACTATAATTTTTTCTCGAGATGAATCTAACGTTTAATAACTAAAGAAACCCCTTTGAAGAAACGATTCTAGATTATTTCATTAATTTTTTTTTCTCTCAAATATATTACGACTTCTACGATGAAGAAATAAAATATCGCACACAAGTTTATGCCGAATGTTGTGGGAGAAAAAAAATTCTCAATATAATTCTCTCATCCGAATAAATGAAGCGAACACTGAGAAAAAAAAATTTGTTTGATCCAAACAGTGGATTACTTGTCCATTGTCAAATAAATATTTACTTGAATCAAATAATTTTTGTTTAAATCAAATAATTTTTATTTAAATCCTATTCAGTGAAATGGGGAAAAAATAATTATTTCCAGAGTTCTTTTTTGTTTTCAGACGACCTTCTCTTCAAGGTATCATCAAGTATTGTATAAATAAAATTTCTATCTTTGTATTAAATTATTAATTAATATCCACGTATTAATAATTGCAATTCATGTATTAATATTTAATAATTTCAGTCCACGTATTAATTATAATTTCAATTTCTATGTATAATTAATTTCGACATACAAATAAGAATATCAATACAAAACTATTTAATTATTCAACTTCTAAAGAAAAGAAAAATAAAATCCGCGGACCCAAATAGGCATTAATTATAAATTTATAATACGAGTCTCGAATCCATTTTGTTTTATTCGAGCAAATACAATTAATTAGCAAGAAGAAATTTTTTTTCGAGAACAGAATATATATTATGTGTAGAAATTATCATTAAGAAACAAAAAAAAAAAAAATATGCGCAAATTTTGCTTGACATTTATAAACGTACGTATGTATTTTGATTTTAATGAGATTATATTGTAATAATGTTTTTGTGAGAATCTTCAAGTACTAATGGAATTCCCTTTTCTTTTTCATGGGGGGACGTTACAACAGACAGCTACCAGTACCAGCTGCAGTCCATGTGGCAAAAGTGTTGGAACACCAATCAGAGTCTGGTACACAACCTTCGCTTCCGAGAACGCGGACCTCTCAAGTCCTGGAGGCCAGAAACTATGGCGGAGGCGATCTTCAGTGTTCTCAAGGAGGGACTGTCCCTTAGTCAAGCTGCCAGGTGCGTTTGCAAATTATATTTTTAAATATCCCTACATATGATACGTATATATATCTATAACCACCTGTCCATCATAAAAATCCCTCTTCTTTAAAAAACCATTCATCATTTTATCAATTCACTAATGAGACTTCGTTTTTTTTTATTTATCAACATTCCAAATCAAAAATGTGACTTAATCAGGATTGTTACAAAAATTTTATTTTCTTTTTCCCCTGCGACTTTTCCCTGATTTCCAGACAAAATTTTTTCCCTTTCCCCGGACCCTAAAGAATATTTTGATTCATTCTAAAAATTATTAAATACTCAAAAAAATGTTCTATTTTTATTTACGAATTCTCCAATTTGTAAAATTAGTCGAAGACAACAATAACTTTTTTTTTTAAATAAATATTTAATTATTATTCTTCCGTAGGAATTAAAATTCTTCAAAAGATTCAAATTCAAACCTTTTAAAATTCAATAACTTTTAAGAATATTATTATATAATAATAATGATTTTATCGAGTGAGTCAGTTAAACTTTTTCAAAACAAGACTTTCTCATTTTTGATGATAATGTAAAAATTAATTCTGCAAAATTGTTAGTTGAAAGTATAAAAAATTCAGATTTTCAAAGATTTTAATTTGAAACTTTTTCAAAATTAAATGTAATGTAAATTAATAAAATTACTACACGGGGAAAAATATAGAGTAACTTTTACTATTTAGAAAGTAAAACAAAATTGTCTGAATCTTCTGCTCATTCTTGGAAATTTTTACTATTTTTTTCAGTGAATTTTACTACGTCCGAAGTAAATTATTGTAAAAAAAAAAATATTAGTAAAAATTTACTTCGAACGTAGCAAAATTTAGTCTGAAAATAGTAAAAGTTACCAAAAATTAGCAGATGATCCTGACAGTTTAAGTTTTACTGTAAAAATAGTAAAATTTACTTTCTTCGTTTTTTCCAAATATAAATAAGTAGAAAAAGTAGATTAATTGAGAATAAATAAAAATATTTCCCAATTGCTACAAAAATTTAATTTTGTTTTTCCTAGAACTTTTCCCTAATTTCCAGACAAAATTTTCACTTTTTCCTTAACCCTAAAAGAATATTTTGATTCACTCTCAAAATTATTACGAACTCAAAAAATATTCTATTACATTTATTTACGAATCATTATTTTATATTATAAGAATATTGTTACTATAACTTTTTTAAAATTATTTTCATCAATTCAATATTGAATTATTATTTTTTAGAATTTTTAAGTAAAATTTTTCTTTAAAACAATTATTTTTAATCATTTTTAAAACAGTTTTTTAAATAATTTTCAAATTCATTTGTTTACAATTCAATGTTACACGAAATTTCGTTTATTTAGAAATTCTTCAATTATATATTAGAAAATAAAAACTTTAAATATAAATAAAGAAAAATTCAATTTAACTTTTTGAAAAAAATTAATTCTACAGAATTGTTAATTAAAAAGTATGAAAAGTAAAAAATTTCCAAAAATTTCCATTTGAAACCTATTGAAAATTCCATTATTTCCAAAAATCCACGCTATAATGATTTCAATATTCAATTTTAACCTCAAATTTTAATTGAAATTCATTTTTAAATAAATATTTATTAGAAAATTCTACGAGAATTCAATTATTTAACTACAAAAATAAATATTTTATTAAATAACCAAATGTTTCTTAAAATTGAATTTTCATAAAGAATTTTATCAACAAAATTTTAAAATAATTTAATTCTCTTGACAAATTTTAGTAAAATTTTTAAGAATAATTTCATTTTTCGAGAACTTTGATAAAAATTGTAAATAATTGAAATTTTAACAAGAATTTCATTATAATTTTTGAAAATAATTGAATTTCGGACAGGAATTTTATTTTTTATAAAGATAATTAAAATTTTTACGAGAATTTTTTTAAACCTTTGACCATAATTGAATTTCTGCGAAGAATTATAATAGTTTTGAAAATAATTGAATTCTTGAAACGAATTTTATTGAAATTTCTTTTTAAATAATTGAATTCTTTTGTGAAATTTTATTAAAATAGTAGACATTGCAAATAATTGAATTTTGACAAATTTTTGAAACTAATTAAATTTCAACGAAGAATTTTATGAAAATTATTTTGAAAAAAATTTTATTCTGACAAAGAATTTCATTATTTATCAAACAAATTCCATTTTTTGAAGAAATTTAATTAAAAATGTATTGAAAATAATACTTAAATTGTAATAAATAAATTGTAGCAAAAGTTTTTAAAATAATTGAATTTCTTTGCTAAATTTTAATTAAATTTTTAAGAATAATTATATTTTATCGAGGAATTTGTATAAAATTGAATTAAAAATAATTCCAATTCTGAGATGAGTTTTATTATTTATGAAAATAATTGAATTTCTAAAAAGAATTTTATTATTTACTGAAATAATTTAATCTCTGTAAAAAATTGTATAGTTTATGAAAATAATGGAATTATTACGAAGAAATCAATAACAAATTTGTAAATAATTGAATTTCTATGATATTTTTATTATTTATGAAAATTATTCAATGCTTTCGTAGAATTTTATCAAAATTTGTTTTAAATAATTGAATTCTTCTGGAAAATTTTATTAAAATAGTAGATATTGAAAATCATTGAATTTTAAATTAATTAATCGAAAAATTCAATTATTTTCACAAATTAAGTTTTCCACAAGAATTTAATTATTTAAAATAAAATTGTCATAAATATTTATTATATTTCAAAAAAATTAATTATTTAAAACAATGTTTATAAAACTTTTCTGAAGAATTCAATTGCTTTTAAAAATTTTAATAAAATTTTTCGCAATAATTCAATTATTTTTATAAACAATGAAATTCTTCTCAGGAATTCGATTATTTTTGAAAATTTTAATAAAATTCTTTGCAACTATTCTATTATTATTATAAATAATAAAATTCTTCTCAGGATTTCAATTATTATTAATACAACTTTACAGAAATTACTCAAAAAATGTAGTTATTCTTAAAAATTTAATTTCAATTCCTCGAAAAATCAATTATTCAAAAAAATGTTTTTTTGAAAATTCTTTGGAAGAATTCAATTATTTAAAAAAATATTATAATTTTTCACAGGAGTTAAATTATTTTTAAACATTATAATAAAATTTTTCATAATAATTAATTATTTTAAATACAATTTTAATTAAATTTTTTTGAAATAATTCAATTATTCTTTTAGATTTTAATAAAATTCTTCCCAAGAATTCAATTATTTACATGAATAATTCTTCGAAAGAATTCAATTATTAAAGATAAATAAATAAAATTATTCCCGAAAATTCTTTCATGAATTATAAAATTTCGTTGCAGAAATTCAATTTATTAACAGGATAAGAAAGAAGTAAATATTTTTAATAAAAATTAGAAAAAAGTCAGGAAAATAAAATATAGAATGGAATTTTTGTCAGTTTTGTAAAGTTTCTAAAACGAGTATTTTTGGTTGTCAAATTTAATTTTTCCATAACTAATTTTTTTAGTTTGAAAGTTACTTTTTATTACTTTTTAAAAATTAATTATCGAGTGCGAAGTCTCTGTAATTGTTTTCCTTCTTTTAAAAACTTTTTTAAAAAAGAACACAAATATTCATGTTTCAAGATATTTTCTACTTTTCTTTCTTCTGCTTTTTGTATATATATAAAGAATCGAAATAATTGCGCAATGTTATTTTAAGATAAAATGAAATATAAAAGTTAAAAAATGCAATAAAGTTTGAAAAATGAAAATAAAGTTAAAGGCTTGTGCAATATTTCATTTCAGTAGCTAAAGCAATTAAAAAAAACATCGTGAGAGATCCTAAATAAAAAAAAAAATGTTTGTACTGCATTGTATAAACGAAACTTACGATCTAAAATTTGTTTTATATGATTCATTTGTCTCGCATTAATATTTCAAATTAAGGAAAATTAAAAAATTTGTGCACTATAAAAACATTGAACCAGGTGACCATGTAATAAGTCACAGAAATTTTTTAATTGAAAATTCTCTTGTATCCTTTGAGCTAGTTTTAATGAGAATTTTCTTTTCTTTTTTTTTTGTTTTAAGTCTCTGGTAATTAATAAAAAAAACAAGAATTTCTTCTTTATTTCTTGCTTCTTTTTTAACAACGTTTTATTTAACTTGGAGGAAAAAAATTATTTTCCATTTATTTAAGAAGTTATACAAATGTTCCCAAATAAAAAATTCACTTCATTTATTCAGATTGTTAATAATTAAATATTAAAGCAATTAAGTTCTGTCGCTTCTCATTGGTTTAATTATTGAGAATTTGAATAAATTATATACGTAGTGAGTGTTTTTTACACAGGAACTTCTTTTTTAGATCTTATAAATAAATGAAAATATTTTTTTTCACAATTTTTTATGGATGAAGAGATCAGTTTTGGGTATCAAGAATAGTGATTAAAAAAATAATGAGGGTGAAAAAAAGCAGGCTTCGTCTTTTTTTTTCCTTTTTCTTATACTTATTTTTAGAAATATCAGTTTCGACTTTTTTTTTAAAGAAATTTTAACAAAATACGACCTTTTTTTGGAAATAAATTTTTTTTTTGATTTGTTAGTCAAATAGTAGTACCCAAATAGCATCATAACGTAATAAAAAGTACTAAATAGTAGATTTTAGTAGATTGCAATTAGCTTTTCGAGACTAACGACTTTTTTGTTATTCTTTTCAGAAAATATGACATCCCATATCCAACATTCGTACTCTACGCAAATCGAGTGCACAATATGCTTGGGCCAAGTGCCGACGGAGGGGCTGGTAAGTTGCACAATATATAAAAAAAAATATGAAATATTATAAGAGAAGTTAGCCATATTCAGTATGTTTGGACGTCAGGGACTGACAGACACTTCCTTTCCTCACCTGATATTTCCTAGAGCAATGACCTTTTACTCGCACTAGAAACTTAGCGGTATAATAAATCATTATAATAATGACGATAACAGTCAACAATAAACATATAATCTTTTAAACTCTGCATTACAACTGGGAAAGCAATAATTTTTATTGCTCTTGTGTCTTTAAACGTCTTTTTATTTTTATTTTTTTCTCTCTCTCTCTCTTTCTCCTTCTCTCTTTTCTTTTCTTCTTTTCTTTTATTTTAAGAATTCATGGAACATAAAGATAATATACGATTGCTCTTGTCTTTTCAAAGATTCATATAATTATCTGAATTCTTATAAAATTGTTATTTTCACAATAACTCGAAAATGCGCCTACTATGCGTTGTTAGAATTTAAAAACATTCATCAAAAGAGATTCACTGTTTCTAAAATATAAATTACTACAATTTCTCGTAAACTATCATTGCGACTGTAATTACCATTTTGTTTTTCGAAACTATACAAACGATTATAAAACTTACTGTATGACTTATTTTTTTTAAGATCATTTCTTTAGAAAATATTAATCACTACAATTAACTAACCAAAAAATTATGTTCATTTTTTGGAACTCCATTTAAGTACCTATTCTAAAGAAAATGTATAATCAATTTTTTTACGTTTTCTAATCAAACAGAAAATGTAAATTTTAGAGTCTAATTTAGATTTAAGTAAAAAAATTAACAAGAAAAAAAATACCTTTTCACAATTAAAAATTAAATTAAATTATTTATTATTTCCCTTAATTAATGCTCCTAATTAATTTTCCTAATCTTCTTAATTTTCTCCAAAATAAATTTTCCCAACGTGAAAAACTTAATTCCTCCCCGAAAAAAAAGTCATTTAATTTTTCCTTGACCTCTTCTATCTGAAAATCATTAATGGCTGTATTTAATTAAAGAAACGGGCAATTTGTGAAATTTATGTTTTGTGGCGTTAAACTTAATTTGACGGAACAAATGAAAAAAATGACGATATCGCTTCTGTATAGTGTGCAAAGGAAAAAAAAAGGGGGGAAAATAAAGAGAAAGAAAAAGCTCTGGTGTGGCACGACATTTGGAGTGCGCGAGGAGGTCAGAAGCCTTCTGGTAGATTTAGTTGCGCTCGTAAAAGACGCTATTACATCGAGCCTCGGCTCATATACGAGACTCCCAACTATTAGGACTCATTCTCCTTTGCGGTTACTCGATTTGACAGCCATTGTGTTTACGCAGGTCACTTTAATTCGTTATTTTATTCTTACACTTTTAAACGTTATCGCACAATCGTTTTTAAACCATTGGTTAACAGCCTCGGGACTATCTTTAACTTTTCAAACCCCCCCTCCCCCCTCCCCACCCCTACGCACACAATTTATTTCAATCTCTCATTCTCTTTCTATAAATAATTAACGCATGAACGAAAAACTTTACTTACTTTTTTTTACTTTACTTTACTTTACTTTACTTACTTTACTTTTTTTTTACATTACTTTACTTTACACTCAGAACAAAAAATATATTTTCTATTTATTTATTTCTTTATAATTGGTTTTCAAATATATTTCATTTATAATTGAAATAAAAAATTTTATTTCTTTTAAATAAATTTTACTTTAGTTGAAATAAAATTTTATCTCTTTCAAGTAAATATATATTTAATTGAAATAAACTCTTTTTTATTTCATAATTTAATTGATATAAAAATTTTATTTGTTTCTAATAAATTTTATATCTAATTTGAAATAAAACTTTTATTTGTATCAAATAAATTTTATTTTATTGAAATAAAAAAATTTTATCTGCCCAAAAAAACATTTTATTTTATTGAAATAAAAAATTTTATCTGCACAAAAAAACATTTTATTTTTACCATAGGTATAAATATTTTATTTGTGCCAAATAAATTTTTTATTTGGAAAAAAAATATATATTCTTCATTGAAATCGAATAAAAATGATAGAACTTCAATTTCGATCTATTGAAATTTAAATTAATTTCTTTCACAATTTAATTTCCAGGATAATTTAAAATTTAAATTGATGAACATTCGATTGGGTTTCAGTTTGTAGCTGATTCAATTTATAAGAAAAATTATTCAAAAACAACAATAACTTATTTTTTAAATAAATATTTAATCATTATTATTTTTCCCCAGGAATTAAAATTCTTCAAAAGATTCAAATTCAACCTTTTAAAATTTAATAACTTTTAAAAATATTTATTATAAAATATAAAGATATCGAGCACTCGGAGTCTTCGACTCGGCGTGATCGATTTCTTCATATATTTTATAATAATTAAACATGACCCAGTGATAGAATCATTATTTTATATTATCAGAATATTGTTACTGTAATTTCTACAAAACTATTTTCATCAATTCAATTCAATTATTATTTTTTAGAATTTTTACTAAAAATTTTCTTTCAATCAATTATTTTAAATAATTTTTGAAAAAGTTTTTTAATAATTTTTAAATCCATTTTTTTTACAATTGAATTTTACTCGAAATTTCGTTCATTAGGAAATTCTTCAATTAATTATATATTATAGAATAAAAACATAAAATAATTTTTAAAGAAATTCAATTGAACTTTTTCAAAAAAAAAAATTAATTTTGCAGAATTGTTAATTAAAAGTATGGAAAATTCTGATTTCCAAAGATTTTAATTTGAAACCTTTTCAAAATTAAATTATCTCTAAAAATTTCCGCTGTAATGCTTTTAATGTTCTTTTATCTAAAATTTTAACTGAAATCCATTTTTTAATAGATATTTATTAGAAAATTCTACAAGAATTCAATTATTTATTAATTTATTTATTTATTTATTTTAAAGAATTTTTAAATATAAAAATAAATAATTTATTGAATAATTGAATGTTTCTTAAAATTGAATTCTCATAAAGAATTTTATCAATAAATTTTTAAATCATCAAATTTTTTCGACGAATTTTAATAAAATTTTATGAATAATTCAAACATTACAAAGATAATTGATATTTTGACGAGAATTTTTTAAAACTTTTGAACATAATTTAATTTTTTGCGAAGAATTACATTATTTTTGAAAATAATTGAATTCTTGAGACGAATTTTATTAAAATTTCTTTTTAAATAATTGAATTCTTTTGTGAAATTTTATTGAAATAGTAAACATTGAAAATTTGAAAATAATTAAATTTTCACAAATTTTTGAAATTAATTAAATTTTTACGAAGAATTTTATTAAAATTATTTTGAAAAAAATTGAATTGTTTCAAAAAATTTAATTAAAAATTTTTTAAATAAATTAATTCTTTGAAGAAATTTATTAAAAATGTATTGAAAATAATACTTAAATTCTAATAAATAAATTGCAGCAAAACTTTTTAAAATAATTGAATTTCTTTGATGAATTTTCGAGGAATTTCATTAAAATTGTATTTTAAGAATAATTGAAAGTCTGCGATAAGTTTTACTATTTCTGAAAATAATTGAATAATAATTTATGAAAATAATTTGTAAATAATTGAATTCCTGTGATATTTTTGTATTATTTATGAAAATAATTAAATGTTTTCGTAGAACTTTATCAAAATCTGCTTTAATTTTTTAAACGATCGATTTCTTCTGGAAAATTCTATTAAAATAGTAAATATTGAAAATCATTGAATTGAGAAAAATTTTTGAAAATAATTGAAATTTTGACAAGAAATTTATTAAAATTTTTTTTTTTTAATAATTTAATTTCGCAGAAGAATTTTATTATTTACAAAGATAATTGAAATTTTGACAAGAATTTTTTTAAACTTTTGAACATAATTGAATTTTTTCAATCATTTGTAACTTCTCCAAAATGCAAATTTTTTATCGTTTTTAACTAAAATTCTTCTATAAATAAATTATTTTTAATAATTAATTAGATATTTATAAATTTATATTAAAAAATTTAATTAATTACAGAAGAATTTGAAATATTACAATGTTTCAAAAATCTAAGTTATTTAAAATTTCGAATTAAATTAATTCAAAATTGAAGTTTTATAAAATTTCAAATTAATACCCTTTTAAGTTCATCTATTTATGATTGAAGTTATTTAATTAGAAATTATTGTCAGAAATAGACAAAATTGAAGATTTTTTTAGAATTCGTTGTAATTTCATAGTTTATGAGTCAAAAAAAAAAAAATTTAGAATTTTCTTATGAATTCTAAAAATTAGATTTTCTCCAGTACTTTTAATAAAAATCCCTGACTTTTCTCCTGATTCCCTAACCTGTGGCAAACCTCGCTCTTAATTTGAATCAGTTAAAAATCATCGTTTTTTTAACTGACAATCAGTGACTGACTTTTTGCTTCTGAATCAGTTAAAAATAACTGACTTTCAGTGAAAAAATTTGAAAAATGAGAATGAAAAAATTTCAGTAAAAAGATACCTGAAAAATTAGTTCAGTCTGACTAATTTAATCAGTCAAAAAAAAATTTACTGAAACATCAGTATTATTTTTAACAAATTGTCAGTATAGAAATATTACTATTTGAATTAGTGACTGACATTTTGCTTCTAAATCAGTTATTTTTAACTGATTTAAATTTAGAGAGCTGATTTAGTCGACTAATTTAAATTGAGAGAGGAAGAACCTGATAAAAACTGATTTATCGAAAAAATTTGCAGATCTTCGACCAAAGGGACGAGGAAGGCCGCAGAGGATTTTATTGGGTGTTTGGCCAGACGAGCATATTCGAGGAGTGATTCGTGCTGTCGTTTTTCGCGATGGACATTCGCCACATATGATTAAAGACGAGGCAGCGACGATGTATCCGAGTTTGGCAAATTACGCTGCCTGCAATGGACCGGAAGGTGCTGTTAGTCCTGGCGCAGCTGCAGCAGCTGCAGTCGCAGCAGTCGCACAAGGTAAAGTTTTTATTCGCATTTCCTATATACATATTTCACAATATTAAATATGAGTTTCGAGTAGTGTATACTTGATATCTCGAAAGCGACATCAAAACTTAATCCATGTTCTGCCATTTTTTTTTCTTTCTTTCTTTTTTTTTTATTTTTAATTTCGAAGCAAACATATATAAACTTTATAACTGCGATCCTTGTTCGATTTTATCGCGTCAGAGAGAAAACAAAGCAATTTCAGAAACTGATTTTTATCGCTCCTATATATCGATATTTTTATTTCGCCTTTCATATAATTCTACAAAACTTTTCATTATTAAAAAAATTCTTTTATTTTCATCGTAACTTTATTATTAGTTACTAATTAGTTCTCAATTTCTGTTCTATTGAATTTTTTCATAGAATTTTTTAATAATTATAAAAATAACGTTTTAAATAAAATTAGAACGAGAATATGAAAAAGTTGAATTAATGTGAAAAAGATGTGAAAAATTAAAATTATTATTATTAGGATTTTTGTTTTAAAAGAGCGCATCTAGAATTAAAATTACAGGGCACGAAGCAGTGAAAGTATTTAAAAATACGGACTTTACGAACCAAAAATTAAAAATTACGGACCAACTGACAAAAATAGAATCATAAGAGAACATTTTACTTAAAACTAGAAATTCAATTTTATCATAATTCTATAAAACATGAAGAAATCGATAACTCCGAGTCTTCGACTCGAAGTCATCGATTTCTCCATGTTTTATAATAATTAATAATTATTAATAAAAATAATTTATTATAATTAAATTCATTATCAATTCAATTATTATTTTTAAGAATTTTTATCTAAAATTCTTCTTTATATCCATTATTTTTAATAATTTTTGAAAAAGTTCTTTGACAATTTGTCAAATTCATTTCTTTACAATATTCAATTTTACGAAATTTCAATTATTCGTAAATTCTTTAATTAAATAAAAATATTAGAAAATAAAAACTTAAAATAATTGCAAAAGAAATTCAATTATTTTAAAAAAAAATTCAATTATTTTCAAAAAAAAATTAATTACAAAATTCAATGATACTTTTTTAAATTCACGCTATATTGCTTTTAATATTCAATTATCTAAAATTTTTAATAAAATTCATTTTTATGAAATAAAAATCAATTTTTATTAGAAAATTCTACTAGAATTCAATTATTTAAATACAAATTTAAATGTAAAAATGCAATTAAATAATATATTGAATAATTGAACGTTTCTTAAAATTCAATTCCCATAAAAAATCGTTATCAACAAATTTTCAAATAATTGAATTCTATCAACGAATTTTAATAAATGTTTTAAGAATAATTACATTTTTCGAGAAATTCGATTAAAATTGTATTAAAAATAAATAAAATAATTGAAATTCTGCATTAAATTTTATTATTTATGAAAATAATTGAATTCTTGCGAAGAATTTTATTAAAATTTTCAAAAATAATTAAATTGTAAATAATTAACAGGAATTCAATTATTTTAAAAAAATTTTAATAAAATTCTTGGCATAAATTAAAAATAACAAAATTCTTAGCAGATCTTCAATTACTTTCAGAAATTTTAATAAAAATTTTTCGCAAGAATTTAAATACTTTTTTTTTGTAGAAATTCAATTATTTTTAAAATTTTAATGAAATTCTTCGAAAGAATTCAATTATTATAATCTAAGATTTTAACTGAAATCTATTTTTGAATCAATATTTATGAAAAAAATTCTACCAGAATTCAATTATTTAAATACAAATAAAATGCAAATACATATTTTATTGAATAATTGAAAGTTTCTTGGAATTCAATTCCTCTTAAAAATTTTATCAACAAATTTTTTAAATAATTAAATTCTTTGGACGAATTTTAATGAAATTTTTAAGAATTTATTCGAGGAATTCGATTAAAATTCTATTGAAAATAATTGAATTCCTAAAAAGAATTTTATTATTTACGAAAATAATTAAATCCCCGTGAAAATGTTATTATTTATGAAAATAATTGAATGATTGCGAAGAAATTTATAAAAAAAAATTTGTTTTTAATGAAATTCTTGTGGAATTTTTATTATTTCTTGAAAAGAATTAAAAGTTTTTGTAGAATTTTATTAAACTTTTTTTTAAATAATAAAATTCTTCTGGTAAATTTTACGAAAATAGTAGATATTGAACAATATTTAATTTCTGCGAAGAATATTAATTCTTTTAAAAATAATTGAAATTTTGCAATTGATTTTATTAAAATTTTTGAAAATAATTGACTTTTATTACTTTAGAAAATAATTGAATTCGTGTGATAAATATTGTTAATTGTGAAAATAATTGAAATTTTGTAATGAATTTTGATAAAATTTTTGAAAATAATTGAATTTCGGAGAAGAATTTTGTTATTTATTTCTAAAGATAATTGAAATTTTGACGAGAATCGTTAAAAATTTTTGAACATAATTGAATTTCTGCGAAGAATTTTATTAACTTTTGAAAATAATTGAAATTTTGTAATGAATTTTATTAAAAGTTTTGAAAATAATTGAATTTTGTGGCAGAATTTTACTATTTATATATAAAGATAATTGAGTGTTGTGTTGTGAATAAAAAATTTGAACATGGTTTGTAAATAATGTAAAAAATCTTTATAATGAAAAAAATCAATATAAAGATAATTGAAAAGTTGACAATTTTTTTTACATTTTTTGAAAATAATTGAATTTCAGAGAAGAATTTTAATATTTCTAAAGATAATTGAAATTTTGGCGAGAATTGTTAAAAATTTTTTAACATAATTGAATTTCTGCGAAAAATTTTATTACTTTTAATAATAATTGAATTTCTACAATCATTTGTAATTTCTCTAAAATTCTCAAAATTATATCGTACAATTTACGAACTTTTCATCCTTTTTGAATGAAACTACGGACTTTACGGACCTTTTTCTCAAAAAACTAACTTTTACAGACTTGAAGCAAAGTTACGGACTTTTTCAGGATTTACGCACCTACTTTGAGCCCTGAAATTATTGTAATTCGTGTAAACACAAAATAGCAATAATAAAATTAATCAGTGGAAATGATTAAAAATTGTCTTTATTTCCGAAACAGAGAATTATAGAAGACGAAGTCCTAAGGAGAAAGTGAAACTATCATTTGAAGGCAACCACATGTTTGACATTCAAGGTATATATTTCGATCAAGTGGAAATAAATATAAATGTTCTCGTCAATATTTTTATTCTATTATTTTCTCGCTGTTGTGAATTATTTTTTTTTTTTAATTTGCATTTGTCAGTTTTATGTAACATCTTTCTTTATATATATTGTCAATGGCTGTTTGTTTTATTGTTTTTTATTTCTGTCTCGCTAGATTTAATTAAATTTATGCTTCATGTGCATACAAGAGTTGCAAATCTTCTGTAGTATAAAAGAGCGCTGCTTGCACGATGCTTTTAATATTGTCATTTCTTTCAATTTAACCGATTCTTTTAAGTGGCAATTCTTTTCTTGTATACAACTTGCTTGTTGCAGTTATAAATAAACTTCAATAAAATAAAATAAAACTTATCGTTTTATTTATCGTATAAAAATTTGTTTTCAAAAAAATTTTAACATCTTTCTATATTTTAGTACTATTATTACAATTTATACTAAAAGATGTTAAAATTTTTGAAATAATTTTTTTTTTTACTTTTAATATCGATTTTGATATTTGATACTTTTGATATTGATTTTTTATTTATAATTTCTATTATTATATCTACAATATTAATTCGAATTTTATTGATAAAATAAAAATACAAGTTGCCTTCGAATTCCACGGAAAAAACTTCGCTTTCTAATATTTTCTCAATATACGAAACATAAATAAGTAGAAAGAAAATAATAAAGCTTTCTTTGTTATTTTACGAGAAAATTTTACATTATCTATAAAAATATTTTTATTGCTATATCATTCCTTCATTTGCATATTCAATTTCGTTTTTCATTCTCCAATTATTTGTCTCCTTTTTAAACTCGCAAAAATAATTTCTATAATTTTATATTAAAGTGTGCCTTTTCTATTTTTATTTATATGATCACATCATTTACAATACTTTATTAATTACTATAGTTGTATTATTACTAATTAAAAGTTACTGCTAATTTTGTTATACTTATGTATTTCATAGTGAAAATTTATTAAAACTAAATTTTTAACAAACTTAACTTTTAACGAATTGGAATTTCAAGAAATTGAACCTTCCACAACTTGAAATTTTAAAGAATTGAAATCTTAATTGATTAAAATTCCAATTAATTTTAATTCCTTAAATTTTTCTTCAATTGAAAATTTAACTTTTTGTTATTTTGAAACAAATAAAATAAAATTATTCAAATTAATAGTTATTTTTTAATTGAATTGTTTCAAATGGCAAAAAAATTTCAATTCCAAATGACGGAAAGTTTGAGGAATTAAAAATAGCAAAGAATTGGAATTTTGACAAATTGAAACTTCACAGAATTGAAATTTCAATTAATTGAAAGCTCAACTAATAAAAATTAACATCAAATTATAATTTAATTTAATTATTAAATAAATCAATTGAAAACTCAACTAATGAATTGATTTTTCGACGAATTGGAGTTTCAACGAATTGAAACTTCAACAAATTGAAATTTTAACGAATTAAAATTTCAAAAAATTAAAATTTTTAATGTAAATAATGTTCTTGATGAAACTCTTTTTCGTGTTTTTTTAATAACAAAGAAGAAAAAATTCAAGAAATTAAAATTTTTGAATGATTTACATTTATGGCTACTTTATGCAGGGTTGCTACAAAAATTTAATCTTGTTTTTCCCTGACTTTTCCCTGATTTCCAGATAAAATTTTTAATCAATATTTATTAGAAAATTACACGAGAATTCAATTATTTATTTATTTATTTATTCATTTTGCAATCAATTAAATAGAAAAATAAATAATTTATTGAATAATTGAATGTTTCTGAAAATTGAATTCTCATAAAGAATTTTACCAATAAATTTTTAAATCATTAAATTCTTTTGACGAATTTTAATAAAATTTTTAAGAATAACTATACATTTTTTAGGAATTTGATTAAAATTGAATTAAAAATAATTGAAATTCAGCGATGAGTTTTATTATTATATGAAAATAATTGAATTCCTAAAAAGAATTTTTTTACGAAAATAATTGAATCTCTGTTAAAAATAGTACAGTTTATGAAAATAATGGAATTATTACGAAGAAAATAACAAATTTGTAAATAATTGAATTCCTGCGATATTTTTATTAATTATGAAAATAATTAAATGTTTTCGTAGAACTTTATCAAAATTTGTTTTAAATAATTGAATTCTTTTGGAAAATTTTATTAAAATAGTAGATATTAAAAATCATTGAATTTAAGAAAATTTTTGAAAATAATTGAAATTTTGCCAAGAATTTTATTAAAATTTTTTTTTAAATAATTTAATTTCGGATAAGAATTTTATTATTTACAAAGATAATTGAAATTTTGACGAGAATTTTTTTTAAACTTTTGAACATAATTGAATATTTGCGAAAAATTACATTACTTTTGAAAATAATTGAAATTCTGCGATGAGTTTTATTATTTATAAAAATAATTGAATTTCTAAAAAAAATGTATTATTTAAGAAAATAATTAAATCTTTGTAAAAAAAATTGTATAGTTTATGAAGGATTTATTAAAATTTAAGAAAATAATTGAATTTTTTCAAAGTATATAATTAAAAATTAAAAGAAATATTTATAAAAATAATTGAATTGTTTCGAAGGATTTATTAAAATTTTCGAAAATAATGGAATTCCTGTGAAAAATTCTAATATTTTTGTAAATAATTGAATTCTTCCAAAGAATTAAGAAAAAATTTTTTCACTTAATTGATTTTTTTCGAAAACTTGAAATCAAATTTTTAAGAATAATTACATTTTTTTAGCAATTCCTGTAAAATTGTATTACAATTAATTGAAATCCTGCGATGAATTTTATTATTTTTGAAAACAATTCAGTGTTTTTGTACAATTTTATCAAAATTTGTTTTAAATAATTGAATTCTTTTGAAAAATTTTATTAAAATAGTAGGTATTAAAAATTTTTGAAAATAATTGAAATTTTGCCAAGAAATTTATTAAATTTTTGTTTTAAATAATTGAATTTTGGAGAAGAATTTTATTATTTATAAAATAACTAAAATTTTTCTATTAATCCATTATTTTTAGTAATTAATTAGATATTTATATTAAAAAATTTAACTAATTCCAGAAGAATTTGAAAAATTACAATTTTTCAAAAATCTAAGTTGTTTAAAATTTCTAATTAAATTCATTCAATTTGTGATTGAAGTTATTTAATTAGAAATTATTGGCAGAAATAGAAAAAATTGAAGGTTTCGTGGTAATTTCATAGTTTATGAGTCAAACAAAATAAAACACAAAAATTCAGAATTTTCTTTTGAATTCTAAAAATTAAATTTTTTTCAGTACTTTTAATAAAAATCCCTTAATTTTCCCTGACCTGTGGCAACCCTGTTTACGGCTAAATTAATTTAATTGTTCGCCTAGTCATTAAAATTGAAGCTTATAATATTTACTCTTATTTTAATATTATTTACATTGCGGTCCTACTATTTACATCTTTCTTTATCTTTTTTCCCCTTTCTCCTATTTTTCATTCAGCTTATCTAAATCGAAAAACTATAAATTCTTTCTCAAAAAAGATAAAAAAAACCAAAATTTTCTAATTAAATTCGAAATTTCGCAGGTCTAAGGCATCAGATGTGCAGTATGGTAGCAGCGGCGCACTCACAACACGATATGCTCGCGACGAATCTCTCGACAAGTCTCTCGTCGAATCTCCAAGCGGCGATGCAGCAAGCGAGCCTGCATCATCACAACAACAATAACACCAGTGGTCTCGGTGGTAATAGCAACAACAATGGCAATTCACCACTGAATCTCGGCCTGGCGAGTCCAGGCTCAGGTCCACCCGAAAGTCCAATGGAAAGTCCCCTGGCGAGTCCTCTCGGTCCACTAATGGATCCCGGACATTTACCCAGCAGTGTCGAAGTTGGCATTGGCGTCAGTGGAATGACCTACAAGCCAGCTCGAAGTTTCGTCAGTCCACGGCCCGAAACACTCTTCCAAGAGGACATTGCCGATCTCGTCAAAAGTCCGCACAGTCTCAAAGAAAAGGACAAAATTTCAGTGAAACTCGAACCACTCACGGACTCTCGGTGCGAATAGTAAGCTATCAAAAAAAAAGAAGAAGAAGAAGAAGAAAAACAAAAGCGAAAAATTCTGAAAAATTCTTAGGAATTTTCTTCTTAGGAAAAAAATAAAACACACGAGGTGATTGCGATGACCTTCCAGAGGTATACGATAACAAGACACTCACTCAGGGGTCGTTCGCGCGCTTCCGAATCTCGAGGTCTCGCCAAATTGTCGTAATTCATTGGGAATATCAAAGAAGGTCGAGACCAGGATCGAAAATACCTTATCCGAGATTCCTGGCGCTTCTTTCGGATATACATATATACATACGAGTGCTTATATAATAAGTAAGATAATTAAGAAGAGGGTATTATTTACGTATACAAGGAGGACAGCGTCGATTACAAGGCGAGGCTAACAATCAAAAAAAAAGATTTTTCAAAAAAAAATCAGAGGACGAAAAGTAGCTTTTAGAAAATGACTTGTAAGTCCCGGTTCTTCTCGTCATCAGGACTCGATACCTCCCCCATCCCCCCTCAAAGAATTTTCGAGTCCCGGTGATTGGCTGGCGAACGCCAAAAAAATCGCTCGCACCCACGTATCGTTTATTATTATTATTACAATAATTATTCTTTTTTGTTTTTTTTTTTACTTTTTTTTTTTATTTTAGTAAATACCGTAGAAACCTGGTTGCATTGCCGCCTTAGAGCGCTGCACCACTTTCCAGTCTAGATAATCGTGTCGTGTCGATGGACGCATTAAAAATATGCATATAAATGTAGGTGCCGTCGCGAAAATGACGCGAGGTAAGAGCAAGTACTATATGTTATTTATACTTACGCATATACGATACTATACGTTAATGCCAAATGTATAATAGTTTTTAAGAGTTCGCAAAAAAGACGATTCACGGCTGACCGACGCCTCGTCTACTCATTTCAGTGATACTGAGCAAAAAAAAAAAGGCCCCAATCGCGGGCCCTATTCTAAGCCAGCTCGAGCAAAACGCTTTTATTTTTTCAAAAAAAAAAACAAACAAACAAATAAAAATTTACCCTCGGCCATCGACTCTTCATTATTAACTTCCAATTTATGTTTTTCGATTTTCAAAGTCTTTGAATTCATTTTTTCTACTTCAAAAAAATTCATTCATTATTTGTTACAAGTTGATTAAATTAAAATTAATTAATTTAAATTATTTGCCTAAACAGGAAAAAATTATGACGAATTGTAAAAAAAATTATTTCTGATGCTTTGTTATCTCGTAACAACTTGGTTTTACTAAGAGACTAGATCTTTAATGAATTTATCTTTTTTAAATTCAGAAATATTTTTTTAAAAAGGTAATAATTACACCTGTAATTATACTTTCCAGATTGTTTACTAATGCGCAAATTTTTCATGTCCGAATTTTTTCTGTTTTTATTTTTAGACAGTAAAAATTCTCCATTTTTCCCCAAACTGTAGTAAATTTTACAAAATTAAAACAAATTGTCAATTTTGAAAATCTGTTTGAAAATTATCTTTGGAGTTGCTAATATTTAATATTAATATTTAATAAAGCTGAAAAATATTTTTTAAATGTTCTTTTTCTAAAATTTTAATCATGATCTTTACAAGAATCATTTTTTTTACAAATCGCTACAATTATTCGGAAGAAAAAATATAAAAAAGAAATTCGAAAAATATTCTTGAAAATTCCTTCCGAAAGATAATTTTTATTTACATTAACAATAATAATAATAATTTATAACTAGCAACAATTCTAACTTCTCACTACCTTTTTCAAATACAATTAGTAATTTTAAAAATAATAGAATTTAAAAATTTTCTAATTTAAATTCATGTTGAAAACACTAAAAAAAAAAATTCAATTTTAAAGAAATTAGAAATAATTGCAGAAATTCAATTATTTAAAAAAAAAAAGATTTCAATATCTACTATTTTAATAAAATTTCCCAAAAAGAATTCAAATTTTAATTACTATTTCACTAAAATTTCACAAAACAATTCTATTATTAAAAAAAAAAAAATGTTCAAAAATTCCTCTCAAACATTCAATTAATATAAAAAATATTAAAATTTTTCGTAAGAATTCAATGATTTCCAAAAATAATAAAATTCTTTACAAAATTTTAATTATTTCAAAGATTTTTTAATCAAAATTATTGTAAAAAATTCAATTTTTTTTACAAATAATTCAATTTTTCAAAGGAATTCAATTATTTTTTAAAATTTCAACAAAATTCTTCACAAAAATTCAATTATATTCATAAATAATAAAATTCTCCTGACGAATTCAAGTATTTCGAAAAATAATAAAATTCTTCTGACGAATTCAAATTATTTCAAAGATTTTAATCAATTTTTTGGAAAGAATTCAATTAATTTCGTAAATAATAGAATTCTTCTGAGAAATTAAATTATTTTCAAAAATAATAAAATTGTTTGCAAAATTTGAATGATTAAAAAGATTTTAATCAATTTTTTTTGGGCAATAATTCAATTAATTTTCTAAATAATAACATTTTTCTTAAGAATTTAATTTTTTTTTTCAATTAAAATCGATGCAAAAATTCAATTATTTCTATAAATAATAAAAATCATTGTAGAATTTCAATTATTTTTTCATACAATTTTAAATGAATTCCGCGAAAAGTGCAATTATTTAAAAAAAATTTTATTAAAATATATTTATAATAAATAAAAAATCTAATTTCAAAACAAAATTGATTTTTTCGAAAAAATTGTTAAATAAAATAATAAAATTTTCAAATAATTGCAGAAATTCAATTATTTGAAGAAAAAATGAAATTCTTCTTATAAAAATCAAATATGTTCAAAATTTGAAAAAAAATTCCAATTATCTTTATAAATAACAACATTCTTCTCCAAATTTCAATTATTTTCATAATTTTCAAAAAAAATTGTCCTACTTTTAATTATTTTCAAAAATTTTTCTAATTTCAATGATTTTCAATATCTACTATTTTAATAAAATTCCCCAAAAAGAATTCAATTATTTAAAAAAAATTGTTAATAAAATTTTATGCAAACATTTAATTATTTTCATAAATAATAAAAATTTGACTGCAATTCAATTATTTTTATAAGTAATAAAATTTTTTTAAGGAATTCAATTATTATTTTCATAAAAAATAATTTTAAATTATAGAAAATAATAATTGAATTAAAATGATGAAAATAATATTGATGAAGTTACAGTAACAATATTCTTATAATATAAAAATAATGATTCTATCTTTCTTTCAATATTTTTCTTCTTTTTCTAAAACAAAATAATAATTTTGTTTAAAAAATTGTGATTCATAAAGAAAAATAATGCAAAATAAATAATTGAAAGAACATTCAAATTATTATAGTTAATAATTATTATTATTAAATTTCCTATAAATTTCAAATAAAAAATAGTAAAAAAAAAATTCCCAAACCGAAAAAAAGAATTCAAAGCTTGAAAAAAACAGGGGTTTTCATTTAACATTCCTACGAATAAATAATTCTAATATATTTTTTAAAAAATGATAAAATGAAAATTTTCCATTTTCCTTTTTTTTTGCATTCTAATATCAAGAGTTTTCACGAGTCTTCAAAGAATGTCAATAAATATTCCAAAGAATTATAAATTCTAAGAATTCCAATTTTAAACGTAATGCATTTAAAACAAAAAGACGATGAACATTCTTTGAAGTCTGAACTCTATAAAATCTTTGTGAAAATTAATGGCTCGGAAGTTATTAATTTAGAGTGAAGAGCCTCTCAAATTGTCGATATCACGGTAAAAAGTTTTTGGGATCCTTTCTTCAGAGTGACACGTGCCAAATTGAAGAGACTCGATGACGAATTGTCGATCGTCACGAGGAAACTTTCTTTTTTTTTTTTTTCGTTTTCTGGTGTTTTTGATAAGTCTTCCTGTATTATAGAATACTCGCGTTATATTTTACGTTCGTGAGAGAGTGAGTGAGAGAGAGAGAGAGTGAGTGAATGAAAGAAAAATAAAAAAAAGAGAAAAAGTTGATAGGGTCCTTCGAAAAGATGAGATGCAAGGTGAAATATTAATACTTTGTGTTTCTAGCTGTGATGTAGAAATGCAAAAATCAAAAAAATAAAATATTTTTCTTTTTACTGTAAAATAATATTTTTAACATATTTGTAATATAATATATATTATAATATAGTGTATATTATAATATATATTACCTATAACAATTTTTTAAACGAAATATCTCACCTTCATTTCGACAAAAAGACTGTAGAAGTTAAAGTGAAAAAAAAGTGGATTGTAAAACTCTTATTCGTGTAGAATAGAAATTGTAATATTATTGAAACTCGACTTATTTTTTAAGTCACAATATCTATCAGATTTAGCATTTTTAACATGCGATTGTTAAATAAGAAAGTATACGAGTATCTAATACTTTTTTTTTTAAAGAAAAAACTATTAGGATTAATTATTTAGTAGCTGATGTGATCACTGAAAGTTAGAAATATTCATTTGTATTTTTATTTTATATAAAAGTCATCAAAACAATATATTTAGTAAAATTCTAAATCCTTTTTGAAGGACTCAAAAAGCAGAACAAATATAAAAAGTAGAAAACCAGCTATATGAGATTAAACCACTCAAAAAGAAAAAAGAATCAAGAGAAGCTTTAAAAAATCGTACCATTTAAAAATTTTTGTGCCATGTAAAAATAAAAATCTCCAAAAGAAAACAAAAAATTATTATTTGAAAAAATTCATCTCTTTTTCTAAAAAACAAAAACTATTGGTATTTAAATGGTCATAAAAAATTATGTAAAATTCAAATGATTCATAAAAGAAATGGGTTTACAATTTAGAAAGAAAAAATGTATTGAGGGAGAAAACTATTTTCATTCTTTCGATTTGAAAATCAACAGAAAGGGAAATTAGAATAAAAAGAGATATTTTACAAAGAAAATATTTTTTAACGCTACTTTTAAATCCAGAAATTGAATATTAAATTTTCCTTCTTTAAAAAGAAAAACTTAATTTGAAGAAAAAATGTTAGAATAAAAAAAATTAACACTTGAAAAAGTTTTGGATTTAAAAATAAAAGAAAATAGCTGGTTTTTTTCTAAGGGGGTTTATGATTTTACTTTAGAGAAAAAACTTCTTTAAAGTGCGTCGTGCGTAACGTGCTTTCAAGCTGCTGAAACGCATTTCGCTTTGCGATAGAGCGAACCGTTTAAAATAAAAATAAAATAAAAAAAAATGTTTTTACAAAGGCCAGCGTTTTCTAGTCAACGACGGACGTGCAGCACAAGAGTGCGCGCGCCATCGGCACGTGTAACTTTCTAGAAAGGTTCAGAGAAAATAGGATATAGGATTGCTCTTTTATTATTCACACAGGGCCAGAGAGAAGATGTGTGCACTAAAAAACCATCAATTCCAAAATGCACTGTGAAAAAGATTATTTTTGTGATTTCTCAAAGAGCAATAATTGACGATTAAAAAAAAAAAAATGAGCTGTCATACCGCTGCTACCGCTACCGATATACTTAAATTAAAAACAAAAAAAAAAGTGAAGAGAGGCGCAAAAGAAAAATAAATAAATGTACAAAATTAACTAAAATTTATGAATAACAAAAAGACAAATGAAATTTGGACGGCGGCTAAAAAATGAAAGGCGTTAGCGGCGAAAAAGAAAGAGAGAAAGAGATCGCTGTAAGTTATTAAGTGTAATGATTGCCTTCCTGCCATATTTGGGGTATGCCAAGTATAAAAATTCTAAGGTTTAGGGATTAGAAAAAAAATTTAAGACAAACAAAAGATGAAAAAAAAAAGAAAACGATGAGTGTGGATTTGCACTTGAGAGAATGAGTGTCAAACTTTGTGCTTTTTTGGAGGAAAAGTGTGACCGATTTCATGAGAGGCTAAAAAGAGAGAAAGAGAAAGCTTGATGAGACGTGTGTGAGTGTGTATTTCTTTTTCGAAAGATCGTGCTATTTTTCAAAATTTTTTACACCGCCAATTAGATCGAAGAATTTCTCATTCGAGAATTTTCGATCTTCCGGAGATCGCACGCGAACACACCGAGGCCTTTGCCCATCAATCTTGCTACTTTCTAACAATTTTTCCCCAAAAAAAAACGTGAATTAAATTTCAAAATTAATTCTTTTTTGTTATTTACGAAAACTAGTCTTCATACCATAATTTAATTTTAATTAATACAAATTTTCTTCTTTAGAAATTTGGCAATTTAATGAATATACTTTTACGGCAATATTATATTGATAGAAAAATAAAATTAGAAAATTGGGGAAAAAAAGATATTTTCCTCGTCATTTTCGACTAAAAATTATGGAATTCTAGAAATATTTCTAATCTATGATTTTATTTTCTTTTTCTAATTTACATTTTAGAAACAAATTGTTTTTTTTAATTATAAATCGTTTTATTCTAAATTTGTTAAAATTCTGTTAAATACGTTAATTACGTTTTACGTTTACTTTATAGCAATTTTTATTATTTAAAATATTGTTTTTCGAGTACTTTTAAGTTTTATATTTTAATACAAGATCTCAACACAATTGGAAACTAATTTCAAACTTCGATTATCAAAATCAAATTTTTATTTATGTTAGCAAAATTGTTTTGTTCATTCAACGTTGGCAAAGTTTAAAAAATTCACAAAGTTCACAATCAGCAGTTGACGAGAAAAAATTTATTGTTCCATTCAAATTTTTATCGATAGAAAAAATATTTTATTTATTGATCTACAATTTAGGAAAGAAATATTTGTAAACAAAAATATTAATTATTATTTAATTTTAATAATTTAATAATAATAATAAATTAAATTAAATATTAATAATATTTTAATAATATTAAATATTAATTAATTATTAACAAAAATATTAAAAAATATTATTGTTCTCTGCGTAAAAGAATTTATTTTTCTTCCATTCGTCGATCAATGGAAATTTTTACACTATTTCTTGATCAATAATTTGAAAACAAAAATTTGTAAACAAAAATATTGTTCTTTGGATAAAAAATATTTTTTCTCACACAATCGTCGATCAGTAAAAATTTAGAAACTATTTCTTGTTCGACAATTCAAAAAATATTGTTCTCGTGAAAAAATATCTATCAATCGCGAAAACTTTGTGAATTTCACCATCAAAATGTTAATTTAAAAAAAATGTAAAGTTTAATTTTAATTATAATTTTATTTTATTTTTTATTTTACTTTTAAACATTAATTTCAAGAAGAGAAAAATGAGAAAAAATTATCTTTTCTTAAAATAATGAATTTTTTTCTCTTTTTTATTTTTGCGTGCGAGAAATGACAAAGTCGTTAAAAGACACGAAATAATGAGGAAAAATGTTTAATTTGGCAAGGTTGTCGCGTACTAATTAATGAAAATAAATCGCGTTAATCTACAGATTATCACGCGAAGTCTAGATCCTTTTCGCGCTTTTAATGTCGGTCTCTGATTCCGGAGCTCTTGTACGTTTAATGACGAGAAAATAAAATTCGAAGTGGCCTTCGCAAGAGTTGAGAAAGATGAGGAAAAGGCAAAAACGCAGCGTTTGTCGCTTCGACTCGAGCGCGCGATAATACGAGATTAATAATTTCTGTTCGTTATCGTCAAGTTTTTGTCACAGTGGAAAAAAGAGGGGAAAAAGAATATTCTTGATACAAATGTTTTTTGTGCGACAAAAAGAAAAATTCAATCTAGTAGTGCGAGCGAGTAAAAGATTTAAAAAAAAAGAAAGAAAGTGAGCAAACGAGAAGAGGGCGATAGACAAAATTTTACACAAAAAAGTTTCGTCAAAAAAAAAAAAAGACAGGATCGTTAAAGACTAGCCGTGACGTTGTAAAAAAACAAAGTGAGACTCTAGGACTGTTTTTTGGCGTTTTCAAACGTATAGTGTATTTTTCATTTCCAAATCGATTAAGACTTATACAGATCTCGGCTGAAGGTATTTTACGATTTAGGCATATATAATGTGTTCAAAAGAAAAAAAAAATAAATAAAGTGAAGCGAAAGTTCAATTTTATGAGCGGCAAAACTAAGTAGAAGTTTTTTAAAATAAAAATGTGTGACGGCTAAGTTTATAGTGAGAGAAAGAAAGCGCGCGAGAGCGAAAGAGGACGAGAGTTTAAATTAAATATTGTATAAAGAAATGAAAAAAAAGTAGAAAGTGCCTTCCAAACGAAAAAAAAAATTTTAAAAATGGAGTCCCGTAGATCGTGACCACTTGTACATGAAAGAAAGCGTTCAAAATTTTCGTCTTAGAATATGAGTATTAATTTTGTTCCACTAAGCTTGCGAACTCGACTATATTTATATATAATAAACATTTTGTTACACTTGTATAAAATTCAGAATTTTATAACAAAAAAAGCCTTTTTTTTGAAGCTTTTTCGGAAAGTAGCAAAATTGCTCTATTTTTTTATTATCAAAATAAAGAAAATAATCAAGTTCGCAAAAATAGTGATACAAAAAAAAAAAAAAAAAAAAAAATCTTGAATGAATGTCTCGAACGAATGATAATAAAAATAATGTCCCATCCGAATAAATTTCAAAATTTCAAAATTTTAAAATTTATTCGCCAAAGGGACACATCCGACAAAATTTCAGTTTTGGATATCCACACCGGTAATACCCTGAATGGCATGTCTTTTAAAAGAGGTACTTTTTAATTTCGAACAAAGGAGAGGAAGAGTAAAATAAAAAAGTAAATAAGAGTGTAGCGGATGCTTTGAGAATTTCGTTTTCACAATTTTTTGATATGTGAAGAGGAAAAAAAAACAAACACCTATATATTACATACCTAAGAAATAAGTGAACAAAAAAAAAGTATCTAATGCGCTATTATTGATATAGAAGATACGGAAAAAAAATATATATATATTGAAGTATAAATATATATATTATATAAATTGATATATAGGTATATTGAAAAAAGGGGTTTACTGCTGGGTGCGTAAAAATTGGATAAAAAAAATCTTGTTTCTCAAAAAAAAAAATAACAATTGTCAGCAGTGTAGAATTTCTATATCCTGATCGCGGAACAATAATTCTTTTTAAATCATCGTACGAGCGATTCCTTTCTTTTTTTACGTATAGAATTTAGTTGGTAGAGATTATATCTAGACAAAAACCTTTTTTCGAACAAATTCAGTGAATTTTCTTTGGTAATCATTTTCGAAAAAAAACACACAACCCCGCAAGGTAGGCGAACCAAACAAAAGCGAATCATCTTGAATTTTTCTCTAAAATAGTGTCAAAAAATGAGAGAATAAAAGTAGCCATGTACCACAATTTTTGCATCATAGTTTACAGAAGTAAAAAGGACAAAAAAAAAAAAAACCCAAAAGAAGGCGAAACTATCGCAAGAACTCGAAGAGCGAAAAATTGTACATTAGAAGGTATCGCTCTTTGTAAGAATCACACACAAGGAACGCACAGCGAACGCGCGAAAATTTAGAATTGCCAGCGAATATATATTTCTTTTCTTCACAATTTGCCAACAAGAAACGAAAATCGATTTCTTTTTTATTTTAACGGGCATTTTAAAATAAGAAGTGCGTCAATTTCGAAAATTTGTTTTTCGTAAAGTAAAAAAAAAATTCTTGGAGAATATTTTTCCGCTGTGTCGAAAATCAAAATATAATCGAAATTGACGCTCTTATTTAAAAATAGGGAACGGTGCAATTTTTTATCACTCGCTGGCATTTCTGTCGCGAATTCGCAACCAATTACGTTTATTCAATATTATTGTAAATAGAGAGAATGTACGGCATTGTGTTTGACGCACGTGTAACATATTTATTATTATTACTATTATTATTATTATTAATTAATTAATTATTATTTTATTATTTCGACATCGCCCTTCGATTGATAATTTGCGGACGTCGACGTTGTTAGTGAGTTTCATTTATTGTTACTATTATTTATTTCGACGCCCTTTCTTTTTTTTTTTTTGTAGAAAAAAAGGCACCTGCCCGGCTGTGAATAATTGTATAATACCAAAAAATGGAAGCTTTTTTTTTTAAGAAAAAGAAGAAATAAAAAAAAATGAAAACACGCGGCTGGTGTCTCTTAGAAATTTATAGATTTATAATTGTAAAACGCGCGACAATTTTGTTGGCGTTGATAAAATCTATACCCCCTCCCTCCCCCCTCCTTCCCTGATTTTTATTTTTTAAGTTTAGACTTTTATTTCTTCGAATGAGAAGATGTCCTCTTTCAGACTTGAGTAGATAGCCCAATTTGTTATTTAATTGAGCGTAGAGCGTACCGATAATGCGTTTCTCAAGACGCGATACATGTGTACTACCTAAGTAAACAGATGTGGTGAAAAAATAAAAAAACAATTTTTTTTTCTTTTTTTAAGGAGAAAAATAAAAAGGCAATTTTAGCATCGATGCGAGGATGCTGCTACGAGGAAGACGTTACCTTACCTTGCAAAAAAAAAAAAAAAAAAAAAACAACCGCCACCCGTTGATTCTTTTATTTATTATACCGACTCTAGTTCTTAAGGTGACGTTCTACCGAATATGCTATACCTATAAATACACCCTATATATAATGGAGTACATTACCTTACAACCTACCTACAGAAAAAAAAAAACCCGTGCGTGCACGGAGGAACAAAACAGAATCACGCAATCATACATTTAAGTTGCTACTTGGCACGTATACCTAAGTAATATACTAACATAAACAGTATGCAATAATAATAAATATGAAAAAAATAAATTGCAATTTTTTCTGTTCACATGATTTCTTCCCTCGACCTAATATTCATCCTCGTCCTCATCACCTATAAACGAAATGTTTTCTTTTTACTTTTCTGTCATGATTTTCTAATATTTCAAAAATGTTTGTTCACAATACAGCGAATTAATAAACAATTTAAGAACCAATTTTCTTTTCTCAAAAACAAAAAGATTTAATCAATTGCTTTTAATTTCATTAAATTATAAATCTTAAACTAAACTAAATTAAATCTCTAATAAAATCAGGGTTGCTACAAAAATTTAATTCTCTTTTTCCCTGATTTCCAAACAAAATTTTGTCTTTTTCCCTTGACCCTAAAAAATATTCTGATTCACTCTAAAAAATAGATTCTCAAAAAAAATATAATAAAATGTTCTATTACATTTATATACGAATTTCTCCAATTTGTAAAATTATTCGAAAACAATAACTTCTTTTTTAAATAAATATTTCATCAATATTATTTTTCCATAGAAATTAAAATACTTCGAAAGATTCAAATTTAAACTTTTTAAAATTCAATAACTTTTAAGAAAAAATGAAAAATTAATTAATTAAATTTTTATGAAAAAATGAAGAAATCGATTGCTCCGAGTCCTCGACTCGGAGTGATCGATTTCTTCATTTTTTATAATAATTAAATATGACCGAGTGATAAAATCATTATTTTATATTCTATAAGAATATTGTTACTGTAACTTCTTCAAAATTATTTTCATTAATTCAATTCAATTATTATTTTTTTTAGAATCTTTAACTAAAATTTTTCTTTAAATCAATTATTTTAAATAATTTTTAAAATAGTTTTTTAATAATTTTCAAATCTAATTGCCAATTCAATGTTACACGAAATTTCGTTTATTTAGAAATTCTTCAATTATATATTAGAAAATAAAAACATCAAATATTTTTTTTAAAAATTCAATTAAACTTTTTCAAAAGAAAAGAATTTTTTTCAACTTTTTAAAATAATCGTGTCTGTTAATAATTGTAATTAAATATTTGATTATTGAAGTTTATTAAAATTGTATTGAAAATAATTGAATTTCTGAGGAGAATTTCATTGTTTATAAAAAATAATTTAATTCTTACGATGAATTTTCCTAGTTATAAAAAATAATTGAATTGTTTCGAAGGATTTATTATAATTTTAGAAAATAGCTGGATTCTTTCAAAAAATTTTATTAAAAATTAAAAAAAAATTGATTTGTTTCAAAGGATTTATTAAAATTTTAGAAAATAATTCAATTTTTTCAAAGAATATTATTAAAAATAAAAAGAAATTTGAATTCTTTTATGAAATATTATTAAAAATAATTGAATTTTTGTAAAAATTGTTACTATTTATAAAAATAATTGAATTGTTTGGAAGGATTTATTAAAATTTTAGAAAATAATTGAATTCTTTTGAAAAATGTTATAACGAATTAAAAAAAAATTAAATTCTTTCGTGAAATTTCATTAAAATTTTTTGTTGAAAATAATTGAATTTTTGCAAAAAAACTTTAATATTTATACAAATAATTGAATTCTTCCGAAGAATGTTATTATTTATGAAAATAATTAAATTCGTTTGAATAAATTTTTATAACAAATTAAGAAAAAAAACATTCTTTTGTGAAATTTTATTGAAAATAAATGAATTTTTGCAAAGAATTTTACTATTTATAAAAATAATTGAATTATTTCGAAGGATTTATTAAAATTTTAGAAAATAATTAAATTCTTTTGAAAAATTTTATAACGAATTAGGAAAAATTTAAATTTTTTCGTGAAATTTTATTAAAATTGAATGAAAATAATTGAATTTTTGCAAATAATTTTACTATTTATAAAAATAATATTTGAATTCTTCCGAAAAATGTTATTATTTTCGAAAATAATTGAATTTCTGTAAAAAATTTTATTATTTTTTGTAAATAATTGAATTCATTCAATTTTTTGACGAATATATTTAAAAATTGCATTGGAAGTAATTAAATTTTCATATAGAATTTTTTAAAAATATTTTGAGAATAATTGAATTATTTTTAATTAAATTAAATTCTTTTTAAATTCTTATTGAAATTGAATTTTATGGAAATTTTTGAAAATAGTTAAATTCTTTCGTGAAATATTGTAAGTTGAAAATAATTGAATTTTTGCAAAAAATTTTACTATATATAAAAATAATTTAATTCTTCCGAAGAATGTTAAATTATTTATGAAAATAATTGCATTCCTATGAAGTATTTTATTACCTACGAAAATAATTGAATCTCTGTAAAAAATTGTATGGTTTTTGAAAGTAATGGAATTATTACGAAGAAATTTATAACAAATTTGTAAATAATTGAATTCCTGGGATATTATTATTATTTATGAAAATAATTAAATATTTTCGTAAAATTTTATCAAAATTTGTTTTAAATAATTGAATTTTTTTGAAAAACTGTATTTTCCTGACTTTTTACTGAATTCCCTAACCTGTAGCAACCCTCTAAATTATTCAGTTATTTTATATTTTTTAATTAAATCGAAAATTTTTAAAGTATTTTTTTTTAAATTTGTTGCAATTGTCATAAAAATAAGATTGCAATCATAAAATAATTTTGCCTTTTTACAAAGAAAATATTTCCATTCAAAATTAATTACTGCGTAAAAAAAATTTTTTTATTTTTTTATTAAATTAAAATTATTATTTAATTAAAATTTGTTTCAATTAAAATTGAAACAAATAACTAATTTTTAATCAATTTTCAATAAAATTTTAATTATAAAAAACTTTTAAGAGAATAAAATAAATTGGTTGTGGGGATAGGAGAAAATCACATAGTGACAAAAATATGAAAAGTCAATCATTCGAAAATAA
Source organism: Leptopilina heterotoma (assembly GCF_015476425.1). Lineage (NCBI taxonomy): Eukaryota > Metazoa > Arthropoda > Insecta > Hymenoptera > Figitidae > Leptopilina > Leptopilina heterotoma. The sequence continues at coordinate 7,158,535 of NW_025110833.1, forward strand.
TTGGCTTTTAAAAGAAGAAAAAAAATTGCACACTACTTTTTTGTCAGCTAAAAGTGCGAGAAAATCAACTATTGTTGAAAACCTAAACTAAATTCTCTTCGATCAGAAAATTTTTACCTTTTTTTTAACAATAAATGACATTCAAATAATTTATTTGTTAATAAAATATTAATCGCTAAGAAATATTCTAAATATTACAACTTAGCTCCGACACAATACTGGAGATAAGAGGGACTCACCAATGATCATCTCCGTCGACATTGATTTGAAGTTTTTGCTTCAGCTACATATTCTCTTTCTGCATTTCCTTGAAAAAAATTCTCAACTCCAATGGAAATTCAAGGCGCACGTTGAATTCATCACTCACTACAAATCAAGTTCAAATCTATATTAATAATCGTTGTCTTCCGGTAATCTGTTAGCAGTTTAAATTTAGTTGCTGTTTGCTTTTTTGTTTCCTAATTTTTTTGTTACTTAATTTTTCTTTTCAATTATTTCCAATTTTAAAATTAAAGTATCGAAAATCATTTAATTCCTGCATAAGAATTTTATAAGAAAATTCTCGCGAAAAATTTCATTATAATTTTTTAAAATCTTAATTAAATTCTTTTGAAGAATTTGTTTGAATTTTTTTTAAATAATCGAATTTCTTTAACAATTTTAATTGAAAATTTTGAAAGTAATTGAATTTTATGAACAATTTCTTTTGTTAATCAATCTTTTTAATCTTGCGATGAATTTTACTTACTTAAAAAAATAATACAATTGTTTCGAAGGATTTATTAAAAATTTAGAAATTAATTGAATTCTTTCGTGAAATTTAATTAAAATTTTGTTGAAAACAATTGAATTTTTGCAAAAAATTTTACTTTCTATAAAATTAATTGAATTCTTGCTATAAAAATGATATTAAAATTTTTGAAAATGTAAACAATAATAATTCTTTATGTACTAAAAAAGTGAATTTTTTAAATTTTGATTATAAAATTATTCAAAAATTTATATTTGGAAATAAAAAAATGTACATAATTTGCATAATAATAATAATTGGAATTATTCATCAATATTGTCATTTTTTATGTTTGCCAATAATCGATTCTCTCGACAAAAGCAAACAATAATTTTATATGCTGAAAAAATATTAAACTCTTCATAATTTGATTTTAAGGGAGAAAACGAAATAAATAAATAATGCTATTTAATTAAAATTCTAACATTATTTAAATAATCCTATAAATAAAGTACGAAATAGCATTAATTTAATTTGTATATACAAAGATTTTGAGGTTATCCTTTTGACGAAAAAGTTTTCACGGTTTTCACTAAATCTGCTTATTTTTCATCTACTTTTTATCAAACTTTTATAAAATTTCGATTCTTCAATTTAACTTAAATCAAATTACTGATAAATATTTATAACAATTAACAAATACTAAAATATAATTATGATAATTATGATTTAATTAGATTTACGAGTTTAATACAAAGATTTTGAGGTTACCTTCTTGTCGAAAAAGTTTTCAGAAAATGTACTTTCTTTTCTTCTACTATTTATCAAACTTTTATGAAAAAACGATTCCTTACTCAAACTTGAACAAAATCAATAACAATAACTCATAAAAATATAAATGATCTGATTAAATTTAATAATTTTAAAGCGACCAAGCTATTTATCCTATTTATTTTCTTCCTGAGGCTGACGGTGATGCTCAGACGCTGCGCATGCGCAATAAGTAGTAATGCCAATACAAGAAAAACAAATTTCTAAATATTGTACATTACTACCAACATAACAATTTGAAAATTCAAATTTTAATTTGAATAAGTAAATAATAAATAATAAATAAATAAATTTTTGAAAATTCGAAATTCGAAATCTGCTTAAATACTAAAAATTAGACTACAAATGAAAAAAACTTTATTTATTGATGATAAATAAATTATGAACAATATCATTTATTGGTAATAAATGTTAGAAATGAACAACAATTTATTTCTTACAATAAAAAAGTAAAAGTAAAAAAACAATACTTAATTTTATCAAAAATATAATAATAAATAAATAAAAAAATTTATTTATTGATAATAAATATTGGGAATTATAAATAATTTCTCTATTGGTAATAAATGTTATAGAAATGAACAACAATTTATTTCTTACAATAAAAAAGTAAAAGTATAAAAACAATACTTAATTTTATTAATCAGCTTAATTTGTTTATACATTCATTAATTGTATACATCTTTGATTCATTAAAAAAAAAAATGTTTATGATTTTATAAGCGATGAAATTATTTTACAATGAACAATGTGAATAAAAATTAACTTTAATATGGCTTAATCTTAACAGTAAAAAAATGATGCAGTAAAACAATATATACAAAATATTCTAAACAAATACAAAAATCACGTTGACAATCTCAGCACATAATGGACGATCGCAGCCACTAAAAATTAGAAAGAATTCGAATTAGTAAAAAAATATTACAGCATAAATTAAAGTCAATGAATCATTTTTTTTAATCTCTTACCTCTGCCAAACTAAGTTTGATACTTCCATTTTGCAATGGATCTTTGCTTTCAAATATACCTAAAATTTGTTAAGTAAACATAATTAAATATTATTGATTAATATTTGTAAAAAGGCAATTAATTATATTGACAATTATCGGAATAAATTATTAATAATTATTAATTATCCCATTAATTTTTAAACTAACTAAATTTAATTTAGAATTTTCAATATTTCAAAAAAAAAAAATTTTTAATTTTACTTTCAAAATTCATCTAAATTTCTATTTAGACTTTTTAGTCTCTTTTTCGTTTTTTAAACATTTTGAATTATTACCAAAAGCATCGCTCAAGTGTAAAATTGCTGAAACGAAATCGCCGAATCTTAGAGTTCCGTCCTTCCTCATATATCGAAGGATAAGAATCGACAGTACATCTGTGTTTAATTGGAAACCTGTGAAATATTATCATTATTATATTACAATTATTATTTCATTATTAAATATTAATAATATTTTTTTTAATAATTTTAATAATTATTTTATAAAAGGCCTAAATACTTTGGCTTAAAATTATAATTTTGAAAATTGTAAAAAATAATTTTTTAATTGTAAAAAACAATTTTGTAATTGTAAAAACTAATATTAAAGAAATGGTTTTAACAAAAAGCAAATATTAAAAATTATATTATTAATTATTAAAATAAGATAAAATAAATTTATATTTTCAGAAATATCGAGAAACTATAAATTATTTAATTTAGTTGAGAATTAACATAGAGACTTCTTACCAACTTCGAGTAGTGCATCACGAAGCCTTTCTGCCTTTAATATACCAGTTTTTTCTTTCGTGTGATTTTTAAACGCCGTTTGCCAATACTTCAAACTGCACATTAAATCCTTAAAGTCGCTAAATTTCAATCTACCACTACTCGTACTCTATTATTTCTCATATTAAGGAATTATAAATATTAATCATCATTGAAACAAGTATTAATTAATTATTATTAGTTCAATTAACAAATTATTAATTATCAATATTAATAATATTAATATTAATCAATATTAACAATTATTTAATAATTTATTAATCAAAGTTCTAAATACAATTTGACAATATTCTAAATATTTGTTACCATTGATATTCCAGTTCAAGTTCAATTTTATTTTAATAACAATTAAAAAAAAGTTTTTGCTCACATCTATTTATGTAAACAAAACATTTAATTTCAAGATAATAATAAAATATTTAAAAAATATTAATTTACATTATAAATTTATAATAGAAGAAATTAGGAAAAAAACTGTCTACTTGAACGAAAACTGGCTTAAAGACGGTGAATAAAAATAAATCAAATTAAAACAACAAAAATTACACTATTTTTTCAAAAAAGGATACATCCATTGTCAAGACTACTTGTCGACAAACTTCCATACAAGCGCAACTTTTAATGTAATCTGAAAAACGAAAGAAAAAAAATTAAAAATATAGAAAAAGGAAAAATTCCCATTTTTGAAAAATCATGCAAGAAGAACAGTTACCATTTGGTAAACAAGCATCTAAAAGTTCTTGAAGTTCGAAAGCATTAACTGTTTTGTGTTCGTCCGCGAGTTGAAGAAATACAGCTTCATATTGGGAAAATCCTTTGCCTTCAAGAATAGGAGCTTTGATAATCGCTGACTTCATCAAAGAAGGCGGAGTGTCCAGTAATCTATAAAGAAAATGATTCAAAAATTATTTTTTAAAATCACGACAAATATCTCTAAAATATTAATAATCCCTAGCAAATGTTACTCGTGATATTCAATTTTTATTATTATTATTATTATTATTATTATTATTATTATTATTATTATTATTATTATTATTATTATTATTATTATTATTATTATTATTATTATTATTATTATTATTATTATTATTATTATTATGCAAATTACAAAATTTTTTATTTTCAAATATAAATTTTTGAATAATTTTTCATAATGCAAATTTAAAAAATTCACTTATTAACTACATAATGAATTATTGTTTATATATTCAAAAATTTCCATAAAATTCAATTTCAACAATAAATTTAAAATTCTATAAAAATAATTCAATTATTCTCAAAATATTTTTAAAAAATTCTACATGAAAATTTAATTACTTCCAATGCAATTTTGTTTTAAATATATTTATCAAAAAATTGAAAGAATTCAATTATTTTCAAAAAATAATATAATTCTTTACAGAAATTCAATTATTTTCAAAACAAATTTAATTGAATTTCTCAAAAGAATTTAATTATTTTCAAATATTTCTATAAAATTCAATTATTTCCTAAAATTTTAATAAATTCTTGGAAACAATTCAATTATTTTTATAAATATACTTAAATTCTTTGCAAGGATTAAATTATTTTTAATCCTATTTAAATAAAATTACACGAAAGAATTTAATTATTTTCAAAAATAATAAGATTCTTCGGAAGAATTCCATTATTATTTTTATAAATAGTAAAATTTTTTGCAAAAATTCAAATTATTTTCATTTAATTTTAATAAAATTTCATGAAAGAATTCAATTTTCTTTTTTAATTCATTATAACATTTTTTAAAAGAATTTAATTATTTTCTAAAATTTTAATAAATCCTTCGAAACAATTCCATTATTTTTATAAATAGTAAAATTCTTTGCAAAAATTCAATTATTTTCAATAAAATTTCACGAAAGAATTTTTTTTTCTTGATTCGTTATAAAAATTTATTCAAAAGAATTCAATTATTTTCATAAATAATAACATTCTTCGGAAGAATTCAATTATTTTTATAAATAGTAAAATTTTTTCAAAAATTAAATTATTTTCAACAAAAAATTTTAATAAAATTTTTCAAAGGAATTCAATTTTTTTTCCTAATTATTTATAAAATTTTTCAAAAGAATTCAATTATTTTCTAAAATTTTAATAAATCCTTCCAAACAATTCAATTATTTTTATAAATAGTAAAAATTTTTACAAAAATTCAATTATTTTTAATAATATTTCATAAAAGAATTCCAATTTATTTTTATTTTTAATAATATTCTTTGAAAAAATTGAATTATTTTCTAAAATTTGAATAAATCCTTTGAAACAAATCAATTTTTTTTAAATTTTAAATAAAGTTTTTTGCCTATTAATAATTGTAATTAAAAATTTTATTTTTGAATATTATTAAAATTTTTGGGAAATAATACCTAATAATTGAATTCTGCCCTGAGTTTTATTGCAATTTTTTAAACTAAATGAATTCTTTCAAGATACTTTATAAAAAATGTACTGAAAACAATTAAATTCATCTAAAGAAATTTATTATTTAATATTTATGATAATAATTGAATTCTTATCAAACATTTTATCAAAACTTTGAAGAATAATTCAATTATTTTTAAAAATGTTAATAAAATTTTTTAAAATAATTGAACTCTTTAGAGAAATTTCATTAAAATTTTTATTTTAAATCCTAACTTAATCCTTTCGTGAAATTTTATTAAAATTTTATTAAAAATAATTGAATTCTTCGGAAGAATGTTACTTTTTTCTATTTGTTATTTATTTATTTATTTATTTATGAAAATAATTGAATTCTTGCGAAGAATTTAAAAACATTTTTGAAAATTATGAACTGTAATAATTAATTATATATACTAAATAAGTGAATTTAAAAAATTTCAAATCTAAAATAGTTTAAAACTCAAAGTTTATATTTGAAACAAAAAATTTGTGCAATTTGCATAATTTATTAATAAATTGAATACCCGGTTTCGCGTGTAACATTTGCTAGTTAATTATAATCTGCATATAATTAAATATGCTTACTTTAATTTTAAGGGTTTACTACTGTAAACTCGCAGTGTAAAACTTGTTTCCTGAGTTGGTTCAAAAGTTGTTGGTACAAGCAAATAACCACCTTGTTCCAATTGACATCTGTGACTAACTTGTCGACTATTTGTATATTGCGAATTCACCAGCGACTTATTTTTCTTGAAGAACTGCTTATTTATTGACTCGGTACTATTTTTTGGCAGCGTATAAGCTGTAAAGCCAATCACCTGTAAAAAAAAATTATTAATGAGTAAATTCAATTTGAAAATAGTCCCAAAAAAGTAAAAGTCAATTAAGAATTAATTTATCTACATTATTATATTAATAATTACTTTCGGCTCCATAATTGAATGTTGATTAAGAGATACGATGACTTCTTCCATTTCACTGAGAATGAGATGCAGTTGAGGATTTATGTGAAATGTTTCTACAAAAGGAAAAATATTTTTGAGATGAAATAATGAAAAAGAAAATATTTACATATTTTACTGAAAAAGTTTTCTAAAAAATATTTTATAGAAATATTTTTATAAAATCACCTTGATTATTCCTACATCCTCCAGCGGTGACGCCTCTTCTCCAACTTCCCTGGTACAATTTCATCTGCCAAGTGTGCTTGCTGTGCAATGAAGGTTCGTCCCTCGAAGTTTCTGCGTCAAGATGCACGACTTCAAGGTGAGTGAACGTTTTTACAAAATCCGAGTACGAGATCCTATTTACAAGAAAAAAAAGGATATAATTATTTCAAAACTTTATACTCCTTATCTTTCTAACAAGATACAAAATTTGCTCTCTACATTAAAATATTTTATAGTGAAATAAAAATTTCGCATGTTATAAAATAATAATAATAATAAATCTCCCAGTAAAAAATAAAAATTTTAAATCCTGTTCTTAAAAGAAAATAAAACCAACAAAACTCGAACGATGTTAATGCACAATTGCTTCTTGGTACTTAAACTTTGTGAATTTAGTATAGAAGATAAACTGCTTTTACGAATTTTTTCTTTTTTCTTTTTTCTGTATTATTAATTGGATAATATTTTTAGAATCTTTTTTTTTCTGCGCACGTGAAACGATGGGCGTGAAAAGTCATGACTTTAAATTTATTACCAGAATTCTCCTTCAGCCATATTTCGAACAGTCAGTCGTTCTCTTTCTGCAGGAGGAACTTCATCCCATTCGAGGCCTCCACGGGCCCAAGCACCAACATATTCTCCTCCAAGTCCAAGAGGATTTCTCAATTTTACTAACTGCACAGCCTCGCCACTAAAAGTTTCTACCTATTGGTGTAAAACAAAAGTATATTAAAAAAAAAATACGAATTCAAATAGTGATTTTCAAATTTTTCGTTTGGTAATTTAAATAATATATAGTAATTTTATTAATATATTTTTACAAACCCTTTCGATAGCGTAGAGCCTATAATTTATTCCCATTTGTATTCCGTTAGCCAACTTTTCTGTACTTGTACGAATCTGAAAAAAAATTTGTCGTCATTAGTTGAACTAAAACAATAAAATAATAAATATTACAATTAAAAAGTTTCTTTTTGAAATTTTTTCAAAATATTCTTATTCAATGTTGCTACAAAAAATTTCATTAAATTTTCCCCTGACTTTTACCTATCTTTTCCCCTGATTTCTTTTAAAAAAAATCAAGGGGAGTTAAATTACAAAAAAGATAATTTTTATAAGCAAAAAGTTAAATTAAAAATTTCATTTAAATTCTTAAAAAATTTAATTACTTTTAATCTAATTATTGGAAAGTTCAATTATTTAAAAAATTTTAATCACTTTCTAGGTATAATATTTTACATTTATTTGCTTCAAAAATCCAAAACAGAAATATTTTAAAAAATTAAATTTCAGAATTTTAAATAAAATTTTTTCAAAATTGAATAACAAAATTTTAATTCTAACTTTTTCAAAAATAAATTATTTTAGTTGCACTTTGGATTCTTTAATACTGCTTGTTACACTAACAAACATTTGAATTCATTTAATTGTGATTATTTGAAAAAACTCAATTATTTATTCATTATTATATGAAAGATTTTTGAAAAAAAAAATTTTTTCATTTTAATCCTTATAATTTTAATTTTAATTTAATTTTAATTCTTAAATAATTTGTTGCAGACTTCGCACTCGATAATTAATTTTAAAAAAGTAGCAAAATGTAGTTTTTAAACTAAGAAAAGTAGTAAAAAAGTAGCTATCGAAAAATTAAACTTGACGACCAAAAAAACTCGTATTAGAAAATTCACTTCTTGCGAAGAATTTTATAAAAAATGTTAAATAATTGATTTTTTTGTCGAATTTTATGCAAAAAATTGAATTCTTACGAAGATTTTTACAAAAATTTTTTTAAATAATTGAATTCTGTTTGGAAATTTTATGAAAATAGTAGATATTGAAAATCATTGAATTGCGAAAAGTTTTTAAAAATAATTAAATTTTACAAAGAATTCTATTGAAATTTTTGAGAATAATTGAATGTATGTGTGGCATTTTATTAAATTTTTTTGAAAATAATTTAATTCCTAAAAAACATTTTATTTTTTATGAAAATAATTGAATTCTTGCGAACGATTTTATTAGAATTTTTAAAAATAATTGAATTTCCAAGAACAAATTTATTACTTTTAAAAATAATTGAATTCTTGTGATGAATATTGTTATTTATGAAAATAATTGAATTTTGCAAAGAATTTTATTTACAGAAATAAGAAAAAATCAAAGTATCGTTTTAAAATTCGAGATTCAAAATTTTTATCGTGAAAGAAAAGTCAAGGACAATTCAAAGTTTTTAAGTCATCCAACAATGTTTTTAAACACGAAGAACTAAAATTTTTGTAGTAATTCTAGAAATTTGATGTTTTTCCAGTATGGTTTTGATAAAATTTCCTGACATTTCCCTGGATTTCTAACATTTTCCTGGATCAATTTCTTTTCATCCTGAATTCCTTGACTTTTTTAACCTGTGGCAACGCTGTTATTTAATTTTTAATTTAATTAATTTGTTTACTTGCTGTTGTTGCTGATTATTATTAACAGTGCAGGTAATTAAGGAAGTCATATCTAGAAGTTTCGTTAAGGCTCGACCACATGCCGTGGGATCTTGACGAATTGTTATACTTTCAGTAATTCCTCCCGTCAAATCTGATAAACCATCCAGTAAAGTTCCGTACTTTAGTGCTTCATAAGACCCATGCAATCTGAAATAAAAAATCTTATTTTAATCTTTATTTCATAATTCTTTAAATTAATTATATAAATAATTTTTTTAATTCTTAATCTTCATTTTCTGATCGATAAAATATTTCCTACTTTTCAAATTGAATTTGCAAAATTAAAAAAAAGAAAAACAATTTTTGTTTTCCTTTTTTTCTTCGTTTTTTTAATAATTATTATTTTTCTTCTTTAATTTTTATTTTAGTCTTTATTTTCTAATTAATAAAACATTTCCTACAGTTCAATCAGAATTTATAAAAATGAAAAAAAATTATTCGAAAACAATTCCTCTACCTATGATTATTTTAACAACAGTCGATTTACAACAGAAGTAGAACAATTTGCAGGAAAAAAAATAATTATCTTAAAAATTACGAATCATTATGAGAATCGTGTTGAAAATTACACGAATCGTAAATATGATAACAGTATAAAATAATAGAGCATTAAGAAGAGAATTTTCATCAATGAATGATAATGAAAGTATCAGTAATATGCACTTCCGTCTGATATTGGCGTTTCCCACAGACACTTGAAGGAAAAATTTAAACTCATACTTTCTTTAATGGAGATAAGCACACAACATGAAGATCGTTCAAAAAGGGGGGAAAGCAAATCGGAATTTTCTCACCTTCAACCTTTTCTGAGATTATATAGAAATGCTATGTATAAAGAACGTAGAGTATGCATTACACAGCGACGTGAACATTACAAGTTTTCAGAGTCAATGCCAAACCAACACAAACACACACAAGTCGACAATATTTCCGACAATTGAAATTCCGTTACATTTTACACCTATAATAGTGAGAAAAAAAAATACAAAACCAGAGAAGAGAAAAAAGTCTGATCTAAATTTTGCGGGAAAAAAAATTCGAAAATATTTCCTAAACGAGAAATAAAAAATAATGTAACCAGACGCAAAAAAGTTCGTGAGGAAGAAAAGTCGCATTTTTTGAAAATAAATCGAAAAAAGTCGAACTATCCAAGGCCTATTTAACTAAGTTAGTAATTATCATAGAAAAAATAATTTCTTCGACAGAAGAATTTTTTTTCTTGTAATTTTCTGGGGGTGTATTTAGACGTTGAATAAATTGAGATTTATGGAGGCGACATATCTTCTTTATCGAAACAATGCATCATTTTGTAAGGCATCGTACACGAACGATACGATAGAGAGCCTCCTTTCATTTTCTTCTTATTCTTCTTCTTCTTCTTCTTCTTCTTCTTTCAATGGGCAGTGTTTGCCTTCCTTTTCAATTTTATTCTTGTCGCGTAACATACGCGTTTCCGTTTAACACTATCATTGGCAATGTTAAATCTGTGCAATAATCATTTTCACAAGAATTCAAGGCTCAAATGCTCGCCATTTAAAACACGTTAACAGTAAATTACTCCGGAAATAAATGGCACATTTTCACGACAATCTTGATATGTACATGTTTGTTATCTTTCAAGGAAGTTTTGTGCCAATTTATTATTAGACGCAGCTTTCCATTTTATTTTCATAAATAAATCTCCAGAGTGTGAAACGAATTTGATTTTATAAAATAAAGTCGCCTTCTCAAATACGTAATAAGCAGAAATTAGTTGCTCCAAAACCGAGTGACATGAACTGTGAACAAATAAAAAAAATTATGTAAACAAATAAATGGAAATAAAAATAAATATCTAATAAATAAAAATATAAATAAAAAAACAATATCAGTATGAGAATCTTGAAAATGGAAAATAAAATTCCGGGACTTAATAATTTCTTTGCGAGAGACGTACATGTTGTATATTAATGGACTAACTTTTCCGCGTAATAATTTTATTACACTGTAATAAATTGTGCGTGATCATGATAAACACGTTAGTGTGCTATTTGCCCCTTGTGTTTACAATTATTCTCAGTTGGCTTGAAGAAAATCTGTCATACTTGTGCGTACGTCATTTATAATGTCAGAGGAGATGAAAGGCATCTAAGGCGTGACCAACGCATTCTTCTACTTATGAAATGTAGAATGCCACACGTTGAAGAAAATTACATTTTAAACGGGAATATTGTCCTTGATTATCCTTCCACCTTCAATTAGTACTAAAGAATTATGACTCGATTTTTTTTTTCTAATGAAAATCGATTTGTTAATTTTTAGTTACATAAAATATTTAAATAAAATTTTTTTTTCATTAATTTACAAGAGTCATGATAGAGATTAAAATTCCTAAACCTTTTGGAATTGTATTTAATCGTCGGGTTTAATTTACAAAATTAATAAAATATTGTTACAAATAAAATAGAAAAAAAGTTTATAATTAAATACCGGTCTTCACGATTGAAATCAAATAGAAAGCTTGATAGCATGACACGCGCGCAATAGGATATGCGAAACGCACCACCGATTTCCATTAGAAAACCAAGTAAAGTGCACATGAGGTTTTGATTTGTTCTTTCTTGACTACTCTTGATTCACTTTTGTAACTTCCAAAGAATTGTTTTCCATTTTCACTCAATTGACTCATTTAACGACACGTCCAGAATCTCGAGGACAATATTTTCTCTCAATTTCCATTTTGTTGCACTTTATAAAACCAAGGCAAGTATTCATTTTTTATATTGAATTTATTATCATCTGTGGACAAAATTATTTTTCTTCTAACGAAAAATAAATTGATCTTTATTTCTTTTTTCTTTATCCATCAAGATAGTAATTTTCTACTTATTTATTAAAAAATTTAAGAGTAGAATATATTTTATTCTTCTTTTCTTTTCTTTTATTCATTTGTTGTAATTTACTTTAATGTATTTTTCTTGTATTTATGTTGTAAATTTTGCTTCTCTGCTTAATATGTATATTTTTTTTTGTTTCTGTTCATGGTTGCCACGCTTTTGCTCTTTTCAAATTCCCTGACTTTTCCAAATTTTCCACAGGTTAAAAAACGAAATTCTTCCAGATTTTTAATACAAATTTTTTTGGAAAATATCAATAACTTCATTTTTAAATAAATATTTAAATAAATTTTTTCTTGATAATTTTTGAAAAAGTTCGTTGAGAATTTTCAAATTCTTTTGTTTACAATTTAATTTTATGAAATTTCGATTATTCTGACATTTCTCAATTAAATATATTAGAAATTAAGAACTTTAAATAATTAAAAAAAAATTCCATTAAACTTTTTGAAAAAAATTAATTCTACAGAATTCTTAATTAAAAGTATAAAAAGTTCAAATTTACAAAGATTTTAATTTAAAACCTTTTGAAAATTCAATTATTTCTAAAAATCCACGCTATAATGATTTCAATATTCAATTATGATCTAAAATTTTAACTGAAATTCATTTTCAAATCAATATTTATTAGAAAATTCTACGAGAATTCAATTATTTAACTACAAAAATAAATATTTTATTAAATAATTCAATGTTTCTTAAAATTGAATTTTCATAAAGAATTTTATTAACAAAATTTTTAAATAATTTAATTCTCTTGACAAATTTTAATAAAATTTTTAAGAATAATTTCATTTTTCCAGAACTTTGATAAAAATTGTAAATAATTGAAATTTTGCCAAGAATTTTATTATAATTTTTGAAAATAGTTGAATTTCGGAGAGGAATATTATTTTTTATTAAAGATAATTGAAATTTTGACGAGAATTTTTGTAAATTTTTTAACATAATTGGATTTCTGCGAAGAATTATAATACTTTTGAAAATAATTGAAATCTTGAGACGAATTTTATTAAAATTTCTTTTTAAATAATTGAATTCTTTTGGAAAATTTTATTGAAATAGTAGACATTGAAAATAATTGAATTTTTACAAATTTTTGAAATTAATTAAATTTCTACGAAGAAATTGATTTAAAAATAATTGAAATTCTGGGATGAGTTTATTATTTATGAAAATAATTGAATTTTATTATTTATGAAAATAATTGAATATCTGTTAAAAATTGTAGTTTTTGAAAATAATGGAATTATTGCGAAGAAATTTATATCAAATTTGTAAATAATTGAATTCTTTGTAAATAATTAAATTCCTGTGTTATTTTTATTATTTATGAAAATAATTAAATGTTTTCGTAGAATTTTTAAAAAAGTTTTTTAAATAATTGAATTCTTTTTGAAATTTTTATTAAAATAACAGATATTGAAAATCATAGAATTTAAGAAAATTTTTTAAAATAATTGAAATTTTGCCAAGAAATTTTTAAATTTTTTGAAAATGATTGAATTTCGAAGAAGAAATTCATTATTTATAAAGATAATTGAAACTTTGACGAGAATATTTTTAAAGTTTTGAACATAATTGAATTTTTGCTAAAATAATTGAATTCTTGAGACGAATTTCATTAAAATTATATGGCGATGACACAAAAATTTTTCAGTTTTAAATTAAAATTTTGTTAAAAATCTTTAAAAACAGGCGAAATTTCAGAAATTTTTTTAAATTCCATTCTATTTCCAGGTTTTTCATACCCTTTTCTAAATTCCATACCTATTTCCAGGTTTTCCAGGATTTCCAGAATTTCCAGGCTCTGTGGCAATCATGTGTAATTAATACATTTTTCTTGTTTCAAATTTTGTTTCAGTGCTTCATACATTTTTCTTATTTTAAATTTTCTCTCTCTGTGCTTAATATATTTTTTTCGTTTCGATGCTCAATACATTTTTCTTGTTTCACATATTTTGTTTCTGTACTTTAAATATTTTTTTTGTTTTAAATTTTCTTTCTGTAAATCTGTAGATTAATATATTTTCCTTATTTTACATTTTGTTTCTGTGATTATAATATTTTTACGATTGAAAAAAAAATGCATTTTTCCTTCTTTTGTCTGTTTGAAAAATGAAGTGATGAATTCAGTGAATTGTGATCGAGCTTATAAAATGATTGTGTGGCAGTAAAGTTGCATTCAAATAAATACAAAACACACATGGGGCAATACTTTCACTTGCTAAGTAGTCAGTTCGTTGCTTGCTTGCTTGCAATGAAGGATCGGAGGTCAGTGCTCCATTGGTTCCACAATTTCTTGTCTCCAAACATCCATTTTCTAAAAGGGTTCTTTCTCTTCTTCTCCAACTCCCTCTTCGACTTTTTTCTTCCAAAGGCACATTAAAAATTATTCCAGAGCAATTAATTTCCTCTATATGAAAAATTCTCCTTTAATTTTATCATTAATTAGAAACTTTTCTTAAAAAAGAAATATTAAAACTTTTCTGTTTCCTTTTTTTATAAAAAAAATTTTTTTTTTAGTATTTATTTATTGTGATATTAATTATTTATTGTTGTATATTTATTATCAATTTCACTATTATTAATTTAAATATTCAATTTGTACTCGGTCAAGTTTTTAATTTCCTCACGAGTCATTTCTGCAATTGTATTATCATGCAATGTGAAGAAATATAATTGCATTGTAATATTCTTATTAGTAATTTTAATTGCCCCCTGGCATAGAAAGTTTATGTACTAAAAGAATTATAATTAGATTTAGAAATCTTTATATATATATATATATATTTATTGTGAAAAAAAATAAATTGAAATCAAATTCCCCGCGAGGTGATGATGATAAAGTAAATTATTGACGGTGATGATGAGAGGATCGCGTTTGTCTACCGACAATGTGTCTTGTTACAAAGTTTTACCGGAAGAAGGTAATGAGCTTATAGGTAAATATTTTACATGTTAAGTGGATGTTGAAGGAGTTTGCATTCTGCGCCCTTGGAAAATACTCAACGGTCACGATTTTATACGCTTCCTACTTGACATTTCACCTCTTTAATGTCCATTGACTGAGGTAAATCTTTTCTCGATAAGATCTGCGTGTGTCTTAAAACATTTTGATACTTAAATTCTACCTTGATGATGATGACGACAACAACAAAGATTTTTAAACTATTATATGACTACTAGATTGTTCCGTTAGGAATAGCAAGACTAATTTTTTGTCTACTCGTCCATTAAGTTCTTCTATTATAAAGTTGATTAGCTAAAAATTATATACAGTCATCACAGTAACAATTTTCATCAAAGTCGGTGAATCGTAAACTTCTTTTTTTTTTCTCATTAGAGTAAAGGGAATTACAAAATATAAAATTAACATCTAAATAGAATATTTCTAGTTTTGTAAAAATTTGTGAATTTTTTTGTTTTGTTTCAATTTCATTCTTTTCACATGTACGACTAATATTTTTTCGTCTCAATAGTAAAAATAGCAAATTTTCTATTTTCTTCAATAATTGGCAATTTTCTAAATTTAAAAAAAAAATTCTATTTTATTCATTTCAATTCATTTATATATTATAATTATTTAATTAATAATTTAATTAATATTTCATTAATAATTATTTAATTTGATTTCGTGACATAAAATACGATAACAAAAAAAATCCCTTTAAATCCCTATCCCTATATAATAAAGTCTTGCTAAACATGTAAAATGTTTGATTATTCTTTCTTATTATTTACTAATAATTTAAAAAAATTATTAACTAATGAACTTTTATAATTTTTTATTTCCTAAAATATTAATAAAAATCTCTGAAACAATTCCATTATTTTTAAAAGTTTTAATGCAATTTTTTGCAAGAATTTAATTATTTTCATAAATAAGTTAACTATCTGCCGAAATTTAATTATTTTTAATTATTTTTATTAAAAATTTATCTTATTTTTAATATAATTTTAACTAAATTCCTCGAAAGAATTTTATTTTCCTTCGAAACAATTCAATTACCTACTTTCAATAATTTTAATAATATTCTTGGGAAGAATTCAATTATTTTCATGAATAATAAAATTCTTCGGAGGAATTCAATTATTATTACAATCACAAACAAAATTTCTTCATAGAATTCTATTATTTTTAAAATTTTTATAAAATTCTTTGAAAGGATTCAATTATTTTAATAAAATTCCTTGGAAGAATTCAATTATTTTTAAAAAATTTGATAATATTCATTAGCATAATTTCCCGAAAGAATTCAGTTATTTACAAAAATTTTTTGATAAAAATTTGTATAAAATTATACAATTCGTCGGAAAAATTAAATTATTTTTAACATTTTTTTAATACAATTTTCCTAATGAATTCAATTATTTTCAAAAAATTTAATGAAATTCAAGTATAATTTCAATACAATTTTAAGAAAGCTTCATAAAAGAATTCAATTATTTAAAAATTTTCATTATAAATTTTCGCAAGAATTCAATTTTTATTATAGATAATAAAATTCTTTGAAAGTATTCCATTATTTTTAAAAAATTTAAGAAAATTACTCAAAAAAATTTCATAATTTTCTAATATTTTGATAAAATTTTTTCTAATTTGTAACAGAATTTTAATAAAATTCCACAAAATTCAATTACTAATAAAATTTTTAATAAAATTCTTTGGATAAATTCAATTATTTTTAAAAAAAATTTTGATAAAATTCTTTGGATAAATTCAATTATTTTAAAAAATTTTTTTTATAAAATTCATTAGAATAATTAAATTATTTGCGGTACAATTTTAATTAAATTCCTCAAAAGAATTAAAATTTTCTTCGAAACAAATAAAAATTAACAAATTTTATTAGTTTTTTAGTATTTTTATTTTATTATTTTCAAAAGCTTCGCAGAATATTTCAATTATTTCCAATAAAATTTCAATTAAATTTCCCGAAAGAATTCAGTTAATTACAAAAAATATTGATAAGAATTTGTATAAAAATTGTAAAATTGTAAAATTGTAAAATTCTTCGGAGAAATTAAATTATTTTTAACATTTTTTTAATAAACTTTTTCTAATGAATTCAATTATTTTCAAAAATTTAAATGAAATTTAAGTATAATTTTAATAGGTACAATTTCAAGAAAACTTCATAAAAAAATTCAATTATTTAAAAAATTACATTATAAATTTTCACAAGAATTCAATTATTCTTATAAATACTAAAATTCTTTAAAGGAATTCCATTATTTTTCAAAAAATTTTTTAAATTACTCAAAAAACAAAATCTAATAACTCTCTAAAATGTTGATAAAATTTTTTGTAATTTTAACACAATTTTAATAAAATTTCGCAAAATTCAATAAAATTCTTTGGATGAATTCAATTAAAAAAAAAGAAATTTGATAAAATTCTCAGGAGGAATTTAATTATAAATTTCAGAACATTTTCAGTTAAATTTCTTGAAATTTAATTATTTTCAAAAGTTTTTAAGAAAATTCTTAGAAACAATTCAATTTTCACAAATTTTGATAAAATTTTCCATAAGAATTCAATGTGATTTTCATTCATTTGCATTAATTTTAAAATTTAAAGCTTTTTTAAATTTAAGAAGAAAAATTATTTTAAAAAAAGTTAGTAAACAAAATCCAAATAAAAACTTTGAACAGACTATCAGAATGTAACGAATTTTATTATAGAGATAGAGATTATGATTCTATTCGAATAGTTTTTTTTTACTATCTTAGAAAAGTTTTAATAGTCCTAATTTAATAACTCATTTCTAATAAATAATAATTTAATTAAATCTATAATTTTTTTTTCTGTTTCCTTCTTTTTTTTTCCTTCTTCATTGTTTCTTCGCTTTTTTTCTCCTTTCACAGAAGCTTAAAGGCTTGAAATTAAATTAAATTGGAAGTTACTTTAATGCATTTATAAAAATGCAAATACTGCCTCTTGCTCTCTGTCTCTCTTTTCACTTATACATATTTTTTTGGTGCCCCGTTTAAATTGTTTTTCAATACACGGTTTTACCATTAAAAAGTGCATTTGGGACAATGCTTGGAATATTCAATGTTTCAAGATTTTGTCTTGTCCGTCACAAAAGTTATGGACTTTCCACAAGAAGACATTATAAAAAATGTGCCTTTGTGTCCGTTTGTATATCTTACATTCTTGATGTTCCACTTCCTGGTATGTCTCTGTTTTCATGAAAGTAGAGTATCTATGTGCATTCTGTTCAGCTTTATATGGAAGCTCCTTATTGCATTTGTCGCTTTTCTTTTTTCGCCAATAAATGTCCTCTTCCACTTAAATAACAATTGAGTCGTATTTCACATTATTTCCTCCACGTCGATAACTAGAAAATTTGTTACACAAAATTTTAATTTAAATTAGTCTTTTTGACACAATAAATTAATATTCAATTATTATCTATTAATATAGTAAATAATAATATTAAAAATAAATCAATTAATTAAAATAATAAATAAATAATATTAAATATACGAAAATATATTTAGTAATATTAATTAAATTCAATTAATTCAGGAGAGAAAATTTTCCTAATTCTAAAATCGTTCAAAATTTGAAACTAAAAGAAAAAAAAAATGATTGGAACATGATGTTAAGCGTTCAAGTCTCTTTCATTTGAGGATCAACTTGTCTTCCTTGAGAAAATACTCACGGCAGTAACCACTCTCGTGAGATTAAATGTGACTACTCCTCGAAAACTGGAAATGCGTATATATAAAGTGAGTATTGCGCACATTTGGGAAAATGTATTCCGTAAACTTTTACGAGAATTCTTATCTCTTGTTTTAGGGGGGACTATTGCTGTTCGCAGAAAAAATTGTAACAATACCCAATTCTTTGCAAGTGATGCCTAGAGTGAAAAAGATAACTGCAAATTTTTCCTTTGTACGAATGTCTTTATAGGTTTCCTTGCGAAAGCAAAAATGTATACAATATAGAAAGTACAATTGCTTATATATTCATTATTATACAACGCACATACGAAACTTTTATTTATCCCCATTGCATTTTTTTAAACTTAGTTAAGTTTCAAGAAATTTTAACAAGAAATTTCGTAAATGTTTAATTTGAGAACTATTTGAAACTTTTTTTTCAAACTCTTTTTATCCACTTTTTTTTAACTATTCCAGGGCTCGAACTAATAAAAGTATTTAAAATTACGGACTTTACGGACCAAAAATGAAAAATTACGGGCCAATTACTGACAAAAATATAACCAGTCCGAGTCAAATAAGAGAACATTTTACTTTAAATTATAAATTAAATTTTTCATAACTATAAAACATGAAGATATCGATAACTCCGAGTGATCGATTTCTTCATGTTTTATAATAATTAAAAATTACCAAGTGATAAAATCATTATCAATTTAATTATTATCTATAAAATTTTAACTGAAATTAATTTTTAAATAAATTTTTATTAGAAAATTCTACTGGAATTCAATTACTTTAATACAAAAGTAAATAATTTATTGAATAATTGAATGTTTCTTAAAATTCAGTTCCTATAAAGAATTTGATCAACAAATTTTTAAATAATTGAATTCTATCGACGAATTTTAATAAAAATTTCAAGAATAATTACATTTTTCGAGAAATCTGATTAAAATTATATTAATAATAATTGAAATACTGCGCCAAGTTTTATTATTTTTATTTGTGAAAATAATTTAATCCCTAAGAAGAATTTTATTATTTTTGAACAATATTTAATTATTGCAAAGAATAATATTACTCTTGAAAATAATTGAATTTCTGCAATAATTTAAAACTTTACCAAATTAAATTTTTCTTTTTTTTATCGGAAACCTTTTCAAATCCAATTATTTCTCAAAATTAACGCTCTAATGCTTTAAAAATTCAATTATAATCTCAAATTTTAATTTTAAACTTTCTCAAAAAAAATTAATTCTACAGAATTCTTAATTAAAAGTATAAAAAGTTCAAATTTACAAAGATTTTAATTTGAAACCTTTTGAAAATTCAATTATTTCTAAAAATTAACGTTCTAATGCTTTTAATATTCAATTATAATCTAAAATTATAACTGAAATCCATTTTTAAATAAATTTTTTTTAGAAAGTTCTACCAGAATTCAATTATTTAAATACAGAGAAAAACAATTTTTTTGATATTTGCATGTTTCTTAAAATTGAGTTCTCATAAAGAATTTCATCAATAAATTTTTTTAAATTGATTATTTTGACGAATTTTCAAAAAATTTTTTTAAATAATTACATTTTTCGTGGAATTTGATTAAAATTGTATTAAAACTAATTGAAATTCTGCAATGAGATTTATTATTTATGAAAACAATTTAATCCCTAAGAAGAATTTTATTATTTAAGAAAATAATTGAATCCTTGTAAAAATTTTATTATTTATGAAAATAATTGAATGATTGCGAAAAAAATTTATAAAAAAATTGGTAAATAATATATAGAATTCCTGTGAAATTTTTATTATTTATAAAAATAATTAAATGTTTTCGTAGAATTTTTTTATCAAAATTTAATTTTGACGAAAATTTTTTTAAACTTTTGATCATAATTGAATTTTTGCGATAAATTACATTACTTTTGAAAATAATTGAATTCTTGAGAGGAATTTTATTAAAATTTCTTTTTTAATAATTGAATTCTTTTGTGAAATTTTATTAAAATAGTAGACATTGAAAATTTGAAAATAATCGAATTTTGACAACTTTTTGAAATTAATTAAATTTCTACGAAGAATTTTTTAAAAATTATTTTGAAACAAATTGAACTATTACAAAGAATTTGATTGTTTATGAAAATAATTGAATCCCCGTAAAAATTTAATTATTTATGAAAATAATTGAATAATAGTTTATGAAAATAATTTAAAAATAATTGAATTCCTGTGATATTTTTATTATTTATGAAAATAATTAAATGTTTTCGTAGAATTTTATAAAAATTTGTTTTAAATAATTGAATTCTTTGGGAAATTTTTTTTTTTAATAGTAGATATTGAAAATCATTTAATTGAGGAAAGTTTTTGAAAATAATTGAAATTTTGCCAAGAAATTTATTAAAATTTTTGAAAATAATTGAATTTTAGAAAAGAATTGAATTATTTCTAAAGATCATTGAAATTTTTAAGAGAATTTTTAAAAGTTTTTGAACATAATTGAATTTTTGCAAAGAATTTTATTTCTTTTGAAAATAATTAAATTTCTGCAATCATTTGTAATGTCTCTAAAATTATCCAAATTATATTGTGCAATTTACGAACTTTTCATTCTTTTTCAATCAAATTACGGACTTTACGGACCTTTTTTCAAAAAAACTGACTTTCACAAACTCCAAGCAAAGTTACGCAATTTTTTCAGACTTTAAGGACCTAGTTCGAGCCCCACTATTCGAAATTGATTTTCAAAAAGAGAAAACTTCTGTTTCGGGATTCTAAGAGAATTTTTCAAAGCTTTTTTTTTCAAAGACAAAAATAAATGAATTGCATTTCTCAGTGGCGAAAAAGTCGAAAAATAAAAGCGGACATTACCACAGTCGCGCAGGTGAATTACGAAGCAGTAATCGCGATTGCATCGGAGGCATTACATTAGTATTTTACTATATATCGGAATGAAAAAAGGATTTAAAACAAGAAGAATAAAAAAAAGAAGAGAGTATACGAGAAGCACAGAAGAAGGATTGCCTTTTTCTCTCGCCTTCTTTCTTTAGATGACCTCTTTCTCCTCCTCTCCATGAATTTTTTTTTTCTCTCTTTACTTCTCATAATCCACCGTTACTTGTTCGGCAAGGACGTACACCATCTCAGTGAGATGGCAGTCTTCTCTGCGCGACTTTCCTTCAAAGAAAGATATAAAGACGAATAAAAGAGGGTAAATAGTAAAAAGCCTATAAAAAGAAAGTAAATAAAATGAGAGTAAAAGAAGAAGTTGAGTAAAATCAAAAGATCATACTTTTAATCACTAAAGAAAATCTAACATCCGTTGAGTTGAATCAAAATTTGTTTAATCATTTTGTTACACAACCAATGAAACAGAGAGTCAATTAACAAACCTGAGAAATTTTTCAGAGAAAATCCGTATAGAAAACAATATAAAAAAAATGTAATAAATATCTTTTCTTTCGCTTTTCATGAACATAGTGGTCGCATAAAGAGAATTCCTTATTATTGTCAAGATACGATCACAATTTATTTTACATTTCCGAAAAAAATGAGGAAATAAGTAAAAAAAAATGTATTCAACTGAGATTCTATTTAACTAATTAATTTTTTTTTAAATTTGTAAATCTGAGATTATTTAAAAATTGAAGTTGTTATAAAACAAAAATTATTTTTTGCATAATTTTTTTATTATTTGCATAATAATAATAATAATAATAATAATAATAATAATAATAATAAAAATAATAATAAAAAATTATATTAACAATTATTAATTAAAATAATTAAGAGAAAAAATTGTGTACGAAAAATTTCGCAAATACAGAATCGGAAGAATGTTTATAGACATAGAATCATTGGGTAGTCGCTATACAAATCAGTGATACAGGATCAAAGATCACGTGGGTCTCTGTAAAGATTACAAAGTTCACTGGTTGCGATCATGTAAACGATCTAGAATGACCATCTGGAGAACGCCTCTCGATACCACTTGCTTTGATTAAACTCGTTCGATTCACTGATTCTCGAGGACGTATTCAATCAACACCTACGCTTTCTAAAGAAACCTCTTCTCTTCAACTTTCAAAAATATCTCTCGAATTTCGTTAACGATTTTCGATTGCGATCGAAAAATAATTAACAATTATTAAGAACCAATAACAACAACAAAAATTAACTATAATTAATTATTAACTACAATTAACTTCATTATTACAATTGACTTAATAATTATAATTATAACTAACAAGTTAATTAAATTTTTCCACCAATAAAATAATTCCTCAAAAATTGAATGAATTCGTCATCCAAATTGAAAAATGGTAACCCCATTTTTTTCAAATCAAACTCAAGCGAATAAAATCAATGAAATAACCTTGAGCTTGAAATTTCGAACGTCACCTTGAATTAAATATGGAAAGGTAAAGGATGAAAATAATCGTCTCACTTTGCGTAAGCTTTCTCCAGAAGAGCCGGCCAGAACTGATCGCTGTGACGACTTTGAACGAAGGCCAGACGTCCATGAACGGCAGGAAGTCGGTCATCGACGAGGACCTCGACCCAGGCGCCGCACCACCAAAGTCTAAAGCGGAAAACACCAGCGTATTCCGATGTCGGTGATCCCGATGGTTCGCCACTGTTACCAAAGCCTTGATCTGCCGGTACCACGCGATAAAAAAGACCTTTACTAAGATGAAGAACTCCTAGGCACGAGACCAGCCATTTGTCACCTGGAAAAAAAATTCTCATTAGTACCAATGAATGTTGAGAAGAAAGAGAAAATTAAATTATTATTTAACAATAAAGTAAATTAATTACTGTAAAAATAGATTTTTCCTATTTTTTCCCATCTTTCGAATATTTAACAACAAAATATAAATATTTTATTATTTTTGTTTTGCAAACTAAATTACGATTTTGATAAATTAAAAAAAAATAAATAAAAAAAAAATAAAAAATTAATAAAAAAAAATTAATTAATAAAAAATTCGTTAAATTATTCGAAAACGTCAATAACTTAATTTTTAAATAAATATTTAATCATTATTATTTTCCCATAGGAATTAAAATTCTTCAAAAGATTCAAATTCAAACCTTTTAAAATTCAATAACTTTTAAGAATATTATTATACAATATGAAGATATCGAACACGCCGAGTCTTCAAAATTATTTTCATCAATTCAATTATTAATTTCTACAATTTTTAACTAAAATTCTTCTTTAAATCAATTTCTGAAAAAGTTCTTTGAGAATTTTCAAATCCTTTTGTTTACAATATAATTTTACACGAAATTTCATTTATTCGGAAATTCTTCAATTAATAATATATTAGAAAATAAAAACAAGAAATAATTTTTCAAAAAATTCAGTTAAACTTTTTTAAAAAAATTAATTCTTCAGAATTGTTAGTTAAAAGTATGAAAAATTCAGTTTCTTAAAGATATTAATTTGAAACCTTTTCAAAATTAAATTATTTCTAAAAATTTACGCTGTAATGCTTTTAATGTTCAATTATTATCGAAAATTTTAACTGAAATTTATTTTTTAATCAATATTTATTAGAAAATTCTACGAGAATTCAATTATTTATTTATTTCTTTCTTTATTTTACAATCAATTAAAAAGAAAAATAAATAATTTATTGAATAATTGAATGTTTCTCAAAATTGAATTCTCCTTAAGAATTTTATCAATAAATTTTTAAATCATTAAATTTTTTCGACGAATTTAAAATAAAAATAAAAATTTAAAATTTTTATTCTTAAAAATAATTAAATTTTTTCGAGGAATTATATTAAAATTGAATTAAAAATAATTGAAATTGTTTTATTATTTATGAAAATCTTGGAATTATTATGAAGAAATTTATTATAACAAATTTGAAAATAATTGAATTCCTGTGATTTTTTATTTATTTTTCGAAAATAATTAAATGTCTTTGTAGAATTTTATCAAAATTTGTTTTAAATAATTTAATTCTTTAGAAAAAGTTTATTAAAATAGTAAATATTGAAAATCATTGAATTGAGAAAAAATTTTTGAAAATAATTGAAATTTTGCCAAGAAATTTATTGAATAATTTAATTATTGTTTCTCAAAATTGAATTCTCATAAAAAATTTTATCAATAAATTTTTAAACCATTAAATTCTTGCGACGAACTTTAATAACATTTTTAATAATATTTACATTTTTTCGAGGAATGTGATTTAAATTGAATTAAAAATAATTGAAATTCCTAAAATTTTATGAAAATAATGGAATTATTAGGTACGAAGAAATTTGTAACAAATTGGTAAATAATTGAATTCTTTGTAAATAATTGAATTCCTGTGATATTATTATTATTTATAAAAATAATTTAGTGTTTTAGTAGAATTTTATCAAAATTTTTTTTAAATAATGGAATTCTTTTGGAAAATTTTATTTAATAAATAATTTATTGAATAATTAAATGTTTCTCAAAACTGAATTCTCATAAAGAATTTTTAAATCATTGAATTCTTTCGACGAATTTCAATAAATTTTTTAAGAATAATTACATTTTTTCGAGGAATTCGATTAAAATTAAATTAAAAATAATTGAAATTCTGCGATGGGTTTTATTATTTATGAAAATAATTGAAATTCTGCCAAGAAATTTATTAAATTTTTTGGAAATAATTGAATTTCGAAGAGGAATTTTATTATTTATAAAGATAATTGAAATTTGGACGAGAATTTTTTTAAACTTTTGAACATAATTGAATTTTTGTGAAGAATCACATTACTTTTGAAAATAATTGAATTCTTTAGACGAATTTTATTGAAATTTCTTTTTAAATAATTGAATTCTTTTGTGAAATTTTATGGAAATAGTAGACATTGAAACTAATTGAATTTTGCCAATTTTTTGAAATTAATTAAATTTCTACAAAGAATTTGATTAAAATTTTTTAAAATAATTTAATTCTATGAAGAAATTTAATTAAAAATGTATTGAAAATAATACTTAAAATCTAATAAATAAATTTTAGCAAAGATTTGTAAAATAATTGAACTTCTTTTTTATGAATTTGAATAAAATTTTTAAGAATATTTACATTTTTCGAGGAATTCGATTAAAATTGAATTTAAAATAATTGAAATTGTGCGATGAGTTTTATTATTTATAAAAATAATTGAATTCCTGTAAAAAAAATGTTATTATTTATGAAGATAATTGCGAATAATAAGTTATGAAAATAATTTGTAAATAATTAAATTCCTGTGCAATTTTTATTATTTATGAAAATAATTAAATTGTTAGCGTAGAATTTTATTAAAAATTGTTTTAAATAATTGTATTCTTTTAGGAAATTTTATTAAAGAAGTAGATATTAAAATTTAAAAATCATTGAATTGAGGAAAGTTTTTGAAAACAATTGAAATTTTGCCAAGAATTTTTTTTAGACTTTTGAAAATAATTAAAATTCTGCCAAGAAATTTATTAAATTTTTTGGAAATAATTGAATTTCTTCAATAATTTGTAATTGCTTCAAAATTCAATTTCTTTTAGTGTTTTTAACTAAAATTCTTCTATAAATCCATTATTGTTAAAAATCAATTAAAAATCTATATTAAAAAATTTAACTATAAGTTCAGAAGAATTCGGATTATTAAAACTTTTCAAAAATCTACGTTCTTTAAAATTTTCTATTTAAATTCATTCAAAATTGAGATTTTACCAAATTTCCCATTAAAACCTTTTGAAGTTAATCTTTATGAAAATTGTAAAAGCAACTCTTTTAAAATTCAATTAATTTTGAAACGTTTATGTAAAATCAGATTTAAAGAATACACACAATAACTTTAGAAAACGACAATTTTCCTGGATTTCGATTAAAATTTTCTCTGACTTTTGCAGGTTTTTTCAAGGTTTATAAAATTCCCTGACATTTACAGATTTTCCAGGTTGCGTGGCAACCCTGAGTAAACTAATAATTATAGTAGTAGAGAAAAATAAAATTTTCCTTGAGTAAAATTTTTCTTAAGTAAATAGAAGTAAATAGAAGTAAATAAAATTTCAACAATTTGGAAACTGAAAATTAAAAAGAAATAAAAATAATTACGCAAACAATAAGATTAGATTAACAGAGAAAAATTAGTAATAATTAACATATATTTAATTTTCCCCATTGCAGAAGTGAGCCGGTAAAATAATTATATACATTCATGTTTGAAAATAAAAATACCACTGACGGCTTGAGTTTTTAATGTATGAAAAAAATATGATAAATCTCGTTTATAGAGAAGTTCGCAAGAGTTTACTGACCAGTAAACACACGGGTTTTGAACTGCTTTCTAAGTAATTACCACCTTCAACAAGGAACAACGTTAATCCTATAGATTAGTAATTTATCCCGCATATCAATTTTCCGACCTTCCTTCATTAATGCTTATTGCCACTTGAACAAGTCCCTGTCGTTTCTCTCTTTAAATAGTCCCCAATGCTCACGATCTTGTATAAATTATATATAAAAAGCTACTCGAAAAATTACTACTAAAGCTATTGATACGCGAATTACGATTAGACCTTCGAAATCGAAAGTATACATGTGTACACGAGTATAATATAAAAGATCGTTTCGAATTACAAAACAGTTTTTTTTCATGCTTCCTTGTTTTACCGTTTTTCTCACGGCATATCACATCTTATATACACGTCAAAAAAAAAAAAAATATATACACGATAAAAAAGAAAGAAAAAAAAAATTGAACCATTATGTTGAATTTAATGAATCTTTTTTTTCTCAAATTTAACAATTAAATGTGTTCCATTCTATTCTAATTTCATTGGAAACAATTAAAATGTCATTGAATAATTAGGAGAATTAGAGAAAAAAAGTTTCTTAGAAAAATTAAAAGTTACAATTTTTTTTCCTTTTGGATAATTTTAAACTTTTAATTAGTTATAAATATAATAATATAATAGATAATTATATTATAATTTAATCTTATTGTTAACAATAACAAAACGATAATTAATCATCCATTGTTTTTCAAAAATTAGATTTTTCAGATAAAATTCTCAAAATTTATGATCAAAAATTTAAAAAAATTTTTCAAAACAATATTTTTATAAATTCTTTTATAAAGAATAATTTTTCAAAGTGTTTAATATAAATAAAAAATAAAATATACGATAAAAAATATAAGAATAAAAATTTATATAGTAGAAAAATTTTATTTTCTGCTTAACACATTTTTTTCAAATTCAATACAAAATATTGTGATGACATTAAAATTAATTATTTAATTTGTAAATTTAATTTCACATTCTAAACCATAAAAAAAGTTACTTTTAACATTATTTAGACAATATTTTATTTACCATAATTTTACGATATTATAAGTGAATTTTTTTTTTAAATAACTTTTCTTTCCATAAAAATTAAAAAATTTTTTTACTTTTGTTTGCTTTTTTGTTTCCTAAATTTTAAAATAATTTTTCTTTTAAAATATTTTTAATTTTAAAATTAATAATGTATTTAAATGAATTTTTGCAAAGAATTTTATTAAAAAATTTAAGAATAATTGGAGACTCAATAATTGAATTCCTTTGAAAAATTTTATTTTTAAATTTTTGAAAATCCTAATTAAATTTTTTTCAAGAATTTTATTAGAGCTTTTGTAAATAATTAATTTCTTTGAAGAATTTTTTTAAGTTTTTTTTAATAATTTTAATTGAAAATTTTGAAAATAATTGAATTGTCTCGAAGAATTACAAAAATTTTTTAAAATAATAAAATTTTTTTGAAAAAAATTATTAAAATTTTTTTTTAAAATTGAATTTTTACTTGAAATTTTATTAAAATTGAATTAAAAATAACTGAAGTTATGCATATAATTTTACTATTTATAAAAATAATAATTTTTTTATTCGAAGGATTTATACATTTAGACAATAATTGAATTCTTTGGAAATATTTTATATCGAATGAAGAAAAAAATTGAATTCATTCGTGATATTTTTTTTTAAATAATTGAATTTTTGCAAAAATTTTATAACGAATTAAGAAAAAAATTGAATTCTTTCGTGAAATTTGTTTGGAAATAATTGAACTCTTTCGTTAAATTTGTTTGAAAATAATTGAATTTTTGGAAAGATATTAAAAAATAATAATTTTTTATTCAAAGAATTTATTAAAATTTTAGAAAATAATTGAATTCTTTTGAAAAATTTTATAACGAATTAAGAAATAAAATTGGATTATTTCGATAAGTTTTATTGAAAATAATTGAATTTTTTGCAAGGATTTTACTATTAAAAAAAATATTTTAATTGTTTCGAAGGATTTATTAAAATTATAGAAAATAATTGAAAATACGTTCGTGAAATTTTATTAAAATTTTGTTGAAAATAATAGAATTTTTAAAATTACAATTTTTTAAAAATAATGGAATTCTGCTGAAAATTGTTATTATTTATGAAAATAATTGAATTCTTGCGAAGAATTATATTAAAATTTTTGAAAATAATTAAATTTATTCAAAGAATTTTTAAAAAACTTTTAAAAATACTTGAATTTTTTTTCATTTGTGAAATTTTATTAAAATTATATTAAAGTTACTTAAATTCTTAATCAAAAAATTTTATTTCTTGTAAAAATAATTGAAATCATTCGCAAAATTTTAGTAAAGTTTTTTAAAAATAATTCAATTCATTTGTAAAAATCTATTAAAATTGTATATTGATAATATTTGAATTTCTAAAAAGAATTTTATTATTAATAAGAATAATAAATAATTGAATATTTGCAACTAATTTTATTTAAATTTTTGAAGAAAATTAATTGAAATATTGGAAATAATCGATTTTTTATATAGAATGTTTTTAAAAATTGTTGAAAGTATTTAAATTCATTCGAAGAATTCTGTTAAATTTTTTAAAAATATTTCCATTCTTTTGTGAAATTTTATTTTAAAATTATAAAATTACTGAAATTATTTCGAAAAATTTTATTTCCTGTAAAAATAATTGAATTCATTCGCAAAATTTTATTAAACTTTTTAGAAATAATTCAATTCTTTTGGGAAATTATATTTTTAGTAGAATTTCACAAAAGAATTGAATTTCTAAAAAGAATATTATTATAATAAGAATAATTGAATATTTGCAAATAAATTTATTTAAATTTTTGAAGAAAATTAATTGAAATATTGAAAATAATTGAATTCTTATAGAATGTTTTTTAAAATTTTTGAAAACAATTAAATTTATTCGAAGAATTTTATTAAATTTTTTAAAAATATTTCCATTCTTTTGTAAAATTAAAATTTTATTAAAATTGTATTGAAAATAATTGAATTCCTAAAAACAATTTTATTATTAATGAAAATAATTGAATTTTTACAAGAAATTCTATTAAAAATATTTGTAAATAATAAAGAATAATAATTAGAATTAAAATGTAATTTTCTTCTAATTTTGATTCTAAAATTATTCAAATATTGAAGTTGAGATTTGAAAATAAAAAAATTCATAATTATAATTTTATATAAAACTCGTGAAAATCGACGTAAAAATAAATAAAATCCAAAAAATTAATTTTTTTCTAATTATTTCTACCCATTTGAATAAAATTAACAGCGATAAAAAAAAATGAGGACAAAAAATTCTTTTTTCGTCACTAAGGCAGATTAAAAAAAATTGTTTCGTTTTTTTCTAACTTGTGATCTGGTACAATGATTATTCAGCTACTAACAAAACTCGCAAAGTCATCATTTGATGAGTTTCCGGTCAGAGAATAGTTTAGATGAGATGAGATGAGATTTTAGATCATCAAAGAGGTAGCTGTAATTTGTTCTGAACTTGAGTTCAATTTAATTAGTTTCAATATCCAGAAGCTGCGTGAAAACTTTTTTTTTTTTTTTTTTTTTTTTTGACAAAATACCAAAAAAAAACGAAGAAGAAAAATAGAAACGATAATAAAATATATAATCTTTGTCCATATTTTTCACTCCCTATATATAAATATATATTCTTTCCTGGTACTTAAATAGAAGACTTTACAACGTACTTTCACCATTTAATCCTTCTCTGAGGGGGATTATGGGATTAAATAAGATTGATTGAAACTATTTGTGAAGAGCACTTGATTAAATGCTTATAAAACGTAACAACAATCACATTTAATTACATTGTATTTTATATTAATGGAAAATTAATTATCCACAAAGATTTAAATTTTAAATTGATTTTTAATTATTCCAATTAATAATTTTCAATTTTAATTCACTCTTTTAAAATTTTTAATTTTTATTAATTTTTATTAATTTTTATACATTAAAGAATTTTTTTTTAATTAAATAAATCTAATTTCTATGAATTATTCCAGAAAGATTAAATTTTGAAATTCTAAATTGTTTCTGATAAAAATCACGACTCCTCCCTAATTTACACCTTAAAGATTGTTTTTAACACATTTTGCAATTTCTCATTATCAATTGATTCACTTTCACTATTTCGACAGTGTCTCGAATACTTGATAAAATCTTCAAAAGACTTTGAGCTAATCAAGCGTCACAAAAGTGTTTCACAGGACGTGGGGGGAAAAAAATATCAGAAAAACGTCTCTGCTCTTCCTGAACAGTGGAGGAAATTTTTGCAATGCAAAATAAGCGTCAAGGTCTTGGTTTCATAAGAGTAGAAGAAAAAAAATTCTTTTCCAAATGAGGAATGCAAGAATTCCAAGAGTTTTGTTTACGCTTCAAAGAGATTTGTCTGATATTTACAATAAAATCCACTAGATACCTTTTTCTTTTCATTTTATTCCACTTGAATTTCTCCCGAAGTCCCGACACAAAGAGTCAATTAGACTTTCAAATAAAATCCACACAAGAAAATATTTGCGATAATATAAAATTAAATTATAAATAAATTCAGTGTAATTAAATAGATTTCTTTAAATTCAATAAAATTGAATAATAAATATTTTTCACGACGAATAAGAAAATATTCGATTAAAAATTTATTCTTGCAGTGAAAATTATTGTTTTAATTTATACACTGAGCGACCTATGTGAAGGAAGAAAAAAAATTGAATATACGCAAATATTTTTCGGATCATCAGACATAGCCTGAGGTAAAAACAGAGTGAGATTGAAGAATTTCGTGTTTCGAATGATGTTAATAAAGCAATTGGTTTGATCTAGGTCATGCGAAATACAACAAAAGTAGTCAGGGGGGAGGAGGGCAATATAATGTATTATTACGTGTCATCATTCTTCAAGTATGTGATTCACGTGTGGTGTCATTATAAAGACACAGGAAGATTCCGTTATAAGCGCAAAGGTCCGGAATATACATCCGTTTGTCGCACGTCACGCATTTAAGAATGCGACAACTATTTAAACTTGATTGCCTTCTCAAATACTTGACTTTCGTTTTATAATTGGCATTTTCATGAAAATCCTGTGAATTCAATTTACACATAGAAATTAACTTCTTGCACTTTACAATTTAAGTTACAACAATCAAACCTTTAAAGTTATGTCAGAGTTGCCACAAAAATAAAATTTTATTTTTCCCTGACTTTTCCCTGATTTCCAGACAAAATTTTCACTTTTTCCCTGAAATTAAAGAATATTCAGATTCACTCTAAAAATTATTAGATACTCAAAAAAATGTTCTATTACATTTATTTACGAATTTCTCTAAATGTAAAATTATTCGAAAACAATAACTTCTTTTTTAAATAAATATTTAATCATTATTATTTTTCCCCAGAAATTAAAATTCTTCAAAAGATTCAAATTCAACCTTTTAAAATTCAATAACTTTTAAAAATAATTATCCAGTTAAACTTTTTCAAAAAAATTAATTCTGCGCAGAATTATTAGTTACAAGTATGAAAAATTCAGATTTCCAAAGATTAAAAAAAATTTTCAAAATTAAATTATTTCTAAAAATTTACGCTGTAATGATTTTAATGTTCAATTATTATCTAAAATTTTAACTGAAATCCATTTTTTATTCAAAACTTATTAGCAAATTTTAGGAGAATTCAATTATTTATTTATTTCTTTATTTTACAATCAATTAAATAGAAAAATAAATAATTCATTGAATAATTTAATGTTCCTCAAAATTGAATTCTCATTTAGAATTTTATCAATAAATTTTTAAATTATTAAATTCTTTCGACGAATTTTAATAAAATTTTTAAGAATAATCATATTTTATTATTACGAAGAAATGTATAAAAAAAATTTGAAAATAATAAAATTCCTGTGATTTTTTATTTATTTATAAAAATAATTAAATGTTTTCGTAGAATTTAATCAAAATTTGTTTTAAATAATTGAATTGTTTTGGAAAATTTTATTAAAATAGTAGATATTAAAAATCATTGAATTGAGGAAAACTTTTGAAAATAATTGAAATTTTGCAAAGAAATTTATTGAATAATTTAATGTTTCTCAAAATTGAATTCTCATAAAGAATTTTATCAATAAATAAAAAAAAATAATTTTTTAAATCATTAAATTCTTTTGACGAATTTTCATAAAATTTTTAAGAATAATTACATTTTTTTGAGAAATTCGATTAAAATTGAATTAAAAATAATTGAAATTCCTAAAATTTTATGAAAATACTGGAATTAATAGGTACGAAGAAATTTATACCAAATTTGTAAATAATTGTTTGTTTTAAATAATTGAATTCTTTTGGAAAATTTAATTAAAATAGTAGATATTAAAAATCATTGAATTGAGGAAATTTTTTGAAAATAATTTAATTTCACAGAAGAATTTTATTATTTTTAAAGATAATTGAAATTTTGACGAGAATTTTTTGTAACTTTTGAACATAATTAAATTTTTGCGAAGAATTACATTACTTTTAAAAATAATTGAATTCTCAAGACGAATTTTATTTAAATTTCTTTAAATTTAAATAATTAAATTCTTTTGTGAAATTTTATTGAAATAGTAGACATTAAAAATAATTGAATTTTGACAAATTTTTTTAATTAATTAAATTTCTACCAAAAATTTGATTAACATTCTTTTGAAAAAAATTGAATTGTTACAAAGAATTTCAGGAAAATTTTTGAAAATAATTGAATTTCGAAGAAGAATTTTATTATTTATAAAGATAATTGAACTTTTTAAGAGAATTTTTATAAACTTTTGAACATAATTGAATTTTTTGGATGAATTACATTACTTTTGAAAATAATTAAAATTCTACTACGAGTTTTATTATTTATGAAAATAATTGGATTTCTAAAAAGAATTTTATTATTTACGAAAATAATTAAATCTCTGTTAAAAATTGTATTGTTAATGAAAATAATGGAATTATTACGAAGAAATTTATAACAAATTTGAAAATAATTGAATTTTTTGTAAATAATTGATTTCTTTTGATATTTTTATCGATTATGAAAATAATTAAATGTTTTCGTATAATTTTGTCAAAATTTGTTTTTAATAATTGAATTCTTTTAGAAAATTTTATTAAAAAAGTAGATATTAAAAATCATCGATTTGAGGAGTATTTTTGAAAATAATTGAAATTTTGCCGAGAAATTTATTAAATTTTTTGAAAATAATTCAATTTCGGAGAAGAATTTTAATATTTATAAAGATAATTAAAATTTTGACGAGAATTTTTTTAAACTTGGAACATAATTGAATTATTGCAATTATTCGTAACTTCTCCAAAATGCAAATTTTTTTTAGTGTTTTTAACTAAAATTCTTCTATAAATCCATTATTTTTAATAATTAATTATATATTTATATTAAAAAATTTAACTAGTTCCAGAAGAATTTGAAATATTCCAATTTTTCAAAAATCTAAGTTTTTTTAAATTTCTAATTAAATTAATTAAAAATTGAAGTTTTATAAAATTTCAAAGCAATTCCTTTTGAAGTTTATCTATTTATCAATGAAGTTATTTAATTAGAAATTATTGTCAGAAATAGAAAAATTTGATGGTTTCGTAGTAATTTCATAGTTTATGATGCAAACAAAAAATCACAAAAATTCAGAATTTTTTTATGAATTCTAAAAATTTAATTTTTTCCACTACTTTTAATAAAAATCCCTGACTTTTCCCTGACCAATTCTACTTTCCCTGACTTCCCTGACCTTTGGCAATCATGTATATCAAATTTATTATTTCAAATATATTTGAAATTTAATATTTCAAATTTACTAAAACAATAAAAATGAAATAACATGAATAATAATGAAAATTCAGTTTGCAATTGAAGTAATCGAATCACCTCCGTTTCTAGATCACGTTTATATTATATATATTGACATATATATTGACATTGATTATGATCTTGACTCTCGTGTGCAATCTCTCTGAGAAGATCGCTATTGGTCACTGAACATTTCTCTTGTATTCAAATTGAATGTCCTAGCAAGAACAATGTTTCACGAAACAATATTCATGAAGATTGAGAATGGAAGTTTGAGAAAAGCTTCTATAAACGAACGCCAACACAAATAAGTGTCTAAACACTGGCGCTTTATACTTTTGGTTTTTGCTCTCTCTGTCTCGTGTCTATAAACAGCCATGAGGAATATCCGCAGAAAAGATCGCGAGGAGCTCTCTCTCTCCCACGTTCTCGAAAGGTTGCAGGTCGATTTCAGGGTTCGGACGATTTTGAGGTCGCTCGACCGTAAAGAGATTGTATGTATATATAAAGCACACTGTTTGTCGTTCGATTATCCTCGTATACACAAAAGATTACAGCAAATAGTAAAAAGATGAATGTTTTCTCCATTAGTCACCTCCAGAATTTCATCAATCAATATCAAATATTACAATTTTCGGATTTCTTTTTCAAAAGCATTTTCTGAAAATGAAAAAAAAACGATATATTTATACGATTAATACAGTAGATTTCTATACTCAATAGTCTAACGGTAGATATTTTGAATTATGTTTCATCAGATTAGAATCGAAAAAACCCAATCAAATAATGAACACATACACACACAGACACATACTAGAATTGCGGAAAAGATTTCACTATATAGCGGAATAAAGATAAGAATATGAATTTCATTATAGGGATGAGTTGTTTTTACCGCAGAAGAGGAACAAAAGAGAATTTTTTGATTTTTCGAAAAAGAGAAAAAAAAGAAGGCTTAATTGTAACCTTCACATTGTCCAAGCAGAAAATATATTTGATCCTCAAGGTGATAAAATAGTTAATAGAAATAACTATTGTTTGAATGAAGGAGAAGAAGAAGAAGCTTCTCACGGTATCATGCGTGATACTTAATTTCCATTATAAAGAGTAATTATTAAAATTATAAGGGGAAAATTTTCAAGTCAGATATTATATTATCTATAAAAATCGCAAAGTCTAATTTTTCCACTTTATCGAAATTGTTATAATATCAAACTTCTATCAATTCCGATTTTATTCGAGAATATACTTTATAATATACATTATAATAATCGTAAGTTCCTTTACGTTAGCAAATTATCTGCATTCATTTGTTTGTTTTGAAAATTAAATTTTGTGGGTTAAGTATTGGCATTTTTCATTTTTTAATGTCAAACTTTTTAATGTGGAACATACTTTACTTATTAAATTGTCTCGACTCTTTGGTAAAAAATCTAAAATTATCAAAAATTCGAAAAAATTAAAAAATCCGAATTTCTTAAAATTCAACATTTTTTCTTCTCTTTTATGGGATTAAGCTTTATTATTTTTGTGCTTTTGGAAAATACTTTACTTATTTAATAGTCTCGACTCTTTGGTAAAAAATCTAAAATTATCAAAAATTCGAAAAAATTCAAAAATCCGATTTTCTTCAAATTCAACATTTTTTCTTCTCTTTTATGGGATTAAGCTTCATTATTTTTGTGCTTTTGGAAAATACTTTACTTATTTAATAGTCTCGACTCTTTGGTAAAAAATCTAAAATTATCAAAAATTCAAAAAAATTCAAAAATCCGATTTTCTTAAAATTCAACATTTTTTCCTCTCTTTTATGGGATTTAGCTTTATTATTTTTGTGCTTTTGGAAAATACTTTACTTATTTAAAAGTCTCGACTCTTTGGTAAAAAATCTAAAATTATCAAAAATTCGAAAAAATTCAAAAATCCGATTTTCTTAAAATTCAACATTTTTTCTTCTCTTTTATGGGATTTAGCTTCATTATTTTTGTGCTTTGGGAAAATACTTTACTTATTAAATTGTCTCGACTCTTTGGTAAAAAATTTAAATTATCAAAAATTCGAAAAAATTCAAAAATTCGATTTTCTTAAAATTCAACATTTTTTCTTCTCTTTTATGGGATTAAGCTTCATTATTTTTGTGCTTTTGGAAAATACTTTACTTATTTAATAGTCTCGACTCTTTGGTAAAAAATCTAAAATTATCAAAAATTCAAAAAAATTCAAAAATCCGATTTTCTTAAAATTCAACATTTTTTCCTCTCTTTTATGGGATTTAGCTTTATTATTTTTGTGCTTTTGGAAAATACTTTACTTATTTAAAAGTCTCGACTCTTTGGTAAAAAATCTAAAATTATCAAAAATTCGAAAAAATTCAAAAATCCGATTTTCTTAAAATTCAACATTTTTTCTTCTCTTTTATGGGATTTAGCTTCATTATTTTTGTGCTTTGGGAAAATACTTTACTTATTAAATTGTCTCGACTCTTTGGTAAAAAATTTAAATTATCAAAAATTCGAAAAAATTCAAAAATTCGATTTTCTTAAAATTCAACATTTTTTCTTCTCTTTTATGGGATTAAGCTTCATTATTTTTGTGCTTTTGGAAAATACTTTACTTATTTAATAGTCTCGACTCTTTGGTAAAAAATCTAAAATTATCAAAAATTCAAAAAAATTCAAAAATCCGATTTTCTTAAAATTCAACATTTTTTCTTCTCTTTTATGGGATTAAGCTTTAATATTTTTGTGCTTTTGGAAAATACTTTACTTATTTAATAGTCTCGACTCTTTGGTAAAAAATTTAAATTATCAAAAATTCGAAAAAATTCAAAAATTCGATTTTCTTAAAATTCAACATTTTTTCTTCTCTTTTATGGGATTTAGCTTCATTATTTTTGTGCTTTGGGAAAATACCTTACTTATTAAATTGTCTCGACTCTTTGGTAAAAAATTTAAATTATCAAAAATTCGAAAAAATTCAAAAATTCGATTTTCTTAAAATTCAACATTTTTTCTTCTCTTTTATGGGATTAAGCTTCATTATTTTTGTGCTTTTGGAAAATACTTTACTTATTTAATAGTCTCGACTCTTTGGTAAAAAAATCTAAAATTATCAAAAATTCGAAAAAATTCAAAAATCCGATTTTCTTAAAATTCAACATTTTTTCTTCTCTTTTATGGGATTAAGCTTTATTATTTTTGTGCTTTTGGAAAATACTTTACTTATTTAATAGTCTCGAGTCTTTGGTAAAAAATCTAAAATTATCAAAAATTCGAAAAATTTCAAAAATCCAAATTTTTTAAAATTCAACATTTTTTCTTCTCTTTTATGGGATTTAGCTTCATTATTTTTGTGCTTTTGGAAAATACTTTACTTATTAAATTGTCTCGACTCTTTGGTAAAAAATCTAAAATTATATTATATTATATTATGCAAATTTTATTAGATTAAAATTTTAAATAATTGAATTCTTGTAGAAAAATTTATTTGTGGAAATAACTGAATTTTTCGATTATTAATTTAAAATAGTAATAAAAATAATTGAAATTCTTTGATGAATTTTATTATTTATGAAAATAATTAAATTCATGCTTAAAATTTAATAAAACATTTTTTTTTTAAATTGAATTTTCATGAAAAGTGTTTATTATTAGTGAAAGTAATTGAATTATTGTGAAGAATTGTATAAAAATTTTGTTAAATAATTGATTTTTTCGAAACTTTTTTGAAAATTAGCGAATTAAAAGTAGTGGAAATTCTCTAAAAAAATATTATTTATATTCTTTGTTCGGAAAGTTGAATATATAATAATTTTTTTACCTTTTTTATTCTTCAGAATAATTAAAATTTTCGTAATGAAGATTATTTTTAATTTTTAGGTATCAAATAATTTTTGCGAAATTCAATTTTCCTCGTAGTACAAGAAAGTTTAATTATTTTCAATTTTGAAAATCTGATGTTAAATTTGAAATTAGTATCAAAATTTGTTAAAATTTTTTGTTTTTTGTTAAAAATTTTTGAAAATCCTAATTAAATTCTTTTGAAGAATTTCTTTGAATTTTTTTTAAAATAATGGAGTTTTTTTAAAATAATTTTAGTGATGTTTTGAATCGAAAAAAGCACGGATCATAATTAAATTGTAATGCGTGACGCGAGACGTAAACGAATGTTTATAGCAATGGTTTCCGGTGGTCAATCAGTACAATACACTTGTCTTGATATCAAAATAATACAATTTCATATACGTTATATTTCTCGAATGCAATTATTCAACGAATTTGAATTTAAAACACACTTATCAAATTATGGAGTTAATTTCCCTATTTGCGATTTTTAAATACTAAAAATAAATTTAATAAATAATAATTAATAATCAAATTCTATTAATAACTTTTATTCTTCAATTCCGCAATACTTAATTCTTTATCAGCAAAAATTGCAAGTTTTCATAAAAAGCGTAAAAGAAATTTCTTGTACTTTTTACAATCTCATCATAATTTTTTGAATTAAAAAAATCTATTTCTAGAATTATTTATATGCCCAGAATTAATAACGTTTGTCTTGAAATAAAAATCTCTGAATATTTTACTGATCGTAAAGTAAAAATTAAATTTGAGCAAAAGGAAGAGAAAAATATTCTTAATCTCAGAATACAAAAACGAGAATGTTTAGACTTTAGAGAGAATCGTGAATTTAAAAATAACGAATTAAAATTCCTCGAAGATGTTTAATAAAATTTGAAAGAAAAAAAAATTAAATTCTATATTGAAAGCAATGAAAATAAATATAAAAAAAATTAATGATATTCAAAAGAAGATATTTTTAACACTTTCCTATGTTTTTTTTCTAATTTATTTCTTATTTGTTTTTATTTATTTATTTATTTTTTTTGGCTTAATCATGGGTCGTTGTACGAACGATGAGTATCTACTGAGGAAAGAGCTGAAGGCTAGTTTCCAAGTCGTA
Source organism: Leptopilina heterotoma (assembly GCF_015476425.1). NCBI lineage: Eukaryota > Metazoa > Arthropoda > Insecta > Hymenoptera > Figitidae > Leptopilina > Leptopilina heterotoma. The sequence continues at coordinate 7,198,664 of NW_025110833.1, forward strand.
TCATTACGCACTATCGCAGGCATTTTGCGAAGCACGCTTGCTCCAATGCTCCCGCGTGTAAAAAAGAGGAAACCGGAACGACCCGTTCTGCAGCCATCTTACACTTTTTCCCCTCTCTTTTATGTTTTCTCCTTGATAACATGTAGTAAAAGTTCATAATTTCACAATAAAATTTTCAATAATAAAATAAATAAAAATAAATAAAATAAAATGATATATAAAATTAAAGATTCGATTTCGTACACAGAGAATACATTCCTTCATCAGTGATATTCAATTTAAAGAAAATTGCATAAATAACAATATTTTCTGTACCCAAAAAAAAATATTTCAAATTATTGTTATTACTATTATTTGTTATTTTTACAAAAAAAAATAGAATCACCCACTTATATAGTAATAGTGATTTCTTTTTCGTTTCATGATTAGCCAATACTTGCAATTTTTCCCACATGAAATAAACCACATATGGATATCAAGATGCTCTGAATAGGTTTTATATATGCGGGCAGGTCATATATAATAGATCAATTCAAAGAACACGTAAATCAGTTTCTGTATATATATCGAGTACGATCGCGTTACGCTATTGAAAAATTTTATCTTTCAGTCAAATTGAACAAGTAAATTCAAAGTTTACCCATTTTCCCAGGAATGACGTCGAATTGCGTTGGTGCATCGCTCACAAAAATCGGTCGATTGCATAATTCCTGAAAAACCAAAAAAAATCTCTTTTAGTAAATTGATTTAAAATTCAGTCAAAATAGAAACTAGTAGAATAAAATTAAAATTAATTATAATAATACAGGGTTGTTACAAAAATTTAATTTTGTTTTTCCCTGACTTTTCCCTGATTTCCAAAAAAAATTTTGTCTTTTTCCCTGACTCTGTAAAGAATATTCTGATTCAATTATTAGATACTCAAAAAAATGTTCTATTACATTCATTTATAATAAATTTTAAGAATATTATTATAAAAAATGAATTAATTAAATTTCTACGAAGAATTTTATTAAAATTATTTTTGAAAAATTGAATTGTTACAAAAAATTTCATTAAAATTTTTGAAAATAATTTAATTTCTTAAAAAATTTAATTAAAAATGTATTGAAAATAATACTTAAATTCTAATAAATAAATTGTAGCAAAAGTTTTTAATTAATTGAATTTCTTTGCTGAATTTTAATAAAAGTTTTAAGAATATAATTACATACATTTTTCGAGGAGATTCAATTAAAATTGAATAAAAAATAATTGAAATTCTGCAATGAGTTTTATTATTTATGAAAATAATTGAATTTCTAAAAAGAATTTTATTATTTACGAAAATAATTTAATCTCTGTAAAAAATTTGATTATTTATGAAAATAATTGAATTATTGCGAAGAAATTTATAAAAAATTTGAAAATCATTAAATTGAGGAAAATTTTGGAAAATAATTGAAATTTTGCCGAGAAATTTATTAAATTTTTTGAAAATAATTGAATTTCGAAGTAGAATTTTATTATTTATAAAGATAATTTAAATTTTGACGAGAATTTTTACGAAGAATGACATTACTTTTGAAAATAATTATTGAATTCTTGAGACGAATTTTATTAAAATTTTTTTTTAAATAATTGAATTTTGACAAATTTTTTAAATTTATTAAATTTTTACGAAGAAATTTTGAAAAAAATTGAATTGCTACAAAGAATTTCATTAAAATTTGTTTTAAATAATTGAAATCTTTTGAAAAATTTTATTAAAATAGTAGATATCATTGAATTGAGGAAAATTTTGGAAAATAATTGAAATTTTGCCAAGAAATTTATTAAATTTTTGGAAATAATTGAATTTCGAAGAAGAATTTTATTAATATTTGAAATATCACAATTTTTCAAAAATCTAAGTTCTTTAAAATTTTTAATTAAATTAATTTAAAATTGAAGGTTTATAAGATTTCAAATTATTCATAGTTTAGGAGGCAAACAAAAATTCAGAATTTTTTTATGAATTCTAAAAACTTAATTTTTCTCACTACTTTTAATAAAAATCCCTGACTTTTCCCTGAATTTCCTGCCGAGTGGCAACCCTGTAATAGAATATATATAATTTGCCAATACTTAATTTCATTTACTTCTACCGAAAGAATTTTCGAGAAATGGAAAATAATTTCGAATTATAATTTGACATAAATATGAAGACAGGTGTATATACGTAGAGAAATTCCTGATTTTTTTTCTCCCAATTAAAAAAATTAGTTAACGATCTACTTTCCTTGATTTCCCCTGTACAAAATATTCCGTGTTTTAAGAATTTGCACGCAATGTTCGAGAAAAAAAATGAGATCATAATATCGTAACATTTTAATGGTCTTTAATTAATTTTACATAGGCGATCTTCCATGCAATCTCATTTAAAGAAGAAAAAAAAAACATAAAATAAAAACAGTTCTAGAATTTTGAATTGCGGAAATACAAATTCTCAGAGCGGTTATTTTATTTTCATAAACATCTTACTTTCCATTTTTAAAAAGTTGTTTGTTATATCAAACTGTCCATTCGAAAACTTACCAACCGTATCATTACCATGTTCACTTTTATTGGCGCAATAAAATTTTTATCATTAAAAACCAGAATATAACGATTTGATGAAAAATAAAAATGAAGGCAGAATCAGACCAATATCAAAGAGAGATAAATATTTTTCTCGGTAAAAAAAATAATAAAAGCGATTAAGTTTGAAATTAAAATTTCAGTAAATTTTTCTCAATTCTAACTTATTGAATTTAGACAACATTTTCTTTTTAACTGATGAAGAGAGAAAAGAAGAGAAACTCTGTCAGAATTATTGAAATAGATGGCAATTGTGATGAAAAAGAACCTTTTGTAAGAATCTTTATGTGAATTTGCTTTCTTGTAGGCGTTGGAATATTGTTTCCGGCCCGGAGGAATATTTCACAAAATCGCAAAATATTGTTTGAAAAAGAAAGATATATGATGACAATAGGCGCACTTATATACACGTATAGCATTAATGTTTTATGTGGCAAAACTGATTATGAAATCTCGAACAATGTGTAATGCTGTAAATTGCGAGAGTTTCAGGGTGACTGCAATCATTGGCATCTCAGTTAATTTGTTACTTGTTAAACTCGTAACATGAGCCTATAAAATGCAATGCGAAGGGAATGCAATGATGCAGTTACCCTGCGTGTGACCTTGCGAAATGCATTCAGTTCATTGCAATTATTATTGTATCGTCCACTCCCGTAATACACGACAACTTGAAAAGAGAAGATCCAGTTATGAACCGCACAATATTATTGTACCTTAACCGATTTGTCATCTTTCACAAAATAAATCAAGTGTATAATAATAAAATGAATTATGAGATTCTTGAACTCATGCACACGCGGTATGTGCAATCTTATTTCCTGTACGTATACTCTTTCGAAATTGTCAGCAGAAAGTATTTATTAAATAATTTTAATTGAAATTTTAATTCTTTAAATATTTTCACATTTTTAGTGTAAGAAAACAATATATAATCTTTTCTATATCTTCTTCTATATTAATAATAATCGTTTTTTCAAGTTAGTTTTTGTTTGTTTTCTTGTTTCCTAACTTTTTTACTTATTTAATTTTATTTATTTATTTATTTAGTATACAGACTAAATTCAATAATATATAATTCAATAATAATAATAATTTAATTTTAAAATTAATGCAGTGCAAATCATTAAATTCCTGCAAAGAATTTTATCAAAAAATTTAAGAATAATTAAATTCCTTCGAAGAATTTTCTTATTTATGAAAATAATTGAATTCTCGCAAAGAATTTTCTTATTTATGAAAATAATTGAATTCTCGCGAAGAATGTTAATAAAATTTTAAAAACTCCTAATTAAATATTAAAAATTTATCCTAATTAATCCTAATTAAATTTTAAAGAATTACTTTGAATTTTTTTTAAATGATGGAAATTGAAAATTTTAAAAGTAATTGAATTTCATGAACAATTTCTCCCAAGTTTTTAAAATAATCCTGTTTTTTAATTATTGAAATTAAACATTTAATTATTGGATTTTGTAAAAATTTTAAGAAAATAATTAATTTCTTCGCAGAATTTTATTACAATTTTCTAAAATAATTTAATTCAATCAAAGAATTAGAATAAAATATAGAAAATAATTAAATTCTTTCGAAGAATTAAATTAAAAATATAATTGAATTGTTTCGAAGGATTTATTAAAATTTTAGAAAATAATTGAATTCTTTTGACAAATTTCATAATAAATTAAAACAATTGAATTCTTTCGTGGAATTTTATTGAAAATAATTGAATTTTTGCAAAAAATTTTACAATATTTATAAAAATAATTGGATTTTTTCAAGGAATATTATTATTTATAAAAATAATTGAATTCTTACAAGAAATTTTATTAAAATTGAATTTTCATGAAGAATTTTATTAAAATTATTGAAAAATTAAATGAACTTAATTGAAAATCATGTTTGTTGATAATTAAAATTTAAAATTTGATTATTGATTTTTATTAGCATTTTTTGAAAATAATTTTTAAAATAATTTTTATAATCAAAATTTAAAAAATTCACTTATTAAGTGCAAAATTAATTGCAATTATTTCCTAAAATTTTAATAAATTTATCGAAACAATTCAACTATTTTTATAAATACTAAAATTCTTTGCAGGAATTAAATAATTTTTAATTCAATTTAAATAAAATGATACGAAAAAATTTAATTATTTTCAAAAATTTCCATAAAATTCAATTTCAACAAGAATTTAAAATTCTCTAAAAATAATTCAATTATTTTCAAAATGTTTTTAAAAAATTCTATGTAAAAATTAAATTACTTTCAATGCAATTTTTAAACATATTCGTAAAAAAATTGAGAGAATTCAATTATTTTGAATATACTTAACTTTAATAAAATTCTTTAAAGAAATTCAATTCTTTTCAAAACAATTTTAATAAAATTCTTCTAAAGAATTAAATTTTCAAATATTAACATGAAATTCATTTATTTTCTAAAATTTCAATAAATTCTTCGGAATAATTCAATTATTTTTATAAATAGTAAAATTCTTCGAAAGAATACAACTATTTTCAATGCAATTTTAATAAAATTAAGTTGCTTTAAAAATTTTCAATTAAAGTTATTAAAGAAACTCCATTAGTTTAAAAAAATTCAAAGAAATTCTTCTTTAGAATTTAATTAAGATTTTTAAAAATTTTAATAAAATTCTTTGCGAAAATTTAGTTATTTTCCTAAATAACAAAATTCTTTGAACTCGAAAAATAAGATTTCCATTTCTAAAGTGTGATAATATAACAAAATAATTAGCGAAAGCAAAACTTTTCAGTAAAAAAATTTTAAAGCAGACTATTAGTTTTCAATTCTCGTCAATAATAATTCGTAAATTGAAATTATTCAATGATCGTTTTACACTTCATATAATTCGTAATTAAAAACAAAAATTCTGTTTAATAGTTAACAACTTCCTTGTTTCCACTGTTTTACTTCCGTCTTTGAATTTTATTGTCATCTATTATTATCGCTCATAATTACTTGTTTATAAAGCGAAAAGTTGCAGAAATAGTATTTAATTGACAAATGAATAAATGATATAATAAAATTACCCTCAAAAAAAAAAACTTGACAATAATAATATTTTACCTTTGGTCTTTTCCACTGAAACTGAAATGGTGGTGTTTGATGATAGAATACTGAAGTCTGGGTAGCTGGAAATTCAGGATCCTCCCATAGTTCACCACGTTTTAAGCACGAACGCTTGATTCGTTCGTACTCGCTCATCACGTCCTAAAAAAAAATATTCTAAATTAGTTTCTCGTTGTTGCATTGAATTCTAAGAGGAAATTAATTCCCAAAATTTGTCTTGAATTGCTAAACATTTTTAAGAAGTATTAGCATTTCTTTGTAAATTAAACAAAAAAGAAGAAAAAATAAGTAAAAATATTTACTAAACGTAAAATTTTGATAAATAATAATATTATTAATATTTTAAAAATATATTATTAATAATTTTATTAATAATATCAATAAATTCTGATATTAGATCTCATATAGGTACAAATTTCTGGATGTAAAAAAAAGGAGGACAAAGACCCCCAATAGTCATATACGGTTATTTTGCAAGGAAAAAAAAATTATTTTCAGCGTCGGCGTTAAATTACGCAACTATGATTAGTATCGTTTGTATTATTAACTCTTTAATACAATGCCCACGCTGGAGAATCATCGTGAGGTCAATTGGCAGGACATCGACACCCTCTTCAAAGGGTGGGCGTCAACGAGGTGTTTTACGATGTCGTAATATATTTTTTTCTCTAAATATTTTTTTTTTACAAAACTCATTCTCCGACCTATTGCGAAAATTTCAATTTTTGTCTTAATTGTTGAAAATTCTATATGTTTAAAGTAGTAGTAAAATAGGCGCGGCCAAACAAGCGTTGTATATATTTATAACCATGACATATTTATTGAACCATTATACTTAAACTAATCCCAGGGATAAAGAAATTAAGATCCCAATTACTTCATTTAAAATTTCTATATACAATTACGTGTATATACAGAACACACGTTTGTTTTGTCAATTACAGCAGACAAGAAAAACAAACAGCATATAATAGAAGACATAAAGAAAGGAAAAAACAAGTAATAAAATTAAAGAAACTATAAAATATTCTAAAGAAGTTAATACTAATTAGACTATATAAATATTATATGTAATGAAAAAGAAAAAAAAAAATTTTTTTCTTGGGTAAAAAAGCAATAAATTGCCTTTCTGTTACAAGTTAAGTTTCGAAATTCGAAGAAAGGATTCAATTCTCTCGAGAAAGATTCAATTTGAAAATATATTGATGATACTGAATTTCTGGAAAAAAACGAAGTGCCAGTAAATTGGATGCAACTAATAGAAATGAAAGAAAGTGGAACGTGAAATGGGACGGAATTGAAAATGTTTTGCGAACACTGTGTACGTGGTACAGCTACCAATTAGGCGACTAATAAGTCAGTGCCTCCTCTCGTTGCTAATTAGAGTTCCAGTCAATTCTGCTATCTTCTTCCTGACAGTGAAGCCTACGTAATAAGAATCTACTTATTGGCATACCACGTCAAGGCGTGCTATAATATACTGTCGCTATGCAGGGTTGCTACGAAAATTTAATTTTCCCTGATTTCCAGACAAAATTTTGTCTTTTTCCCTGACCGCGAAGAATATTCTGATTCACTCCAAAAATTATTAGATACTCAAAAAAATGTTCTATTACATTTATTTACGAATTTCTTTAATTGTAAAATTAATCGAAAACAACAATAACTTCTTTTTTAAATAAATATTTAATCATTATTATTTTTCCCTAGGAATTAAAATTCTTCAAAAGATTCAAATTCAAACCTTTTAATATTCAATAAATTTTAAGAATATTATATTATAAAAAATGAAGATATCGATCGATTTCTTCATATTTTATAATAATTATACATGACCGAGTAATAAAATCATTATTTTAAATTCTAACAAATATTGTTACTGTAACTTCTTCAAAATTATTTTCATCAATGAAATTATTATTCCTTTGGAATTTTTAACTAAAATTCATCATTAAATCAATTATTATCAACACTTTTTGAACAAGTTTTTAAATAATTTTTAAATCAATTTGTTTACAATTCAATTTTATACGAAATTTCGTTTATTCGTAAATTCTTCAATTAAATTTATATTAGAAAATAAAAACATGAAATAATTTTTAAAAAAATTCAGTTAAACTTTTTCAAAAAAATTAATTCTGCACAATTGTTAGTTTAAAGTATAAAAAATTCAGGTTTTCAATGATTTTAATTTTAAACCTTTTCAAAATTAAATTATTTCTAAAAATTTACGCTGTAATGATTTTAATGTTCAATTATTATCTAAAATTTTAATTAAAATCCATTTTTTAATCAATTTTTATTAGAAAATTCTACGAGAATTCATTTATTTATTTATTTATTTTTTTATTTTACAATCAATTAAATACAAAAATAAATAATTTATTGAAAAATTGAATATTTCTCAAAATTGAATTCTCATAAAGAATTTTATCAGTAAATTTTTAAATCATTAAATTCTTTCGACGAATTTTAATAACATTTTTAAGAATAACATTTTTTCGCGGAATTCATTTAAAATTGAATTAAAAATAATTGAAATTCTGCGATGAATTTTATTATTTATGAAAATAATTGTTTTCGTAGAAATTCATTAAGATTTGTTTTAAATAATTGAATTCTTTTGGAAAATTTTATTGAAACAGTAGATATAAAAAATAATTGAATTGAGGAAAATATTTGAAAATAATTGAATTTCGAAGTAGAATTTTATTATTTATAAAGATAATGGAAATTTTTACTAGAATTTTTTTTTAACTTTTAAACATAATTGAATTTTTGGGAAAAATTACATTAGTTTTCAAAATAATTGAATTCTTGAGACGAATTTTATTGTAATTTCTTTTTAAATAATTGAATTCTTTTGTGGAATTTTGTTGAAATAGTAGACATTGAAAATAATTGAATTTTGACAAATTTTTGAAATTAAATAAATTTCTACGAAGAATTTTATTAAGATTATTTTGAAAAAAATTGAATTATTACAAAGAATTGAATTAAAATTTTTGAAAATAATGTAATTCTTTGAAAATTTAATTAAAAATGTACTGAAAATAATATTTAAATTCCAATAAATAAATTGTAGTAAAGGTTTTTAAAATAATTGAATTCTTGTGTGAAATTCCATTGGAATAGTAGGCATTAGAAATAATTGAATTTTGACAAATTTTTGAAATTAATTAAATGTCTACGAAGGATTTTTTTAAAATTATTTGAAAAAAATTGAATTGTTATAAAGAGTTTGTTGAAATTTTTTAAAATAATTTTATTTTTTAAACTAATTTAATTAAAAATGTATTGGAAATAATACTTAAATTCTAATAAATAAATTGTAGCAAAGGTTTTTCAAATAATTGAATTTTTTTCATGAATTTTAATAAAAATTTTAAGAATAATTACATTTTACTAGGAATTTGATTAAAATTGAATTAAAAATAATTGAATTTTTGCGATGAGTTTTATTATTTATGAAAATAAATGAATTTCCAAAAAGAATTTTATTATTTACGAAAATAATTAAATCTCTGTAAAAAATTGTACAGTTTAAGAAAATAATGGAATTATTGCGAAAAAATTTATGTCAAATTTGTAAATAATTTAATTCTTTGTAAATAATTGAATGCTCGTGATATTTTTATTATTTATGAAAATAATTAAATGTTTTCGTAGAATTTTATCAAAATTTGTTTTAAATAATTGCATTCTTTTGGAAAATTTTATGAAAATAGTAGATATTAAAAATCGTTGAATTGAGGAAATTTTTTGAAAATAATTGAAATTTTTACAAGAAATAAATTAAATTTTTTAAAAATAAGTAATGATTTTTCTAATCTATTCTATTCTTCATTTAGTTACTTTTTCTTTAAAACGAGTAACTTATAAAATAAAAAATTCATTCTTTTCCAATTTCCAAATAAAATTCAATTCACAAATGATTGGAAAGGAAACAGATTTTCAAAATTGAAAATAATTAGAAAAGTATAGAAATTTTAGATTATAAAATAATATACTCTATACTACAACGAGAGATATAAAGAGAAAGCGATTATTAAATCACTTTGAAAAAGAAAAATTGAAATCGAAAAATAAAATATTGACTGTCTAATGAAATTATTATACCACTGTTTAGTAATTATTTAACAATTGAGATATCCTTGTTTTCCCTCAGTCAGTCACATGTGTGTATTAAAAGAATATATATATTGTATGTAGAATGAATCAATCAAGTGTCCTCATTCTGCCTCTCAAACTGTCAACGAAGTTTCAACGCGAATAGTTGGATACAATGTTGAACTTTTACCGGCAATTTGCAAAACCTATTTATTTCGAGTGCTAGTTCTAGTTTCCGAGATGACCGCACAGTTAAAACCAATTTGAAATTTGTTTCGGTGAAACGATAACGAAAACGAGCCCGAATGAGGGACGCAAACAAAAATATAATATAGTGGCTTGCACCATTTCCTGCGATAAACGAACTGCTCCTTTTCTTTTCCAATGCATTTCATGGAAATTCATCTTTTTTTTTGTTGCCCTGCTTCTACTCTCCTATGCTGTTTTGTTTTCGCAGAAAAACTTTCCACACATATACACAATGAAAAACAACATTTTCTTTAATTACTAATCGCTCGAACAGAAATAAAATAATTCTCAACTTCCATAATTTTCTGCAAATATTCGAAAAATTCACCATCTGGAAATAAAAAAATTCAGGTCAATTAATTACTTTTTATTTCATTCAATTAATTCATTCGTCAAAATTGAAATTTTACAAAATTGCAAATTAAAACCTTTTAAAGTTTATCTATTTATGAAAATTGTAAAATTCCCTGACTTTTCCAGGTTTTCCAGGTTGCGTGGCAATCCTGCAAGATTAAAGTGATTAATTTCAATTTTGCAATTTGAAATACCAACATTAAATGGGGATTCTTTTTTTAGAAGCTAATCTTTTGCAACTAATAGTTAATCTTCACTTGTACATAGTGTGTACTTGTCGGACTAGTTTTACGCTTGGTTCGTCAACGTCCTTGGGAATTGTACGGACACTTATAATACAAAACCGGTAGCATAAGAGAGAACTATGCCACCTTGTCATTGTCAGTTAAAATGGTAACGAACTGCCGAGAATGAAAATACACAAGAAATTCACCTACTACAACAACTTTCGAGCAACATTGAAATCAGTTAACATATTTAAAGACACAGAAGGAATACGTATTTTATAAACACAGTAGAAAGTGACGAGATTTTCAACTAAACTTGACTTACATATCGACATCACTCATTTCAAAAGAAATTATCTATTTCGTTCTGCATTTTACCAACGCATATGTATTTATATATATATTAAATTTTCAACTCACACGATTTTAGAAACCGAAATTATAAAGTGAAACTGCGCTGATGAATGAGAAAGTAAAAGTAATCGAAAAAAAACAAAACATAATATGGATTCACTTTTACCGGACGATTTATACGTATTAAAATATTATCTTTTTGGTCAAGTTAATTAGAACCAAGTATAAAAATAATTAATCACTCAAATTATCTTTTTCGAAATTCGGTCATTATTTTTTTTTGTTCCTTTTAATTTAGAAAAAAAGTCAGAGAAATAAATAAATTGTAAAAACATTAATTTTTTCTTTATCATTTTTTTTTTGTAAGGAAATATTTTTTGTTAGGAAATATTTTTTGTTAAACTTAGAAAATTATTATTTCCCTTCAGGAAAAATGTAATTTTTTATTTTTGAAATAAAAAAAATTGTATAGGTAACTTATGTCGACGGGTGGAAATATTTTCAAAATTTAACACATTATTCGATTCATAAAATTGAAGAGAAGAGGATCATGGACACTTTATGTAGGAAGTAAAGTTGGCGATACATCACAGGTCGACCTGAAGCAAAGTTTATATCACTGTCTAAAAGATGCTGCAGGCGATTTACGAAATGGCTTTACAACTACACTGTTTTCAGCAAAATTCATCTTCGAGTTTCAAAGAAAGTATTTTTTTTTTAACCGAGAAAGTATTTATTTCAATATAAAAATATTAAAGATTAAAGAAAAAATTAAACATAGTTATTTTAAAAAAACTTTTTTAAAATATTAATCAGTTAAACTTTTAAATAAATAGAATTTCGAAATTATAATTTCAATTTAGAGAATTTCTCTGGAAAAAAAATAAACGATTCCCGATTTTTCGAAATAGGCTTATAATTATAAGCGATTTTAATAAAAATCAAATATATCAAGAAAGTTAATTATATACAAATCTTAAATTTTAGTAAAGAAAGAATTGAAAGTTTGACACAATATTCATCATCACAATTCCACTTTTATAGATGGGAATTAAAAAGTTTTCACTTATTCTCTCTGTTCGTCATGGGAAGCATTTTTTGATTTCCTTGAATATATTTACGAAAAGCAATTACTTGTTTCTTCTGAATTCTCAATGTTAATTATTTAGTACATACTAAAATTTATTTCATTTAATACTAAAGTTAATTTTAATTACTTTTTTCACTTTCAATAATTGAAATATTTTATTTAAAATTTAATAATTATAATTATCAAATTGTAAATAAATTATTATTACGCAAATTACAAAAATTTTTCTTTTCAAATATTAACTTAAATTTTGGCATAATTTCAGAAAATTCAGGAAAAGAGAATTATTTTAAAAATCTTTTTAATAAAATTTTTCAAAGCAGTTTAATTATTACTTTCAATAAAAGTTTTTGATTTTTTTAATAAAATTTTTCAAAACAATTCAATTATTTTCCGAAATTTTTCTCAGAAATTCAATAATTTTCAATAAAATTAAAAAATTTTCTCTAAAGGACTCAATTATTTTTAAAAAATTATAAAACTTTTCGAAAAAATTCAATTATTCATAAATGTTCTGATAAAATTTTATTAGAATTCAATTATTTTCATAAATAATAAATTTTCTCATACGAATTTAATTACATATTTTCAATTTTAATTTTATCAAATTTCTCTAATGAATTCAGTTATTTTCAAATAATTGTAATAATATTCTGGGAAGAATTCAATTATATTTCCAAAAAATTTTAATAAAATTCAATAAGTATTACATTTTTAATTACAATTATTATAGCAGATACGATTACTTTAAATTGATTACTTTAAATTGAATTGAAAATTATTGAATTCTTGCGAAGAATTTTACTATTTATAAAAATAATTGAATTGTTCCGAAGAATTTATTAAAATTTTATAAAATAAATGAATTTTATGTTAATATTTAAAAATTTAAATTCTTTCGAGGTATTCTATTAAAATTGTTTTGAAAAAAATTTAATTTCTGCAAAGAATTTTACTATTTATAAAAATAATTGAATTTTTTCGAAGGATTTATTAAAATTTTAAGAAATAATTAAATTGTAATGAAGAATTTTATGGAAATATTTAAAAATAATGAAATTTTTTCGAGAAATTCAATTAAAGTTGTTTCGAATTAAAGTTGTTTTTTTGTTTTTTTTTAAAGTTGTTTTTGAAAATAATTGAATTCTTTCAATTTTTTTGACGAATATATATCTAAGAATTGCATTGAAAGTAATTTAATTTTTATATAGAATTTTTTAAAAATATTTTGAGACTAATTGGATTATTTTTTTTAAAAATTTAATTAAAAATAATTTAATTCCTGCAAAGAATTTTAGTATTTATAAAAATAGTTGAATTGTTTCGAAGTATTTATTAAAATTTTAGGAAATAATTGAAATTTATGGAAATATTTAAAAATATTTGAATTCATCCGAGGAATTAAATTAAAATTGTTTTGAAAAGAATTGAATTCCTGCAATGAATTTTACTATTCATAAAATTAATTGAATTTTTGTAAAGATTTTACTATTTAAAAAAATAATTGAATTGTTAAGAAGGATTTATTAAAATTTATGAAAATAATTGAATTCTTTCGTGAAATTTTATTAAAGTTTTTGAAAATATGAACAGTAGTAATTAATTTTGCACTTAATAACTGAATTTTTTAAATTTTGATTATGAAATTATTTAAAAATAAAAAATTTTCCAATTTGCATAAAAATAATAAATTGAATATCTTGTTCCGCGCGTATAATTTTCTAGTGAGTTAAATAAATTTTATTTATTTACCATGTTATACATAAATAAATTACAATTATTTAAAATTAAAAAATATAATATTAATTATAAATTTAATATTTATTTTATTTATCTTCAAAGTTTAATGAAATGAAACTAGACCTTGAAATGTTGAGAAAAAAAAGTCGATGAAATTATAAAAAAGTCGACGATATTAAATATTAAATTCTAAAATAATAAAACATTAGGAAAAATTAAGCATTAGATAATAGGAAGATACTTTCAAGGAACTGAATACCATTTCACAGAAAATAATTCCTTTAAATATGAAACGCTGAAAGGAAGTCTGAACATAAAATGCGAATAATTCCATCTTGCGTTTGCATTTTATGCTTCTCCTTTATCACTGCTACAGAATATAAATAACAGCAACAAATCTCGAGATAATAAATTGGCGTGAATAAAGTTAATTTTTTTTATTCATGTTGAGAGAATACGCCAAAAGTGTTTTTACAAAATGAAACATTTTTTAAAATCTAAGATTTAAAGATTTAAAAAGTATTTCATTTTGTAAAAAATTATTTATCTTCCATTTATTTAGAAAAAAGAATAATAATGATTATGTTTATAAAATTACAGTTGCTATAATTATAAAATTACAATTACTATAATTATAAAATTATAATTATTACAATTATTTAAATTTTAAATTTTTTCAATTTTCCCATTGAGAAAATAATAATTGAACCAAATCAGAAAATTGAAAAGAATTTATAAACATTTATTAGATTACGAATTTGAAATGTACTAATGAATTCAAATAAAAAGAAATTTGAATTGGAGGAAAAAAATTGATAACTAGTGAGATTTATAAAGATGACCGGAAATGCTGAGGTCAAAAAGTCTTAGGATTTTAAAAAGAATCAGAAGCCAAAGAGCGCGACGAGAAAATGAGGGTAATTTGGATTTATAAATTATTCGCGAACTCAAGCGCGTTCCACTCGTTAACGACACTTTCTCTCCCTACTCCTACAAATATAATAATAATTCTCTCGAGTCCATTCTCAATCGACAATAATCCAAAACCTTTTTAGGATCTATTATAAAATAGAAAAAATTTTCTTCAACTCCTATTATTCTAGTACAATTGTTTTGAATCTCTTCCGTTATTGTATATTTTACCAGGAATCTGGAACATTAACGAATAACATGGAAAAATGAAAATACTTATGTAATTTTACCAACACCTTTCTAAAAAATTGTCTTGTACATTATATTTATGTATATATGCCATTAAGACTATTAAGTAATCTTATTACCGTTAAATTTTTCTCGTAAATTGTAAATAAACTCACTTCTCAGTTACATTCTTATGTATTATTTTCTAAAAAATTGATCACTTGACATAATTTTGAATTTAAAATTTTTGAATAATTTAGAAATAAATAATAATCAAATAAATAAATAAACTAATGAATAATGGAACAAATTTTAAATTTACTATTTAAAATTACATTTTGCTGTTTCCTTTTCTTAAATATTAACTTTGCTTACCACTTAAAATTAATTATTAATTTTTTTTATTTTCTAACTTCATTGTTAAAAATTTAAAATTTAAATTCATTCCTTTAAAAATTATTTAAAATTCAAATTTATTTCATTATTATTGATTTTATTTACAATTTACTATATGAACTTGAAAATATTTTTAATGAATTCCAAATTGTAAATCAGATCAGCATTTTATGCTCGTTATGATTTGTTGCATTTTAATTATGTATTATTCGTCTACCACGGGGCCTTGAAATTAATGAATAATGAAACACCTTCTAAACTGTTTCAACGTTATCCAAAAGGCGATCACAAAACGTGACTCCAAGATGCTTCCGTATACTTTTATTAAACAGCAAAAAATTTTTAAAGCAAAAATGCAAAAATTTATCCATTATTTTCAAAAAGATAAGTCTCTTTTCACAACAAGTCAACAAATGAGAATACTACTTTGATATATAAAAAAAAATTTATACCTCAAATCAATAGTTATCTTAAATTAATAAGTAAGCAAATAATTTTTTTTCGAAAGCAATAAAAATTATATCTTGTTATTAAAGTAATTAGAGTGATTAAAGCAGATGAATGATAAAATGATAATTATAAAAATGATCAAAGTTTGTATGTAACACTAAAGTCATGAAGAAAGAAAGAACTTTTCTTTTTTTTTTTTTGTTAAAATGTTTTACATCTCATAAAAAAATACGAACGGTGTATAACTGGTAGCAATAAACCTAATGAACGTTAATGATTTTATTTCACAAAATTACCATAAAATTAAATAAATTACTCTTTTTCAAGAAAACAACCGCACCCACTGTAAAAGAGCTTGCCTTCGGGAAGGAAGAATAAACTTTAAACGTCCTTGAACCTGTACACATCCCTACCCTCTTAGAAGACATCTCAAACCACTATACGTAGTTCTTCTCGTTATATATTTATAGTTTCTCCAAGCAAGTGTACTTTAAGATGCAAGACTACCTTTTCTACGTCATCAACCTATCGAGAATTTATTTCCTCCAATCAACAATATTCATCAACCAAACACAAATTCTTCGAAAAGAAAAACAGGGTTGCTACAAAAATTTTATTTTATTTTTCCCTAACTTTTTCCTGATTTTCAGAAAAAATTTTGTCTTTTTTCCTGACACTAAAGAATATTCTGATTCACTCCAAAAATTATTAAATGCTCAAAAAAATGTTCTATTACATTTATTTACGAATTTCTAAAATTGTAAAATTATTCGAAAACAATAACTTCTTTTTTACATAAATATTTAATCATTATTATTTTTCCATATGAATTAATATTCTTCAAAAGATTCAAATTCAAACCTTTTAAAATTCAATAACTTTTAAGAATATTATTATAAAACATGACAGTGATTAAATAATTACTTTATACCTATTATAAGAATTTGTTACTGTAAATTCTTCAAAACTATTTTCATTAATTCAATTCAATCATTATTTTTTAGAATTTTTAACTACAATTTTTCTTTAAATCAATTATTTTTAATAATTTTTGAAAAAGTTTTTTAATAATTTTTAAATCCATTCTTTTACAATTCAATTTCATGCGAAATTTCGTTTATTCGGAAATTCTTCAATGAATTATATATTAGAAAATAAAAACATAAAATAATTTTTAAAAAAATACAGTTAAACTTTAAAAAAAAAAATAATTCTGCTGAATTGTTAGTTAAAAGTATGAAAAATTCAGATGTTCAAAGATTTTAATTTGAAACCTTTTAAAAATTAAATTATTTATAAAAATTTACGCTGTAATGCTTTTCATGTTCAATTATTATCTAAAATTTTAACTGAAATAAATTTTTAATCAATATTTATTAGAGAATTATTTTATTATTCTAAAATTCTACAAGAATTCAATTATTTATTTATTTATTTTACGATCAATTAAATAGAAAAACAAATAATTTATTGAATAATTGAATGTTTCTCAAAATTGAATTCTCATAAAGAATTTTATTAATAAATTTTTAAATCATTCAATTCTTTCGACGAATTTCAATAAAATTTTTAAGAATAATAAATTACATTTTTCGAGAGATTCGATTAAATTGGAGTAAAAATAATTAAAATTCTGAGATGAATTTTATTATTTATGAAAGTAATTAAATTTCTAAAAAGAATTTTATTATTTACAAAAATAATTGAATCTCTGTAAAAAATGGTATAATTCATGAAAAAAATGGAATTAATACGAAGAAATTTATAACAAATTTGTAAATAATTGAATTCCTGTAATATTTTTGTTATTTATGAACATAATTAAATGTTTTTGAAAAATTTTATCAAAATTCTTTGTAAATAATTGAATTCTTTTGTAAAATTTTATTAAAATAGTAGATATTAAAAATCATTGAATTCGGGAAATTTTTTTGAAAATAATTGAAATTTTGCCAAAAAATTTATTAAATTTTTTAAAAATAATTGAATTTCAAAGAAGAATTTTATTATTTACAAAGATAATTGAAATTTTGACGAGAATTTTTTTATACTTCTGAAAATAATTGAATTTTTGCGAAGAATTACATTACTTTTGAATATAATTGAATTCTTGAGACGAATTTTATTAAAATCTCTTTTTAAATAATTGAATTCTTTTGTGAAATTTTATTAAAATATTAGACATTGAAAATAATTGAATTTGGACAAATTTTTTAAATTAATTAAATGTCTACGAAGATTTTTATTAAAATTATTTTGAAAAAAATTAAATTGTTACAAAGAATTTCATTACAATTTTTGAAAATAATTTAATTCTTTGAAGAAGTTTAATTAAAAATGTATTGGAAATAATACCTAAATTCTAATAAATAAATTGCAGCAAAGGTTTTAAACATAATTGGATTTCTTTGATGAATTTTAATTAAATTTTTAAGAATATAATTACATTTTTCAAGGAATTTGATTGAAATTTAATTAAAAATAATTGAAATTCTGCGATTAGTTTTATTATTTATGTAAATAATTGAATTCCCAAAAAGAATTTTATTATTTACGAAAATAATTGAATCCCTGTAAAAAATGTTATTATTTATGAAAATAATTGAATAATAATTTATGAAAATAATTTGTAAATAATTGAATTCCTGTGATATTTTTATTATTTATGAAAATAATTAAATGTTTTCGTAGAATTTTACGAAAATTTGTTTCAAATAATTGAATTCTTTTGGAAAATTTTATTAAAATGGTAAATATTGAAAATAATTGAATTGAGGAAAGTTTTTTAAAATAATTGAAATTTTGTAAAGAAATTTATTAAATTTTATGAAAATTAATACCTTTTGAATTTTATCTATTTATGATTGATGTTATTTAATTAGAAAATATTGTCAGAAATATAAAAAATTGAAGGTTTCGTGGTAATTTTATAGTTCACGAGACAAACAAAAAAACACAAAAATTCAGAATTTTCTTATGAATTCTAAAAATTTAATTTTCCCAGTACTTTTAATAAAAATCCCTGACTTTTCCCTGAATTCCTTGACTTGTGGCAACGCTGAAAAATTAAATTTGAATTGAAAACAAGATTTTTGAAAATTTTCCCACAGAAACAAATTGAAAGAAGAAAAACCACTCAATTAAAATTAAATTGAATTTAATAACTTAATATTTTCTCAATTCTCTTTACTGTTGAAGAATTTAAACAGTTTTACAGAGTTAATTGAAAAATTGAATTGAAAAATTGTCGCAAATATTTTTCGATGAAAATAATTTCAAAGTTCATGAGAGAAGCTTGCAAGGAAGAAAACTCAACTCTGATCCTGACGAGGATATTGAACTCCTTCAACCGACACTAATTTCACCCTGAAGCTATCCTGGCCTTGCTCACCAAGACTGCCGAGCAAAACCAGGTATTTCCTTGAAAGGGAATCCTTAAGGGTCTTTTTAGGTAGGTATTTTATAAACGATGTACGTTTACACTTTGGTACATTATAGGCGTGTAGTCGCCTCCACGTCCAAGCGAAGGTACTAAAAGTTACTCATCGAAATTGCTTCCTTCATCCGCGAACTACTTGTAAGAACTGTTCAGAATTCTGTAAAAATTACAATATACGAGTTGTAAAGAGTCCAAAAAACACGAACAAAGCCACTGTTCTTGAACTGAGTTCACAATATTTCTCAGAAACGCATTCTCATACCTGTTTTCAATTTGTATTTTGCATTCATCAATTTTACAAAAAGAAAACTAGTTTAAAAAAAATAAAAATTGGTTAGCAGTTATTTTAAGTAATACAAAGTCTCGACTTGGAATTTTTTTTAGATAAATCAATACATTTATAATTAATTAGTTGATAAGGAGAATTTTTTAAAAATTTGAAATCGGAAAAATTTTCAAAAATTGAAGTTAATATTTGAAAATAAAAGATTTTGTAATTTACATAATAATAATAAATTGAATACTTCGTTTCGCGAGGGTAACATTTGTTTGTAATATTAATAATACAATATAAATAATAATTGAAAAAATTAAATATTTCCATCAACTGCTGATCATAAACGTTGTAAACTTCACCGACATACATCTGAATGAAAGTAATCCCCACTTTCTAATATTTTGATGGAAAAAAACACCTAAAAAATACTTTTCGACCAAAAAATATTAAAATGAGAAAATACATGTCACAATCGAAAATATTTGAAAATCACATACAATATGACTTTCTAAAAAAGATTATTGAATTCGTTACTTCCGACAAGAAGAAAAAAAACCAATAAATTGTGGAATGTGAAGTGTGAAGAGTTGTGATGAATCCTTATTAGTTTCTACCATAGGCTAGTTTAGAATTTTCTACATATGCTTTGAGGTCATCGAATGTTTCGAATACCAAACGAACGACAAGTGTAAACTAAACAAATATTTCCCAAGGAAAAAAGAAGTGCATAAATTAAATACTTTCATTTTCTGTATTTTCCCAAAATAAAAATACTACCTCTCACTGGGACAATTTAAAACAGTGTAGAGAATATAAGTCATTTTTTTAAAAATTCATTTCCTTAACGGCAAGAAATTAGACTTTTGTTTTTTTTTCTGCTCACGAACGAACTTCCGTTATAGTAATTATTACGTTTTCATTTATCAGATCTATATATCTGCATATATGCCGTCGACACCGGAATGAAACCGGTTTTACACTGATTTATTCAACTTCCCTGTTCTTTGAATCTATCTCGCTAATAAAATTTTTTTCAAATGTTGACCAATTCCTATGTTGTATATAAATATAAGTAATTATTTTTACAATGCCCTTTAAAAACACAGACTTGTTACATGGTTACCACGCTTTTGCTCTTTTTAAATTCCCTGACATTTCCAGGTTTTCCAGGTTAAAAAACGAAATTTTTCCAGGTTTTTAATATTTTATTAAATAATTAAATGTTTCTAAAAATTGAATTTTTATAAAGAATTTTATAAACAAAATTTTTAAATAATTTAATTCTCTTGACAAATTTTAATAAAATTTTAAAGAATAATTTAATTTTTCGAGAAGATTGATAAAAATTGTAAATAATTGAAATTTTGCCAAGAATTTTATTATAATCTTTGAAAATAATTGAATTTCGGAGAGGAATTTTTTTTATAAAGATAATGTAAATTTTGACAAAATTTATTTTAAACTTTTGAACATAATTGAATTTTTGCAAAGAATTACATTACTTTAGAAAATAATTGAATCCTTGAGATGAATTTTATTAAAATTTCTTTTTAAATAATTGAATTCTTTTGTGAAATTTTATTGAAATAGTAGACATTGAAAATAATTTAAGTTTGACAAATTTTTGATACTAATTAAATTTCAACGAAGAATTTTATGAAAATGATTTTTGAAAGAAATTTTATTGTTACAAAGAATTTAATTATTTATGAAAATAATTCAATTTGTTGAAGAAATCTAATTAAAAATGTATTGAAAATAATATTGAAATTGTAATAAATAAATTGTAGCAGAAGTTTTTAAAGTAATTGAATTTCTTTGCTGAATTTTAATAAAAATTTTAAGAATAATTACATTTTTCGAGGAATTCGATTAAAATTGAATAAAAATAATTAAAATTCTGCGAAGTGTTTTATTATTTATGAAAATAATTGAATTCCTAAAAATAATTTTATTATTTACGAAAATAATTAAATCTCTGTAAAAAATTGTAAATAGTTTATGAAAATAATGGAATTATTACGAAGAAATTTATAACAAATTTGTAAATAATTAAATTCCTGTGCAATTTTTATTATTTATGATAATAATTAAATGCTTTCCTAGAATTTTATCAAAATTTGTTTTAGATCATTGCATTCTTTTGGAAAATTTAATTAAAATAGTAGGTTTTGAAAATCATTGAATTGAGGAAAATTTTATAAAATAATTGAAATTTTGGCAAGAAATTTATTAAATTTTCTTAAAATAATTGAATTTAAAAGAAGAATTTTATTATTTATAAAGATAATTGAAATTTTGACGAGAATTTTTTTACTTTTCAACATAATTGAATTTTTGGGAAGAATTACATTACTTTTGAAAATAATTGAATTCTAGAGACGAATTTTATTAAAATTTTTTTTTAAATAATTGAATTCTTTTGTGAAATTTTATTGAAATAGTATTCATTGAAAATAATTGAATTTTGACAAATTTTTGAAATTTATTAAATTTCTACGAAGAATTTTATGAAAATTAAATTGAAAAAAATTTTATTGTTATAAAGAATTTCATTATTTATGAAAATAGTTCAATTTTTTGAAGAAATTTAATTAAAAATGTATTGAAAATAATACTTAAATTGTACTCAAAGTTTTTAAAATAATTGAATTTTTTTTCTGAATGTTAATAAAATTTTTAAGGATAATTACATTTTTCGAGGAATTCCATTAAAATTGTATTAAAAATTAAAAATAATTGAAAGTCTGTAATGAGTTTTATTATGTATTTATGAAAATAATTGAATCGCTGTAAAAAATGTTATTATTTATGAAAATCATTGAATAATAATTTATGAAAATAATTTGTAAATAATCATGGTTGTCACAAAATAATAAATATAAAATTTCAGGCTTTTTCCAGGTCAGTACTTATGAAATTCTAGTCAAAAATTAAAAAAATTTCTGCCCTAATAACATAGCTTTGGCTCTTATAAGTTTTTTTAAATTTCCAAATACCAGAAACTTAATAATAATTACGAGCCAAACATTTTTTCTTCCGTTGAGATTTTTATATGGCGATAACACAAAAATTATTCAATTTTAAATTAAAATTTTGTTAAAAATCTTTAAGAACAGGCGAAATTCAAGAAATTGTTTTAAATTCCATTCTATTTCCAGGTTTTTCATACCCTTTTTTAAATTCCATGTACCTTTTCCAGGTTTTTCGGGATTTTTAGACTCTGTGGCAACCATGTGTTAATAGAATAAAAAGAGTAAATAAAATTTTCAGGAAATGTAAAATTATTTACCAATACTTTAATAGCTATATATTAACGTGTGCATCAAGGGAAGTTGCAGGAGATGCAAAGTCAATGCCGCAAGAAAAACGATTAATTGCCTATCTTTAGACGACGTTTATAATGAAAAATCGAGAAAATTGCATATATTTTACTTTCTTAGTCATCGTTGTCTTTGCAAAAAAAAAGGAATGATGATGAATTTACTTTCGCAAGAAAATATGCATTCACAACAATGTCCAGACGTGGGCGAACCTATCGAAAGTAAAAATACCGTCCATGGCCATACATCATATTGTCTCTATATAGTTAAACCCGCCTATCAAAATTGCTACCAGCACAATGATTTACTGTTGCGTCAATAATACTAATCATCTATATATACATTTAAAAATACTTCTCAATCATCAATAAATAAACTCCAAACAATCAAATGACGACAAATTTTTGACCCAAATTTCAAAAACCCAACAATCATTCAATTTCTAATATTAGAAATTTATCAATTAATCAATTTCTACAATTTTAACATATAATATTAATCAACTACCATATAAATTATTCCAAATAACTCTAATTTAATAAATATTTAACTTTCCTAAACTAGAAGTTGTTCCATAATTAATTTTCCAATTAGAAACTAGATCGTTTTTTTAAAAAATTATAATTTAACGATTAATAAACGAAAACTTACCTAATCAAAAAAAATATTTTTTTACTTCATGAGTAAAATTTAAAAAAAATTCTTGTTATGAAAAAATTTTTCATTTGAAAATGAATTCTTTCACAACTGTCCTGATTTTCACTTTTCTAACATGACTAATAAATATACTTTGCTAATTAGATGTATAAAAAGTTATTTTTTCTTAATACTTATATTCATGATCACTTTCCATTCTCGATAAGGTGAAAATTATCGGATTCTTTTACATTTAATAATCAAATTCATGACCATATATCATTTAGAGTGTAAAAGTTAGAAAGCCGAAACAAATGTTTAATTGTTTTATAAAAAGATAGTTAACTGCCACGCAGTTATAACCAATTATTAATAACAAATGTGAAATAGAAATTTATGAACTAATTTTTCTGAATTAAAAAACAGAAATTTACTTTGTAAGTTGCAAAATTCGTAAAATAATAATGAAAATATTTTTTTTTTGGAAAAATTAATAGAAAAGTTTATAAAAAGAGAAAAGCTTTTAACATAGAAAAAAAATTAAATCCTTGACACGTATTCAAGTGTGTGCATATTAAAAGTCAGCATTATTTAAAAAGAGATGTCACTATATGGCGTGTGCATGAAAATATTATCAACAGTATTTTAGAATCCTAGTCATCATTATCATATATGACATTGAATAAAAAAATAAAATATTTATCCGAAAAGTGAAAGTTAATTAAAAAAGGAAATCAAGACAAAATATTAAATAAAATTTGCAAAAATGTTGAATTTCAAATTAAAATTTGTTTTTAAAATTTCATTTGTTCAGTATTTTTTTGTTGTTGGAGTTTTTAATTTTGCTATTTAATTATTACTTTTGAAAACAAATTAAAATTGTGTATCACTCACTTTGACCATCCGTCAGGAATAAAGTTCTTATCCGTAAAAAGTTACAAGACACTAACTATTATTCTATTTTCAATCTATTCCTTTCGTGTCACCAAAATTATAGAAAAAAAATTCTTTCACAGTTTTTTAAAACACTATTTTTGGATATATATTTTTTTTGCAAACGAAAAATAACTCACTAAATCACTTTTTTGCAACTATTGGAGGAAATTGAAAAAACAACCAATTAATTGAACTAGTCAACTGATAGAGAGAATATTTTCAAAAACAAATCCAAAAGTAGAAATAAATTTGAAAATCATTGAGAAACACACACGCACATATTGGAGAGAAACGTCGCGAAACCGCGACGAATTCTTACACACCAACTGTCTTACTGAATATACAAGACTGACTACTACAACACTACCAGGTAAATCCTGCTGGTACCCGCGGTTACCACTATCCTCTAGCCTTCCTACTCCTTCTTTAACACTCACCATTACAACGACGGATCTCTCTCATGCTGGTCCCTTCTCTCTCTCTCTCTTTCTCCAGGTCCAGCTACAGATATAGATACAGTTCTCTCGGCAAACGTCTCTCTTTTTCCCCCTCGATATCTTCTCGAGTGACTTCTGCTTTGACCTGTTGAATTAAAATGTCATGTAGAAGATGAAGAGAATTAATTAAAAATTTTCATATTAATTCAAATAATTTAATTGTTAAAATTATTTAACAACAAAAGTTGCTTGTAAAAAGTTACAAGTTACAAAGAGAAAAAAAATTATAAATATTAATAATTTAGAAAAATGTTGAAAGAAATTTTGCATTTTGAAGAGGAAAATTAAAAAAAAATCCAATTATAATTTAAGATAATTAAAATTTTTTTAATTTTAGACTATAAAGATTAGAGAACTTAATAAATTCTTTCAAAATAACATATTTATTATAAAAAATAAATAAATCGATTTTCAAAATTCTGCGAAAAATCGTTATTTTGAAGAAAATGTTAAATTTATGTATTATCAACTTTCCTAGAGGGCAGAGTACATCAGTAGAACTATTGTCGATAAATACGATATCTACAATATTTTTAAAATACGAAGTTACTTACTCTTTCTAACTCCTCGCCAACTTGAAATAATAATTTGCAATTTTTTTACAATTAAACATATTTAAAAGAAATATTCTGACAGGGTTGCAACAATAATTTGATTTTGTATTTATCTAACTTTTTTTAATATTTCTAATTTTGCTAAACATTCAATTCAAATATTATTTTTTTTAAATTTTTAACTAAAATTCTTCTTTAAATCAATTATTTTTAATAATTTTTGAAAAAGTTTTTTTTTTAATAATTTTCAAATCCAATTGAAATTTAATTTTACACAAACATTCGTTTATTCGTAAATTCTTCTATTAATTATATATTAAAAAAATAAAAACATGAAATCATTTTTTAAAAAAATTCAGTAAAACTAATTTTCAAAAAAATTAATTCTGGTTTATGGAAATAATGGAATTATTACGAAGAAATTTATAACAAATTTCTAAATAATTGAATTCCTGTGATATTATTTTTATTTATGAAAATAATTAAATGTTTTCGTAATTACATTACTTTTGAAAATAATTGAATTCTTGAGACGAATTTTATTAAAATTTCTTTTTAAATAATTGAATTCTTTTATGAAATTAAAATAGTATTTTATTGAAATAGTAGACATTAAAAATTTGAAAATAATTAAATTTTGACAAATTTGAGATATTAATTAAATTTTTATCAACAATTTTATTAAAATTATTTTGAAAACATTGAATTGTTACAAAGAATTTAATTAAAATTATTTAAAATAATTGAATTTCTTTGCTGAATGTTAATAAAATTTTTAAGAATAATTACATTTTTCGAGGAATTTTATTAAAATTGTATTACAATTAATTGAAAGTCTGCCATGAGTTTTATTATTTATGATAATTAAATTCCAAAAAAGAATTTTATTGTTTATGAAAATAATGGAGTCACTGTAAAAAATGCAATTATTTATAAAATAATTGAATCCCTGTAAAAAATTTAATTATTTATGAAAATAATTAAATGTTTTCGTAGAATTTTATAAATAAATTTTTAAATCAATTTAAAGATTAAAATTTAAGATTTAAAGATTAATTTAATTTGATTTTTTAAATCAAGGAATTTTCCTTCAACGAATTATAATAAAATTTTTAAGAATAATTACATTTTTCGAGAGATTCGATTAAATTGGAGTAAAAATAATTAAAATTCTGTGACGAGTTTTATTATTTATGAAAGTTATTGAATTGATCATGAAAATAATGAAATTATTTCGAAGAAATTTTGAAAATTTTTAACAAATTTGTAAAAATGGAATTCCTGTGTGATATTTTTATTATTTATGGAAATAATTAAATGTTGTAATAGAATTTTATCAAAATTTGTTTCAAATAATAATTGAATTCTTTTGAAAAATTTTATTTAAATAGTAGATATTGAAAATTATTAAATTGATGAAAATTTTATGAAAATAATTGAAATTTTGCCAAGAAATTTATTAAATGTTTTGAAAATAATTGAATTTCGAAGAATTTTATTATTTATAAAGATAATTGAAATTTTGACGAGAATTTTTTTAAACTTTAGAACATAATTGAATTTTTTCAGTTGTACACTGTAACAACCCTGTCTTATTAAGAATAATTTAATTAATAATTTACCTTTTCTAAGTAATACCAATTTTTTTCGATATCCTCTTGATTTCATTTTATAGAATTAAAATGATTGAAATATCTCTTGCTTATGTCTTACGATGGTCTTCAAATAATCAAAATTGTTCTTTTCTTCAATTTAACAAACTAATGTGTCTTTATTAGTTTTCCACTTGCCAAAAACTTTCAAACGATTTCCAAAGTTCATAAATGTCTCAATAGTATCTGATCATTTTTCCTTTTTTTCTCTCCAAATTGCAATTAAAAAACATTCTTCAGACTTTTAAATATCTCGAAATCCATTATATTCATCCTTTCTTTCTTCAGAACATCCAAGAGATTCTGTATTTCATCAATTTCGTCGAAAAAGGTTTATATTCCTCCAATTGCGTCCGAAAAACCCGATTCGCCTTGTTACCTGTCAAAAATGCGTCTATTCAACAAAAATATTTAATTGTTAAAAGATTTAAATTAAAAGTGTAGAAAAAGTTAAACAAACCTAAGAGAATGTTCTTCTACTTCATTTTGAAGACAGATTTACACAATTATGTGTTAATCTCACACGTGGATCGGAAAATTAATACTCCCAGAGTATATTAAAATAACATGTTTAAAAAAACCCCGAAAAAAATACGTTTTCATAAACCGGAATACGTTTTTGTCTTAACGATAAAAATGTAGACAAAAACGGTAAAAAAGTTCTGTACTTATTTTGAAAATACGAATTTTCTTCGAAAATATATTGGAATTGTGTCCGCAAAAAAAATTAATTTTGTTAATAAAATTTTAGACAGTAAAAAATGGACATATTTTAAAAATTTACAGTGATGATTTAAACAAATGTTACCTTGAATTGTAATGATGTTACCTTGAAGCATGTGTAAATATGTAAAACGACTCAAATCAATTTTCCTTTATCCGGTGTAGCTCATCGTCTAGAGTTGCTCATCTTCTGGAAAATAAATACAAATTTTGTGTTAATTAACATATTTGATCCATAAATTGTACAAAAAACATTTCTGTAAAGTCTATATTAAATTACAAGTGATTTAAGCTCTTACACCGAAAGTTGAGGTTATGTTGACCGTAAATATAACTCCAACACGAAAAACAATTATTAATTAACTGTAATTTTTTATTCTACACTTACAAATAAATGATTTCGATTTAATTTCAATGAAATGGAGAAAATTTTAATAAAAACCGTATGAACACAATGTGAATATTGAAATTTGTTCTCTGCATAATAAAGCGAAACAATCAGAAATATTTTATGTCATGCAACCCGCCTTGCAGCTGAGTAATAGCATCGCGTACATTGCATACTCAAGGAGTTATACCCACTTCCCGGGGAATTCCCGAACGACCCGAGCAAAAATATAAAAACAATAAACAAATTTATGTTCCTTTTTATAAAACTTGAGCGAAATAAAAAGAAAGTAGTGAATTTTAATCATTAATAACTATATATACCTATAGAGCAATCACAAAAAGACAAAATATCTTTTAGAGGTTATGTTCATCAGAAAATATTTTGCACGCGTCATTTCTTGTGTATCTACTTTTATCGTCAAATAAAAATAACAAATTAACAAAAAGACTGTTTAAATGCTAAAAATTGAAGACTAACAACTATTAAACTAAAACTTACCCAATGATTATCAAAAATATGCAAATTAAATATTAAAAACACAGCAAAAGTTCGCCAGCGTCCTTTCGACTATAATCCCGCCTTTTCGTTCTCACAGGTTAGGTTAGATTAGAAAGCAACAGAGTCGACATCTGTCGGAGAGAATTGATTACCGTTGTTGTTGGCAAAATTGTTGGTAATAGTAACCGCGCCGAGTGAAATAGAAAAATTCTCGTAACCTGTGCTCCTGCAGCTGGATTTTGCAGGCCAGGAACACGACGAGATCAACTAGGTGTCTAGTGATCAAAGCACTGCTCTTATTTAATTCGTAATCAACAATTCTAATAAATAGTGTTTATCATACATTCCACAATAGGACATCTTAACGAAAAAAATATAAAAAAAACAAGCTGATTAAATAGTGTGTTCTTTTTGCGAAAATTTATTTCAAATTATAATGGAAGACGAAAGTGAACAAGACAACGTGATCGAGGATGATTACTATTCATTCTTGAATATCCCAAGAAATGTGAGAAATTATTTTTGCTTTTTTCCCTTGAGAAAAATATTTTCGACTCCTCCACGTGACATTCTATATTTTTGTCACGCATTATATTCTATTATCACGTAACCTCTCTTAAATTATAATATATACTCTAACCGGTGGATATGAATGAAAAAAATCCACTTTTTTATCATGTTTGATTTATTTATTCTTTAACAAGTTTTCTATTATTCATTATTATGAAATAACTGAACTCCTGTCACTTGAACTACGAATTAGATTTATTGATTTTTTTCACTATTCGGGTTTATTTACAATATTCTATATATTTTTTTAACAATTTTATAATTATTTTTACATGGTTTCGGAATTATAATCAAATTAATTATTTTCTCTTTTTAATAGGCTAGTCAGGAGGACATCGTTAGTGCTTATCGTAGACTCAGTAAATTGTATCATCCTGATAAACATCCGAATTCTGATAATAAGAAAGAGGCTGAAATTTTATTTAATCACACTAGAAAGGCTTATGAAGGTGAGAGTTCATTTTTTATTTTTTATTTGTTGTCTGTAACTTTTAATCTACATTTTTCTTTTTAAATAATTTCCATCTTTAAAATTTATTTATTGAAAATCATCGAATTGTTGCAAAAATAATTTATCGAAAATTTTGATAATAATAGAATTCCTTCGAAGAATTTTATTATTTAGAAAAATAATTGAATTCTCGACAAGAAATATGTTAAAATTTTTTATAATTCTAATTAAACTCTTTTTGAAGAATTTTTTTTTAAATTAATGGAGTTTTTTAAAAAATCTTAAAAATAATTGAATTTTTTGAGCACTTTCTTTCAAGTTTTTAAAATAATCGTGTTTGTCAATAATTAAAATTGAACATTTCATTATTGAATTTTATTAAAATTTTTGAAAATTCTTTTGAAAAATTTTATAACGAATTAAGAAAAAAATTCAATTCTTTTGCGAAATTTTATTGAAAATAATTGAATTTTTGCAAAGATTTTACTATTTAGAAACATAATTGAATTGTTTCGAAGGATTTATTAAAATTTTAGAAAATAATTCAATTGTTTCGAAGAATTTATAGAATTTTAGAAATTGAATTCTTTCGAAATTTTTTATAACGAACTAAGAAATAATTTGAATTCTTTCGTGAAATTTTATTGAAAATAATTGAATTTTTGCAAAGATTATGAATACAGTTTAGTTTTGAATATTTTTCGTTTAATTAAAAACAAAATTTTCCAACAGTTTTGAGTGATCCTCACAAAAGGGCAATTTACGACTCATTGGGTACAAAGGGATTGGAAACCCAGGGATGGGAAATAGTTCAACGTACAAAAACACCTCAGGAAATTCGCGAAGAATATGAACGTCTTGCAAGATTGGAGGAGGAAAGTCGTCTACAGGAGCGAACAAGACCAAGGGGCAGTGTTACTGTCAACATTAATGCCAGCGATATTTTTAGTTCTTACGATGATAGTTACAGCAGGTTTGATCTTTTTTTTTTAATTACATTTTTTTCCACTGGTTTGTTAAATTAAAATCAAGTAATTAAATAAAATTACTTACAGTGGGGATTTATTTTCGTCAATTCACGTTAGTGGAATGTCATTCACACAGTCCATTGAAGCACCACTTACGACAAAGGATACTTTAATAATGTATGGTCAACTTAGTGCACATAATGGAAATGGTTCAGGAACGGTGAATGTGGCAGCAAAACGATTAATTTCACAGAAAGGATGGGTGGAAGTTGATGTTGGAGCTGGTAATGGACTTAACGTTGCTCTTAAAGGTTTTCAAACACTCAGCAAGAGAATATTTTGTACTGGAGAAATTTTAACTGGTTTTACATCGGATCTGGCAAAATTCGGTCTGTCCGGATGTAAGTGAAAATTTTTTTATTTTCTTAAACTATTGAAAAGGCCCCATAGTGAATATAAAAGAAGGTGTTTAAAATTCTTTTTTAGCGCTTGCAATGCAATTGGATAAATATACAATTGGATATCTAACTTATAAAGTGCACGCTGAAAGTGGTATGTCGACAATAATCGAGAGAAACACGCCAAATTCATACACTGCCTTTACGATTCATTTTGGACTCACAAATTCATATTTAAATCTAAGTTACATACATAAAATGCCAGAACGACAACTTCGATTGAAAAGTACTGGAAGGTAAATTTTTCTCTTTTTCTACACTAAATTTTCTATTTTTTTCACAGTGCTTTTTTCACAGAAAAACTAGCTAATTATTATCTTTTTTCCAATTTGCTACTATTTCCATTTTTTAAGATTTGTGCTACAAAAAACTACTTTTTTCTGTTTTTTTGAGAGAGAATTTGTACTTCTTTAAACCCGCCAAGTAGTTGAAATAAAAAAATCAATATTTACTTTCGGCAAAATAATTATAAATTCAGGAATCACCAATATTGTTTCATTAATAATTAATATATAACAGTTTTGTTGTGAAATTTAACTTTGTAATATAATTCTTCGTAAGAAATGAATTATTTTTACAAATAGTACATTTTTTTGCAAAAATTCATTTATTTTTAGCAAAATTTTAATTATTTTTAACAAAATTTTCATAAAATTTCACAAAAGAATTCAATTATTTTCTAAAACTTGAATAAATTCTTCGAAACAATTCACTTACGTTTTTAAATATTTTAATCTTTGCAAATATTCAATTTTCAATAAAATTTCGCAAAAGAAATTAATTTTTTTCGTTACTTCGTTATAAAATTTTTCAAAAAAATTCAATTTCTAAAATTTTAATAAATCATTCGAAACAATTCAATTATTTTCTATAAAATCTTAAAGCATCCATTGAAACAATTCCATTGTTTTTATAAATAGTAAAATTTTTTGCAAACATTCAATTATTTTTATCAAAATTTTAATAAAATTTTACAAAATAATTCAATTATTTTCTAAAATTTTAATAAATCCTAAACAATTCAATTATGTTTTTAAATAATAAAATCTTCGCAAGATTTCAATTATTTTTTATAAATATTAAACTTCTTTGCAGGAATTCAATTGTTTTCAAAACAATTTGCCTGAAGAATTCAAATATTTTCAAATATTTACATAAAATTAAATTATTTCTTAAAATTGTAATAAATTCTTCGAAAAAATTCAATTGAGGGGCTGGATGCTATAAGGTGTTACGCGCCATGTTAAGTGAATGGCGCGTAACACCTTATAGCATCCAGTCCCTCAATTATTTCTGTAAATACTAAAATTCTTTGCAGAAATTAAATTATTTTTAATGCAATTTAAATAAAATTACACGAAAGAATTTAATTATTTTCAAGAACAAGAATATTTATTATTTAAAAATTGTAATTCCTGTGGAAAAATAAATAAATATTTATTTGAATTTTTTTTTGAAGTTTTGAATAATTTAATTTATAAATTCTGAAAAAGGAGGTTTTTGAAAAATTTTAATTATAATGTTTTGAAGATATAGTTATCCTCGAAATTTTGTCAAGTTTCAATGAAATAAATTTTATATTTTAAAGAATTTAATTTTTTCACTTAATAAAAATTAAATATAATCGTATTTTAGAAGAATTCTAACTGTAAGGAAAATAATTAAATTTTATAAAAATTTGGAATTAAAGTTATCAGTAGGATAAGAAGTTAATATTTTTCCTGGAAGTGAGGGAAATATATAATCAAATTTTCTGATAACCCTGAATGAAATAAGTTACTTTTTTTGCACTTTGAATTGACAACGATTACTACTTCTTTTTAATTAATTGAAGAATGCGAAACCTATGACAATATTATGATAAAATTGTAAATATATTTTTTAGAGTTGGAACATTTGGCGGTTTCGTTGAATACGGCGCAGAGAAAAAAGTTTCAAGTTACACCACTCTCTCGACTGCGGTACGAGTCGGTGTGCCAACTGGTGTATCACTTCGAATTCGTCTAAGTCGTGGTTCACAGAGTTATTCGTTTCCAATTCATTTGTGCGACGAAGTATTTCCAGCGCCTGTTTTTTACGCGACTGTCGCTCCCCTCATTACATGGACAATTGTCAAGAAATTTATCATTGATCCTATATTAAAGGAACAAAAGGAAAGGAATAAAGAAAAACAGCGCGAATTAAATAAATCAGTAATGTTAGAAAAGCAAAAGGAAGCAAAATCCGCGGTCGAATTAATGAAAGCGACATTCAGTAGAATTCGCGCTGAGGAGGAAAATAAACGGGGATTAATAATAACAAAAGCACTATACGGAAGGTTCGTTTATCCTCAGGATAGAAATTTAGAGGAGGATGCGGCTAGTGGACAAAGAGATGAAGTTATCGACGTTACTATTCCATTACAATGTTTAGTTAGCGATTCAAGATTAGTTCTTCATCAGGTCACGAAGGTAATTATTTTCATTGAATTATTCAAATTTCTCAAAAAGAAATTTTCCGAAAAATATTAATATGACTGCAATGATAAAAAAGTAAATTAGTAAAAATTTTCATTTCACAGAGCCAACTGCCAGGATTTTATGATCCATGTGTGGGAGAAGATAAACAATTACTTGTGCAATATCTTTTTCACGCACAAAGTCACGAATGTATTATAAAAGACAAGGACTCTTTAAGGATACCAAAACAATGTAAATAAATTATTATGACTAATGAATGTTTGTAAATTTTTTCATTCAATCACTAATACATCTTATTTTTCAGCACATCGAGTAAATACTACATGACGCAAGCAAACACTACGTAAACTTAAAAAACGAGGCTTTTGTTTCAATTAATTAATTCATCGGATGTCTCGTTGACGTACCCTCTCAAAAAAAAAGAAAAATGAGAATATTATGTGAGTCCACTGCTCCCTTAATTTACATTGTTTTTTCTACTTTACTCGATATATTCAAGACGTGAATTCTTATCTCCTTTGAACGAAAACAAACGATTTTTTTAAAAACCTAAACATATTTGAAAATTGCTTGTCATGAAGTGATAATTTTACTAGTTGATAAATAAGTGTATTGCGATAATGTTTTATTAGTTTCACCTGCACGGAAATGTGGTAGTAAAGTAAATGTTGGAGATCGAAAGTCTTCCAACCAATCGATCGTAAGTAGTAAATATTGCAAAAAGAAAATTAGACCTCGAAAGAAATTTGGTATCTTTCAAAACAAAAAAAATCAACACAGCACGTTTTAAAAAATTCACCTTGTTAAAAAATGGACAGGAAAATTATCAAAATAATTAAAATAAAAACGAGTAGGGAAAAATGTTAATAGAAAAGATTATAATGTTCAAAATATTAAAACAAAGTGTTTAATTCCGTCGATGAAAAGTAATTCAATTAAAATTTATCATCTGATTTAAAGTTTATAAATTAGGTAATTTAGTAAAATTTCTTTTTCGATATTTTCTTAGGAGAAAATGAATAAAAATAATATGTACAATCGAGGAAGTTTCGATGAAAGTTAAAAATCAATAATCTATACTCATATAATTTTGCAATGATGCAAGTCGAGAACTTTCGTTACTTTGTAAAATTTGATTAATAACATGAGTTTCATTATCTTTAGATTGTATTTGCGCTAATGGAGTCCAAGAATTATCTTGTTCTAGTCTGAAGGAGCCTTTATATGATTGTTGAGGTCCAGAATTACCCCAATCCTGTAAGATAATATTATTTTTCGCCAAATAAATTATCTAGAAATTATACTGTTTTCTATATGTAAATTATTTCCCTTATTATTATTATTTATTTAGATATAAACAGAATTTATAGATATAAACAAAAAATCTATTTTCCTCTATTATTTGATAATATCTAGAATTTGTTTTTCTTTAACAATTACAGGCCTCGTCATTACAAAAATTGAATATTGTTCAAAAAAACATTTTTTTGAAAATTACCTTTATTAGAAAAAAGAGAATTTTGAAAATCACTTTCATTAGAAAAAAGTTTTTTAGAAATTCACCTTTATTAGAAAAAAAAGTTTTAGAAAATACGTTTTAGAAAACTGTACTTCAACCAATTAAAATCTTTCTTTTCTGAGTATTTTTCATGATATACTTTTTGATATAGTAAAATATAATTATAAAATTAGAAATTGTCGTATTGCGACATTGGTCTAATAATAGAAATAATATATATGTGAATAAATACCTCTGGACTGAGCATAGATAAATAACATTGGCCAGATTCTCTCTGATATAAATGATATATGCTACCACGTTGTTTCACAAAATTACAAGCGGCATAATGCAAGTTCATATTTTCTTTTGTCTCTGATAACACTTTCTCCGCTTGTTTATATAAAAATCTCATTTGCTCCGCTATTATTTGTAATTTATTGCAAGTATTGGCATTAACAAACTCACTGGCCTGGAAAAATTTTGTAATATTCACAATTAAGGTAATTTTCCAAATAATTATTTTCATATTTGGATTTTTATTAAACTCAACAACAATTTTACCTTTTGAATTTCTGTTGCTAATTCTATTAAGTCGTTTGGCGCTTTTTTATTCGTATAACGAGGATTAACTAATTTTACACCCAAGGGACAATCAATTCTTTCCACCAAAGCAACTGTAAAAGAGGAATAAATAATTAATTACAAAGATCGTGTCTTTTCTAAAAAAAACTATTTATTTACCTTTGTTGGGAACTTCGTCTGATATATCCATTGCAGTTATTGGAAATGTATAACCACGTTTCATATCCATAAAATTGTAGAATGTCTTAGAAATATTCAATAGCAAGATTTACTGACCTGAATAAACAATAAATACAAAAAAATTATATTTCTCAAAGCATGCTAAGTTAACCTCTAAATACAGTGACAAAATATTTTACACTATATATAATTTGTCATTGTTTTATTTACAAATATAAACTAATATAAAATCTGTATTTAAATCCAATTACAGTTATTTTCACTAAAATAGAATAATAGATGTATTATATTTGTTTTCTGAGCAAATTAAATTCCGATTAAATGTAAACGATGTAAACAAACGTCAACAATCAAAACAATGGCCACGAGTCGATAAAGTAGGAATCTTAATTACTAATAAATTCTAATCTAACCTCAAAATTCGTTAGTCAGTTTTTTCGTTCAATAATAAAAAGTGCGTTATGTTATGACTGATGCTCAAAAAACTTTTCACTATCCGTCAATTATAGTCTGAATAATTAGTAACAAAATATTTTTATTATTGTTAATATTATTAGAGACCAAGAAGCAATAATCTCCGAGCTGTCAACAAGTAACTCCAAAAAGAAGCTTTAAAAAAAACATTAGTCAACGTTTCTGTTTAAGTTTTCAAGTCACTATTTTAAGTCTTATAATTGTTAATTAAATAATAAAGTAAATCTATTAATTTATTTCAAAAGAAGGTAATGACTCTTCAATAAATATATTCTTTATTCTTTAACAATCTTAAACTATTGATAATAATTAGAGATAATAATTTATGTCTATAACAATTTCAAATGACATGATTAATTTTTTGACAAATTTCAGTAATTGTAAATGGTTAATGATAAGAAGTAAGAAGGGAATAATTTTAAAGAATTATTGAGGAATGGATAATGC
The DNA here is from genome assembly GCF_015476425.1 of Leptopilina heterotoma. Taxonomy (NCBI): domain Eukaryota; kingdom Metazoa; phylum Arthropoda; class Insecta; order Hymenoptera; family Figitidae; genus Leptopilina; species Leptopilina heterotoma. The sequence continues at coordinate 7,235,482 of NW_025110833.1, forward strand.
CACAATCGTTGAAAGTGCAGTTAATCGCTTCTTCTCAGCTGGAGAAAATGAAGCACACATTTGGCTGTTACAAGTACAAGATTCACCAGAAGCATGGTCTTTTGTCTGGGAATTGTTGGTACCAACGAAGGTGAATTTATTTTTAATTTTGCCAATAAATTAGTTATTTTCTGTGACAATTGTATTAATTTTTTTTTGTCTATATTCCAGTCGAAAGAAGTGCAATTCTTTGCGGCCAATACATTACATTCGAAAATTTCGAGACAATGGACTGAAGTACCAAGTGAAGAATATTTAGCCCTGCAACATAGACTGCTCACCGTCATGAAACAATTGAATGCATCGAATTTAGTTATATCGAAACTTTGTCAAGCGGTATATTCATTTCTTTCAATACAATTCTTGAAAGTATTATTTAAGAAATTGGTTTTTAATTTATTCTTCATTTATAGTTGGCAGCTTTTCTAATAAATCTCAACAAAACGAAAGAAGAGGAACGAGAAAAGGGCTTAGTGGGAAGTTTGATAGAAATTTTACCTCCGGATTCTTCAGAGACAATAGAATTTCATCTTAGAGTATTAAGTTATTTACCTAAGGAGGTAATATTCCATTATTAAGTAAATTATTCATAAAAATTGATATATTTATGTCAGGCCTCGGATAATATAATTTTATAGATTTTTTCCGACTATTTTAAAAAAAAATTGACTTTTCTTTCAAATATTGCAACAAAATAACACTTTTTTATATAAAATTCAATTTATTACGATATTTAAAGTGTAAAACGAAAAAAATCCGAGGTCTGTAATTTTTTGTAGCTAATTATTGTGAACTTGATTAATTATTTTCTGTATTTAGTTTGAAAGACGAAATGAATTGAAAGGACCGAAGCGAGATGCAATAGTCAGTAATTGGAGTAAGACGACATGGATTTTGCAACAAGTCTTCACAACACTTGATCAGACTGCCTCTAGTAATAACAATAAGCTTTATTTTTTGAGTTTAGAATGTTTACTCTCGTGGCTTAAACTCGGACAATTGCCACTCGAAACAACAGCACAAATTTATCCTCATTTATTAACAGCTGCTGCACGATATCTTCCAAATCGGTAAGAATTACAAATTTTCTATAATTATATTATTTCAAAATTTTCAGTAAAAATTATTTTAAAAAATTCCACTATTTTTAAGAATATTTATTTTTAAATTGGTAATTTTATTTAAAATTTTATTCAAAAAAGTTAGAAAAATATTGTTGAGCTAGTTTTGTGATTAAAAAGTAATTTAAATTTTTAGGGATGATTTAGATGAGGAGCACATAAGGGGCTGGGAAATAATTCAAGAATGTCTATCGATGATATTGACACACACGGAACTGCATAAACGACCGCAATTATTTTGGGAATGGTCGAGAAGTATTGTACATACGGCACGTGAGCATGGCGCAAATTATTATTACGAGACATTGTCAACATTGGGTGAGGCAAATAGTCGAACGTTGCTATTGGCATTGGCGAATGATACGAATGAGGTGCAAAAATGGACAGCGCAGCAAGTGGTTGAAATTCTATTGGAATGTTCGGAGCAACCGGGACGTTATCCTTGTGATGAGAAGCGTAGTTGTATACCATTTGGTTTTTGGTATACATTTCAGGATGATTTGGGAACATTGGATCAACCTGTTGATGCACAGGCTGCTTTAGCCCTCAGGCCTATTTACGCCAGATTGGCGCAAGCACTTTTACGAAAAGCCACATTACCGTTAACGTCACGAGAGGCTGGCGATTCGGATGATCGGGAACTTTTGAGGTGTTATCGACAAGACGCGGCCGATACACTCGTCTATTGCTACAATGTTCTCAAGGAGGATTTACTATTGCTCCTTGGACAGAGATTGAGTCAGCCCTTCGAGGAGGTGGAAAATTGGACCCACGTGGAATCGAGTTTACACGCTTTTAACGCTCTTTCTGATTGCGTTGGTACACAAGAGGCTCAATACGTTCCTGCTCTTATGAATATTATTTTCTCCTATATTCCCTACGAGAAGTATCCTGGAGAGGTATCGAACTTTTTTTTATTTTCTATAATATATATTTAGTTGAAGAATTTACGAATATTTGAAATTTTGTAAAATTGAATTGTAAACAAATACACTTTTCAAAATTCTCAGAATTTTTTTTAAAAAAATGTTTTAATTTTAAATCAGTTTTCAGATTAGTAAAATATTTTATTTTTATTTTCCAGGTATTGGCTTGTGCTTGCACGACAATTGGAGCGTACGCCGAGTGGTTTGGTGAACATCCCACGCCATGGTTAGAGAGATCTTTGAAATTAATCTCACTTGGTTTGTCGCAAAGTTCAGTGACAATTCTATCAGCGAGTATGGCCCTCAAAGACATATCCAGAGAATGTAGCATACAACTTGCACCCCTAGCACCGTCGATTTTAGACACAATTGGTCATTCCCTGCCTACAATCTCACCCCAGGGTGTCGAGGGTCTACGTCTCATGTACGCGGCAGGAAAATTACTCAACACATTACCAACATTAGAGCAACAAATTTTCTACCTAGACGCCACTTTAGGCCTATGTGTCACGAGATTACGTACCTTATTGCAAAATCAAGTGTCATCATCGCGAGTTTCAGTGTCAAATCAATTGAAAATGGTTACCATGTTTTTTTCCACATTGGAAAGATCAATTGGTAAAACTGTTCTCGATGGACTTTTACCTATATTTAAGCAAATTGTCGCTCATCCAGAATGGAATAAGGATGACATGACTCTAGAGGCAATGCATTCGTGTGCACAAAAATCTTTATCGTCCCTACCATATCCCGAGGAGGATGCAAGACCACTATTGACAATATTGAGTATGTCTTATAAAATAAAGCCACATCCAATGGCGTTAGATCTTTTGAAAAGTTTTGTTCTACTCTTCGGTAGAGATCCTAATAATACCGTTGGTCCAGTATTTGCCGAGCTCAGTAGTATTACACTGTCAGGCGTTACAGCCTGTCAATCAGTCGGTGGCAATTTGTCCGATCTTTCCGATTTACTCGAAGCTTATTTAGGATTATTGGCACAAATTTGTAAAAAGAATGCCACATTATTACTTCAAATTCCAGATCAAGTTCCGCAAATGCTAAAATGCGGTAAGAACCATTTTTCAATAATTTTAATTTAAAAATTAATATTAATTAATAATAATAATTTAAAAATTAAAAAAAAATTCAGATGAAAGTTTTAATTGCTTACAAAATTATTTTTTTTCTATTTAGATTGGAAAAATAAAAAAAATGAATTAACTGGTACTTTTTGAATTTAAATGAATATTAATATTATTATAAGGGAATATTTATTAAAATTTAAATTATTGTTTTAGGAATAACTTGTTTACTTCTACCAGAAACGGGAACGACGAGAGCTGCTGGTAGTTTTCTCACTCATGCCATAATGCAAAGTCCACATTTACAAACATTTATACAACCAGTTGGTCAGGAACTCGTTTGCGTTCTAATACAGTGTATTGGTAATTAATTAATTATTTATTTAATTAATAGTTATTGAGTAGAATTTTTAAAATTCTTGATACACTCGAACCTTTTTTATTGAGACCCACAAAAAGCAGTTCAATATTTAAATTTTTAGTGTATTTTAAGCTTTATTTAATTTTTTTAAGTTTTAAAATTATTTTTAATAATTCTAATAAAATCCTTCGGAACAATTCAATAATTATCAAAAATTTTAATAAAATTCTTCGCTAGAATTCAATTATTTCAAATATAATTTTAATAAAATTTTTCGAAGTAATTCAAATATTCTTTTTAAATTTTAATAAAATTCTTCGTAAGAATTCAATTATTTTCATGAATAATAAAATTTTCCTCAGTGATTCAATTAATTTCAATGAATTTCTCGAAAAAAATTCAATCATTTTACAAAATTTTAATAAAAATTTGTCTCGAGATTATTCAATTATTTTTATAAGATCTAATAAAATCCTCTGAAAGAATTCAATTAGTTTCAAAAATATTGATAAAATTATAAAAATTTCATCTAAGTTTCGATTATTTTCAATATAATTTTAATTAAATTCCTCCAAAGAAGTTAATTATTTTGAAGAATTTTAATACAAAATCCTTCGAAATAATTCAATTATTTTCAATACAATTTTAATTAATTCCTCGAAAGAATTTGACTTTTTTTAAAAAGTTTTAATAAAATTCTTCGCAAGAACTCAATTATTTTGGTGAATATTAATATTCTTCACAGAGATTCATTTATTTACAATACAATTTTAATAAATTTCTTTAAAAAATTCATTTATTATTAGCAAAAATTTGTATAAAATTATTTGAAACAATTTAATTATTTTCAAAAGTTTTGATAAACTTCTTTATAAGAATTCAATTTTTGTAATGGTGTTTTATTAATAATTTTAATTAAAAATTTTGAATGTAATTAACTTTAATGAAAACTTTCTTTCAAGTTTTAAATATAATCGCGTTTCTTATAATAATTGAAATTAAACACTTACTTATTGAATTTTCTAAAAATTTTGGGAAATAATTGAATTCTTCTTACAATTTTATTACAATTTATGTTTCTGAATGTTTAATTGAATTTACAAATTGAATTATGATTTTTAATTCACAACAATTTTGTTTAATTAATTTTTGTTATTATTTAATCTTGAAAACATTAAATTAGAATTTGATTAATTTCAAATTCAAAACATTTAACAAGAAAAATTATAAAAAAAAATTAGGAAACAAAAATGCAAATAAATACAACTATGTAATTAAAAACTGCGAACAGACATTATCTTCTTATTCATTGGTAATTAAATTATTTTCAGCTGGAAGCGTTCCGAGAAATAATTTAGAAGCCCACGCCGAAGTTTTATTATCCCTAAATAAAATGTGCACGGAATGGACGTCGCAGTGGCTAAGAAATACTCTCGTAGAACAAGCGATTCCCCAAGTTCCACAGTCTGTAAAGGAGAATTTAATTCGTAATATTTTAAAGGAAAGGACCAGTAAAAGACGACTTTGCGAAACGTTGAAAGACTTTAGTTTACAATGTCTTCAGCATAATGCCAGTAATAATCTTAGATGCGCCATACAAGTTTAAAAAACAAAAACAAAAAAAACTTCTTACTAATTATGACGAACAAAATCTAATTTTGCTATGTTCAGTTCAAAAATTTATTTTGCAATATATTTCAATCAATTTTAACAAATATTAAATATTTACAATTTTTAGAATTAAAAGAAAACTAAGAAAATTTTAATCTTTTCACAACGAAAACATTGAAACTCAGTGATTTATGAAAATGTACCAAACATTTATTTATTACATATAAAAGATATTTAAAACGTTATTTTATATTTTCTGGAGTATTAAAAAAAATGTATAATAAAAAAAAGAGATTAACTGAATGATTAAAAAATGTATAATTCTTAAACCTTAACTTTATCAGAAATGAAATGAAATAAAATAGAATTCACTTTCATTCACTTTTAAAGAATTTTTTATTTGTTTTAAACAAAAGATTCGTTTTTTTTCTCAATCAACAGAAGTAAATTGGTTCAATTATTCAATTATATTTTAAGTCATCTGTACAATCCGAAAAAATTTTTAAATGCACTGTACATATTCAAAAGTAAAAAAAAAATGAATAACTTTTATCACAGTCAACTTAGAGAAATAAAAAATATATTCTAATTTTAAGCAAAAATTAGAAACTTTTACAAAAAGTAATTAAAAACTTGTACTTGAAAAAAAGGGTAAAAATATACAATAGAAATAATTTTTCTTTTGTAAATAACATTCGAATTAATTTTTAATTCATATGCAATAAAATAATTTACATTATTCTTTTTTTTAAATTGTTTTTTCATTAAATTTATGATTTCTAAAAACAATAACAAATTTTTTTTCATGATTTCTTTTAAAATCGAAAAAATTTAAAAAACAATTTAAATTGTCGTAAAAATGATTGAAAAAACGGATGGCGGGAAAAAAAATCTAAGTACAGCGCATTTCAAAAAAATTTACGTCAAATCAGTTCTTGTTTTCTTTAAAGATATGAAAAATTGATTTCAGTAATAAAATATACGTCCTTTACGCTTAATATCATTAAGTTCTATGTAGTTTTATGTTTTACATTTCCTGATGATGAAAACAAATTTTTTATTGTTTGTTTCCTCCATTAGATAGAGCTGCCGAACTAAAATTTGCAGCAATACGTGACTTTCTCTGATTTCCTGATTTTTGCGTTTTTTGTGAATTATTTGCAACATTCTTTTTGTCTTCAACTTTAACGTGAGGTGTCTTTTCTTCCTTTGGTTTCTGTAAATTCCATTAAAAATAAAGTGAATATTTCATTTGATAAATAAATTAAATTCATTTTTTTTTGTGTAAAAGTAAATAATAAAAATTTAGAAGTTTTTTCTAATTTTTACCTTCTGAGTATTTTCTTTTAGATTATGATTACTCTTTTTCTCCGATGGTTCTTTAAAAGACTCCTTTTGGAATTTCTCGTTCGCCGGTTTATTAATATTTCTATTTTGCTTTTGTGCTTGCAAAGGAACGAAAGGTGTATTTTTTCTATATTCTTTAACTTTAGGCCATTGTGGAGGATTTAATGGTCGCGTATTTCCACAGGGAATCGGAGAATAAAATGGTAGTGGTGGAGGATTTCTCATTGGTTGATGATTCATTTGATGAATTGGCGGTGGTAATGGTGGTCGAACATTATTGTTCATTGGAAATCTTGTGTTATACCATTGTTGTGGTGGTGGAGCCAAAATTCTAGTGTTCTGCACTTTATCCAACTGCAATTCCTATAAATAATAAACAAAATTATATAATTATATTATGAATTTTAGAATTTTATTCAATGTACTTTTTGTATAATAAAAAATTTGTAACTTTAGTTTGAGAAATTCTCAAACTAAAAATTTAAATTTTTAAATTTTCTTTAAAAATTCTCTTCAAAAATAAAGTGTTTGTAAAAGTCAGTGGTTTCCAAAAATTCTCCTACCTTATAAACTTTCTTGGCGGCATTTTCAGTTGCTTCGGGATAAGTAGGACAAAAGTCACCACCAAATATTCTCCTGTCGGGTAGGAAAATTTGCGCACAGACTAGATTTTTCTGATCATTAGTTATGAATGTATAATGAGGCAGTCCTTTACAATTTTGTTGGAAATATGAAAGTAATTGAGAACTGTAAAACTTTCCTTCGCGTTTCTTCTCATTTTCTCGTGCACGCTGAAAAAGAACATTTATTTTTTTATTAAAAAAAAAAAATTTGAAAGTCAAGAATTATAAATATAGAAAAGACATTCTACAATAAAAATTTAGGAGATTAGGAAGAACTTCAATGAAAAAAAAAGAAATAAATTAGTTTAAAACGAATTTTGTTTAGAATCGAGAGAAAGATTCTTTTTTGAATTAAAAAAGAAGGAAATTGGTTTTTTGGGATCGCAAAGAGTTTGGTGACATACATCAAATAACCGTTGTACCAACGGCGGAGCTTCTGATGTGTTGGGTGCGTTTGGTGGTTGCGGAAACGTAAAAGGTTTGTTTGTTGTTGTCGGCTCTGCGGGCAATGAAGGCGTAGTGCTGCTTTTTGTACTTTCGTCGGAAATTTTCAGCATTGCCTTCAAAAATGCACTAGGATCTTGAGGCTACGATTTTAGTAAATTTGTTAATTTTTTCTAATACAATAACCAAAATATTATTTTGAAATTGTTAGTCAAGGAATTCACTTTCAAATAATTACAAAACAATAGCACAAAATTTTCGACAATTACGAAAAAAAGAAAGAAAACATGCAATACTTTAAACAAACAAACATAAGAATAAAAAATAAAAAAAAATGTCTTTTTCTGAAAAAAAAGAAATTGAAAATAAAACGATTTTTATAGATTTTATACCAAAATTGAACAAGAATAATTAAAAGAAATCAACTGTGGTTTTAAATTACTATTTACAAAATTGTTTTAATTACCCAATTTTGCATTTCCAATTGCTGCTTATTATGTGAATATAACAAAGATTTGTTAGAATAATTATAAAACAACACGATAATAAAAAGATTGTTATTACGTACCGAATTTTTATTTCCCTCTGCAGGTGGTTTTGGTAAATTAGGCATTGGAAGTGACGGTTCTTGTGGTAGATTATTTCTCTGCAATTCAAAATTAGAAATAGAGAAATTAATTATCGTACACTTCGCACTCGATAATTTAATTTTAAAAAATTATCAAAAGTAGCTTTCAAACTAAGAAAAGTAGTGAAAAAGTAGCTATCGAAAAATTAAATTTGACGACCAAAATTTCTGTGAAAAATTTTGTTATTTTTGAACATAATTAAATTCTTGAGAACGATTTTATTAAAATTTTTTTTAAATAATTGAATTTTCAAGAAGTAGTAGTAGCTTTTAGTGGCTGAAATATAAAAAAGTACCCAAATAGTAGCATAACGTAAAAAAAGTAGTAAATAGTAGATTTTTAGTAAATGAGTGCAAAGCCTGTTATCGTATTATCAAAATAGAAAAATATTATTTAAATGAAAATTATCGAATTAAATACCTGTAACATTCCATTCCAAAGTGCTTGGAATTCTGACGGATCCTTAACACTATTTTGTTGTTGCGGTTTGTTCTGAATTGGTTGTGAAGGTTTCTTATTCATCATTCTCACATCTTGGGGTGGCATACTGCTGAATGGTATTTGCTGTGCTTTAAATTCACCACCAACAACATTAGGTTTATTCTGCATTGGCGGCATGGTTCGTGAGAATGGAAATTTCGTTTCACCGTGCTTTGCAAAGCCCGCTGGTGGAAATTGATTGTAATTGAATGTTACGAAAGCACTCGTATTTTCACGTGTTGGTGTTAATGAAATATTCGATCGCCACGATTCAACTGGTGGTGCATCACTTTTTCCCGATTTACCCAATTCAACTCTCCTTCCATATGAAAGATTTATAAAATCTCTCGCTGATAATCTATATCCACGATTCTTTGAACATCCATGAATAACAATTCCTCCTGCAAATGAAACATAATATCACAATTTTTAAAACATTTGAGAAAAATAAATATTCTTAAATAGATAGATTTTAATAAATTTTATCAGTAATTTAATTTTCCATTTAAAAGAAATGTTTATAGAGTTTTTTTTATAAAAGATAAAAATTAAATTTCACTTGCCAACGAAAGGTTTGTCGAATACTGTCTCATACGTGTTGCTCATCAAATTTTCTCCTTTGTGAACACCAACAATTGTACCCTTATAACCAAGCGGGACTGTAAAACTCTCGCGAACTGTAATTATCCTGTCAAAAACTTTATGATAGGCTTTGCCATCGGGTGCAAAATGTCCAGAATTTAAACTCGGTTTGAACAGCAAGTGTGGTTTTACTTGCATAAATACTGTTTTGTATGAATTCTCAATTGTTTCGAGACACGAATCTATTTTGTTTTCAATGCTCAAAACAATTTCTGAATCTAAACTCTCGGTGCCGCATGCTCGGCTTTCGATATTTAAACTCTCCTGTTGCTCCTTTACCCAAGCAACTGCTTTTTCCAACATATCAGTCCTAAAATTATACACGACAATTATTTTTCAAAACCGCTCCATTTGATAATGAAAATAAGATGGAAATTTTATTTAAGAACTTTTTTAAAAAAATAATAATAATAATCAAAGTAATACGTACTCTTTTCCGAAAAGTTCGTTAGCAAAGTACATTTCACTTCCAGCGTTTCTTCCCAAATTTTCAAATAAGACGGGAAAATTTGCAATGTAATTTTTTAAAAGCTCAAGAGCCTTTGTACTATACAGCCACTGTCCATTTTCTTTTCTCGTAAATCCCGGTACCTTTAGAGAAAATATAAATAAAAATTGATAAAATATAAATTTAAAGATCTTAGTAACAAAAAGTAAAAAAGATGCGAAAAAATAAGAAAATATAAATTCAGAAATCTTAATATCAAATAAAAGTTCATCAAAAAGTACAAAAAATTTTGTAATTTGTATAACTTTTGCTAGTAATTAATAAAATATAAATTTAGAAGAAAATGCAAAAATAAATACTAAATACACATACTTCTTCGTTTCTTTTGTTGAATTTCAGATTCAGTCCAACGTTCTGTCTCACACCTCCCAAATTCTGTTCAATTGAGCCTGGCATTACGAAAATAGTGCCCGTTATTTTACTCAAAAGATGACTGCCAATACCCAAATGTTGAGCAGCTTTACTGCCATGCATAAACAATAATCTCGTTTCCCTTTGCTTCTGTTTAACGTCATCAAAGTTCGGTTGGGTGAAAATTCTCATTGCAACTTTAACTCGTCCTGTTTTTATATCCACACCAGGATCATTCACCTAAATTCAAATATTTTTAATATAATCCATTATTTTCTAGTCCAAATGATGAACAATTTTTTTTTCATTAATAATTGTATTAATAATTTACTTACCTCGCCCATAGCTCCGTAATGTGGATGTCCCAACATGAAACAAGTGCTTTTCGGCTTGAAAACTTCGGTGACGCTTGAATACTGAACAAAACTTTTGTCATGAACATTTATATCCTTTAATGTAACCTGATAAGCGTACGATGATTCAAAATCACTCCATTCTTTTTCCAATGTCAATTTTCCCTGAGATCCAAAAATGTATTTCCGTCCAACGATAGGACGAGCGTGTACCAAAATATCGATGTTTTCAATATCAATTCCCATACGGACTTTGTGACTAAAAAAATACAGAAATTCAAATAAATAAAATAAATAAATTAAAATAATCAAAAATAAATAAAAAGAGAAAAATAATAAATATAGATCCAAAATAACTATAAGTAAAAAGAATTAATGAAGTAGAATTACTGTTCAATAATAGCTTTCTGCTGAAGTATTCTTTGTGTAACAAATGGTCCTTCGACTGGCTCTTTTATCGAATTATTTTGATTCGCCTGCGGATCACACTGAATTTTCCATTTATCGTCCGAAATACCAATAACCAAGGCCTCCGTTAAGTTTGGCCAACCGACGAAAATCGATTTACCCAATATTTCACTTGCGACTTTATCCAAATCAGGTTTTGCTTTTGACGCGATTTTCAAAATCATGTTTTCACCACGAGACGGCTGCTCGAAAACTTTCACCTTAAAAAATACAATTTTTAAAATATAATAATCATTTTTGAGTAGAAAAATTCTTTTACAATTCGATAATAATGGTAATGAATAATTTAAATTATAATTAAAACACATAAATTATCTTAATTTAAAAAATCTAATTTAATTTTCATTTATTTTCAATTATGTTTTGAAATTTAAAAAACAAATACCTTGGCTTTTTGAAGAGAAGCAGTGTGTGCAATGTGTTGCAAAGTGGGAAATCCAGAGAAATAAACACTTAATTTAACTCCCGGATAGAGTCCTTTAACAAGTTTATCCTCAGGAACTAAAATTTCTTCTCGATTAACGAGTTTGCAATTTGCATGACTATTTATTGTGGGAAAATATTCAGGTACTGAATACTCTCCCATGTCTTCTTCAGTGTAAGTGAAAATGCACATTGGACCATGAGTGTTTCTTCTCCTTTCCTCATTTGACAATTGCGAATCATAAGGCGTCATTGCTAAAATTTTGATTAATTAAATTAAAAACCAAATAAATAAATTTCAAAATCGAGTTAAAAAAAATCATTACAAACCATTAATTAAATGTTTTTCGTCAATAAATGGAATTAGAACGACAGCTTCCCATTCTTGTTTTTTGCCATTTAAATCGGTTTTAAAATCAAGGGGATAATAATCAATGATCGGCGATTCTGTTTGAGTTAATAGACTTTGAAATGCTTTTGGTAGTAGTTCCCTGCTGGCAGCTGGCAATACAGCCAATAATTGTTGAAACGGAAAGAAAGGTACTCCCATATCGAACTCTAATTTAAAATCCTTAAAGTCTTTTATATCGGAAATATACGGCGCATAATGATGTGGATAGTACCACGACCAACTACAACAACCATTGTAATAATAGTGCAAATTCCACTGAATTGCACGAACATAACCTTCTGCTTGTGATCGTAAAACTTGTCTGTAAACGAGAGTAAAATAAAAATTTGATAATAATCAAATTTTATGACGCAGAGGAAATTATTATTAAAAAGAAATAAATAAATAAAATGTTAAAAAAAAGTAATAGAAGAATTTGTATATTTACTCGTCAACATTGTCATAATCCATTTTCTTCATATAATAATCTCTTTTGTGTTGAGCGAACTCTAATTTATAAATTTCACTGTCTGAATCGTCATCCAAAATCTCTTCATCATCAGAAGAACCTAATAATAACTGTTGAAAAAAGTATATATTTTAATGAAAACAGAAGTAAAAAACAGAAGTAAAAAATTTAAGAATATTTATTATAAAACATGAAGATATCGAGCACTCCGAGAAGTGATCAATTTCTTCATATTTAATAATAATTAAACACGACCGAGTTTGCTTTTTTGTTTCGTAAGTTTTTTAATAATTTTTCCTTTGAAATATTTTCAATTTTAAAATTAATGTATTGAGAATCATCAAATTGTTGCAAAGAATTTTATCAAAAAATTTAATAATAATAGAATTCCTTCGAAGAATTTTATTATTTAGGAAAATCATTGAATTCTCGTGGAGAATTTTGTTAAAATTATTGAAAATTCTAATTAAATTATTTTTGAAGAATTTCTTTAAATTTTTTTTTAAATAATAGAGTTTCTTTGATAATTTTAATTAAAAATTTTGAAAATAGTTAAATTTTATGAACAATTTCTTTCAACTTTTTAAAATAATCGTGTTTGCTAATAAATGAAATTAAACATTTAATTATTGAATTTTATTAAAATTTTAGAAAATAATTTAATTCTATTGATATTTTTTTATAACGAATTAAGAAAAAAATTGAATTTTTTCGTGAAATTTTTTTAAAAATAATTGAACTTTTGCAAAGAATTTTACTATTTAAAAATATAATTGAATTGTTTTGAAGGATTTATTAAAAGTTCAGAAAATAATTGAATTTATTAGAAATGTATTACAAATTATTTTAAAAATTGAATTCTTTCGAGGAATTCAATAAAAATTGTTTTGAAAATAATTTAATTCCTGCAAAAAGTTTTACTATTTAGAAAAATATTTGAATTGTTTCGAAGGATTTCTTAAAATTTTAGAAAATAATTGAATTCGTTTGGAAAATTTTATAACGAATTAAGAAAAAAATTGAATTCTATCGTGAAATTTGTTTAAAAATATTTGAATTTTTGCCAAGAATTTTACTATTTAAAAATATAATTGAATTTTTTGACGAATATATTTAAAAAATTGCATTGAAAGTAATTTAAGATTTATATAGATTTTTTTAAAAATATTTTGAGAATAATTGAATTATTTTTAGAGAATTTTAAATTCTTGTGGAAATTGAATTTTATGGAAATTTTTGAAAATAATTAAATTCTTTCGTGTAATTTTATTTAAATTGGATTAAAAATAATTGAATTAAAGGATTTATTAAAAGTTTAGAAAATAATTTAATCTATTCGAAAGGTATTACAAATTTTTTTAAAAACTGAATTCTTTCGAGGAATTCAATTAAAATTGTTTAGAAAATAGTTGAATTTCCGCAAAAAAGTTTTACTATTTATAAAAATAATTGAATTGTTTCGAAGGATTTATTTCAATTTTAGAAAATAAATGAATTAGTTTGAAAAATTTTATAACGAATTATGAAAAAAATGGAATTCTTTTTCAAAATTTTATTTAAAAAATTGAATTAAAAATAATTGAAATTCTGTGAGGAATTTTATTATTTATAAAAAATAATTGTATTGCTAAAAAGAATTTTATTATTTACGAAAACAATTGAATCTCTGTAAAAAAATGTATAGTTTATGAAAATAATGTAATTATTACGAAGAAATTTATAACAAATTTGTAAATAATTGAATTTCTGGAATATTTTTATTATTTATGAAAATAATTAAATGTTTTCGTAGAATTTTACAAAAATTTGTTTTAAATAATTGAATTCTTTTGGAAAATTTTATTCAAATAGTTGGTATTGAAAATCATTGAATTGAGGAAAATTTTTGAAAATAATTGAAATTTTGTCTAGAAATTATTATTAAATTTTTTGAAAATAATTGAATTTCGGAGAAGAATTTTCATTATTAATAAAGATAATTGATATTTTTACGAGGATTTTTTTTAAACTTTTGAACTAAAATTCTTCTATAAATCCATTATTTTTAATAATTAATTAGATACATATATTATTAAAAAATTTAACTAATTTCAGAAGAATTTGAAATATTACAATTTTCCAAAAATCTAAGTTCTTTAAAATTTCTAATTAAATTAATTAAAAATTGAAGTTTTATAAAATTTCAAATTAATACCCTTTGAAATTCATCTATTTATGAATGAAGTTATTTTAATTAGAAATTATTGTCAGAAATAAAGAAAAATTGAAGGTTTCGTGGTAATTTCATAGTTTATGAGGCAAACAAAAAAAAAGACACAAAAATTGAGAATTTTTTTATGAATTCTAAAAATTTAATTTTTTCCAGTACTTTTAATAAAAATTAAAAAGAAAACAGGAGTGTAAATATAGAAAATAAACGAAAACTTACTGAATCTTCAGTCGCTTTGATTAAGTTTGCTAAATCTTTGCTTATTGGTTTCGAAGCAACTGCTCCAAAATCTTCGAAATCCTCTTCATTTCTTAAATTAAGTCGCTCTGTTTCATTAGGTCTTCTACCTGTTTTAGCTTCAAAATACTTCAAATCAGCATAAACTTCTTCAAACTGTTCAACGTCAAACTGACTAAGTCTTTCCATAAATTTTTCAAATCGTTCAAGATTTAGCGTTCCTGCTTCGTTAATATAGCCTGGAGACAAAAATTACAAAATAACAAATCAGTTAACACAATTGACAATGAAAAAATTTTAAACAGAAAAATAAAATAGATTAAAAGGATTAAATAAACTCGACGGAAAATTGTAAATAAACAAACCTTCCAAGGTGGGAAGTACTTCCATGTATGCGTTATATAAAATTGGCAGTGCGCCATGAGCTATATGCAAATTTGGAAGATTTGGAATAAAATCGTTCCCAACCAAAAATCCCATCAATACCCAGTCATCAATTATTTTTTCAATATCAAACTCAAAAGATAATTTTGCCTTTAACGGTGAGAATTCATGTTCAAGATATTCTCTCATTAACGACAAATGTAATAAACAAAAATTCGTTTCTTCCGGTGTTAAAATTTTCTTCTGCTTCTTTCCAAAAAGCACCTCCTCACGCAATAAAGAAAAATGTGGCTCGTGCGTACATAAACCTAACATAATAAGATCGGCATCAAGACCATATAAACAATGCCGTGTATTTGAATTATAATCCGGTTCAGATTTCATGTATCTAATATAGTCCATGATTTTGTGTTCACCTTCACCGGGAACCTAAATTAAAATAAAATTTATTTCACACTTGCACAATAATAATAAGAATACTGTGAAAGACAAGAATCTATTTTTTTTTCAAAATACCTCTGAACCACTTAAAATAATTTTACACTTTTGCCAAAGTTTGTCTGTGGATATTTTATAAGTTATAAAGTATTTCAAGTGTTTTGTGAGTTTCGCCATAAAGAGTGTGCCTGGTGTGATACAATTTGAATCAAATCTTGCTTCATTTGGCAAAACAACGCCCTTTGCTTGGGCCTTCTTTTCAGCAAGTTCCGCTTCCTTCGCCGATCTGAATCTTCGACCTCTTTGTTGATTTATTTTCGCTCTCGGAGCAACGCCATCAACAGCCATGAAAAATACCTTTTGTGGCTGAATCATTCTGAATAGTATTTCAATATAATGAAATATATTCTTGAAAATATTTTCCTCGGAAATACGAAACTGTACATCTGCATCGTTAGGATGCGAACAATTATGTATAATACCATTCATGTCTAAATATAAATTATCAAATTCTGGTATCTAAAAGAAACGAAAATTATCCTTATTTTAACTATATTTTGACATTTAAAAAAAAGAATTAAAAAATGCATCTTAATTTTAAAAAATTTCAATATCTAAAGAATTTAATTAAACTCCCGTCTTTAACATAAAAATAAAATTGCTAATGATGGTGTAATTTTAAGCAATTGTCAAACCATATGTAAATATTTAGCGACCTTAAAATGATCTTGCATTGTTTGTATAGGCATACAAGAAAAAAATGTATTTTTAACGCATTTAATCAGCGAATTACAAATTGATGATAAAATTGTCAAAACAAATTTATATCAGAATAATTCAATGATCTTTTTCCAGAATTTTATATAGATTACAAATAAAGAAAGCCAAAATAATTGTTGTATGGTGCATATACGAAAAAAAATGAAAATTAGGTTATGTTTACAGCGTTTGAAATTTTTCCAATTTTTACCAAAGAAACAATAATTTAATAAATTTTCATAAAAAGAAACATAATTACCTGGTATTCCTTTAATTTTTCACTTAAACAAGGATACCTTTCGCTTATGTATCTAAAAAACTTCGGGACTCCCATGTTGTCTGATCACTAGCCCTTTTAATATTTCTAGAAATGAAAGACTTTATAATACTCTTGAAAAAATAAGAAACTATTTATTGAAATACACAGTTAAACTGCTGGTTTACTTCTTTATTAAAAATTTATCATGCAGATAAGAATAATTAAGAAGCAAAATCAACTAATAAAAAGCACAAAAAGCCATGATCGAACTATTGTAAAGTCAACGTTCACGCGCATATGAAAAAACTACGTCATATAACGGCCATATTGGATGCCACGAATTTCAAATTATGAGTAAATGTAAAATTTTATTTAATTGAAAGAATTTAATTATATTTTCTAAAATTTAAATAAATCCTTCTTTCTCTTTAAAAATATTTCCATAAATTTCAATTATTTTCTAAAATTTTAATAAATTCTTCGAAACATTTCAATTATTTTTATAAATAGTAAAATTCTTCGCAAGAATTCAATTATTTTCAATTCAATTTTAATAAAATTCTTAGCTTCATAAAATTCAATTGCTTTTAAAAATTGTCAATTAAAATTATTAAAAAAAACTATTAGTTTAAAAAAAATTCAAAGAAATTCTTCAAAAGAATTTAATTAGGATTTTAAAAAATTTTAATAAAATTCTTTGCGAGAATTCAGTTATTTTCCTAAATAATAAAATTCTTTGAAGGAATTCTATTATTATCAAATTTTTTGATAAAATTCTTTGTAACAATTCGATGATTTTCAATACATTAATTTTAAAATTGAAAATATTTGAAAAGAAAAATTATAAAAAAGTTAAGAAACAAAAAAGCAATAATAATAATAATAATAATAATATATAATAGTTCAGTAATAATAATTTTTTATCCTTTAATGTACAAAATACATTTTTATAATTATTAATTAACATGACAATTATATAATAAATATAATTATATCAAAACTTTACAAAAAATATGTAATTATTTGTGTAAAATTAGGAAAAATACTATAAAATTTGATTGACAAGTGGAGAGAAACTACTATCAATACACGATTCGTATTTTAATGTTGGTTTTCCTAATTTTGTATTAACAACGTAATATGGAAAACCATTTGAAAATTCTTCACTGTCAAGTCCATTGCATGCAGCTCCGTAATTGCCATTCTTGTCTAAAGCAATAACTGCACCGGAAAATTTAGGATAATATTCAGCTATTCTTTGAACTGCAGTCGTTGCTGCTTCCTTCGGTGTTGCTCCCCTTCTCATTTCTTCCACCGCAAGGAAACTTTAAAAGAAATTTTGAAAACCTGTATTTTTTCTACTACTTTTTTTGTTACTTTCGTATATAATAATTTTTTTTTCTCTTTTTCTTTATAAATTATAAATGTATTTATATTTTTCATTTCATTAATGATTCCATTAATTATTTTATTATTAAACTTAATTAATAATTAATTTTATAAGTAATTTAAATTTTCAAAATCCTACCAAACAATTCAATTTTCTTTATAAATAGTAAAATTCTCTGCAAAAATTCAATTACTTTTAATAAAATTTTAAAAATTTTAATAAATCTTTCACAATTTGATTATTTTTTTAAATAGTAAAATCTTTGCAAAAATTCAATAATTTGCAATAAAATTTCACGAAATAATTCAATTTTTCTCTTAATTTTTAAAAAAATTTTTTTCAAAAGAATTCAATTATTTTCTATATTTTAATAAAATTCCATAAATTAATTAAATTATTTTAGAAAATTGTATAATAAAATTCTGAGAAGATTTTAATAATTTTCGTAAAATTCAATAATTTAATTGTTTAATTTCAATTATTAAGAAACACGATTATTTGAAAAACTTGAATGAAATTGTTTTGATGGTATTTAATAATATTTTGTCGGAATAATTAATGTTATAATAACTAGTAAATAATAAAATTAACACAACATCGTATGTAACAATTAAATTTATATTTAATTGCAAAATTTTGAAAATTTTAAAAAAGAAATAAGACGTTTTTAATTTGAAAAACGGAAAAGAAAGGAAAAAAAGAAGAAGAAACGAAAAGAGAAGAAATAAAAAAGAAAAGAAATAAGGGAAAGAAAAGAAAAGCAAAAAAAGAAAAGGGAACAAAAAGAATAAAAAAAAGGAAACAGAAAGAAAAAAAAAGGAAAAAAAAGCAATAGAAAAAATTTACCTGGGTAAAAAGCGCATCATAATGTCACCAGCACCAGTTGCAGCGGCGGCACCGACATTTGTGTCTGCATAAGCACCGGCTCCGGCGATCGGTGAATCACCAATTCGGCCTGGAATTTTGTATTTTGCCCCATTCGTGGAAGTTCCTGCCGCTATGTGTCCTTTAGTGTCCATTGCAATAACTCCAATTGTGTCATGATTTTCCTGACTCCAAACAGGTAAATTTTCCGTCTTCTCCCTTAGAAAATCTTCCTTTATTGGCGTGTACGGTCCACAGGACTTTGAAGGATTAGGCTTTACATTCTAAATAGAAAATAATTTTTTTGAATTATACATTTAAACTAAATTCTTTTTTTTCTATCAAATTATTATCCAAATTATAATTTTTAACTAAATTCTTCTTTTTCTATTAAATTATTTTCCGAATTATAAATTTAGACTAAACTCTTCTTTTTCTATTAAATTATTTTTCGAATTATAAATTTAAAATAAATTATTTTTTCTAGATTAAATTATTTTTTCGATATTTTAAATTATTTTCCAATCTAAATTATTCTTTTTATTGTCAATTATTGTTTTATTGTCTTCAAATTACGAATTTAAACTTAGTTTCTCTTTTTAGATTTTTTTCCAAATTACAAATTCAAATCAAATGATTTTTTCCAAAACGAATTATTTTCCAAAATTATAAATTTGTAACTTTTAAACATTTAACTCATTTAACTTTTTAAAAATTTTTCTCTTAATTATAAATTTTAATTAAATAATTCTTTTCAAATTAAATTCAGATTAGAAATTACATAAATAAATTAATTTCTGTACAATTAAAATATTCGAAAAATTGTGTAAAATTTCGATTAAAAAAAAAGGAATAAAAATTGTACCTTCCAAAAATTTGGCTGGCAGTTATTTTTTCTCCACTTTTGCCAGACATTTAAGGACTTCGTCGTTTCTAAAGATTCATTTTTAAAACCCATTTCAACGGCAAAATTTTGAGCGAGTTCGCCACCAAGAAGTGAGTGTTCTGTATTTTCCAAAACTTTTCGTGCCACCGAAATTGCATTCTTGACATTTCTGAGTAAACCCACACCACCAACGTCCATTTTTACTCTACAAAAAAATATTTATAATTTATTTTTTATAAATTATAAAGAAATTTCAGTTTAAGTAGTATTAATATTATACTAAAATATTTAAAAATTAATTGTAAAATAGAAATAGAATACTAATAGGAAAATAAAAATAGAATACTAACAGTAAATTAAAAATAAAATACTATAACTAATAAAAAAATTATAAAATAAAATACTATAAAACAGTAATAATAAAAAAACGAATAGTAAAATAAAAATAGAATATTAGTACTAAATTAATAATAAAAGACTAGAAATATGGTCTTCTATGAATTTTATTTATTCTATAAATAAATATAATTTAAATAAAAATAAAAAAACTAATAGTAAAAAAAATAGAATCTTGATATTAAAATAAAAAAAACACTAAAGTGAAAATAAAAATAGAAAACTATTATTAAAATGAAAATTATACCCATCCATGATAAGAGCATCCAACGTAGTTTCACCATTTTCATCAGGACTGCCTCCAAACCCAACAGTCGTTCGACATTGAAGACTTTCACATAAAGTGCAACTTTCCTCAATTGTGTCCAAAGAACTTCTTTTTTCCCTAAATATTGTCTGCCAAGCTGATAGAAAAAAAGACCGTTAAAAATAATTTTTTTCAACTGAAAATTCATACATTTACACATAAATAATTTTTTGCCTTTATTTACCTTTTTCAGTAGCCTCGAAATAATCCCAAGTAATAACAACAAGAGGATTTTTATATTCAGCCAACGCACAAGAAATGATAAGTATTATTTCGAGAAGAAGTATTTTTCGAATTAAAAACATCATTTTCGAAAGCAGTCACTAAAAAAATGACGAAATTATTAAACTATCATTCGATATATTATTCTCAGTGTATTAATTATAAACAAACAGTTTATGTGATGCAAGAGAGCAAAACGATAATAGAGAGCGAAAAATCTTTCAAGTGTCAATAACCTTATCTTAAAATTAATTTCCGATAACAATAAATTCATAATCTTTGTAATCATTAATCTTTTATTTTATCATATAATAAATCCATCGTTCGAAATTCTGCCTACTAAAAAAAGAAATTTTTTTTTATTTTGTAATTTTCTATTTGTTTAGAATTTTATGTATGACAATTATTTCCAATTATTTTACAATCAACATCATGTTATTGTTACTATTTCTATTGTTGTTTTTTTTTAATAATTTATATTGTTTGTTTATCAGTAGATAAATTCTATTGTTTTTTTAGTATAAAAAAACGTAAATAAACACCGACGAATTGTACAAAATTCCAAAAAGTACAAACGTTTTTGTATTTGTTCTAGACTGATAAGAAAAACACGCTAATTAATTTTTTTTAATTTAGGATATAATATTTACCTGTCGAAATTAATGATTACGTCCTCCTCAACCAGCGACTTCGGAAAAATAACCCTTTCTCGCCAATGCACCCTGCTTATAAATATATGCCTCTTACGACTTGAAGTTGTCTGATAAACACGAGAACCTGCTTCGAAAAATATCCCTAGTAATTCAAGAAGATAAGTGTCGTGTTTTAATCCAAAAAGAAATTAAATAAATTAAAAATCGATCCAAACTGATTACGGTTCGTCGCAAAAAGCAAAAATAAAGAAGAAGAAAAAAAAAATTTTTTCAAGAAGAAATTGGTTTATTTTTAAATTTCCCGCTCTATTAGCAGACTAGTGACAAAAAAAATTTGTTTTTCGAAGGTTGGCAACGTAGGAGGAAAGTAACTAGCTTAGCAGCGGACACACAGCCAGGGGTTCGATGCATTATGACAAAGTGGCCCTGCTCCAAAAGTGAATCAAGTGAATTTTACATCTGTTAATGATTGAAAAAAACGCCGGTTAACTGAATTCATGTGACAATTGAAAATTTATTTCACTTGAAAACGATTGACGAACGTCGTGAACGAACGGTTTAACTTGTTAAAATTCAATTTTCGCTTGATGTGCGTGGGGCGCGAGGTACAAATGAGCACGGCCGAAACATCGACGGCGCCACCGAGAGAAGATGTCAAACACTTCGCCGTTGCAACAACTTGTGAACGGTGAAAATTTAATTGATAATCTTAATTCAAGCACTGAAATAGTGAATAATTATCGTGAATTAAGATCGAGTTCGTGTGTTGTTGGTGGTGTTGGTGTTGTTGTTGGCGGCGTCGTCGTCGGTGGCGACAACAACATTGCCGCTGACTACCAGGTAGGTGAGCATCGCACTGCAGCGGCGGCCGCTGCTCGTGCCGCTTACAACATGGTAGCAGCGATGAACGAGGATGAACGATCATCCTCAGCGACAAATAGTGTTCGTACAACGATAACAACAACAACGGCAAGTTCAACGACAGACGCAGTCAACGATTTTCGTAACGTCTCCGAGGACAGTAAGGCCGGAATTCTTGGTTTTCCCGAGGATTTCGATCATATGTACGCGAGTATGACTGACGGTGATGCTCCAGCAAGTGCAACTTCTGCATTGGGTGTCAGTCCATTGCGTGGTAATGAGGCACGACAAAATGATCTCAGTGAAGTTAAACATCTCAAGGAATTACTTCTTTTGCACTTGGATCTTATTCAACAACAATCAGAGCAAATTGTCACTAAGGACAAATTACTCGCTGCACTCAGACAGGAAAATGAAACGGTAAAAAATAGAAAATTTATTTCCTTCCTTCTTTTTCTTTTTGAATTTTGACGTTTATTTTTTTTATTATTAACCTTACTTTTCTTTTGTCATTCCCCAGTTTGTAAATTCCCAAAGCTGTCAAATTATTTTCCTTAACGAAATTTTTTCCCTTTCTACAAATTTTAATAATTATTAATTATCGACATGTAATTAATTTTTCACAATTTAAAATTCTTTTTTTTTTAATCGAAAATGAGAAATTGCGCAAAATCACGTAATAAAGTTGACATTTTTTTCAACTTGTTTTTACTTTAAAATAAATTATTGTAAATTACTATTTGTTACAGCGACTTTTAATTAAATTTGACATATAATTTAAAATTCAAACAATATTTTTATTAAGTGGACATTTTTTCAAACGTAAATAAATATTGACAGATGGTAAATTTGTAATTGAATATCTTTTTTTAAATTTCTACACAATTCGAGAACTGTAGACTATCGATGTTACTTTGAATTGGAAATAATTAATAATTGTCATTGTTGATATTGTTGTTGTTTATTGTAAAATAATAAATTTGTTATTAATTCCGTTCACAAGTTTTCGTTTCCTTTTTTGTTAAGCTCTGTTCTAACCTAAAAATCGCGCGCACAAAAAGCGTCGTTGACACGGTATGAATGCAACTTTAGTTATTGTTACGATTTCACAACACGAGCTCTTTATTTGTAATTTTTAATCGCAAAAGATTAAATGAAAACAAAATAAATTGAATGTCAGTGTGCTTTTAATTTGTAGAAAAGTATTTCTAAAGTACTAGGCGTCTCGTAATGAAGTTAAAAATGATCAGGTAATGTAAAAAAAACAGTCCCGCTCGTTTGTGCATTCCTTTCTTTTTTGAGGTTAGGAAAGTTTTAAAGTCGGTATTTCAAAACCGTTGCGTCCACGCTTTAATTTTTTTACATAAATAAAATGAAAACACTGACGAAATAATATGCAAAAGTAACTAATTTTGTTTTTTGCCGAAAAGAAATTAAATATCAAGAGAAAATTCGAAATTAATGAAACTTTTAAAACGATCGTGCAATCAATTCGTTTTGGTTAATTTATCAATTTGAGATTTCCAAATTTATTTATCCTGTCATTTTTCCCCCCTGAAAAAGTATTTAAATCTTAAAAAAAAATATGTATAAATTCACAGCTTAAATTACGCCTCGAGCGGATGGACAGAAGGGTTAATCTTCAAAAACATCGTTCGGAAACAACAGAAAATTCACTAAATACCGAACGTATTAATCAATGTTCACCACCAAATGTCAATATAATACAAAGTCTTCCATCAACGAGTGAACATCAAAAACAAATACAATCGGAATTCACCGGTCAACAATATAATGAGAGTTTTAAAATACGATTAAATACAAGTAGTGGAATTCCAATTGTTAAACAGGAGCACAATAATGTGCACGAGACAAAGAATGATATGGTTAATGATAATACAAGACACGATTGGGATAGTAAAAAGAAACGAAGATCCGATCCAACGCCTGTTGGAATAGCGGGTAAACGAAAAAGAGGAGCCTCATGTTCCTCGACAATTATCAATGATCAATGTACAATGGTGCGCGAGAGTAGTAAAAGTCTTGGTGTTGGTGTTGGTGGTGGTGTTGTTGTTGGTGGTGATGGTGGTGTGAAAAAAGTGGAGAAAAAAATTAAATCTCTTTTAAAAAGAGAATCTTATTTAACAACAGAGGATCATTATTATACGGCTGTTGGCGATACAAATTATTCATTATCAATGAATGTTGATACACCGCAGGAAACATCGCAATCGTTGGAGGTGCCCAATTGGAGGATAAAAGTTTATACGAGTTGTTATACAATGGAGGGTACGGAGAATTTGGATGATGAAATATTTAATAAGAGACATCTTAAACTTGAAAATGATGAGAGGCGGAGGAAACGGTGGGATGTACAAAGAATACGGTAAAGAGATTTCGATATATTTTGTCAAAAAACCTTTTTTTTCTATGTATATTTCTCTACTTTTTCCTGTCGTTCTTTATTTTTTTCTTTATTTATTTCTTCCTTTATTTATTTATTTTTTCTTTCTCTACACGGAAAAAAAAATCAGCCTAATAATGCATGGAGTCTATTGGTTCGATTTTTACATAAGCCCATTTTGCAAATATCACACAGGAGTTTACTAAAAATGCATGGCTTTTGTGACTTTTGCCACAGCACCATGCGAAAATAGGATGGATTCCAAGCTAATCACGCATGGTAGTGTGCGTGCAATATACACAACAGACGCTCATGTGTTTTTAGCCTAGTATTTTTTTCCGTGTAGTTATTTCACTATTTTTTCGTTAATTCTTTATTTTTTCTTAATTTTTTAAAATTGTTTTTCTTTCTTTGCTCTTATTTTTTTCCTCTTTCAGGGAGCAACGGCACATTGAAAAATTGAAACAGAGACAAGAACGACAAAATCATCAGGCAACTTGTTACAATACAAATCACAGTGGTCCCTGTTCGTCATCGACAGAGGAGGAAACCGTAAAGACTCTATGGCCAGATTTAGATCAAATACAAAGTCTTCAAGTTGATGCTCAATTGCCTGTTAATGCATTTGGTGCCGCTGTACCCGGTTTTAGTTTAAGGTAAAAAAAAAGAGGAAAATTCTAGAAATTTTAATAAAATTTTTCGCAAGAATTTAAATATTTTCGTAAAATAATAAAAATCTTTGCTGAGATTCAATTATTTTCAAAAGTTTTAATAAAAAATTCTTTGCAAGAATTCAATTATTTTCAAAAATATCAGAATTTTAGCAGAAATTCAAACATTTTTGAAAAGTTTTGATAAAACTTTTTTTGGTAGTAATTCAATTATTTTTTTAAGACAATTTTAAAAAAATGTCTCGATAAAATTCAATTATTTTTAAAATTTTAATGAAATTCTTCGAAAGAATTCAATTATAATCTTAAGATTTTAACTAAAATCTATTTTTAAATCAAATGTTCATGTGAAAATTCTACCAAAATTCAATTATTTACATACAAAAATAAATAATTTATTGTATAATTGAATGTTTCTTGGAATTCAATTTCTATTAAAAATTTTATCAACAAATTTTTAAATAATTAAATTCTTTGGACGAATTTTAATAAAATTTTTAAGAATTTTTTCGAGCAATTCGATTAAAATTTTATTGAAAATAATTGAATTATCCTAAAAAGAATTTTATTACTTTTGAAAATAATTGAAATTTTGTCGAAGAATTTTGCTATTTATTTATAAAGATAATTGAGATGTTGACCATTTTTTTTTAGATTTTTTGAAAATAATTGAATTTCAGAGAAGAATTTTAATATTTCTAAAGATAATTGAAATTTTGACGAGAATCTAAAATAACTTAATTTCGAAAGAATTATAATTTCAATTTTTATTAATTTAAAATAATTTATTAAATTTAATTTAAACACATTTATTTAATTTTTATTTTTAATTTTAAAAAATATTAAAATTTCGAATGTTATTTGCTTCTAAAAATTATCTTTTTTTTTAAATTGAACTCTTTTTGAATTTTTTTATGGGGATCAGGCAAAATGTCAAAATTCTATCACGAAATCAGGGGAAAACAAACTTTTATTTCTGTGGGCAATCCCATTTTTATTGAATTGATAATTTTATCCTTTTATTTTTATTAAATAGAATATTTTATTTTTTATTGAATACAAAATGATATTTTTATTGAAATAAAATATTTTTAATTATTTAATTTATTATTATTTATTAAATAATTTTTATATAATTAAAATAATCGACAGATTGAAAGAATTGAGAAATTGAAATAATCTATAGATTAAAAGAATTGAGGAATTGAAATAATTAATAGTTTTAAAAGAATTGCGAAATGATTAAATTTTATCTTTTTGTATTTTTGTAATTTCTAATAGAAAAACAATTGTTTCCAGTGATTTTATTCTCCCATGGCAAGACATGATAAAATCGAAAGAGAGACGCCATCAGCGAGTTAAACGATCAACAGGTAGAAGAAAATCGTGTAGAAGATAAGGAATGTATGTGAGTTTGTTTTAATATGTGACGAATAATTCAAGATAAAGCGATAGCGTGATTTTCTTTTTACTATATTGCTATTTTCTATTCTTTTAAGGGCACCAAAGATATTTTTTTACGGTTTTTTTTTTAAAAACGTACCTTTACTTTTTTCTTTTTAAGTAAGGTATACTCTTCTTTTCTATTCTTTTTTGTTAATCGTCTCTGTAAATGTTAATCGTGAAATGGAATTTATTATTTATTTTTTACAAAAGAGAAAAAAAACTATGACCATTTTAAGAAACGAGGCTTTTTTTTTGTAAAAATATATCTTAATATCTTTTGGTCCTTCAGCTTTATTATATTGGGACTTCTTTTTCTTTTTCCTCTTCCTTTTCTTCTTTTTTCTTTTTTTTTTTTTTGTTATTAATTTTATTGTTATTCTTTTACACTTTGCCGATTTTAAATAATTGAAAAAACAAATTTTCTACGACAATGTTTGCACGCTTATCGTTTTTCAGGGATATATTTTTCAAATTTACAAAAAATGTAAAGCACTTTTTGAAAAAGTGATTGAGTACATAATTTTCTTTTTAAGAAAAGGGCGTCAGTGAGCTTGAGATTATTGTTTGAAAAATTCATCAACAAAAAAAGAAAAAAAAATTGTTTCTCGCTCCTGTGGCTCACAGTGATATAAGATAATAAATTTTAAGGCGTAGTATAAAAATGTTGATCCCAATTTCACTGTAATTATTGTTCAGTGTGATGTAAAAACTCGCGTAGCTCCTTAAAATACTCTGTAATGAATTTTAGTTTTCCTAACTATAGAACTTAAGTAGTTTCCGCCTCTAATATTTAAATTTTCAAAAAACAATTTTAAATTTCAAATATTGAATCTTAAAAATAATAATTAAAATTCTGCAATTAAAATCAATAAAAAATTAGAATTCTCCAATTAAAATAATTACAATTCTGAAATTAAAATCAATAATATTACATTTTTCTGCAATTTAAAATCAATAAAATTAGAATTCTTGCAATTAAAATCAAAGAAGAAAAAAGAAGGAAAATTCAAGTGGCAATTGTAAAAGAAATTAATTTTTCTATAGTGTATAAAGTTGAAAGAAATGAAATAAATCGTTAGAAATATAATTAGTAATCGGGGCTAAACGATTGCAACAAAAAAGGGAAAAGTGGATCGAAAAATCTTCTTCATTAATTATAAACGGAAAGTGAACGTTAAATATCAACTTTTCTGTGATTTTTTTTTATTTAAAAAATAATTATTCAAAATACAATATTGTAATATATTTTTTTTTTAATTTTTTACTAAGACTATTTTTTAATTTTCCACATAAAGGAAACGTTCACTTTCTCTTGAACGTGGCATAAATTTTTTTAGACTATACTGTATTATTACTGTAAAAAAACATTTTTCTTCGAAAGGAAACATTTTTCTTTGAAAAGAAAATATTTTTCTTCAATAATTGAAAATTGAAATCTTGTACATAGCGAATTAATTTCCTGAATAAGGAATTTTTTAATTACCAAATCATCCTTAATAGACGAAAACAAATATGTTTTTTATCCATCATATTATAATAATTGGTTTAATACTCAAACTCAGTGCATTTTTCATATTTGGATATTCAGAAAAACAAGGAGATAGATTCAATATTTTTTAACTCGCATATATCATAAATGAAAAATTGCATTGAATTTTTTTAAGAAAAAAAAAATGAATTGAATTTTAAATTCGATTTTCGTCTTCCGACTTTTTTTTCCTTCTTGACTTTAAATGTGAATTGTTCTTTTTTTTAAATAGCATTTAAAATCAATAATTTTTTATTGAAGGAAGACAACAACAAAAAATTCACACTCACATCTTCGAAATAATTTAATTAACCGTCCATTGACCTATTTTCAAATCATGCTAGTAAATTGTCTGTAAATTATTTGTATCTCATTGTCTATTTCATCGAAAAAAAAAAATTCTCTGCGTACCTGGATCTAGAAACTATTGAGTCATTCCGAATAATGTAAAATTGTCCGATTGAATTAAAAAATTGAACAAAAAAAAAATTTGGAAAGACGTTTTCACATTATTTTAAGATCTGCCTTTGGTTATCGTACATTGTATATATCGGTTAAAAAAATTACTATATTATAGTGAATAAAATTTAAAATAAACAAATTGCGATCTCATTTTTTTAATTTTAGATTTTTTTTTACATTATAGATTTTAGTTTTTAGATTTTATGGAAGAATTCAGGAATTTTCTTTTGTAACTTTATTTTACTTTTCTTTCAAATATTGCAAAACTCGAAATAATTAATTTCTTGAAATAAATAATTTAAAAGTTTTACGATAATTAAAATTTTCTGAAATTTAATTGGAAATAATTGATTTTATTAAAATTATTTCATCAAAATTTTTGTAAATCAAATTTTGGAGAATTTTAATTTGTAAATTTTGAGAAGATAATTGAATTCTCAAATATTTTAATATGAAAAAAATCTTCAAATGAAAATTAGGTTTAAAATAATTATAATTTTAATATTTTTTTTAATAAAAGTGATTCTTAGAATTTTTTTCATTATAATTTTTTAAAATTCAATTATTTTCAATTGTTTTAATTACATATTTGTGAAAATTAAAATATTTACAAAGAATATTATTAATTTTTCTATTAAAATATTATATAAAAAAAATATATTTTTAAGAATTTGTTTACATTTTATAATTTTTTAAAAATCAATTATGATAAATAATTGAATTTTTGTATTTGTATAAATTAAATTTTCAAAGAACTTTTAAAAATTATTATAAGGAATTGAATTTCTTTTTAAATAATTGAATTCTTGTTTTTAAATAATTGAATTTTCGAAGAACTTTCGAAAATTATTATAAAAATAATAATAATTGAATTCTTAAAAGCACTTTTGAAAATTATTATAAATAATTGGATTTTTGTATTTAAATAATTAAATTCTCCAGAAACTTTCGAAAATTATGATAAATAATTAAATTTTTGTTTTTAAATATTTGAATTCTTGAACTTTCTAAAATTATTATAAATAATAATTGAACTTTTGTATTTAAATAATTGAATTCTCCAAAAACTTTCGAAAATTAATATAAATAATAATTGAACTTTTGTATTTAAATAATTGAATTCTTCAAAAACTTTCGAAGATTATGATAAATAATTGAATTTTTTTTTTAAATAATTGAATTCTTGAACTTTCTAATATTATTATAAATTGAAAATAAAAAAACTTTAATTTCTGTAGATAATGAATAACAAGTATTTAAATATTTATTTAACAAAATTATTCAAGTTTTTAATAATTTAATTTAATTTAATTCCTGAAAGATCAGGAAAATAGAAAATAAATTTCCGTGACTACAATGAATAAAATAAACGATTTTTTCGACTTTTTTTTGTATCTTTAATCCACAAAAGCGACTTTTTTTGCGCCTTAAAGTCGATCCAAGGCCTGTAATAATTAATGTTTTAAATTAATTATTTAATATTAATTAATAATTAAATTAATTTTCGAATTAAAATGAATTTTGAATTATAATATGTAAATTTTGAATAAAAAATGTGTAAATTCTGAATTAAAATATGTAAATTTAATAAAATTACCTGAAAAAACTCTGAAAAAGTCTGAATAGAAAAAAATCTGAATGGAAAGAAAAATAAATAAAAATAGAAAAATAATAAAAATAAATGAAACGAAAGAAATTCTTTTCTTTTTAATTCGATCCTTTATCAAGCGATTCTTCCTTAGTTTTTTTATTGTCATTTATAGTTTTTGAATTGAAAAAAAATCTGTTTACACTTCTCAATCGATTTATTTTGTACAACTGTATATTGGCATCAAAAATTGATGAAGTCGCAGCACAATTATTACAAATTCGCAATTTTTTTTTTTTTTTGAACAACGTCAAACATGCAAATACTCAGCATCAACAGACAACATATATATATCAAATCCTAAAGATTAAATCAACATATCATTTTCATCATCATCATCATAATCATTATTATTGTTTACACATCTCGTGTCATCAGAAACGTATATTTATTTATAAATTTATAATGTAATGATTTAATTTTTGCTCTATTTAAGGGATTAAAATGAATTTACAACTATATAATTATTTTATAATATTCGATTTATAGCGGATATGCACAGGATTATTCGGAACTTTTAATATTTATTTTATAATTATCAATGGATTCTCCTCTCATATAAAAGACACTACAACTAAATGCTATCACTGTGATTGCAATAACTTATTTACTTAGGTACGACATACAGGAATTTAAAAATAATAACGTCCGATCTTAAATATATTAACAAGACGAATCTCAAATTTCGCAACTCTTAAAAAAATATTTATTTATTATTTTGCTTCTTTGAATATAATTATGATCAATTGATTTTTCAATTTGATTCAATTTTTCTTTTTCACATTCGATAACATTGTCTATAAAAAATATCTTTTTTCGATACTATCATAATTATCAAATATCAATTATTAATGTAATTAATTTATTGGTAATTATTAATTAATAATTGATAATTATTGCTATGACAATTATTAATAATTATTGATATGCTAATTATTTTTACATAAATTTATCTATTCATTTTATTCTGACGTTAAAAAACTAATTTGTAATTTCTTTCTGTATTTTTCTAGAATTTCTATATAATTTTACAAAAATGAAGAATATTTTTTTTACTGCATTTAAATAAAATAGTCTATAAAATATTTTATAATTTCTTTTAATACACTTTATGCATAGAAATTTTTTTCAAAAGTTGCGAATTCCAGTTTTCATACAGAAAATAAATAAAAAATTCAACAAAAGAATGCCCTATAATAATAGGAGAAAAAGAGTGGTTTTTGTATAAAATATTTTTAACATCATCATTATTTTTTTTTTTTTTGCAATATATATCTATATCGAGCATTCGTGCGTGCCAAAAAATTAATTGGCGTTTCTTTAGCAGTCTTTCCAGTACATATATATTTCATTGAAAAATTAGAATGTTCATTGAATGACATAAATAAAGCCAAGAAACAAGTATTATTCACAATATATTATAATTATTATTATTTAAGATCCGTTCGATACTCGATGAATATTATGCAAAATTTAATTGTCGAATGAATTTTTGTTTTTTATAGACAATTGGGTATTTATTTCATATATATTTCTTCTTATGCGATATACATTCAGCGAATCTGAATCAAATGATAATTTTCGTTCTTTCTTTTCTTTTTCCATTTTAATAAAACTTATTGCTAGAAAATAACTTTTAATTATTTTATCACCATTTGAGCCATTTTATTCGATCGAAAATAATTAGTTTGTTGACAGTTTCAACATGAAACTGTGCGTGAATTTCCGGTTTCTTTCTGTGTTTTAAATTTTTGATTTACAAAAAAACACGGAAATGGTTTTTTTTTCGAAATTATTTTGGTTTATTGTAAACCACACTGAACATGAACATTATGCGACGAGTTGATTTTTTTTTCAATAATATTCTTTCTCTCTGAGGTAGATGTACAAAAAAAGAAAAAGTGCCGAGAAAACTTTATTGTTGGGAGTTTTTTTCGTTTTCTACTTTTTCATTTTCCTCTCGAGAGGAAAATTAATTTAACTAAAAACAATATAATAATCAATTTTGTTTTTTATTTTTTTACTCTCAAGAAAAAAAAATTAATTCAACTAGAAGAAAATAGAAAATCAATTTCGTTTTCTATTTTTCATTTTACTTTCAAAGAAATTAATTCAAATCTTTTTGAAATTAAAACTTAAAATTAAAATAAAAACAAAAAATTAAAAATTAATTCATAAATTAAAAAATTGGGAAATTCTTTGTTATATTTCACGATTTTTCTTTTTAAAATTCTACTTAAAAAAATTTTTTTTTAATAAAACGTCAGTTTTCAGAAGGAAAAACCATAAAAAAGTGAATAAAATTTATCGTTTTTCAATTAGAAAAGTAAAAGTTATTCAATTTTCTGATTAAAAAACAAAATTTTCCTTTGAACCAAATAATTTTCGAAAGAAACTGAAAATTAAGAATTACTTTTAATATTAAAAATAATAATAAAAAATACAATAATTTAAAAAAAATAAAAATATAAAACAGTACATATTTAAAAATAAAAACAATAAAGCATCAATTTCATTTTTAATTTAATTGACAAGAATTTTGGAATTTCGAACGGAAGAAAACGAAAAATTCCCTTCCGAACAAAAAGTTTCGGCAAAAACTGTATTCTTATTATAATTCTTAAGTGAAAAAATTCTTGCAGATTTCTTTCCTCTATGTAAAAAATAAAAAAGATACGAATATGAATAAATATAATATTAATTAATTTATATTAATATTAATTAAAAATTAATATTTACAATTTAACATTAATTTAATTGCTTAATTTAATATTAATCAAAAATTAATATTAGTTAAACAATTTCTTAATTTAATATTAATCAAAAATTAATATTAATTAATTAATTTCTCAATTAAGATTAATTCATATTCATGTCTCCGAAAGATTCATTCATGTCAAGTATGGATCTTTGTCAATAAATTCGAATAAAAGTGATTCGCTTCCTTTTTTCTTTTTTTTTATAGTAATATTCGTAATACTACATACATTTTTCTTTTTTTTAGTTTTGAGTATTAATTAATCGTGATCTGTCACTTTTTTTTTGCAAAGTATTTTGTTAATCAATATTGAATAAAGAAAATTTCAAATCGCGTGACAATAAATCACAAGACGATTTATATTTTTTTTTCCTGAGGCATAATCGGTATTCGTATATATAGACAGTTAATAATCGTATGTGTGTTTTTTTTTTATAAATAATATTTGTGATTTTTTTTCCTTTTTAAATTCTTCTTTTCTTTACATAAAAGTCGCTTCCTTATGCCTCACATAAATAAAAAAATTTAACTACGCGTACAGAAATAGAACTACATATTTCTCTATACAATACACTCGTCTACAGTCTATTTACTTCATCTCACGTATTTACAATTATGACACGGATTATCAAAGAAATACTCCATTTGTTTTTTTTTTTTTTTAATGAAGAGAAAAAAAAATTCACTGGCATATCTTAAAGAGTTAATTACATGCGTTAGTAAAAATATATTATTTTATTCGAGGCTTAAAAAAATAGTAAAAATTAGCATTTTTGTGAAAAATATTTTTAGAAGAAATATTTTTATACAAGAAATAATATTTTTATAAAAATATTTTTTACTGCAAACGTAATTTTTACCAAAAAAAAACTATTTTTATAAAAATATTTGTGTAAAATACTATTTTTATAAAAATATTTGTGTAAAATACTATTTTTATAAAAATATTTGTATAAAATACTATTTTTATAAAAAATATTATTTTTACAACAAATTCGATTTTTTATAAAAAATATTATTCGTATAAAAATATTTTTATAAAAAATACTTTTACCGAAAATTCTTATTTTTACAAAAAATGCTATTTTTATAAAAATAATTTTACAGAAAATATTATTTTTCTAAAAAATATCTTTACAGAAAATACTATTTAATATAAAAAATATTTTCACAGAAAATACTATTTTTACAAACAATGTTTAAAAGAAAAAATACCATTTTCACTGAAAAAACATTAATTAAACTTTGAAAAATAAATAAACATTTGTTTTCAAGAAAAACTTTGATCTTGTTTAAAGAGACTATTTACAATTCACAAGACAAAATTAAAAGAGAAAAATTCCCAAAAATAAAAGTTTTAAACAAAAATGCCAGTAAATTTTTCTTTCGTGACAATAGAGTAGTTATTAAAATGTATTCCGCAGTTTTTTTTTAAAAAATAAAAATGACGAAAACTGTTTGTCACAAGAGTCACAAATATAGATAAAATAGTCAATTAAAATAGT
Source organism: Leptopilina heterotoma (assembly GCF_015476425.1). Classification (NCBI taxonomy): domain Eukaryota; kingdom Metazoa; phylum Arthropoda; class Insecta; order Hymenoptera; family Figitidae; genus Leptopilina; species Leptopilina heterotoma. Next base: position 7,270,037 of record NW_025110833.1, read on the forward strand.
AATCGAATTCAATCTTGATGTCAAAAAAAAAAAATAATAATAATAATAACTGGGTGACATATAGTTGAATTAAAAAACAGTTAAAAATGAATCCATTAAAGGAAGACTAGATAACTTTCTTGTAAAATTAAAATTGTCAGAAAATTTTCACCCCGAACTTGGAGCTTTTTCAATATAATTGTTTCGTCATTTTAAAAAAAGCAATTTTTACATTACTGTCGGGAATACGTTTTTATAGGAACTAAATATATAAAAAAAAGCAAAAAAAAAAAAAATTTTACTAAAAACGAAAGTCTGTTTCTCAACAAGTCGCGTCTTTTACAAAAAGATCCTTTACTTGGATCATTTTTTTTTCTTCTTTTTGTGAATAAAGAAAAAAGTTTGATTTCACTTTTTTTTCTCGAAGGGATGTTCTTCCTTCGCCCCCCAAAAAAACATTCAAGTAAATAGAAATCGCGAATGAGAAATTTGATCTATTCGTATTCTTTTTCCCCAACAACATGCGCGCAAAGAAAAAAAAAAACGAATGAAAAATGAAAAGTCTCAATTCTCACGGTTTTTTTTTCTTCTTTCCCATCGTCTCTTACTGGTATGATCTTTGTCTGAATAGACTGCTAATTTCCTCGATACTCTTGTTCTTTGTCTCTGGTACTTGTTTATAAATGTAGAATGTGAAGATTCCTTGGAGAACGGCAAAAATATAGAATACATAGGAGCCAATTGCTTGTTCAATTGGTTCAAAGCCAAAACTGACGAAGAAATTTGCCGTCCAATTAACGCCAATTGCCACAGATGTTGCCACTGGTCTTGCCGATTGATTGAAAAGTTCTGCCACCAAGAACCATGGAATACTTCCCGGTCCGGTTGCGAATAATACAATGAAGAGAATCACCATGAGAATTGCACCGTACGTCGCAAATTCTGATTTCTTTTGCTGTAAAGGAGAAAAAGTAAGAAATTATTTTTTAATAATAATGTGTATAAATTTTTTATGTGAATTTAATTGAAAAATTTGTAGAAAAAAGTTTGTTCACGTGAATTTAATGGAATCAATGGTATAGAATTTTTTAAATTCGCAATTTATTTGAAAAAAGTATATAAAATATTTGCAAATTTGAATTAAATCGGAAAAAATTGATGAAAAAGAGAAAATAGAAAAAAAATTATATTTACGTGAACTAAATTTTAAAAAAAATGCATAAAATTTTTTTATAGACTGATTAGTGAGACTCACGGCTTCAGGAAGGAAAATTGCAAGGAGGAAGGTGACGACAGTCATTCCGGAAAAGCCAACAAGGAGCAATGTTTTTCTTCCGGCACGTTCAACGAGAAATAGAGAAACAATAGTCATGAAAACGTTGACAGCACCAACGCCCAAGGTTGCCATTTGCGATGCGTGTGTATCGAGACTTGCCATTGTAAATATTTTCGTTGAGAAGAAAACAATTGCATTGATACCGGACATTTGTTGGGCGATCATTACCATTATGGCAATAATCATTGGAATTCGTAGGCTTGGATTCATGATTAATTCCTTCAATGACACTGCGGGCACAAGTTTAATCGATTCATATTCACTTCGCATTTCTTCCATTTCATCGTGAACGTCAATTGTTCCGCGGAGCCAGGATAAAGCTAAAAGAAAAAGTATTTTTTTTTAATTATACTATCTAATAATTCTAATTACTATATTATAATTATTCAATAATTGTAATTACTATATAATAATTTTAATTGCTTTCTAATAATTCTTATTACAGAAATTGATTCGATTTGAAGGCGCAAAAAGAACTTTTTTTGTAGATTTTAAGTACAACAACGAAAAATTCAATTATTTTGCAAAAATTTGTTGATATTTCTTAACACTTTTCTCAAAAAGACAGGATTACTATTAAAAATTGCAAAATAAAATTTATTTGAATAAAATAAATTCAATTTTTTGTAAAAATTACAACTGTAAGTTTTCTAAAATTCATTTTATTAATTAAATTCTTTTACTAAATAAATAAATAAATAAATAAATATGTACAAAAATTTAAATTCATTTAAAAAAACAAGTCTTTAGAAATTTTAATTCTTACTTAAGATTGAAATTTTCAAAAAAAGGTTAATTTAAAACTTTCTGAAATTTCATTATTTTCAAAGATTGATACTGTGATTTCTCAGAAATTTAATTATTTTCTAGAATTTTTAAACTGAAATTCTTTTCCAAATCAATTATTATTTTAAATAATTTTCGGAACAACTCTTCCAAAGTTCGATTATTTAAAACAAAAGAAACTTAACTTAATATTGTAAAAATTTTTGAAAATAATTTAATTTTTTCAAAAGAATTATATTTTGAAATTTTTGAGAATAGTTCAATTCTTTCATGGGAATTCAAAAAAAATTTAAAATAATTGAATTATTTTGAGAAATTCAACTAAAATTGTAGTGAAAATAATTGAAATAATCCAAAAGAATTTAATAAAAAAATTTCAAAGTATTTGAATTTCTGCGAAGAATTCTATTATTTATGATAATATTAATAGAATTCTTGAGAACAATTTTATCAAAGTTTTTTTAAATAATTGAATTCTAGCAAATTTTTACAACGAATTTAATTTAAAATTGTATTAAAAACTTAACTCTTTTATATAGAGTTTTATTAAAAAAAGTTGTTAAAATAATTAAAATCCTTCAAGAAATTTTATTAAAATTGTATTGTAAATAATTGAATTACTAAAAGTATTCTATTATTTATGAAAAAAATAATTGAAGTCATACAAAGAATTTTATTATAATTTTTGAAAATAATTGAATTTTTTTTGAAAAATTTTGTTAAAGTTGTTAAAAATAATTAAATTTTTTCGAGAAATTTTAATAAAATTGTATTTTGAAAATAATGAAATTTCTCAAAAGAATTTTTTTATTTATGAAAATAATTGAAATCTTGGCAAAAATTTTGGAAAATAATGGAATTCCCCCGAATAATTTCATTATTTATGTAAATAATTGAATTTCTGCAAATTTTATTAAAATTTAAAAACAACTGAATTTCTGCAAATTTTATTCAAATTTTATTGTGAATAATTGAATTCCTACAAATTTTTGCTAAGAATATTATTAAAATTTTAAAAAATAATGGAATTTCCCAAAAGATTTTTTTTATTTATGAAAATAATTGAAATCTTGGCAAAAATTTTATCAAAATTTTGGAAATCAATGGAATTACCCTGAATAATTTCATTTTTTGTGTAAACAATTGGAATTTGTGCAAATTTTCTTGAAATTTTAAAAATAATTGAATTTTATTAAAATTGTATTCAGATTAATTGAATTCCTACAAAATTTTGCTAAAAATTTTATTAAAATTTTAAAAAATAATAGAATTTTTCAAAAGAATTTTTTTATTTATGAAAATAATTGAAATCTTGGCAAAAATTTTATCAAAATTTTGGAAATTAATGAAATTCCCCCGAATAATTTCAATTTTTATGTAAATAATTGAATTTTTGTGAAGAATTTTATTCAAATTTTGGAAATTAATTGAATTCCTGTGAAGAATTTTATTCAAATTTTGGAAAATAATTGAATTTCTTCGAAGAATTTTATTAAAATTTAAAAAAATTCTATTCTTTCGAGTTATTTTATTAAAATTGTATTGAATTTAAATTTAAATTGAATTCTTGCGAAAAATTTCATTATTTACGAAAATTATTAAAATTTTTGAAAATAATAACTAATGATAATTAATTAGTTAATAATAAGTGAATTTTTTAAAAATTTTGAATCTGAAATTAAATAAAAATTGCATTTGATATTTTAGAATCAAAATTTTGGTAATTTTCATAATAAAAATAATTTGAATACCGCCTTTGCTTGGAAATTAATTTAAATTTTAGTTTACTAATTAATTTAGCAATTAATTTAGTAGCTAATTAATTCAGTAATTAATTTAGCAATTAATTTAGTAGCTAATTAATTCAGTAATTAATTTAGCAATTAATTTAGTAACTAATTAATTTAGTAATTAATTTGGTTGCTAATTAATTCAGTAAATAATTTAGCAACTAATTAATTCAGTAATTAATTTGGTTGTTAATTAATTCAGTAAATAATTTAGTAAATAATTTAGCAATTAATTTAGTAACTAATTTGCCAGTAATTCTTAATATTTATTAATTTTTCCTCATTCTCTTCATCCGCAGGAAAGTGACAATTACCCTTTTGTGAATCCATGTCCCGTCCACGATTGAGGAGAAGATATTTCGGACTCTCCGGACAGAATGGAAGTGTGATGAGTTGAAAAGCAGCGGGAACTGCCGTGAGGCAAAATAGCGTTGGCCATTGTGATTCCGTTCCTAAAAGACTCTCCAAACCCAAGACTTGAGCGACGAGAATTGAAATTGTAATAATTAATTGATAAACAGTGCCAACGGCTCCACGTAAATGACTTGGTGATATTTCACTGAGATACATGGGCGCAAGACCCGCATTTAAACCGGCATTAATACCAATTAAAAATCTTCCAATAATGAACATATAGTAGCTCGACGTTGGTTTAGCCAAACCTTCGAATAATACTGTCAAAAAAACGAGGATATTATTCAACAATAATCCACCTTTTCGTCCAAATCGATCGGCAATATATCCAACCGAACAGCCACCAATCATTCCGCCGAGGCAAAATATTGAAACAATTATGGCGAATATAAATGTCGTCGAGTCCTGTGATCCGCTTTTATCACCTGATTGTTCGGTAATCCATTTCTTTAATACCTGCGAAGAATAATTAACGATTATTATCTTATCCTTTTTTTTAAATTTTTCTTTTATTCTTTTTCTCTCGTATTTCTTATTTCTCTATTTTTATTTTATTATTCATGGTTGCCACACAACCTGGAAAACCTGGAAAACCTGGAAATAGCATGGAAATTGAAAAAGGGTATGGAAAACCTGGAAAAAGCATGGAATTTGAACGAATTTCTGGAATTTTTTTTGGGTTAATGAAAGATATTAAGAAAAATTCCATTCAACATGTTATTTTTCTTTAAAAATGTTAACATGCAATTTTCCCTTTTCCATGTTATCTTCTCTTTAAATTAATTTAATTTTTTTAAATTATTGACTAAAACTGTGAAAAATGTTGTTAAGATTGTTCTAAAAAAAAGATTTTTTACGATTGTCAAAATTTTTTGTTATTAATTGCTTTTTGTTCAAGATTTTGAACAAAGTTTAAAGATGAAAATTATTTAATTTAGACATGACTTCAATGTTCTAATTGTGGCTGATTCTTCTGAAAGTGACATTTTTTATATCTCGATTAATTTTATAAAATCTACTCTCTAATAATATTATTAACCATTGTCATAGTAAAAATTTATTATTTATAAGAAAACTAAATTTTTATGGTTTTTTTCAAACTCTTAGAAATTTTTTAAAAATAGTGACAAAAAAATACAATGTTTTTTCTATCATTATGTGCATTTTAAAAATTTTTGGACCTCCGTTTCATATGTGATAAAAATGTTTAAATTTGTCTTCAGTTTAAGTTAAAATTACTTCACGATGATTAATGATATTTATATACATTAAAAATATTCTAAAAAAATGTGAATGCACATTAAAATAAAGTTAATGGTCTGATGTTTAATTTTTCTATATAACATTTATAAAAAAGAGGAATATTATTGCTTTTATAAATATTTAAATTTTACATATTGGCCCGAGTAAAATTCAAAGAAGAAAGACTTTAATATTTTCAAATTGATTTTGCACAACTTAAATTCTTACTTTTGAGTATGAAATAAAGTAGTTTCAATAGAAGAAACCATATAATTTAAAAAAAAAAAATTGAAAAATCAAATATAAAAAGTATCACTTTCAGAAAAATAAACATAAAAATGCCTGTGATTGTAACTGTTTAAGAGAACATTAATTTATAACTACATAATAATGAATATTGTTAACACTTTTGTAAAATACTTGTTTTTTCATCACAAATAATTCCTAAATTTCAACCTGGAATTTTTAATATTTCTAACCTGGAAAACCTGGAAAAAGCCTGGAATTTTGAAATCTAGATTTTGTGGCAACCATGTTATTTTTTAAATTTATTAAATTTATTTACTGCGTTTTTTATTTAATTTCATTTTTTTTGTATTTTTTCATTATTTTTATTCATTAAAAAAAAATTAAAATCTTTAAAACGAAATAAAATTGACAAAAATATGAAAATAATTAAAAGTAACTAAAATTCACAGAAATATGAAAATAATTGAAGAAAAATCTTTGAGATTAAATAAAATTAACGCAGAACTCTGAAAATAATTAAAATTAAATAAAATTGACAGAAGAATGAAAATAATTTAAATTAAATAAAATTAAAAAAGAGAATAAAATTATAGCGCAGAAATCAGAAAATAATTCAAATTAAATTTTTTTTTTTACAGGAATGAAAATTTGAAAAATTACCTCCGCACTGTTGGACATGACACCAGTGTTGTAACCATGTTGAAAAGAAGAACCAAGAGCCGCAGCGGCAATTGCAAACATCAAATTCCCATTGAGACCCTGGAAAAAGCAAAATCGTGAGGAAAAAAAATTAAATCTCTGCGAGAATACAAAATTCCACAGATAATTTTCGATATAAAATTAAATTAGTCAAACGAAGAAGAAAACGAATAATTAAAAGAACAGAAAAAAAATAGAACAATTGCTTTTTAAACGATTCTTTCATTGACACTAATTCGATAGCATTGATACTAATTTGTCAAAGGCTAAATTATCAACTTAATTCTGTTTAGAATCAATTTGTCACAGTTATTCAGATTTGAATAATAATATTTGTTATTGCAAAATATATTCAAATGATATAAAAATAATTATCTGCAAAATATATTTTTAAAAAAGACTTTAATAATTCTAACTAATTCTAATTAAATAAATCTATTAATATTAAAAATAATAACTGATAAATGATTCTAATTAAAATGACTTTAGTAATAATTTGCAACAGACGAAAAAAAGGACATGAAAAATTCTCCTATTAATATTTAGATCTAATAAAAGAAAAAGATCTTGAAAAATTGCTAGTAATAATTTACAAATGAAAAAAAATAATTTGAAAAATAAAAATTGAATATAATTAATATTTAGAGAAATTAAAATCAGACAAATTAATTAAAAAAAATTATAATAAAAGAAACCTGTGAGAGTACCAGAAATTTATATATAATTCTATAACGACCTCCAGGTGATATATCAGATTTCAAATGCAAGTACACATTCGAGATTTACATTTGAGTTTATAAATAATTCATTCAAACGTACAAAATTAATAAATATTATTAATTGAATAAAATATTCAATTTTTATTTCCGCAGTAAAATTTCGATTTCAAACTCAAATTTACAGCGCAAAAAAAGAATACAGGTTTTTACAACTAAATATTAAGAAAAATATCTATTATTATCATTTTATGATAATAATAATTAAATATTATTTATTTTCAAAAAATCAAGAATTGAATTATTATTTTTATAAATAATAGAATTCTTTTGGGAAATGTCATTATTTTCAATACAATTTTAATTAAATTCGTTAAACAAATTTCTCGGAATTCAATTATTTTCAATAAAATTTTAATAAAATTCAATTATTTTTAAAATTTCAAGAAAATTTGCAGAAATTCAATTATTTACATAAAAAATGAAATTATTCGGGGGAATTCCATTAATTTCCAAAATTTTGATAAAATTGTTGCCAAGATTTCAATTATTTTCATAAATAAAAAAATTATTTTGGAAAATTCCATTATTTTTTAAAATTTTAATAAAATCCTTACCAAAAATTTGTAGGAATTCAATTATTCTCAATACAATTTTAATAAAATTCAATTATTTTTAAAATATGAATAAAATTTGCAGAAATCCAATTATTTACATAAATAATAAAATTATTCGAGTGAATTTTATTATTTTCCAAAATTTTGATTAAATTGTATAATAAGAATTGAATTATTCTCAATATAATTTTAATTAAATTAGTTGAAAAAATTTGCAATGATTAAATTCTTATTTTCATAATCAAAAATAATAAAATTTTCGCAGGAATTGAATTATTTTCAAAAATTGTGATAAAATTCTTCGCCGAAATTTAATTATTGTTTTTAATAATGTTAATTAAATTAAAATCAATTAATTAAATATTAGAATAAATAAATAAATATTAGAATTTTAATAATTCGTGAAAATAATTGAATTGAAAGAGTTATTAAAAAAATTTTTAGATTGAAATAAATTTCAAGAGGTTTTAAATCGAAATTTTTGAAAATTTGAATTTCCAGTAGTTAAATAAAAATTTTAAATAAATTTAGTTTTTTGGAAAATTTTGGCTCAATTTTTTTTCTTGTTTCATTATACAAAAAGCAATATGTAAATTTAAAATTCATTTCTTGGGACCAAACTTGAAATTTACATCTGAAATAAATTTTTTTTTCCACTTATTTCTAAAGTAAATAATCTGCAAAGTCGACAGTAAAGATGATAGAGAAGTGACTTTATATTTGTTAAATACAAACAAAAAAAGAATATAGGTATTCAAAGAGAGATCGTGCGAGAAAATTTCAGAAGGCACTTTTTTTTTTCTTTTTTGAATCGAAAAAAACTATAACATTGAAATAGACCGGAAAAAAAATCCTAATTTAGAAAAAAAGGAAATTATCTAATTAAGGAAATCAGGTAGAAAAAAAACGTTCAGAAGGTAATTTTTTTCAGAAAATAAAAAAAATTGACATTTATTCTCTTTATTTAGTTGAAACCTTCACCTTAACTTTTTTTCTATGTAAATTATTATTTCAATAGCAAAGTCCATATAAATAATTGAATTTCATTATTTTTTCATTGATTATAATAATTGTAAAATTATTCAGTTTCTTTTCTTTCTATATTAATATGTTTTTTCTTTAAATGCAATTAAATTTTTATTAATTGTACGAGAAATTATAAATTTTTAATAATGGTCCAAAAATTCTGTACGTTCCAAGGAACGTAAAATTTATTTATTTCTTCTTCAAATTGAATTTTGCAATAATTTTGCGTAACTGTGAAAAAAAATTAATTATAATGTTTCTAAATGTTGAATTTAAAATTTTTATTAAAAATTAGGTAAAATTAAAACCTAAAAATTAGGTTTATTTCAACGTAATATTTTTAAATAAAGAATATTTCTTTTATTTCGAGGTAATATGTTTAAGTAAAAAATATTTCCATCATTTGAACGTTCAAAACTATTAAATCATTTTGAAATTGAATAAATGTTTTAATTCACAAAAAAAGTTTTAAAAAAATAATAATAGAATAAAAAAATTTTCGTTTATTTCGACTTAATATTTTCAAATAAAAAAATATTTCCTTTATTTGCACTTTCAAAACTAGTGAATCATTTCGAATAAATTTTTTAATTCACAAAAAGTTAAAAAATAAAATAAAAAAATAAAAATATTTTTAAATACAAAATATTTCCTGCATTTGAACGTTCAAAACTAGTGTATGATTTTGAATAAAATTTAAAAAATTTTTCTTAAATCAAATTTAAATATAATGAAAAAAAAATATTTTTAAATAAAAATATTTCCTTCGTTTGAACTCAAAAAACTTGTGCATCATTTTGAATAAATCTTTTAATCCACAAAAAGTAGAAATAAAAATTTTTCTTTGAAGAAAAAGAAGAAAAAAATAAAATTAATACGTAAAAATAGAAGACGACTGAAGAAAAGAAATATTATGATTAGAAAAATTATATTTTTATATTCGTATGAATAAAATACCACAGACCTTCGAAACTTGAATTTTGTAAACCATTGTGAAAAATTCCAAATTTAATTAGAGTAAAAAAAAAATACACTGCACTTTTTTTTATGGCGGAAAAAAACTTATTGGTAAAAAAAAATTTTTTCTTGTGAATTTAATGGTGATTTTTTTTGATTAACTTAAAATATAATTATATTATATGGAGGAGAGATTAAATCAGTTCATGACCGCGTTCAACACGTGCTTCAAACACGAGTGAAGACTCGCGGATTCTATTCGTAAGTTTATATGTTAAACTAACACAATTTTAAATTCAACACACATGTAAAATATATGAAATGCATTCAGTGCATTGCATATAGAAATAAACTGCATTTGATATTTTCCCGAGACAAATCCAGATAAAGTGATAACAAATAATATTTGAAAAAAATTGTTATTTTAATTAAAACAAATAAATTATCTTTATAAAATAAGGTCACTCTTTTTTTTCCAATTCTACTTTATTTAATTAATTTATTTAACTTTATTTAATTTATAATTCTTTTATTCTATTCATTTTATTTTTACTTTATTAATTTTATTTATTCTATTTAATTTAATTATTATTATTATTAACTGCTACTTAATTAGTAATTAACTAATATTAGTAATTAACTAATAATTAATATTTTTTTTTAATTTGATTTATTTCAGTTTAAAAAAAACAATAATAAATAAAAATTGTTATTGAATTTTGTAAAATTAAAAACAGTAAAAAAAATAATTTATTTTTTTTTACTGTTTTTAATTTTAAAAAAATGTGTAAAATATCAGTCAAAATAAATGACTCATTAAATCATTTAAAAGAGACATTAATTTTAATTACTTGTATGTTTAATTAACATAGATATCTCTTTATGTAAAAGGGTTACACCCATTATTATTATTATTATTTCATCATGATAAATTTAAAACAAAAACAAAACATTATCACTGCCTCCGCAACATTTTAAATCATGAAATAATAATTATTCAATAATTTATCTTTTAACTTTTTCAAAAACAAGACTGAAATAATTTTTTACAAAATTGCGTTTCAAAAAGTGCGAATAATAAAATTACGAATAAAAATTATTTTTCTAAAAGGAAGAAAATAATTTTTTTAACAATTTTAAAACAATTTTTAACAATTTTCTATATTGGTAAATAATACATTGGTAATAAATTAATGTTATTAATTAATAAAATTGAATTGAAAAAAAATAATTAAATAAATAAATAAATAAAATATTTACCTACTTGAATCAAATAATTATTTACCTGAATAAAAAAAAATATTTACTTGAGTCAAAGAAATTTTTTTTGAGTCAATAACTAATTAATAATTATTAATGAAAAATTATTACGAATGTATCATTTACATTATGTTTATAGAGAAACATAATTTACATAAAACTGAAAGTTTATAGGTTTTTCAAAAAAAAAAAAAAAATTGTCATTATCAAAGCAAGGTAAATCAAATTAATATGTACTTAATTATTATTTTGATCAAATAATATAATTACGATAAGAAAAAAAAAGAAAAACGGATGAATAATGTCTTAAAAATTCCAGCGATAACCTAAATTCCCATTTTTTCCTGTTCATTGAATAGAAGAGAAAAAAAATTGTTATTGTAATATTAAGTAACAAAAATATATAAAACATGCATTTTCTAGTTATCTAACTTATATGTTAATAATCTAAATGTAAAATGTAAAATCAGACACAAAATCGAGTTTCTTGAATTGTCCATCGAGACATTAATCTATTATTCACATATTTTATAATTTATTTAAAAAAAAGAGAAGAAGAAAAAATTAGTCGCAAAAAAAAATGAATTTGAATTTTTAATAAACATGAAATTAAAATTCTCGAGTTGTAATAAACAATTTTCGAATTATTTGCATTTTTTTTTTATTAAAAATTATTCATATTTATTATTTATTGCTAAAAACAATAGATATTTTTTATTTAATATTTTTTATAGAAAAACCAAATTTATTTTTCTGCCTCGAAAAAATAATTTTTTAAATAAACTAAAGGATTCTGTTGTATATAATTGAAAATACTAACTATGGACCTTAAGTGTCATGCTGACGTTACATTTTATTTTGCCAATTCAGCCATAGGTACAGACATTAATTTTTATAAGTCTCAAACAAATGTCTCCTCTTTTTTGAAAAAAAAGAAAAAAAATACAATTAAGGCAAACGGTAGATTAAATTACTTCAACTTAATTTTATCTCCAGTCTATACTCATTATGATAAGAAAATTCATAGACGAAATTTAAGTTAAAAAAAAAATTCTATATCATTATCCTTTATTTATTTATTTATTAACAATTTATTGCTGTAAATTTAATTTTTTATGTAAATTAAACAAATATATTCAAAAATATAAATAAATATTGAATATAAAAAAAATTATATTCTGTATTGTTTATTTATTGATTAATTATATATTTATAATTTATACTTATAATAATGCGCCTATAAAATCGTAAAAAAATAACTGTAAATTTACAAAAAAAAAAAAAAAAAATAAACCTTGCAAGGATTTATTATTATTTTCCCGGAAATTTATTGTTAAAAAAATTGCATTATATCCTTGTTCTCATTGGCAAGAAAATTTTATATTTATAAAAAAAAAGATGCAGAATTTATAGGTTCCGTGATCCTCAAGTTGATCTTTTCTTTTTCATTATAGAAATTTAAATACTTTTTTTTATTATTTATTTCAAAATTTGAATTTTATATTTTTTAATATTTATTAATTTTTCTTAAATATTCGAAAAAAAAGTCCAGCAGAAAAAACGATTTTTTTTTCGTCCCAGAAGAATTGGTCAAAAATGGATTTTTATAAAATAAGTTAATATTTAAAAAATTGTTTATTATATTTTTCGATTTTAATATATTTTTATAAATTTATAAATTTATAAATTAAAAAATGTTATATTTATTTCTTTAATTTTAAAAAATATTTTTAATAAATAAATATAAATAGTTTGAAAAATTGGAGCAAAATTTAATTCTTCTTTTTCTATTGAATGAAAATTAAAATATGTTATATTTATTTTTTAATTTTTAAAAATATTTTTAAATAAATAAAAATAATTTGTAAAATTTGGAAGCTAAAAATTGGAGCAAAATTTAATTCCCCTTTTTATTGGAAAGAAATCGGAGTGTATTTTTTGTTCTTTTATATTAAAAAAAAAAAAAAAAAAAAGAACACCTGGCGTTTAAAGAGTACGTATTATATTTTTTTGAAGAAAAAAAAGAATAAGAAATTTTTTTTTAATGACAAAAGAAATCATATGTGAAAAGAAGGTGTGCGAAGATCGTGGCAGTTTGCGATTGGTGAATTCCCAGACGAGCCTCCAATCCCTCCTTGCTCGCACACGTGCTCTAAAAATAACTTCCCACGTGCATATGGCATTCTAAAGTAAATCCTTTTGGAAATTACATTCTGGCTCAAACTCTCAAATTAGATCAAAAATTTACTATGGCGAATAAAAAATTTTTTTTTTGCATTCTAAAATATTATTTTGTCTATAAAAATGAATTTTTCTCCTTTTCTCCCTTTCTTCATTATTTCTAGGTACTTTATTCTTTCATAAAAATTAATTTTCATTTAACAAAAAACTGAAAATTAATTTTTTTTTCTTCTTATACTATTCTTTATTCTTTCGTAAATTTTTACGATTTAATTTTCTCTTTTAGCTTTTTATACTTGTCTATTTTTTCATAAACATTAATTTCCATTATCCTCTTGGAAAAAAAGGTAGAAAAAAAATAAGAGAGAGAATTTCTTGAGGAAAATCTATTTTTGATGACTTCATTAAAAAAAAAAAAAAAAACAATCGTTAAATTCTAATAATGCAAAAAGCGAAAAAAATTCCTCATTATTAAATTTTTAAATTCCAAAAGAATTTTAATTATTTTGTCATTAGAAAATCCATCTTTTAATTACGATCAAAATTATATAATACACGAAACAAAAATATTCTTCGGGGAAAAGAATTTTTTTTGTACCACATAATTAATCAGGGAAATTTTATTTTTTTTTGTACCACATAATTAATAAAAAAAAATTTATTTTTTTTAAGGCGAAAAAGTGACTTTTTTCTACCGCATATTTATTCGAAAATTAAATAAAATTTTTATTTCAATTTCTTTATAGAACAAAAAATGATTTTTGTTTGTATATATAGAACATATTTAATTAGGGATTCAATTTTTATTTAATATTATTAGAAAGTAGGGATGATTTTTTCGTACGAAAAAATTAATCGGGAACTAAATTTTTAACTAATTTTTTTAGGAGAAAAAAGATTTTTTTCTAAAAAAATATTTAATCATAAATTAAATTCTTAGCCAATTTTTTTTTTGGTAAAAATAATTTTCTTTGGAAAAACAATTTTTAATCAGGAATTAAATTTTTATCTAATACTTTTAGGAAAAAAATCATTTTAATCATAATTTTTTTTTCATTTTAATATTTAATTTTTAATCAAAGGTAAATTTATATATAAAATAGTTTCGAGAAATTAAATAAAAAATTATATCGATTTCTCTATTTCACAATTGTGCATGTATAATACTATAAAATTTCAGTGAGAGAAATGACTTATTTTTTTTTTATTAAAAACCAGTTTCCAACAAGTTTTATTTATAATACACACTATTTTTATGTAAATAATATTAAAGGAAAGTTGAAAGTAAATATAATGTAAATATTATATATATATAATTTATTCAATATAAAATAAATAAATGAGAAAATTTTCCGGTTTTAATTCTCCACTCAAATGTCTTCACCCTCTCGAGCTCTCCTTTTAATTCGCAACGAACAAAAATTAATTTCAATTCCAAATTTTAGTATATTTTAATTATACTTTAAAATTAAAATTCTTTTTTTTTTCTTTTCTTTTTAATTAGCAATTTTCATTTACAATTTAAATTCTTCATTTCAATTTTTAATTATAACTTTTAATCTTAATTATTCAATAACGAAATAAAGGAATTATTTTTAAAAAAGTACTACGCATAAAGTGTATAAAATATAAATAATAATATCTAATGAAAAATAAAAAAATTATTATTGCAACAATATTCATTTTTATTTATTAGTTTCTTTAAAAATGTTTATAATTATTATTATTTTATTATTTAATAAAAAATTATTTTTATTTATTATAATTTATAATTTCTTCTACTTCAAAAATTTTGTAAATTGAAATTTTTTTGGTTCTATTTTGTAGATAAAATAAAAACAAAATAATTAAAAAAAACATTAAGTATTATAAATAAATTATTATAATTTTTTTTTATTTTTTTTCTACTAAGTGATTCACAAAGTAGATATTTAATGAATGAATGGTAATCTAAATTTAGTTCACTAAAATTTATACATAACATCATCAGTTAAAATTAATAGTTTTATATTTATAGCCCTTTGAAATGATCATTTGAAAAAAAAAGTTGTCAGACCCTATATAAATTGAAATTAAAAATTTGTTTGCCTCTGAGTATAGATATAATTTAATTTAATTGACAATAAAATAATTATTTCTGATTATATCAAATTTTAATTCCAATTTAATCGATTCCCATATTTAATTAATAAATTGATAAATAATTATTGTATAATATTAAATAATAATGAAATTAATAAATAAGATTAATTTTGATTTCTATTCTCACGCATATTAACTTCAATTGTAAATTTAGAGATAAGATTAATTTTAATTGATCTCACGATTAAAGTGGATATCTTATTAAAAAAATTCTTATAATAAAAATTGTACCATAAATGCCAAAAATTTTATAAATTATTTAATTACTTAATTTATTATATTTTTTCTATTTTTATTATTTAATAATTTTTTTATTTTATTCTTTTATTGTTTAATTTTTATTATTTAGTTTTATTCTTGTTTGTTTCTTTATTGTTTAATTTTTATATTTAGTTTTATTCTTTTCATATTTTTATATTTATTCAAATTAATTTTAATATTCAATAAATATTCAATATACCTAAATAAAATTAAAAAAAATTTACTTATCAAATTAAAAGTAGAAAATAATGATTAAATTCCTGAATTTATTTTGCTACTAAAAAAGAATTTCGAAATATTGTCATTTGCCAAACAAAAATCTGTTTAGTTTTCTTTATCATTCTAAAAGAAATATATATTGTATAAATTTTTTACGAATATTTTTAGAAAATTTGACTCTCAATATTATTCAACCTCGGACTTGTGAGGTGACGACCAATATTCTTTCGACTATTTTGCATACGAATAACCCACAATATTGATTTTTTTAAACGAGACATTTTTTTCTATACCTTTCTTATCACCATTATAAAATATAATTTTATCTTTAATATTTTATTGTTGAAATAAAATTTTATTTATTATTATTTTATTAATTGAATTACAGAATATAATATTTAATTCTCAATATTTCAGTAATTGGAAGTAACTATCACGAATTTTATTATTTTTTTAGTACTTATTTTTATTTCGTAATAATATTATTTATTAATTTATTAACTTTATTATAATTATTTATTACTAGTATTTATTGTTATTCGTAATAGTACGAATTGAAAAATTCTTCCCCTGACGGGAATCGAACCTGGGACCTACGCATTGAAAGCCTAATGCACTAACCACTAAGCCATGACGCTTACATATTGCCATTCGTAATAATATTACCATTGAAAGTAATTATTTACTTCTTTAATATTTAAATTTTCAAATTTCGTCAAAATGATATTTTTTTGACAATATTTAAATGTTTATAGTACCAAATATATTTGTTATTATTTTTGAAACAATATGAAAATTACCAATTTTCGCCAACATATTTATTTGTTTGTTTCAAAAACAGCGGGAGATGAAAATTTAATATCTGGACCTGATTATAGAATTATCGCTATATATATAAAATTTATGCAAACGCCCAGAAACATTTTCTTTTTTTTTCTTATTTTTCTTGTAATCTCGCTTTGAGTCATAAAACAAATATAATAGAGTATTAACCCCATGACATATAGACGGCACTAAACAAAACAAAAAAATGACACAGTACTTACAAATATTTTTAATTTTTTAATTTTATTATTATTTTTATTATATTAGTTTTTCTATACTTGCAAAAATTTTAATTTCTTTTCGAAAATATTTTTCTCGATTTTTCTATTTAAAAATAGAATAACAATTCTAGTTTAATATTTTCTTTTTATGTTAAAATAATTTAAATATTACCACTCGGTTATTTTTTAAAAATTCGAAGTAAAATAAAATAAAATAAAAACAAATAGGGGAAAATAAAATAATATAGAAATAAAAAAACGAGGTTGCGTGGCTGTGAGGTATGTGTATTTGGTTTGTGCCCTCGAGATCTAGGGTTCGATCCCCGTGCGTGAGAGATTTTTTTCAGTCTTAATTAATTTTATTTTAAAGAATTTTATGTTGAATATTTATAATATTGAGTGAAATAATAAAAAAACAAAATTAGAAAAAGGAGCAAAACATGAAAAAAATTAACTAAAATTAAAATAATAGTAATAATAATAAAGAAATAAAAAATAATAGTAATAATAATAAAGAAATAGTAGAAAATACCTAATAAAAAATAAAATTACAAAAAATAGAATTAAAATTTCGAAAAAAAAATTAATTAAAATTAACTAAATTAATTTATAACTAAGAACAAAGATTTAAAAAATCGTCAAAAGAAATGAGAAATTCTCAATGGAAAATTATGTAAATTTTAATCTAAAACAGTTTTACACAATTTTGATGAATAAGTAAAGTAAAAAAAAGTGATTATTGTATATCGGAAGTGCTTTTCAATTGTTTAAAGACCCTGAATTGTAGAATATAGAATATAGTTACGTGAGTAATATTCACAACAGATGCAATAATAAACGGAGCGAATTGAATGCTAAGCTTTGTTAATTACGCTCTGAAAGACACTAATTACGCAAAAATGATGGATCTAAACATTAAAACAGTTTCAAATTGAATAGGAAAATGGATTATAAATATATAAATTCATTTTCTTCTTCTCTACCAGAATTAATTATTATTTGTTAAAATGTGAATTGAACACGCGAATAAATATATCCTAGGCGATTCAATTAAAATTTCGAGTTTATATTAATAATATTAATATTTCCTTCAAATATTAATTTTTTTTTTTTTTTTTAGTAATTTAATTTAATTTTAATTATAATTTGTATTTTTTTCTTGTTTTTATTTATAATTATAATATTATATAAAAATTTAAAATATTATATAAATATATTTTATATTTTATCCTCGAGTATAAATATTTCTCACTATAATTATTATTGTTTTTTTTAATTATTTTTTATTTATTAATTTATTTTTATTAATTTTTTTTATTATTGTTATGTATTTTTATTTATAATTATTGGATAATTAAAAAAACGGCTTTAACTGAAAGCAAATATTATTTATTATTATTATTTTTCCTTTTTTATTTATTTAAAAAATTTTTTTTATTGTTTTTTTTATTGTTAACACAATTTTATTGTCAATAGAAATTTAAAATCCAGTTATTATAACGATTTTACGTAGAAAAAAATTTTCTAAACATTTTTTTATAGTGGTAAAATTTTTTAATTATTAATGTTTTTGTAAATAATTTTTGTAAAATTTATTTCTAGAATAATTTGAATAAAAATTGATATTATTTTTTATTATTAATTATTGTCTAATAAAGAGCGATTTTAATTTTGAAAGCAAATATTTTTATTATTATTATTTTAAACATTATTTTTGTTACAAATCATTTGTTTTGTTTTGCTTTCCACTTGTGACAAAAAAAAAAAATTTTATAGTCAGAAAATACTTGTTAAAAGTTGTCGAATTTTTTTTATACTATTATTAATTATTATCATAGATTTTTTTTTTGGTAAATATTTTTTTTTTTAAACTTTCGTGCAGGGACTAATTTTAGTGAATTGAACAGTCTATTGGACATCCTGTGTTACAGAATAATCACCTACTTTTGAAACGAGTGGATCTTCATATAATTGCGCCGAGTATTTGAGAGATACATAATATACGTGGGTTCGAATTGCTTGATTTGATCAATTTTGATTGAAAGCACTTTATAAAGATTCAAATGAAGATGTGATTTTTATCGCATAGTTTAAAGAAAAAAAGAGCAAAAAAAAAAAAAAAAAAAATTCGACTATTATCATTTAAACTGATATTGTAAAAATAATAATATTTCACTGGATAACAAAATTTATTTGATTCAAATAAATTCGTCTATTATCAAATAAAATATTTACTTGAATCAAATAATTTTTTTTTAAACTATAAATAAATTTTATATTTGAAACAATAATTTGCTATTTGAAGCAAAAATACAATTTAAATGACTAAAGCAAAAATTTTTAATAAATAAATTTTAATAAATAATAAAAAATAATAAATGGAAAAAATGGAAAAAACAAATACAAAGCAGAAAAATTATTTAACTCAAATAATCTATCAATTATTGTCTATTATCAAATAAATATTTACTTGAATGAAATAAGTTTTATTGAATTCGGTATTTAAAGCAAAAATACAATTTAATTGACAAAAATAAAAATTTTTAATATAAATAAATGTAAAAAAGATGTAAAAAAATTAAATTGACAAGTAATCGGTTATTTGAATCAAATAAATTTTTTTCCAGTTGAGTAAATATATAATGATAATAATAATAATACAAAATAATAATTAGCAAAACAAAGTAAAGCTTTTAGAACTTATTAACAATGAAAAAAAATACATTATGATCTAAATGTCAAAATTATCACATATTGTTTCCATTAAAAAAGACAATTTGCTAAACTGTAATTGAATTTTGCGAAAACTTGAATCATCAACACTCATAAAATACATCGCACAAAGTTTCAAGAAATAAAAGAAAAATGTAAATAGACAATAATATTTTTTTTTATAAAACAGTGTAAATTAATATTTTATTCAACAGAATTAAAAACAAAATCTGTTTAATTTTCTCCTCAATATGGAAATTTTCTGAGGAAAATTCAAAAAGAAGTTTAAATCGAAAAAATATAATATCTAAATTGAATTAATTTTTTCCTTCACTTATTCCAACGATTTTCCACTATTATTATTTAAATAATTAATTCAATAAATGTGATTGACAATTTAATAATTAATAAAATTTAGTAATTCCTAATTAATAAAAAAAAAATTATAATAATAATAATAATAATAATAATAATAATAATAATAATATTATTTAAATAATTAATTCAAAAAATGTGATTGACAATTTAATAATTAATAAAATTTAGTAATTCCTAATTAATAAAAAAAATTTTAAATTGATAATTCAATAATTTATCTTCGAAAATTAAAACTGTATGAAAAAATGGGTAACTAACTCTGCTGGGAATAAAAATCCACTAATAATTAGTAATAAATAATTGCTACTTTAATAATTAGTACCTAATAAATAATTGACTTATCATTGATAATTAATAATTAATTTTTAATAATCAATAATTAATATTTATGAGGCCTCATATTTATCCCAATTAACATTAATATAATTAAAATATTAATTAAACATAGTAATTAACAATTCAGAATTAATCATTAATAATTAGTAATCAATAATTAATATTTATACCAATTGATAATAATATCATTAAAATATTAATTACATAGTAATTACTAATATTAATAATTAAGAATTAATAATAACACTATATTGTTTATAATTATTTATTTATTTATTTAATAAATATATAATATAATATGTAATTTTTTTTTATGTTATATTGTTAATATAATTTGTTTATACTGCTATAATTAATTAGAAAAAAATAATTTAAACAATTTTTTAATTATATTTATAAATGTAGTTTTTGCGTAGAAATTCAAAGAATGTTTTGAATATGAAAAAAAATAATAATAATAATAATGGTGATAATAATAATAATAATAATAATAATAATAATAATAATAATAATAATAATAATAATAATAATAATAAAATAATAATAATAATAATAATAATAATAATAATAATAATAATAATAATAATAAAAATAATGAAAACAATAAAAATAATAATAGTAATAATAATTGAAATTAAAATTTTAAAAATGATTTAATTTCATGTTTACAGTGAGAAAACAATATATTTGAATCAAACATAATTATCTTTGTGATAAAGTGAACCAAAAATTATTTCAATAAATTATAAGTTTAATTAAAAAAAATCTAATAAAAATTACATTTGATTCAATTATAAAATATGTTTAATTGAAACATATTTTTTTGGTTAGCTATACTTATTTTTGGATTTAAAAAGCACATTTTTTCAGTGCAATATTAATAATAATAACAATTATTTTTAAAATATTGACAATAAAATAAAATTATTAATAATAAATAATTATTATTAATATTATTACAAAATTGTTAATTGTAATTTAATAATAATTGAAATTAAAATTTTAAAATTGAAAAAAGTTTTCGATAAGAAAATAAAGAAATAATTTCCCCGTTCCTTAAAAATAATAATCGCGCAGTGAATTCAAAATTTGTCAAATAAATGATGTCAAATTAAATATATGAGGTATCACTGCGTAAAATTTATATCAATAATATTTATATCAACAAGTACTTGCAAACCAATATTTCAAAAGATATTTCGAATTACCTTTTCCTTGCTATAGCCCATTTTTCTCTCTCCTCGACAAAAATATTATAATAATAATCAACTTTTTACCGCACAACCAACTTTCACTATATAGATATAAATAAAAAATTATCCCGTCTCCTTTTTGCCTTATTGAAATAATAGGAAAATATATTTTTTTTTTATTCTGACAGTAGCGCGAAAAAAAATGCGTACGTCAAAAAAAGAGTTTAAAAATATTTTTTCCCAGGCACTTTAAAAAAAAAAAAAATTTCCGCGGCTATTATCTATTTTCAGAAATGAGTAAAATTTAATTTTTTTTTTTCTAGTAATTTTTGTTGTAAAATTCGGGTAAGAAGGAATAGAAATTATTTTTTTTTATCGAGGCGGCCGGTTTCTTTTTTTATAATTCGAGAGCCGTGTTTTAACTTTGAAGGAACTTTGAGTGAAACTGGAAGTGTTCCCGGTTCCAGGTCGATTAACGAGGCTCACAGTGAACACACTAAAGACGAACTGAGAATTGACAATCGACTCTCTCTGGTTATTGGTGGAACCCCGAAGGCGGAGCAGTTATCCCAATCGTGAAATAGTTTTTTTTTCTCTTTTTATTTACTCTTTTTTCTCTCCTTCTCTTTTTTTTTTTTTTTTTATAAAAAAGCACTCTTGTTTCCTCTGACAAAATATTTTATCAGTGAGTGTCAAATTGATAATAGACGTTAAAATCCACTTAAGGGCATGTGATACAACGTCATCGCGGGTTAAGTCATTCAACTTTTCATTTTTTTTCCACAAAAACAAAGTTTACATTTTTTTTTTTGTAAATTTCCATTTTTTTCCAAATTTACATTTTTTCCAAATTTACATTTTTTCTAAATTTACATTTTATCCAAATTTACATTATTTTACAAAATTTCTTTTTTTTTAAACAAATTTATATTTTTTTCCCAACAAAATTTACATTCTCTTCTACAGTGAAACCTGTCGGAATGCAGCTTTGATTTTTTAAAAATTTTATTACAATAAAAAATAGTAAAAAAAAATTGTTTTAAAATTTAATTTTGTCAAATTTTTATAATATTCTAGAACTAAGGAAAATTATTCTTGTTGGACATTTTTGAATAGAAAAAAAATTTTAAAATAGAGTTGCATTCCGACAGGTTCGACTGTACAAAAAAAAAAAAGAAAATACAATACATTTTTACGAATTTATAAAATAATTATGGTAATGAATAAAAAAATAAAAAAATAATAATTAATGAAAACAATAATAAAAAAAAAATCATGGAAAAAAATAATAAATTAAAATTAACTAAAAATAACATAATAAACTAATTATTTCATCATGTTAACAATTTATTAAACAAATTACCTGATTACCAATAATAAATAAATAAATTTTTTGTAATAAAAAATAATTAAATAAATTGTAATTGTCAAAACGACGATATTTTTTTTACTGATATTAATTTGTATTTTATAATAAAAAAAAAAATTATTTTGTGTATTAGGAAATTAGGCGACTTTTAAGTAAATATTTAATTTTAATTGTTTTTATGTTTTTTACGGTAATTTGGAAAAATATTTAAATCGAAAAAAATTTCTTTCATTATTGTGCGTACAAAACTATATTAGGAAAATAAAACATTATTATTGTTAATAGTGTTAAATAAATAAATAAATTATTATTATTTCGAAAATATGTATAGGTGTTTATAAAAAAATTATTTTATTGTTTTAATTAATATTTAAATAAATTAATCATATTTTTTCTCTATTATTGAAAGCTAAAAGATTAAATTACTAAATTACTAAAAGATTGTTTATAAATAACGAAAGAATAGAAAAATGAATGAATTTTATTATTATAATAATTTTATTTATTATTATAAATTTATGACATTTATTATTTTTTTCATAATTATATTTATTAATTAAATTATTATTTAAATTATTAATTAAATTTATTGTAATTTTATTTTTATTTTGTTTAATTTATATTCTATAAAAAAAATTGAATAAAAAAAAAATTATGTAAAATTGCGAATAAATGGCAAAAATGAAGAACAAATTTCTTTGAAAATTTTTGATACAGCTAAAAATTTCTTTCGCGTTATATATTATCATTATTGCGCTCTTGTGGGATTTCAAGTCGAAATTTATTTTTAACCATTGAGAAAAGTTGATCTTGACGCCATACGTGACTAATAGGCGAAAATATATATACACACACACACAATACGTAATGGGAATTTTAATAATAAAATTGTTAAAGGGACAATTTTACAATTATAGAATTTATTGAATTGTCGCGCAAGTGCGAGTGCCTTGAGAATATTATTATTTGCGCTACTAAAAGGAGAGTCTTTTGCTTTGTAAAAAAATTTATTATGTATATTTAAGTACATATTATACTTATAATATGGTATATTATAAAAAAAAAATATCGCACATGTAGTACACGGACTTTTGATATACATATTTACTTGAATACACACAGATGGTATTTTTTCTTTTTTTCGTCTGATTATATATACCGTGATAACTACAAAGTTAAACTGTCAATGAGATTAAAATACGTGTTTCAATATTTTTGTGAAATATATAAATTTTTTTCGCACAATTTACGCTGAGAGAGGCCTTGAGTGAAAAAAAAATTTTTTTTTTCGTTCCCTATTGGCGGTAATAATATTATATTTATTCACTTTTTGTAAATTTTTTTTTTCATAAAATGCGCGAGGAAAGAAAGAGAGAACGCAAGAATTATTTAAAAAGAATTTTAATAAAAAATATTGTTAAGAATTTTAATAAAAAATATTGTTAAATATTTTAATAAAAAAATATTACGATAGAAATAAATATTTAAGTCTTTTTTAAATATTGCGATAAAATATTGATAGAGTAGAAAGAAAACAATTTTTTTTGTAATTGAAACCATTTTGTTTTTTCAAAAAATGTACTAAATTTAGAAGTAAAAAATATTAATGCTAAGGAATGGAAAAACAGTTTTTAATTTTTAAAAATAGACAAAAAAATTTCTATTATAGAAATTATATGTTATAAATTAGAAAAAAAATGTTGAATTTTAAAGAATTGAAAAAAACTTATATAGAATACAGAAATCTAATTTTTTAAAGAACAGAAAAAACTGATTTTAAAAAATGGAAAACATTTTTTTACTTTTAAAAAAGAAAAAAGAAATAATAAAAAAATTGAAAAGTAGAAAAAAGAAATAGTAAAAAAATTAAAAAGTAGAAAAAAGAAATAATAAAAAATTAAAAAATAGAAAATTTGCAAATATTGATAAAAAGAAAAAAATTTTTGAAGCTTAACAAATAAAAAAGAATAATAATACACCATTTAATGACAAATATATACGGTAAAGGTCAAATCCAATTGGTAATTGAGGGGATGAATGAAATAATAGTTTAATGCACGCAGTGTTGCTTATGTAAATTTTATGGCGAATTATTATTTAACAATATTCACACTCTACAATTTTTTTTTTTAGAAAAAACGTGAAATATAGAAAAAAAAATTGAATTAGAAAAAAGGTGAAATGTAAAAAAAAAAATTAAATTAGAAAAAGGTGAATTATAGAAAAAATTAAATTAGAAAAATTAGAGGAAAAATTTTAATTAATTCGGAAAAATGACTGAATTTTTTAATTATTAATAAATATTTTTCTGGGTAATGTAATAAAAATAATTTCAATTTTGAGAGTAAATTTTTTCAGGCAATAAATTGCTAGAAACTCAATTAAAAAGTAAAAAACAAAATTTAGTGAATATTAAGAAGATGAATAGTAATAATTATGATATTAATTATTTAATTAATTATTTACGATATTAATTATTTAATTAATTTTTGACGATATTAATTATTCAATTAATTTTTGACGATATTAATTATTTAATTAATTTTTGACGATATTAATTATTTAATTAATTATTCACGATATTAATTATTTAATTAATTATTCACGATATTAATTATTTAATTAATTATTCACGATTCCAACAATATTGATCAATTAATTAATTATGAACTATTTGTAGAATATTATTATAGAAAAATTATTTTTCAAATATATTAATTTTATTTTTATTTATAAAAAAATATCATCAATTTGTTGAAGCCAATATTGACAAGCCTTGCGGTTGAAATATGCGACTTATGTAAAAATAGTGTAATTTATTCGCCAATGTAAAGTAACTTAATCCAATTATATCCAAAGACTGGCCGAAGATTTAAAAAAAATTATGTTTAATTATATATTTTTCATTTCAATTATTATATAATTATATTGTAAAATCAAATATTTTTTCAATTCAGGTTGTAAATATTACAGTTTTATTAGTAAAATAGTGATAAAATTATAAGTATAATTATTATAATAATAATTTTTTATTATTATTATTATTATTTATTTACTTTTCTGTCTATTTCTTCATTTTTTTATTAATTTTTTATTTATTTTATTAATATTGCAGCGTTTCAAATTTTCAAAAAAAAAAATCTTAACATTTTTCTTAGTTAACTAATACATTTTAATTTTTTTTTCATTAAATTTTCTCACTAGATCCACGTGTTATTTTTCTTTAAGTATTTTTTATCAGAGTAAACTAATCTTTGGAACGACATGTACTTCCAAAAAAAATACTGGAATATTCTTGACTTTCTATTTTTTAAGCTCTTTTTGCTTTTATTGATTCAACGTTTTATTAGTATTTTTTTTTATCTCAACAATGTGATACTCTAAAAAATTTATAGATAAATTATTTCAATTTCAAATAGGCAATTCTAATATTTTCTCGGTATCATAAAAAATTTCTTTACGAAAAACGATAATATTCTTGCAATGAGCGTGTAAAAATAAATAAATAAGTAAATAAATGAGTAAATAAATGAATAAATAAATTAGTAAATAAATGAGTGAATAAATAAGTGAAGAAATAATTAAATAAATTAGTAAATAAATAAGTAATCAAATGAGTAAATAAAAAAAGAAATAAGTAAATTGATAAGTAAATAAATAAAAGAAGTTATTAAACAAATGAATAAATAAAAAAATAAATAAACAGAAAAGTAAATAAATAAATAAAATAAGTTTAAGCTGAAAATGTTACAATTTCGAAAATAATTTAACAGAATTTAATATTCTTAAAAGTTATTAAAAAAAAATTAATCTAACAGTAACTTTAAAAAAAAAAATCAACAAAGAAAAATAAATCCAAAAGTAAATTAAAAAATCAACCTTTCCCTTGTAACAAAAAGTATTTGACATGAAAAAAAAAAAAAAATTGTAACAATAATAAAAGACGCACATATGGAGAGTATTTTATAACAGAGTCGACGACCCGATTGAATGAATGACATGTGCCGTTGCATGAACAAGTGACAAGCGATGTTCCTGATTACGTGTATATAATTATCTAGTACAGTTGCACCGAAAAGAGAATTAAATCGTAAAACCGCAGAAAATAAAACTAAATAAAAAGAAACCAATTTTTTTCACATAATACACACAACAATAAAAAGAAAAAAATCACTGGCATTGAAAATACTTTCTTAGAAACACAGAAAAAAAAACGAGAAATATAAAACAATTAAGGAAGTGTTTTTCTGATCTCAAAATAATCAGAGCAAAACATGTAAACAAAAGAATATTTTGTTTTATAGTACTGCATTTATAAAAGGGGTTAATAGCCGCCTCTCTTATAATATATTGTTATGTCTCGATATTACTTGAAAAAGAAAAAAAAAGAAAATTCTAGCGAGGCTAAAAATAAGGTCTCAAAGTCAACATAATATTGTTATAGATTAATTCTAATTAATTGCAAAGATAATAACAATAACAATAATAATAATTTCTCACAAATGATGAGAATATGTAAAAAGAAGAAAAAAAAGAACGAATCGATAAGAATATTAAATAAGAGAATGAAAATTCTCTTATCGGAGAATTTTCCCTACAGCGCATCATTTGTTTCTCAAATTAAATGTGTTCTCTAAATTCGAATTTAGTTAAAAGTATCATATTTTAATTATAATAGTATAATATTTATTATATAATTATAATAATATTTATAATATTAATAATATAATAAAATAAAAGTACCGAAAAATCCCCACAATATTGGATTCAAATTTAGAGATTGTATAATGTTTTTCCAATTAAATTATACAGACATTGTTATAATTGTAACCAAATGAATCATCATCATCATCATCATCATCATCATCATCATACTTGAGAAGAAAGAAAACTAATTATTACACTTGAATTATTTGCGAAAAGACAAAAAGAAAACTCACCGCATCTTTATCCGGTGTTCGCTGCATGAAAAAGTAAACAGTACGGATGTGAAATGTTTTTGACATTAATTGCGCGAAAAGAAAATGTAAAGTGTTGGGGAAAAAATATCGAAGATCTAATTCAACAAATCATTAAACACAAAACAGTGGGAATAGTTTTTCGAACAAATTTATTTTAGATCAAATCAAACACTAGAGAAAGAATTTGTTAAATTAAAACAAGTTGTAATGTATTTAGAATACCAATTTTATGTACGAAACTTTTTTTTCGTTTCGAAAACAAAGTTTGTTTGAAAAAAAGAGTTTGAAAAAAAGAGTTTGATTTCGTAACACTCTATAGTTTTAATTTGACAATTCTTTTCTTACAGTGAATACGATGTAGAATGAAACGATTTTTTAAATAATCTCCAGAAGGTAGAAACCTCCAGAAATTAAATTCAGAAATTAAAATTCGATGGAGAATATAGCGGAGTAGTAAAGCAAATGAAAAAAAGGATTCAGAGAAGACAAAAAGAAAAGGTGTGTTTTCGAAAAGAAAAGTTTAAATTAAAATTCAGTTCGTTTTGGAATAGATTTTCGAAAAGAAAAGTTTAAATTAAAATTCAGTTCGATTTGGAATAGATTCAGAACCAAATGAAACAAAATTAAGAAGCCTTTTACTCAAAAATATTAAAATTAATAGCATTTAGAGGAAACAAAAAAAAAATCGGCGAAATTAAATGGAACAAAATTGAAAGCATTTATTGAGGAAACAAAGGTTGTTTTAAGAAACCAAAAGATGTTTTAAAAAAGGAAGGTGCAAACTAAAATTTAGTATTATAAATATACCTTATCGGAAGGTGACAATGTGGTTGACGTTGTCAATTGTTCCTGTGGTTCCTCTTTAGACTGCTGCATTATTTGTTAACGAGAAAGCAAAGTTTGTTAGTTATGTTAGAAAAATTATGGAATCAGTAATTAGTAACTTCTAGTAATTAGTAATAATAAATAACCAGATGGTTACAACAAGTTGCATGCAACTAATGATCAACCGAAAGAACACACTCGAAACTCAGTCAAAAGTAATTCAAAGTTTTTGTTGATTAAATGCTGATTAAAAATGCTTAAAAAAGTAGTTGAGAGATGCTGCAAAAGTAGATGAGAAATGCTAAAGAAAAATAGTTGAGAAATGCTAAAGAAAAGTAGATGAGAAATGCTAAAGAAAACTAATTGATAAATGCTAAAGAAAAATAGTTGAGAAATGCTAAAGAAAAATTGTTGAGAAATGCTAAAGAAAAATTGTTGAGAACTGCTAAAGAAAAATTGTTGAGAACTGCTAAAGAAAAATAGTTGAGAACTGCTAAAGAAAAATTGTTGAGAAGTGTTAAAAAACATTTAAGAAATATCAAAAATAATAGTTAGAAAATGCTCTCAAAAATCAACTACAATTTTGCGCCGCACTACCATCAGGAAATTATCTGAATCCTTTTCTTTATCATCCGTAAACAATAATAAACATAAAACAAAGTAATAACATACTGGATTTCATTTTTATTTCCAGATGTCGCCTAAGCTCTGGATTACTTTATTATTCCCCTAGATTTATTCTTTTACTTCACCAATCTCTAAATTTCTGTCCATAAATCTCCGGTCGTTGATATCATAACTAATAAAAAATAATCTTTTCCCCAAGTTTTCTAATGCCAAAGTCTATTTGGAGAATTTTGTCTTTTCGAAATGCGTTTCTTTTACAAATTCCTCTTCGTCAAAATGAACCGAGATGGTAAATATTTGTCATACTGTACATTAAACACCCGCAGACTAATTCTAATAATTCTTTGATAAACTTTTGAAAACTCCTCTATTTCACCCACTGTAATAATACTACTTATAATCATTCGTCTACTAATCCAGGATTTTTTTTTTCTTTATTGCAGTAATTTATCGTTACTTAATTACTCGAATCTCTTGTTACCAAAAACTTCAGAAAATAAAACATCATCAGTATTTAAAATTTGAATCTTCTTCCAAAATATATCTATGCTATTAGTGGGAAAATAAATCCGTTTAGATGCAATTTTTCGTACCAGAATTTTCGTAAAATTTTGACAATAAATTTGTCAATAAAAATTAAAAGAAAAGTCTAAAAAGGAAAGAGAGAAGAAGCTGTTCTTCTGTCTTGTACTTCTGTTAGAGAAAAAATAAATTCGTTCAGATGCAATTTTTCGTATCAGAACTTTCGTGAAACTTTGAATTTTGAAAATACTGGCAAATAAAAATTGCATCTAAAGGTATAGAAGAAGTTGTTCCAAATTTCTATCAGCAAATAAATT
Organism: Leptopilina heterotoma; assembly: GCF_015476425.1. Taxonomy (NCBI): domain Eukaryota; kingdom Metazoa; phylum Arthropoda; class Insecta; order Hymenoptera; family Figitidae; genus Leptopilina; species Leptopilina heterotoma. Next base: position 7,300,197 of record NW_025110833.1, read on the forward strand.
ATAATCAGATGCAGTTTTTTTCTGCTGATAAAAATCCCCCGATGGTAGTGTTATTGTCTAGTGCTTGCAAGCAGATATAATTTACAAATAATTCTTGTGCTAAAATCTCAAATTTAGCATAAAATGTATCATACCTTTTCGATTTCCTGCATCTTTAAGCTGCATGAAAAAGCATAATGGACATTAGTAAATGTTAGTTGGATTAAAATTCCATGCAAAAGGTTAAAAAAAAAACATGATTTTGAGTCTCTAATTCACAATTTAAAAAAAATCTCTTTCAGCATTAAAAACTATTCGAAAACCTTTTGTTTAAAAAAAAAAAAATAAAAATAACACCAGAAAGAAGTGGATTTAAAAACAAAATGTAATATTTGCCCTGCCCATAAATTATTTTCGGCGGTATAGGCATCATCACGGTAACCTGTTTGAACTCAGATTATAATTATAACAACTAAACGAGTCAATTTCATCAACATTTCAATTTTTTTTTTTCGTTTTTTCTTCTTTAAATACATAAGTTTTCCACATATGGAACACGCTCATTACATATACTCAATATTATCATCATCTCTTGAGAAATTAACTGATAATAAATATTGTACAAAAGATTATAACATTAGTTGGATTCCATTCTTAAAATGAGGATCAAAGTCTAAAATATTGTCTTAAATATAAATTGCGCAAGTTATTATTTATCTTTAAACAAGAAAAACATGGTGAAAAAAAAATACAATTATAAAAGTTAAAATTTCATATCAACCAAATTATGAAATTATTTCAATTATAAATCTACATTTTTATCGAGAGAGAAAAAACAAACAAATTGTAAAATTTATTTATAATGTTTTTGAACTGATTTTTGATATTTTCAAATGGAGGAAAATAATAATGAATAAAAAAAACCGAATAATAATAAAATCAAATGATAATAAAAGGAAATAATAAGAAAACTAAATATTAATAGAACTGGACAATAATAAAACTAAGTAATAATAAATAATGGGACGATGGCCATAGTCGTTAAGGCACGTGAGTTGGTGGAATAGAGCCGAGGGTCTGTGGTTCGATCCCGCCTGCGACGCACAGAGATAAAAAAAAATAAAATAATAACTAATAATACTAAAATAAAAATAAGGAAAATAAAAATAATAAAGAATACAGAAAATAAGAATAAGAACAAGAAAAGAAATAATAAAATAATAACAATAGGAATAATAAATAAATAACAATAAATTCTTTCTAGACTCGCAATGATTAAATAATAATTTTTTCGGTGTATACGTATTGCAATATTTAAATAAATAAACAATTTGTTTAGCCCTATATTGTTAACTAATTTTGCAAAAAAATCGTTTATTTATTTGTTTTTTTCTCAAAATTCAAGGTCAAAAAGGTCAGAGCCGTGAAAAAAATTTTGTTTAACGCAAATTTGTTACGTAGATTATACGCTACGCAGGTTATATCATTTGTAAGTAACCTATTTGAAAATCAAAGTATTACATTTATGTTGATGAGCATAATGCGGGGTCAGTTGACTGATCACTTGATATAAACGAATATTTGCAACGGAAAATAATTTTGGCTCATTGCCATTTATGAACAGAAGAGAAGATCAAAAGATTTTAAATGACATTTTCTTTTCGATGATTTTTTTTTTTCTTTAAAAAAATAAAAGTTTACTGTTAAAGTTAAATTAACTTTTTCATGTAGCGTACAATAACAATAAATAATAATAATAATAATAATAATAATAATAATAATAATAATAATAATAATAATAATAATAATAAAAAGAATATAAGTTATTTTTTATTTGCATTTGCTTGTTCATATGAATAAATAAGTAAATAAATAAAAAATAAATAAAATAAAAAAATAAAAAACAAAAAAAAAAGAAACTTAAAAAACAATTAAAAAATTAATTTGAAATTTATTTATTTATATTTATGAACGAGCTAACAAAAATTATTATTATTTTTATTATTATTATTATTAACATATGTTTTTCGTCTAAAATAATGAATTTGCTATAAATTATAAAAAATTATTGAATAAAAAATTATTAATAACAAATTAGAATAAATAATTAATATAAAAAAATTATGAGTGGCAAAAAGCCACCTAAATTTTTTAGTCGAAAATAAATGATTTGCTTTAAATTAAAAAAAATTATTGAAACAAAATTATTAATAACAAATAGAATAATTAATTGATTAAAAAAAAAAAATTAATGAAAATACGCAGCATTACTTTTTTTAGTCGAAAATAAATAATTTGCTATAAATTATAAAAAAAAAAAAATATTGAAAGAAATTATTAAATAACAAATAGAATAATTATAAATAAATAAATAAATATCAAAAAATATTTTCATTATTTTTATTTATTTAATTTTATTTATTTTTCATTATTTTTATTTTTCATTATTTTTTGCAAAAGCCAATCAAGTTGCGTCATTTTCATCTAAAATAAATTATCGAATCCAAAAATCAGAAAAAAGTTCATAAAAATAATTTAATAAAAAAAATATTTCAATAAATAATTAAAAACCAATAAATGTAAATAAAAAATAAAAAAAATAATTTTTTTATTTATATTCTCCTAGGTGTATGGAAAAAATTAAAATCATTATAACAATGGAATCCAACACTTCTTTTTTTTCTCTCTTTTTTTCATTGAGAAATAATGAAATAAAGAAGAAAAAATGATTGGAAACTGAAGTTCAAGGGCAAAATAGAGGTCACGCGGCACGATTCGCATTCACTATTTTATTGCGGCCAAAAAATTGCAAATTGATTCGTTCATTAAAAAATTAATTTTTCAAAATTTTTGGGGAAAAATTGGAATTTTATCGAGTGAAAAAAATATACATTGATGGAAAAATAATATATTGTGAGCGGGGAAAAAAATGCAAATTACGTAAGAGTAAGAGGAGAATAAAACAAATGTCAATGACATTGTAAAAAAAAGGGGATGGAAATTTTACAATTATTGCAAAAAAGAAAAAATTGTTTATAAAATTGAGCACTAAATGAAACACGTGAAATATAAATAAATATTAAGTAATATTTCATTTTTCTCAGTTATTGTTAATTTTTGTTTAAGGAGTAGGTAATAAATTTTAAATTTAGTAAATATTAAATTTAATGAATATTAAATTTAGACATTAAATTTAGATTTTAAATTTAAATTTTAAATTTAGACATTCAATTTAGATATTAAATTACAAACATCAAATAATAAATATTAAAAATAATAACAAGAAATAAAGTAATATTTTTTTTTATCTTCTTTTTTAAGTTATGTTTAATATTTAATTAAGTAATGAATATTAAGTAATAAATATTAAATTCTAGATATTATAAAAATAATAAATATTTAAAATAATAATAAGAAATACTAGGTAATATTTTTAAGTCATTTTTAATATTTGATTAAGTATCGTCATGATTAATTGAAAAAATAAATATTAAATAAAATATTAAAAATAAAAACAATAGTAAATAAATTATTATTATAATTATATGACCACATTATAATCAAACGAGCCGTTTTTCTAATATATTGCGATCGATCAAATAATATAGATTCCCAGCAAGTTATTTTGCTCCGAATTTCAAGGATTCCAAGTCCCCTTTTCTACTAATATAAAATTATTGTTATTCCACGGACAAATAATTTTTTTAAACGAAAAATTGTAATTTCATCAGTTAACAAAAATTTTTCTAAAACACTGATTAATTAAAAAAAAAGCAGAAAAATATTTTCTTTTTACATGCATTCGGAATGTTTTCTTTTTGGCGGTTAAGGTTAAAATATCATGACCCACTTTGAATTGAAATTGTTCAATGAAAATTTATTTACAATTTTTTTTTCGCTACGAATTTTCTTTTTTTGAAAACGAATAGAAATATTAGAGAGACAAAAAACGTCTTTTTTTCTTTGTATTTAGAGTGTGAAAAAGAAATGGAAAAACTTACCCACGAAATAAAAAAAATGTGGTGGTGAATTTAACGAAGATTCAGTATTTTCTGTGCGATAGATTCGATTCCAATCCTCGTGCAACCCCAATAAACTACCCTCTACGTATTTTCATAATGAAAGGGCGCAGACGCGAAAATATTCATCCCCTTAATATCTCCCTCTCTCTCTCTTTCTCTCTCTATATAGATATATGGAATTTTCGCTAACATTGCGGAATGACGCAATTCGTCTGAAATTGTGCCGGTACTTTTTTGAAATGAGAAAAAAAGATTTTATTTTATTTTTTCAATTTTTGTTTTCTATCGTTTTTCAGAATTTATTTATGTAACGAGAAAATAATGCATTTTCGCAAAATAATTCGAATAATAATAAATAACAATAAATAAGAATAAAATAATTTTTTAATCCTACTTAAAAAATGTTTTTAGTCTTTTATTTATTTTTTTTTTTACTATAAATAAATTTATTTGTAACGGAAAAATAATAAATTTTCGCAAAATAATTCGAATAATAATAAATAACAATAAATAAGAATAAAATAATTTTTTAATCCTACTTAAAAAATGTTTTTAGTCTTTTATTTATTTTTTTTATTATAAATAAATTTATTTGTAACGGAAAAATAATAAATTTTCGCAAAATAATTCGAATAATAATAAATAAGAATAAAATAATTTTTTATATTAGAGTTTTGGGAAAAAAAATAGAAAAGTAGAAAAAAACATTAAATAAATAAAAAAAACTTTTTTTTTGTTTTTTACATAGTTTAGAGAATTTATACACAGTATTTAATTTAATTAACGAAATAACTAAACAAATAATGAATAAACAAAGAAAATAAATTACATTAAATAAAAAAAATTTTGTTAATAAAAATTAATTTTATTAGAAAAAGTTTTTTTTTAAATTTGGATCAATTTAAATTAATTGATATATTACCTACAGGAAAAAAAAGAAACTCTTTTCGTGTTTCGAAATATCGATAGCAATCCAAAACCTCTACACCGCCTACTTTATCTCCTTAGATATAGAGAAATGAGATTTATCTTAATTTATGGAAGGGACAACTTTTTTTATTCCATCGTCTAATGTAGTGAAAATGTTCAAGATAATTCTCTTCAAAATTCGGGGAATACAGAGAAAATTTAATGGAAGATTAGTTTTTCTATATTCTTTAATCAGAGAGGAGAAATTTTTTTTCTATTCAACGAAAATTATTTTCTAAAATTGTATTTGCAATTCAGGTGAAATTTTATTAATTAATCAAAAAACTTTCGAAAATTCTTTTTAAGAAAAATTAAAAATCCTACTTTGAAAGCTTTTTCTTTTTAATAATTTTTTAAAGTATTTTTAAAGTATTTTAATAATTTAATATTATTTTAATTATATTAACAATTTATTTTTAAAGAATTCTTTAAAGAAATTAATTATTTTAATCGAATTTTTATTAAGGCAAATTTTTATCTAGTGAAACTTTTGTTTCGTCGAATTTTTATTTAGAATTTTTATTTAGTCGAACTTTTATTTAGACAACTTTTTTATTCAGTCGAATTTTCATTAAGACAAATTTTTATTCAGTCGAATTTTAATTTTGATAAATTTTTATTCAATCGAAATTTAATTTAGACAAAATTTTATTCAGTCGATTTTTTATTTAGACAAATTTTTATTTAGTCGAATTTATATTTCGGCAAATTTTTGTTCCGTTGGATTTTTATTTTGACAAATTTTTATTCAATCGAATTTTTATTTAGACAAAATTTTATTCAGTCGAATTTTTATTTAGACAAATTTTTATCTAATGAAACTTTTGTTTAGTGGAATTTTTATTTAGTCGAATTTCTATTTAAACAAAATTTTATTTAGTCGATTTTTTATTTAGACAAATTTTTATTTAGTAGAATTTCTATTTCGATAAATTTTTATTCAAATGAAATTTAATTTAGACAAAATTTTATTCAGTCAAATTTTTATTTAGACAAATTTTTATCTAATGAAACTTTTGTTCAGTCGAATTTTTATTCAATCGAAATTTTATTTAAACAAATTTGTATTCAATCAAGTTTTTTACTTAGACAAATTTTTATTCAGACAGATTTTTATTTAGTCGAATATTTTTTTAATGGAATCGTCATTTAGTCGAATTTTCGTTGAAGCTAATTTTTTTTTAACCAAATTTTTTATTAAACCATATTTTTATTTAATAAATTTTTATTTAATTTAATTTTAATTTAGTCGAATTTCTATTCTGTCAAAGTTTTATTCAGTCGAATTCAAGTCGTATTTTTTTTGGAAAATTTGTCGAAAAAGGCGAAAAGTAATTTTAATTTTCAAAGATTAATTCTCTCCTCAGGAAATTAATTTTAATTTTCACTGATTAATTAATTAACTAATCAATTAATTAAGTTAATTAAAAACTACTCACTTCAATATAAGCCGGTTCTTTCTTTTCTCCAATATTAAACAAGAACAATGCACTGTCCATCGACATTTTGATTTTTCTCCTTAATTTCAGTGTCTTTTCTCAAAAACCAAAAAATATATTTGAATACACAAAAACCGGTACTAATTTTTTTTTTTTATAAAATAATGAATTAATTTCCCTTTTTTTTTCTATGGGAAATAAAAATATTTTACAATAACTTGGCGATTGTCAGTCTTTTAAAGCTTACTTTGTATAAACTCTACGTAACACTGACCACCTTATATCCGTGTTTAACTAAAAAAAAAAGAAGAAAAAAAACGAATGTGCAATCATTTTTCATTTCGCATATGTATGCACTGATACCACGTGACACAATCTACGTAGAATAAACGCCACGTGAGCGAATCACCTGTGCAACAATTTCTGTCATAAATGTGTTTTTTTAGCATCAATGCACTTTTTTTCCTATGTGTATACAAATATAGATATATTCACATACACGTGCGTATATATTTGCATCAAAATTTTATCGAAAAAAATGGAAAAAAAATTTTTTTTTCCACCAAATCATAAATCTTTACCTTTTAATTTTTTTTTCCCAACTTTTTCATATTTAATTTATTTATTGATTTTACAAATAAATTAATTTTTATTTTAAAAAATTAAAATCAGTCAGTAATTGATAATAATTAGTAAAATTATAATTTTTTTCCTTGATTTTACAATTAAAAATATAAATTAAATCAGAAATGTAAAAATTAAAAGAAACAATTTAATAAAAAAAAACAAAAATTAAAAAGTAAAAATAAAAAAAAATTATTGTAATTCCCAAAAATACAAAAGAAATAAAATACCCAAAAAATATAAATAAAATTAAAAATAAGAATTGTGGAAGTTAAATAAAACCAATTTTTAACGAATAAAATAATTAAAATTTTCAACGAAGAAAATGTAGGTATAAAAATTAAAAATTAACCGAATATAATTTCATTCTAGAAAATATAATAGATACGTAAAAATATATTTGTGTGAAAATCAAATGCGCGAAAAATTGAATAAATTGAAAATTACAAGAAACGTGACTCGATTATTTTTGCATTTTTCACAATGAATTTTTTATGTAAATAAATTCTAATTAATTTAATTATTCCTTTAAAGAATTTTTTATGAGAAAAAGAAAATTTTTTCGAACTATAAAAAAATTCTCTAAAAGTTCTTTAACCTAAATACGAGTTATTGGTTTTAATCGTGAATCATTTAAAGTTGACGCGAAAATACAATGTATTCCTAATTTTTTTTGATTATAAATAAAGTTATTGTTTTATTTATTAAATAGTCGAATAGAGAAAAAAAGAGATGTAAAAAAATAGACTCGGTTATTGTAAATAATAATATGAAAAATATAATAACAGAAATATTATCAGTTTCAATTTAAAGTCCATTCGAGATTTTATTAGGGTCAATGAGGTAAATAATTTGCATCCCTCAATTACTACAAATCATACATTACTTATGCGGCATTAGATAACAAGAGGAATTTCAACTTTTTTTAATGCACTTTGCATCGCGGATTACAAGAAAATTTTTTTTTTAACCGAGAATTTTTTTTTGCCTCTGTTTTTATACTCGTCACATGAGAAATTATTTATTTATGTATACATTTATTTTTTTATTTATTAAACAAACAAATAATTTAACTAATAAAATATTTTTTTGTCTCGTTAATAGTAGTCGAAGTTTATTAAAAACGAAATTTACAAAAAAATATTAAGTCCGTTAAATATTTGTAAAAATAGAAAAAAATAAATTTCCTATAAAAATGTAAAGACTAATTAAAAAATAGTAATGATAATTGCTTTTTGAATCTTCCAACTCAACTATCTCATTAAAAGCGACAATTTTTTTTTTTTTTTTTTTGCCTTTTTTTATTTTAAAAATTGAAAGTCATTTTTCCTTGAAATAAAATGATTCCTACGTTACTGTAAATGAAGTGACGAGCCTCCAACACACCCGAGAAATCGACCAGTCATATTGCACCATTTCGCGGCTTCATTATCAACATTTTAAAACTTTTACGAGGTAAAATATATATAATACACCTGATGTAAGACTTACAAGTCTTTCACGTCTATATAAACGTATATATATAACAATAATAATAATAATAATAGTTATACCGTCTCTTATCCATTAGTTCCCTCTCACGTTTTCCGCGCTTTACGTCGCAATATTTGAGTGACGTCAAAAAGTATCAAAACACACCGAGAGTTGCTAGGTCGGGGTCAGAAATTACCAGGGAATTTATTAAATTGACCTTAAAATATACAAAAGAAAATTTTATGTACCCAAAAGGGAGGGAGTGTGTTTTTTTGTCAAAAAAAAAAGAAAAGAAAAAAATCACACGTGCGAAAAAAAATTATTTTTTATCTATACAACGAATGACGAAAAAGAATGATAAACGATAAATTTATTAATTTAAACGGGGAAAAAAATAAATTACTTGAAATACAATAAAGTAATCAGATAATAAAGTAGAGTAAAAATCAATTTTGTTAAAAATAACATTTACATTTTTATTCAATATAATTTCGTCTTCGATTTAGGAAAAATTTACTTCTAGAAACATTTTCTTTTTTGTAAATAAAGTTCAGCGAAAATTTTCCTTTTTGTAAAATTTACACTTCAAAAAAAAGTTTTATTTTCTGTTAAATTTTACTCCAAGAAGAATTTTCTTTTTTGTAAAATTTCCTCAAAGAAAAATTTCCTTTTTCTGTAAAATTTCACTCCAAGAAAAATTTTCTTTTCTGTAAAAATTTTATTCCAAGAAGAATTTTCCCTTTTTGTAAAATTTCCTCAAAGAAAAATTTCCTTTTCTGTAAAATTTCACTCCAAGAAAAATTGTCCTTTTTGTCAAATTTAACGAATTAAAAATTAATTTTTGCTAATTAATCGAATTAGAAATAATTCCTTGGTACAAATTCTGATAAAAAAAATTTATTTCCATTGTTTTCTATTTAAAAAAAGATTCATTTCTATTTTTCTTCCATTATAAAATCATTTTTGTTTATTTTCTTTAAAATAAAAATTTATTTCTACTCTCTAAGAATAAAATTTTATTTCTAAAAAATTCTATCTACAGAATTTGTAATATTTTATTAATTAAAAAAATTCTGCTAAATAAAAATTCGAGTAGAATTTATTTTTCTTATTATAATAATAATAATTTAAGAATTTTTAATTTTTGTAAAATTTAACTACATAATTAAAAAAATTTTCTTACTTATTGATTTGAATTAGAAATAATTCCATAGGGGAAATTTTCTTTTATGTAAAATTTATCTGCCTAAAAAAAATATTTGCTAATCAATTGAATTAGAAATAATTCCTTTGGACAAGTTTACTTCAAAAAAAATTTTCTTTTTCTCTAAAATTTACTCTAAAAAAATTGTTCATTTTGTAAAATTTACTTCAAGAAAAATTTTCTTTTTTTTGTATAATTTAAGGAATTAAAAATTTGTTTTACTAATTAATTGAATTAGAAATAATTCCTTAAAGAAAATTTTCTTTTGTGAAAAAAGTTACTTCAAAAAAATTTTTCTTAATTTAACCAATTTAAAAATCGTTTACTAATAATTAATTGAATTAGAAATATTCCCTTTGGCCAAATTGACTTCAAGAAAAATGTTCTTTTCTGTAAAATTTACTGCAAAAAAATTTTCCTTCATTGTAAAATTTACTTTAAAAAAATTTCCTTTTTTGTATCAAATTTAACGAATTCGAAAAAAAAATTTTGCTGATTCATTGAATTAGAAATAATTCCATAGGGAAAATTTTCTTTTCGAAAAAAATTTCCATCAAGAAAACATTCCCTTCTTGCATAAAATTTAACAAATTCAAAAATTGTTTACTAACTAAAATTAATTGAATTAAAAATTTAATTTTTTGAAAATTTGTTGAAATTTTGACAGAATTTCAGGAAAAATGATTTTTTCTGTAAAATTTACTCAAGAAAAATTTTCCTGTAAGTAATTTTCCTTGAAAAAAATTTACTTCAAGAGAAATTTTCTTTTTTGTATAAAATTTAACGAATTCAAAAATAGTTTACTAATTAATAAATAAAGGTTTTTTTATATTAAAAAAAAAAATTTTTTTTGCATCAATGAATTTGTTTTAAGAACATAAAGAACGAAAGTCAATAATTCAGATTAAATAGTGGGTGTGTACAATTCATTTTCTAGCTTCAATAGGAAGTGTCCTTTTTCCTTTTTTTTTATTTTCCTTAGCGAAATGTATGAGAACACACCTATGCACACGAGTTGCATCATTGGATAAAAATGCTAAAATCAGTCTACCTCCTCATATCATTTCGTTTTATGTACTTGAAAGTCCTTGAAATTTTACTCGCAATAAAGAAGCCCATCAAATAACACTAACTAAAATGAGATTATTCCGAAAATACTGTAATTGCATATGTGAAAAGTAATTTTTTTCAAAAAAAAAAAAAACAAGAGGACACAAAAAATTATTATTCCTTTCCCAAAGGAAATTCTTATTCCACTTCGTGAAGTGATACCAAAAAAAAAATATTTAAAAAAAAATTAGGTAAACGAAAAAGTAAAATTGGAAATATTAAAGTCGAAAATTAAAATTATTCAAAATTTTTAGAGATTTCAATTTTGAAAATAAAATAATTATCAATTATGGAAAATGAAAATAATTTTAACAATTTTACTGTTTTAGAAAAAGATGTAATTAAAATATTTAATTTTTAATTTATTTATTATTTGCCCATATAAATAAATAAAAAAATTGATAAAAACAATAAAATAATAAATAAATAAATAACTTAATAGAACCATTTTTTTTCAATATAAAAAAGGTTTTCTATATCGTTCCTAAATTTCAAGGGACGCCATAAAAAAATCGAAGAAAAAAAAAAGAAGGAAAAGATTATCTCAGCGATAGATGAAAATGAAAAATCGGACAATGCTTTTGAATAAGATTATACTTATAGAAACTGCGTTCAATGTCCGAATGAGATTATACAATATAAGGAGGAGCAATCCCTCAAGTTAAAGATATCAACTATATTTTATTTCTCTCCCTTTTCCTATATATTCTAAACAGGTATTCAATTCTTTTTTTAGAATACATTTCAAGGGCTCTTTCTCTACAAAAAAAAAATAAAAAAAAAATCGAAAAATAATGAAAAGAAAAATAAATACTTTCTCCAATAAATTTTGACCGGTTTTCGAAGATCAAGATCCTCTCATTTGTATATTGATAAAAGTCAACGACCTGTTTCACTCATTAATAATCATTATTTAAATTATCTTTTATAAAAAATCAAACAACTCACTCAAATTATATTCGAAAGAGAAAAAAAAAATATTAAAAGTAATTTCTTTCTATTTTTCATATTCATACCAAAAGTGGTTTTTTATTAAAAGAAAAAAATTTTGTTTTTATTTATAACAATAATTAGAATTATTTCTATTGATTATCATAATTATTATTATTAATTTGTAATTACAAAATGATTAAAAAATGATTTTAACAAAAAGAAATTATGATTATTATTTTATATATTTTTTCTTTTGAATTTTTTACAGCAAATAATTTATAGCTTTTCCGGTTAAATTAAATTATTCGTTTATTTTTCTTTTTCATTATAGGAAAAATAATATTTGTTTTTCTGGAATAAAAAAAGTGGAATTTATTTTCGTCTCTAAAATAACTAAAAAGCTGAATTAATAATGAAGCTCGAATAATAAATTTTCCCTACTTCTATAATTTCTAATTTTGCGCTAATAAAATCAATGGCTAATTAGGTTTTATCGTTAGCTGCGCTCTATAGTTTGTAGACTGGCAAGATGAGAAATTGCCCTCTCTAAAAATAAAGATTGCTTTTCTATAAAATATTATTTTATTTCAAAAAAAAAATTTTTTATTCTTTTATTTATAGTACCACTAATAAGAAAGAAAAAAAATAGTTTCGATAATACTGATAATAATAGTAATCGCAACAATTTTAATGATAATAAAAAAAAATAAATTCTATTCTATTTTCTTTTTGAATAAAAATAGAAATAGTCTTAATAATTTTGTTATTTTCGTAAATTATTATTTATTTCCAACAGAAGATTTTAATTTTAATTTATTTTTATAAATATAATTTATTTTCTATAATAAACTAAAATAAAAAAATAATAATTTTTCATTATCGAGTAAAAAAAACGTGCCATTGACATTGAGATAATAATTTTCGCCTCACGTGAAATAATACGCGAATATTTGTCTATTTTTTTTTGCTATTAAACAATTTATAGAATATAAATCATTTAATAATCCAATGTGTTTTAAACTTTGGGGGGCATATTAATCGAATGCTTGGAAATCTATTATCTAGAGTTATAAAGACGTGATCTTTCTCATGCACGCCTCTTTTTCTGTATTGCGTCATCAAAGGAAACCGAATGCTCTGCACACCATTGAACAAAATTTTGCGTCAGATTCTATTCAAAGCGTAAAGCTTCTTTTTTCAGACAGTGAGGACCAAACGGGAAAAATCGATTTTACGAGTTTGTTAAAGTATTTTTGCACAATTTTCTCTTTAAATTGAATTTTTTTCGTTCGAATTTTTTAATATAATTTTTATTCAATTTTCTTTTTGGTAAATTTTTATTTATTTTATTTATTTCTTTATTTATTTCTTCATTTAATTCTTTTTTTATTTCTTTATTTATTTCTTTTTTTATTTCTTTATTTATTTCTTTTTTTATTTATTTCTTTATTTCTTTATTTCTTTATTTATTTATATATTAATGGTGAGAAATTCAATTTTGTGAGCGAATACTATAATAATCGCGAATTGTTTCTTTTTTCTTTGCATTGAAAGAACATTTTTTTTTCTGACGTAAAAATGTATTTTAAGGCAAATTCTCACGTATATAAGTTAGATGCGCTACGGTTTCGAGTTATAAATAAAATCTAATTACGTAGACTCACCTTTTTAGCTGAAAGTGGTATGGTGGTTTCTCTGGTATAAATTGGCACATCCATATCGCTAACACTGCTACTAATACTTGGTGCTCGAGATTCATTTCGACCTCCTCCTCCTGGAACGTTAAGATGAGTTGGTCTCAGGGGATGTGATTCCGCGATGAAACCCTCGCCGAAATCATCGTCATCTCGGTCCATCCTGCAAAATCCACCAGATTTATTAGAAAACTGAAATTTATCGTTAAAAATCGATTTTTATTGAAAAAGGAAAATTAATATTAAAAAACGATTTTTTGTTAGAAAAAGAAAAACCATTATTAAATTATAATTTTCTTTTCTTTTATTAATTGTTAAATAATCAATGTTCCTAAAGAATCGAACGTTCAAATAATTTTAAAAACTTATCGAATAAAATAAAAGAAAATATTGAAAAGTTCCTTTTTATTTTATTCGATAAAATTTAATTCAAACAAGGAAAAATTTATTTCTAGATTATAAAAAATATTATATTCTAAATTGAAGCAATTTTGGAATTAATTAATTCGAGACGATTAAAAAAATGTTTAATTTCCAATTTTTAGCTGTGATTTAAAATCGAAATCAATTAAAATGAAAAAAATCCAAAAAAAAATATTGAGATACAAAAAATAAAATCAAAATCGATTGAATTAAAAAGTAAAAATTACTTTCAATAGAAAAAACAAAAATTAAAATCACTTATATTAAAAAAATAAAAGAAAACAAAAAATAAAGTTACACGTTGAAGAGAAAATAAATTCAAACTTTTAGAATTTTTTTAAAAATCGAATTTCAAATCAGTTTGTATGATTTATTCTTTACAACATATGCTGCAGTTTGAATCAAAAATTGCAAATATTCTCCTTAAATAAAAAAGAAAAGTTATAAAAGTATCAAAATAACAGAAAGATAAATTGAAAAATAAAGAATAAAAAGCGAAAAATAAATTTTGCTTCCAAATAATTAAATTAATACTAATTGAAATAAAAAATTGTCGATTATTGCAATTATTGCAATATAAATAATTAAATACCTAATGGAAAAAATACTCAATAAAAAAAAATACCTAATAAAAATACCTGAAAAAATGCCCCCTTCCCCCGTGAAAATGCAATTCAGAAAGAAATAATTTTTCCAAGAAAAAAAAAAATTTCCTGTTCTTTTCGGTAAAAAAAAACCAATTGCGAAAAACTAGAATAATTCTCAATTTTTTCTAAATGAATCTTTTTTTTTTTTTGAAGAATAATTTTGAATGAACAATTGGCTGAGTTTTAATTTGGCTGTTGCTTGATTCCGGAGAGGTCAATGGCAATCTATTTTTGTTTTTTTACACACTTATATGTGCATCGTTAATTGAGTCAAAATAAAAAAGAAAAATTCTTTTTCCGCTAAAAAAAAATAATTGCAAATTTAAAAGAGAGAAATAAAGAAATTATGTAATTTGCGCGCGAAAGGAAAAAAAGAAGAAAATTATATTCTACGTTTAGACGTCAGGTGTACTACACTTTATACAGGTAAAATTAGCCCGTGACAACTGCACGCTTTCCCTGTCAAATATTTTGGCAGACGATCAAGGCTAGTAACCTGGTGACACTTTATACTTTTCCTCCATACTTTTTCGATTGATGAATTGAGAAACACTTTCAAACTATATCGCCTAAGCAAAATCGAATTCAAAATCTATTTCGACAGTGACAATTTCAATTTCTATATGGTCCAATTTTAATTTTTGTTTATTTGTTATTTTGATAAATTGAAAGGAATATTAGCAATTTTCGAAATTATCACTCTTTCAAATTTCAAACTTGCGAATATTTATTTTTTTTGTTATTTATTATTATTGTTACTATTATTATTTTTACTATTTCTATTTCTATTTCTATTTCTATTTCTATTTCTATTATTATTATAATTATTATTATTATTATTATTATTATTATTATATAATTATTATTCTAAAAAGAGAAATTTATTTTTTCTTTTTATTTTCTAAAAATCAGTATGTCAATTTTTCCAAATGAAAAAAGAAAAAAAAATTATATTTATGAACGAGAATGATGATTCCATTGCACTTAAACGGAATTTTTCTTTCATTGACATTTTTCAACTCACGCGACTACAATAAATGCAACATGCTCTAAATATGTACAATGAATCGTGGAAAATTTTTCCTTGGAAATTAATGCAACAGTGACGACACAATTGATCAATTAGCAATAATGTTCCTCTCGAAAATTTTTTTCTCATCGATCATTTTTAATCGATTACAAAACAAGTTCAATTTATTTTACCACTAATTAACTCTCAGAACAAAACACTTTGTACCATTATTATTTAACAATTAATCAATAATAATTACTAAAAATAACACTAAGAACAATAAAAATAATAATTAATTATAGCAATAATAAACTTACACCTATTTCTGTTCTTAATGACTAGTAAAAAATTTTTTGATTCAATAATTTAATAAATAACGAACGGAAAACTATTAAAAAATTAATAATAATAATAATAATAATAATAATAATAATAATATTTTTTTATACATATTTATGTAACGAAATAATTTTTAATCGATTGTAAAGTAATTCTAATTCGATAAAAAACTAATTTTTCTATAGTTGCAAACAAAAATCAAATTCGCTTTGATACGAAAAAGCTTTTTAAATTATCGAAAAGCTGGCAAAGGAAAGATTTTAAACTGTGTTTGGGTTTTTTTTTGTCTTTCTAAATCAGAAATAAATTTTTAAATTATCAAAAAGCTTGGCAGGGAAAAAAATTTGAAATTATGAATTACAATTTTTTTTTCTCCTTTAAATCAAAAAATCGAAAGTAAAAAAATGTTCGTTGAAGAAAAAATAATAGAAAATTTCAATGTCAACAAACATTTTTAGCACACGTGTTTTTCTTGACACACGTCTGCGCGCGTATACGAATCGGAAGAATTTTCAAATCATCGCATCTATCTGGAGCATCGGCATGAAATTCTGTTTATTGAAAAGTTGGCAAAGAATATCATCACTAAGTTGAAAAACGTCATAGGAGAGAATTATCAAAAATTTTATGAATACGTCCAACGACCCAGTGAATTCATTTGGGGAATTTTCTTAACGAGAGACAAAGAATTATTTTCGTGAATTCAAAATATAGTTAAATATTTTTTGTTTTAAATTTTTCACTTGTTTTGAAATATTGTTTTGCAAAAACAGAAGTAATTCGAAAAAAGGAAGTTTTTCTAAGTCTTTTTTTTTAGAAAATATTTTAAGAGATGAAATATTTGGCATCTCATTCGCTTAAGTGTCAAATTGACGAAGGAAGAATAAACTTCTCAAATTTCCAAAACGTAAAAAGTGTTAAAATTAAGTAGAGACTATTTTCGAAAAACTGAATTACGTAATTATGATAAAAAAAATATTTCAAACGAAAAATGTTCATTGCAATTCGTAAGAAACTATTCTTATCCTACAAATCGAGAAAATATTTTTGCCAAAAGAATTTCCTTAGAAATCTAAGATTTAAACAAAAAATTGAAATAGGAATAAAAAAAATTTTACGATTATTCGAAAAATGGGTGTAATTTTTCCTTTTTGTAAATAAAAAACAAATTCTTTAAATAAATCATTGACGAATAGAATCGAGAGGGAATGATTAAATATGAAGGTGGTTCGGTTTTTTTTTTCGTTGCCGATTGTGCCGGATTACCTCGTGTGGGACGTCGTGACTGCGCTTTCGGCTACTCTCGAGTTATTCCAAGGGTATATAGGCTTTTTACCGAAAATATCACAGGTTTAAAATTCCGACGAGAGAATAGAGAGAGAGAGAGAAAGATGGTCCACGCGAGAAAGAGAAAAAAAACACGCTCAAAGCTCAGGAAGTTAAAAAAAAAACAAGAAATTCAAAGCATCCACACTGACGGAATATGCTCTTGAGACTGAGCTAAAGGACGCACACTTCGTCGCGACGTCGCCGTCGGCAAGATGCAGACGTCGGTCTGTTGGATTTAATTTTAACACACACGTCGCCATCGTCATCATAGAGGAGACGAGCCTCCGCTTAAGCAAAAGTCACGGCTTCTCTTCACTACTTCTTCATCTTCTCAAATGCAAAATTGATTCCTCGTAATTCCCAGTAATTGTTTCACGCATACATCCTTTTTCAATGATGACGTCGGTTCATTTTTATTGTCATGTTTATATTGTCTAGTAACTGTGAAATATCTCCAGAAATTGTTTTTTTCTCTCATAATTCACTACACTCCTTATGCTCAAAATTGCTTCAAGAAAAAAAAATGAGTAAAATTACAGTAACGAAACCGAAAATTTCAATTTTAATTTAAATCAATTCATTTATAACCGAAAATGAATTGATTTCAATTAAAATTGAAATTCGATATAAATTCGATAAATAAAACCGAAAATTTCAATTTTAATTTAAATCAATTCATTTTCTGTATAAAATTAAATGTATAAAATGTATAAAATTAAATTTGAAATTTTCAGTTTTATTTATCGAATTTAAATTAATTAATAATTAATTTGTAGTTAAATTAACTAACTTTCATTGAATTTCAATTATTTCTAATGAAATAAACTAATTTTAATTGAATTTAAATTAAAATTGATGCAAATTGAGAAATTATTAAAAAGTTTTTGTAAATATTTAAAATATTGTTACCATTTAATTGCGTAATTCCTTTTGAAATCCTTTTTTCAAATCACTCTTGAATTTTTAATAAATTTCTTTCCATTTAATTAATTTAATAATTCTCTCGATGAAATTCAATTCTCCCTCCAATAAAAGTTTTCTCTTCCTCGACTTTTTTGCTGAAATAAAAAAATATTTTTAAAAAATTTTCTTCTAAAAAAAGGAAATAGAATTAGAAAATTTTTAATTAATTTTAGAATTAAAAAAATATTTGCGTTCATTGATTTGAAAATTTTGAAAAATTATTTTTAATTTTAATTCAATTGAAAAAATTTCGAAACGCAGATTTACTGTAAATGAATCATTAATTTAGTAAACTAGATTTATATCTATACACAAATTAGAAAAAATTGTTTCATTCCAGATTTAGTTTATGACGCAGAATTTAAATTGCAACACATTTTTTAATATTTAACACCAAAAGGCGCCTGTTTGCTAAATATATATAGACAATAGCAAATAAATGCGACAGTTTTTTCCATTTCTTTTCTCGTTATTTAATTATTTTTTCAAATCGATTTATTTTTTCTACGCGAAATTTTCCATTGTGACTGTGACGCATATTGTTATTTTCTCACCATTTTGCAAGCAATTCGCTAAAGTTACAATTTTAAGTAATTCAATAAATAAAATAGTTAAAATTCTATATATTTGCGACAAAAGAAACGAAAAACACAATTTTTAACTTTAATTTTTTTTTAAAAACGAAAAAATTTCAATAACAACAAACATAACCTCTAAATCAGCAAAATAAAAAATTGCAATTTTCAATAAAAATAAATAATTTCCAATTACTATTATCATATTGTCAAGTTTCCACAATTTCAAAAAAACATTTTCATTAGATTCAAGCTGAAAATATTCCAAAAATATACAAACGAAATTTATTGACTTTTGAAAATCTTACCATTTTTGCACCATTCGGAGAATATTTCCAAAAGAAGACAGAAGGAAATTGTTCCCCATGATGAATACATTTTTGATTTGAATAATTCGATGATAAGTATCATCAAATATTAATCAAATCAAACCAATTTTACAAATGTATTTCTCGAACTTGAAAACACGATTTTTTACAAACTTTATACAAAACACCGTTAAAATGGCGGTTAAATGAGATCAGGTGACCAGCGAATGCAGCGCCATCTGTTTGACATTGCCATCTATCGGCAATTTTCCCAACTTTGTAAGCAGAACGCCATGACGGCAAATGTCTACTTGCACTTGACGTTTAATCAGAACATGACATTTTGTGAATTTAATTCTATCAAATGGCAGATTCTTTTTTCGGATTTAATACAACACACGGGGTGAGTAAATAATTTTCATTAATTTTCCACATTACACATTAATCTCCATCGCTTAGTGAAAGTGTTATCATTACTTAAATGGAACGTTTTTTTTGCGTCGGAACTGTCCGTGTTTCTTATTCTTAAAATATTTTATTATTGACCCAACAATTTTTATTCTAAACAATTTATTCGATTTTCAAATTCTAGTTTACATTAGTGAGAATGAATTGCAATGGGAAATTTTAATGTTAGTTGACAAATTATATGTTTAATATTTAAATGAATTTTCATATGCTAATTGTTCTCCAGGGGATTATTTTATCGTCAATATATATATTAGAGACATAACCTGTCTTCTTGGAATGCCCCACAATACTCCCCCCGCCCTAGAAAGGTCAATAACATGGTACTTGGCTGTTGGGTTTTTGTTGAACAAAAAAATATTTTTATTATCATCCTTCAATCTGTCTTAAATTACTTCCTTGAATCGCAATCTAATCTGTTTTGTATTTCGCTTGGGTTTTCGTTCTTTTTTTTCTTTTGCTCTGTGAGTCGTTCAAGTTTTGGTGTTTGTATGTTTATGTTTCTTTTTTTTTTGCTATTTTATTTTTATGAAATTGTGTTTTTGTTTATGAAATGGTTTTCTTTTAGGATGGAATTTACGGCCCCTTAGACGATGATGATTTTGGCGAAGAGGAGAAATACGATGCACTTAATGATGAGACATTCGGTTCTGAGGCACCAGTCGGCGATTGGGAACAAGATCATGAGAAATTAGCACAAATCACTGAATCCTCACGACCGAGTCATAAAAATTCGTTGAAAAAATCTAATTCTATAGTACATAAGGTTAGAATAATTTTACTTAATTATTTCAAAATTAATTCAATTTTAACAGAGTTGTGTTTACAATTTTCATAAATAGATGAACTTGAAAAGGTTTTAATTTTACAAATGATTCCAAAAAATTTATTATTTTCAAAAGTAATAAAATCTTTCGCAGAAATTCAATTATTTTTAAAAAATCTAAAAAAATTGTCAACATTTAAATTATCTTTGTAAATAATAAAATTCTTCTCTGAAAATCAATTATTTTCATTAATTTCAATAAAATTCTTCGTAAAATTTTAATTATTTTCAAAAATTTGTCTCGATTTTTATAAATTTCTTCGCAATTATTTTTAATACAATTTTAATCGAGTTTCTCGAAAAATGTAATTATTCGGTTAAAAATATTATTAAAATTAATCAAAAGAATTCAATTATTTACCAATTCGTTGTTAAAATTCTTTTCTTTTTAATTAATATTCGTTAATCGGTTTGTAAAAATTTTGTAAACAATTTTTATTTCATTTTTATTTTAATTTTCCAGAACGATGCAGAAGTTGATATTGAGAATAGCCTGTCCCATTTGGTGCTGGATGAGAAGGAGGGCATCATACCGCGACCTGGAGTTTGGGACAGTCCAGCGAATCTTCCTTTACCGAAGCCAAAACCACCATTGACAACTGCTTTAAAAAAAGTATGTACAGTCGAGGAATTAGAACGCGGTCTCATTGGTAATAGACCTCCGCCTGGAATTAATAAACTACCACAAGGTCCGACGCAACAACAACAACAACAGCAGGGAGGATTTTTTGATTCTATGCCAATTAATGATCAAATTCAGATTAATGGAATGCCACCTCGATTTCCACCGGGTCTACCATTACCCCCACCGCCACCGGTTATGCTTCCTCCAAATCTCAGACTGCCCCATCCACAATTTATACCAAATCACAAAATGCCCAGTAAGTTCGAATTTTTTATTTCTAATTTCCTTTTTCTATCTATTTATTTACTAATTTTTAGATTCTAGTTCATTAAGAGCAAAGAAATATTTTAATTTTAATTCTTTTAACTCATCATCAGATCAAGGTGGTAACATGTTGAGATTCCTGGTGCCTCCACATTTAATATTGCCACCCGGAGGGCAACGGCAACCGATGCCTGGTAACTTTCCCTTGGGCAATTTTCCAGTAAGTTGACTCAAATATTTATTTCTATTTTCTTAAATTTAACTTTATGTTTAATTCTATAATTAGTAATTGATTAAACATTTAAAAAACAATCTAAATAATTGATTAAAAAGAGAAACTAAACTAAATTTTGTGGGATAATTTACAGTTCATGAGACCCGATCATCCAATGATGCCGTTCGCGAATAATCAAGCGAATCAACAATTTAAACATCCATTGCATTCCGCTAATCAGCGAAATCAAAATAGGCCGTTTCATAATAATGAACAGCAACAACAACAACAGCAGCAACAACAACAACAAGGGAATCATCAGCCATTCTTTAAAAATAATCAACTTCCGTATCACAATCATAATCACAATCACAATCAAAATCATAATAATCAACGTTTCCATCATTCCCATCATCACGCACAAGGTTTAAATGGTATAAATATACCGAGGGATTATGATGAATACGCCGGTCTTATGAGTACTCGCGAGAAGCAATGGTTAAATAATATTCAACTTTTACAACTCAATACCAATCAACCTTACGTTGATGATTATTATTACACTGTTTTTTGTGATCGTCGAAAGAAGAAGAATGTTGATAATAATATGGACAGGAAGCATCGCAATGGACATCATAAAGACTCGAGGTAAATTTTTATTTCTTTTTTTCTAGTGATTAACAATCAGGGAATTCAGGGAAAGTAAAACTGGTCAGGAATTTTTATAAAGTTCATTATAAAATTCAATTATTTTCATAAATAATAATATTCATCAAAATAATTCAATTATTTTCCAAATTTAATAAAATTCTTTACAGAAATTCAAATATTTTCAAAAATTAAAAAATTTTTCAGAAATTTTTATAAAATACATTGTAAAATTTAATTATTTTCATAAATAACAAATATTTATCACGAGAATTCAATTATTTTCAGAAAATCTAAAAAAAATTGTCAATATTTCAATTATCTTTATAAATGAATAGCAAAATTCAATTATTTTCAGGAATTTTAATAAAATTCATTGCAAAATTCAATTATTTTCAGAAATAATAGTATTCACCAAAAGAATTCAATTATTTTCAAAATTAATAAAATTCTTTAGAGAAATTCAAATATTTTCAAAAATTATAAAACAAAATTCTCGTCAACATTTTCATTATTTTTATAAATTATAAATAGCAAAAATCTTCGCCGAAATTAAATTATTTTCATAAATTTTTATAAAATACATTGGGAAATTCAATTATTTTCATTAGTAACAAATATTTATCAAAAGAATTCAATTATTTTCAAAAGTAAATAAAATTCTTTACAAAAATTCAAATATTTTTAAAAATTAAAAAACAAAATTCTCGTCAATATTTTAATTATCTTTATAAATTATAAATAGCAAAATTCTTCGCCAAAATTGAATTATTTTCAGGAATTTTTATAAAATACATTGTAAAATTTAATTATTTTTATAAATAACAAATATTTATCACAAAAATTCAATTATTTTCAAAAAATCTAAAAAAAATTGTCAATATTTCAATTATCTTTATAAATGAATAACAAAATTCAATTATTTTCAGGAATTTTAATACAATTCATTGCAAAATTGAATTATTTTCATAAATAATAGTATTCATTACAAGAATTCAATTATTTTCAAAAGTTAATAAAATTCAATTATTTAAAAATTTTTTTTATAAAATTCATGGCAAAATTTCAATTATTTTCATAAAAATTTTTTTAATTCAATGATTTTTAATATTCTAGTATTTTAATAAAATTTCCCCAAAGAATTCAATTATTAAACAAAAATTTTGATAATATTCTACACGAACATTCAATTAGTTTTCAAAAAAATAAAAATTTCACAATTATTTAATTATTTTCTATTATTTAAAATAGAATTTTCATACAATTACATTTTTTCGAAAAAATCAAATGTTTTATAATTTGGAATTAAATTCTTCGCAGTAATTCAATTATATTCATAAATTTGAAAATTCTTTTCTGGGATTTAATTATTTTCATAAATATCTAATAAAATCATTCGAAGGAAGTCAATTATTTTCATAAATAACAATATACATCACAAGAATTTAATTATATTCAAAAGTTAATAAAATTCAATTATTTTCAAAAATTTTAACAAAATTCATTGCAAAATTTCAATTATTTTCAGAAATGTTTCTTAATTCAATAATTTGTATATCTGTTATTTTAATAACATTTCCCAAAAGAATTCAATTATTTAAAACCAATTTTGACAAAGTTCGACACGTTTATTCAATTATTTTGTAAA
The DNA here is from genome assembly GCF_015476425.1 of Leptopilina heterotoma. Lineage (NCBI taxonomy): Eukaryota > Metazoa > Arthropoda > Insecta > Hymenoptera > Figitidae > Leptopilina > Leptopilina heterotoma. The sequence continues at coordinate 7,323,933 of NW_025110833.1, forward strand.
ATAATGAAAATTTCACTGGAATTCAATTATTAAAAATAGAATTTGCATACATTTTTTCGAAAAAAATCAATTGTTCGAAACTTTTTTTTTATAATTCTTTGCAATTATTTAATTATTTTCATAAATAATAAAACTCAGTGCAGAATTTCAATTATTTTTAATAAAATTCGTCGAAAGAATTCAATTATTTAAAAATTTGTTGATAAAATTATGTATAAGAATTTAGTTGTAAAAAACATTCAATTATTCAATAAATTATTTATGTTTGTATTTAAATAATTGAATTCTCGTAGAATTTAATATTTAAAATTGTTATAAAATTTAATTTCAGTTACAGTTGTAGATAATAATTGAAGTTTGGAGAAGTGAGTAATAATTGCAATTTTTTAGAAATAATTGGATTTTGTAAAGGTTTCAAATTAAAATCTTTGATAATTTGAATTTTTCATACTTTTAATTAAAAATTCTTTGGGACTAATTTGTTTTTTAAAGCTTAATTGAAATTTTTTAAAATTATTTCAAGAGTTTATTTTCTAATTTATATTTAATTGAAGAATTTCCGAATAATTGAAATTTCGCAAAATTGAATTGTAAACAAATGAATAATTGAACATTTTCAAAATGCATTGAATTCTTCGGCGATCTTCGACTATTACCGAAGTTTCACGAATCGCTCTGATTGTTTACGCGGCAATTGCGATGATGTTTGCAACGTTATCATTCTCTATAATGCAGAACTGTGGCGCTATACTAACCGAATCTTTACTATGGACATAACCACTCTCAGTTTCTCTCTGTTTATATTATTATTTTTATTTCTATATTTTCTTTTATATTCCTTTCGTACTTTGGAACATTTTATTTTTGGAATTTGGTACTTTGGAAAAATATATTTTCCTTTTCCAAAGCAAAAGTTCTAAATCGTAAGTCATAGATTTAAATTTATAATTTTTGTTATAAAGGGATAGAGAGCAGACGCAGCACACGTTCGTTAAAGTTGTCTATACGCCGATGCAGTTTGAAAATTCCTTAGGAAAACTTCAATGCGGAAGTGTGACGGCTCCGCGAAAAATTATTGACATGGATATTGTTCCGAACAGTGATCCACAGCAGGCACTTCCGCCTCATCAGAAGGATACGAAAAAAACGCGCCAACTACTTCTTGAAATAGAAAGGGTAATTTTTTGTTAACTAATAAACTTAAGTAATAAAAAAAATAAACTTAATAATTAAATTAACTTCTTTCAGTTCAATAATTATTTCTCTAAAGCTAAATAAAAATTCAGACAAGTTTAACAGATTTCTTGTTTATTTTTTTTAATATTATCATTTTTTTCAAATTTTTACACAATTTGATTGAGTCTCGAATCTGTGAATTGTGAAGAAAATACTTCAGAAGATATTTAACTGTTTTTAGTTTAAACGCCGTAATATGAAAGAAACTGTTTCCTTTTTACTCTACTTTCATTTTATTTACAATAATAATAGTTTATTAATTTTTTTGTTTTATTAAAATTGCAGTTGTACGTTTTGCTATTAAATCTCGAGGACGCGAATAATCCGCTAGCGCTACTAGCAGAGAAGCAACGACAGGAGCAACAGGAATTACAGGAAAACGAAGAGGAAGCGAAGGTTGTGAAGAAATCGGTGCCAGAATTAATAACAATGATTTTTTCCTCCCTCTTGCAATTACAGAAGGATGACAAATTAGCTGGAATGTTAAGTATCCGAAAAGGCAAAGTACGTATTTCTTTTAGTTTATTTATTTTCAATTATTACAATTATTTTCAATTATTATTTTGTTATAATTGAATTAAAATAACAAATATTCAAATTAATTTATTTTAATTTAAATATTTTCAATTTTAAAAGTAATGCATTGAAAATCATTGAATTCTTTCGAAGAATTTTATTTATTAGGAAAATAATTGGATTCTTGCAAAGAATTTTATTAAAATTTTTGAAAATCCTAATTAAATTCTTTTAAAGAATATCCTTCAATTTTTTTTTAAATAATGGATTTTCTTTACTAATTTTAATTAAAAATTTTGAAATTATTTGAATTTTAATAAGAATTTCTTTAAAGTTTTTAAAATAATAGTGTATAATTAAATTCGTCTCAGAGTTTTATTACAATTTTCTAAAATAATTTAATTCATTCAAAGATTTTTATTTAAAATATAGAAAATAATTGAATTCTTTCGAAAAATTATATTAAAAATTTTAAAAAAATGGATTGTTTCCAAGGATTTATTAGAATTTTAGAAAATAATTGAACTTTTTCGAAAAATATTATTACAATTTTTTCAAAAAATTAAATTCTTTCATGAAATTGTATTAAAATTATATTAAAAATTATTGAATTCCTGTGATGCATTTTATTAGTTATAAAAAATCATTCAATTCTTGCGAAGAATTTTCTTAAATTCTTTTGAAAAATTTTATAAGGAATTAAGAAAAAAATTCAATTTTTTCGTGAAATTTTATTAAAAATGATTCAATTTTTTCAAAGATTTTACTATTTAAAAAAATAATTGAATTATTTCGAAGGATTTATTAAAATTTTAAGAAATAATTGAATTCTTTAGTGAAATTTTATTAAAAGTTTTAAAAAAAATTGAATTGTTACATGACATTTTTTTAAAAATTATATTGAAAATAATTGAATTTTTGCAAAGAATTTTTCGATTTATAAAAATAATTAAATTGTTTTGTAGGTTTCATTAAAATATTAGAAAATAATTGAATTTTTTTTTAAATTATATAACAAATTAAGAAAAAAATTGAATTCTTTCGTGAAATTTTATTGAAAATAATTGAATTTTTGCAAAATTTTACTTTTTTAAGAAATAATTTAATTGTTTTGAAGGATTTATTTAAATTTTTTTGAAAATAATTGAATTTTGGCTAAAAATTTTACTAATTTATAAAAATAATATAAAAATAATTGAATGATTCAGGAATATTCAATTTAACTTTTATTATTTAATTAAAGTAACAAAATTTTCAAATTAATTTACATTCTTAATAATTAATATTCCAATTAAATGGATTTTTCCGCAATTTTACAGACACTGTTGCTGCGATTTTTGCGACTCGTCAATGAAAATGAATATAGAAGTCAATTGGCCGAAATATGGGCTGGTTTATTGCGCGGCTTGGCAATCATTGGCCGGAGAGATTCAAGTTTATTGATGGAATTTTATCTCCAATTTCGAAAATGGATTGATTCGGAAACGAATTTCTCAGTTCTCCTTCAATTGGCCAGGGCTTTCATGGAGACGGCATATCAACCGACGAAAAGTAACAGTTTAGCCTTCGCTCTAACAAATAAGGTTCGTTTATTTAATTTGCAATTATATTTTTCCTAAAACTTTTCTCCTTTTTTATTTCAATCATCATATATTAATTAATTACAAAAATTTATTATTTCAATTATTTTTAGTTCGATCAATTTAAAATTTCCGTTTTTATTTCCAAAAGGAAAACTTTTGGAAAAAATCAAAACAAAAAATTACTTTTTATTAATATTATATATATTATATCTAAAGAAATAATAAATAGTAAATAGTAATTAAATAATAGTTAAATAATATTCGAAACGAAATTGATAAAAAAATGTCTATTTTTCCAGTTTGGTATCTCAATAATTGCTGTACTATTACAACAGGCAGAATTCATTTTTCCGATTACCTATTATTATCGTGATGAATGGTCGAATTTCATTGACACTATAATGAAATTAATTGATTCACATACTTCTAATCTTGCACCGGAAGTTCCAATAGTTCACTGTACATTATACGAACATCTTAGTCGTTTTCCAAATTTAGACACTAAGAAATTATATTCACTCGAACTTTTATTGACTCGCTTTGTGGATGAATAGTGACGCATGCTTATTATTAAGTATAAAAGAAATAATTTTTTTTTATAATAGAATCTAGAAAAGAAAAGGACTTTATAGAATTTTCAAGTGCCCTTGATATCTTGAACCGAGTAAAAATTGTAACATAAAAAAAAAGAAAGAAAAAAGCACGAAGTCAGATATCAAAGTTTTGCACAGTTGTTTAAAAAACAAAAATTTCTATAAAAACAAAAAAAAACAAAAACAAAAAAAAAAGTTATGATGGTTCACTCGTTGCAACTAAAGCAAAGGAATTATTTGTTGAAAAATGTTTGTAAAAGAGGCTGTGCTCATTTTTTTGTATTTATAATTTTCTTTTTATTTTGTCAAAAGAAAAATTTCACCAAGATTCGATACTTACACAATTTTTTTTTTATTCACGATAAAGAGATATAATTCAATTTTTTATTTTTAACATTTAAGGTCAATCTATTTGAAATATGTACATAAATATAAAACTGTATATAAAGAAATATTGTTGATTCAATTTGTAAGAATCAAAACTTGGTTTAAAAAAAAAGATTTTAAATACAAAGAAAAAAAAGAAAGAAAAAACATATTTTTTAATTGAAATTAAATAAGTGAATAATTATTCTAATTGAATTAGTGTAATTATGAAATTTATTAAAATTAAATTAACGAAATTAATGAAATTTATGAAAATTATGAAATTTTTAATAATTAATAATAATTAATAATAGAAACTTTGCTGTAATTGCAACGAAATTCGTAGAATTTTTTTTGCTAAGAAATTGCTCCTTAATGCGAGTGATTTTAATTAATATCGAACGTGACTCATTTTTATTATAAAGAATTCTCCGTAATATTTTTTTGCAATAATTTTAGTGTTTCGCTGCCCATCCCCTGCCCCCCTTAATGCGCTAAAATGGCCTTTAATTAAGATTGATAGTATAATTAATTTTTCACAAAATATTTTTTTTTCAATTAACTTTTATTTACTTGTATGTACGTGTAGCTTGTACAGCATTGTGCGAATGGATAAATATTTGTAATTTTGCCCGCGAATGGTTTTTCACTAGAAGAACTAAAAAAAAAAAGACTTAAATAAAAAGCAGAAAAAAAATGTCAGATTATTATCTGATTTTTTTAAAAAAGAAGTAAAATAGAACTTTATATTTTCAATGTTTTATTGTTAGCAACAGATCAGTGTATACTTTAGATTTTTCATTTTTTATTATTATAGAGAAAATTTTGATTCATATTATTTTTTTTTATTTAAGGAGGAAATGGTATTTTTCTTTTCAAGGTTAATTTTTTTCTCATACTTTTTTGATTGCAAAATTACTATTTTAACTATTTCAATATTTTTTCAAAGAAGAGAGGAGAAAATGTTCTTTTATCATGTTTAACGATTCTTATACAATTTGCGAATAAAGAAAACAAAAAATATACGAAAAATTTTTGAAAAAAAAGTGACATAAAATTATAGAATTTATAAATCAATTGTAAAAACTATTTCATTTCTTTCATGTTGCAAGTTGAGAGAGAAAAAAAAATAAATGGCTCCGAATGGTTACGATATATTCTTCTTACCAATGTAACCGGGCCTTACAATAATTAATCGTCAGGCTTATTTATTAATGAAAGCCTTTAAATATTGTCAGTAGAATATTTTTTCATTTTTAATAATAATATTAATAATAAATAATAATAATAATATAAATGTATAAATTATGTTAGTTTTATCGAAAACTTGCACCAAGTAATGAAATAGTTTGAACTTGAATGACGATATTTTTGTTCTTTTTTTAATATTTAAAAAAATATTGTGCACGCCTTGACTCGACCTATTTATTAAATATGTTTCAAAAAATAAAAATAGGCAGTTAGGGAAAATTTCTTTTGAGATTAATGCGAATTAATTAACGTAAATTCCCCCTTAACCCCCCTTCGACGACTCAATTTTTTATTACAAAAAATATATTTGTAAATCGAAATCTATAAACGCACAGTGACGAAAAATCAGAAATTGATTTTAATTACTCGTGCTCAATTTAATTTTAAAATCTCAATTTAATTTTTACTTTATTAAAAAGAATTTCCAAGAGGAATTATATTACTATTATTATCAGGATAATTTTTTTTGGCATGTGTTTGAGATTTATTGTTCTAATTATTGAACAAAATTTTGTTTTAGAGGAAAAAAAAATTTTATTCATCAATATCTATGTACGTGAACGACAATTGATTTAAAAAAAAAAAAAGTAAAAAATGATAATAAATGTACGAAAGAAAAAAAGTACTGTATACTTAAAAAACAAAAATAATAATAATAATAAGACCGTGCAGCGTCATTGTCTTTACGGATTGTCCAAAAATTGTTAAATTGAAAAATAATGTTGCGTTTACATTTAGAGATATATTTTTGTAGTTGTACAAGTTTTTTCTTTACATCAAACTATTTAAAAACGGACATTAAAAAAAAGTACAGTTATAAAACTTTATATAATTAATATTCTACTTTATATGATAAATAACTTTCATTACTACGTTGTATTTTTCTCAACATTTATTATTGAATATTAGGAGAGAAAAGAAATGGGATGATATAATACAGAAAAGAAAAATTTTTATGCTGTAATATTGTACATTAATGATGCTGCCGAAAAGAAAAATAAGTATAAATATTCTCAGTGTACAGAAGTCACCTAATTTCAAATCAAAGTCGAAAATAAATGTTTTGCATCCAATTATAATTCTTCTCTTCATTTTTTAATTTCTTAAATTTAATTTTTTTTACAGAAAAAACAGTTTTTCTTAATTTCAATTTGAAAAGTGCGCCATTTAGGAAGCAGTATACTGTGTTCTGATTGGTCGAGTGATTTTGTCCAGAAGACAACCTCCCGAACATAACCTCAAAATAAATCAGTTACATTTTCGCGTCTAGCGACTAGTACCAAGCGTGGTTTTTGTAATTTTGTAAAGTTTGTTTTAAGTATTTTACCTCATCAGTCAGTATTATTAAACAAAACTAATAATAATTTAGTTTATATTAGAATAAAGAAACTGTGATTTTGAAATGAAAGTTATTTGATAAATTTGTATTCTTCTTTTCTCTATATAAAATCAAAGAATACGCATTGATTGGCATATTCCTTTGGATAAATTTAGTGAAAGTTTTTTGATTAAAGATCCAATCATTGATGTGTTTTACAATTGGAATGTTAACTGGCATGTAGCTCGAAAATTAACGGGCTTTTTCAAGCAAATTGTACGCGGCTTTAACGAGGTTACACGATGTTTTGTGTTGTGACGATTTTTCTCATGGCGATAATGAAACATGTGAAATAAGTGCTTTTTTCCTAAGTGTAATTAAAATGTGTTTTACATACAAATCTTGATAGTGGATATAATACATTGAAACAAGCATTGTACAGGCAAATTATCAATAAGAAAAAAAGAATTTCTGAATTTATGAGAGATTGTGTTTGGCTTATATTTTTAACAGGAAACAAGTTGATATTTTATAAATATAAAACTTGCTTATTTATTAAATACAGTGAAAAGTGAAATATTGTCGTTCTTTGTGAATAAATAACAACAGAAGTTGTGCTTGACCTGTCTACTGTTCAACTTTTCATTTTCATCGAATTTTTTTGAACACAGGTATTTATTGTTTACCTTTTTTTCGTTTAATTAATAATTATGTTAATTTACCATTTTTGCATAATTCAGACAGAGGAATTTATTCTCTCCCCAGTAATTTTCAATCTTAACCAACTTCTTCTTGGGTTAATTCGTAAGATTAGCAATATTTTTTTCCCAAAATGATAATAGCTATTGTATTATGTGTTTATAATTTTTCTTGTAAGATTATTGCAACTGATTTTTTTTTCTGTTAATTTATTCAAAGTGGAGTTGTAAAATTTATTATAGAAACAGTAATAATTGAAAGAATTTTCTGATTGTGTCGATTTTATTTATTTTTTGTGAATTAATGATTGAACATATTGAGATTTCCGTAAAGTATAACTTGATTAGCCCTGAGGAAGTAGTCGACCTTAGATGAATGGGAAGTTATGTTTGTTGATGAGTAAGTTTCTCTCTTTTTTTCAAGGTCCGAGTTTATTTTTAATGCTAAAAATATATATTTTTCGGGGTGATATCACACTTAAATGATATATCACTTAAATTTTACTCCCGAATGGAGTTAATCTCTATAATTCAAAAGGACAATTACATTTTAACTCCCTCGTAAATATCTGTCAAATTTCTCTCTGTACAAACTTACAACTTTACAAGCAAAAATATGAACTCCTTTTTCTCTATATTCAAATTTCTATTCGTGTTGTCAAATTCTATTTATTATTTTTTCTTCTTGATGAATTATCACGAAAATTTTTCTTTTGCATTTTTTTTCTCTTAAATAAAATAGAAAATTATCGTTGAATTAAATTTTCTTTGTTTTTTTTGTAAGGAAGTGTCTTAAATAGAGTGTCTGTCAAAAGAGAAGTAACAGGCGGTTAGTGCACACATGCTTGAACCATTTATTTAAGTTGTACAATGACCAATGTCAATTTTATTCTCAAAGTGTAATTAAATATGTGCTTTATTTCCCCAGGGCGCATTTGATTAATTACCTTAAATAGAATATTGTAAAGATTGTAAATTGTCAAGTTTGTTTTTAATTCAGACAATAATGACCGATAATGAGCTATTCAAAATCGTTACACAGTCTTATTATTAAAAAAAAACACAGCGTATTCAGTTTGATTTCCTTTGTTAGAATTGCTAGTTTAGAAAATTAATTATTAAATTAATCATAGTAATAAAATTTAAATAAAAAAAGTAAAATAAAAAGTAAATTAATGAAAATACAATTAAATGGAAGATTTAATCTTTTGTTTATGTTTTATTTAATTACAATTTTATTTTCAATTTTTATTATTATTCTTTATCGTTATAAATAAACTTGGAATAAAATGATAAATTATTTCATTATTATTATTATTATTATTATTATTATTTCTATTATTTTTTTATTATTATTATTTATTATTATTATTAGTATTTTTTTTATGACTATTATTATTTTTTTAAAGTGAATTATTTATACAAGTTTATCTAATTGGAATTTTTTTTCAGAGAATCAGGATATGCATTGAAGGTGGAGAATATTTCCAAACAAACAAAATGTCCAATCGAAGGGATAAAGCATCAACTGGTTTTGTGAGTATTTTTTTTCTTTAAAAATTTTGCACTTCTTGTAATTGCAAAATTAATTTTCTTCTCTCTGTCTCGAAAGAAAGAAGGAAAGAAAGACTAAAGAGCAAAAAAAATTACACACCTTAGAATAGTTTCTAAGCGCATGAGAAAATATTTTATTGTTTTCCTCTCTTGTATTGAAGGTTTTGATTGTATCAATGAAACTATTATATACTTGATGAAAATTATCAGGCAATTATTTTGATTATCTTTCATAAAAAATATAAAATGTTAAGTATTTCAATTATAAACGATCTAGAATTGCATTGGCCGTTTATTTGTGGAAATATTTTTCTTTATTAATTTGCGATAAAATTTCTAAATTATTATCAGTCGATATTAATTAATTTTTGCAATTTATTCGTTTAGTGATTTGAATTAATTAGTTTTTTAATTAATCATCTCATTGATTTATGATAATTGAATCATTAATTAATAGTCAATAAAAATAATAATAAATTAGGGAATTTCCTTTTTTGGTTCAGTCAAATTAATTAATTAAATAATTAATTGATTGATGGTAATTAAAAAGGGAATTTCTTTTTTTGGTTCAGTCAAATTAATTAATTAATTGATAGTAATAAAAAGGGGAATTTTTTGTTTTTGGTTCAGTCGCATTAATTAATTAATTAATTAATTAATTAATTAATTTTCAATTCAATAATAATAATAATAAGGAAGGAAATTTTTTTGGTTTAGTCTAATTAATGACAAATTAGGGAATTTTCTCCTTTTGATTCAGTCGAATTAATTAATAAATATTCAATAATTAATAAAATAGGGATTTTTTTTTCTTCAGTCAAAAATCCAGATGAAATATTTTATTAACTTGAGTGCAAAATTATCGAAGTATGATTCAGTTATACAAATGTTGGTATGTATATTTATTACTGCATTTGTGCCACTACCACCCCCTCCCTCCCCCCTTTCCCCCTTCTCTTTGATGCGTTTAAAAGCTGGTATGTTAACTACCTATTCAGTCGCAGAAACCATGCATATAGTGAATATATACGTACACACGTTTTGTTGGACTTGAAAATGTTCCTCTAGGTAAAACTTGAATGTTTTATGCTCTCCCTGTTTTCATACAGTGAAATATTATGTTTAGTCGTGCGCAATCCTCAGCACACTAAACTGGATTGAAACGTAATCCGGACCGTGTGGGTAATTAATACTTTATTCGCGAGCAGTGTGTATGTGTCATCTTCCCATATTCAGTGTATTTTTATTCTTTTAGTTTTTTTGCGAAAAAAAAAAATATTCACTGTGTGGGTGATTTGCCTTGAAAATTTCTCGAAGCAAAATTTATTTAATTGATTTAAAGGACATTTTTTTTTAGTAATTTTGTTGGTATTTTTATTCTTCTTGAATTCTTTTTCAAACGAAAAATGTTCTATGACAAATTTTTGGTAGTAATTGTCTGATTATTTGTCGTTAGAGATTTTTTCGTATTTTTCTTTTTTAAATAGAAAAATAAAAATTGCAAAAATTATTCACTGAAAATATTCGGTTTTTGCTTTATTTTTTTCTATTTTAGTCTTTTGGGCTGAAAGAATATTTTTACTTAAATCACTTTTCGATTTCTGTTGAAAGATTTCTTTCGTACTTTTTTAATTTTATTTCTGAATTTCTGCTGAAAATAATTATTTTGTTTTTTTTTTGTACTTTTGTTTTTATTTTTTCCTTTTCTTGCGGTGCAATTTAGATAACTTTTAACAATTACAGAAAAAGAATAGACATTTTTTTTTTTAAATACAATTTGCTATAGAGAATATTTTTGTTTTTTTGTTTTTTTTGCTCAAAGACGGTGATCTAAAGTGGAAAAAAAGTGATTCAATTAGCACTTAATTAAGCTTCAGTGTGCTAAAAAGTGACAAATGCATCAAGACACGAAAGTGTAAATTGTTTGAAACAATGATTAAGAGATTTTTTTTCTCGCGTTGTGGATATTATTTCCAAATAAGAATGTTTATTATCGAAAAATGTTTTCAATTTCAATGAGTGCATTGGACTGTGAGATAAATTTGTAAAGTTTTGAATTTTTTTTATCATTTATCATGTCAAATTCAGTTCAAAGAAGTAAAAGTTGGTATCGCAAAGCGGAATCCGGCATTAAGGTATACTTATTTTTATCAATTCTAAAATATATCCACTATTTTTGCGATATAATTTTAATTTCACTGACTATTATTCTTATTATTAATTTATTATTATTACATATTTCATATAAAAATATAAAAATATAGAAAATAATATTAATATTATTAATATTATTTTTTATACCTTTACAAAAATCAAAAATATTTTTTTATCCATTAAAATTTGAAAAATAAGAAAAATATTAATTTAAAAAAAAATTTAGTTTCGATTTATTTCTGTACATATTCTCTTGATATCTGAGAATTTGTTGATATCAAAATCTTATCAGAAGACGATCATCATATCTTTTAGGGTTTCTTTTAAAGTAGATAATAATTTGCGAAAATGAAAAATTTAATTTTGAAATTGACAGTAAAATACTTATTTTAAAGAAAAAATAATTTGTTTATTATTAATTAGCCACAGCAGTTATTTTTGAGTTTCTTTGCGAAAGAATTTTTTTTTTTTTTTTGTTTCAAAACAAAATATTTAAAAAAAGAATTTTTTTTCTCCTCTAAGGAAATAATTTTTTTTTTGCGTGCCATTTTAGATGGTTGGATTGACTTTGCGATTACCACAATCACAGGAAACTGCGAAATCATGAAATAGTTAAGTATTCAAGGCTGGTGGCAATTCGATCCTAAAAATTTTCCGTTTTCATACCTTTCGAATAATTTTCTTTTTATTCTCAATTTTTTTTAACTGTTTTAAAATTTATATTGAGAAAATTAAATTAAAAATAATAGAAAATTATTGCAATTTAATTTTTTGATTCAATTATATTTAAAATTTATGATAATAATAAATTAAAATATAAATTAGGAAAATAAATATTTATTATTTATTTATAAATATTTAGTATAAATTTAAAATACATATTGCAATTATAATATAATTATGAATTATAATTATAGCGAAAATATATTAATTTTAATATGAAATTGAAATGAAAATGAGAAAAGAAAAATTATTGAAAGCAATGAAAGTGGATTTCGAGTGTAAACGAGGAGAATATTTACATTGATAAATGGAAATTTTTTTTTTCTTTTTTCAAATGCAGTGAATAATGAAAGTTTTGAATTGAATTGTTTAAAGGAGAGTTTTGTTGTGAGGGAGTTGCTCCATTTGTTTAAAAGAGACTCTGAATAGTTTATATATTTATCCACGTAGAAAGATAGACACACAATCGTCAGTGCGATATATATGTTACACATGGGCACACGCCGTGTTTTCAGCTTTTACATATGAAAATATATATATACTACCAGATATGAATACTAAATAGAAAAACTTAAGTACAATCGCTCTCTGAATATGACCACTTGTTTCTTTCAATAATAAAAAAAATATTTACATTTCACAAAAAATATTTTTAATAACGTAAATAATTTATTTTAATCAATAAAATAAATAATTTTCTTATCTATATTAAAGTAAATTAATTAATTTTTGTAGTCTGCAAATCATCTGAGTTTATCTGAATTTAGCGAGGAATTTTAGTTAAAAACACTACAAAAATTTGAATTTTTGAGAAATTTCAATTAATTGCAAAAATTCAATTATTTTCAAAAGTAATAAAATTCTTTTAAAAATTCAATTATGTTTAAAAAAATTTAAAGAAATTCTCGGCAAAATTTCAATTCTCTTCATAAATTGTAGAATTCTTCTTCAAAATTTCAATTATTTGCAAAAAATTTCCTAAATTCAATGATTTTCAAACATCTATTTTAAAAAAATTTTCCAAAATAATTCAATTATTTAAAAAAACATTTTATTAAAATTCTACGCAAACGTTTAATTATATATTTTCATAAATAAAAAAATAGTTTCACAGAAATTCAATTATTTACAAATTTTTTCTAAATTTCTTGGCAATAATTCAATTATCTTCATAATTAAAAAAAACTCTTCGCAGAATTTCAATTATTTTTAGTAGAATTTTAATAAATTCCTCGAAAAATGTAATTATTTTTTAAAAATTTTAATAAATTTTGTCAAAAGCATTCAATTATTTAAAAATTTGTTGATAAAATTCTTTTTGAGAATTTAATTTTAAGAAACATTGAATTATTTAATAAATTATTTATTTTCTCATTTAAATAATTCAATTCTCGTGAAATTGTCTATTAAAATTTTTTTTTTAAAATGAATTTCAGTTAAAATTTTAGATAGCATTGGAATATTAAAAGCGTGGATTTTATTTTTAGAAATAATTGAATTTTGAAAAGGTTTCAAATTAAAATATTTGAAAATTTGAATTTTTTCATATTTTTACTAACAATTCTGTAAAATTAATTTTTTTTTAAAAAAGTTTAATTGAAATTATTCGAAGTTTTTATTTTCTAATATATATTTAGTTGAAGAATTTCCGAATAGTGGAAATTTTTGCGAAATTGAATTATGTTTATGAATAACAATATTCACGATAAAAATTTAATTATTTTCAAGATTATTCAAATTCTTCGCGGAAATTCAATTATTTTCAAAATTTTAATAAAATTCTTCTAAAGAATTCAATTATTTTCACAAATAATAAAATTTTTCACTGGAAGTCAATTGTTTATAAAAATTTCAATAAAATTCTTCTCAAGGATTCAATTATTTCATAAATAATAAAATTCTTTTTAGGAATTTAATTATTTTTAATACAATTTTAAATGAATTCTTCGAAAAATGCCATTAATCTTAAAATTTTTTATTAAAATTCGTCGAAAGAATTTAATATTAAGAAACATTCAGTAAATTATTTATTTTTTATTTAAATAATTGTATTCTCGTAAAATTTTCTATTAAAAATTGATTTAGAAATGAATTTTAGTTAAAATTTTAGATAATAATTGAATAAAAAAAGCATTATTATAACACGAATTTTTAGAAATAATTTAATTTTGAGAAGAAAATTAAAATCTTTGAAAATTTGAATTTTTTCATATTTTTAATTAACAATTCTGTAGAATTAATTTTTTTTTTAATTTAATTGAAATTATTCAAAGTTTTTATTTTATAATATATATTATTTAGATTAAAATTCTTCGCAGAAATTCAATTATGGTCAAAAGTTTTAAAAAATTTATCGTCAAAATTTCAATTATCTTTATAAATATTAAAATTTTTCTCCAAAATTCAATTATTTTCAAAAATTTTAATGAAATTCTTTTTAACAAATTCAATTTTTTTTTCAAAATAATGCAATTATTTAAAAATTTGTTAATAAAATTCTTTATGAGAATTCAATTTTGAGAAACATTCAATTATTCAATAAATTATTTATTTTTGTATTAAAAATAATTAGGTACATTTAAAAATAAATATTATTAAAAAATTCGTCTCAAGAATTCAATTATTTTCAAAAGTAATAAAATTCTTAGCAGAAATTCAATTATGGTCAAAAATTTAAAAAAAGTTATAGTCAAAATTTCAATTATTTAAAAAAATTTTAATAAAATTCTTGACAAAATTTCAATTATTTTCAAAAACTTTTCTCAATTCAATGAAACTTTTTTTTACAGAGATTCAATTATTTTTAATACATTTTTAATCTAATTTCTCGAAAAATGAAATTATTCTTTAAAATTTTATTGAAATTCGTCAAAAGAATTTTAATTACCTATTTAAAAATTTGTTGATAAAATTCTTTAAATGAGAGTTGAATTTTAAAAAACCTTTAATTCTTCAATAAATTATTTTTTTTTGTATTTAAATAATTGAATTGTCGTAGAATTTTCTAATAATAATTGATTGAAATATGAATTTCAGTTAAAACTTTAGATAATAATTGTGTTTTGAAAAGCAGGTCTCAAATTATAATCTTTGAATTTTTGAATTTTTCATACTTTTAACTTAAAATTGTGTAGATTTAATTTTTTTGTAAAAGTTGAATTGAATTTTTTTGAAGTTATTTGAAGTTTTTATTTTCTAATATATATTTGATTGAAGAATTTCTGAATAATCGATGAAATTTCGTAAAATTGAATTGTAAACAAAAGGATTTGAAAATGTTGAAAGAAATTTTTCGGAAATTATTAATAATAATTAATTTACACTTTATGAAGAAGAATTTTAGTGGAAAATTCTGGAAAACAATAATTGAATTAAAATGATGAAAGTAATTTTGAATAAGTTACAGTAACAATATTCTTATAGTAGGTATAAAATGATGATTTTATCAGTTCAAAATTTTTAATTATTATAAAAAACATGAAGATATCGATTGCTCTGAGTCGAAGACTCGGAGTGATCGATATTTTCATGTTTTATAACATGTTTAATTTCAAAAAGGTTTGAATTAAAAATTTTTGAAAATATAAATGTAGTTTTTAAAACCTGGAAAAATTCCGTTTTTTAACCTGGAAAACCTGGAAAAGTCAGGGAATTTGAAATGAGCAAAAGCGTGGCAACCCTGAAATGTGTTTTTACATCTTCAGACATAGGCCAGACGTAAAAAAGTAACGTTACCGATATTTGATCTTCATTTTCTTTTTTTTTTTATGCTACTACTTTCTTCTGAAAGCACATGTTCCTATAGAGTCTTAGTGCAATAAAAGAGAGAGAGAGAGAGAGAGAAAAAAAAATACTGACAAACTTGTAATTGTCGCGGAATGCAGTCGTCCTGGAGAGTAATGCAGCTCGACCGGTTCCCAGGAGTTGTATGAGCTCACGTCAAAAAAGCCTGACGTTTGCAATGCCATTTTCACAAATCATAGAATGCTCACAACATTGTTATAGAAATTAACTACAAATATGTGTATACCTATATAGTAATGAGGATTCCTTTCATTAAAAACTATATCTTCATTTAATACTATATTTATCTAAAGTGTCGCATGTAATTTTGAAAAATTTTTCATCTCTTATCGTAATTTCTAAACTGTTTGAAACTGTTCGAAAATTTTCCTTCCTCATAGAGGAAGTATTTATGTTTAATTTATTAATACAATTAATAATATTAAGCACATTTTATCTAAACTAAAGCATTAGAATTTAAATTAAAAAATTTGCACCTTTTATCATTTTTGAAATTTGCATTTTTATTTTATTGAATTATTTTAATATTTAATATTTATTTTATTGGATCTTCGATATTTTAATGTGGTATAAATAAATTAATAAATTTGAAGATCTATAATTTTAATTTTCGTTAAGTAGATATTTCTTGTTTTTACCCTGTGTGTATTTTTTTATGCTTTCTAAGATGAATTTTATGGACTTTTTTCTTTATTTTTACTAGAAATAACTACATTTTTCTGTACACTTTCCCAATAACGGTAGAGAGAAGAATTTTTATGTCTTTTGAAAGACGATTATTTATTGAGATTGATATTTTTCTTTGGCAGACAAAAAAATTTATCAAGAAAGAGTTGAACTTTTAAAAAAGTTTATTTATTTATTTATAAACGGGACAAGCCCTTTTGTACACATATATAGTACTCCCAAGTTCTAATAGTTACACAGGTAAAAAAAAATAATAAATATAAGAAAAATAAATAAATAATAAAAATAAAATAAAATAATAATAATAATAATAATAATAATAATAATAATAATAATAATAATAATAATAATAATGCAATTTAAATATTAGTTTTAAATAATTACTTTAGGAAAAAATTTTTAATTCACGTGCCAATATTTTATACTAATTAAGCTGCGCAATTATTATTCGTGGGCGAATATCGCATTTTTTCGTGGTGGGCGACATTTATAATTTAAAAATATTATTATAGAAAATAAATGAAAAAGATTTATGTTTAAAATTTTTTTTTTCCTTTTTTTTTGCCAAAGAGATTTTATATGCGGGTGTCATTAAATTTTTTCTATTCTCGCAATAATTATAAATTAATCTATAAATATAGTTTCTAGTTTTACGTGGATCGGTAATTATGTCAGCTAAATATAATGAATTTGTGTAAACAGAAAGTGGGAAGACGGCCAAATTTTTTTCACAAAAGAAACAACAAAGTAATTCACTTTCATCTCTTAAGCTTTTGAAAAAAATAAAACTAAATAAATAATGTGTTTTATTCGAATACAATTTTTCATTATTATTTTTATTTATTTTTTTATATTGTAAATTATCAATATTAATTTTTTTTATTTACAATTTTTCATTACATAAATTTTGCATAAATTTATTCGCAAGTCCGAATAATGTCTTTTATTCATACAATTATTTATTATTTTTATTTATTTTTTTATATTGTAAATTATCAATATTAATTTTTTTTATTTACATACTATTATTTATTACATAAATTTTGCATTTTATTCGCAAGTCCGAATATTTTGTCAAAATCTTCTTTTCTAAAATTTAAACTTAATAGAATTTTCTCGTACAATAAAATAAAGTGTGGATTAGTCTCATTACTTTTTTTTGCTTTTCTTTTCGTTTTTTCTCTATTTTATTTCTAACTTCCTGATGTAATTTATTTTTAAGTAATAATACACATACCAGACTGTATATATAGTATAATAATTAGAAAGTGTTTTTATAGTTTCTTTATAATATTTTTCATGTCCGCACATATTATTATTAAACTATTTATTATTAAACGATTTTACCTTTGAAAATGACTAAAATGTAAAGTTAAAAATTACTGTTAACAAATAATAATTATTCGTAACCTTTTCTATGTGGACTTATTATCCATACGTATATATATAGTAAAACTTGTCTTTTTCATTTCAAATTTCTATATATTCAGGGAAAAGATATCTTAGCTCTAGAAAAATGCACTTTCACGAGAAAATATCTTGTTTCTCTGGGTTAAAAAAATTTTTTTCCTATTATTGGTTATTAAATTGTTATTTATTATTATAATTATAATGAGGTATCAAATTGCCAATCGAGAAAATTTATCAGTAATTATTAGGCATTATCATTAATATTATTACTTTATTATTATTTTTTTGTCATTTTTTATTATTTTTTTTTACAAAACAAGTTTAGGAGAGGAAAAAATGCTTTTTATTATTATTATTATTTTTATTTTTATTTTATTAATTAAGTATTATTAGCAGTAAAAGTATTTTTATTTCCATTATTTTTTTATCTTCAGGCGTTGGGGATCGAACCACTGACCCTAAGTTCCACTCACTATTTCACGAGCGCGGAGCGTTAACGACTAAGACCATCGCCAATTATTTTTTCTTATTATTCTTATCGTTAATTATTTATTTGTTTTCTGTTGAAACTGTTTTCTTTCTAAATTATTTTATGATAAAAGACAAAAAAAACCCCAATTTTAGGGTCTTTTATTATAGAAAATAATTGTTACTCTGCGAAAATTTACTATTGATATAAAAAAAAAATTTATGACAATCTTATGAAATTATAAGCTCAGCAAGTAATTCAATCTTGAATAGTGAAACCAGTTATATTACAATATTTCTGTATCATATTTGATTTGAAAAAAAAAGAAAAAAAAAACAAATGCGGTTGGAAAGCCGTTACGCGTTCAAGTCGATATCAAATTTAAGAAAAGAAATGAGATGAATCCTATGAATAAATTTTATCTTATAGACAAATATTATTATCTCAACTATATCAAGATTGTGACCCAACAATTTAAGTCCATAATTTCCATCAGAATGTCTGTTATTGCATTTTTATTTGCAGAGTCAATTTTTTTTCAATTTCTCTACTTTTTTTTTGGGCGAAATTTTTCGAATACTTAGAAATTTAACTTTATTTTGAGATCTGATAGAAATTTCGATCTGATAGAAAATAGAAGTAAAATGAAAATAAAATGAAAATAAAATAAAAGTTAAAGAAATAAAAGCAAATTAAAAATAAAGTAAGAATAAAGGAAAAATAAAAGGAATGTTGAAAATAAAGTAAAAATATAATAAAATTGAAACAGAAATGAAATAAAAAGAAAATAATAGAGTGAGTGGCGTAGCCAAGTGGATAGCGCGTTTGTCGTCAAGACCGCAGGTCGTAGCTTCGATTCCCCGCGGGTGTCTAATTTTTTCTAATAAAATGAAAATAAAATAAATATACAAATTTAGTGAAAATAATAAAAAGACTCGAATTTGAAGAAAAATAGAAGAATAATTTAGTAAAAAACTAAAATAAATTTTAAATTAAAAAAAAAGTATTCAAATAAATTATGTTACAAAAAATAGTAAATTGCAGAAAAAAAAACCACAGAATTGATTCGATTGGAAAGTATGATTCGCGCACGCCTCCGCGAAATTGAGTCAAAACAAAGTCTAGTAAGAGTCCTGACGATGAAAATCCTTGATCCTCTCTTGACTTGCGAAAAAAAAGTCGATGAACCGTTCCCTGTCTGTGAAGGAAGGCGTGTCGGTCGATGACATCACTTTTGTTGATGACCTCATCGACCTTTTGAAGTTTCTCTATAGCATTATAAATACAATATTGTTGCACTAGGTCCTTTTGCTTATTGAAAAGCCACAAGAAAATTGACTCTCTTTCTCTCTTTCTCTCTTTCTCTCTTGAAACGATTTGTAAAACGAGAATATAATGATTAACCGACCCCCCGGCTTTTTGATTACTTGATTAATACAATTGCTTTCGTACATGATCAGTATCTTCACTTCCGCTCTGAAAAGTCATTAGTCCATTGAAAAGACAAAAAGAAAAGTACTTTTTTTCGATTCTATATTCAAAAATAATTATTTTAAAAAAAATCCACTTCTTAATTTTCCTTTTTTAAAAGTGTTTTACTAAGTAGTTGAAAAAATTATTTAATACGTTTTTTGTATGCAGCAATAAAAATTTATTAACCAAATAAAATGCGGCTAAACATTTCGTCATTATAACTGTTTGAATAAAATTATTTAATATTTATTTGCCTGGCGAATTTCGATTGCGATTTTTATAACTATCGAGAGAGAAGATTTATATATTTTAATTTTATTGAAATTTTGTGGATTTTTTTTTTCACGATTTACAGATTCTATAATTAGCTGGTTTATTATGATTTTTGTCTTTAATTAGTATATAGTTTTTTAATTTGCATAAAATTGTGTTTGAATTCTTGTTGGTGTTTTGTAAAAGCAGTGTTTATTTAGCAATGATTTAATCATAAATTGCCATTGTGGAATGTGGTACTCGCTTCGTAATCGGAATAGATTACATTCCAATCGAATTAAGCTAATTCAAAGTCACTTTTCTTTTTTCAGTAGCAATTTTTTTTCTTTGTTTTTTAATAACAGATTTAGAATTTTTTTCAATGACAAATTTAGAATTTTATTTAATAACCAATTTTGAATTTCGCGCCTCAAAGTTCGTGAAATTTCCGCCTAGATGGCATGAAAATTCACTCACAAGCGGAATAACGCGAACAGTAATTTTAGCGTCGACGCCGAATTTAGAAACTTTTTCGATGGTTAGCGTCGAAAACAGATCTATTCTGAATGCCTAAGAAAAGAAAACTTAGCGTCGACGCTAACTTAGACCTAATAAATCTGGTTCTACACAAAAGTCGAATTATTTATTATCAAGCAAAAATATCAAATATTTGAAATATTTCCCAACAGTTTGTATATGTATATTTATAGATTTTTCATTCGCGATCATGTAATGTGTTTTACGATGGTTCGTTGGCCCGCGGTACGCAATAAGATTACGTTAACGGTTACGCGATTTTACACTTGCCAGGGTGTGCTTTTGATGCCCCTTGTATATACGTGAGTGATCGCGAAAATTACAGGGCAGTTAGTATTTAAAGTTTAAGGCCGGCTGAACTCGTTCTTGATAAGCGTTCCAGCATAGAGTTGTTTGTGTATTATTATATATAGTAAAAGAGTGCTTTGAGCTCTTATGGCCATTATGTATGCATATACATACACACATAGTATAAGAGCGTATATCCAGAACTCCCTTTTATTCATTTTGGTTTCTTTAATTTCCATGCATGTTGTGTGCCGTTACAGTAATCTTCCTAGTCAAGATAACTGTACGAGCGAAATATCTTGCTAACATTTTCTTATGTGGAGATAATGCTACATTGTCTTAATCGCGATTATGTGGATTTGGTTCTAGTTTGGATTTTATTGTTTTGAATCCGGAAGAGTTTGAACTTTAGAGTAGATCTACTTCTTCTTTAAAAATAAAACCTCGAACTTAGTTGAGAAGTAGATCTGTTCTAAAGTTTTCGGAATTAGTTTTGATTGTTTAACGAGGGACTTTTGGGTCCTGAAGGAGAATGCGGTGGTCCTAAGTCCCGATTTCTGGATTAGCACAAACTTTGTCAAAAAACAAATTTTTTTTCAGAAACAAAAGCAACTGGTTGGTTCCAAACAGCGAAATTTCTGTTAGAATCGTATAGAAAAACGTCGCAAATAAAATTGTCGTTCTTAGCACGATTTCTGCTCTGAATTCCACTCAAAACTATTCCGAATTCGCCAAAATTCGAATTTCACTTTTGTTTCTAGGACTTCAGATCAAAAATACGATCGGATCCTGTTTTTGACGACGTTTTGGGTTCTAATGAGGATTTGATAATCGGTTCTTAGTCCCGATTTCTGGAATAGAGGAAATGGAGCCACTTCGTCCTAACTAAGACAAATTTTTTTTTTTAGAAATTAGAGTATCTGGCTGGTTTCAAAAAGCGAAATTGTCAAGGTTTTGTAGGAGAATGTCGCAAGTGGTGTTATACAAGATTTTCGGTGCGACTTCTGCACCAGAAATCAGGATTTCGCTCTTATTTCTAGGACTTCCAAAAATACATTTCAGTAAAATTCGATCGGGTCAGAATTGAGTAATCTGTTTTGGGTCCCAAATGAGAATAGTGAGTCCTAATTTGTCCCGATTTTTGGAATAACAAAAACAGAGCCACTTTGTTCTAACTAACATCAGATTTTTCCAAAAAATTAGAACAAAGGGGACTTCAGATTTGCATAAAATTCATCGTTCGAACCGGAACCTAGGATCAAGTAATCTTTTTGATTAATTTTTTAGATTTGACTCGCGACGTAATAATAGAAACTCATCATCGCTTTCTTGAGTTTTTAAGTTTTTCTTTTCCGCTAACGGAATAAATTATAGTTATAGAGTTTAAAAAAATAAACAATAGATGACGTTAGGCAAATAATGTACATAATATATTTAGAACAGTTGCGTTGTGAACAATTTCGCTTTCTTATCATACATTATTGTGTGCAAAGGCATTACGCGAATAATTTTAACCGGAACTTTATAACAATATAAAGAAATTTAGAAACCGGAAAGTTTGCAAGTTGATTTTACGAAAAATTATGTCTAAAGGAAAAGGAGTGAGTTATATTATATTTTTTATATATTCATAAAGAAATTTCAAAATTATATTGTGGAAAATTAAAATTTACTTTTTTCTTACTTGTTCTCAACTGAAATATGTTGCTGGGAAAAAAATAAATAACATTATTTAAAGTACTAGGGAAGGGAATCGAATAAATATTAGTTTCTAATAATAAGAATTTAATAATAATACTATACTAATAATAATATTAATAAGAATACTAATAACAATGGTTAATAATAATAATAATAATAATAATAATAATAATAATAATAATAATGGTAATAATAATAATTTAAAAAAAACAATGTAATAACAATAGTAATAATTATGATAATATAATACTTGCAATTGTAAAATTATTATCATTGTATTAATGATAATAATTTTAATAATAATTCGTATGCTATTAATTAATATTACCAGTAATAATTATGACTAATTAATATAAAGTATGCCAATATTAATTGATTTAGATTTTTTTAGTAATTGTGTAGAATACACTGCAAAATTTTTTTTTCAAAATTAGATCGAAATTAATTATTCAGTAGTTTATTTTTAATAAAAAGTAAACTTTAAAGTTTTGCAACGTTTAATTTTCGTATTTATGACCGTCACACTGTTCTTTTGTTATCGCTAAACTGTGAAACTGTTGTTAAATATTTTCCTACATAACATTGATAAGTATTTTTTTTACTGAGTGTCAGTTTCTTTTTTTCTTTAACATAATGTTGAATCCAATTGTCACGTATGCTGATTAACATTTTTTTATTTTAATATAAAAATTTATTATATTAATATTATTAATTATTTATTTTTTAAAATATTTTTCAATTTATTAACAATTTTTGTTATTTTTTGCTATTTTTTATTTGTTTATTCATAATTTATTACTTATTAGTTGTTATTAATTTATTTTCATTTATTTATTATTGTTTATTTATTGATTATTTAGGTATTACTTTTTATTTAAATATTTATTATTTACTTTTTATTTATTTATTATTTTTTTTCTTTGTATATTTCTTTCGCTAATGTTCAGATATGCAAAAATTATATAATATTGCAACTGTGAGAATTGAGAGTGAATGTGAGTTACTATATAAAAGTAATTGTGAGATTTTTGTCAGACTCGATCACACAACATTATAACATAACATTCCTTTGTTTCTTTAAAGTCATTTTATTATCTTCAATTTTTAAATTATAAAGTCAACTTGAGTTTCGTGGTCTGAGACATCATTTTTTAATTAAAAAAAAAGTAAATAATTAAATAAAAAATTTTTAATCATTTAATTTCGCCATTTTTGTTAAAAATATTTTTGTGTTTAAAAGCATTTTTGTTAAAAATATTTTTTTGTTAAGAAGCATTTTTGTTAAAAATATTTTTTTGTTAAGAAGCATTTTTGTTAAAAATATTTTGTTTAAAAGCATTTTTGTTACAAATTTTTTTTTTGTTAAAAATATTTTTGTATTTAAAAGTATTTTTGTTAAAAAAATATTTTTTTGTTTAAAAGCATTTTTTAAAAATATTTTTTTTCACCTAAGAATTAAATTATTTATTTAATACTCTTTTGAAATTTAGAAAAAAAATTTGTTTGACGGATGAAGTGCGCTACTTTTTAAAGGGAGAAAAAATATTATTTTAAACGGCTATCTGTATAATGTATAAGCGTATATTGTTATATCCGCATTGTTGTATATGTTAGTATATAGAATATACAATATATCTTTGAATCAAATCGGAAGTCCTAACAGCGCTTTCAATGCACTCCACCTACGCAAAAGCAATTAGTATCATCCGTGTGGTGCAGCATTAAATGCATTCAGTTTTCCTCTGTCTTCAGTCTTTCTCGAACCTCCTCTCGTTACGGAACTGACCTCGTCTCGTCTTTTGACATGAATTCCTTATTTTTCCAAATACAATCGCGCTGGATTATTATAAACAAAAATAATCTCTTTTTTCATTATGACAAGTATGTTATTATTGTTTGGTTTTTTTTTGGGTGAAAAATGTGCGCGCTAATTCTCTTTAAATTTTGTGCATGATGAGCGAAGTGTTTCCCTTCGATTATTATTTGGAAAAAAAATTTATTTTTCAAATAAAAATTTCGATTATGAAAATTTCGATTTGAATTAAATTATAATTCATTTTTTTTTTTGTTAATATTTAAATAAAATTTTATTTAAATATTAATAAAAAAAGAAAATTTAAATTAAAAATTATGAATCGGACCTAAAAAATGTTGATTTAAATTTAAATTGATATTCGGTATTGCGCTGAAAATTTGGAACAGTTTAAAAAAAGAGAAATGCAATTAATTAAATTAAATTTCGAAATAAAAATAAAATTATCAATTAATTATTATTATATTTATTTGGTGTTATAGAAATTAAATAGTTGTTTTTCACGCTCAGGGGAATTAGTAAGGGAAAAAAAATTGTGGACTCTCTTAATGGAATTAGATGGAATTTAGTTTGAAATATTTTTGCGTGTTTTGTTGGCCTCTGTGTGTGAGGAAACGTTTTATAGTTTGTAATTAATTGTTTTGTCACTCAGAGCGTGACTGATTAGTCTCTCTCTCTCTTTTTTTTTGTGAATCTTGTTGTATAAAGTTGTACACTGTGTTTTGTATGATGACCATCATATCTCGATGGTTTCAATGACAGTCGGTGAAATCATTGACCTGAAAAAAACTACAAAAGTTGACCGCAGTTATTTTTCAAGTGTACAACGCAAAGAAGTATTTTTTTTTCTTCGTACTCTCTGCATCTCAATGTAATTTAGAAAATGTAAAAAATTATTTACAATTATTTACAAAAACTTATCGCTTTTTAATAAAAGTTTTAAATTTCTTTTTTATTTTTTTTTTATTTCCTCTATTTTCATTTTTTAATTTTTTAAAATTATTTTTTAATAAAAATAATTAAAAAATAAAAATAGATAACATAAAAATAATAAGAAAATGTAAATATAGAGAAAATAAAAATAGAAAATAAAAATAAAAAAATAAAAATAGAAGATAAAAAAATAAAATAAAAAATTAAAATAAAAAAATAAAATAAAAAATTAAAATTAATAAACAATGAAAATAGAGAAAGTAGAAAATAATGAAAAAATAAAAATAGTGAAAAGTTATCTATTTAGATGAGAAAAGAAGAAAATTTTCCAAGCAAGAGTGGACAGTATTTTGTTCCTTACTTTATTTTTTTATTTTTTATTTTCTTTTTTGCTTTGAGAAAGATATTATTTTATTTTGCAGTGTGATTGCGTGATTTATTGTTAGAGGAATTTACATTCTTTTTTAATGTTGAGAATGGAATGTAAATTCGTGCTTCAGAAATGATAATACTCTGCAGATTTCATTTTATCGTTTGTAAAATATTGTTGAAGGATTATCTAAAAATGATGATGATTATCATTAAATGTATGCGATGACCGTATTGACAGAAATAATTTTTATTTGAGTTTGTTTTTTTTCTTTTTTTGCTTGTGCGCGTGTTTTTTTCATAAAAAAAATAAAGAGAAAAGGAAAAAAATATAATAAAAGTGACTAAATGGAAAAATTGAATGGTAACAAGGACGTTTGAAAACGCATTTATTTTCAGTTCGCAAGGACTTTTCCTGTATTTTAACGTGGCTTATTTATATACAGTTAGAGTTTTTTAATTATTTAAATAAGAAGTATATTTATTGCTTTCTTAATTATTTGAAAATTATTTTGTTAAATGTTAAATAATGATTTGCGAAAATTTTTTCAAAAATATTGTGATAAATACTGAAGAAATATTTTGCTAAAGTATTTAAAAGTATTCTGCTAATTATTATAAAGACTATTTTCTTATTAAGAAAACATTCTGCTAATTATTATAAAAACTATTTTATTATTTAAAAAAAAAAAATTCTGATGATTATTAAAAAACTATTTTGTTAAGAAAAAGTATTTTGTTAAAAAAAAACATTTTGTTAAATATTTAGATAATATTTTGTTATTAAAAAAGATTTTGCTAATTATGAAAAATCCATTCAGTTATTAGTAAATATTCTGCTAATTAATTTTTAATTTGATAACTTAAAATTATAATGTCAAAAAGAACTGAAAATAAAATTGAAATAACTAAAGAAAAATAAATTAATAATAAAAAAGCTAAAATAACTAGAAAAAAAAGAAGCTAAAATAACAGGAAAAAATAAAATAACGTAAAGAATTAATAATATTATAATTAAATAAGTTCGACTGATTATAAACAAATTTAGTATTTTTTTTTCGTTATCCTGAAAATTTGAGATTCACTTCGATAAAATTTGCGTATTCATTCTGAGAGCAAATTTAAAATATGAATTTTTTTAAGTGGAAATTTTTTGCCTGAGAATAGCCTTTGGAACATGCTAATCAGATATTCTTAGAAATTTTTTCTTTTTATCTATTTTTCAACATCATAGGTTTACACCAGGTAGTTCAGAATCTTGTACAGAATTTTAGGATCTAAATATAGAGAAAAGGTTCAGGATATTTTTCTTTTCTCTTGAAATGCATTTTTGAATTCAAATTTCTTTTCGACAGTAATTTTTTTGAAAATATTTATATTGAAAAAATATTTATTTGTTCAAATTGAGCGTTTAGAAATTTTTTAAATTTTTTGCTCTATTGTTGTGATTATTATTTTAAATAAATATTTACAGTTATAAATTGATTTAAATGAAAATAATTACAGTAAAAAATTTTTTTCAGCAAAAATTTTTATAGTAAAAATATTTGCAGCAAAAATATTTACAGTAGAAATGTTAATAGTAAAAATATTTAGAGTAGAATTTATTTTCAGTAGAAATATTTGCAGTAAAAAAAATTTACAGTTAAAATGTTTATAGTTAAAATATTTACAGTGTAAAAATGTTTATAGTAAAAATATTTTCAGCAGAAAATTAGAAATATTTGCAGTAAAAAAAATTTACAGTAAAAATGTTTATAGTAAAAATATTTTCAGTAGAAAATTAGAAATATTTGCAGTAAAAAAAATTTACAGTAAAAATGTTTATAGTTAAAATATTTACAGTGTAAAAATATTTATAGTAAAAATATTTTCAGTAGAAATATTTGTAGTAAAAATATTTTCTATAAAAATATTGATAGTAAAATATATTTGCAGTAAAAAAAAATTTACAGTAAAAATATTTTCAGTAGAAATATTTGCAGTAAAAATATTTTCTGTAAAAATATTTACAGTAGAAATGTTAATAGTAAAAATATTTACAGTAGAAATGTTAATAGTAAAAATATTTACAGTAGAAATGTTAATAGTAAAAATATTCATAGTAAAAATGTTTATAGTAAAAATGTTCATAGTAAAAATATTTACAGTGTTAAAATGTTTATAGTAAAAATATTTACAGTAAAAATATTGATAGTAAAAATGTGTTCAGTAAAAATGCTTATAGTAAAAATATTTACAGTAGAAATATTTGCGGTAAAAATATTTTCAGTAAAAATGTTTAAAGTGAAAATATTTTCAGTAAAAATATTTACAGTGAAAAATTGAATTAATCGCAAAAATATTTATATGCTGTAAATTATTAAATGAAAATTTAATTGCAGTTCATGTAGCTTTGAACTTTAAGTTCGAATAAATGAAAGATTTATAATTTTTCATCACATGCAAGTAAACTCATTTTAAAGTGAAGTGATTCTGTGAGCAAAATATATGTTTAGTGAGTGGTTTTCTAGTTTTTTTTTCAACTTCAGAATTCCTCGAACAGGTTTTTACCTTAAAAACTTATTAGCGAAAGTATTTGAAAATTATAGATGTTATAATGAATCGTTTAAAAATTGAGAGATAGAGAGAGAGAGAGAAAAAAAAAATAAGATTTTGTATCTGAGAAAAATTAATTTAATTAATTGTTAATTACGAAATTGTTTATATTTATTTGCTTGAAGATAAATTTTATTTTATTTAAATTTCTTTTTCATTTTAGTTTAACAATTTTTAAAAATATTCAAACAGAAAAATGTTTCGTTTTATTTAAACCTTATTTGGAAAATAAATTGAGTAGAAAATTTTTTAAAGTGCAACAGTTTGCAGTTATATTCTGAAAAGTAGTAAAAAAAAAAAAAGATAAAAAAAAGTGTCGAGAATGTGTCCCTGCACTCATTTACGCAATATAGAGAAGAATCCATTTGATCACGTCATCTCGAATCATTGCTATAAATAATACGGCGTCATGTTCATTAAATGAACGACAATTATCAAAAATAATATTTCTCTATCAAAAAATTTTCACTTGTTCGATATTTTGTTATCAATTACATTTTATTTTACATATATTTTATTCGATATATTTTTTCTAATTATACACTGAGAAAACAAACAACAATAAAGAATGAAAAAAATTTTACCCAGAAAAAAAATTTATTCGAATTAATAATAATTATAATTAGCTAATTAGCTGATTTTATCTATTATCCTAATTATTCGCTAATTTATTAACTAGTCTAATTAGTAATTATTCGTTAATTTATTAATTAGTCTAATTAATTTTCTAATCAATTCTAATTAATTAGTCTAATTCGCTAATTTATTAATTAGTCTAATTTAGTAATTATTCGCTAATTTATTAATTAGCCTAATTAGTAATTATTTGCTAAGTTATTAATTAGCCTGATTAATAATTATTAGCTAATTTATTAATTTAGCCTAATTAGTAATTATTTGCTAATTTATTAATTAGCCTCATTAATAATTATTCGCAAATTTATTAATTAGCCTAATTAGTAATTACTCTATTAGTTAGCTAAATTAATAAATACATTTAACATTAATTACAAGAAAAAAACAGAAAAATGTTACTAAAAGTTAAAGTTTTATTGAATGAGAAGAAAATGAAGATGACAAGTTAAATTTGTACAATTTGTCGAAATGTGCGCAAGATTCTGATCTTGAAAAAAAAATAAAATAAAACGAATTGTCGCCGAGTAATTTGTATGGTGCAATTTAATTAGCAAAAGTGACGAGGAACGATGTAAATGAAGCCATGTATTTAATTCATCAACATAATAAACGAAATTACGTAATTTTATCTCAAGAGTTTTCTGGAGTCAGTGACTCAATAAGAAATCCTGCTAATAGTCTTCGACTTGTTTTTGTCAAATGAATGTATAGATGTATATACATAATTTATAAAAGACGCATTTTCAAAATTCAAACTACGTGAACAATATTTTTAGACTCTCGAAAGTTTCCACAGTGTCGACAAAAAAAAAAAAAAAAATTTTATCACAATTTTCAATTTTTAATATTTATTTATCTATTATTTTTTATTACTATATTATTATATTAATTATTTATTATTTATTATTATTTAATATACATTAATTTTTAATTTCATAATTTAATAAAAATTAATTAATTACATTTTTGCAAAATATTTTTCTTTCTTTTTTATTTGTTATTTGAATAAATAAATTGTTATTTGAACCAATAATTTTTGTCCCCTAGGTTTTGACAAAAAAAAATGAATGAATTAATGAATTAATGAATTAATTAATTAATTAATTAATAAAAAAAAATTAATCGTTTATTAAAAATTACAAAAACGAAAATAATTTTTTTGAAAAAAGAAATTAGTGGAATTCGGAGTGAATAACCCCTTCACTGAAATATTGGGGCAGTGGGTCGAAATGAGTTGATTCGCGCATTTTACCATCCATGAGAATCCATTCACTATAATGTCAGAAACACTTCGCTTAACATCTTTCATTGATTATTCTCTGTTAGTCAGAAAGAAAAAAAAATTTGATTAAATAGAAACAAATTTCCATCCTATCAGTAAAAGTGTTAATGTTTCTTTGAGAAAAAAAAGAAAATAAATAATAATGTACACTAGGAAATTCAAGAGAGTGAACATGTGCGGAAATAAGGTATAATCAGTGAAAGCAACCCGGTGAAACATAGTGTTAAAGGCCTCTGAAAGTCAGTTGTTAACACGATGAATTTTAAATTAAGTCAGGAAACATTACAGTGGAAATGTCGAATCGTGGGAACAATTAAACATTGTGAAATGTAATTTCCAAAAAAAAAAAAAAAAAAAAAAAAAAAAAATAGGAAAAAAATAGTGTCTCTAGAGAAAACTAATCAAATCAAGTCATGATTACAGAATGGGTGAGCTTTTTATATCATTTTTTTCTAGATTCGTTAATTAGTTGGATTTTATAATTAACTTTATTTTAAAACATTTATAATTAAATTTAATTAAATTAAAAAAAATAATTAATTACCCTCTTTATGTATCTCTGTGTATTATATTAATTAATGTTAATTGACATTTTTTAATTTAATTTTTTTATACATAAATTTTTCTTAACAAAATTTATTAATTTCTCTTAACAAACTTTACTAATTTTAATTAATTTCAATTAAATTAATTAATATTTTAATTAATTTCATTATTATTTTAATTAATTTTAAATAATTTAATTAACGTCCTTAAAGAAAACTGTGTTCCTATAAAGTTTTGAACGTTCGAGTGAACTAAATTTATTTATTTCTTCTTCAGATTAAAATTTTTCATTATAATAATTTTGCGTCACGTATAAAAAAATTGATAATAGAGTTTTTAAATATAAAATTTATATTTTTGAACATGTAAATTAAAATTTTATTAAAATTAATAATTTAGAAAAATATTTTTAATTAAAAATACTTCGTTCACCTGAAAGTTAAAAACTTGTGGATCATAAAAAAAAACCAAAAAAGTTTATTGTATTCTCAGACTTTTATTAAATTTGATTTTCTCAAAAGAAATAATATTTAGCTTATTGAAAATTTAAAAACAGCTTTTATTTATATATTATAAAATTTTTCTAATAAATTTCCTTGTTATTTCATTATTTCATAATTCTATTATCAATTTATTATTATTAATAATATTTTTTTATTTATTATTTTATTTATTTATTTATTTATTATTATTTATTTATTTATTTTATTTATTTTATTTATTTTATTTATTTTATTTTATTTATTTTATTTATTTTATTTATTTTATTTATTTTATTTATTTATTTATTTATTTATATATTTATTTATTTATTATTTATTTATTTATTTATTTATTTATTTATTTATTTATTTATTTATTTATTTATTTATTTATTTATTTATTTATTTATTACTAATCTGCAATTATAATTTTTGTATTTATTACCTATATAATTAAGTTATTATTCTAAATAAAAAAATAAATAAAATAATAATTATTTTGTATTATTTAAATTAATTAGTTTTTATTTTAAATAGCAATAACCTTTCTCAATAAAAATATTGAAATGAAAGACATTTATTAAAATTGATCTCGCGGTTGATCTTGATAAATTTGACCTTTGCAGGATGTAATTAGGAAGCTGTGTTATTTAATTGAACAAAAGTGATGTATCTATATCTAGATTTTAGCAGACGACGATTACAATTGATTATAACTTACAATTTTCCTGTTTAAAAGAGATAAGACGAGGTCATTTTGTCCATATTCATAAATACGATTTTAAAGAATAAATTGTCCTTAAACATTGTTACTATATGTTTATACACATAAACGTCAATTTAATTCATGAATTTTTTATCTGAATAATTGAATAGGTCAACTTTGCATTAAATTTTTACAAACTCAAGGCAATGACCTTTTTTCAAATTATTTTTTTTTTCTTTATTTAATTTTTATTTGTTGTTTTTAAATAATTATTTAATTATAAATTAAATTTTTAATTTTCTTCAATAATTTTAATTAAATTAAATTTTGCAATTTGGTTTTCTAATAATTTTCAGTAAATTAACATTTTTCATTTGCTTTTTCAATAATTTTATGCAAAAATTTTTTATTTTCTTTTTTTCAATAATTTTAAGCAAATTAAATTTTTAATTTGCTTTTCAATAATTTTATGCAAATTAACTGTTTAATTTGCTTTTTTTAATAATTATTGTAATTAAATTACATTTTTATTTTCTTTTTCAATTATAAATTAAATTTTTCTTTTTCTTTTTCTTTTTCTTTTTCTTTTTCTTTTTCTTTTTCTTTTTCTTTTCTTTTTCTTTTTCTTTTTCTTTTTCTTTTTCAATAATTATTGTAATTAGATTACATTTTTATTTTATTTTTCAGTTATAAATTAAATTTTTCTTTTTCAATAATTTTAATTTAATTAAGTTTATAATTTGCTTATATTCAATAATTTTAGTTAAATTACATTTTGACATTATAATAATAACTTGAGATAATTTATTTATTTTAATTATTGCTGTTATTAGTTTTACTCCTGATTAATTATATTTTATTTAACTCATTTTCATCTTCGAAAAAAAAATATTTTCTTTTCAATAATTTTTGCAAGAATTTTTAGCTAAAAATATTTTATTTCCAATTTGTAAAAATTTTGTCATTAAGTAAAT
This sequence comes from Leptopilina heterotoma, assembly GCF_015476425.1. NCBI lineage: Eukaryota > Metazoa > Arthropoda > Insecta > Hymenoptera > Figitidae > Leptopilina > Leptopilina heterotoma. Next base: position 7,356,885 of record NW_025110833.1, read on the forward strand.
ATTTTGTATTACGATTTGAAATGTAATTAAAAATATTCAATTTAAAAAGTAAATATTTAACAGTAATAATATAATATTCGATAAAAAATTTAATTTTAAAAAATAGTTTTTATTCGGTAAAAAAATTAAATGCTATTGTTTTATATACTATTAGAAATCTAATGTTGATGAAATAATAAATAAAAGTTTGATTATGAAATTTTTCAATTATGTATTTTATAGAATTCCAAAGTGCCAAGAGAGGAGTGAAAATAATTAGACTGCTAATATATATATATATACTTGCCCCTGCCAATAAGACTAGCTTATGTGAATGTCACAAGCATAAATGATATGTGAATTTCATTAATAATGAGCCATCAATATACAATATTTCCTCCTCCATATATTGTATATGAACTCCAATATAAGTGAGAGTATTAAATGAAATTCAAATAATAAAAATTGTTGGCACCTCTTTTAAAACTTCAGTACATAACAATCAATTCGCCAGTTCAATATATACTTCACTCGATATTTTTATATATGAAAAAAAAATAAGAATAATAAAACAAATCGCACTTTAAAATGCGTTGCATAACGTTTGAATTCGTTTTTGAAATTCTTAAGGTAATTTCACGTATTTATTTTTTAACAGTTTAACACTTGAATATTAATTTTATTTCAATTTGTAAATTTTAGTTTTTTTCAGTTTATTTATTTTCTGTATTCGATTTTTATTTTTGACAATTATTTTTTTTATTTTTTTTTGTCTCATTGCAGAAAAATTACTTTCAGTATTTTTGAATACATTCTTTTTTATTTATTTACAATTTTATTTATTTATTTATTATTTATAAATTTATTTATTTACAATTTTAAATATGTTTCATTAGTTTGAAAATATTATTAAAAATATATATTGTAGGAGAACAATTTTTTTGAGAGTTTTAAAAATATTTTGATATTTTTAATAATATTTTAATAAATTATTAATTCAAAAATTAAAGAGTAAAATTGTTTTGTGTTTCAGCTGGACACATGGTTCGGTCGCCCAAAAAAATCGGGTCGAGGGGGTGGTGGTCTTGGTCACAACACCATCCCCCGACCGAATTCTGGCGAAGATTTCAACGAAATCGAACAGCAACGTTCCATGATCGAGAGAATGGATGATGAAACTGTTAACGATCGATTTGAAGAAATGTTGGTGAGTTCTAATTGAAATTGAATCGAATTTATTAAAATTAATTGAAATTAAATCGGATTTATTGAAATTTAATTAAATTTATTGAAATTAATTGAAATTGAATCGAATTTATTGAAATTAATTGAAAATAAATCGAATTTATTGAAATTGAATTAATTTTATTCAAATTGATTGAAATTAAATCATATTTATTTGAATTAAATCATATTTATTGAAATTGAATTAAATTTATTAAAATTAATTGAAATTGAATCGAATTTATTGAAATTGAATTAAATTTATTGAAATTAATTGAAAATAAATCGAATTTATTGAAATTGAATTAATTTTATTCAAATTAATTGAAATTAAATCATATTTAAAGAAATTGAATTAAATTTATTGAAATTAATTGAAATTAAATCGAATTTATTGAAATTAATTGAAAATAAATCGAATTTATTGAAATTGAATTAATTTTATTTAAATTAATTGAAATTAAATCATATTTATTAAAATTGAATTAAATTTATTGAAATTCATTGAAATTGAATCGAATTTATTGAAATTGAATTAAATTCACTTAAATTAATTGAAATTAAATAGAATTTATTGAAATCGAATTAAATTTGTGGAAATTAATTGAAATTGAATCGAATTTATTAAAATTTAATTAAATTTATTAAAATTAATTGAAATTGAATCGAATTTATTGAAATTAATTGAAAATAAATCGAATTTATTGAAATTGAATTAATTTTATTTAAATTAATTGAAATAAAATCATATTTATTGAAAATGAATCATATTTATTAAAATTGAATTAAATTTATTGAAATTCATTGAAATTAAATCGAATTTATTGAAATTGAATTAAATTTATTGAAATTAATTGAATTAAATTTGTTGAAATTAATCGAAATTGAATCGAATTTATTGAAATCAATTAAAATTAAATCGAATTCATTGAAATTAGTTGTTAAATTGAACGAATTTATTGAAACTGAATTAAATTTACTTAAATTAATTGAAATTAAATCGAATTTATTGAAATCGAATTTAATTTATTGAAATTAATTGAAATTGAATCAAATTTATTGAAATTAATTGAAATTAAATCGAAGTTATTGGCATTGAATTAAAATTGAAATTGAATCAAATTTATGTAATTTAAATTTATTTAATCGAAATTATTGAAATTAAATTAATTGATATTTTATTAAATTTATGTAAATTTATTTAAATTAAATATTTTATTGTCGTTGAGAATTAATTTTTCGTAATAAAAAAAAATACATTTTAGTAAAAAAAATTAACAATTACTAATAAAAATTTTCTTTTTTCTTTACAGGCGAACATGAATCTAAATGAAGAGAAAAAGGAGCCACTTCGACAGCAATCGGCGGGAAAGAAAAAGGAAATGTTAATATTGCACTATAAAGGAAGTATTCAGGAGAATAAATCAAAATTCGATAAACCGGCCGATTATATACAGTACTTGGCTCAACCAGATTTAAGTGTAAATAAAATTTATAATTGTGTCGAATCACTTAGAATTGCTCTTACAAATAATACATTGAGTTGGGTGCAAGAATTTGGAACGAAAGGATTAAAACAGGTCCTTGCGACACTCAATGAATGTTACAGGAAGTAAGTTTTACCATTTTTTATTTTTTTCTTTCAAATTGATTCCACAAAATTAAGGGAAATTAAAAAAAAAAATATTTAATTTATATCCTTGTCACTAATTAAAAACAATTTTTTCTGTCATTTCATTGCAGCGCGTTCATTTATTACGATAGGTAATTTTTTCAATTCTATCAATTTTAGTATTGATGAAACGCTATTTTTTATTTATTTTGTTGTTATTGTTTTTACTTCGTTTACTTAATTTTTGTTTTATTTTTATTTTTATTTTCTGTTCCCTTTTTTTATTTTATTTGGACTTTATTTTTACTTCATGTTTAGTTTATTTTTACTTAATTTTTATTTTATTTCTCCTTTTTTAATTTTATTTTTTATTTTACTTTATTTTTATTTTATGTTTATTTTATTTTTACTTTATTTTCACTTAATTTTAATTTCATTTTTATTTTATTTTTACGTTATTTTTTTCGCAGCTTCACAAATTTTTTTCTGCACATTATGTGTTATTTTTTTCACTTTTATTTTAGTAAAAATTTTGTCTTGTATTCATTTTATTATCAATTTTATTTTTACTTTACGAGAAATTTTCTTTGCCAATTAAAAAGAACTATTAAAATTATTTATAAGTTTTTATTTGCATTGCAGTGTTGCATGAAATTTTTACTAACTTTCGAAGAAATTATTCTTAATCTTAAGAGTGATTTCTTATTGTGATATATTTGCAAAATTAAGTAATTTTACTTTTTGCCTCTTCTATAATTTTTCAAATTTAATAATTAAGATGGAAAATAAATTTATCTAAATAATTAGATTCAAAATAAATTTTAAATAATTGAATTGAAAATTATATTGAAATAATTAAATTGAAAGTAGAATTTAAATAATTGAATTGAAAATTAAATTAAAAACAAAATTGAAGACGAAATTGAAATCGTTAAATTCAAAACAAAATTGAAAAGAATTTAATTTTAAGTCTTTGTAGGAATAAAAATAAAATTAATTAATTAAATTACATTGCATTATTTTCTATTGTTATTATTATTATTATTTGCATTTTTGTTGTTAATTTTTGAAATAATAACGTTTTTTTCTGTTAATTTTAGTGACAATCGATACGAACGGATACAGTACGAATGCATTCGCTGTTTAAAAGCTATTATGAATAATACTGTTGGAATAAAAGAAATGTTGGCGCATCATGAAGCATTGACGATAGTCGCCAGATCTTTGGAGCCAAGTAAACCGGCAGTAATGTACGAAGTTGTTAAACTTCTTGGCGCAGTTTGTCTCATTTCGAGTGACAGCCATAAAAAAGTATTAGACGCTATCACAATGAATGGAGAATTTAAAGGTCGCGAACGATTTCAGCCAATTGTTCAAGGACTGATGAATAAAAAAAATGAGAACCTAAGGGTAACGATCCCAATTTTTTTTACAACTCAATATTAGTATATTTTAATATTAAATATTCAAATATTTAATCGTCGTTCAAAATTGAACGACAATATTTTTATTACTTCTCTCAATTTGAATTCTATATTCTATATTTAGAAAAAGGAATTTTTTTTCTTTACGAAATATTATTTATGATTCAAAAAAGTATTTTTTTTTTTACTAAATGTTCAAGTCGAATATTTTTTATTTCAGTCTAGTAATTTTTTTTAAATATTGCATTGCAGCAATAAAATAATTACTTTATGAATAAAATAAAAATATTTTATTCATTTGAACGAATTATTTAAAAACTTTTTTTTGCAGGTCGTTTGTCTACAATTGATAAATTCAATTATTTCATCTGCCGATGATTTGGACTTTAGATTGCATTTGCGAAACGAAATAATGCGAGTTGGATTGGCCGATATTTTGGATACATTGGAGGGCGATGAATCTGAGGATTTAGCGACTCATTTGAAAATTTTTAACGATTATAAAGAAGAGGATTATGAGGAGTTTGTCCAAAGATTCGATCACGTACGACTTGAATTGGACGATGTCAATGATTGCTTCGAGGTTGTTAAGAATATGGTTATGGACACTGTCGCTGAACCTTATTTTCTATCAATTTTACAGCACTTGTTATTTATTCGAGACGATTCCCTAGTACGGTCAGTAGTAGCAAAAACAAATTTCTTTTTTTTCAATTTCTCCAGATATATATTTTTTCAAACTAGAATTTTTAAAAATAATTTTATTATTTTGCTTCCTCATAAAGGAAGCTTTGTATTTTATTTTGTATATATATTTTTATATCTTTATTCTATAATTATTTTTATATCTATTATTTCTAAAATATTTTATACTCTAATTTTTGTTTTCTATTTTCTATTTTTTCTATTTCTCTCTTGTATTCATTAGAGTAGATTTTATTTTACTTCTTTAGAAAAATAAACCATTTAGTGAATAGTAATTTATTTTTACTAATTTTACTGTTAAATATGTTGATATTTTAATTTTATTGTCTGTAGAATTTTTTTATTTTATTAACTGTGGATTTTTTTAGTTTATTGTCTATAGAATAAAAATTATTTATTCTATTCTTCTATTATTTATTCTATTCTCCTATTATTAATTTATTCTACAGGCAAAGTAACAAAATTCTATAGGCAGTAAAATAGGAAAAAATTCTAGTCAATAAAATAAAAATACCGAAATACTTTTTAATATATTTTTTTTTTATTGTTTATAGTCAAATTGTGGAAGAAAGTAATTTTTTGTTTATTTCAGACCGGCGTACTATAAACTGATAGAAGAATGCGTATCGCAAATTGTTTTGCACCGATCAGGATGCGATCCCGATTTTAGTGCAACGAAACGATTTCAAATTGACGTTCAACCGTTAATCGAAACCCTGGTGGAGAAATCAAAGGCTGAGGAGGAACATCGTCTGGTGGAGATGTCTCAAAAATTGGAGGAGGCAATCGCGAGGAAGCAAGAGGCCGAGGCTAAATTGCAACACGCGGAAAATAAAATTAAGGAACTCGAAACTGGACGACCGGTTGGTGGCTCCCCTGGTGTAAGTAAATTAATTTCTTTTTTCTTTTCTTTAATTTTTCAAATTTAAAATATTTAAAATATTCAAATTAACAGAAATAATAAAATTGTGTAATTATACAAATTAAATCGAGTAAATTACAAAAATAATACAATAATTTACTCAGCAAATAATTTTAATTAAAAATTCATTACAATAAATTATTTATTATTTAGAGAATAATTTTAATTAAAGATTAAAAAATTAATAAAAGTAGGCATTTAAATTAAAATATTTTAAATTTGAGTTTTGTTTTAAAATATATCGTGATAATTATTATTTATTTATTTTATATTTGTTTGGAGAATGGAAAAAGAAGTAACGATTGATTTTATTTTTAGAAAATTGGAAGTTGTCCGCCTCCGCCACCAATGCCTGGAATGGGAGGTGCGCCACCACCGCCTCCAATGCCAGGAATGGGAAGGCCGCCTCCACCTCCGATGCCAGGAATGGGAGGTGCACCACCACCGCCTCCGATGCCCGGTATGGGAGGACCTCCACCACCTCCAATGCCAGGTATTTTATTCAAATTTTCCCCTTCTAAAAATATTCAACTAGGGAAAATTGAATATTTTTTACAATTTATTATATTTTTCAAAATATATTTTTGACCATCAAAGTTCTTTTTTTGCCCATCTAATATATTAAGTAGATAAATACTTTATATTTTAAATTTTACTTTTGTCGATCAATATTTTTTTCGTCCATCTATATTGAATAGATAAATATTTTATTTCTTGAATATATTTTTATTCATGAATATTTTTTTTTGCCCGTCTATATTATTTTTATAAATAGTAAAATTTCTTGCGAAAAATTCAATTATTTTTAAACACAATTTTAATAAAAATTTCACAAACGAATACAATTATTTTCTAAAATTTTAATAAATCCTTTGAACAATTCAATTATTCCTTTAAATAGTAAAATCTTTGCAATAATTCAATTATTATCAATAAAATTTCACGAAAGAATTCAATTTTTTTCCTGATTCGTTATAAAATTTTTCAAAAAAATTCAATTATTATCTAAAATTTTAATAAAACCTTCAAACAATTCAATTATTTTTATAAGTCGACAAATTCTTTACAAAAATTCAATTATTTTTAATAAAATTTCACTAAAGAATTCAATTATTGCTTAAAATTTTAATAAATCCTTCGAAACAATTCAATTTTTTTTTAAATAATAAAATCTCTGCAAAAATTCAATTTTCAATAAAACTTCACGAAGGAATTCAAATTTTTTCTTAATTCTTTGTACAATTTTTCAACAAAAATTCAATTATTTTTTAAAATTTTAATAAAACCTACAAATCAATTCAATTATTTTTATAAATCGAAGATTTCTTTGCAAAAATTCAATTATTTTTATTCTAATTTAAAAAAAAAATCATATAAGAATTCAATTTTTCATTATAAAATTTTTCAAACAAATTCAATTATTTTTAACAATTTTAATAAATCGTTCAAAACAATTTTTCGCAGGAATGGGAGGACCAGCACCGCCTCCAATGCCTGGAATGGGACCTCCACCACCTCCAATGATGGGAGGCTTTAGGCCGCCCGCAAATGCTGTTCAAGTCTTGCCACACGGAATGAAGCCCAAAAAGAAGTGGGAAGTGGAAGGACCACTAAAAAGAGCGAACTGGAAAGCGGTAAATATTCCTTTTTTCGAAATAAATTGAATTAAATTTAATTTAATTTAGTTTTCAATACAGAAAAACTTTTTATTTGTTCAAAAAAAACAAAATTTCTAATTATTTATTTATAGTAATGACTGAACGAACCTCTAATTTTTGTACTAAAATATATTTTTATTTATTTTTTTCATTTATTTACACAGATTTTGCCGCACAAAATATCGGAGAAATCGTTCTGGGTGAAAGTTCAGGAAGACAAACTCGCAAGTCCGGAAATATTAAATGGCCTCGCACAAAGATTCTCATCGAAACCAAGTGGCAAGAAAATCGACGACGTTGTTGATAAGTACGAAAACTTATTGCTAATGCTGTCTTTATGATTTTCGTTTATTGTAACAATTTTATTATTTGATTTTATTTTATTTATAACAATAGTTGTATTATTTGACTTTTTTTTTATTTGATTTTCTTATTTTATTTTCTTATTTTTATTTTATTTTTTTTTTATTTATTTGATTTTATTATTTCATTTTATTATTGATGCATTGATGATCGATGCAATGAAAAAGAAAAATAAGAAAAAATTTGTAAAATTTGTAAATAATATTGAAATATATGGTAAAATTTAATTTTAGATCGGCACCAGCGAAAAAGATAAAGGATCTGAAGGTATTGGACAGTAAAGCAGCGCAAAATATATTAATTCTCCTTGGCGGTTCGTTGAAGCACATGTCCTACGAGGATGTCAAAACCTGTTTACTTAAATGCGAAGGTCCTGTTATCTCGGATAATATTCTTCAGGGTCTAATTCAGTATTTACCACCGCCCGATCAATTAACGAAATTGCAAAATTTCAAAGATAATTATGACGATTTAACGGAGGCCGAGCAATTTTGCGTGACGGTAAATATTAAAGCCATTCATTTTTAAATATCGAAGAACGATTTCAAATTTTTAATTTTTCACTAATTACGAATTTAAAATTTTTAACTATCGTTTTTTCAAACAATGAAGAATTTTAATTATAATAATTTAATCTTTATTATATTTGTCATATTTTATTTTTTCATATTTCCAATATTTATTTTTTATTTATACTTTTCAATTTTTCAAACTTATTATTCAATTCAATTATTTTCAATTTTATTTATTTTTTAATTTTCACTAATTTCCCTCTTTTGAAAAATGGGTATTTTTGTAATTATTGGGAATATTTATTAGGCTTGAAGATTTCGATCAGTAAAATAATGAATTAATAAATATTAGAAATTAATTTGATTCATTTTGTTTTTTTTTAATTCTATTTAGGTGTCGACGATAAAGCGACTACTTCCAAGACTGAGATCGTTGAGTTTTATGCTACGATATGAGGAATTGGTCCAGGACATCAAACCAGATATTGTGGCAGGAACAGCAGCCTGCGAGGAAGTGAAGGGAAGTAAAAAGTTCGCGAAAATTCTCGAATTAATTTTACTTCTTGGAAATTACATGAATTCAGGCTCGAAGAATGGTCAGGCTTTTGGCTTCGAAATCAGTTTTCTCACCAAGGTTTGTCCATTAATTTTTTAATTACAAAAAAAATGCACAAGAAAATAAATAAAAAAACATTTTAAAAAATTGATATTTAGAAATCAAAGTAATTTTTAATGGAAAAAAATAAAAGTGATTTTTAACTAAAAAATAAAAGTGACTTTTAGCTAAAAAAAAAAAATGTGACTTTTAACTAAAGAATAAAAGTAATTTCTAACTAAAAAATAAAAATAATTTCTTTCTTCATGAAAACGGAAATTATTTTCAGTTGACGTCAACGAAAGATATCGACAATAGGCAAACTTTGATGCACTACTTGGTGGATACAATAGAGCGAAAGTTTCCAGACTGTTTGAATTTTATGGAAGAATTGACTCACGTTGATCGAGCGAGTCGCGTATCCCTGGAGAATATTCAACGAACACTTCGGCAAATGGAGAGTAATATCAAAAATCTCGAGCAGGACGTTGTCAATGCAAGAATTCCTCAAAGCGATCAGGATCGTTTTGCCGACGTCTTGACTGTATCCTTTTCTACAAAAATTTACTTTTACTTTTAAATATTTAAAAATTAATTGTTTCGATTAATTTTTTAATCGAAAAATTTTTAGTTTCGATTACAATTTTCATGAAAAGATAAACTTCAAAAGGTTTTTAATTTGAAATTTTATAAAATTTAAATTCTGAATTAATTTCATTAGAAATTTAAAAAAAAACACTAAAAACTAAAACACAAAAAAAATTGAATTTTGGAGAAGTTACAAATGATTGCAGAAATTCAATTATTTTCAAAAGTAATAAAATTCTTCGTAGAACTTTAATTATGTTGGGAAATTTTTTAAAAATTCTAGTGAAAATTTCAATTATCTTTATAAATAATAAAATTCTTCTCCGAAATTCAATTATTCTCAAAAAATTCCCTCAATTCAATGATTTTTTATATTTATTATTTTAATACCATTTTCCAAACACATTCAATTATTTAAAATAATTTTAATAAAATTTCACGAAAACATTAATTTATTTTCATAAATAATACAAATTTCACAGGAATTCAATTACTAACAAATTTTTTATTATTATTATTCTTAACGATTTGCAATAAAATAGCCATTTTCGAAAAAAGCCAGAGAATCTTATGAGGTGATGCAAAATATGTTCAAAAACATGGACACTATCTATACGGAAATATCGGAATTCTTCGCTTTCGATAAGCAAAAATGTACAATCGAAGAATTCTTCGGTGATATTAAAAAGTTTAAGGACGACTTCACGGTAAATATTTAAATATTTCTAAAAAATTATCCTGGATGAAGTTTTTAATCTTTAAAATTTGATTTCTGTTTTTAATTCTATTTGTGATTAATTTTTTTTTTTTTTGCAGCAAGCGCAAAAGGAAATTGTAAAAATGCGCGAATCAGAAGAGAAACAGAGAAGAGCAAAGGAGGCGCGCGAGAAGGCGGAAGTTGAAAAAGCGGCACGTGCCGAGAGAAAACGTGCATTAGTCGATATGAACGCGCACGAAACTCAGGAAGGCGTTATGGACAGTTTAATGGAAGCACTTCAAAATGGTTCGGCATTCAGTCGACCCGATCAACGTCGCAAACGTCAAACTCGCGTTGCTGGTGGTAAGTTTAAACTCGTCAGAAATATTCACTCAAACAGTGTGACAATAGTAAGACGAAAATCTAGCGTTCATCGTAATTTCACGCGTATCGCACCAAATACAATGTCAAATGTAGATAGCGACGATTATTTTACACCCGACGATCAAAATCAACAATTCATCAAGAATTTAATATTCAAAGAGGCAATGAAAACGCCAAGGAAAAATAATAATAAATCGAGACTTGAAATTGTCGATTTTATACGTAAGGAGAAATTTTTTACACCCGAGGAAAATCAGAGTAGAATTAAAAATATTTTATTAAGTCATGCTGAGAAGGCGCCGAAAAAGAATGATGTGATTTATAAAATGAGTCGAATTTTTAAAAATAAAACAACTGATTCCCTGATTTCTAACTCTGAATTCGAAGAGACGCCGCGAAGAATTTGTTCTATTTCCACAAATTCAACGCAATTGAGTAAAAATTACGATTTTCACACTCCATCGGCAAAGAATTATTTAACGGGACAAAGAAACAAATCGTATGATTCGGTGATTAAAGAATTGAAAATTACAATGCCAGATGCAAATGAATTGAATCCAACGGAAAATGTAAGAAAAGTATTTATCGTCGGTAAGAGAAAGAAGAAAAATAGTTTTATTCGACGAGCTATTGTTAATCGAAGGAAAAATTCTCGAAATCATAAAAGATCATTGAAATTATTGTCTGATAATAATATTCATTATCATGATAATTATCATGATGAATTTACAAGTAATAATAATCTTGATGAGAATGAGAATTTTTTCACGCCAAATCGATTTTTCTTGGGAAAAAATTCAAATTATGATAACGATATTGATGATGATGATGATGATGATAGTGAATTGAGAGAAAATTCTTCTTCTCTTGCTGTTGTGAATAATTATCATGGAAAATTCTCACCGATTGCTAAACATTATAGGGGATCGATTACATCGCAGAGTAGCGAGGAAAAAAAGAAAACTTGGAAATTGTGGAAAAAATTGGGTGATTCGGCAAAGAGTGTTAAACGAAAATATAATGTCAAGCAAACCACTGAATCTGAAATTGGAAAATAGAAATTGAAATTATTTTTAGACTTTTTCAAAATTGAATGTAATTTGTTTTTTATTTTATTTCTGAAACGATTTATTTTTATAATTATTTTTTGATGTTTTTGAAATAATTGAATTTTTTGTTGTAACTTTATTTTTGGGGAATATTTTTTTAATATTTATTAATTAATTTATTGCTTGCGCAGTTTTTATAGAATTTTGATAGAAAATTTTTTTTACAAGAAGATATTTTTACGTATTTTTATACATTTCTGTACATATTTTTTACCTATTTTTACAATATTTACTTATTTTTACATATTATTTACTTTTTTTACAAATTTTTCTACGTTTTTTACTTTTTAAAAAAATATCTGATTTTTAAAAGTCAACAATAGTGAATCGAAATTTATAATTACAACTGTCATGGAATTTTTGACACTAACCGATGAATTGAGAAATAAAAAACAATTTTTTATTATTGATTAATTTTTTTCGAAGAGAATGTATAAAATGCATTGCAATTGGAAAATTTGCAGTTTATCGATGAGAATTATGTGATAATTGCAAAAAAAAACTGTAAGATATGGATAATTTTGTGGATTAAATTTTGAGATTATTCGGATTTTCGTTGCAAAAAAAAAAAAGATAATTACTGAATTAAAAGTAAAGAAAAGAAGATAGAATTGAGTGAGGCATTTTTTTGTGATTTGTTTTTTAATTTTTTTGTTTGTTATTCGACATCAAAATGTTTTTATTTTTGCGAAATGTATCAAGAATCTTGTACGAACACTTGTCAAACACATGAATTATTTATTAAAATTATTTTCAGAATTTTTTTCGTTTTTTTTTTTTATTCAATTGGAATTAGTTGTTTGTTGGTAAAATCTATTTTATTATTGTTTCTTAATTTTTTTTTCTATTTTGTAAATTTTATTCATTGTTTTTATATTTTATTTATTGCTTTTTACTTTAAATTTTATTTCTTAAATGTTTTTTATTTTTAATTTATTGTTATTTGATTTTTACTTTGTTGTTTTGTAAATTTTGCCATTTTTTATTATTTTTATTAAAAAATTTTATTTCATTTTATTTTACTTATTTCTTTTTACAGTAAAGTTTTCTATTTTATTTATTGTTCTTTACTGTCAACTTTTTTATTTTATTTATTTGTTTTACTGTAAAATTTTTTATTTCATTTATTTGTTTTATTGTAAACTTTTCTATTTTATTTATTGTTCTTTACTTTGAAGCTTCTAAATTTTGTTTATTATTCTTCACTGTAAGGTTAATTACACTTTACAGTCAATTTGTTTTTAATTTTGTTTATTGTTTTTTATTTTGTTTTGTTATTTACTGTCAATTATTTTTTTTAGTATTTTACTTTTTTGTCTATAAAATTTAATCTTATTATTATATTTATAAATTATATTTTTATACTTTTAATAATTAATCTATAAAAATTCTGGCTAAAATATTAATTTTTTTTGCAATTATTTTTTTTATATTTTACATTTTTTGTTTGTTTATTTATAATATTATATATTTTATTTATTAAATATTACGTAATAAATACAGTTTGTTAATTAAATTCTACGTAAGAAATATATTTTATTTTTAATTTTTTGTGATAAATTGAGAGAGAATAATTTGTCACTTAAAGAGAAAGAGTATTTTGCGTCCGATAAGAATTGTGTGTAACGAATAATTAAACGAATAATTACTAGATTATCGTTTCGGTTGGTAAATTGTTCGCAATTGTTTTCATTTGTCACTTAATCGTACATGTTTGCCAGATACAAATTAGTGTTTTTAATTGCTTTGTGTACATTTCGTCATCAAATACCTACGAACGAATTAATTTTTCAATTTAGTTTTTTTTTTTTGCGTACGTAGATGAATATTAATTAACGGAATTTTTAAAAAATACCAATTAAATTAATTTAGAATATTATTAATTAATCGCAAATTTTTGAAAATTGTTTCTAATTAATTAAAATTTCACAGCTGAGAGAAGAGCACAACTTAATAGATCACGATCACGCACAGGATTGGTCGGAACAGGATTATTAGGAAGAGAATTATCAACGTGAGTAGACAATTTTTCTTGTCCAGTATTATTATAAACAATAAATAATTAATAATATTATTATAAATAAGAAAATTATTAATTATGAGAATAAAAATTGAAACTTGTATTTTTTAATATTTCCTGCAATTTTTTTCTTAAAAAAAAAGTAACAAGTAAGAAAAATAAAATAAATATTGGAAAAAATTGAAAGAAATATTTTTAAATACTAATTTGCAATTTTTATTTTTATAATTTATATTTTTTGTTTTGATTTTTGGGGAAATGTTTCAGTAACAGAAAAATTTAAAAGTACTTTTTTTCCATTCAGTGAATTGCTGAGTTCGGCGTAACAAGAAACGTGATGCTGTATCCGTCCTTATTTCAATGCTGTGATGTTATACGCTTCATGATAAATGAAACAAATTGTTTCTTTTGTTTTTTTTTTCTTCTTGTCAAGAGGATAAAATTTTTTTTTTGATGTGAACATTTTAAAAGCGCAAATGTTCGAGAGGTACTAAAAAAACAATTTTTGTGTTCATCTAATTAACACAGGGCAAAAAGAAGAATAGAAGTCAATACAGTCTTCCTTTCTTTCTTTCATTAATTTTTTTTTCTTTCCAAACGAAAATTCGTGACAGTGAAATTTTTTGCCCCGCAAAAATTCACTACAAAGTTTATTTTTTGTAAAAAAAAGTTTTAACTATATCTGGATATAATATTCTCCAGATATAAAAAGAAATGTAAATAACATTGTACACGAATATATTTTTTTTAGCAACGCGAATTACAAGAACCGATAATTTTTTATATCAACATTTTTATAAGGTGCATTTTTTTTTATTTAATTTAAAAGAAAAAAGTGTTGAAATAATAAAAGCGGTGCCTAATAAATTTACAATAAATTTATTTATTATTATTTTTTTGGACGCAGAATTTTCTGCGAATTTATTGTGATAAAGATATAATTTTTTAATTTAATTTTTTTTACCGATATTGTAAGACTTTTTAAAGTTTACAGTTCGTATTTTTCGAAATTTTACACATTTAACATTCGCAAACTATTTTGATACACTAAATTTATTTATTTATTTTCTTTTTTGAAGAAATTTGAAAAAAAAATTACGTTTAAATGACCAATTTTTCGTCTACCTCAGAAAATTTTTTACTAATGAAAATTTGGTCTTTTAAAAAACACCATCGGGATTAAAAAGTAAGAGGAGAAAAAAGAATCAAAATAGAAGAGAAAAATTAAGCGGAAATAATTGAATAAGATAGTTTAAAAAATATTTTTATTTTAAATAAACTATTTATATTATAAATACAAATATTCTATTATCACGTATAATGATAAAAATGACAATTATCAATATAGGCAGACCCGCGAAAGAAAAACTAAACTTTTGGTCTGAAATTCGAATCTTCAGTCTTTAAAAGTTAATATTAATATAATTATATATGTAAATAGTAAAAACGCATGAATCGAATATTTAATTCAATAATAATTAATTAAATAATTATTAAAGTAGTGAAAAAAAAGTTGAAAAAAACGTTGTGAATATTAAGTTTAAGGATAAATAGGAACCGCAGTGACCTGAAAGAAAAATTTATTTTAATTTAAGAATTTAAATTAGATAATTTGTTATACTTTCACATTATGGAAACTCAGCGGTGAAAAATTTTGTACAATATTGTATAAAAATGAGAAACTAATTATTAAAAAAAAAAGAAAAGAAAAATAAGTGTCTTTTAATATTTATATTACAAGTTTTCTTCTAGAAAAAAAAATTGATGAGTGAGGGAATTTAAATATTCGATTTTAAATGAACTTCAAGATCGAGATCTGATATTGAATCGGGGGGAAGAATACGATTATTTGGTACATTAAATCTTCCACAAGCTCTATGAGCTTCATGTTGTATTATAATTTCATTTGTTATATAAATTTCCCGACGAATTCGCTTGCGAAGTGAATTACTCATGTCGGGAATAATCCATCTGACTAGAATCATGACGAGAGCGACCACATTCTGAAAATTGGGAAATTTCAAATTAGATTGGGAAAAAGAATTGTTTTTTTCTGTTTTTTTATTATTCGTAATGAAGAAAAATGTTCATTAATAAAAATTATTATAATATTATTAATATATAAATTATTAATGAAATAACTGGGAAAATATTTCGAAAGCAGAAAAAAGGAAAACATATTTTTTAAGAGAAAGTGTGAATTATAAAAGAAATTACCTCAAAGACGACAACAAAAGCGAGTCTCGCTGCTAGGATATGCCAAAATAAATTTGTGTATTGATATTTATTGACTGAATTCGGTGGTTCCCGATAATCTGGATAATAGCAATTGTTTATGTGATTATTCAATTCAATCATTGGTCGAGATTCATTTTTAAAGTCACTAGTGTTGAAATTTGACAGTGAATGCTGCAGAAATCCACTCAGTGAATAATCTTTCGAGATTGTTAATCGATAAACCAAACGGGGAATGAAATTCGATGTGAAGGCGAGGATGAAGGCCTGTATTTGGAAAAATTAATTAATTAATTAATTAAATTATGAATTAATATTAATTAAATTCAATTATTTTCATGAATTTTAATATAAATTCAATTATTTTCGACAAATTTGATGAAAATCTTTTTAAAAAATCATTGTTTTCAAAATTTTTAATAAATTCCTTCATAAATAAGAAAATTTTCTGCAAGAATTAAAATATTTTCATAAATAATAAAATGTTTCGGAGGAATTCAATTATTTTTAATACAATTTTAATGAAATTTCACGAAAGAATACAATTATTTTTAAAAATATTATTTAAATTTAATTATTTTCAAGAGTTTAAATAAAAATTCAATTATTTTTATTAATTATAAAATTCTTGACAAGAATTCAATTATTTTCGTAAATAATAAAATTCTTCTGAGAAATTCAATTATTTTCAATACAATTTTAATAAAATTCCACATTTAAATTCAATTATTTTCAAGAGTTGTAATAAAAATTTAATTACTTTCAACAATTCTGATAAAATTCTTCGAAACAATTCAATTATTTTTGTGAATTCTAAAATCCTCCGAAAAAATGCAATTATTTTCATAAATAATAAAATTCTACAAAGAAATTTAATTATTTTCATAAATAATAAAATATTTCGGAGGGAATTCAATTATTTTCAATACAATTTTAATAAAATTTCTTGAAAGAATTCAATTATTTTAAAAATATTATTTAAATTCAATTATTTTCAATAGAATTTTAATACAATTTCTAGGAAAAAATTCAATTATATTCAAGATAAATTCAATTATTATTTTTAAAAATTGTAATAAAATTTTTCTAAACAATTCTCAAAAAGTTTTTTTAATAGAAGTTTTATTCTGAAAAGTTTTTAATAAAATTCTTTGCAAATTTAAATTATTTTCAAATTTTTCGATAAAAATTGCAAGAATTCAATGATTTTCAGTAGGTAAATTAATTTTAAAATTAAAAACATTTAAAAAGGAAAATTATTTCAAAAGTTAGTAAACAAAAAAGCAAACAGCAACTAATTTAAAACTGCGAACAGATTACCGGACTACAACGATGTTATTAATAAGGTTAGTTAATCAATAATAAATAATTAAAAAATTAATAAGTAAAAATAAATCGAAATAATGAATTAAATATTAAAATTTGTATAAATATGGTTTAATTTCTCTCAAATTTGTAATAATTTCTTACGTTCGTAACTGCCGACAGTTTCGATACAGAATCCAAAATTTTGTACCAAATTCCAATGTTTCGCACTCTTTGTCCAACGGGTCTTCTGTACAGGGTCAAAAGTTTTTTCGCGTCTAATCGCATTTCTAAAATGTTGTTAATTAGGGCGCAAAATGGTGCTAATGGAAATGCGGCGACAAAAATAGTTACAAATCCATATTGTAAGACTGAAAAAGAATTCATCGAAAAAATAATTTTTACTTGAATGAATAATAATCGATTTTAAGGAATTTCTATCTTTTCTATTTTTATTTCAATTTACATTTTCTATTGTTCATTTCTAATTTCTATTTTATATTTTTATTTTCTATTTCTATTTCTGTTATTCATTTTTTATTTTCTACTTCTATTATTTGTATTTCTATTTCTATTTCTACTTCTACTTCCACTTCTACTTTTTATTTTATTTTCTATTTTCCATTTTTTATTTCAATTTTTTATTTCTATTTCAATTTCTATTTTCTATTTCTATTTTTCATTAATATTGTTAATTTAAATGTAAATATAAAAACAGAATTTTCTATTTATCTTAAAATTGTCAATATTCTATAAATCTTCGAATTGAGAAAATAAAAAGCAAAAATCGAAAATTGTAATAAAAATAAAAACTCACCCATTTCTAAATACTCGGGAAATAAACTCCTTGGTCCCCAATTGACGAGTTTATAATCTCTCACCCATGGGAGAAATGTTCTTGAAAAATGTTTTCTACCCTTTCTCGCCTCTTTACGATTCATATGAACTTTCACTGTATTCAACCACTTGAAAAATAAGGGAAAAAGCATTTCTAAAACTGTATTCATCGCCTGTTTTCCAATCATTATTATACTCAATTGAATGCACAGTTCCATTAAACATCCACCGGGTCCACATTCCTCCTGACGATTTTTGAAAAAGAGATTATAATTTCCCGGATAGCCGACAAATTTCCCCTTGAAGAATGCTATGTAAAATATTGACGCATAATAATTCACAAATTCGAGGAGATAGATTTTCAATGTTAAACTGTCGTCGAATTCTGTTTGCGTCCTTGGTAATTCTATCTGAAAAAAAATTATTATAAAAAAATTATTTACATTGAAAAGAGCCTTTTATTTCTATTGAATCGTAATTTAAAAATTTTTTTTAATTTCAAAAAGGAAAATTCTACTTCATATCGAAATTTTTAACTTGATGAGCAAAATTTTTAGTTATTTTTTAATTTTCGAATCTTTAGTTTACAAATTCAATGTTTAAATTCGTGTCTGAAATTGAAAAATCAAATAATAAATTTGAAAAAAGATTATTTTCTATACTCATTATTGAGAATATTTTTTATTTTCTAATTTTATTTTTACTTTTTCAGTATAATTATTATTGATATTTTTGTTTATGTTTTTAAAAATTACCTCCGTTAAATATTCCGCTAACCAAATATAAATCCAATTGAAGACAATTATGCAACATAAATTAATGCAAGCTGCAGTGGTTGTTGTAAAAATAATTGCATAACTTGTGACTGACGGATGACCATAGACACTGAGGGCTGACAAAACTGATACTCTGTATAAAACAACTCCCAAAACTGCTGCCATTGCCACTGCTATCTAAAATTAAATTTTTTGTTATTTCTTTTTTTTTATTCACCAATCAATTTTTTATTTCATATTATTAAAAATTAAAAGAATAGAATACCAGTAGTAAAATAACAGAGAAACTAAGAATAGTAGCTGGCAATTTGACTTTCCAGAATGGAACCTTCGGCTCAACAGAATTGGTGATTAAATTCACTTTTTTCTTTTTCACGTGAGCAAGTCGAGCCAAATATTGCGGTCGTGGATGCTCCTCATGAACATCCAAACTCGTCAAATCCCATCGATGAGTTATTTCCGCCGAATATTTTTTCCATAATTCCAAAAACAGGGTCGCTGCGAAAAATCGAGTAATAAAATAAATATATTAGTAATGATAGTTCTTCAAGAATTAAGTTATTTAAAAAGAAATTATTGTAAAAGAGGAACAAAAAATTGCCGAAAAATTTGAAAAATTAAAAATAGTTACTTAACATTGAAATTAAATTTTTTTTAAAAACTGAATAGTTTACGAGTGTAAAGATACAAACCCCAGATTGACATGAAGACGGCAAAAAATACAGTCGCTGGATTATCGAATAAATAAGTGACTCTTGCGTGAAAACATGTCTCGCTGAGATCCCAATATCGACAATAATGATCGCAGAGAGGACACATTTTTATCGTTAAATTACGACTGCAAATATCCTCACTCGGTTCATTTGAATTCAACGTTAGACATCCGTAGAGAAAACAAAGAACACCGACAATACTCGCCGGTATTAACATATAAGTGTAAAATCCAAGCCAAGCGAAATATAAACCAATTTTCACTCCAAAATATTCCTTCACATAGTCAAGTGGCTGATAGTGAAGGCATTTTTTCACATTCGCCCATTCTTTGTACAGCAAAAAGCGCATTGATGCCTCATTCTTTAAATTGCCCTGAAAAATATTTCCCTTTAGAAATAATCTCATCAAAATTTTTTCTTAAAAAAATTATTATTTATAATTGAATCTAAGAAAATTGATCAAATAAATAAATGTTTTCCAAAGATTCAATTTGATTCAGAAAAATATTATCAAATTTGGATAAAACTCATTTCTTTATTCAATTGAGAGAAATTTATAAAAATTCAATTTTTAATTAGAAGAAAAGAGAATATTTAATTAAAAGAAAAGAGAATATATTTACATCGTGCAGTGGATAAGCCGAGTCGTAAGCCTTCTCCGAAATAAGTCTATCAATGCCAAATGCAAATTCATCGATATCGTCGGTAAATTTAGTTCTATCGAGTATAAATTGTACAATTCTTGATTTTGTCGATGAGGTGAAAAATTCGTCTGAATTTGTGTCAAATAAATATTCTTTATCACGACTATAGACGGCATTGAAACGATGTTTCATTGTTGGAAATATATTTGCATTCACATAATATCGTTTCATTAATCGATGAAAAATTGAATTCATTTCGTCGATAATCACATTGCCACGAGTTGGTGGTAATTGTCTCAATAATTGTGGCACATCCTTCATTGGTAGTCGGAGTTTTAGAATTTCCGCATATCTTCGCAATACTTCACGCGGTGCGTGAATCTTTATGAAGCACAATCCATTTCTCTCCGGTTGTTCGTATTCAAATTCGAGACCCTCGGCCGATAGATTTTCTTCGAATTTCTGAAGATTCAAGTTTTGGGATTAATTTCTTTTTTCATTTTTTCCTTTCATTTTTCATTTTTTTAGTTAATTTCTAACTTAAATTGTACCTTTATTAAATTTCTGATTTGTTAATTTATTTTCTAATTTTTTTATTTGACTTCTAATTTTTTTAAAATTTAATTTCTAATTTCTTTAACTTCCAAGTTTTTAATTAATTTCTTATTTTTAATTTTTTAATCAATTTCTAACTTTTTGAATTAAATTTCTAATTTTATATTTAACTTCTAATTTTTTAATCAATTTCTAACTTTTTAAATGAAATTTCTAATTTTTTTATTTAATTTCTAATTTCTTTATTTAAGTTCCAATTTTTTAAATAATTTCTTATTTTTCAATTGAATTTCTAATTTTTTAATCAGTTTCTTATTTTTTTAATTAAATTTCTAATTTTTTTTATTTAATTTCTAATTTCTTTATTTAACTTCTAATTTTTTGTTAAATTTCCATTTTTCAATTTAATTTCTAATTTTTTTAATTAATTCTTTAATTCAAAATTGATTATTTATAATATAAGTGGAGATCAAATTTCCTCAATGCGGATTTAACTTTTAGAGAGCAAAATCAAGTAATAATCGAATCGAAATTAATTTGGGCCAAAAAAATTTAAAAACTGATTATTAAGAAATAGTTTATAAATAATTTTTTCATTCTTACCCTTCGATATTTTTGGTGCGGATAGATCATCGCATCCTGATCGAATTCATCATAGACGAGGACGAAATCAATGCTACGAATTTTGTCCCGGAAGTATAAATTCGGATCTTCCTGTAAATATTCGAAAATTAATTAGAAATAATTCTAAATTTTCTATTTTTCTGTTTTTCTTTTTTCTATTTTTCTATTTTTTGTTTTTCTATGTTTCTATTTTTCTACATTTCTTTTTTTCTACTTTTTCGAATTAAAATAGGAAACAAATAAAATTTTTAATTTAAATTAAGAATAAAATTATAATTGATTTATTTAATTGTTTCCAAGCATGAAAAATGTTTCTAAATCTAATTAACAAAATAAATTTTAAGAAAATAATTTGAATATTACAATTACCAGATCCGAAAATTGATCATTCAGTTTACAATCTTGTTGTAAATCCTCGTGCATTGTTTCGTAACTTTTCCGAATTAATTCACAATCTTTTTGATTTAATTGATTTTCAATAATTAGAATGTTTTCCTCCTTATTGACCTCGTGAAAATCTAAACAACTGTTGAATATTGTATCTTGTGATGATCTCGCAGAATTGAACGAATTCGATTGTGAACCTGTACTTCTGCGCTCGCGCTCAACATTGCTCTCTTCATCTTCTTCCATTTTTTATTTACAAACAGTCTTTCGTCCTTATTCTGTAATGAAACGACAAAAACACTCTTATTAATTAAAAATTTTGTAAACACAATTTAATTTAATTTAATTATTTCACAAATTTATTACATATTTTTATTCTCGAGTAACTAATTCTTGTCGTGAATTAATTTTGCGGCTATTTTATTTTTTCTCTCTTTTTCAGACTCTTGTAGAAAAAAACAAATTTATCTGTAAATTATTATATAAAATAATAATCTGGTGAATATAATTTCATTATCAATCGGAATTTTTGGTTTAATTGATAAGAAAAATGAAAAAAATACAGTTTTTGAAATACAACAAAAAGTTTAATTATTTCTATTTACTTTTATTTAAGAAATTATTATTAATTGATTAGTTAACTAAACAATTAATTAATAATTATAAAAGGAAATGATTAATTAATATCAGTTATTCAATTACAATAATTGTTGTCCAATTTTGATAAATATTACAAAGTTTTGTAAGAAAATATTTTCGATAAAAAATTATTAGGAAAAAAATATTTTCAATAAAATATTTTTCGATATAAGATGTAAATTAATAACAAATTTCTTTTTCCAGTAATAATTCCAATTTCGAACAATAATTATTGTACAATTTAAAATTAAAAATATTACAATTTTTTGTAAGAAAATATTTCCGATAAAAAAAATTTTCGAAATAAAACATTTTTCGTCATAAAATGAAAAAGGTATAAAATTTTTTCAAATTCTTTTCTCTTTTAATTTTTTTAGATTATTTATGTTAAATGTTCTTTTTTCTACACATTTTAGTGACAACAGTTACGTTCCTGAAATGTACGAAAAGTAAGTAAATAAATATAATTATATACACTGAGTGTAAGATTTAATTTTTTTTTTTTGTTTGCAAATGATGTAACAGAAAATTGAATTTTTTTTCTTTATCTTTGTTACAGGAAAGAATTTGATTTTTCAAAAATAAAAAAAAAATACAACTCACCCCAGTAGGTTGAAAATAAAATAAAGCAGAATGTGTTTCTGTTTCTCGAATATCCTCAGATGAAAATAGCCGTAGAACTTGTGTTTTATCCAAAAATAAATCGGACGCTGTTGCCATTACAAAATCAGATCGTCGAAACAAATAGACATTATTTTGGAGTTTTTTCATTTTTCTATATGAAACGAAAGCTCATTCCAAGCTTATAGAGTTGATCAATCGGCTGCTTAGGTCATAGGAGCGGAGCTTTATAGGGAGCTTAATTTAAAGCCACATGGACGTTAAAGAAAAAAAATTAACAATTCTCCTGGAAAGTAACTAAATTAAAATTTTATTAATATTTGTAATTAAAAATTTTTAGGTAACACCATTTTATTCAAATTCAATTTTATTCAAATCAAACCAAAAGAAACGAAAAATTGTTTTAAAAAAGGAAAAAATAGAATAGAATTCAATAAGTTTTGATCGAATGAAAATTTAAAATAATCAAAAAACTGAAAAGTAGAATTAAAATTTCCTTTTTCGAGAAATAGTTAAATTTTTTATTCAGTTTATAAAAATGATAAGTTTTTTTTATACATTTCTTAATATTAAATGTTATTAATATTTTCTGAAAATTATAATATGATAATGTATATATTACATAACAATTTTTAATAAAATTCTTAATTCTTTTAATTAATCTTTATAAATAGAGGAATTTTATAATTCGCAGCATTTTCTTTTTTTGTATAGTGTAAAAAAAATATCAGACAAGACAATTTTTTAAATATTAATAATAGATTAAATTGTCTGTGTTTGTTTTTATCAGATTCTATACTTCCTGCAATAAATTAAGTTCATCCTCTCCAGGACAAAGTACTGAATCAATATTGTAGAAACTGGCGTGAATCGTTATCAAAAAACAGGAAACACCTGCGAAAGGAAAATTACTTTTCGATTTAATTTCATTCATTGGCGGGAGATTTTATTTTGCCTTATTGAATTAATTGCAAAAATATATTTAATTTAATTCAAATATTTTATGTAGTTTATAATTTATAATTAATGCTAAATAAAAAAAATCGTTTAGTTCAACTTTTTCATTTTATTTGATTTTAGGTATTTCTTTCAAATAATAATTAATAAAAAATAATCGTTCGTATTGATACTAAAAAATATTTTAAAAATAGGCAAAGGAAAAAATAACAATTGAATAAAAAGAATAAAGGAAAAATTATTACCGAGTACCCAGAAGATCGCACCTCCAGCGCCGACTAAATAAAATAAAGGAAGACAACATATTCCAATCACGGTGTACACTTGAGGAAGAGTTAATTTATTGTTAAAAATAGTGGTGTGTCTTTGTGAAATTTTGTAGCAAATTCCAACTGATCCTGCCACGGCAACTAACAGCAGTGGAGACGTTATTCTAAATTACGTGAAAGAAAAAGGAAAATTATGTATAAATTAAAAAGTTTACGTATAAAAGCAACTTAATCTAATATTCTCATTATTTTTTTATAATCAGAAAATAGAGAAATACTTAAGAAATAATAATCTATATTATTAATAATCGTATTTCGGTAATTTATTCAAAGTTTGAAGTTTGCTGTTTGCTTTTTTGTTTCCTAATTATTTGAAATAATTTCCCTTTTTAAATGTTTTCAATTTTAAAATTAATGTACCTACTGAAAATCATTGAATTCTTGCAAAGTATTTATCAAAAAATTTGAAAATAATTAAAATTTATAGAGAATTTTATTAAAAACTTTTGAGAACAATTGAACAATTGATATTTGCTAGTAAAAATAATAAATACTAAAAATACTTATAAATAATAAATAAATAATATGAAATTACTTACAGAACGTAAACAATGAGGATGATTGACACAAATAAATAATTACTTTGGAAGTACTCTAAATTTTTCAATACTCGTTTACTTAATCTTGTAATAC
The DNA here is from genome assembly GCF_015476425.1 of Leptopilina heterotoma. Classification (NCBI taxonomy): domain Eukaryota; kingdom Metazoa; phylum Arthropoda; class Insecta; order Hymenoptera; family Figitidae; genus Leptopilina; species Leptopilina heterotoma. Next base: position 7,381,932 of record NW_025110833.1, read on the forward strand.
TTGGCGGTGGTCTAAAATTATTGCTATTTAAAAATAATGCCCATGGTTTGACATTAGCCTTCTTCTGTTGTACCCATTCTTGAGCCTGGGGATAAGTAATTTGCCCCAGTGGTGGAAGAGCAAGTTGTGAAAAATCGAATCTAAAGAAATTGAATTAAATTCTAAATTAAAAATAGAATTAATAATAAATAAATTATTATTATATAATTTACATATGCTACTTATATTTTCAAATATATACTTTTATCTAACTATTATCAAAAGGGTAAACAAATACAATATTCCTATTTATTTTGCGTTGAAATTACATTTGACATATGGAACTTGGAAATATTTAACTAACCAATAATTAAGTTTCTAAAGTACAAGTTTTTAATTCCAGTGATTGTATAATTTAAAATACTTTGGAAATCTTATCTAAATTCGAAAGAAGAAAAAAGTAGAGTTTAATATAACAAAATAAAGTTTTATGTTTATATTTTGAGGTTAAGTAATTTTGACAGTTCGGACCAGTTAGGAAACATAAACAAAGATTCTAAAAACTAAATATATAATTTCTATTACAATTTAATGACAATTACCGTTTAGAATTCGGTAGTTTTTCATCAGAAGACTGAATTTCTCCAGTAATGGGAATTTCCACGTCAGCCATTGTAGAATATATTTTTTAATCTCCTTTTGCTTACATTCACAAAATTGACATTACAAACATTTAATATTTCTTTGGTTTGCAAATTTAGATTTAAGTCACGATTATTTTTTTAATTGTCGAGTATAAAATGCTTATTTATTTACAAATACAGAACAAGTGTATATTTAAATGTTTTCAATTTTTGACGTTTCCACTCCTTGTGCATTCCGATGCATAATATACAGTTGCAATACGGTTGCAACACACATTCACTGTTAACACGTCAACAAAAAACACAAAAAACAAAGACAAGAACAGGAAAGGAATAATAAATAAATTGAATATAATCTTTGTTGTTTTAATATCAGTGAATGAATTTTAAAGTTTAGAATATTATTCTTATTGATATAAAAACGATTTTTAAAAACTTTATAAAACAATCGGACTTTTAGATTTGAAATTTTGCGCGTAAAAAATAATCCACAGAAAATTGCGCATTATGAACAAAGCTTAAACATACTTTTTTGTGAACTCTTCTTAAGGGGGTGCTACTCTCTGTACCAAAAACATAAGTTCGAATGCTCATTATGCCGAATTTACAATTTAGAAATGACCAGATACGCGAATCCTCAATAACCTAAATTGTATATTGAATGAAATTCAAAAGTAGGGAATAATCATTTGATATATTCTGCATATGGAGAATATTATTTTAAACTAATTCTTTTTTTCCACAATTTGAAATTATTGCAATTTTTATTTTTGGAATTTCCACTTTACCTACATTTTAATAGATCGAAACGTAAAATATCAGAATTGACATTTAATTGAAATATGATGGAGAATAAATATATATTCACTGAATAAAAAGATTAAATAATTATTAAATGTTTGAATTTAATAAAAACATATTGTTCAAAAGTTACAGTGCGAATTGTACAGAATATATATTAATAAGAAATATAATTTGGCAGAATGTCGATTCGATCGATTTTATATTTGCAAGAAATTCAATTTGACAGAATATCAATTTATAAGAAACACGTTTTCGTAGAACTTTAACTTGTCAGAATTGTAATTTTGTAGAATATTAATATTGGCAAATCTAATTTTGGTAGAAATCTGCTTTATCAGAATGATCACATGTTCGAATCCTCAAAAGTTAGAATTCCATTTTTACCGAAAATGGATTCCACATAAATATTTCGCGCAAATTTTAAAATTCTGATTTCTGATTGGTCGATTTTAAAATTTGCGCCAAATATTTATGTGGAATCCATTTTCGGTAAAAATGGAATTCTAACTTTTGAGGATTCGAACATGTGATCATTCTGATAAAGCAGATTTCTACCAAAATTAGATTTGCCAATATTAATATTCTACAAAATTACAATTCTGACAAGTTAAAGTTCTACGAAAACGTGTTTCTTATAAATTGATATTCTGTCAAATTGAATTTCTTGCAAATATAAAATCGATCGAATCGACATTCTGCCAAATTATATTTCTTATTAATATATATTCTGTACAATTCGCACTGTAACTTTTGAACAATATGTTTTTATTAAATTCAAACATTTAATAATTATTTAATCTTTTTATTCAGTGAATATATATTTATTCTCCATCATATTTCAATTAAATGTCAATTCTGATATTTTACGTTTCGATCTATTAAAATGTAGGTAAAGTGGAAATTCCAAAAATAAAAATTGCAATAATTTCAAATTGTGGAAAAAAAGAATTAGTTTAAAATAATATTCTCCATATGCAGAATATATCAAATGATTATTCCCTACTTTTGAATTTCATTCAATATACAATTTAGGTTATTGAGGATTCGCGTATCTGGTCATTTCTAAATTGTAAATTCGGCATAATGAGCATTCGAACTTATGTTTTTGGTACAGAGGGTAGCACCCCTTCTTAAGCTTTCCACACGTGGAGGCATTTAAAAATGTCTAAAAACAACAAATTTTAATAAGTTTCTTTATACAATTGTCATCAAAGTATTAATATCATTTTATATTGATTACAAAATTTAATAATTTGTAACAGACTGAATATTATGTATATACATAAATGTTCAGATTATTGTATTTTTTAAATAATTTTCAGGTTATAAAAGTTCTATTATTTATTAATTTTGATTTTTGTAATTTATTATTTTATTATATAATTAATGTTTTATGATACTTAACGAAACAGTAGATTTATTACTATTTATATTCAGAATAAAGATTAAAAAGGTAATTAGACATAAAAATTATAGTTTCTCTCATAGAACATAACCTGCAAATTTAAATCTTTGCCTTTGCGAAAGAACAGAAAGAGAATTTTCTATATTTAATCATTATTATTAATATTAAGTAATTATTTTCTTAATTCCTTGCACAATTAAATTTTCTTTTCCTAATTGTTGAGACTTATATTATTTTTCAGCTGCGGTATTAAATATAGAAATTTATAAAGTTTATTATTCTTCTGTTAAAAAAAAACAATGATTATTCTACGAAGAGGACTCTCACATTTGAGTAGATATGTGCAACATAAAACTACGAATTTCTCCACAAATGGTACTTGAACGTCTACAATTTTCAATAATAATAATTATTATTAATTGGACTATATAATAAAATTAAATTATTAAAATTTTTACATATTAAAAATTAAAAAAATGACATTTTAAAAATTCTCAAAAAAAATCTAATAATTCACTTTGCTTGCATTTATTTTTATAATTAGTATAGAAGAATAACAAAAAATTATTTTTCTAGAGTGCACACCGGAAAAAAAGAATTCGATGTACAGAACAAGTGAATGTATAGTTTGGATGGATATGGAAGTAAGTTGGAGCATATTTTTATTTGAAAAGTAGAAAAAAATTTGACAAATCTTATAGTTATTTATTTAATAAAATTCTATTTATTTAATTAAATAAAATACTAAAAATTACAGATGACTGGACTCGATCCGCTGAAGGACAAAATTTTAGAACTCGCATGTCTCGTCACTGATTGCAATTTAAAAACAGTGAGCGATGAATTTGAAATTGTTATTCATCAACCGGATGAAGTGCTCAATGGAATGGATGAATGGAATACAAAGCAACATCGAAAGGTAATAAATAAATAAATCTTACAAACATTAATAAATTATTTTTATTTAATTTTCCTATATTTTAACTGATATTTAAATTTTACATTTTAAAATTTAATTTTTTTAAATTTGCATTTTATCCTGAATTCAAATTTTATTCTAAAATTTACATTTTATACGAAAACTTACACTTTATTCTAAAATTAGCACTTTATTCTAATTTTATATTTCTAAAAAATTAAATTGTATATTCTATTCTACAGTCTGGATTAATAGATGGTTCTAGGAATAGTAAAATAACAAATTCAGATGCTGAATTAAAACTGCTGGATTTTTTACAAAATTATATTCCACAAAGTACCTGTCCACTTGCTGGAAATTCTATTCACATGGATCGAATGTTTCTCAAAGTGCATTTGCCTTTAGTCGATTCATATCTTCATTATAGACTAATAGACGTTTCTTCTCTCAAAGAACTCGCAAGGTAATTTTTTCCTATTTGAAAATTAATAATTTTATCAATTTAAAAAAATTACAAATAATATTAATATTACTGAATAATTATTAAAAAGTATTACATTGACAATAATTCGAATAATTAATATGTAATATGAATAATGAAAAATTCGAATATTTCTTAATATAAATAATTAATAATTCGATTTAACAATAATTCTAAAAATTCGAATAATTAATAATACGAAAAATTAACAATTCAATTAGTTAATAATTGGAATAATTATTAATACGAATAATTAATAATTCGATTGATTAAAAATTCGAATAATGAATAATTCGATTGGTTAATAATTCAAATAATTAATAATTCGATTGATTATTAATTCGAATAATTAATAATAAACAATTATTCGACAAATAAATAATAATTCGAATTGTTTTCTTATTAGACGCTGGAATCGCAGGGTTTACAAAGAAAGACCACAAAAACAATTCACTCACCGAGCACTCGATGATATTAAAGAAAGCATAAGTGAATTAGATTATTATAGGACATTTGCGTTTCAAGCACCTGATTTGCGTTGATTTTAGATAAATTACTTTTATTCTTAAATTAAAGTGATATTGAAAAAATTTAATTTTTCTTCTTGTAAGTATTTACGTAATATCAATTGTACAAAGCGACATTAATTTTTTTATACAAATAAAATACCAAAGGAGTTTATAAAAGGTAAATTGTGAATTTTTTAGTCTTCAGGGGAATAATTTTTTTAATTCGTTTACTTTTTATATAATTTGAAATTTAAATTTAATTTATAAAAATAAAATGTAAAACGATAAAGATAGTCGAAAGTATAGAATTTCATAAAGAATTCCATTTTATTTATCATTTAAAAAGTTTTTTTCTAAATTATAATTTTCCAATAAAAATAAAAAAATAAAAATTATTACTTTTTCAGTATTTCAAATAAGGCACTTAAAAGTTGAATTACGATTGGTGGAGAATTTTCTTTCAAAAGACCCAAAAGACGCGCAGGTCACGTGGAATGCCTGCGCATGCGTCGAGAATGTGAACATAACCTAAAAGTGTCAATAACTCGTGGCCCCTCGTGTTGATCAGTCTCAGTGTTTATCGTGTTCTATTTTCCCAGTAGAATTTAAATTTTTAAAAGAATTTTTACATACTTAAATATTAAAATGACACTTGAAAAAAGGGATTATATTGTTTGGATGGATTTGGAAGTGAGTTGAGAAAGTTTTTTAAAAACACTAATAAATTTTCATATAGAACTTTAAATTTTAATCGTTTTAATATCAAGTTTATTTATATATATAGTAATATAATAGTCAAGAAGTAGTATAATAACAGTTTATTTATATAATCGTATTGACTAAAGTTATTAAAGAAGAAGATGTAAAAAATAAACATTACAGATGTCTGGCCTCGATCCTGTAAATGACAAAATTTTAGAAGTAGCTTGTCTCATAACTGACGGTAATTTAAAAAAAGTGAGCGACGAATTTCATATTATAATTCATCAATCAGACGAAGTACTCAATGGAATGGATGAATGGTGCACGGAACATCATGAAAAGGTGCTAAAATTTAACCTAGAATTTCTTTTTTTTAAACGAAAATTAAATACTATTTATTCTTTAATTTTTAAAAATTCTAACAGACCGGATTGACAAATGCTTCGAGAAATAGCACAGTAACAAATTCCGATGCTGAATCAAGATTGTTAAAATTTTTACAAAAGAACATTCCACAAAGAACATGTCCACTTGCTGGAAATTCGGTTTATATGGATCGAATGTTTCTCACAATGCACATGCCATTAGTCAATGAATATTTACATTATCGAATAATTGACGTTTCAACTGTCAAGGAACTTGTGAGGTAAAAAATAATAATTTAAAATAGTAAATTTTCAAATTAAATATTATTGCATTATTTTTAGACGCTGGAATCCTTCTGTTTTTAAGAATACACCACGTAAAAAATTGTGCCACCGTGCACTCGATGATATTATAGAAAGTATACAAGAGTTGGAATATTACAGAAAATTTATATTTTAATTATGGAATTAATAGGAATTAATTAATTTCTCTTTAGTTAATTTAGTTAAACTGTTATTCGTATTTTTTACTTTTTATTTTTTTTTTACTCTGAATCTAGAATTGTACAAAATTAATTTCTTCTTTTTTGAAAGTAGGCGCCTAAAAGTTGTTTTCTGATTGGTTGTTATTAAAAGTTAATAATTATTTATTATTGGGGGGAGGAAAATTGTAAATATAATTAATCTAACCAAGAAAAGAGTGTTAAATGCAGACAAAAATGTTAATATCTCTTGTTGAAATATTTACTCAATTTTTTTTAACTACAAAAATAGCTATAGAAACGAGAATTTATTTTTTTATAACTAATTTTACATTTTCTGAATATTAATATGACACTTAAGAAAAGTGACTTCATCGTATGGATTGACATGGAAGTGAGTATAATAATACTTTATAATAACTAAAATAACTTTATAATAAATAAATTGTTTTATTCAATGTTTATTAACACAAAAAAAAATTTTTTTTGCAGAAAACGGGACTTGATCCTCTAAAGGATCGAATTTTAGAACTCGCCTGTATTATTACCGATGGCAATTTAAAAACAGTGAGCGATGAATTTCACGTTGTTATTCATCAATCGGATGAAGTCCTCGATAATATGGATACTTTGAATAGAAATCGTCATAAAACGGTGAGAAAAATTATTTTTTCTATTTCTGAAAATAATTTCTTTTTAAATAACTTAAATTGTAGAAGAATTTTTTGTTAAGAACACTAAAAAATTAAATTTTGGAGAAATTACAAATGGTTGCAGAAATTCAATTATTTTCAAAAGGAATATAATTTTTCGCAGAAATTCAATTATGTTCAAAAATTAAAAAAAAAATTTGTCAAAATTTCAATTATCTTTGTAGATAATAAAATTCTTCTCCGAAATTCAATTATTCTCTAAAATTTTAATAAAATTCTTAGCAAAATTTCAATTATTTTCAAAAAATTTCCTCATTTCAATGATTTGCAATATTTACTATTTTAATAACATTTTCCAAAAGAATTCAATTATTTAAAAACATTCTAATAAAATTCTACGCAAACATTTAATTTTTTTATAAATAATAAAAATTTAACAGGAATTCAATTATTTACAAATTTTTTATCAATTTCTTCGCAGTAATTCAATTATTTTCAGAAATTTTAGTAAAATTCTTCACGAAATTCAATTATGTTCATAAATAACAATATTCACGATAAAAATTCAAATATTTTCAAAAGCATTAAAATTGTTCGCAGAAATTCAATTATTTTCAAAAATTTTAATAAAATTCTTCTAAAGAATTCAATTATTTCATAAATAATAAAATTCTTTTTAGGAATTTAATTATTTTTAATACAATTTTTAAAGGAATTCTTCGAAAAATGTAATTATTCTTAAAAATTTTTATTAGGTAACAATTAATGAATAATTAATTATGTTTTTCTTTTTTTCTCCAGCAAATAAAAATAATTTGAATAACAAATAATTACTATTGTAATTATAATTGTACAATAATTGAGGATTTCAGTGAAGAGAATGGTTAAAATTACACTTATGAATAAATAATTTTATTTATTTTACAGTCTGGATTAATAGACGTGTCTAGAAGGAGCGAAATAAAAAATTGCGATGCTGAAACAAAATTGTTGGAATTTTTACAAAAATATATTTCAAAACGTACCTGTCCACTTGCTGGGAATTCTGTTTGTATGGATCGATTATTTCTCACAACACAAATGCCTTTAGTTAATGACTACTTACATTATCACATAATTGACGTGTCATCTCTCAAGGAACTCGTGAGGTAATTTTTGTTCATTTTTCCGATTAACTTTAATTGTTCACAAAGAAAATATTAATAGTATTCAGTGTTTTATTATTATTAATATTATTATTTGTATTTCATTATTTCTTTTTTTTAATATTTTTATTGTTTGTATTTTTATTATTGTTTCTATTATTAATATTTTTATTGTTTGTATTTTTATAATTGTTTCTTTCATTAATATTTTTTTTTGTTTATATTATTTTCTATTATTATTAATAGTTCTTTTATTATTATTTTCCAATTTTTATTTGTGTTTTTATTTATTGTATTATTTTTTTATTTTCATTAATTTGAGAGAAAAAAATTAAAAAATTTAATATTGTTTCAGACGCTGGCAACGTTCAAAATATCGAGATAAACCACCAAAATATTTATGTCCCCGAGCACTTTATGGCGTTAAAGAAAGTATAGAAGTATTAGAATATTACAGAAAATGTTTATTTCAACCCGAGAGTCAATAGTGACGAATTAATTCCTCTTTAGTTGAATTTAATCTTGCCAATATTTCTTTAAGTATTTAAAATGATATTAATTATACAAAACTGATTGTGTTTTTCAATTATATACAAAACTAATTGTTTTTACAAAAAATTTGTTTTACAAAAAATTACAATAATTTACTAATTATACAAAACTGATTAATTTACCAATTATACAAAAACTAATTGTTTTATGAATAAATTATTAGAATGAAATGCAAATTATTTCCTTATAAATTCTAATTGTATAAAAAATATTTTGTCATTTAATTTTTTTCTTTCTCTATTTTTTTATTAATTTATATTTTTTTATCAACTTGTAGTCTTTTTTCTTAATTTACATTTTATATCTCAATTTAACAACTTTATTAATTTATTATTAATAAAGTTTTTTTTATTAATTTATTCATTATATTTTTTTTATGAACTTATAGTTTTTTTTTATTAATTTACTTTTTTATTATTATTCGAAATTAGGCGCGTGTCGTAGTTAATGCGCGCGCAGATTGTCGCAACGCATGCGCATTAACAAACCTGGCGTGGTGCGAGCCGTGGAAGAAGATAACCAAAAAAAAAGAGGTATAACTCGTGGTGAAGTGCTTTGCAAGGTCGGTATTTTTAAATGTTCATCGCCTGTTTATAATAACAAAAAAAGTATATTAATTACAATTTCTTCAAGTGTCTGAATATTAATTGCATATAAATTCCAAACAGCAGAGAATTCTTCATTAAACGATAAGAATGGGCAATGTTCATGCAGCTTCTGCACCTCCTCCACCGCCACCGCCTCCATCCTTAACTCCTGAATTATCATCAAATTTAGCAAAAATAGAAACTCCCTCCTCAAAGGATTCATTCAAATTGTCAAATCCAGGAACCATCGAGGATTTAAATAAAAAATGCCGAGGTACTCTTTTTACATTATGTCACATTTTTTTCTTTTCATACATTTCTTCTTTTTTTTGAATGATCATTTTGTCTTGGAAAACATTTTACTTGAATTTATAACAGAAAAGTAGTTTTTTGATAGTTGATGTTTACTTTGTATTTGATTGGTTTTAGTTTTTGGAGTAATTGGCAAAATTTGAGGGACAATTGACATTTGGGTGATGATTTTAACCTCTTATTTTAATTTTTTATTTTTCTGGAGATGAATATTTAATTTTTATTATCTAATCAGTGTGTGAATATCTAGTTTGTGTTCAAAATATGCTGAAACATTTTTTTCTAGTTCAGTAACATTGTTTTTAAAAACGAAATTAATTTTTCTTTTTTTGCAGATGTCTTTCCTGTTAATTTCGAGGGGGCCAAGTTGATGTTAAACAAAGGTCTTAGTAACCATTTTCAAATATCTCATACCATAAATATGAGTTCTACAACACCTTCTGGTTATAGGTAAAGGAAAGATTTATTCAGAAATATAATAAATTTAATAAATAGAAAACTATTTAGAATTTTAATTTTTGTGGTAAAAAAAGGGTATTTTTAGTGTAATTTAAACGCTTTGTATTGTTTTTTTTCTAGATTTGGAGCCACGTACGTTGGTACAAAACAAACATCACCAACGGAAGCTTTTCCAGTTTTACTCGGTGACATTGATCCCAATGGAAATCTTAATGCTAATATTGTACATCAATTTGGCTCGAGAATCAGAGCAAAAATGGCAACTCAAGTTCAAAAAAGTAAATTCTCAGCAGTACAAATGTCATCAGATTATCGTGCCGACACTTACACTGTCTCTCTGACGTTAGGAAATCCCGATATTATTAATAATTCAGGTTCGCATCGACTTTGATATTTAATTAATTTTCTCGTTTCTTTGATTTTAAAACTGCTCTGCAGGTATTTTTTTTCTTTTTATACAGGCTTTGCAATCATCTACTATTTGGAAAATAATTGAATTTTAAAAAAAATTAGATTTGAAGTTAAATAAGAAAAAAAGTGAATTTATTTTTTATTGAAATCAGGGAAATACAGAATCAAATTTTTGTATTAAATCAACAGTGCGAAGCTTATGCATATTTATTTACTTCTTTATTTATATTTTGTATTTAGTTATGTACTTCTTATATTTATTTATATTTTGTATTTATTTAAATTCTTATCTTTATTTCTATTTTTTGTATGTAAGTTTTCTTACTTCTTCTATATTTATTTATTTATTTCGTTTTTTGCTTTTTGCATTATTTTATTTATTTATTTGATTTATTTACATTATTTTCTTGTAAAATATTTCAGGAGTGGCAGTTTTACACTATTTGCAAAGTATAACACCGTCATTAGCTCTTGGAGGTGAACTTGTCTATCAAAAAGCGCCAACGATTCCCGGTGGTTCGCTCACTGTTCTCTCGGCTGCTGGAATTTATACACAAGGCGATTCGACAGTCAGTGGAAGTCTAAGTATGGGAGGCTGTCATCTTTGTTTTCATCAAAAAGCCAGCGATCAAGTTCAAGTCGGAGTTGAACTCGAAATTAATACAAGAATAGCAGAATGTGTCACTACAATTGGCTATCAAGTTGACCTTCCAAAGGCCGACCTCGTGTTTAAAGGTTTGCTCAAAATTTTCAATTTACAACCCATTCTTGTGAATTTATCAACTTTCATTAATTTATTAACTATAGAATAGAATTTTATTTATATAACAAACAAAAATTAGAACAAAAAAAATTTCTAGAAAATAAAACGAAATTTATTCATAGAAAACGAATTGAAATTAAATTATTAACTTTATTTTTATTTATTAACAGTGGAACTTTATTTATCAACTTGAAAATTGATTGAAATTTATTTATAGAGAAAATAATAAATCGAAATTTATTTAGACTTGATTAAAGATTAATTTTATCGTTATTAATTCATTATTCTTCTTGCAGGAAGCGTCGATTCGAATTGGAATGTCGGAGCAGTGCTGGAAAAGAAATTACAGCCTCTTCCATTTTCATTTGCTTTAAGTGGCGTGATTAATCACAATAAAGCAATGTTCAGACTTGGATGCGGATTAATAATCGGATAAAAAGAAATTACTCCAGTGGATAGTTGATTGTTTCAAGAAAAAGAAGAAATAAGAAAAAAGCAAATCTTGCATATTAGTTACATCACTTTTTTGGAAGATGCAACATTAATTTAGGATCTCTTGTTACCATCATCATCATCAACATTCGACAATTTGCTCACTGCCTATATTTCTGCTCACAATAGTCATCTTCTTTTTACCACAAAAAATAGATAAAACCTTTTTTTTCCCCTCGTAGATAATAATCAAGGAACATTAACTAAACTCGGAGAAACGAATGATGTAAATATCAATTAATGCAACATTTGAAGAATTTCGATTTGCAAAAAAGCGAAACAAAAGAGGATTTTTCTTTTTTTGTCTCAAAAAAAGCGTCAAAATAATTTCTTTTTTTGATGTGTCTGATAGAAAACCAAGTGAGAAGTAGAATGGAAATACTTTTTTTTTTATAAATATATATAAATATTTTTTAAATAAGACAAACGAGATACTGCAAAACGACGTCGAGAAATGTTTTATTTTACAACTTAGTTAAATAGGCATTGAAATTGAAAAAAAAGAAGAAAAAAGTAATAAATGCATTTAATCTAGATATTTACAATATTGCATTTTCAATTGCACTTTAATAAAATATGTAAAAATCGTTTTATTAAAAATGTGCTGTGAGAAGAAGAGCAATTTTCAAACATACAAATTCGTATAAAATTTGAACAAATCGAAGAAGAAAAAAAAACAAGTGTAATATATATTGTTGTACGATAAATGTATGTGAAAATAGAATGCATTTATTTTGCTTTTATGTGGTGTTTGCGTATATTTAGTACATGATCGACTGGTCTGAATAATTTTGCATAAGCAATTTATTTCAGAGTTCATTTAAAGATTTTTAGAAGAAAAAATAAAGAGAACATTTCAAAGAAACAATTCGTGACAATATTATTTTGTGACGCGGTTAAGGCACGAATTATAGGTTATGTTTGCGTTCGATTTATTTTCATTAAAAGTTCCTTTTTCTATAAATTTAAATTAAAATCCGGTTTTTATTGAATACTTCGGTGGTAATAACAATTTGAACATAAATACAAGTTTTGAAGAGTAATCGCCTCTCTGTATTTTTACTTCAAAAATTGTGATCATAACCTAAAATTTATCGCTTCTTTGGTAACTTTCCCAGAAAAGGTTTTTTTTCCTTTTTTTATCAAAAATAAATTTTTAAATAACTTATTCATTAAGACAGTGGATTTTCTATAGACCTAATTTATGCAAATTGAATAATTTTAATAGAATTGAATTATCAAGAAAAGTATAAAGGGTATAAAGTAATTTGCTGTTTGTACAAAAATGTATAAAAAATAAAAAATGTTAAATTTGATGTCTTCTTTTTTTGTTTTGAAAACAGGAAGTTGAGAGCGCTATCAAACGAGTGAATCTATAACTAAAATTGTAAAGGACCAATCAAAAGGAATTTCGAGTCTACGACGAATCTATAAACAACCTAGTCTCTCAATTTGCTTGATTGGGATAAGTTTTTGTGTTTTAAAGTATAATATATAATATTTATACAAAAATTGGGAAGGGAACGGATATTATAAACAATCCCCCAAAGCAGTCTCTACTTTTTATTATAAAATAAATAGTGCACACAAGTTTTTTATTCATTGATTTTAGATTATTTATAATAATAAATTATAAAAGGACCAACTTAAGGTTGGTGCATCTAAGGTGCATCTTGAAAACTTCTCTGCTTTTTTTTGCATGCTGTAAACCTGCAAGCCATTACCTTTTCAATGAATAGCACGTATCTTTGTATTTTGTTCCATCAAAATATTCTTTCGATTATTTTTTTTTCGTTTCAATAAAATTAACATATTGTTATAATAATAGTGTTTAGTGTTAATTTTTTTTTCAATAACTCATCCGTTTGGAGCATAATTTTCTCTCGACCCCTTTTTAAGACACCATCATGACCAGATAAGTGATGAATTTTTAAAATGGTATTGAGTCGAAATGATAAGAGGAAAAGAAAAGAAGGAGATCTCGTGGACCTCATGGATCCATTGTCGGATTCACCGAAAAGGTAGGTTTTTCATTGTTTACCTCGCTCTCATTTTCAATTATTCTACTCCGGAAAAAAAAGTGTTAACAGACAGAAAGAAAGGAATAAATTGAAAAAGTGTTAGTTTTTTCATTGTTCATAGCTTTATATGTGTTTACTAATTTTTTCTGAAAATTCTGAAATAGCTCTCGGCTTTTTTTATTCTTTTCCAAGGCAAAATATATTTGTTTTTTGAACAAAAGTCGTCAGTGTTATACATGTTTCTTAAAATGTGTTAATTAATAATTATAATAGTAATAGTGGTTTTTTTTATTGTTATCCAAAAAATTAATGAAGAGGAAATAAATTTTCTTTCTTTTCAGGACCAAAATTCATGCACAAAGAAAATTTGCACAGGGAGCTGCGACATTTTACAGTCCATCCACGACTCCTGTTAAAGAAAAGGAGAAAGAAAAATCAAAACCAGCTGTTATTAATGAATTGATAAGTCACAAGCGACCGAATACGGAAGATTTTTTAACATTTCTTTGTTTCAGAGGTAAAAAAAATTCTGGAAATTAAAAAATATTCTAACTTTTATTTTTTCTCTAAAAATATAATTTTTTTTCTTTTAGGAACATCGATATTACCGTCGAGTTTGAATTTTTTCAACGTTTGTGTCAAGAAAGAAAAAAGTGATTCAAAAACAATAAAAAATTTAAAAGCAACTTCTTCCACTTCAAAACCAAGAAACACCGAATCCACAAAATCCGATCCGTCCCAAAAGGCAGCAAAATCAAAAAATGTAAAAGAATTCCCGAATGGATTAAAAAATACGATTAAATTTAAAACGAAAACCTCGACAGTTCAGGCGCTAAAGAGAAAATATCAAGAGCAACGATTGGCGAAGCAGAGAATTAAAAATAAAATCAGAACCTCTTATGTTATACGAACACGTTCGAATACAGAGAAAAATGTCAAGAAACCAACAACACTGAATAAATTATCATCGAGAAAATTCACAAAAACAGAGAGTAAACGACATGGTCTTCGTAGTGGCGGTCTCATCGAACAAATTTGCAATCCGAAAATAATTCCCAAAAATAAACGAACAAAAGCAAAGAAGGGCTTTGGGAAAAATAAAAATAACTCAAAAGACGATTCTCTCGATTCAGATTCAATGTCAAATGACGAGGAATTAAAATCCCCGAGTAATAAGAAAATCACAGCTAAATCCCTACCGAAGAAAATTGGAACAAGAAAAACGGAATTACGTCGAGTGACACGCTCATTTGTCGAGACGAAATCAACACAAAATTTATCTCGTCGACCAACGAGGAAAACAAAAGAAGCCGCGGCGGTTTACATGGAAATTTTGGGACGTAAACTAGTGAGTCCCGATTTAGAAAATGAGGACGATATTTCACTCGATAGTTTTCCGGAATTGCCAAATTCACGGCGAATCCTGAAAGAGGAATTCGAAATCAAGGAGAAAGTGAAACAAAACGCAAAGACGGCCGCCAAAGAAAAGGATATAAAACTCGAAACCAGCACTTTGAGTAGCAAGCGAATCGATAAACTGAACCGAACTGTAAGAACAGTCCTCAAAAGTAAACGTATCGTCAAAGTTCAAAAATACTGCGAATTAGAAACTGACGAGGAGAGCGAAATTTCTTGTGAAAGTGAAAAAAGTGGCAAAACAAGACCAATGACCCGAAGAAGTTTAAATAAAACAAAACCAACGAATAGAAGTCTAAGATCGTCGGCGAGAAATCTCTCCCTGAAACTAAAAGTCGAAAGTTGTCAGGTCAGGAAATTTATTAACAAAAAGGAGAAAATTTTACTCAAACGAAAGCAAATTGACGAGAAGAGTCTCGAGACGAAAATTGAAAAGAATCTCGAGACGAAAATTGTCGAGAAGGAAACGAAAATTGTAGAAAAGGAAACGAAAATTGAAAAGAATTTCGAAGCAAAAATTGAAAAGAATTTCGAGGCGAAAATTGAAAAGAATTTCGAATCGAATATTGAAAAGAATTTCGAGACGAAAATTGAAGAAAAGGAAAAAGAAGAAAACTTGAAAGTGAAAGAAAAGCAGACGAACGAGAGTCGGAAACGGAACGAAAATTTGAAAGGAGAAATAAAGAGCGAAGAGATTAAGAGACAAAAGTCAGAGGACGAACGGGAAAGTAAGAGGCAAAAATTAGAGGAAGAAATAAAAATCGACAATGAAGAGAAAGAAAAAGAAGAATCGGACGAAGAAACATTGGGTTCACTGCTGAGTAAAATAAAACGAAAACGAGAATCCGACGACGATTTAACCAAGTCGGTGAAAATTCTCAAAGAAGTGAAAGAGTCGAAAATGTCCGACGACGAGGAATCATTCCGCGGTTTCACGAAGAAGGCAATATCGAAGGTACTCGACAAACTCGACACCTGTCAATCGCACGTGAATTCAAATCTCCTCGTGAGCGACAGCATCGAATCAAAATCAGTCCAAGTCTCCTCGATTTCTCCCCTCGAGTCACCGAATCTAGACAAAAATTCGCCGCAAAAAGAAGAAAGCACAAAAATTCAATTAGAAAAATCATTTTACGAACCAAAAATTGAAAAGGAAGTTGTCTTCGAAAAAGAAAATGAAAAAGAAGAAGAGAAAGAGATAAAAATTATCGACATGCCGTCAACAACAACAGGTCGTAAGGAACGTGTCAATATGTCAGCAGAACAAATCGAAAAATGGCTCACAGAAAGTTCAATAGCAAAGGAAGAGAATAAAGTCGATCTCGAAACAAGTTACAATTACGAGAAACCAAAAATCTCCCATCATTTGTCAATTTCCTCAAAAATTCAACATCTCGTCAGACCCGTTAACGTAACCCTAGCGAAATTGCACGATAAATCAAAAGCACAAAAGCTATTTGTAAAAAATACAACTCTTGTTGTGAAGAGTTGTGACCCAGCTGGGGAATCGATAAAAATCCCTCAACTAAAGACACCGAAGGAGAGTCCCGATGACGATGTTTCGAAATCGGATCACTCGCCCGAGGAGAATTCCGAAAAGAAAGAGAAGAAACAAACGCAGAGAAAATTATTCCTACCAAAAGTAAAGGAACGAAAGTCCACGACCCCGAGTGCAAATGCCTTCTCACCGGAGAACGAAAGCAGTGTCTATGCTTTTGAAAGTGATACGGAGACGCCAATCAGCACCCCGTTTAGAAGAAAAAATAAAGACGTCACTGTCTTTAATCAGAAGGACGAGCAAACTGGGGAAATTTACGAGAAACAAGAGAAAATGTCCGAGAAAAATGAAAAAACGTCTGAGAAAAATGAGAAAACGTCCTTGGAGAAAATTGAGAAAACTTCCGAGAAAAATGAGAAAACGTCCTTGGAGAAAATTGAGAAAACGGTGGAGAAAATTGTCGACAAGAAGGAGAACACGACCAACAGTGATTTGAAAGGTTTTCCGAATCTGGCAAATATACAAGTTCTCTCGCTGGATAAATTGACGACAAATTGGAGTAACGTGAATTGTAGTGCGTCAATAGCGGTGCAGGTGAATTTGGATCAGAATCAAAAGCAACAGAATCAGAATGACGAGAGTGAGCAGACGAGTATGGAGATATCGACGCAAACCGAGAGGGGAAATGATAATGACGATGACAATGACAATGATGGACAGTTGTTTTACATTCCATTGCAAGCGGTGACGAGAAATGGCTCGAATTTGGTGCAGGGACAGCAATTGATTCAGGGAGTGGCGGTGAAATTGGGAACTGAGGGACCAACGGGACCAAATCAGAGGGTTTTGTTGAAGGCGAAATTAGTGACGAAACCAACGTTAACTGTGGCACGTGTTCCTCCGGTGGGAACTGTTCAACCAACTGCACGAGCACCGCCAATTCCATCGACTTCGAGTGCTGATTATCCTGTTGCTTCGACATCGACATTGGTGGGGAATTCGCAAATTCAGACGATTAGTAAGGAGAATAGTAATGTTGCGACGAGTGGAACGGAGAAAATTACGAAGACGACGAAAGTTGCTCGTGAGAGGAAAATATCGGCAGAGTCGGCTAAACTTGGAAAAAGGTAACTAATTTTTTTATTATTGTAATTAATTAATTTATTTTTTTGGAATTCAGAATCACAACTAGGTTTGACAATGGTCAGGGAAAGCAGGAAAAATCAAGAAAATAAAAATTTTTTAGAGAAAGAAGGAAAATCGGGGAAAAGTTAGGAAAAATTAAATTAACCAACGAAAGCAGGAACAATGAAATTAGTCAAAATAGTCAGAAAAATTACAGGGAATTTTATGTAAAGAATTGGAAAGATATTTAATTTATAGAATTATCACAAAAAAAAATCTAAGTTTTTTTACGTCCAAAAACATTTGAAAAACGTAATTTCATTTCAATTTAATCTAAATTTAATTGAATTTAATTAAAATAAAATAAAAATTATATTTTAATTGAATTTAGAATTTAAATTTGGAAAAAGTCAAGAAATTACTCAAGGAAATTAGGAAAATTGCAGGGAATTTTATTAAAATAATAATTGGAAAAATATCAAATTTATAGCAAATTATTACAAAAAAATTTAGTTTTTTATGTCTAAAAACATTTGAAAAACGTAATTTAATTTCAATTTAATCTAAATTTAATTGAATTTAATTAAAATAAAATTAAAATTATATATTAATTGAATTTAGTTTAAATTTGGAAAAAGTCAAGAAATTACTCAAAGAAATCAAGAAAATTGCAGAGAATTTTTTTAAAATTCGATTAAAAATGAAAATAATTGCGAATATTTTTCAGAATTTTATTGAATTTTTAGAAAACAATCGTGAGAACTTAACTAGAGTAATTGATTTTTTTTAATGGCTAAACACCCTTAAAGTTTTAAATCTAATGTTCGCTTTTAAAAATTATCTTTTTAATGCATTTAAACTCCCCTTGAGTTTTTTTTTATAGAAACCAGACAAAAAAGATAAAATATTGTCCTGAAATCAGGGAAAAATAAAATCACGTTAAGAAAATGAAAAGAATGAAATAAATTATATAAATTATATAAGAATAATATAAAAATAAAAAGAATGAAAAATTTTATACTAACAAAAAAATGAAATTTCAGATTCCAAGGCAAATCGAAGCAGAAAATAATAGAAGTCTGCACGCCAATAAATACGACAACATTCCCAGGAACAAAGGATCCAAATGAAGAGGCACGTCTCGTTGAAGCGCCAACATTTCATCCATCGGAGAAAGATTTTCAAGATCCCCTCGAGTACATCGACAAAATACGTCCAATCGCTGAGAAATTTGGCATTTGTCGAGTCATTCCACCGCCAAATTTCAAACCCGATTGTAAAGTATCGGACGATATGCGTTTCACAGCGTACAATCAATACGTTCATCGAATGCTCCATCGTTGGGGACCGAATGTCAAGGAAATGATGGCAATACGCAAATATTTGGCCACGCAAAGTATAACATTAAATCATCCGCCTTGGATTGGTGGAATGGAAGTTGATCTTCCCCATTTATATCAAACAGTTCAATGTCTCGGCGGTCTAAAGGAGGTGATTGAGAAGAAAAAATGGCAAAAAGTTGCTGACGGAATGAAAATACCACGCTCGGCACAGGATCGCGTTACCAAATTGGACGATATTTACTGCAAATATTTATTGCCCTACGATACACTTTCGCAGGGCGAAAGAGATAAATTGTTTGAGGAAGTTGAATTGGAATGGACGAATCGAGAGGCGAAGGGGTTATTGAGATTGGAGTCGCAGTCGATGTCGAATGATAATAATGATGATGAGGAGGATGACGATAGTTCGGAGGAAATTGAGGAGTGTATCGTTAAGGGACGAAATATGCCGCTTAATGCATTTTATCGTATCGCGAGGAATACGCAGAGAATGTGGTTTGCCGATAATCAAAGAACATTGAATGAAATTGAAGGCGCTTCGGCGGCTGATGTTGAGAATGCTTTTTGGAAACATGTCACTGAGAGGAAGCGTCATGTTTGCGTTCACGCTGCGAGTATCGATTCAAGTGGTCGGGGTTTTGGTTTCTCTGTTGCCAAGAACAGTCCCTTTGCGCGACATCCTTGGAATTTGAAAATTCTCACTAATAATGCTGGATCTGTGCTCAGAGCTTTGGGTCCTTTAATGGGTAATTTCATCATTTTCTATTTTATTCTTTTTTTGATATTTTCTCTTAGATACGTTTTTTTTTAGATTTGTGACATTAAAAGTTACTTTTTTTATATAATCTCAGGATTGCTACGCAACCTGGAAACCTGAAAATGTCAGGGAATTTTATAAACTTTGAAAAAACCTTGAAAAGTCAGGGAATTTTGATCGAAATCCTAGAAAATTGTTGTTTTCTAAAGTTATTATTCTTCTGAAATTAACTAAATTTGTTAATATTATATTTAATTGATTATAAAAAATAATGGATTTATAGAAGAATTTTAGTTAAAAACACTAAAACAAATTGAATTTGGAAGTAATTACAAATTATTGCAGAAATACAATTATTTTCAAAAGTAGTAAAATTCTTCACAAGATTTCAATTATTTTGAAAAATTTTAATTATTTTCAAAAACTTTCCACAATTCGATGAATTTTAATATCTACTACTTTAATAAAAATTTATAAAAGAATTCAACAGAATTCAATTAGTTATAAAAAATATTAATAAAATTCTACGCAAACATTTAATTATTTTCGTAAATAATAAATATTTCACAGGAATTCAATTATTTACAAATTATTTTCATATATTATTCAATTATTTTTATAATAATATTTCATAAATGATAAAATTCTTAAAAGAAATTCAATTATTTTTAATAATTTGAATAAAATTCGTTACAAGAATTCAATTATTTTCATGCTAATAAATTTTCTCATAGGAATTCAATTATTTTTACAAATAATAAAATTTTTCATGATAATTCAATTATTTAAAAATTTTTTTATCAAATTCTTCACAAGAATTCAATTATCTTCATAAATAAATAAAATTCTTTCTAGGAATTCAATTATTTTTACAAATAATAAAATTTTTCATGATAATTCAATTATATAAAAATTTTGTTATCAAATTCTTCACAAGAATTCAATTATTTTCATAAATAAATAAAATTCTTCCTAGGAATTGAATTATTTTTAATAATTTAAATAAAATTCGTTACATGAATTCAATTCTTTTTACAAAGAATAAAATTTTTCATGATAATTTAATTATTTAAAACATTTTGAATAAAATTCTTGACAAGAATTCAATTATTTTTATAAATAATAAAACTGAATTTATATTAAATATTTATAAAATAAAGCTGAATTTCAATTATTTTTAATACAATTTTAATAGAATTTCTCCAAAAAGTTGTTATTCTTAAAAATTTTATTAAAATTCTTTATGAAAATTTAATTTTAAGAAACATTCAATTGTTTAATCAAATATTTATCTTTATAGTTAAATAATTGAATTCTCGTAGAATTTTTTAATAAATATTAATTTAAAAATGAATTTTAAATTAACAGTTGAAACGGAAAAATTATTCTCATAAATTTTAATAAAATTCTTTCAAATTATTCAATTATTTAAAAAATTTGTAATTAAATTCTTGACAAGAATACAATTATTTTCATAAATAATAAATTTTCTCAATGGAAATTTTGAATAAAATTCTTCGCGAGAATTCAATTATTTACATGATAATAAATTTTCTCAGAGGAATTCAAAAATTTTCATGGATTTGAATAAATTCCTTCTCAAGAGTTCAATTTATTATTTTCATAAATAGTAAAATTTTCCCAAGGAATTCAATTATTTTTAATAATTTGAATAAAATTCGTTACAAGAATTCAATTATTTTTATAAATAACAAAATTCTTCTCAGAATTTCAATTATTTTTTAAGAATTTTCATAAAATTCTTTACAAGAATTCTATTATTTTTACAAATAATAAATTTTTAATGAGAATTAAATTATTTAAAAAAAATTTAATTAACTTCTTGACAAGAATTTAATTATTATCATAAATAATACAATTCTTGACAAGAATTCAATTATTTTCATAAATAATAAATTTTCTCAATAAAGTTAAATTGTTTTTATCAATTTGAATAAATTACTTCGCAAAAATTCAATTATTTTTTATGGATTTATTTGAAAAAAATTCTTCGAAAGAGTTAATTTATTTTCATAAATAATAAATTATCTCGAAAAAATTGAATTATTTTCATAAATAATAAAACTCATCACAGAATTTCAATAACTTTTAATACAATTTTAAATAAATACCTCGAAAAATGCAAGTATTCTTAAAAAATTTTTTAAATTCTTCGAAAGAAATCAATTATTTTTAACAAGTTTAATTTAATTCTTATAAGAATTCAATTTTAAAAGAAATATTTACTAATTCTATAAAGTATTTACTTTTTTATTTAAATAATTGAAATCTCGTAGAATTTTCTAATAAGAATTGATTTAAATTAAAATTTAGATAATAATTGAATATTAAAAGCGTTATAGTGTGAATTTTTAGAAATAATTCAATTCCAAAAGGATTTTTAAATTGAAATCTTTGAAAATTTGAATTGATGTAAAATTTGTAATGTTATTAAAATTTATGAAAATTAGGAAATTAAGTAAGTGAAGTAAAATCCAGAATGAAATGTTTGTGATTTTTTTGAATAGTCTAAAACAAATTTTTAATTTTTAAAAGATACTTGAATTAAAAACAAATAAATTATTAAGAATTTTTAAATTAATTGGAATCTTTTTGAAATTAAATTGAACATAATTAAATTTTAAGAAAGAATTTCTTTAGAGATTTCAAAGAATTTAATTTTTATAGAATATTAATTTAATAAATAGTAATTAGTTAAACTCTAAAACAACTTTCTAAAACTTATTCATTATTATTAACACAAAAAAATATTTTATTTGCAAATTTCCATTAAATCAAATTTCAGAACAGTTTTTAAACTAAAATTTTCGAAAATTTTAATTTGCTTTGAAAAAAATAATTGTAAATAGAGATTTATTTTAAAAAATTTCTGTAAGTTTTAAATATACCTAATTTCATTTAAAATTGAACAGAATTAAATTTGTGAAAGATTTTCATTAGAGGTGACTTGACTTTTAGGTGTGACAGTGCCGACACTTCACGTGGGAATGTTATTCAGCGCTTGTTGTTGGTATCGCGATCCCCACGGTCTACCTTGGATAGAATATTTACACACTGGTGGGAAGAAAATTTGGTACGGCATTCCCGATGAGCATAATAATAATTTTAGAAATGCACTTGCAAAAATGGTGCCACGTTATTGCAAGAATAAAACAATATGGTTACCGTCTGACACTGCAATGGTACCGCCAGAATTGCTCGTTAAAAATGGAGTTCCCTTGTGTCAAACTGTTCAGGAACCTGGACAATTTATCGTCGTATTCCCAAAAGCATTTACTTCAAGCATTTGCACCGGTTATGTTGTCTCGGAAAGTGTTTATTTTGCTCAATCCCCATGGCTCGAGGCCGCCGAACAAGTATTTAAGGTAATTTTTCAAATTTTTGTATAAATTTGTCCTTTTTGTCTCTCTAATATTTGTTAGTAGATAATTTGTCCTTTTTTTCTCTCTAATATTATTAGTAATTTGTCCTTTTGTTATCTCTTAAATTTTAGTAATTTGTTCTTTTTGTTCTCTTTTAATTTTTCGAAATTTGTCTCTAAATTTCTAAATAAAATATAAATTTCAAAAAAATTTCCAAATAATTTATAAATTAATAATTTATTTCTTTTTAGGATATACAAGATAGTTGCGAACCATCTATATTTTCTTTGGAGAAATTACTCTTCAGTATTATTAACGATACGAGATCGCATATCGATGTTTTGAAACAGGTAAATTTTTAATTTGAATTTACTTATTCAATTAAATTCCAAAAGGTTTTTAAATTGAAAATTTTTATTTTTTAGTTGAAAATTTTAATTTCTGTAAAAGTATAATAATATTTAAATATTTTCTTTTTTAAATGATTAATTTATGATTTTTCTAAAAAAATATTATAAGGTTTTAAATAATTTTATTTGAAAAAAAATAATTGATTTTGGAAGAATTGTAGTTGTAATTTTTAGAAATATTCAAATTTATTTTGACTTTTATTAGTTTTTTCCTTTCTTATTCTAAATTGATAATTGTCTTTGTTTTCTTTAGATATTACCAACGGTGAAGAGAGTCTGCGAGAGGGAAATTGATTTTCGTCGACAAATAAAAGCACTGGGTTTGACAAATACGGAAAAACTGCCAACGCCCGAAAGTGGCAAGAGAGGAAAGAGCAAGAAGGTGAAGGAAGAGGACGGCGATTTTGAATGTGAAACATGTCGATCAAATTTATTTGTTTCGTTAGTTAATAATTCACAAGATGACAGTATGTATTGTCTTCCACACGCGATTCAACTTTTAACTAGAAAAAAGCAGATAATGAAAAATTGCTGTCTTATGATTGCATATAGCGAGGTAAATTTATTCTCTATTTTTATTTCATTAATTTAACCATTTTTCTTACTCTTATTTCCAATTATTCAATTTTTCTAATCTAACATTCAATTTGAATTAATGGAATTTAATTTTAATGTAATTTTAATGTAATTTTAATTTAATTTAAATTTAATTTTCATTGCAGGATGAATTGGACGATTTAATTCACAAACTAGAAGACAGAATTGAAGCGAAATCCAAGAAGAATTACTCCTTTAAGCAAAAATAAGTAGATAATTATATCCGTGAATGGATTTATAATATTTTTTTTCTTTTTTTTTTTAAACTAGACATTAATTTTCAGATCGCAATTTCTATTTGTTGTCTTAATAATTATAAATATGAAATTGTCGAAATAGTCATTTCGAGATATAAACTATATAATTAGTTTCATAAGTTTCCATATCAACAGATTAAATGAAAAAGAAACAAAAGTTTTTCCAATTTTGGTGAAATTTTTACTTAGACTGACTGATTGAATTTTGAAAGAAGAGCGTGATATATAATTGATTTTTTTTAAACTCTCTAGTGACTGATTTCCAAAAAAGAAAAAAAAAAGAAAGAAAATGATTCGAATACTTGAAACAATTGACTGGGAGATTATTTTTTCTATATGTAATATCGTAGTCAATTGTTAAGCATATTTCTTTGATTCCTAACACTTAGAATTAGTTTTTAATTGGTGCCAAATGAAATGATTGAAATGAGATTATAATCGTAATCAATATATGATTATACTTTTTCTAGTATATACTTTGTTTGTATATTTTAGAAAATATTATCTATAGATAGAATAGAATTTAACAAGACAAGAAAAAAAAAGAAGTATTCATAGTAAAAAGAAAATAGCGAAAGTATTAATGCATTCGAAACTTATTGGTTTCGATTGATGTGATCCTATTGATCTGTAGTGTGCCTGCAATATAAAATATTATATAATTTTTTGTTCCTCATAATCGAGCAGACAATTTTTTTTTTTAATTTTTTTCGTCAAAGTAGAGAATTTATTGTGTAAGATTTTATCTCTTTTGCGCTTAAATCCATGTAACTTCACAAGTATCGAGTCAACTGCCGTGTTTTTGTGTGCTTTTTACCAAAGTACAGCCTTGACCTTTTTTTTACACAAGGCTGCATAATAAAATAGTAAATTGTTTTTTGCTCTCTATGTATCGAAATTGTAAAAACCTTTTTCCTCGTGAAATATATGGCCTTAAATGTTTCATCGTTTCAATTTTAATTAATCTGCAAATAATTTCCTCTAAAACTAATTTTTATAATTTCTTCCCCTATTTATTATTTTTAATATTTTATTTATTAAATAGTAAATAATAATGTAGGTGCTTGAAATAAAAAAAGTATTCATAAGTGAAAAAAATGTATTGAAACTTTCAGTTCACAAAAATATGATAATCGCTTGAGGTAGCATTATTTAAGAATTAGAAAATACATTTTCATTCATCATCATCATCATCACAATATTTATCAATTTTCATTCATTCTCTACAAAGATTTTGTTTTTTCTTTGTAAAATGCGAAAAATTATTTTCTTAACACTATTTTCTTCTTTTTTTTTATACAATAAAAAGAGAAAAAGACTTTATTTCAGTCTTAACAAACTTACGTATATTATCATGATATCATTGTGTACAATTATTTTTCTGTTACGAAACAAATTTAAATATTCTAAAAAACTTTTTATTTTTGTTAAATAACTTTATATATTTACAAATATTAAACACTAGCAACAACTAGTAAATTTAGATTCATAAAAACTTTTAAATATAGTAAAATTTTCTTTCTAGAAAAATTATAATTGTGTATAAAAAATATTTTGATCGTGAATTAATTTAGAGAAAATAATAATTTTAAGTTTTAAT
Source organism: Leptopilina heterotoma (assembly GCF_015476425.1). Taxonomy (NCBI): domain Eukaryota; kingdom Metazoa; phylum Arthropoda; class Insecta; order Hymenoptera; family Figitidae; genus Leptopilina; species Leptopilina heterotoma. The sequence continues at coordinate 7,408,003 of NW_025110833.1, forward strand.
AATTATAATTGAAAATTCATTTTAAATTTAATTTTTTAATTCCACCGGTTTAGAAAAAAATATGCTCTATAATTATAAGATAAATATATATATAGTGACTGTTGATAAAATATATACAATAGAAAAAAAAATTGGTAAAATTTTCAATATTATGCGAGAAAATTATTTATATTGCGGTAAAATTATTGATAATTATAGAAATAAAAAAAATATACGATAAATGAAAAATTTGAACTTAAGGAATTCATTGCACATTGTTATTTAAATTATCCATGGCGCATTTGACTTTGACTAGCAAAACCTTTGGATAATGTGCAATGATTTATAAGAATAGTTTTAAATCTTATTATGACTGCAATATTGACTTGATGGCAACAGTTCTTTTTTTATAAGCTAAATAAAAAATACTTCCTCTATACTGAAGCAGTTGAATAAAAAAAAATGTTAGGAATGCTTCTCATAAAACTTGATTTTGCGTATTAATTATAAAAAAAAATAAAAAAAAGAAATACAAAAGATTAACGAAAGAAAAAACAGGAAAAGAAATATAAAAAGAATAACGAAAGAAAAAACAGGAAAAAAATATAAAAAGAATAAGGAAAGAAAAAACAGGAAAAAAAATATAAACAGAATAACGAAAGAAAAAACAGGAAAAAAAATATAAACAGAATAAAGAAAGAAAAAACAGGAAAAGAAATATAAAAAGAATAAAAATAATAATAAAAAAGAATAAAAAAGGAAGAAAAGAAAAAAAAATAAAAAAAGAATTAAAAAATAAAAAATTTAAAAATAGTAAAAAAAATAAAAAACAAAACTGAAATGTCCGAAAAATAAAATTACTTATCCCTGTGTTGTAAAACGTTTAAAACAGATTGGGAATTATTTGTATCCTTTGATTCTTCTTCATCATCGTCAGAACTGAAATTCGAATTTAATAAATTACTTAATGATGTTGATTTTTGCAGCAATAGAGGACAATTAATTTCCATTCCCTCCTCGGAATTTCCGTCAATGCTCATTGAATTTATTGATGAATTTATCTGTAGTTCTGCATTATCATTCGGTTCTTTTTTACTCCTCATTTTATGAATAACGTGAAGAATTAATCCGCAAAGGCACATGAGCAGACCAAAGAAATTTAGACTGCTGTTCATTCGATCTTCGCCAAATTTAAATGCTATGATGAAAATACTAAATTCCTGAAAGAAAAAATTTAAATTAGTATATTTTTTCAATACTGAAAAAAAAGAATGTTTTTTGTTTCGCTTTTCTTTTTTTCCTTTTACATATTTTACTTTTTTCACTTAATTAAATTTTTCTTTTCTTTTCTTTACTTTTTTTCTTCTATTTTTCTTTTATTTTACTTTAAATTCTACTTCTTTCTTTCTACTTTACTCTTTTTGTTCTTTTTTTATTCTTTTTTTTTTTAATAAAATGGATTTTGGTTTACCTTCAATATCCCAATAATTGAGAGTGTCAGACTAGAAGTGTATGTGACAACTAAAAATTCGAAAATTTCCATACAAAAGGCAATAATACCTCCACTCACAATGTACGTTACTGTTAAATATATCGCATTCAAATTATTCCAATCAGTCGCGTTGAGACCGTTGTAAATTTTTTCACCTAAAAATTTTAAAAGCAAAATTTAAATAAATATAATTTTAAAAATAAATTAATATAAATTAGAAAAATAGTTTTAATATAATATTTAATATAAACATAATTTATTTACAATTCCATTATTATATTTTCATCAATTTTAATAAAATTTTTCGCAAGAATTTAATCTATTTTTCTGTTTAGTAGAAAAATTAAAAAAAAAATTACGTACCTTCTAAGAGAAATGTCACAAATACAGTTGATAGTAATATCCAAGGTTGCATGTAGTACATCATATCTATTGGATTTTTAAATCCAAGTTTTGTTTTTTGCATTACTAATTGAGCCAACGTCCAACGTATTCCCGACGAAAACGATGCAATAAGACAAAATGTAAATCCCAATAAATGAAAACTTGTTGATTCATATGTGAACATTATTAATCCGCCTGAGATCATTAATACTATGAAAAACATAGACGCTGACTGAAAAGTAATTTTTATAATTAAAGAAAAAAGTCATTTTTACAATATTAAAGCGAAAATAATTCTTAATGATATTCAAGAGGCAAGAGACAAAGAGTGAATTTTTATAATTGAAATGAATGAATTTTTAAAACTAAAATGAATGAATTTTCAAAACTAAAATAAATTAATTTTTATAATTAAACAAATTCATTTTTATGATGAAAATAGAAGACAATTTTCAATCGTTAACACTAAAATAGATGGAAATTTATTTCTTATTATTTAATTAATCGACGATTTCTTTTTTGTTGAAAAATTTTCTGACAGATTTTCTTTTCTAATTAATTTATTACCTTCCTCTCCAGTTTGAAAAGAACGGCAAAAAATAGAATGAAAATGATTGACGTTGATTTTGTCATTGTGTACCTGAAAAATGGAACAAAAAACCCTCATTTTTTAATTAAATGAAAAAAATGTATTTTACAAGCGTAAAAAAATATTTAACAGGTGTAAAAAAATATTTTACAAATATAAAAAAAAATTCTGCAAAATAAAAAAAAAATTCTGCGAACAGATTACCGGAATACAACAATTATTAATATATACATATATATTTTACAGATATAAACAAATATTTTGCAGATATAAAAAAAAACTTTACAGATATAAACAAATAATTTGCAGAATATAGACAAATATTTTGCTGATAAAAATAAAAATTTGCCAATAAAAAGAATAGACAAAGGTAGACAAGATGAAAAGAATGCAAAAAATATCTAAAAAAAACAAGGATTACTCACAAAGGTACCGATATAAATTTAAGTGATTTGTTAGAAAGTCCAACATCGATTCCAGTCGCAAAACCAGGAATGGCAAGTGCCCAGACAACCGTTTTCCATGGCAATCTTATTGGTTGACGTTCTCTACAAATTGTTCTTCCACAATTTATAAGAGCACACAAAATATATTTTAATAACGAATGAATAACCACAGTGGCAAGAGGATAATTAAAATCCTAGAAAAACGAAAAGAAAAGACAATTTTAAATGTATCCACTTTCTTTAAATAACAAAAATAATAAATCTAAATAAAACAGTAAAATATAAAAATATTTATTTTTATATTTTAAATATTTATATTTCTAAAATTCAAATAAAAATTTAAAAATAATAATTATAATATAATAAAATATTTTACTTACATAAGTTTTGAAAAGCCATTTTTGATAGAACGTAAGTCCCATCGACAGGACAAAATACGGGCATATTATTATAATAAGCAAAAATTGATTTTGCTGAAAGACTAACTGTTTTTTCGACGGAGTTTGTAAATTTTGATCATTTTGCAAAAAGTACTCAGTATTCTCGACTTCATCTCTTGCAATTTCGTATTTAACATTGAATCTTGGCATATTTCATTCATTTGTATCAAGTACTGCAAAAAAAGAAAAAGAAAATATTGTGTCAGTTTTCGAAAATAAATAAATGTTCAGGAAACAAAAAAAATATATTATACAGTAAAAATAGTCTGAAAATACGATCGATAACAAGAATGATGGGAGAAAAATTTTTGCCAGCATATGTTCAACTTGTTATCACTGAAATTTCACTGATAATGAATTTAAATAGAAATGTCTTTATTCTAAATATAGAATACAATGAAATGAAACCAAAATTTATCTTTGTTGTCTCACTTAAATAGTGATTAAAATAATAAAACAATTTTTTATCTTCAAAAATTGATGTATTATGAATTAAATTTATATACATATATATTGTAAACTTACTTACTGAATGCAAATTTTTCGCTCATTTGTAATGTTCGAAAAAGAATTTCTTTTTTTTAATTTAGTGCGAAGAACTTGATTGCAAATTTGTACATTGTGCACTGGGGAAGATTAAAAAGATAATCTAAACATGCCACCTGTTTGACTGAATAAAATAATGGCATCTTGACATGACATAAACAATAAGTCTAGACGAAATTTACTTAATTTTCCTGATTTTCCTATTTCGAAAATTCGATTGATAATCATTGGAAAATTTGCTCTTCCAATAAAACATCTAGTTAGGCAATTTGTATGGGAAACTGTTGTAAATATTTATAAAATAAAGTCTAAGTTTTAAATCTAAATGGTAAACAGGGGAAACAGGGTAAACACTGATGTAAACATAACCTCCAAATTTGTTATGTACCACAATTCGCGCACTAAAATAACAAACTTAATTTGAATAAATTACTGTATATGAGAGTAATTCGGTACGTTAACCATCGAAAAGTATTAAACAGTAAAAATACATCTTTTCAACAAGGAAACATTGATAAAGTTTGTTGACTTACGCACACATTCATAACCAGAATCACTTTTTTTTCAACGGAACTGAACGGAACGAATCGATTTATTATAGTTTGTAAATCGTTATTTTGAAAAAAGTATTTTTTCTCCAAAGAAAGAAACCAGTTTAAAGAAAAGATTTTTTTTATAAAGATTATTATTTATAACAAATTATTATTATTTGTTATAAAAAGACAAAAAGTTATAACTTTGATTTAAAAAAAGGCGGGAAGGAACAGCCATGCGAAATTTCGCGCTTGCGCACTGTGGGTATTAAAGGGCTGAAGGTTATGTTTTCCTTTAAAAAATAAAGTTCCTTTAGTAAATATGGTAAATATTTGTGTTTATTGTGTTTAATTAATTAATGAAATTAATAATTTGGTACAATGATTGTTTGATTCATTTCCAAACTTCCAAAGTGGGAAATTACAATAATCGGAGAAGAATGACAATTCTATGATTCTAAGGATTTACGGATATTAAGAGGAGATTAAAAATAATTTGCCGAGCCATTCATACATATGTAACTATTAACAAGTAGTTTTTTTTACACTTTCAATTTATATTTATATAAATAAAGACGTACGTTCGTCGATCTGTGAGGGAAAGAAAATTTAAATGCAATTTTTCTCTATGAATAACAAAACAAAGATTTATAGTGTTTGATAAGTGAAAAAACATCCAAAAATATCCTAATCGAATGATTCCTATTTTTCTAATGTTTCTAATTAATAAAACATTTGGTTTTATTATAAATTAATTTTGCTTTTTCATTTTTTAATTAATAATTTGAAACTAAAGGAGAATTTGACTTTATTTTTTAAATTATTCACGAGTAATTGCATTTATATTTATAAATATTATTTCGTTGTAAATATTATTTCATAGTTTTATATATATATATATATATATATAATTTTTAGGAACGAAGAAATCTTCCGTGATTTCACAATATTGGGTAAAATTATAAGTGACTGGAAATTATTAATTTTAATATTCAAAAATGAGTGCCGGATGTTGGAAATTTAACGAGGAAAATAGAGGTGAGTTATTTTTGTTTTTTAAAAAAATTAATTTTTGATTTAACATTTCTTCTCTCTATTTATAGACGGAAAATTTAATTATGGAATTTTTTTCGTCGTTGCATTTTATACCTTGAAATAATTAGGGCAATGTTGCTTTCATAACGTTTACATTCGTGATTTGTTTCGTCATCGATTAATAGTTTTTGAATTTAAAATCGTTCGCGGTTTTTTTCTCTGTTTAATTATTTTTCTATTTTTTTCTCTTTTTTATTTTAGCTGTGTACATAGACAGGGAAGATGAGTCTGAGGAACAAAAATTAAAAAATATGTACAGTAATTGGGATCAGTTGCCGGATATTTTGCTTGAGCAGATATTTTCCTATTTGACGATTCGCGAACGTTATTATGCATCATTGGTCTGTAGAAATTGGTATCGTGCCTTTAAATTGCAAAATGTTTGGTCAATTTTCACACTCGAGGATACAACATTGACGAGGGGGAAATTTAATTATTACAGTGGTTGGCAATATGTTCTTGATCACATGAGAATATCGACTTGTTTGAATAAAGTTGGAAAACACTTTCGTTGCCTTATATTTGAGCCGATGTTGAATTTTTACAATTTATATGAATTTATGAATATGGTCTCGTGGTATGCGGAGAGACAGGGCTCGGACAATACTTCGGTGGCTGGTGTTGGCACGCATATTCGTCGATTGAAATTTACATTTTTTTGCAATATGGCAAATAGAGATAATCCTGATCGAATTCGTGTTTTTGGAACTGGTGGGAAATTACTCGAGGCTTTAAAGAGATTAATGATTAATTTAGTTAATCTCAAGTGTCTCGAACTTATAGACTTGATGCTTGATAGTAAGGAAGCACTTTTTCTCATGGACGATATTTGCGCGAATTGTACACAAACTTTGAGGAAACTTATTCTTATTAATGCAACGAGAGAATTTTGTCCACTTTTACACGTCGGTGTCTTTCTCAATTTACACGTAAGTTTGTATCTCAATCTACTGTACAAAAAAGTAATTTTCTTTATTATTAATTATTAAAATACAATTTCTTTATTATAATAATATAATTATAATTTTTATCTGAAAAAAATATAATTTTCTTAATTATAAATAATTATAAATAATTACAAATATAATTATAAATAAATACTAAATAAATTATATTTGCAATAATAATTAAAATTACTAAAATACAATTTATTTATTATAATATAATATAATTATAATTTTTATCTTTATATTGACTGAGTCGCTGTCAGAGTCGAAAGTCGAAAGTGTTTTTTGTCAATTTTTTACTTTACAAAAAACAATTAATTTATGAACGGTAATTTTTTTTTCTATTTTAGACTTTGATAATAAGTCCTCAGAATTTACACGAAGATGTTGTGGAACTGATTGGACATACAAAATTAAAGCATCTTCACATTGTGCAAAATCGTTACAGTCCAAAGGACACTACAATTCGTTTGGTAATGTAAAAAATAATGAATAGATTTAAATTAGAACCAAATTTGATAATTTTGAAACAAAAAAATTTTATTTTCAAATATGAACTAAGTACAATCTTTTCATAATTTCGGATTTAAAGTTAAAAATAAAAATCACTTATTAATTAATTAAATAATTAATTATCTATTATTCAATTATATTTATAAATAATACAACTTTTTGAAAAAATTAAATTATTATCAAAAATTTGAATAAAATTTAGATTATTTATACAAATTCAATTATTTTCATAAATTTCGATAAAATTTGTTTAAAAAAATTAAAATTTTCATAAATTATAATAAATAAAAAAATTAATTAAATAACTAATTTTTTCAGCCGAAAAATTGTTCTTGGGTGAAAATGAGACTGAACAATCCGAATTTGAAAGTTCATTTTGAGATAGAGAGTCAAAAATCAAGTGACATGTCGTTAGTTGCTGATTTAATGAGTTATAAATCAATTCCCTGCCACAGTATCGTTTTAGACAGTCCAAAATATCAGGTAATTTCGAGCATTTTTTAAATAAATTTAAATTAAAGTTTTCTAAATGAAAAACTAATTTAAGTTGAATAAATTAAAAACAGGTTCCCGTCTCTGCAATTATAGAACAAGGATTGTGTTTTCAATTGTCATTGAAAGTTTATGCATTAAAGGGATTATCGAGATATTATTTACCGAAGAATTTCGCCAAACGGATCGACGAGACAATTGTTAGATTTTGCCGATTGTGTCCAAATCTTCACACACTGGTAGCATTTTAAGTTTGAAAAACTTTACGTGTGCTGCATTGGTTTTTCCCTGGCTGTTATGCTGTCTCTTTTAAATTAATAAGTTTGTATTTTTCTCAATCTTTAATAATCATTTTTAATTTTATCTTACGATTTTTCAAAAATCATTTTCAATTTTACCTTCACGAATCGTAATAATTGATTTCTCTTTTTTTACTTTCTACGAAATTTTTTTGTTAAAAATTGACTAACAGAAAACAATTTTATTACTAATCGAAATAATATTTTTTTAATAATAATAATAATAATAATAATATGATTAAAAATTATAAGCATGTTTTATTTCTGTGCTTTACTTTCAAATTCTGTTTTGATTAAAAATTAATCATTTTCCCAGGTGGAAGTTTCTTTTAGCTTTCCATTAATTTCAATAATTATGATAAAATTAATTAAAATTAATTAATTAATTAATTAATTATTTAAATTTAAAACGTATCTTTTTGTTTTGAGTTTATTTTCTTTGTAATTGAATTCATTTTTAATTTCCTAATATTTATAATTAAAATAATTTTTGTATTAATAATTAATATTTTTGATATTAAAATTAATATTTAGTTCATTAATATAATTTGTTATTTTTTTTTTTAATTAATATTTCTTCGTTTTAATAGAATTATTATTTTGTCTATTAAAATAATTAACATTTTTTACGCAGATGATTCATGATAAAATATCAACAGCCACGATTCTCGAAATTGTATCAACGGCAAAAAGATTACGCTGCTTGTACGTTCGAAAGAATGTCATTTTAAAAAGATGCGATCGAGATTGGTCAAATATCACCGACTGGACATCGGAACATTATCAGTGGATTAAGGCGAATAGTAATTGTTACGAAAGTACTGAACGAGAGGTCTCGAAAATATTGGGCTACCGTTGGCATATGCTCTCTGAAAAGGAATTCAAAAATCAGGAAATTGGTTTACACATTTAAATTATAAATCACATTTCCTCTTTTTCTCACTTCCACCATTGACTGCAATACTCATCTTTTTCATGGTAAATTTTCAATTTTATTTAAAAGCAAAAAATATCATTTTTCATAAAATTCTTTCTAAGACTCTTTTTACAGCTTGTTACGAAAAATCTTGATTTTAAACTTTATTCTAGTCATTAAACATGTAGATCTTTTTTTGAAAATGTAAAGTAAATATCCTAGTAAACGGCACTGGCAAAACAAAAAAAAATATTTTTAAACATTTTTATCATTATTTTTAACCAATTAGCCAAGTGTCGCTGACTAGTGCATTTACCTTATTTTGGATTGTTCAAATTTTTAGGAAAACAAGGAAATAAAAAGTTTTTTGTTTCTCAATTCTGTATTTATTAAAATTCACTTCCTAATTTACAATGAAAAAATCAACAAAATTAAAACTAGCAATGCCCCGATTAAAGAGCAAAAAAATGAATTATTTTTATCCATACCAATTATGTTCGATAAAAAAAAACAAATATAACATTATCGTAAAGCGATATATTTTTTTTTACTATATAAATGCTTGTCTTACTTTTTTTTGTGTCCAAATTATCACTTTTTTTTCTTTAAATCAACGTGTCTTTCTTCAGAAAAAATAGATACAAATATAAAATATTTCAGAATTTTCTTCAATTATCTATATAGTGAAAAAAAAACTGAATTTATCTAAAACATTGTCAAATTCTTTAAAAAAAATATGTATATACAGTAAACAAAATTTCGATAACTACACGTATTTTCAATTAGCAAAATATTAAAATCTACGAGTTTTGTTTGAAGCTTTTTTTTTTTGTTTCTTTAAATAAATTGTCCTTCTGTATATACAGTTTCACATGATTTCTTTTTCTTTTATAGAAGTAATCATTCTCTCATCCGTTAATTGTTTTCAATAAATTAAAAATTGTAAAATTCATTCATTCTCTCACGCGGTAAATTAACTATAAGGGGAAAAAATTGAAAAAAAGTGAAGAAGTTTACAATGCCAATGCTGCGGAACGCTTGTCGCGATTTTTACTACGAAGAATGGTCCTTGCCTTAAATGCTGCTGCGTTCATCAGTGTCTGGAAAATGGAGGAATTTTGTTATTATTTCTATTCCGAATAATTATCCATTTTTAAAAATATATTAAAAAATCTATTTTTAACAAAAGAAAAGTAGAAATTTTGTTGTATTTTTTTTTGAAAATTAACAACCTTTTCGAGTTTGGTGGTTTTTTGCGTTGTCGGCATTGGCAAGACACGATTTCCAAGATGAAAGATTTCCCGCAAGAGTTGATTTTCAGAGAGATGAATATTTATTCCCGGACCAAGAAGTCGACAGCATGCGTTATATTGTGTTCGTGCGCACCAACCCTCTAGATACAAGACTTCTTTGCCGAATTTTATGTGCATTTCCGGTGTAATATCATCCTGGAAAAAGAAAAATTAATTTCAATTTCAAATTAGAATTTTTGCTTTACAAAATTTTCCAGAGCAGCCACAACAAAAATTGGAGATATTTTAGCGAATATCACTCGATTATTTTTTAAAATTTAAAATTCAATTATTTTAATTTTAAGAATTTTGAGAAGTTTTAATTGTTAATGAAATTTTAAGAAATTTCAATTGTCTTTCTAATTCCAATTATTAAAAAAAACAATTCAACGCTAGTAAAATTATGAGAAAAGAAACTTTTAGATTTTTAAGTTTTTCAAAAAATGTTTCTCGATAATAAAAAATAGAATATTTTGTAGTAATTAGAAATTTTGATATTTTTCCTGTAATTTTAATAAAATTTCCAGACTTTTCTCTAATGTTCCTGAACTGTGGCAATCCTGTTTTTTGTTTATTTGAATAGTAAATACCTCGATATAGCGTAAAATATCTCTGAAACTCGCTCGCTGTTGTTTACGATCCTTCTTTGCTCTGTACTTGTTGGAATCGGTTGCAAGATCCCTGAGCATCTCAACCAACTCAAGTGCCCATTCTTGTTCGTAGTCATCGCAAAATTCACGACCGAGTTCGAAAATCACTGCCAATGCCTCGCCAGCAGATAGACGCACGTCAAGATGAGGCGATTCGAGCAACTCTCGCAAACGACTCAAAGATCTGACAAAAAAAAAAGATAGAACGCTTCATTAAAAATTACAGGACAAATTTGGTACAAATCTTTAAAAAAATGTTAATTTTTCTTATTCTGTGAATAATCGGAATAAAAATAAAAGAATTACTTTACATTAATTTAAAAGGATTTCTTTACAATAATTGAAAAGAATTACTTTGCATTAATTGAAAAGAATTACTTTAAATTGCAAAGAATTAGCCTAAAAGTATGTTTAGATCGATTAGCAAATTTTCTTACATATTAATTTCTTTTTTTTTATTTTATAAAAATTAATTTATAAAAATTAATTTTCTTAATCTGCGAAAAATCACTTACGGCATACAAGTATTGGAGCGATTACTTCCAAGTAGATTGTAAATTTCAAAGGGTGACATGACAGTCAAAAGTAAAGTCCACGAGGAAATTGCTGCCGCATGAAGAGCCGCCACATCAGCCGAAATTGTCGGCAATGCGCCATTGCCTTTTAAAAATGAACCGGAAAAAATTGTCGAAAACAATTGAATTATTTCAATAGTGTCAGCAGAATCGTTCCCAGAGAAAAATTGATTTAAACCCAAAGCCCAGCAGCACTGAAAAGAAACATAAGTTAAAAATGAAAAAGAATTTTTTTTAATAGAAAAAGGAAGAAACAGAAAAATTATTTTCTTTTTCTTTCTTTTTTTGTTTGTATTTTTTTTTGGAACTCACCTCTGATCTTGCATTAGTCGACGCCGAATTATCATTGGCAATGCAAATTAATGTCGATTTTATTTCCTTGCAAACAGTTTCGGCACTCTCAAATGCACCCAATTGAACGCAAAGTAATGTACTTAATCTTGCAGCAATCGATTGTTCATCACCGCGGCCCTTCTTCAATCCACGTTCAATTGCATCTGTGATGGTCATTTTTCGATCCTCAACAAAATCAGGAACATATTTAGTGGCAAAAATTTTCTCAATCCCCTGAAAACAATTTGTTCGTCCCTTGGCACTTTTTTGCGTTAATCCATCGATTGCGTCCCTTAAATTCTCCTCAAATGCCTCCTGCTGCTGAGTAGGTTCATCCACCTCATTATCATTAACTTCTTCCACGATATTTGCATCCGACAATCCACTCGTCACACTACAAGCATCATTAACCGAATCCTCATCGGAAGTTCCCTCCGTCCTCTTCCCGCCGTGACCTGCAATTTTTTACATTTTTCTTGAAAAATTAATTCTCTTACCAATCAAAAATTAATTAATTAATTTCTCTTACCAATTTTAGAATAAATATAATTTTACAGGGTATCTACTATTTTTGTTCAACAAAATTCACGGCTTTGTCCTAATTTTTTCCGGTTTTTTTTTCTCATCAAATTTAAATTTATTTGATTTCAAACATAAATAAATCTACAAATGGCTTCAAAAATTTTTAATTATTTGTTTATAAAAATTCAATTATCTTGAAACAATAGAATTGAAAAATTTCAAAAATCTTATTTTTCAGAATTTTCAAAAAAAAACTTTGCTAAAATTCAATTTTATTAAAAGATTTTAAGTGTGTATCTTTTTTTAAATTAACTAAAAAAAAATTTACTTTATAAATTAAATAAATATTTAAATAAATAAAAATAAATATTAAATTAAATTGAAATTTAATTTATAAATTCAAAAATTCAATTGATAAATAAAATTTTTGTTTTGAATATTTCAACTTCTTGTTTGTATAGGAAAATTATTAATTCTGATTTTTTCTTTTTTTTTTTTTAGTTTTGAATGGCCTCTCGGATTGAATTAATATTTTCGAAAGGGAAATAGACGCGTGAAAAGTGAATGTTACAAATGTTATTACATAAGATTAAATCAAACCAGCTGTTACTTCATCTGGGTTGCATAAATTCAAAACTGGATTTAATATTGAAAATAGAGAATTTTTATTAGTAAAAATTACGTGTGTGCAATTAAACAAAAAAATTACGTAATTATATCGTTTTCAAAACGAATGAAACAATATGGTTCGCGGGTAAATATTAAATTACTAAAAAAAGTCAAGGTTATCGTATGAAAAATATAATTTAATGAGAGATAATATTAAATCTCGCAGTAAAAGATACATATTTGACGTTTCTTTCATATACAAAAACAAAAATTCCATTAGTCATTTTTAAAATTTTTTTCTGTGTATTTCCCAATAGCAATATAGTTCTTGATCTTTAAAGAAAGAGAACAAGTTTATCTGGCTTAGCATATTTTAAGCAGTTGCTATTTCTGACTTTCAGTCGATTTTAAATTTATAATTTTAGATTCAATTTACACTTTCTGTTTCTGTCGTGACCTAAGAAAAATGGTTCATTTGAAAAAAAGATAATAAATGTAAATTAAAAGTATAAAAATAGTAAAAACAATAATAATAATAGTAATAATACTAATAATAATAATAATAATAATAATAATAATAATAAAAATTATAATAATATAAATAAATAAAAAATAAATTATTTACATTATAACGATTATGATTTTATTACAGTTAAATCAATTTCAACTATTTATAAATAATTAGCAAATCTGCGTAAAATGCATCCTTGTAATTGCAAATCAATAACTGAATTTCTAAGGTCGCACGTGGAAAACTTATAATAAACGGAATTAGATTAAAAAAAATAATTTCCTTTTTATTGAGAAACACGTTTCCTTTATCTTATTATTCTCAATATGGAATTTGCAGTTTCATTATCAAAATTACTATCATCCATATTGTACATTATTCCACGAATTTCGTAGAAAATGAAAATATAATTAATTTTTGACGTTTAAAATAAACATAACCTAAAATTTCTATTTCTAATATCACTAGAGAGTATTTTTCTCTTTTTGGATGATATAAAAAAACGAATTGACGTAGAAATTAGTTTGCTACGCAATGCATGACGTCCTTCCATGTGCGAAAGCATGGAAGTCACATGGAGCTTACTAAGAACGAGAAATAAGTAACAAAAAACATTTTCATGCAAACACGATTTCAACCCATCTCTAGATCCATAAAGAAAATATCAAATTCCCGCACTGCAATTAACCTCGAATCAATAAATAATTCGACTATTGTGATCACAATAAAAATAAATATAAAATCCGTGACGTAAGAATAAACGAGGCCGCGAATCAAACGGATGATTTGTCTTGCCAAATGTAGCAATGATGTTCTCACGTTACACAATTCTTTTTTAAAAAAATCCCCCTTGTATCTTACAATTTTTAATCGTATTTTTCTTTAAAAAAAAAGGAGAGAAAACGGAGAAAACACACTAGTTGATAACAAAGAAGAATGTATAATAATCATGTGATTACTCACCAAATTTTCCTTTTCTACTCCCTTTCCCAGGCATTCTTCAAACACTCCTTTATTGCACAATTTACACTAAAGAAAATATTCGATCAAGAAGGTAAATGTCTTGCACTATAAATTTTCTTTCGTATACTGAATACACTGCATGAATTTTTAATAAAAATTTGATAAAAACTCATTAACATGTTGCGGGAATTTCAAAGCATACACGTCGAGTAAGCCAGCCAGGGCCTTCTCCTCAAGTTTACACTGTCGTGCTCGCTATATTAAACGAATTTTAACGATTCTTCTCGAAAATTCACGAAGGAATCTTTGCTTTTGCGCCAAACTTTCTTGTGGGCGGTTTATTTCTCGACCAATAAAAAATTACAAATGAGTGAAACTTAAGTTTTGCGCATGTGTATTGTGAAGTGCGCGCATCTCGCGCAGCTCTTTAAAATAGAGGCGGGAATTTTAAATTTACTAATGTTACGACTCTAATCAAATTTAATTTTTGAGAGAGGAAAATCTCTAAATATCATCGAAACTGAAAACCGAATGTTCAAAACCGAACAAATTTTAAAGCTACGTTCACAATAGGAATTTTTTATAATTAATTATAAAATTATATAAATCTAATAAATGTGTCAAAAATTGACCATTAGTAATAATTACACATTTTTTTTTATTATTATTGTTTATTTGTCGAAAAATATTATTTTACATTTTAGTAAATTTCTTAATTCTAATTTACAGAAAATTTAATAGTATAAAGAAGAAATTTTTCATAATTTATAATTATGTGAAGTAAAAATTTGTTAGAAAAAGTGTGAAACGTAGAAAAGTGCAACAATTACAATAATTATTAAAAATAACAAAAAATGCTTATTTTCATTTATAATTTTCACATTTGTATACAAATTGTCTTAATTGTATCCTTTGGCATTACAAAATTTGTTGCATGCTGTAAAATATCTATAAGTAATTATTAGTACATGAAAGGCTCATTAGTTTAAAAAAAAAAAAAAACTTGCTCATCCCTTTGACATGCAAAAAGTTTTTTTCTTTCGATTTTTAATTTGTTTTATTGTCAAAAAGTGAAATCCCTTTTTTAAAATTATGTTAGTTTTTTAATTTTTCAATTAAAAATTTAATTATTATTTTTTTTTAATTCTTAATTGCGTTTAATTTTTAATTCTTTAATTTTTAATTAAGTATTTAATTAATAATTTGATTATTAATTAATTATTTAACTAATAATTAAATGTCAAAAATTTAGAATGTTATTTTGTTCTAATTTTCGAGAAAAAAAAATGTTACGATTAAAGAAGCGAATGTAAATTAGTGTGAAAATATTAATAAAATTACAAACTATACTTATTTTATGATATAGTAAAAATATTTCTCTTTTTTTGATTCGAATAAAAAAAAATAATTGAAAAAAAATATTTAATCACAGTGTAGCATGCGACTGATATAAATTTTTTTTTTTTTTTTGCAATGCACATGCAGAAGAATATTTTTTCTAAATGCTTACAAAATTGCAATTATTTTTTGCTTTTGTTTTCTTTTTTTAAACCTTAATGTCAAAACGAGGGCCAAGTCCACAAAAATAGAAAATGATAAATTGTAAGAAGTATTTTGCGACGAAGTCCATTACAATCCTGCGAACAATATTTAGAAATAAAGAACTTGTATTTTTTTTTTAAATTCTACTCTAATTTTTAATGTAATAACTAATTTTAATAAATTTCTATTCTTTAATTTTATTACTTTTAATATTCAAATATTTCAATTATATTTTATTTAATTTAAACAAATTTCCAATCAAATTAAAATTTTATTTGATTTAAACAAATTTCCAATCAAATTAAATTTTTATTTGATTTAATTTATATTAATTTTCAATTAACTTTAATTTAATTTATTTTCATTTCATTTAATTGATTTTAATTTTCAATTAAATTTAAATTTAATATAAGTTAAATATTGAATATATTTAAATAAATAATATTTTATAAATTATCGTGAAAGGCAACAATTGAATAATTAAAATTTTTTAATACGTATTCTGGTCAATAAGCTACTTTGTAAAAAATATAATTAGAGACTAGAAGAAAATAAAAACTATATATTATAAGGAATTATCTTACGGAATTAAATATGTTTACCGTCGTTCAATATCGAACACAACGTTTAATTTTATCTAATCTCAAAAATGATTAGCTGTATAAACGATCAGAAATCGGTCATTATTGAAATTTTAAAATGTAAAAAGAAGAAAAATTTTCTTCAAAAGTTCACGAACTCATGTCAGAGCGAAAGCAATTTTATCTTTTGACCTCAACTCTCTCTCTCTCTCTTTACGTTTAGATAAACAATTATCTAATCAAAGAGTCTCAATTTTAGAACAAAAAATATTCTAGATTTTTTTGAATTTTAACTGTTTTTTTTATGGAATTTGATTTAGTTTAGTTTTGTGATTTCTGTCAATTTTTTTCGTCGCGTTTGTATGAAGTCGTCAACATGGAAATTATATTCCATTTTTCCTCCGCGTGTATGTTTTGGTTAAATGTTTGCTTTAAATGATTCTCAATACTGAGGGTAAAATTATTAAGAAGAGAATTGACGATTTGATTATTGTCGATGATGATGGTGCTTCTCTGGAAAGTAATTTATTAACAGTAATTTCATACGATGTACCTAGCAATTTTTCGCAAGGTGTTACTCTTATCACAAAATTAAAGAGTGCTTCGGCAATATTGGCTGGCGTTTGATCGTCACAAGTCTCCAATTCCTTCACCACGCACACTTGCAATTTTACCAGATCGCTGAAAAAAGAAAAAGAAATTTAAAATTAAAATTTAAAATTTAATTAAAATTAAATTTACAAATTGACAGTGATTACAAATTTTTCAAATTTATCATAATCATATTGCTAAAAAAGAAATTTTAAATTCAACTTATAATTTAGATGAAGATAATAAAAATTAAGTATGTAATTACAAATTTCTATAACAATTGAAAGAAAGATGTAATTTCAAAAATTACCTGCAACTTTTGTGATCCAAGACAAAAAGTGGTAGAGTCATTTCCGAAATATTATTCACATTTGTGCTGATATTTTGAACACTTTCTCCGTATGTGGAATTAAGACATTGTTGAATCACTAATTGTTTATCTTGGAAACATTTTGGTCCATCAGTTGAGATAAACACTAAAGAAAGAAAAAAATATTATGTCATTATTTTTAGTATCCATTAATAAGTCTAGAAAAAAGAAATTAAACAAATAAACTAAATTTTTTAAAAGATCCACTTAATAACTAATTGATTAAAAATTATTATATTATTATTTTTAACAACTTATAACTAATTACAAGAATACAATTATTTTCAATATAATTTTCATATTGCATTACTCAAGAGAATTTAAATTATTTTCGAAAATTTTAGGAAAATTCTTTGCAAGAATTAAATTATTTTCATAAGTAATGGAAGTCTGGATAAAATTTAATTATTTTTTAAAAATTTTGATAACATTATTTATAAGAATTCAATTTGTTTCAAAACACTTTCAATTAATTCCTCGAAAGAATTTTATTGTTTTAATCAATTTTAATTGAATTTCTCGAAAGAATTCAATTATTTTCATAAATAATAAATTTTCTCGTAGAAATTCAATATTATTTTCATGAATTTAAATAAAATTTTTCGCAAAAATTCAATTATTTTCATAAATAATAAATTTTTTAAAAGAATTCAATTATTTTGATGGATTTAAAAAAAATTGTTCGAAAAAATTCAATTGTTTTTATAAATAATAAATTTTATCAAAAAAAAAATTAATTATTTTCATAATTATAAATTTTCTCGAAAGAATTCAATTATTTTCTTAAATAATAAATTTTCTCATATAAATTCAATTATTTTCATGAATTTAAATAAAATTTTTCGCAAAAATTCAATTATTTTCATAAATAATAAATTTTATCAAAAAAAATTAATTATTTTCATAAATAATAAATTTTCTCGAAAAAATTCAATAATTTAATGAATTTGAATAAAATTCTATTCAGAAATTCAATTATTTTCAGAAATAAATTTTCTCGAAAAAATTCAATTATTTTCATAAATAAAAAATTTCCTCGAAAAAACTCAATTATTTGCATAAATAATAAATTTTCTCAATGAAATTAAATTATTTTCATGAATTTGAATAACATTCTCTTCAAGAATTCAATTATTTTCATAAATAAAAAAATTTCTCGGTAGAAATAAATTATTTTCATGAATTTGAATATTTTTTACGAGAATTCTATTAATTTTACAAATTTTTATAAAACTCTTCGAAAGAGTTTAATTATTTGAAAGAATAAATTGATCAAATTATTTATAACAATTTGTATGAAACTCTTATCAAGAATTTAATTATTTTCATAAATAATACATTTTTTATTGGGAATTCAATTAATTTCAGAAATAATAGTAAGTTTTCTCGAAAAAAGTAAAATATTTTGATAAATAATAAATTTTCTTCAAAGAATTCAATTATTTTCATAAATAATAAATTTTCTTCAAAGAATTAAATTATTTTCCTGAAGTTGAATATAATTCTTTGCAAAAATTGAATTATTTTCAAAAATTTTAGAAAAATTCTTCGCAAGAATTAAATTATTTTCATAAATAATAAAATTTCTAAAAATAATTCAATTTATTTTACAAATTTACTTAAATCTCTTCGAAAGAGTTAAATTATTTGAAAAAAAATTGATAAAATCATTTGTAACCGTTTAATTATTTTAAAAACATTTTTAATTGAAATCCTGGAAAAAACTCAATTATTTTTACAAATTTTTAGAAAAAATCCTTTGCTAGAATTCAATTATTTTTATAAATAATAAATTTTCTCATAGAAATTAAATTATTTTCATGAATTTGAATAAATTTCTTCTTAAAAGAATTGAAATAATTGAAAAGAGTTCAATTATTTTCATAAATAATAAATTTCCTCGCTAGAATTCAATTATTCTCAATACAATTCCTCAAAAGAATTTAATTATTTGGAAATATTAAAATAAAATTCTTCGAAACAATTGAATTATTTTCTCAAAATTCTATAATTCTATAATAAAGCTTTAAAGCAAAAATTAAATGATTTGAAATTAAAAATTACAAATTATAAAATTATTAAAAATGAAATAAATGAAATAAAGAGATCTTACAAGCAATTCGATCACCCTCCTTGAAGCAAATAAAATCCAAAAGACTGTTCGTAATATTAAGAACAATTGGTTCAAGTGCCTGTTCAGGAGGTTCAAGACAAGGTTTCAATGCCTCCGTCCAATTGCGAACGCAATGCTTTAAAATTGTCGATTTTCGACAATATTTAGCGAAAACTTCGTCCAAATCGCCAGTGGGTTTAGCGTCTTCGATTTCCTTATTTAATTGCGTGACATTGACCAGTGACGTTACACAAGCACCTAAATCTAAAATTCCCTTTTTCGCCGTCTCATAAGCCGTTGGTCCACCATTTTTCTCGCACTTCTTCTTTATCACATTCTCAAATTCCTGCACTGGCAATGCAGACGCATTAATATTTTTCAATTCCGGTATATCGACGATTGAATTAAGTTTATTTAACGCATCATCGGCATTTTCAATATTGTCCTGTGCAAAACATTGGCTGAAAAAACCTGCAAAACAAAATAAATTAATTAAATTCTCCCAAAAAACAATTATTATTTCTACCTTAAAATCATGGGACCAGGAAAAATTTACAATGAATGACGCATTTTAAACCTGTTTTTATAATTATATTGTCGAATTAAAAATTCGGACAAAAAGGAAAAAAATTTTACGGGTGATAATAAATTAGTAATGGAATATTTTTCGCATAGTTTTTTTTCCTGTACAAAGCAATTATTTTAAGGATTAAAAATAATTTTTGAAATTTTTTTATTTACATGACAAAATAATTACGAAAAAAATTTTTTTTCTTGTGCTATTAAGAAATGTGATGAAGCGATTTCACATTACATTCACACGGTCGAGGGTCAAAGTACGGGCAATGAGTCAAGAAAAAAAAATCAGATAATTATTGATACGAATGTAATTCACGTGGACATAATCGTATAATATATGAAAGATGTTAACAATGTTAAAAATAATTTAATCAATTTCATTCAATATTCGTGCATTAAATTTCTTTTCGAAAAAGGAAACAAGTAATTTCATTATTTTTGGAAATAATTCACAAGTTGATAATTTTGCGGAAAATAATTTTTAATCTATAGAATTAAACTATTTGGAAAGATTATGAAATATAATTTTAAAGTTTTTAGCAATTTTTTAGAGAAATATTAAAAAAATAACAAATAAGAAACATAACCTCACATAAACAAATAATAAATGCGGTTTATAAATATACCTTGTCATAGAAGAAATATCGATTTATTATATAAATGTAAAAGAAAATTTTTTGTCATAAAAACGAATTTTCGTACAGGAACTATTTTTGCAGTAAATACAGTTAATATTTGTACAAATCACATTAATAAAGTTAATAAACAAAGTAAACAAAGAAAGACCATAAACAAACTAAAAAAATCTAAGGTTAACGACTTGCATTCGAATTTTGCACTACTGTACCAGTCATACCAACAACCATAACTTCGAAAATTGAATTTTCAGTTCGCGATTGATTACTGATCGTTAATTTTTATATAAAAAACAGAAAAGTACTTATAACACAAAAACGAATCGTACCTAACGAAGAGTGTAAAAATTAAATAGTAAACATTAATTATAATATTAAAAATAATTCAGTTTATCAAATTCGAATCACGTAGTCCTTGGAAACTTCCCCCACTCTTCATTATCCTGCGATTCATTGCAAATTCAATAATATCAATAACGATTTTTGTTCAGTAATTTTCCTAGTTTTTAAATAAGAATAAGTGAAAAACACAAATACTCACCTATAGAAACGATGAATAGAATCGTAAACTTCATTTTTATGGTAATTAATACAAAAAACACTGGTTACTTGTTGGAGATTTAACTTTGCGGACCTTGCGGATGAAACTTAACCTCAAAATGCACAAGCGTCCATGAGGAAAGTGATAAATATTTTTTTACACAATATTCACGAAATATTTAAAATTAAAATGAGGGAAAAAAGTGCATGGATGTTGATTATAATAATGAAACACCAAAAGAATTTAGGATTCTATGAGAGAAATTAGTTGCGATTGCGAGAATTTTATGGTTCAACGCACGCTTTTTTGTATATACAAGAAGTACAAAGACGAGGAAACGTACGCGGTGAGTATTTTTGTTTTCTAGTCCCGCTAGACTGTCCGATACTTGAATGACTGAATAAATCTTTTTTCCAAACACTTATATAATCCGTATCATCCCTTCCCTTTAAATTCAATATTCTAGTGTGTGCAAGTTTAATCATCTTTTATTTTTTTTCGGTAAATAAAAGCTCTGATTTTCATAAAAGAATTTTTCTATAGATATGGAAATAAATATTTATTTCGTCTTTTATGGAAATAAATATTTGTTTTTTTCTTAAAATATACAGTTTCTCCCATACAAAATCCAAAAACTAAAATTTAATTTTAAAAAAAGCAAATGAAACTATAATTAATTTAATTGGTAAATAAAAGGAAAATATTATGTTAATAAATTTTTTATTTTCTTGTATATTTACAGTAATTTTGACGACGCTATTTTCTCAGAGGAAGTTTATCACTAATTTTACAGGACGAATATTAAAATATTGAGGGAAACTATATTGCATTTTGTGTTTAGTTGCAAAATTACTAAATTGTTTTTTATATTTAAGGGGGATTTTCCTCGCAAAATAGAAGAAGGTCAAGGAACCAGGAGTTTACAAGAAATAATTGAAACATTAACATCAGCATCGGTGGTTCAGTGGTAGAATGCTCGCCTGCCACGCGGGCGGCCCGGGTTCGATTCCCGGCCGATGCAATTTTTTTTCCTTTTCAAATACAGAAAAAAGTGGAAATTTCCCTTTCTTTTGTTTTTAAAACTTTTTTCTCTCTCATTAATCGTTAAGAATAATTTTTTTTTCAAATTCGATTAGTAATTTAAATAGCAATATTTTTTTTATGTTTATATATTTTTTTTGTATTTATATTTTTTTTAATTATAATTTTTTTGGAATTAAACATAAATATTTCTTTGTAATTATATAGTTCAATATTTTTCTTTTTTAATAAATAATATACAGATTTTAATGTTTTCGATTTGTTTCGACTGATCTATAAATTTGTTGAAGTTTTAGTAGTTTAATAGGATTTATTATTATGGATTATAAAGGAAATTTTTGTCTTCTTTTCTTGTTAAATTACAATTTGTAGGCATTACGAATCATTAAGTCGAAATAAGCATCATTATCGATACTTGCGCTGATAGCACTGTAATAGTTCATGAATTCCTCCTGTGTGACCTAAAAAGAAAAAATTAATCTTTAATATTTATTTTACGATATATATTATTTATTGGAAATGTTTATCTATTGCCTGATATTTTAATAAATAAAATTAATTCATTTACTTTCAATTTCTAATTATTCTCAATTTTATTATTATAATAAGAATTTTTGGAAACCTCAGGAAAAATCCATCGATAATGATGTTTAATTTGAAAATATTTGTTTTAGTTTTGATTTAATATTTTACTTACTATTTTATTCACTATTTTTATTATTTTATTTATTAACATTTTCTTTTGAATTTTAGGAAAAATCGATCGGTTATGATATTTAATTCAGAAATCTTTTTTATTCTCTATTTTATTATTTATTTTATTATTTAATAACATTTTTTTTTGTTGAATTTCAGGAAAAATCCATCGATAATGATATTTAATACGAAAATTTGTTTTAATTTTGATTTACTATTTTATTTGCTATTTTTTAATATTTTATTTATTATTTATTAACATTTTCTTTTGAATTTCAGGAAAAATCGATCGATTATTATATTTAATTCAAAAATATATTTCATTCTCTGTTTTTATTATTTAATAACATTTTTTTTTAATTTCAGGAAAAATTTATCGATAATGATATTTAATTCAGAAATATTTTTTATTCTCTTATTATTTAATAACATTTTCTTTTGAGTTTCAGGAAAAATCCGCCGATAATGATTTTTAACATAAAAAAATGTTTTATTTTTTATTCACTCTCTATTTAACGTTTTTTTCTAAATTGCAGGAAAAGTCCATCGATATTGATATTTAATAGAGAAATATTTATTATTTTTATTTATTCTACATTTTATTACTTAATAACATTTAATTTTTGAATTTCAGGAAAAATCCTTCGATAATATTTAATAGAGAAATATTTACTATTTTTATTTATTATCTATTTTTTTATTATTCTCTTATTGTTTATTTAATTGTAAATTTTTTTTTAAATTACAGGAAAAATGGATCGATATTAAAATATTCAAATTAATGATCGAGAATGACTCAATGTTTATTATTGTTATGAATAATAATTTACTTACATTTCCATCCGCGGTGGCTCCATTCTCGAAGTTTTCTAAAAATTTATTTAAAATAGTTTCCTCCGACTCTTCGCCGCTTATGTATCGTGGATGGCATTTGACATTATAAATACCCCGTAAATCTTCCATTGTAATTTGCCCGTCGCCGGATTTGTCCATTTTTTGAAATGCTTGATCAACCATTTTTTTACGACTGTCGTTCATCGGTGGCTGTTTATATAAAACAATATACAATTAGTTTTCATTAATTTTTTAATTTTAATCTAAATCAATTAAAATTAAAATTTTAATTTAATTATAAATGCATTTATCATTGCATTTTTTAAATTTAATTTTAATTTAAAGAAAAAACAATTTTATTTTTCCAATTTTGCAAAAATAATTTCATTTAATAATCAAATATAAAAAATAATAAACTTTCATGTTAATATATTGTTATTTTTGATAGCAATTGTTATTTTAAAATTTACTTCCACATTTCTTTTTAATTTCCAAAAGTAGAAAAACTTACTCTCACAGCAGCGATAAATTCGTTGATACTAATTGACCCACTTTCATCGGTATCCAATTTTTGAAAAAGATCATTTATCTCATCTTCGGATAATTCGAGTCCTGTGTCTGCTATTCCAGTTGTGAATTCCTCCAGATTCAATTGTTTATTCCCATCATCGTCCATTCGTCGAAATACTCTATAATTAATAATTTTTGTATACAATATAATTATTATCATCTTTTTTTAATTATTAATTTCTACAGTAAAAATTAATTTTTACTGTAGATTAATATTTTTAAAGTTGCGACTATTTTTAACACAGAAAATTATATTTAAAAATTTCTAGTTTTAATTTAATTAATTTTTTAGTTTCTTTTTTTAGTTGTAAATCTTTTAGTTTATTTTTTTGGTTTTAAATTTTTTAGTTTCTTTTTTTATTTTTAAATCTTTTAGTTTTAAGTTGTTTGGTTTGAAATCTTTTAGTTTTAAGTTTTTTGGTTTTTAAAATTTATTAGTTAATAATTTTTCAATTTTATGAGTGATGACTAATAATGGTTCTTCTTACCTCCCCAGACCAAGGATGCCATTAGCACCCCTGGAAAGGCAGAGAAGACGTAATTTTTCGATGCTGTCCGTGGCTGAAAATATGGCCCGTTGGGACTTATTGATCATCTCAGTCTCCTGCCTCGTGGTAGCACTCTGCGGCCTATTGAACATCTGAAAAAAGTAAAGTGTGATTCAGTTTTACGTAATCGCAGTCAATGTGGTAATAAACGCCGCTGCTCTTGCAAAATATTAGGTAAGAAAACTAGACTTTTCAATAGTAGACTAGAAAAGAACAGAGATAGATATATAAAGTAATCATCAAACAGGTAACGAGAGACTCATATTCTTATCTCATACTATTGCAATTTTATATCTATAGGACACTCTTTTAAAGAGAATTTCAAGGACATGAGAAAAGAAAACGATTAGTTTTTATAGAAAAGGCAAGAAAAAAAAGAAATCGAGTATTTCTTATATTATTTCTTTTTTTATAGTAAAAGTAAAAAAAAATAAATAAAAACAAATTGAAATATTAGGGAAATTTTATTTAGAAATATCAAAAATATAAATGAATACAAAAGAATTATCAGGGATCATAGTTAGTCCCCTATATTCACCCTTTTTTGTCCCCATAAATTAATAAAATCCCCCTAAAACACCTAAAATTATTTATTTTCTATTTTCTACATATTCCCCTTTTTATAATTTTTCAAAAAAAAAACTTTTTCTTTGGAAATAGTAAAAGTTATTCTCGAAATTGAAATTTTAACAATAAATTTTATTAATTTTGGAGAAAATTTCAATTCCATAAATTGAATTTTAACAGACTTGCGTTTACAATTTTCATAAATATACATAGATGAACTTCGAAAGGTTTTAATTTTAAATTTTATCAATTTTCAATTTTGAATAAATTTCATTAAAAATTTTTAAAAATTAGATTTTTGAAAAATTGTAATAATTTAAATTCTTCTGAAATTAGTTAAATTTTTCAATAATATTTCATTAATCATTAAAAATAATGGATTTATAGAAGAATTATAGTAAAAAAAAAACTAAAAAGAATTGAATTTTGGAAAAGTTACAAATGATTGCAGAAATTCAATTATTTTCAAAAGTTAAAATTAATTCCAACTAAAAAAGTCAATTATTTCCAAAATTCAATTATGTTCAAAAATTTAAAAAAATTCTCGTCAAAATTTCAATTATTTAAAAAAAACGTTTTTAGAACGTTTCATGTCTGCAAAATAATGTTCCAAAAACGTTCCATTGCTTTTAAAACGTTTTAGAACCATATAACGTTTTTGAGACATTATTTAGCAGACATGAAACGTTCTAAAAACGTTTTTGGAACGTTTTTAAAACAATGATAGTTTTTTGCCCACTGGGAAGTTATTGAATTTGAATGTTTCGAAAAATTTTAATTCCTATGGAAAAATAATAATTAAATATTTATTTAAAAATGAAGTTAATTTAATAATTAATAATTTTAGAGTAAATCAGTATATTTTTTAGGGTCTGGGAAAAAGTCAAAATTTTTTCTCGAAATCAGAGAAAAGTCTAGGAAAAACAAAATTAAATTTTTGTGTCAACCCTGAATAATAGTAATAATAATAAAAATAATAATAGTAATGATAATAATAATAACAATCTTATTATTCAGTTCTAGTGAAACATTGAATCGACGAATTATTAAATTCTCAGTACAACATTGTTGCGCGAAAAGTTCTAAATATTAAAACAGAAAGGGCGAGAAAAATAAAAAGTTGCTAGAAATTGATTATGAGAGGCAACCTTTACATTATATGCATTTATAAGATAATTATCATACGAGACGATCTTATTTTTTTTCCATATAAATAATGACCTATAAATGATAACTGAATAACATTGTTAATAATTATTTCATTTGACATGCAATAGTTTATGAAATTAATTTTCCATTATTTTTTATATACTAGAAAAATAATTTCAAATTTAATTATGAACTTCTGTATAATTGAAGACTAAATAGAAAAAGTTCTTTCTTTTTCTTTTTTTTTGCAATTTAATTATAGTTCCGAAAGAGAAATATTATTTTATAGGAGGAAAAAAAATAGGAGTGCCATTTTGGGTGTGTCAATTCTAACTTGACAATTAATTCAATGTTTAAATCGTTTAATTTAAAGAGTTTTAAACTTTAAACAGTAAATTATAAATTTAATTTTCAAACACTTTGAATTTTTGTTTTTTGAATTTTATTTTTACTTATATTTTTATTTATTTATAAAATTTCTTCAAAGGACCAGAAAATAAATTCTTTACAATTTCAATTTAGTTTTTTGTTTCTGATAATGTTAATAATTTGAATGATTAAAATTACATAGTGATTATTTAATTCTTTTTTATTTTTACTACTATTTTTCTTATTCATATTATCAACTCTCGATAAATTAAATTTATCAAGAATTTGTGTCCCTTGAAGAAAATTTGATACTAAAAACACTCGAGAAATAGAATTCTCGATAATTAAAATTTTTTTATTTGTCCCTTGAGATTCTTTTTATTATTTTCATTATTTGCATTATTTTTTTGTTATTTTTATTATTATTACTTTAATTATTTTTATTCTTATTCTTGTTATTATTTTTATTGAGTAATTATATTTATTACTATTATTATGCTTTTTATTTTATTTTATTTATTTATTTATTTATTTATTTATTTATTTATTAATTCATTTATTTATTTATTTATTTATTCAAAATTCGAATACAAGCAAAAAAATTTGTCCTTTTATTTCAATTAGAACACAATATAAGAATTCGTTTTCTACGAGGTCATTAATTGTCATTGCCTTTGAGAAAGAAATATTAATTATGCAAAACTTAATAATTACGAACAACCGGCAACGACCTCGAATAAAACCTACCCCTGTAACTTAAAGCCAATGTCTTCATTGACTTATACATATACCACACTCGATTCTCTCTTTTCTATTCAATGAGAGAAACTTTTTTTTTCAACCCGCAGCTTTAATTCTATTTTTAGAAATTATATCTGTACATTTATTTCAATATAAAAGAGGAAGAGAGATAAAAAAAGTAGTTAGTGACAAAAAAATAGTTAAACTGACAATTTATTGAAAGATAATTTGAAAAAGAAATTTTGAATTCTGATAAATTATTTCGAAATATTTCTATCTTTATTTATTACCACACTTTATTTTTGTTTCAGATTTAATATGAAAAAAAATTATCAATAATTAAAAAATATAGATAAAAAAAAAGAAAAAAATAGAAGAGAATTTAGAATTGTGAAATGTAAAATTGTAAATGCAGTTTAAATGCGATCATAGACATATACAAACCTCGAAATTAGACGATCGAACAGGATAAGCCATGCATAAGAAAATAGTCATGAAACATATTAAAATCTTTTTTTTTTACAACAATATTAAGAGAGAGGAAAATTTCAAAAATATTGTAAACCACGAAATGGTAGGAAAAGAGAGTTTTTTTTTATTTGAAAATTAGAACATACCCTAATTTATTTCTCCAAAAATCTGAACGTATTTGATACATGGCTGAAAGGAATTAGATGATTATTTTCTTTTTTTCAAATTCAAATTCAAAATCTCACCCAACACTCAACAAGTGTGCGACTACCATTTAGGGGCTTCAATATTATAAATTTTTATTATTTCTATATATATAGGAAAAGAGCAGTCAAGAGAAAGGAAATTTTTTTTCAATTTTAGAAAAGAAATTATTAAATTATTAATTAATTAAAACTATGGAAAAATAAACACACTAGTCGAAATTTTACGAATTTTCGATTCGAAATTACAAATTGGAAAACAGTCGATAATTATTTATATCTACGAAAATACCAAAAAGAAATAAATATAAAAAATACAAAAGAGTACAAAAAGTACAAAAAAGAAAAAAAATACAAATAAGGAAAAGAAAATTTGCAAATTTTGGAAATTACAAATTAGAAACAATGGAAAATTATTTATATCTACGAAAATAACGAAAAGAAAAAAGTACAAAAAGTACAAATAAAGAAAAACATAAAAATGGAGAAAAAAAAGTTCGCAAATATTGGAAATTACAAATTAGAAACAATCGAAAATTGTTATTTTTATCTGCGAAAATACCGAAAAGAAAAAAGTACAAAAAATACAAATAAGGAAAAAAAATGTTCGCTAATATTGGAAATTACAAATTATATCGAAAATTGTTCTTTTTATCAACGAAAATATCGTAAAGAAAAAAAAGTACAAAAAAGAAAGAAATATTAGAAGGAAAAAGAATTTCACAATTCACAAAGTTTGGAAATTACAAATTAGAAATAAAAAGAATCAAAAATTATTATTTATTTCCACACGAGTACTGAAAAGAAAAGAAGTATAAAAAATATATAAAATACAAAAAGGAAAAAAATACCTACAAGGAAAAAAATACCTATACAAAAAGAAAGAAAAAAAAGGAAGAAATACAAAAGAGAAAAAAATACGAAAAAAAATTCAAATTCTACCGTTAGTATAATTTTTTTTTCACTATAGAAAACTCTAATTCAAAAAAAGAAATTTTTTCTTTTTTGAATCTTACCTTAACTTTCTGCGCAACAGAATTTTAAAATTTACAAAAACACTTGTCGTTTAATTAAATTTTTTCTTTAAATAAAAAATACTTGGAAAAATATTTGAGAGAATGGAAAATTGATGAGTGAAGAAGAGAAGTGTTGAAAAAAAATTTGGAATGTACTCGGAGAAGACCGGAAGGTAAATGACAACAAGGGTGGAACTTATTCTGAGGATATGTTCTATATATGATCAATATATATCTTTCTCTCTCCATATATACAATATAAGTGTGTAAATTTAAAAATGTGTTAGTGTGTTTACTTTCATACAATTAAATAATAGGTGTGCTCTTCCGATAGTATGTGCATGTGCATAGACGCATAAGTACTGTGTCCATAACGACGATTTGTCACAACACTTGTTTTTCAATAAAAATGAGAAAACCAAATTAGATAATTTTTTTTTATACTATTATCGAATTTTAAGAAATGACAACTTCAGGAAATGAGAATTCATTTTTTATAAGAAATTTCACTTTTCTATTTTTCTCTTCTATTTTTTTTTATAATGTAATGACACTTTGTTTTTCAATAAAAATGAAAACTAAAAGTAGATAATTTTTTTTTTCTTTTATCGAATTTTGAGAAATGACAACAGGAAATGAAATTTAATATTTTATGAGGAATTTCACTTTTCTATTTTTTTCTTCTATTTTTCTTCTATTTTTTTATAATAATACTTGTTTTTCAATAAATGAAAATTAAATTTGACAATTTTTACACTATTATTTTATTTTGAGAAATAACAACAGGAAATGAGAATTTATTTCTTATGAAAAATTTCACTTTCTATTTTTTCTTCTATTTTTTTAATTTTATATATTTATTGCTATTTCGCATTTTTGAATATTAAAATTTATTTTTTATTTATTTACAAATTTTTTTGTATTTTTAATAAAATTTAGAATATTTTGAAATGTTTTTATTACAATTTAAAATATTTATAAAATCTTTTTATTAAAATTTGTAATGTTTTTAAATAATAAAATATTTTCAATCCTATTTTAAATATTTTTAATTATTAGCAATTTAATTTTGAATATTTCATTATAATTTGAAATATTATAAATTATTTTAAATCTTAAAATATTTATTCATTTATTTATCATTATAAACGGGCTTACAAAAATTTGATGCTCTTTCGTATAAATGCACTAGAAATGTAATTAAATTAAAGAAGAAAAATAGAAAAGTAAACATTAAAATATTTTCAAAAAGGAATTTTAAATATTTTTAATGCGATTGCAAATGTTTTGAAATATTTGCGATTTATTTTGGAATATTTTAAATTATTTTAAATGCAATTTTTAATATCTTCAAAAATATTTCTATCTAAATATTTTTAATTAAATTTTTAATATTTTGAAATATTTATAATTTAATTTGAAATATTTTGAATTATTTGCAATTTAATTTGGAATATTGTAAATTATTTTAAATACAATTCTTAATATTTTTAATGCAATTTAAAATATTTTGAAATATTTGTAATTTAATTTGGAATATTTTGAATTATTTGCAAAATTAATTTGCAATATTTTTAATTATTTTAAGTAAAATTTTTATTATTTTTAAATTATTACAATATATTAAAATATTTTTAATGCAATTTCAAATTTATTTTAAATTATTTGAAAAACAATTTTTAAAATCTTCAAAGAAAATAGATATTTCTAAATATTTTTAATAACATTTTTAATGTTTTTAAATATTAAAATTCTTTTAAAACAATTTTTAATCTTTTTAATACAATTTGAAATATTTTGAAATTTTTTTATTACAATTTGAAATATTTTGCAATATTTTTGTTACAATTGTGAATATTAAAAATTATTTTAAATACGATTTTAATAGTTTTAAATAATAAAATATTTTAAAAACAATTTAGAATATTTTTAATGAAATTTAGAATATTCTGAAATGTTTCTAATTTAATTTTGAATATTTTAAAATATTCTTTTTACAATTTAAAATATTTATTTATTTAATATAGACAGGCCAAATTTTTTTTTAAAATATTTTTAGTCAAATTTGAAAGTTTTAAATATTGAAAAATAAATTTGAATTATTTATATTTTTTATAACATTTAAAAATATTTTTAATAATATTAATATATGAAAAATTAAAAGAAAATTTCCAAATATATTTTTTATAACTAAATATTTATATTAATTTCAATATGCATTGTATATTTAGTTAAATAGAATTAAAATGAATTTAGAAGCGCTAAATTGAGCGTGAAATTGTAGTATATCCAATTCATTTCCTGCCTTTGTATTATCTCAAAAAAAGATCTTAAAGACCATTAATGATCAAGCATTAAAATTATTTATAGCCCAGGTGCCATATAGTTCACCATAATCATAGAAAATTTTTATTCAAACTTAATAATTACACCACATTAATAAAAAAAAGATTTTGTTTATTTATTTACTCTCAATAATAATAATAATATTATTATTATTAAAACAATATTGTAACAATGTTAATGAATTATTTCTCTACTTAATTTTAATGATTGTAAATTAACCTCTATTATTTGGCTATACAGCTATTAATTAAATTTCAAAATAATGAATGCAATTTTTTTTTCTTTGCTAAAAAGAAATTAAAATTTCAAATAAATAGATTTTTCCCGCCAAGTGGAAATTTTCCCTCAGCGCCGTCTATCGAATAAAGCGCGAATTATCCGTTAATTCAAAATTTTCATTTCTTTCAAAAATTTCCTTTAATAAATTAAAAAAAAACAAAAGAAATCAAATTTAAAAAAAAAATTCAAATTAAAGTCTAAAATCTTATCGTTTTCTTTTATTTTTAATGTTTAATATTCGAAAAAATATGTAAATATAAAATGATAGAGATGGCAAATAATTATCTAAGGGAATAATAGAATTAATCATTGGCTGACGTGTTGAGTGATATATCGAACAAATCAGAAGAGGACATTTGTATTTGTCCGTGCCACCAACTCACATTAGATTGGTCCACATTTATATGCGTGGTTCGCTATGATTGGCTGAAAATCGTTTTACTTTCTATTAAATTTTTCGTCAGTGCTTGATTTTGTGACAGTCGCCGGAAAATAACAGTGCTTGTTGAATGTCGTGGTGAAAATTAATTTACGTGTTTTTTTTTGACAATTTTTCCACATTAAAGATGAAAAAATTGTTCTTTGCCCTTGTGGGCGTATTTTTAATTATCGGTGAGTATTATTTTTTTCTTTAACTTTATGGTTAAAATTACTTCCTCATGGAAGTGTTGTTTTTTTCCGGGGGAGCAGAAGGAGATGTTTTATTTAAGCTACTAATAAAAAAGGGAATAATTTTTGAAAATAATTGTACATTTTTGTAAAAAAATAAGCATAAAATTGTATATTTTTTAAAAAAATTACTTTTTTTCTCTTTAGGTTTTGCTCATGCTGATACAATTGAGGAAAATGTAGGCACCGTTGAGAATGATTTAGGCGCTAGTAAAGAGGCATCAAGAACCGGTGAGTTTTTTTTTACTTCTGTATTAAAATTTTTCTATGAAAATTTCTTTATTGTCATTAGTTTTTTGAAGTTTCTAAACTCGAGTCTCCTGAATATTAGATTTGCTGTCGAATATTGATTCGAATGGTTTATTTATTCTTGTTATTTGCAGAGAGATTGAAATAATCGAGTTTTTAAGGAATAGAAGAAATTAAATTATTTAATTTTACTTATTAGTTAATTTTAAAAAAAGGAAATTTATTTATAGAATAGAATTTTATTTTCTATGTTAAAATTATAGTTTTTAAATTTCTTTTTATTATTTTCTACTTCTTTTGTTCTTTGTTTCTCTTTTTCTTTCCTTTTTTTGTAAGCGATTTTTTAAGTTTTCTTTTTTTATTTTATTGGTTTAAAATTTTAAGAAGTAAATTTTAATTTCCCAGATGCCGAGGTCGTGCAAAGGGAAGAGGAGGCAATAAAATTAGACGGACTGAACGTTGCACAACTAAAGGAACTTCGTGAGAAATCGGAGAAATTCACATTCCAAACGGAAGTGAATCGATTGATGAAACTTATTATTAATTCATTGTACAGAAATAAGGAAATTTTCCTTCGTGAATTAATTTCAAATGCCTCTGATGCATTGGATAAAATTCGTTTACTCTCACTCACGGATAAAAATGTACTTGACTCGAATCCCGAATTGGCAATAAGAATAAAGGCAGATAAGGAAAATAAAATACTGAGCATCACCGACAGTGGTATTGGTATGACGAAACAGGATTTGATAAATAATCTTGGAACAATCGCAAAATCGGGAACTGCCGAATTTTTAAGTAAAATGCAAGACGCCAAGGATATGAAGGAAATGAACGATATGATCGGTCAATTTGGCGTTGGTTTCTATTCGGCATTTTTGGTCGCCAACAGTATTGTCGTCACGACCAAGCACAACGATGACAAGCAATATATTTGGGAATCGGACAGCGCCAGTTTTAGCATTATCGAAGATCCCAGGGGTGATACTCTCAAACGTGGATCAACAATCAGGTAAAGATTCTAAAACTAAAAGTAAAAATAAAAAGTAATCAGAAAATACTAAAAATTCTTTTCTCTTTTAGTTTGCATTTGAAGGACGAGGCGCTCGACTTCCTGGAGGAAGACACAATTAGAAATCTCGTGAAGAAATACTCGCAGTTCATCAATTTCCCTATTTCGCTCTGGGGCAGTAAGACAGTGCAAGTTGAGGAAGAGGACGAGGAGGAAAAGCCCGAGAAAGCAGAGGAGAAAACCGAGGATGAGACCGAGGACGAAAAGAAAGACGACGAGGAGGAAGATGCAAAAGTCGAGGACGATAAGGAGGAGAAAGAGAAGAAGAAAATCGACAAAACTATCTGGGACTGGGAAGTATTGAACGATTCAAAGCCAATTTGGACCACAAAACCTTCTGAAATCAAGGAGAAGGAATACAACGATTTCTACAAAGTCCTCACCAAGGACAGTGACGATCCATTGACACACATTCATTTCATCGCCGAGGGCGAAGTCACCTTCAAATCTCTCCTCTACATTCCCAAAGTTCAACAAACCGACAGTTTCAGTCGCTATGGAACGAAATCCGACAATATCAAACTATACGTGCGTCGTGTTTTCATCACCGATAAATTCAACGACATGATGCCAAATTATCTGAATTTTATTCGCGGTATCGTTGACAGTGACGATCTCCCTCTGAACGTATCGCGTGAAGATTTACAACAACACAAATTGATAAAGATCATCAAGAAAAAGATGATTCGTAAAGTTCTTGATATGATTAAGAAAATACCGAAAGAGGAGTACGAGACTTTCTGGAAGGAGTACAGTACTAATATCAAATTGGGAGTAATTGAGGATTCGTCGAACAGAGCAAAATTATCGAAGTTGATGCTCTTCAAATCGTCGGTGGGTGAGAATAAAACGAATCTTATGGACTACGTGGCTAGAATGAAACCAAATCAGAAGCATATTTACTACATCGGTGGACTTAACGAGGAGGAGACTAAAACTTCCCCGTTCGTCGAGCGTCTAGTCAAGAAAGGCTACGAAGTCCTCTATCTAATTGAACCAGTCGACGAGCACGCCATCTCAACCCTTCCCGAATTCGAGGGCAAAAAATTCCAGAACGTCGCCAAGGAAGGTTTCGTCCTCGACGAGGGCGAGAAAGCAAAGGAAAAAATGGAACAATTGAAAACAACATTCGAACCCCTGGTGAAATGGTTGAACGACGTCCTCAAGGAACAGATCAACAAGGCACAAATTTCCGAACGATTAACCGACTCCCCATGCGCATTGGTTGCCAGTATGTTCGGATGGACGGGAAATATGGAACGTTTGGCGACGTCCAATGCCCATAAGAAGGCCGACGATCCACAGACCTCGTACTATCTTAATCAGAAGAAAACTCTGGAAATTAATCCCCGTCATCCATTGATTAGGGAATTATTGAGGAGAGTCGAGCAGGATCAGAGCGATCAGACGGCGAAGGACATGGCGACAATGATGTTCCGAACAGCGACATTACGCTCCGGTTATATGTTGCGTGACACGCAAAATTTTGCCGACAGTGTCGAGCAATTGATGAGAAAAACATTGGGAATTCCTCTTGACGAGGTGCCCGAGGAGGAGGAAGACGACGATTACGATTCAGCCGAGAACGATAAGTCTGAAGAGCCCGAAATCGGCGCCGACGATGATAAGCAAACAGTCGAGGACGATCACGATGAACTCTAAAGAGAGATTTGTCAATTTTTAACATTTTTCAAATTCAAATTGTTCGGAACTTGATTTTTCCAATCGAAAGTAATTAATTAATTAACGACAAATATTGTTCAGAAATCGATTTTTTTCAATCGAAATTAATTAATTAACGACAAAGTTATCAGAATTTGATTTTTTTTCAATTGAAATTAATTAATGACAAATTTTTCCGAATTTGATTTTTTCAATCGAAATTAATTAATTCATTAATGACAAATTGTTCAGAATTCGATTTTTTTCAATTGAAATTAATTAACAACGAAAATACGAAAAAAAATTCATTCAAATCGTCAAATTTTGCACAATTCCAAACAATTTCGAATACAAGACTTTTTTTCCATTTAGGAAACAGGCTATACAATGTATAGCTTTTTTATTATTATTATTATTATTATTATTATTATTATTATTATTACTACTGTTTTTTTTTTTGAATTGGAGATTTTGTGACGTTCGGTTGCAAAATAATTGATATTTTTCAATCGAACGTGAATCTTTTATACTCTTTTTCATTTTTTAGTCACTTGTAATTTTTGAAGCAGACAGAAAATAATTTTCAAAAATGAGTGCGTGATGTAGAAAAATCCTTCGTGAAAATTTTTGCAAGGAATTTGTTTATAGTCCATTTACTTTGCACAACAGTCTGTTTTATACGAAGATTTATTTATTTGCTTCGTTCTTCCATTTAATTATTATAGTAAAATAAAAAAAAACGTATATTTGTGAATAAAAGGAACGAACGTCGTCGCCAATGATGTATGATTGCAAAGTGAGCATATGTGTTTATATAAAAGAGAATTAAAGAGTTATTAAAACTGAAAATGAATTTTTTACATTTCCTCTCATTTTTTTAAAAATATACACAAAAAAGCAAATAAAAAAAAACAGTTTTCGGTTATTTTTACGAAAAGCAATTCGAATTTTGCCGCTTGTTTGATAACATCCGGTGGGTGGGGGACGTGGGGAGGGTTTATTCCAAGTTTATTCGCATCAATCGAAAGAATTGACCAATGGCAAAAATTCTTTAGACTTCTTTAGTGATTATGTTTATGGTTCACATATATGTATGTACAACCCAAGTCAATTGGCGAATAGGCGAATGTTGTTTCACTTCCGGTTATGAATTCAACGTCATCTCTCTATATCAAAAAGTCCGTGTTTTTGTGTTTCATTTGGAGTCACAATGATTCTCGCTAATTTAACGTAAGTATACAATTATTATCCTATTATTTCCATATAAAAAATGAAAAATATAATAATAAAAGGAATACACGGATTTGTTTGTAAGTAAAATGGTCGCGAATCCGTGCAAAAATTCCTTGCGTAAGCAATATAAGACAACGAGGCGCACGACTTCGCCATGCCGGTTCCAAAAAGACCCTCCTTTTACATTATTAAATGCAAAATGCAAACCAGTAACATTTCTATTCATTCGTTTAGTAATTAATTATGACAGTATCAATTTTAAATTATTATGATAAATTGACAATGTTTAATTGCAAAATAATTGCCTCTTGAATATAATCTCTCGTTATTATCGGCCCATAAACAAAAACTATGTGACGCCGAAACAGTTCAATGAGCAAACGTACATAAAAAAAATGTGGAGTCCGTTGTTTCGTTGATAAAGAAAAAAAATTGCTTACATTTTTTTGGGGGGATAAAATTTTGTTTTTTATAAAAAATTCTCGATTATAACTCTCCTTTTTAATGATTTGAATTTTATTTTCTTCTATAATTTTTTTTTTCTTTCTTTTTTTTGTCTTTTTTGCGAGAGAAGATTACGAAATTGTCCGATTATTGTCTGTCGGTCTTTCTCACACGTAGACTAATTATTAAAGTGTGATTGACCTGGTTAATTGAGGCACCCGCTTCTTGTGTAATTTATGTTTTTTTCATTCACTTTGTTAGCGTCAGTTTGTAAAAAAAAATTTGCAAATTGTCGGTAAATTGTTTTTATTATGAAATTCACGAACGTTTCTCGTTTCTCCTTTGTATTGTGATAAAAGGCGTTAACAAAACGGAATTTTAGGTTATATTTGAAATTCCAAGAAACATTTTTTTTTTTTCAAATAGGCAATCAATTTTTAACCTGTTAGTGATTATTTTGTCAGCGATGGGTAATTATAATTTTTTGTGTAAATTTGCTTATTTTGTTTGTTTAATTGTCATGACTCAGTGTCAATAGAGAAATGTCAACAGTTTTTTTTAGTCGTTACCAAAAAAAAAGTTTCTCGTAACTTCTTGATGTTATTTTTTTTTAAATAAAATTTAACTTTTATTTAATTTATTTATGTATAATTTTTATAATTAAGATTTTATAATTATAATTCTATTTTCTTTACTAATCGATATTTTTTATATTTAATTTAATAATCAAACTTTAATTTTAACGTGAAAATTTTGTAATTACAGATTTCAACTTCAAAAATTCGAACTGGACTTCACTTTCTAAAAAAAACATCAAGTTAAGTAATTGCACTAAGAAACGATCATCTTTTTTCCAAAAAAAGAATCTTCTATTGAAAAAATAAGGAAAACGTATTGATTTCCAAAAACAAAAATATAAATTCTTAGGATTGTATTTTTAAATAAATAAAAAGAAAACAAAAAAAAAGAAGAAAAAAAAAGACAAGAAGCAAGAAAAATTACAAAATGGGTATTCAAGACTTGCAACTATTTTTGGATGGTAATAGCGTGCCAGGAGCAGCTGTACCAGTAGATTTATTAAAAATTGGTAGGAATATCACTCAAAGGCAACGAACCCGAGTTGGCAAAGGACAACCACAGCCAATTGCTACGCCTAAATTAAAATTGGTTGTCGATGGTGAATGTTGTCTCGATAGACTTTATGGAGGATATTTCTCAGGTAAGAAAGTGTTTTTGTTTTCGTTTCTTTTATAAATTTATAACTATCTTTAAGAAATTTTTTATTAACCAATTAATTATTATTTATTATTATTAATATTATTTAATAAAATCTTCCACAGAAATGCAATTATTTTCAAAAATTTTAATAACGTTTTTCGAAAGAATTCAATTATTTTCAAAAATAATAAAATCCTTAACAGAAATTCAATTATTTTTTAAAATAGTATAGAAATCTTTGCAGGAAATTAATTATTTCCAATACAATTTCAATAAAATTTCACGAAAGGATTCAATTATTTAAAAAAAATTGTAATTTAATTTTTTGAAAGAATTCAATTGTTATTATCATAAGTTGAGGTAAAATGTTTCATACGAATTTAATTATTATCAAAAATAATAAATTTCTTTGAATGAATTCAATTATTTTCGGTACAATTTTTATAAAATTTCACGGAAGAGTTGAGTAATTTTCAAAAATTCTAATAAAATTCTTCGAAAAAATTCAATTATTTTCAAAAACGATAAAATGCTTAACGAAAAACTAATTACTATTTTAAAATAATAGAAATCTTGGCTGGAATTTAATTATTTCCAATACAATTTCAATAAAATTTTACAAAAGTATTCAATTATTTAAAAAAAATTGTAATTAAATTTTTCGAAAGAATTCAATTATTATTGTCAAAAGTTTTGATAAAATATTTATAGAAATTTAACTATTTTGAGAAATAATAAATTTCTTTGCATGAATTCAATTATTTTCGGTACAATTTTTATAAAATTTCACGAATGAATTGAAACGAAATTCAATTATTTTCAAAATTTTTAATTAAAATTATTTTAAAAGATACTTTATTTAAAAAAAAATCAATGAAATTCTTCAAATCGATTTAATTATTTTAAATTTTTTAATAAAATTCGTTGAATGATTTCGTTTATTTTTAATTTTAACCGAATTCAAGAATTATAAGTTTAATTACACTTATTAACAAACATGATTTTTTAAAAAACTTGCGATAAATTCTTCAATAAAATTCAATTACTTCGGAAATTATCAAATAAAATTATTTTTAAAAAAACTCAATTCTTTTCAAAATATTAAAAGAAATTCTTCAAAACAATTTAATTATTTTCTAAAATTTTAATAAAATTCTTGGCAAGAATTCAATTATTTTCAGTACAACTACAATAAAATTCTTTGAAGAAATTCAATTATTTTCATGAATTTGAATAAACTTATCAAGAATTAAATTATTTTCATAAATAATAAATTTTTTCGATAGAATTAAATTATTTTCATGTATTTAAATAAAATTCTTCGCGAGAATTCAATGATTTTCAATATTGTAATTTTCAATAATTTAATAAATTAATGTTTTATTCTTTTATAGTAAGTAGGATGGTATTTTTATTTTTGATATTAAATATTTCCTTTTTTTTCACAGATTGGGCTTGCGGCGGTCAATGGAATCGAATGTATCAATTTATTCTCGTTTTATTGCAAGCTACGGAAATGCAAGGAGTCGAATTAGCTGTATTCTTCAATGGATCACTCGAGCCATCCCGTCGTCAAGAATGGATTCAAAATCAATTAAAAGTCAGATTGAAAGTGAATAATGTACGTCTTCTTTTAAAATTACATAAAATTCTTGTTATTTTTAATTTTAATTTTAATTCTTTTTATTAATTGCTTTTATTTTTATTGTTGCTTCGCAGGTTTTAAAGCACATCACAACCAAAGGTACCCCACCACCAAAAGTTTGGTGGACACCTCCTGTCTGTTTGCGTACAAGTTTACGCATGGCTTTCCGTCATCATAACGTCACTGTGGTAAGTATTTGAATTTTTAAAATTTTACTTGAAAGAAAATATTTTATTCATTTTATTTTATATTAAAATTCATTTTATTCATATATTAATTATCAAACTCGGCAATTAGGAATTTTATCTTTAAATTCCTTTTCAGTTATCCAGTATGGATGATCATCATCAGGAAGTAATTGCCTATTGTCGTGAATATAACTTTAGTGGTCTCGTTGCTAATGACGCTGAATACGCAACATTCGATCCTCCAAGATATTTTTCCTCGGAACAATTGAAATTGACCTACAAGGTAATAATTCTTTTCCTCTCGACATTTCCTTCTTTCTTTTATTCTTAATACATTCTCCATACATTTTTTTTCAACTTTTTATTCTGAATACATTTTTTTATGTTCTATTTCAAATCATTTTTTTTTATAGTTTATTCATTTTGAAATTAATAATTGAATTTAATTATTGAATAATGATTACGTATTTTGAAGCATCTGGTTTTTATTTGAATAAAATTCGACATGAGAATAATACAAATATGAAAACAATAATAAACTAAAGTTTTAAAATAATTTGTAATGTAAATAAAAAATAATTGAAAGAAATTAATTGATTTTTGCAGGGATCATTGGAAACAAAGGAATATATAATTTCTGAAGTCACGAAAGCATTGAATATACCGGCCGATCGATTATGTATTCTTGCATCTTTACTTGGTAATTTTATTTTACCAGAACACGAATTAGCAGAATTCTACAAAAAATTGAATATTACGATAAATTTGAATAAGACAAATACCGAACAAACAATTAAATTAATAGCAAATTTCGTCAAAGAATTGCCATCGACTGAACTCGATGTTGTGGCGCAAAAAATTTTTGGATCACTCAATGATCCAAGAAGCTCAAAATGGAAGCAATCTGTTCAATATTACATCAATGGTACCAAAGAGGGATTCTTGAAGTACAAAACAACCAAGCCAACTAAAGGTACTTTTATTATTTTATTATTTGATCATTTTTACTTTAATCAATTAATTTCATAATTTTATTTAGTAATCAATTTGATAATTTCAATTTAGTAATCAATTTAATAATTTTAATTTAGTAATCAATATAATAATTTTGATTTTTAAAGAGAAATATTGAAGGAAGCTAAATTTAGAGTAATTTGGTTAATTAATTTTAAATGAACTGTTTTTTTGATAAATATTTTGATATTTGTTTATATATTTTTATAGGATTTAAATTCGATTCGAAACAAGATTCTCATTTAAATTCTTCCGACGCTGCTGGATGTTCAGAGGACGATGCAAATTTAGAGATGACGGGATTCGCGTCTGAAACTGCGGAGAGTCAGAGAGAGACGTTGAAGGCCTACGAAGAGGCTACCGCGAGTGCTAAAGCTGCCAATCCGGAAATTGTGATCGAACCACCTGGAATCCAAGGACACGGAGACGCCGATACCGTACGAGTTGAAGAAGAACAAAGTAAGTTTTTTCTCAATTTAAATTAAATATTTAAATCAGGGTTGACATAGGTCAGGGAATTCAGGATAAAGTCGGGGATTTTTATTTAAAGTAATGGAAAAAGATAAATTTTTAGAATTCATAAGAAAATTCTTAATTTTCGTGTCTTTTTTGTTTGTCTCATAAATTCACACAGGTTTTTTTATTTTTTCATTTTCTTCTGTCTTTTGTCTTTTGTCTTTTCATTATTGTTTTGTTTGTTTTGTTATTTTTGATATTCCCATTATTTTT
The DNA here is from genome assembly GCF_015476425.1 of Leptopilina heterotoma. Lineage (NCBI taxonomy): Eukaryota > Metazoa > Arthropoda > Insecta > Hymenoptera > Figitidae > Leptopilina > Leptopilina heterotoma. The sequence continues at coordinate 7,450,034 of NW_025110833.1, forward strand.
TTGTTATTTTTATTTTTCCTCTTAATTTTCTTTTTATTCCTTATATTTTTCATTTTGTCTTTCTTTTTGTTTTCATTATTATTATGTTTCTTTGTTACTTTTATTTTCTTTATTATTTGCTGATTATTTCTTTTGCTATCTTTATTTTCTTTACTATTTGCTAATTATTTCTTTTGTATCTTTATTTTCTCTACTATTTGCTGATTATTTCGTTTGTTAGTTTTATTTTCTTTACTATTTGCTGATTATTTAATTTATTATTTTTATTTTCTCTACTATTTTCTAATTATTTCTTTTGTTATTTTTATTTTCTTTACTATTTTCTAATTATTTCTTTTGTTCTTTTTATTTTCTTTACATTTTGACGATTATTTTTTTTTTGTTATTTTTATGGTAATTGGCATATTTTGTCGGAAGTTTGAATTCAAATTTTAATTAATTGCTTTCTTGTTTATTCTCACAGTACCGGCTGCAATGGGAAATGGACACGCTGCTGTCAATGGAACTCACAATTTATTGATAAGTACATCGAGTTCAAGTAGCAATTCATCGGCAACATCGCCATTGCATGAGAAAAATGCAAATTTACCGAGTACAGTGCCAGAGGTGATGCGTACAGCTTCAGAACGTCATCAAAAGGGTTTAATGTCACCTTATATTTATCAAATTCTCACAGCCGGTGAAATTAAATTACCAGTACTATTGGAGGATGAAAATAATCGTGAATTTCCATCGATTCATTTAATTTATCGACCGGTACGCCAAATGGTTTACGCCATTCTGTTTAATGTTCATCATCGTATTTATTTGGCGAACAAGAGCAAGGAGAAGGGAGGTTAGTTCATTTCTATTTATTTTCTTGATTTTCCTTTTATTCTCTCTTGTTTTCTTTTTATTTTCGACTTACTTTCTTTTTTTATTTTCCGCTTATTTTCTTTGCTTTCTATATATTTTCTTGTTTTTTTATTTTCTAGTTGTTTTCTTTGTTTTTCTTGGTTTCTTTGTTTTCTTTCTATTTTCCTTTATTTAATTTCCATTTTCCTTTTCCAGATACTGACAAAGTTGAATTATCAGACGTGACTATAAAGGAATGGATTTGGTCGAAAACGAATACTTACCAATATCCAGAGTTGGTAAAAGCTGAGCAAATTGGTTGGGGCGTTCCAACAATTCAGCGTTTGTGGTTTGGGTAAAAAAAAATAAATTTCCGTATTTTCTTACTTTTTACTGTTTTATTGAAATATAATAATTATTAAATGTGCTTTTTTCTACTTTTTCAGAACTGTGATTGATGACAAACGTCGACGACTTCGAGCTTTTGTAACGTGCATGATGTCAGATACTCCGCTTATGCTAAATACTTCATATGTTCCTCAGCAATTATTAGTTATGGCCTGCGTGTTAAGGTAAATTATTAATTTTCAGTTTTCCAATTTTAATTAAATGAAATTTAAAGAAAATCGAATTTTAATTCAATTCCATTTTTATTAGTTTATTCCATTCAATTTTAAAATTCAATTCAATTCAATTCAATTCGAATTCAATTCAATTTGAATTCAAAACAATTTTTATTTTGTTAGATTAAATTTTAATAAATAAAATATAGAAATTAAAAAAATAGTTCAAGTCAATTTGAATTTTATTTTATTTCAATTCGATTCAATTTTAATTTATTTTCTTGTATGAATAAAATTAATGAGATTTTTTGTTTTTTGAATAGAAATAAATTAGCAGGTTTTTTTATTCGTTAATTTATTACAATTCGAATTATTATTTGAACGAATAATTATTGAGTATTAAAATTTATTCATTTATTCAATAAATTATTTCAGGTACATTATGACTTTCTCTGATAAAACGAAAATTCTGAGACGTCAGGAATTGGATGCGTTCATTGTGCAAGCCTTCTCGCCAGAATTAATGAATGCTCAGTATCTACAAGACTTACAGGTATTTTTGTTTTTAAGAGATTTATATTTATACTAAATAAATAAATAAGAAATCTTGAAATATTTTTAAATATTCAAACAAAAAAAATAGTAAATAAATAACAATAAATAGTAAAATAAAGATAGAAAGTAATATATTTCAATAATTTTTCTTTTTTTTCCCCTTTTTTGAAAAATAAGTTTACAAATGTTGTTTTTTTCCCCAGTTACCGCTTGTGACTGCCCGTGGTGTTCAACTCGCGACACTCTTTATGGCTGGCGTTGAAACTGCCCTCTTAGCAAATGACGCGTGCGGTGCACCAATTCCATGGCTAATGTGCTGCCCATGGCTTTATTTTGATGGGAAATTATTTCATCATACACTCGCGCGTGCAATGGTTGCTAAAAATCTTCTAGAACTTTGCGGCGGACATATCGAGCGCGTTGTTAAAGTGGAGAGAATGAGAAAGGCTATTCTCGAAGGTGTTAATGTTGTTTTCGCTAAACCACCACTGCCTCCTATTAATCCAGGTGAGTTTTATCTTTATTTCATTTTTATTTCCTTTATTTTATTTTTATTTCATTTTTATTTCATTTTTATTTCATTTTTATAAATGATAAATTAATAGGTATTATGAATATATTTATACTACCTTTTTATTTATACCACCTTTTTATTTATAATACCTTTCAACTATTTATAATTATTTTATTAATTATAATTATAATTAGCCATTAAAATGAAATGTTTTCTTAAAGTAAAATGGGCGATAAGGTGAAATAAATTCGAAATTACGAATTTCGACGAAAATTTAATTGATATTCCTTCCAATGTACATTTATTGTACGGCTGACTATTGTCTCAAATATAGTTGGTATATTTTTTTATTGGAAGAAGAGAAGTTCAACTCAATTGCTTCGTGGAATGTTAATTATTTCTGCGAATCTCAGAGTGGATACAAATTTACCGCAGAAAGAAATTAAATTTTTTTATCTTTTATATTTTCTACAAGAAATTTTAATTATTATTTAATTATTCATTTATTTTAATAAAATGAAAGAACTTTCGTTTTAAAAGTTTAATAAAATTCTTGGAATGAATTCAATTTTAAAGAATAATAAAAATCTTCTGCAGACATTCAATTGTTTAAAATTTTTTAATAAAATACTTGGAAACAATTCAATTATTTTAAAAAATTGCTATCAAATTTTGAGAACAATTTAATTATTTTCAAAAATAATAAAAATCTTGTTCAAAAATTCAATTATTTTAATAAATTATAAAAATCTTTTACAAACATTTAGTTATTTTAAAAAATAATAAAAATCTTCTGCAAAAATTTAATTATTAAAAATTTTTTAATAAAATTCTTAGAATGAATTCAATTATTTAAAAAAAATTGTAATAAAATTCCAAGAAGAATTTAATTATTTTGAACAATACCTATTAATAAAATTCGTTGGGAAAATTCAATTATTATTTTCGTAAATAATAAAATCCTGCGCAGGAATTTAATTGCTTTTCAAAAATTTGAATAAGACTCTTCAAAACAATTCAATTATTTTCAAAAATGTAAATTAAATTTCTATTGGAGATAAGAATTTAATTATTTCGGATTCAAAATTATAAAAATTACCTATGAAAATTTTATTTTTTTTAACAAAAATATTATCTTTTAAAATTTTTTTAAAAATTTACTTTTTCATTATTTTTATGTTAGGTAGGTACAGAATTTTCTTAGTAACCCTGAAAATGAAAATTTATAATTTTTACAAAAATTGTTAAAATAATCGAAAAGGAAAAGGAGATGATTAAAAATATTAAGTTAAATTATTAAATTAACTTTAAGTTGAATTTTAATTAACTGAAGTTTAATTAAATTTCAGTTAATTAAGTATTTTTAAGTTCAATTAATGAAATATTTTCAATTTCAGTTAATTTAATTTTTAGTTAAATTATTAAATTAAGTTTAAGATGAATTTTAATTAACTGAAGTTTAATTTAATTTCAGTTAATTAAGTATTTTTAAGTTCAGTTAATTAAATATTTTCAATTTCATTTAATGAAATATTTTCAATTTCAGTTAATTTAATTTTTAGTTAAATTATTAAATTAAGTTTAAGATGAATTTTAATTAACTGAAGTTTAATTCAACTTCAGTTAATTAAATGTTTTTAACTTCAGTTGATTAAATATTAAGTCAAATTACTAAATTAAGTTTAAGATAAATTTTATTTAACTGAAGTTTAATTCAATTTCAATTAATTAAATATTTTTAATTTCAGTTGATTAAATATTTTCAATTTTAGTTAATTAAATATTTCCAATTTCAGTTAATTAAATATTAAATTAAATTCTTAAATTAAGTTTAAAATGAATTTTAAATTACCTAAAGTTGAATTCAATTTCAGTTAATTAAATATTAAATTAAATTATTTAGTTAAGTTTAAGATGAACTTTAATTTAATTTTAATTGATTAAAATTCATCATCATCTCTGGTTGAATCATCATTGTAATTGTAATTTCCTTTCTTTTTTTCTTTCTAAAACAAAAACAAAAAAAGGTCTTCGAGTATCGGTAACACAAAATATAATGCCAGCTGGATGCACAATCAACGATCCAATAATCCGCGGACGTGGAGCCAGTGTAACGCCACAACGTGGATTAATGAGACGTCCACCAGTGCCATCGAGAGGTGGACAATTGGAAATTGCCGGCGTTGTTGTTGGCCAATGGGGAGCAAATTATGGACAACCAGGTCGTTTACCACAACCATTACAGGGACCGCCGCGTGGTCGACTTCCGCCTCAGGTACGATATCGCTTCTGCATGCGCAATCGAAGCGTCACAGTTCGTCGACGCATCTACATGGAACAAGGATTGCCCGCTGCAGGATTTTCTGACGACTTTAACGAATCCGATATACTTAATATGTTATAAATTTTTTTTAATTTCGTCACTTTTTTTTCCATTTTTTTCTCGTTTCTTATTCACTTATTAACTTTTTTAAAAAAAGAAACAACCCGAATGAAATGCGGTTCTTTAAAGTCCATTGAAATTTTAAATTCTCTAATTTCTTTTTTTTTACAGAAAAAAAAGAGTGAAATAGTCTGTTTTTAAGAAAAATTGACTCTTAGCAATTAATTGACTTAGTAATTATTAATTTTATTAATTAAATTAATTCAATTAATTAAATTATTAATTAAATTAATAGTGAAATTAATTTAATCGACAAATTGATAAATTTGTGTATTTTTAATTTATTTCGTTTTATTTTTTATTTTTTAAATTAATTTTTAACAATTAGATACAATTTTTGTGTTTTTTTTTTGAATGGTCATTGTTCAATGTCAAGTATAAATTGTTACTAAAAGAACCTCATGAAAGTTTCGTTGAAAATTGTACACCAAGTGTCCAATTATATAAATATAAATACATAATAATTATGTATCTATATTTGTATAAATATATATATATTTTTTAATAATTGCACTATTTACAAATTGTTTTTTTTATATGATACATTTAATGCTATCGAAATAAAGGTACATAAATTTTTGTAAATACTTTAACTGGTGTTTTTTTATTATCAGAGAAAAAAAAACTCTTTTTCGATTTGTGGGACTTTGTACCTACTTTTTTTGCATTAAATATTCATATGTTTGAATAATTTTATTATATTTTTCAATTTACATTTTTGGAACTAAAAATATTTTTTGTGGGCAATTTGCAAAAATTTTCTATTTTTATAAATGGTTCCTCAAGTTGAAATAGTGTTTCGTGTTTTGCTTTTTTTGAATTAATATTTTTTCATGACGTGTTGTGCAATTATAATATCATTTTCACTAATCTGTGTTGTTGGTTCATTTCGTTTTAACTTTTTTAATCGTGAATTCGTACTTTAAAAAAAAAACGTGAAAAGACACCAATTTCAATTTGTGACCATGTAATTTTGATTTTTGAAAAAAAAATTATAACAGTGAAGGGTTTTTAAATCAGAGAAGTATTTTATTTCATATTTCATGTGGTGACATTTTTCATATGCATGATTAATAATTATTTTTTTGCATGTTTTTAAGAGAATTCTTTCTTATTATTATTTTGTTTACTACCAACTGTGCTTGTATTTGTCAAAAAAAAAATCTTTTATTTCTTCTTCTCGGAAAAAGGGTCATGATGGTTCTTTATTACTAACAATTTTTTTCCTCAAAAAGAAATTGCGACTTTTTAAAAAAGAAAACTGGAAAAAGAAAAAGAAAATAGTTTGTTAATTATCGTTTATATTTTTTAGGTGACTTCCGTTGGCGGTGTGAAACTTGGATTCCCACGAGGATTCAATCACGTTGGACGTCCAGCATTTCAATCAAGGGGCAACAATAATCGCGTTCAAGTCACTGGAAGAGGGAAAAAAACACCAATGAAGGTATAAATTTAAAAGAAAACAAAAAGAATTGTCTACTTTTTTGTATATATAAATTCTTTTTTTTCTTTCGTATTTTTGTATATTCGATATTTTTGTAAATTCGTATTTTTCTATATATTCTCAAATGTACCTTAAAAAAAAGGTAAAATTTATTCTATATTCTCAAAAGTACTAAAAAAAAATTTATTATTCAAGTACTAAAAGTATATTATATTCGTTTATGATTAATTTTATACAAAAAATATTTTAGGCGACATCAAAAAAGAAGGCAGTTATTAAGAAAAATAAATCTGATTTTGAGAGAAAATTACCTACGAGTCGAGGATTAACTGTGGAAGGTTTAAATAACGATTACGTTAGTGAGTCACTGGCAAATTTGTGTTTATCGAAAGAAGTTCTCTCAGTGCCCGGACAATTTGACGATGCTATTGAAAATGGTCGTGTCGAAAAAGGCCAGGGAGATGCCACACTCGCAAATTCATTGAAAGCCGAAAATTAACAGGTTTTTTTTTTGCTTTTTAAAGATTAAAAAAAATCCTTTATTAAAAAATAATGAACTTTGACAAAAAGAAACAAAAATACCGGATATGACTCAAGACTGTAACCAATCTAATTATTATTATGTGTCAATTGAGAAGTTTTCCATCACAAATATTTGTTTAGTTTCTACCCAATTTATAGGATTATTGTTTCTATTTTTATTTTTTAATTTGAATTTTACTCGAGAATTAAAGAACTAATTCGAAATTTATTTACTTCTAGAATTGATTTCAGAATTAATTGAAAAACTGATTTAAAAATTAATTAAAATCAGAAATTTGAGAATTAATCGAAGAGCTAATTCGAAAATTAATTAAATTAAAAAATTCGAGAATTAAAGAACTAATTTGAAGATTAATTAAATTTTGATTTGATAATTATCTTGAGAGGAGAAAATAAATATTTGTGATGAATTTCAATTGACATGTTGAGCTATTGGTGGGGCCAAAAATTAACTAAAAAAAAACTAGTTAAAGACAACTCCAAAGCGCTAACAAAAAAAAATAAGGGTATCGACAATATCCACTTAAAAAAAAAAATTCTTGTCTCACACAATGCGATGTCCTCACTGCCAAATAAAAAAAAAACCACACACTGTAGATTAAATCGTGCTTCTGCTGAAAAGCAAAAAAAAAGGGAGAAAAAAAATAAGAATTTTTTTAAATGTCGCTTGTGCCACCGTGGAATGTAATTAAAATCGACTGATTAGTGTATGCATGCGCGCTAATTTTTATTAAAAAAAACGAGAACAAGTCGTGGTCAACTGCTACAAGTATTTACTTCTTAAGGAGCGTGATTATTTTTTTTACACAATGAAAAATATATATTTTTCGGTATTATATGAAATGCTCGCTTTTGTTCTCTTGGGTCATCTAATTTTCCCAAAGAAAAAAAGAAAAATGGAGATAGAAAAAAAGGAGGAGAGAAGTAAAAAATTCTAAATGTAGAATTAACAAAAAAATCGAGTCAGAATTATTCTGACTTTTGTAGATAAAAATTGGGAATAAAAACCAAGAAAACGGAGCGAAATCGAGACTGATGCTTTTCATATAAGTAAAATATATATTTATATATGATTTAGGTTTAGAGTTCCCGTAGAATTAATACAATACGTAAGTTGTGCGTGCATACCCCCCCAGAAAAAAAGGAAAAAAAAAGTAAAACTTTTGACTGCGAGAATGCGCAAAACTATATAAATGGAAAGAATTGTGAATACGTTATTTAAGAATGAGGGAATTTACTATATTGGTGTACATAAACGAGTTGTGATTATAGTTTTATACACTGTGCGTATACGTGTTCTTCTTCTTCTTCGAAAAGAAGAAGACGACGATTGGAAAAAATGGAAAAGAAAAGAAAAGAAAAGTCTTTTCTTTTCCATAAAAGAAACGAATTTTCCTTTCCTTTTCATAAAAATGAAAGGAAGGGAAAATAAATGAAAGGAAAGAAAGGAAAAGAAAAAGAAAAAGAAAAAAGGAAAACAAAGAAAAGAAAGGGAAAATAAAGAACGCGTATACGCCTTTGCGCGAATAGAAACATATATTTATTTGCTGGTGCGTCTGAAATCCACCCGAGTGACTGTGATTCGATGCATGCAGGCAGACTTTGCATTTATTTTTTTTTTACCCCAAAAAAATCGATTAATATTAGAAAACGATTTTTCCAATTTTGAATTTCGCGAAAGAAATTTAAATTCTGTTAATTATTAATTTTTTTTAACTAAAAAACAACATTGAAAATATTTGACATGAAATTTCATTTCTGGAAAAATTCGTTTTCCAATTACGAAAAAAAAAATAATATTTTTGTTTTATCAATAAATTTCCTTTTTATTTCAAAAAGAGATTTGGCGAAAAATTGAAACAATTTTTATCGTTCTGGATTTGTATCAAAAGAGAAAAAAACTGAATTCGTCAAAAAAAAAAAATCAATTTATGAATTCAAAGTTTGTCTGTACATAAAAATGATTATTTAAATGAATTTCTAAATTGAAAAAAAACTTGGGGGGTTTTTTTTTAGGGGCGGGTTTAAGGGGAAATGGATGAATAAATATAAGAATAATAAAAAAATCGATTTGCGAAATTGTGATAAGTTGCTCTCTGAGCGGCCTTATTTTGTAGCATATTTACACGAAGTCTGTTTTTTGCTTAATTGTACATATGAGAGAGCAGTTGCGAAAGAGAGAGAAAGAGAGAAAAAAAAACGGTGTGATTGTTGTATATATACATATATATTTATATATATATACAAAAGAAACAACCCTGTGAGCTGTTATTGCACTTGAGATTAGAAAGCAAGTTGTGTTAAAAAATGATTTTAAAAAAAAGGACCTAGAAAATGCGATTACTCTCAAATTTTCCCCCAACGGCGAAAAAAAGTGGGAGCAAATCGCAAATTTATTATAAAATGATGAAAAACTTCTTTTTTTCAATGAAAAAATAAAACATTATTTTACAAAAAAAGTTTTTCGCAAAACACACAAATGTTTAAACACAAATAAGAAAAATAACTAAAAAAAACAAGACAGCACGACAAAAAAATGAAAAAAATTTGTCGATTCAAATCGAAGACAAGAAAAATGTGTGGCTACGTGCAGATTTTACAAAAAAAAAAAAAATAAAGAGAGCGAGAGAGTAAGCAAATAAAACATTTATCGAAATAATATTAAAAAAAAGAGAGGTGATAAAAGACAAATGTTCTATTTTTGTAAATTTGTTATTGCGTAAAGTGCATTAAGACAATGAGAAAAAAAACGTATTAAAAAACTTGACATAACAAGCGTGAATTCTTCCTCTTTTCTTTCCAAACAAATTTTCCTCATTTTTTCCAAAATTCAACAATTTTGAATATTAATTCTTTTTCAAACTGAGAAAACTTGAGGAAAGTTTTTTTGGAAACAAAATACGAGTATAAAAAAAATGAAATGCAAATTTTGCATATTTTCGAAATAATTTGCTGCGAAAAAAAAATAACGAAGTTTTTTTTAGTGTTTAAAAAAAAACTTGGGAGACAAAAAAAAAAAAAGAAAGAGGAGATTAGTATAATTTTCAACTAATCGTAAACTGGAAGTTGATCTTTTTACGCTTTTGTAAAGATCGCTGATTTTCATTCTTAAAAAAACTCAAGTCACTCGACAACTAATGTAATAAAAAAAATATGACAAGTGCTTTGCACTGCATTACAAAAAGAACGATTTTTAATACAAAAATACAAAAAAACACTGAAAGAGGAAATCTTAACTAAAGGCAAAAAAAATGTGAACGACTCCAAAAGTCAGGTGCTTTGCCCTGCTTATTGTTAGTATGCGTATAGCACAGGGGCCCACGATAAATTAATTAAAATTACAAAAAAAATATATAAAAAATATATATATTGATCTGCGAGATTGTGTTACGCAAAATGTAAACGCCTTCATTCTTTTTTTTTAAAAATGGTAAATTTATTGTTAATTTACGCTTTCTTAGAACTAGCGCGCGCCGTATAAAAAAAAGACAAAAAAAATTATAAAAACTACGATTCAAATGTGTAAAAAAATTTACAAAAATACGATTTTAATTTCTATGATTAATAATTAATAATTAATAATCAATAATTAATAATTAATTAAATACTAAAATTATGAATTAATTTTTCGAAATTAGAAATATTCTTTAGTATAGAAAAAATCTAAAGAAAGTAGTAGAAACCTAAAATTAAAAATGGGCATTCGGTTTCTTACTACTGAAAGAGCTCATTTTTTTTTTTGTTTTATACCAATAGTGTTTTGCTTATAATAATAAATAACAAGAAAAAAAATACGATAGCAAATAAATAAAGGACAAAGAAATTAATTATCGACGTAGAAAAATACGTGGGTCCCTTGATTATATATTCTTAAAATATTAACATATACTCTGATATTATTTTTCATAGATACAAGAAAAAAAAAGAAATGTATACGCAATTTTGTAATTTTTTTTTCTTCCATTTAACAAATTAATTTTTATTTATTCTTCGTATTCGAAAGAAAGAGAAAAAAAACAATTTAATAATTTACCTAAAGCGCGAATTTGAAAAAATCTCCCATGTATTTTGTTTTTTCGTCTGGCAAAATTTGTAATTTGTAATTTGTAAATAATAATTTTCAATCTTTTTTGTTTTTATTTTGACAAAAAAAAAAAATGTTATAATTTGACGATGAAATGCATGTTAACTTGAAGAAATGCGAAAAATATTATTTTATATCTAGATCAAATTTTTTTTTCAAAAAAAAGAAAAAAATTTAAAAAAAAATATACTGCACTTATAATAAATAAATAATTGTCTGATGACAAACATTTAATGCATTTATATTTAATGAATCAAATCAATGTATTGGATTATTCTCCATCGTTGTTGTAATATTGTATATCAAATTGTCTTCTGTGATTCAAACATACTGATTCTTGTGTGATTTCAAATTTTTTGCAAAAAAAAAAACAAGAAAAAATGTCAATTTATGAAGAAAAGTTCGAATTTAAAAATACGATCTTGATTAATTAGAGAGAAAAATTGTTAAAGAATCAGTGCGAGCGAAGACACGAGACAGGCAAAATTATCATTAATCTTAAAAAAAAATAATAAAATTAAAGGCGCATTTAAACTACCCAAAAAAAATATATATTTAACAAAAAAAAAAAAAAAACAGGTACATATTTGGAAAGTAGAACTATCAAACTGTATAATCTGCAAAAAAAAATAATTATTCAGACTAAGCGAAAACTGCACTTCAATGAATGTTGTAAACGATTTAGAATATTTCGAATTCAATGTAAATCTGTCCATTGAAATTAACTACTCGGTTATTAAATTACAATTCAAATAAATTAAATTTAAAATATTTTAATACGTGATTAATTTATTTTTTTTCTTCAGGCAATAAAGTCGAATTTATTTGTAAACATGAAAAAATTTAACAATAAGTGATAATAATTATTAAAATCAATAAATTATTAATAATATTCGTAATAGTAATATAAATTATTTATTATTATTAATATTATCAGTAAATTATTAATATTTGTAAAAGTGACCGTAATAAGAATAATTATTTATTATTATTAATTATAATTATCAATGATAATTATTGATAATAATTATTAATTATAATTCTTAGTAAAAGTTATTTATTATAATTATTATTAATGCTAATTATTAATTACAATTCTTATTAATAGTTATTGATTTTAATTATTAATGTTAATTATTAATTGTAATTCTTAATAATAGTTATTTATTATAATTATTAATGATAATTATTAATTACAATTCTTAACAATAGTTATTAATTAAATTTAATTACGAAAATGATTAATTATGTAAAAATTTGACGAAAAATTTCGAGTAATAATTAATCAATGGCAGATGTATCTGGAGTTCTCTTCTTTTCTCTTTTATTAAAAAATATTAATTTTTAATTTTCTTTCTTATTATAATTATATCGCGTCTTATGTAGAATTATTATGTAACACATACGCGCAAAGAGATCATTTTCGGAAGTTAATAGTTTATTGAAACGTGTTGTCATGTCTTGAATAAAATTAAAAAAACTTTTAAAAATTAATATTCTTTGTTTATTTATTTTTTAGAAGAGAAGTTTGAACTATTAACCTCAAAAACCGGATGTGAATAATTTATTTACTTCTATTCGGTAAGTAAATAATAAGAAATTTAATTTATTTTAAATCTGAAAGATTACTTTTTGAATAATAAATAAAGCCAATAAAAAAAATTAATTAATTAATTTGTAAATTCTTAATGATTAATTATTTTACCATTATTTCTAATTATATTGTATTTATATTATATTTATATTAATTAAGTTATTGGTTAAAAAAAATCTATATAAATTATTAATATTTTATTATTATTTATTTATTATTATTATTATCTGAATTTTATTTTAATCGAATTTAAATTTCGCGCCTTCTATTTTTCGGCTAGGACCTGCCCAGCCCTGAGAAAGTGAGTGCAAGTATTTCCGAACTCTGCGCAGAGACAGCGCTATTACGGATAGAGTGTAAACTACGCGAAGTATTTTAACAATGTGACGGAGGTGGCGGCTCATATGCCGGTGTGTGTGTTTATTTAGTGTTAATTTATGTTTAAAAAAAGTGTTTGTGTCGAAAGTGCCTGCAGTGTACCGAAATAAGGATCTACAATTCAGGGAGTTGTCTGCAGTTGGTGTCAGGAATTCTTTCAAGTTCACTTTCACTGCAAGCAAACATAACCTCAACATCAAGTGCTACTCCGATATGTAAGTTTTGCACAAAATATTTGCACGTAAGTTACAAAAAAACAAGGTATATTTGTGTGAAAATACACAAAATACATATTTCGTGCCATTGGATAGAAATAATAGAAATATAATAATAGCGGATTCTAATATTTATAAAGAAGATAATTGACTCACGAATCAAAATACCGAGATTGTTAAGTCACGTGACAGACGCCAAGTTATTTTCGTATTTCTGATAAAGTAGTGCTGGAAATTGCAATTTTGCAGAAGAAAGGTGTAAAATATGACGAGAAATAGTCAATTTTATATAAAATGTGTTTAAATTATTTTTAGGTGTAGAAAAAAATTGTTTTTGAAAAGTCCCGTGGTACCGAAAGACCGAAATTCGTAACTACGAACTTTTACGAACAAGAACGATTTTATCCGAATGAGTCTTTACTTCTTACAAATCAGGTTCTTTTTTTTAGAAATTTTTATTAATTTTTCAATATAGTTTACAGGGTTTAAAATTGAATTCTTGTAAAGTATTTATAAAAAAAAATTTGAAATAAATTAAATTTTATGAAGAATTCAATTATTTTCAATAATTGTAATAAAATTATATAGTCAATTTATAAATAATAAAAATCTTCGTAAAAAATTCAATTATTTTTATATAAATAATAAAATTCTTATCAGGATTTCACTCTTATTTTGAATACAATTTTAATTAATAAATAAGTTATTATTGAATAACAAATAAATAGTAAATATTAAATAATAAGTAAATAGTAAATAATAAATGAATAATAAATATATTTAATCGATTTTTTACATTTTTTTTCACAATAAAAAACTGCCATTTATCTTTTTTTTGTCAATATAAATGAATTTATTTTTACAACATTCTATCGAGACAAATGCACAAATGGTCTTCTTTTCATAAATTTACCCGATTAATTCCAAAAAATATCATTATAAAGCTGTTTTCTTAATTGGAAAAACTTGTAGTTCCTTTTGAAATTCTTCAATATCTAAAATACAACATTCATCCGCATTCTCGTTCGAACTTGTCACATACTGCAGAGGAAATTTCATTTTTCCTCGTTCGCCTGCAACAAAAAAGAAAAACAATTTTCTATAAAATAAACAAATAATAATTCCTAAAAGAAAAAAAAAGTACTTACATAGATAATAAAAAGAATTCAAAAAAAGTTGATTCATTAAAATCGTATTCGACAAAAAAATAAATAAACTTTGCACGAGAGACAAAAAGAAATATTTGTCAAATTAAATAATTTAAGATATAATTTTTTTCGGGAAATTCTGATGATGACTCACAAGGTATTTCCTGATTGTGAGTAGTAGTTGTTGTTGTCACATTTGTTGGTGATTCGTGTTCGCCATTAATTGTATTAGTAATTTTTTTCTCCGACGATCCTTGTATTTGAATACTTAATTTACGGAAATTACTGCCATTTTTTGTATGTGCTTCAATCCATTTTTTCAATTCGTCCATTGTTATTGTTTCAAGTGTTTCAACTTCACGATCGACACGATCGAATAAATATTCACCTGTTGTTATTTCAGCCCAATTTTTAACAATTTCTTCCGTTAAATCGATATCGACGGTTTGTTTTAATTTTATTAGGGCCTCCTTTACATTGTTGAATTCATCGTCGCTCATTTTTGATAATAAATCATTGAATAATTTCATAAATTCCTCTATTCGTTCGTCAATATATTCGGTGGTGAATTTTGTCGCTTGTGTATAGACTGTTATGCTGTAGCCTAAAATTCCAAATGTGTCTCTTATTAGGCAATTAATATTGTAGCCAAGTTGTTCCAATGTTCGTAGTTGATTGAATAGAGGTTCTTCCATTATCATCTGCGAAGGGAATTTTTTTTTTAGCAAAAATTATTTATTGTTCGAACTAATTTTTTCTCGTTCAGAATAATTTTTTTGATTGCAAAAAATAAATGATTCAAAAGGAAAGAAACTGAAAATTCACTTACCATTAGTAATTCGATGATGACAGTGACTTTTATACTCGACGTGTCCGATTGATAGTAATTTGTAACAACTGAATTCGCGTCGGAATTGTTGAAATTTTTTACACGACAACATTGAATTCCGATTGGTATTTGCGTTACTCTAAATTGTGGCATTGTATTCGGCAATAGTGATCCACATTTTAGTATTTTCCTGCAATTTGTCACATTTTCTATAACGTCCTCCATTGTCACGTTTCCTTGCACCAGACATTGAATAAACAAATGATCCGTAAAGTGTTTGATGAAATTTAAAAATTGATCATAATCGATACTACTAATTGCGGCGTATTTATCAGTCGATGAACAGTGTCGCAAAATAAGAATGCACATTCGAATGTCTCTGTAAAAGAAAAAGAAAATTTTTATTTTCAATCAGTAATTAATAAAAAAAATCGAAATTAAATTAAATTTTGATTAAATTCAATTATTTAATTTTGATCGAATTTAATTACTTAATTTAGATATAAATTCTGTTTAAAGTGAATTAATTATTGAATTTCTAAATATTCAAAATTTCATACTTGACGAGTTTACTTGGCTTGAGGAATTTATTGTAATACGACTTTAATTGCTCCTGTTTCATAATATCAAATAAATCCTTTGATATTAAATTCGGACTTTCGGCCATACACTCAATTATTGTGTTCAATAAAAGCTGAAAATTGCAAAAATAAAATTATTCTCTAAATTTAATTCGTTTTATTTTGAGATATATTTTTCATTTTCTTACTACTCAATAATTCTACAAAAAAAAAAATTATTTGAACTTAGAGATGAAATAAATTAATTTCTACCGGTAATTTTTGATTGTATCCATCAACTTTAAGAACAACTCCCTTATCACAGGTGTAAATAGAATGATGAAGTTCTGCGGCCGTTGCCGCGTAGGTTTTTTCCACCAATAGTTGCTTTAGTGTCGCAATAAATAAATCCATCATTACGCATCTGAAAAGAAAATAGGAAAATAATTTTAAAAGAATCAAAAAGCAAATAGGAAATTAGGAAAATAAATAAAGGATCTTTTTCTCAAAAAGTCCGTTTTTTGAAAAAAAGTTGTTTTAAGTTTTAAGTAAATTGTTCTCTTATTTGATTCGGACTGATTCGATTTTTGTCAGTTGGTCCGTAAATGGTCCGTAATTTTTAATTTTTGGTCCGTAAAGTCCGTATTTTTAAATACTTTCATACATACCCCTCAGGTGTGGCAATTGAGCTCGGCGATATTAAATAAAAGTACATTAACGCTTCCGGTAATCGAAATTTAGGATCAGGCCTGTACCAAACTTCCATTATTTCATCGCTGTGAATTTTAGTTGGATATTTAGGCACATTCTCTGGCAATGTCATTAATTTGAAATCAGTTGTAATGTAAATATTTGGCTCGGGTAAATGAAATTCAGGCAGTGGTTCAATTATTTTCCAAGTCTCTGTCCATTCATTTGGAATTGAATTTCTCGAGTATTTTGTATTAAACCAAGGTTCAGTGTTTATTAATTCCTCCTCGTTGAATTTCTTATCGAAAATTATAATATTTACATTATCGGCTCTCAATGTATTCAAGCAATCTTGAATTCCACTGGGATTATATTCGAAATATAAATCATTGCCATTTATATAATCCTCAGGCGCGTAGAAATGCATATTTTCGCAGAGACTCTCGACATACTCCACTGGATCCTCCTCGTCCATGAATCTAAATGTTGTAAAATTCAGAGTTAGGTTTTTTCAAAATTGAAAATTAAAATTTTTAATTTAAACGAAATTGAAGCGAAAAAAAACGAATTCAATTTATTTAAATAAATAAATTTAATGTGTTGAAATAAATAAATTTAATTTGTTGAAATGGATGAAATTAATTTATTAAAATAGACAAATTTAATTTAATTGATGAATTTAGTTTTTGGAAATGATTGAAATAGAGAAATTGAAAATTTGAAGCAGACGTACTTGAAATTGGTTTTTTCAATGAGGGAAATCTCATTGTAAATCCGTTGATCGGGACCATTTTTTCGTACCATGTTGATGTAGGAAAACACGGCTTCGAGAACTTCTTTTAAATGCTTGTGACCCTCGTCGGTGAGGGTTAGACATAAACTAAATAGAGCGTACATGGAACTGTGCTCGAAACCTCCTTCAGCATTTCCGGTGAAAATATCTAAACACCACATTTTCTTTCGCAGATAATTGATTAAAGATCCTTTCCCCTCATGTCCGATTATCCACGAGACATATTGATGAGGTTTGCTTTTGTATAAATGATGTAAAGGCGGCATTGACCATGTCAGTTCGATCTGATTTAAGAAGGAAAATAGATTTTTGTTCATTAATAAGGAAAAAATTAAATTTGTCAAACAAATCAGAAAATGAAATTAAAAAGAAAAAATTACCTGACAAATGTCTTTGACTGGTTTCATTTTATACATATTTCGAAAATCTGACGTATCGAATGAATCGGCTCCTTTAAATTTACTAAAATCGTCGGAGGGCAAGCCATTGCTTGGCACATCTGAAAAGCAATCTTTCACCAATTGTTCCAGTGCATCTAATGAAAGTCGAGCCTGTAGAAATTAAAAAATTCCAAATTTTATTTTCAATCAAGTCTAGAGAAATTGCAAAAAAAAAAAATTTGCACCCACTTGAACCGCTAATGTCATTCTATGCGCGCTATAATGTCTTTCGCGGAATTTATGAAGTTCCTCATACAATTTATCATCTTCTATTGAATCTCGTAGTGTCGTTAAATTTCCCCATGCGAATTTCGTCGCCGGATGATTGGGTTTTGCGAAACTGCAAAATAATTGCTCCTTTCGATATAAATCCGATGGTAACGCCATTTGAAATTCTGTGGGAATTTAGTTTTTACAATTAAAAATTTAAGTTTGGAAAGAATATAGAAATTAAAATTCAGAAAGAAAATAGAAATTAGGATATTCCTAAACTTCCCACGTTCAAATGAACGAAATTAAATTAAGAAAGAAAATATAAATTAAAGAAGAAAATGGAAATTAAAGTTAAAAAGAAAGTGGAAATTAAATTTAAAAATAAAATGGAAATTAAATTATAGAAAATAATAGAGATTAAATTGTAAAAGAAAAGGGAAATTAAATTTAAAAAGAAAATAGAAATTAAATTAAAAAAGAAATAAGAAATTAAATTTAAAAAAGAAAATGGAAATTAAATTTTAAAACAGAAAATGAAATTAAATTTGAAAAGAAAATAGTAAAAAAAGTATTGTTTAAATTGTAAATCTGAAAAAAAACTACTAACCACTTTCAACGACTTCACGTTCGCGAGTAATAGCATCTCGTCTCATGAGTGGACTAATAAAAAATTGTGCGAAACGATCGAGTGCCTGCGGTAAATGCTTTTCTTGTATTTCAAAATGAAACGTTGTTTGTTCACATTCCGTCGACGCATTATCGGAGCCTCCACGTTTTTTTATAAACGAATCAAAATCATTTTCCTGAAAAAAAGAACTTTGAGAAAACAGAAAATGAAAATAACAAACAAAAATAGTTAGTTATTGAAAGTAGATAGAAAAATTTTAATACATATTTGGAATTAAACATACCTCGGGATATTTTTTTGAACCCATAAAAACCATGTGCTCTAAAAAATGTGCCAAACCGGGAATTTCGGCAGGATCACTGAAACTTCCAACTCCAACGCATAAAGCACACGCAGCCTATAAAAAATTAATTTTTAACAAAATGTCCATTTAAATATTTGCAATATTTAATTTATTTATACATAAATTTATTAAATTACCAGAGAAATTATTAAAGAAACTCCATTAATTTAAAAAAAAATTCAAAGAAATTCTTCAAAAGAATTTAATTAGGATTTTTAAAAATTTTAATAAAATTCTTCGCAAGAATTCAGTTATTTTCACAAATTACTGATTGCAACAAAAATTGAAAACTTAAATTATTAAAAACTTTGTAGTAATAAATTTTTTTGACAGTAACAGCAAAAATATGGAATTTTTGGATTATAAATATAAAATTAATTTGAAATTTAATTAATACGATAAAAATGACAAAAACCTTTTTCTCTTCTTTAGTGGAACGTTTAGCAGAGTTTGAAAATTCGATATCATCGTCGCATTCATTGTCGTCAGACACATCATCATCACTTTCATCCTCGTCACTTTCGTCATTTTCATCACTTACTTCATTATCATCTTCATTCTCACTTTCCTCTGAATCATCACTTTCCGATGATAATTTTTCAGCACCTGAGTTAAAATTAGTGTTCAATTATAATTTTATTATCATAAAAAAATAACACGTGATTCCTAAAAATTCTTACCAATCTCACTGATACCATTTTTCAATTCTTCTGATGAATGTGTATCAGCAATGAGTAAAGCCGTTAATCCATTTTCCAATCGAATTACTCTGAATAAGGTAGAAAAAATATAAATTCAATGGAAAAAAATAGTTAAATGCGACCTCGAAATTGACACTGATTCGAAAAGCTCGAAATAATATTGAAAAAGGATGAGGGAAAGGAGAAATACTAACCTGTACAATTTCTTATCATTCTCCGATTTAACGGGAGTATTGAGATATTCGACTTTAACATCTCTTGTGCAATTACCATTAGATGAATTGATTTCTAAAGTATTAACCATTTTATTATTACGTTCATTTACTTGAAAATTGTGATTTGATTTTAACTTTTTAACAACAGGAGTATTTTGTAAATGCCTTTTTGGCATTATCAGTAAATTTGACACTTTCTTATCATATCTAGATAAGGATAATACTTTCGAAATGCAGACGAGCGATAAACGCATAAAATTTTTAAGACTAATAAAAAATGAATTGGAAAATTTAGCGAAAAATGCGAAAATGGAATAAACGAAATATAAATTGAATTATTTAGAGGTTAGAAAGAAGAAGACATTTTTTTTAAGTTAGTTAGTAGTATATTAATTATAGATAGCGCAATGAGCAACTTCCGGTGAGAAAATTTTCATGTTTCCCATTGGTTTCTCCAGCCCGGGTTTATTTAAATCAGCCAAAGAGCGTAATTCTTTTGACGCATGCGCAGTAGGTAGATTAGGTAGATTTTGGAAGTACTCGAACTCTGTAGTATTTAATCAAATTTGCGGAAGTTAACAACTGTGCCATCTACAATTTGATTCGACCAAGAAGGTTAGATGTATTATTATTATTATACAAATTTTGCAAAGTTTTGCTCAAAAATTTGCAAAATATTTAATAATTCAAATATTTGTAAAACGTCCGGAAAATATAAGCCAAAAATTTTAGGTTTTTTTATTTTTGAAAATTGAAGATTTACAAAGGGGGTCGAGTCGATTCTCAATATTATTGTTTAAATCTTCGTTAAATATTGATTTTACGATTTTATTGTTAAAGAAATTAAGAAAAAAAACGTGTATCAATTTAAAACTGATGAAACTGAAACAAACATAACCTTAAAATTAAAATGATTTGCTTCGAGTCCCACATTTAAAATACTTTGTATGTAGTTTAAATTTCAATTAATTTATTATAAATCGTGAATATACATAAAATTTAAATACAAAAGAGTTTTAAGTTTACGAACTTTCATGAAAAATATAAAAATATCTTTATAGAAATATAAAAAAAAGGAAAAATTTTATACAAAATTTTTTTAATAATGATGAAGACAAAAACAACTAAATTTTACACTTACTGACATTTTTATTGTTGAATTTCATTGCACATGTAGTGTAATAATTGAAATTTGTTACTTGTTCTAAAGTAATATGTATAAGTATAGAAATGTGTACAAAAACTATTCTACTTTTTATATTTTATTTCGGTATTATTACTGGTATCATTTCTAATACATTGCGCATATTTACTTTTTTTTTATTATAACTCGTAAACCTCGTAATTTTTGTCGCTGTTATTCCAGTTTATTTATGTAAAAAAAAATTAAGAAAACTTATTGAAAAATTGCATTTTGTATCTCGATTGTCATCGATAGAACATTTTTTTTAAATACATATTTTTATATCGAACATTTGTAACACAAAACTGTGGAAAATTTCTTTCTTTTACGCATTTATTGAAAGAGGCATAAATTAAAAGCTATCGGTATTTTTTATTCTAAAAACGAAAAGAAACATATTTACAAGACTGCCTATACAAAAAACTTATTGACTAAAGCTCAGATCTAGCTTAAAATGAAAAACGGAAATAAACTTATCGAACTTAAGATCTTATTAATATGACATTGGTCCCATTTTTTCTGATCCTACAAACGTGACTTCTTTTTTTTTTTGTTAGGTTTTTGGGAATTTTTTTTCTACCTGAGAGAAAAATCTGAGTTTTGAATGAAAAAAACACAAAAATGCGACGAAATGCAAAAATATAAACGACGAAAGAAAATACTTGTGTTTCTTGTTGTTTTTTTTTGGGACAAATGTTTAGACTTATTTAGTCGGAAAAAATTAATTGGCCTGTAATACGAATTCTAAAATTGTGAAGAATGGGCCTTTTTTATATACAATTATACAGTTCCCTAATTTACTAATACGTAGCAGCACTCTTTTTTTTAATAATCATATTCTGACAAGAACTTCCAATACTGCGTTTGGACTGAAAAAAATGAAAAAAAAAAAAATAGTCTGTCAATTTTTAATTTGACAGATACGCACATTCCTATATCCTGACAGTCATAACTCGTAATGCGGTTAAATAGTCGAGGTAATTCACACTAGTATACGATTAATAAAAAAGTTAAGTAGTTTCGTAGGCGGAAGGACTTATTTTTTGTCTTTAAAAAAAGAATTCTTCTTTTCTAGATAGAAATCTTCTTTTTTTCTTTACAAAAAGATTATGTTCTTTTCTTTACAAAAAGATTTCTTTCTTTCTTTCTTCTTTTCTTTTTATCAAAAAATTTCACTGGCCTAAAAATGTTTTTTTCGAACTACTAATTATTATATAAACTAGAAGCACAAATTTTTTGTTTTCTTGATTATACTACAAAATTTTACAATTCAGATTCCTCTATATTTGTATCCTTTTGTACTTAATTTTTTTTTTTTTTTTTTTTTTTTTTAATGTGGATCTAAGTTTTTCCTATTTATTATTCGGTCAGGCATACAAATTGTTAGAGACATTTACATTTAATTACTTAGTCCAGCAGCGTGTAAAAAAGTATAATTATCAGTCTGGCCATCAAAAATGACCAAATACTTATTTAAATTAGGTTTTTTTTAATATTATATATATAAAGATCATCTCGGTTCGCTCGAGAATTTATCAGTACAAATACAGAAATACCATTTACAAAGGTAATAATATTATAATATAAATTCTGTAAAAAAATTAGGAGAATCATCTAATTCTTTACATTATTAAATTGCGACTATACATTTCGCGAAATTATATAGTTTTTTTTTTTAAAGAAAGTCGTTGCTCAACGAAAATTCACACATACAGTTTTTTTTTTTTGCTTTTTTTTTGTTTTTGTATTTATATACTTATATATATATTTTTTCCAAAAGATACAAAACTCTCAGGAATCTCACTAAAAAAAAAAAGATTTTCTTTTTTTTTATCTCTAGCATTATTTTTTCTTTCACTTTTATTTTCTCAGTTTTATATAACTTCCGGTAAATTCCGGGGCAATAATAATTTGAGAGCGATTGTTTTAAAATTTCAAAAAAATCACTTTTGAACTAAAAAATAATGTAGTTTTCATGGTAAAAAATAGTCTATCTATTTTAGGTGTATCGGTTTTTTTTTGTTTTTTGTTTTATCACATATCGAACTACCATCTCTCTCTTTTCTTATTTTTTCTAATCGTTTTCTCACTTTGCGATGTGAAAAATGAATTAAATTCTAAGTCGTAAAAAATGGTATTAAAAATCATGCGCCTTTTTTTGAATTATTGATTAAAGAAATAATTAATAATTATTGATAATAGAAAATAATGTTTGAATCACATATTTCGTTTCTTTTTTTTTTACAAAAATTATTTAATTAAAATAATATTTACTTTTTTACAAAATATTTTTCGTTTATTCACAATCACCCGAATTTTACTTCTTTTTAAATATAATAATTCTAAACGAAAAATTGACTTAATGAAAAAATGTCGCTTTTCAATTTATGTTCTCGAAAAATTTATCTTTTTCGAGTAAAAATTTTTGACAAGATTTTTCGATTTTTGAAATTTCATAATTGTATTTTTAACTGTACATTTCGAAAATGTAGAAAATACTTTTTAAATATTCGAAAAATGTTTTTGAATTCGAAAATTTCATAATTTAGGCCAAAGAAACAAAAAAAAAAAAAAAAAGAAAAAAAAATTCTGAAACTGCCTTTTAATGTTCGAAAAAGGCAAAGGAGTTTTTTATGGTTTCAGAGATTACTTTTGTAATTATTTTATATTTATGTAAAAAAAAATAAAATAAAAACGCGATACCTAGGGACTTATTCGAGTTTAAGAAAAGAACCTGTGGTGGCACCAGGTCGCAACAATAAAGGCGTTTTTCTTCGCGATGATGACACTGGTTGATAAACGTAATTTCCCTGCAATGTTCCCGTGATTGTTTTTTGTCGCTTTGCACTTGGACTTAATTCATAATCAAATGATTCTTGTTTTGTGATATTCAATTGCATGTGAAGTGCTTCTTTATTATCCTCAATATCAATTTCATCGTAGAGATGTTCAGTGATATCGATATCCTGACTGCTCTCGTCATAGCTGTCAGTGACGGAATTTGCAGCGATATGATTATGCACCGGTTCATCGTACGATGGACTCTCCTCGGCAGTTTCATCGCCCGAACTTTCCGATTCTTCTGCCGATAAATCGCCATTACTCGCGTACTTCATTTCACCACGTTCAAGTAATTCCAAATGATCGGGATAAATCATTGCCTTTTTAATTGCCAATGGATCCTTTCGACTCCATTTTTGCACTTCCTCATCCATTTTCGCCACTTTATCGGGATTTATTGCCCATAAACAGCCCTTCCTTTGGTTTCCATTACCCGCTGGTTTTTCAATTTTCTCAAAACATTTGTTTAATGATAAATTATGCCTCACCGAATTCTTCCATCCGTTTGGCGCTGTCTTGAAATACGGGAAGTGCTCGCTGAAAAATAAAAGAAATTTCTATAAGTAAATAAATAAATAAGCAATTAAATAAGTAAAAAAATAAGTAAATAAGTAAATAAAAATAAGTAAATTTGAAAATTGGGTAGAATTTTATATTTTAAGTAATATTTGATAATATTTTTAGCTTTTTTCGAATTCTTGAAAACTGAAAGAGGCGAAAATAAATTTCAATTTAACATTTCTTTAATTTTGTAATTTTTTCCGAATTCTTAGAATTTATTTGGAAATTAATTTTGAATTTTTTTTAAATCTTATATATTGAAAGAAGAATAAAACGATTGAATTTTTAAAATTTTGTAATTTGTTACGAATTCTTAGAATTTATTTGGAAAATTTCCAATTTTTAAGTAAAAATTTAAGAAATTTGGCTTTTTTTAACCAAATCTTAGAAGATATTTGGAAATTAATTTTTAATTCTATTTGATTCATACAAATTTAAAGAAGAATAATCGTAATTAAATTTTTTAGTTTTCAATTTTTAGGTAGAAATGTTTGGCAATTTTGCATTTTATTAAAGAATAATTTCAATCGAACTTTTTAATTTTAATTATTTTAATTTCATTAAATTTAATTAAAAACTTTGAAAATTTTGAATTTTTGTCAAATTTATTTGCATAATTAATTTTGAATTATTTTTATTACTTACAAATTTAAAGAAATTCCAATTGAACTTTGTAATTTTTAATTAAATTTTATTAAAAAATTTTGAAAATTTGCATTTTTCTCGAATTATTAGAATTTAATGGCAAATTAATTTTGAATTTTTTTTTATTCCTTACAAATGAAAAGAAAATTTTTATTAAATTCTTTAGATTTCAATTAAATCTAAGTAGACATTTTTGAAATTTTATAATTTTTACGAATAATATTAATAGACTTTAGTATTTTTTTTTTTAATTTTCAATTAAATTTAAATAAAAATTTGTGAAATTTTGCATTTTTCTCGAATTTTTATAACTTATTTGAAAAATAATTTGGAGTTTTTCTTTATTTCTTACAAATTTAAAGAAGAATAATTTCAATTGAATTTTTTTATTTTCAATTAAATTTCAATTTAAAATTTTGGAAAGTTTGAATTTTTCTCGAATTCTTAGAATTTATTTGAAAATTAATTTCGAATTTTGTTTTATTTCTGCCAAAAATTGAAAAAAGAATAATTTTAAATATATTTTATAGTTTTCAATTAAATTTAAGTAGAAATTTTAAAAATTTTGTGTTTTTTCGAATTTTTAGAATTTATTTGGAAATTAATATTTTTATTTCTTTCAAATTGCAAGAAGAATAATTTAAAATTAATTTTTTAAATTTCAATTAATTTATACTTAAAATTTTTTGGAAATTTGCATTCTTCTCGAATTTTTAGAATTTATTCGCAGATTAATTTTGAATTTTTTTTATTTCTTACGAACAGAAAGAAGAATATTTTTTATTAAATTTTGTAGTTTTCAATTAAATTTAAGTAAAACTTTTTGTAAATTTTGCATTTTTTACGAATAATTCCAATTAAATTTTTTAATTTTCAATTAAGTTTAAGTAAAAATTTTGGAAATTTTGCATTTTTTCAAAATTCTTAAAATTTATTTGAAAATTAATTTCGATTTTTTTGTATTTCTTACAAATTGAAAGAAGTAGAATTACATTTTTTAGTTTTCAATTAAATTTTTAAGTAGAAATTTTGCATTTTTTCCGAATTCTTAGAATTTATTTGGATATTCATTTCGAATTTTTTTTATTTCTTACAATTTGAAAAAAGTATAATTTCAATTGAATTTTTTAATTTTGATTTAAATTGTAAGTAAAATTTACTTTAAGTAAAAATTTTGTCAATTCTGCATTTTTCGATTTCTTAGAATTCATTTCAAAAATAATTTCGAATTTTTTCTTCTTTTGAATTCTTGCAAATTTTTAAAGTACAAATAAATAATTAAATAAATTTCAATTAAAAAATTTCGAAATTTTGAATATTTTCCCTAAAAAGTCTTAGAATTTATTTCTAAATCTTACAGATGGAAATTTCCTTTTTCAAACAATTTGGATAATTTTCGAAAGTGAATAAAATCGACTAAAAAGATAGTAAAGTCGTTAAATAATGAATAAATAATCGGAATTGGTTTAACATTTTTGGTAACACTGTACAAAGTCTGGTCCGTGGAATAAACAAAGAGAGGGGTCTCGAATTTCTAGGGGGACTGTACCCCTGCATGCACCTGGTGCTCCAAGGGCCCTATACAAAATGGCAGCTCCCCCCTTCACAACTTGGAAATAAAGATGGAAGGACAATACTTTCCCTCCATGCTCCTTTTAAGCGTATATACGAGGGCTTCATCGCACTTTTACCCTATACCCATTTGAATAGTCAAAAAAAAGCGCCAAATCCTTTAATTTACTTGATGAAATTTTTTTCGCAATAATTCCCCTCTACTTTATTCGAATTCGATTTTTTTTTTTTTTTGATAAATTATATTATCTGTATAAATATAAACAAGTTTGTTTAAATTTGAAAAAAAAGTTGGAAAAGTCGTAAAATTCTTTAAAAATTAAAATTAATTCCAATAAAACTAGACGAAATTTCCAATAGACAAAATTTTCAATTAACTATTTTTGGGAATTAAATTATCTTTAAAATAAACAATTTTAATTAACATTTTTGAAAATTTTTTGAATTTTCGATTTCTGAAAGAATAATTACGCATAATTTAATTATTTACATATTTAAAAATTGCTATTGAAACTTTTCCAAAATTCAATTGTTTTCCAGGATTTTTCACTAAAGTTTCTTTTCTAAATATCAATTATTTTTTATAAACATGAATTAAGTTCTTTTCCATTTGAATTTTACTAAATTTTGATTACTCGAAAACTTTTCAATTAAATTATTATAATTTTTCAATTAATTATTCGAAACTAAAAACTATTTTCAAAAATTTCAATTAAAACGCTTTTGAAATTTAATTATTTCTTTAATTTCTATTAACACTTGTAATATTTAATTATTTTTTAGAAAATTTTCTACAATTTTTAGTTAAAATTCTTCACTGTATCAATTATTTGACATAAAAAATTCAATTATTGGGAAAAATGTCTCTGGAACTTTTTTCGTATTTTTAAATATAAATTCAAAAATAGAAACTATTTTCAAAATTTCCAATTTGAAAGCATTTGAAATTTAATTGTTTCTTAAAATTTCTACTAATAACTTTTCCAATATTGAATTATTTTCTAGAATTTTCAATTAAAATTCTTCGCTAGATGAATTATTTAAATAAAGTAATTCAATTATTTTTGAAAAGTGCTAAACTTTTTGTAATTTAATTATTTTTGAAAATTTCTACTGTAACTCTTCCAATATTCAATATTATTTTCTCGAATTGTGATCTAAAATTCCTCTCTAACTCAATTATTTAAAGTAAAAATATACAATTATTTCTGAAGATTGCTCAACTTTTTGAAATTTGATTATTTCTGAAAATTTGTTTTATAACAAATTCAAATATAACAAATTCTTTTCCAATTTTCAATTATTTTCTAGAATTTAAACAAAAAATTATTGTTTTATTTTACTTTAAAATTGTAAAAAGAAATTTTGTAATTAAAATTCTGCGCTAAATCAATTATTTGAATAAAAAAATTTAATTATTTCCGAAAATTTCTGAATTTTTTGAACTTTAATTATTTTTGAAAGTCTCTACTACAACTCTTTCAATTTTCAATTATTTTTCAGAATTTTCAATTAATATTCAGCGCTTAATAAATTATTTGAATACAAAAATTCAATTATTTCCGAACATTCCTGAACTTTTTGAAATTTAATTATTTCTGAAAATTTGTTTTATAAATTTTCCAATTTTTCAAGTATTTTCTAGAATTTAAAAAAAAATTTCTAATTTTATTCTACTTCAAAATTTAAACAGAAATTTCCAATTAAAATTCTGCGCTAAATCAAATATTTGAATAAAAAGTGCAATTATTTCCGAAAGTTCATGAACTTTTTGAACTTTAACTATTGTTAATAATTTCTACTACAACTCTTTCAATTTTCAATTATTTTCCAGAATTTTCAATTATATAATTCTGCTCTGAATCAATTACTTGAATACAATAATTCAATCTTTTTTGAAAATTTGCAAAACTTTTTGTAATTTAATTATTTTCTAGAATTTTGAACTGAATTTATTATTGAAATAAAAAAATTGAATTTGTTCTAAAAAATGCAAGTTTAACTTTTTTTTGTGTATTTAAAGTTTTTAAGGTAAAAAAGAAGAAAAATAAGGAAAATTTAATTTTTTTTCAATATTTTATAATAAAAAAATGGTAAATTGTTGCAACATATGGAAGAAAATTCGAAAAAGTTGTATATTAATAAAAAAAAAGTCGGAAACAGTCGCATTTTAATAAAAATGAAAAGAAGGACGAAAACTATCGCATTTTTGTAAAAGTAATCGAAAAAGTCGTACTATCCGGGGGCTGTCTTAATAATTCTATATATTGATTTCGAATAAAAATGGTAGTTATTAAAAGAATACTCACCACATGAAATTGTAAATTTCCGAAACAGGAAGTGATCCCGTTTGACTATTTTTTAAGGCCATTGCTATTAAACACGAATATGAATACGCTGGTTTTGGATATGGTTTATCGTCATAATCAGAAAGATCAAAGTCCTTATCCCTTTTGGTTTGGACGGCAGTTGAATTTGAATTGACATGAACGTTGTTATTGTAAATTTGCTTTCTCACGTGCGATTGTGTTTGACTTTGATTTTGTATGACCTTATAATTTTGAACTCTTATACTGCCAACATTCATTTTTGGCATTGTGTGTGATTTTGAAATTTGTGGCGACATTGTTTTTATTGTCGTTGTTGGCAACATTAGGGATTTTGATTTTATCGTTGGCGTTGTTGTTGGTGCTGTTGTTATTGTTGGCTTAACATCATCCTCATCATCGTCATCATAATCATCCTCCGTCTCTGTAATATCATCGACATATTGTTCCGTTTCAGTGTCATTATCATCATTATCATTCTCCTGATCATTATCATTGTCATTCTCATAATCGGGATCATTTTCAAATTCTAATAATTCATTATCATCATCGTCGACATCGACTTTTTCTTCTTTTATTTCCTGTGACGATGGCGAAAAGGCAAAATGCCTTCGCGGTGATGGACTTCGCACTGCCATGTGTGGCATTACGGAATTTGGATTTACCATTATTGTTGTCGCATCACCACCGCTGAGATCGAGATTAAAATTACTGCAAAATGAAAAAGATATTTATTTTATTATTTATTGAAATTATTTTGTGAGAAAATTTCCTCGCCGGGGAAAATTTATTTGACAGGGTTGCCACAAAAATTTGAATTTGTTTTTTTCTGAATTTTATAAAAAGAATTCAAAGGGACTTCAATTATAAAAAAAAATATTTTAAAAAATATATTTGGAAGCAAATATTTAAAATTAAAATTTCAAGGGTTTAAATTTTAATATTTAAAACTTTAAGTGTGTCAACTTTAAGTTTCAAATTACTGTCAAACTTCTTTCAAGTTTAAGAAATTTCAATAAGTCTCAGAAAATTCAATTTTTAATAAAATTTCAAGAAATTTCAATTATTTTACATAATTTCAATTACTTGTTTACTATTCAATTATTTAAAAGTTATTAAACTAAAATTCTTTGAAAATTCGACTATTTTAAACCCCAATGAAATTCTTTAAATAAATTTAATTATTCTCAATTCAATTTTACAAAATTTAAAATATATTTTGATAATTTTTTAATAAAATTTGAATATATAAATTCAGATATTAAAAAATTGAATTAAAATTTTTCAAAAGTAACTCTTCCTAAATTCAATTGATTTCAAGAATTTTTAATTCAAATTCTTCTCTACATCAATTATTTCTAATAATTCTGATAAAGTTCCTGCGAAGAATTCTATTATTTATAAAAATAATTGAATTGTTTCCAGGAAATTAAATTAATATTGTATAGATAATAATTGAATTTTCCTAAAGAATGTTATTAAAAATTTTTGTAGAAAATTGAATTGTTCACCAGAATTTTATTAAAATTGTATTCTCGTCCAGAATTTGTTCCCCAGAATTTTATTAAAATTGAATTCTTGACAAGTTTTTTTATTAAAATTGAATTTTTGTCCAGAATTTAATTAAAATTGTTAAAAAAAAAATTTTTAATCTTTGGAATAAAATTTTATTATTTATGAAAATAAAAATTTTTGATGAATCTAGTAGTAAATTTGAAAATTCAATTCTATCAAGAAATCTGATTTAAATTGAATTAAAAATAATAGAATTTCTGCAACGAAAATGATTGTTTTTGAAAATTATTGAAATTTTTCTGGAAATTTCTAGAATTATATTATTCGAAGAGTTTTATGGAAATATTTGAAATTAATTAAATTCTTTCAAGAAATTTTATTAAAATTGTTGAATTTGTGCGAAGAATTTTATTAAAATTTTTGAAAACAATTGAATTGCTTCGAAAAAATGGTATTAAAATTATTGAAAATAATAAATAATTAGTAAAAATAATAATAATTAGTTAATTAGTTAGAAAGTGTGGTTTTAAAATTTTTTTAAAAATTAATTATAAATAATAACTTTAAGAAAATTATTCTAGAATTTAATTACTTAAAATAAATTTAATAATTTACTGAAATAATAAATCGAAGTGAAAAAAAAATTCAAAAAGAATTCAA
This sequence comes from Leptopilina heterotoma, assembly GCF_015476425.1. NCBI lineage: Eukaryota > Metazoa > Arthropoda > Insecta > Hymenoptera > Figitidae > Leptopilina > Leptopilina heterotoma. The sequence continues at coordinate 7,481,065 of NW_025110833.1, forward strand.
GTTCTTTAAGCTTGCAAAAAAATTTTTCAACATCAAGAAGAAGAATTTTTGTAGTAATTCTATAGAAATTTTGTAATTTTTCCAGTAATTTTTGAACAAAAATTCCTTGAAATTTCCATGAATTCCCTGACCTGTGGCAACCCTGTTCGAATAAATGAAATTAAATTCAATATTAAATATGCACAGAAATAAAATAAAATCAAGGAAGTTAAATAAATGATAAAGAAATGAAATATAAATGAAATTGAATCGAATAAATGAAATGAATTTAATAATATTGAAAGTAAATTTTCTTACCTATTGGAACTATTGCTGTTTCCGTTTAATAAACATGTGTGACCGCCGAACCATCCATTGAGCTCGCCGTGACATCCAACGGGATCGTCATCCATTTCTAAGGGTGACAAATCCGTGAAACTAAAACCAAGTTCCGTGTGACCGCCAATAACTCCCTCGATTTCTGATTTAATGTCAACGTCGAGCATCTCCTGTAGTGATAAACTATCGCTTCCTAAATAATAATCCATCGTGAGCCAGGGGTCCCTCGTCGGTCCCTGATCTAGCCCAGTGCCTCTACTCTCTGTATCCAACATTCACGCAACTAGAAATAGAAAACAAAAAGAAGAAATCAGTGTCAAAATTAAAATTATATTCTCGCAAAAAAAAAAAAAAATTACAATTCTTTTCTTTCTCTCTCTCTCTCTTTCTCAATTTCTATAACCTTCAACTTAATCTTTAAAAAGCAGAATGGAAACCTTGAGAGAGCACGAGACCATCAAGGTGAAGCGCGAAAGTAGTCAAAAAATAACTCGCCAACTTTTTTCTCTGACCTTCCCAATAATGTCGAAAATAATAATAATAAAATCGAATTCTTCATTCATGATAGTAGAACCTTTTTTTTATGGCTTCGAGTCAGGCAAATAGTAAAAAGCTTAAAGTAATAGTGTCAATAGTGTCGCAAATTTCCCACTCGCAACATAAACTCATTCGCAATCATAAATAATAGGAAGGACAATCTTTTGGAAATAGTAAAGAAAGAAAATTTGTTTTTTTTTCGACAAAAAGAGTAAGGAATAAAATTTCGCCTCCCGAAATTTTTTTTTGGCTCATCTCGAAAAGAGCGATTAGAGATGAGAATGAGAGAAGCGTCTGCGGATGAAGTGCTATCGCTTTTCTTATTTAGATATAGTCGGACAATCTTTGCCGGCTATGTGTCTTGAAGCAAGGGCAATAGTTTCTCAAGCAGGCAATTTCTGCTTGTGTGACCTCGCGTGAGGAGCTCAGTGAATGTGAGCGTACAACGAGGGTCTTGAACCCACAACCAGCTTGTGGGTGTGACTGACTCACAGCCGATTTACTATAGAACGTGAGGAGTAGTAGTACTCTCTGGCATACTCTCTTGTCGAGTGACTTGCGGCTCGAACAGAGACCAATACCAATCACCAATCTATGTTAAATAGTTCGCTATATATGTATTGCTTAAATTGTGTGTGCATTTGTCTGCTAAAAGTGTCTCTTTTAGTAGACTAAAACACTAATAAAAACTCTACTAAAAATAGACTAAAAGACTAATAAAAATACTATTAAAAATAGACTAAAACAATAATAAAAATACTACTAAAAATAGACTGAAGAAACTAATTAAAAGCTTCCTGATCGAGGAAGCAAAACATTAATTAAAAAAACTTTCTGATCGAGGAAGCAAAACATTAATAGAAAGCTTCCTGATCGAGGGACCAAAACACTAACAAAAACGCTACAAAAAATTTAAAATAGACTAAAACACTAATAAAAATACTACTAAAAAACTAATTAAAAGCTTTCTGCCCGAGGAAGCAAAAAAATAAATAAAAAACTTACTGATCGAGGAAGCAAAACATTAATAAAAAGCTTCCTGATCGAGGAAGTAAAACACTAATAAAAACGCTACTAAAAATAGGCTAAAACACTAATAAAAACGCTACTAAAATAGACTAAAACACTAAATAAAAATACTACTAAAAATAAATTAAAAGCTTCCTGATCGAGGAAGCAAAACACTATAAACTAAAAATAGAATAAGACACTACTAAAAATAGACTAAGACACTACTAAAAATAGACTAAAAACACTACTAAAAATAGACTAAAACGAAAACAGTAAACATATTTTTAAATAATACTATAATAAAGACTATTTAACATATTTTTGAACGAACCTTGTTGCAAGAACCAGACGCGTTCCATTTAATTTCAATGGGCCCATGTCGGGTTCTTGCATCAAGGGGTTCATTTGCCTTGGTGTGCACATTGATAGAAAAAAAAGAACCGGTGTGTGGAAACGATGGCCTACTACGCATACTAAATTATCAGCTGCAGAACTGACCCTGCTTGAGTTTCTTTTGTTAATGTGTTGCATGTTGTGAACTATATTAACTATTGCTCTGCACGTATTGCGTTTCTCGATCACATTCTTCTATGGGTTTTCTACTTTTTTTTCCCCCTTCTGCTCCTTTGCCTATATAGGAAGCTTCGAACTAATGAAATTTATCAAATTTATAGTCCTAATGGAAACGAAAATTTTGTCAGTTTTGAGAAACAAAAAATGTCCCTGAATTTAGCGTCGATGCTTAGCGTCAAAAAATTATCATTTGAAGATTTTAGAGATGAAAATGTCTCTGATTTGACTTCTTTTATTTTCCTAGGAAATTAAAAAAATGTTCATAAAAATTTAATTTTGTTTTTCCCTCACTTTTCACTTATTTTTAAAGACAAAATTTTGACTTTTTCCCTGATCCTAAAAAATATTCTGCGATTCACGTACTAAAAATTATTAGATACTCAAAAAAAAAAATGTTCTATTACATTAATTTACGAATATCTTTTATTGGAAAATTTAACTTGGAAATTGTTCAATTAAATCCTTGTTAGAAAATAAAAACTACAAATAATTTCAAAAAAAAAAAAATTAAATTAAACATTTTCGAAAAAATTAATTTGACAGAATTGTTTGTTAAAAGTATGAAAAATTTATATTTTTAAAGATTTTAATTTAAAACATTCAAAATTCAATTATTTCTATAAAAAAAATTCACGCTTATGCTTTTAATATTCAATTATTATTTAAAATTTTAACTTTTTAACTGAAATTCACTTTTTGTAAATCAAATTTTATTAGAAAATTCTATAAAAGAATTCAGTTAACAAATTTTTAAATAATTGAATTCTTTCGACGAATTTTAATAAAATCTTTTAAAGTAATTCCATTTTTCGACAAATTTGATTGAAATTTTATTAAAAATAATTGAAATTCTGCGATGAGTTTTATTATAAATTTATGAAAATAATTGAATTAGAAAAAAGAATTTTATTTTTTATGAAAATAATTGAAATCTTAAAAAGAATTTTATTTTTTATGCAAATAATTGAATATCTGTGAAAATTTAATTACTTATGAAAATAATTGATTTATTGCGAAGAAAATTTATAAAAAAATTTGTAAATAATTGAATTCCTGAGAAATTTTTTATTATTTATGAAAATTATAATGAAATGATTGCGTACAGAATTTAATTAAATTTTTTTTTTAAATAATTGAATTCTTTTGGAAAATTTTATTAAAATCTTGGTAGATATTGAAAATCATTGAATTGAGGAAATTGTTTGGAAAATAATCGAAATTTTACCAAGAACTTTTTTAAAATTTTCGAAAATAATAATTGAATTTCGGAGAAGAATTTTATTATTTATACAAAGATAATTGAAATTTTGACGAGAATTATTTTTAATTTTTGAACATAATTGAAATTTTGCAAAGAATTTTATTACTTTTGAAAACAATTGAATTTTCGCGAAGAATTTTATCACTTTTGAAAATACTTGAATTTTTCCAAATAGTAACTTCTCCAAAATTGAATTTTTTTAGTGTTTTTTACTAAAATTCTTCTATAAATCCATTATTTTTAATAATTAATTAAATATTTTCGACGAAATTGACATAATAATTATGAATTTTTTTTTATGTTAATATTTAAATATTACATTCGCATAATAATGCGTCGTGTTCTGGTCGTAAAGTTTTCATTTCCCCATCTCTAAAAGTTCTGACAGTCGGCTTAGCTAAAAGTCATTTTTTAAGAAGGAAAAAAGAAGGAAGATATTTTGAAAACAATTTTTTTTTCTTCTTTCAGAAGAAAATTATGAAACAAATTTATGAACCGAATTTTTCCGGGTTGTAAAGAAAGGTGTGGAGTAGTCCTTGCGAAGTAAATTACAACGAAGATAAAAGGGGCGAGAAAAAAAAGAGGAGGAAAAAGAAAATGAGACCAAACTCCGGTAAATTACAATGGCAGTTTATAATTTATGATTTGAATAGCAAATCGCCGCCTACTTTGTAATTCAACATATACACATTGTCTGCTTTGTAATTTACGCTCAACAAATTATCATCACAATCTCTTATCCGAGTGAAAAATATAAACCAAATCTCATAAATATCATTTTTCAACATTCAAACTAAATTGTTCTCGTTAAAAAAATTAATAATTATTTCGGTCATTGGAAATTTATTATTTTCGTCTTTTCTCCTTTTTTCTCAACTATTTCCCTCTATTTCTTAAATTTGATAAGAAAATAATTTCCCCTCGCGCGCAGTATAAATATATTTTCGCTGTGGCAATTTTAAATAAAAAAAATTTTTTTTCCTCTTATCTGAATAAGAAAAAGATTTATTTAAAATTACGACGATTTCCGATATTTCGCCACAAATATAGAAGAAGAAAAAAGAAAGAAAAAAAAATAGTGGGGAGATCGAACAACGACCTAGAGAATCGCAAAAGATTAAATTAAGGCGACTTTAACACGCCACATGCGAGTATGATAAGCTAATCTCAGTCAATGAGAATTTCTCGACACCAAAACAAGGAAAAAAAATTATATAGATATATATGAATGAGTGATATACTTTTAGATATAGAGAAAGAGTGAGAGAGAGGGGGGAAAGAGTGTGTTTTCTGAACGAGACCAAACATCCCGTAAATGCATATGTATATATATACACACATATATGCAATTTTTCGAGAGAGAGAGAAAAAAAGAGTGAGAGACAAACAAACAAGCAGACTGACAGACTCCACGTTCTTCACTAATCGAAACAGATGCGCGCGCGAGAAGAAAAATAAAAACTGAAATTTAAGACGAGTTAAAAAATTTTTCTTTCACTGTATTATGAAGTATTTTTTTCTATATATATATATACATATACGTATCTGAATGAAGCCGCAGATTTAAATTGAAGGCAATGTGGCCGCGATTATGTACTTGATGAACGTCATCCCTTGTTATAATATCATTTATATTTAGTTTTATTAAACTTTTCGAGACGCAAGAAATTGCAATAAGTAAATTTTTTTGTTTCTCTTTATTTCGATTTTATTTTTTCTTTCGATTTTTTGTCAGTTTTGTTTCATTAAATTTTTTGTTTTCTTTGAATTTTTTTTTATTTTCTTTCATTTTGTTTTCTTTGAATTTTTCTTTTTCTTATTTTCTTTCATTGAATTTTTATTTTCTTTGAATATTTCTTTTTTTTATTTTTTTAATTACGAAAATTTTTTATTTAATTTATTTTTCTTTTACTGAATTTTTTAATTTTTCTTTCTCATTGCTTCATACTTTTTTTGGCTCAATTACTGTGCAAATATTTATACATGTGATTCATTTTGTAATTTTCGACGAAAAGTTCAAATCGTTTAAAGAGTTTAATTGTTAATAAATTCAATTCTGTTGGAGAGTCAATTTCCTTGAATCATCTCGACAGGAAATGAATTTTTTTTCTATTATTAAAATTTGGAATTCTAATTTATCAAATTACTGCTCGATGATGTGTATTAAATGACTGACGACTTCAATTCGGTGAATTAGAAATTTACTGAACTAATAATAAATTTTTAGCAAAATATTTCTCGATTTTAATTTTTTTTTATTTTTACTCTAAATTCTTTATTGTAATTTTTTTATTTCAGTATGTTTTAAATTCGTTATTAATTTGTTTTTATTATTATTATTATTATTATTATTATTATTATTATTATTATTATTATTATTATTACTTTTATTATTATTATTGTTATCATTTTATTATTATTATTCTTATTAGAATTTTTTTCCTTTTCCTCCATGAAGAATATTTTTTTAAAAACTGTCGAAAAAAAATTAAAAGTTACCTTCCCTACTTTATTAAATATTATGAATATACATTAAGGCAACAAACCGGAAAACCAGTTTCCCTAAATACACCCTCTTTTTTTTGAGCCCATCAGATTCACATCTGCCCGAAATTCCATCTACTATTCCTAAGTCAACAAAACAAAAAGGGAGTTTAAAAAAAAGACAATTTTCTACAAAACTTTTTCCCTTTTTTTTATTTTCTTTCCGAATCTATAATTATGGCCGAGAGATAAAATCAAAAATAGAGAAAAAAAACCCCTAATTACACAGATAAAAAAAAGAGAAAGTAAAAATTGAAAAAAAAATTCTTAAGGAAACATTTTTCTTTGATTTCTTTCTTCGATATAATAAATAATAATAATAATAATAACGAAAATAAAAAATACGAAGAGTAAATGAAAATAAAAATAAAAAATACGAAAAGTGAATAGAAATTCACGTTGTAGAAACAAAAATGGACAAGGGACCAATATATTTTTTTTTTTTTTTGCTATTAATTTCCGCGCGGAAATATTCATTGGGGAATTATTGGGCGAAAGAGAGAATAGAAATGAATAGAAGAGATTGAATGGGGGAATAGATGAAGCTGAGCACGTTCCTGAGAAGCTCTTCAGTCTTCAATGTCTTTAGCGAAAACTTGACCGAGAGGCACGACGAAGAAACAGCCTTGAAAAAGTATATAGTATAACCGCGCTCTCGCCCCTACTAATATCGCACGGTATCAAACGGTCGTTCCACTTGGCGCGCTGGAACAAAAGGCAACGAATTTACAGCAAAAAAAAAAAACTCACTGATATTCTTCGGTTTGAGAAATTTTTTTTTCCAACAATTGTTTTTTTTACTACTTTTCAGTTGGTACACTCTTTTACTGTTTACTTCCTCCTATCCTTATATTTATTCTTCTCCTTTTCTTTCTCAAATTCCGTAAATTTTTTACAAATATTTTTCTATCAAAACATCTCAATTTTTTTAAAATTCAGAAAAAAATTCTATTATTTTAAATTTTACATTTTTTCATAGTTTTTTTATTTTAATTCTATTTTTCTTGGTTTGGAACTAATTTTCCTTCTGTACTTTTTTCGGAGAAAAAATAATGCAAGGAAAAATATTACAAACAATAGGAATATTACAAGCGTAAGATAAAAATTGTTTTTGCAAAAAGACCTTTTATTGACACAGAGGGAGTCGGAAACTATTGTGCGATAACAAAAGAATAGAAGAGGCAATAAAAATAGAAAACAAAAATTTGTTAGTAAAAATTCCTTTATAAATAGATTTCTATAGAAGAAATTGATGATTTGCAAATTTTTGGTCCATTAAAATAAGAAACCGCGACCATAATTCTAGGAAGAACCCGAAAATCAAAAGACTAGACCCTCAAGCTATATTTAAGGCCTAAAATCCTTCGCAGGTCATAAAGAGGTAGTCCAATGAGCTAAATAGTTACCGAGAGGGAGAGAGAGAGAGAGAAAGAGAAACTATATATATAGAGAATTTTTAAACATCTTTGGTCTCTTCGACCCTGAACCAACAAAATTTTTTCGAATATTTTAACAAGACTCTGGAATTTCACACACTTTTACAATTCAAAACTAGAACAAATCAAATTCCACAAAACTGTTAACACTTAAAATTTTTTTTTTTTAATATTTATTTTTTAAATTTTTACTATATAATAAAAATATTATTATCCGAAAAAAGACAATTTCGCGAAATGAAAAAATTATTTTATACAGGAAAAGGAATTAAACTATCAAAATAAAATTTAGGAAAATAATTCGAAATTAAAAGAAATAAATTGAAAAAAAATTTTGTTCTACAATATATAAAAGGAAAAAATAAATTTTTCAAAAATTCGAAATTTTAAAGGCAAAAGAAAATTCAAAATTTAATACAAAAAATTAAATTTGACAAATAGATAAAAAATAGAAAATTAAAAAATTAAAATAGAAAAAGACAATAAATATTTATTTTAAAAATTAATATTAATACAAAAAATAAATTAAATTTAAAACGTTATTTTCCTTAAAATAAAAAAACCAAAAATGAAATTTTTTTTAATAATATTATTGAAATTCTCTTGTAATATTATTTAAAAAAAATGTTAAACATAACAAAATTCTTTCTCTGAATTAAAAATACAAAATAAATTCACTTTCGTAAATTTTTCCTTCAAAACAATTTTCAACAATACCTACATTGTATCGAAAATTATTTTCGAGAAAAACGCCAAAGTAGTAATATTGCAATAAATAATAATTCGAATAGAAGAAATAAAATAAAAAAGAACGGATATAGCAAAAACAAAATTCCGAGATGCTGTTTCGTTTCCCCGCAAATGACCCTGGGCAGAAAAATAGTCTCTTTGAAATTATCAACACTGTTATTAAATAACCCAGAGGTAATCACAATATCAGAACAATAATCGGCAGGATTTCCCTTTCACTCGGTACTTTCGAAAGTCGATCTTGTGCAGGCCTGTCGAAACAATCGGTACTTTACTCAGTGCTGTATCGAAAAAAAAATAAAAATAAAATAACTCAAAAATCCGAAAAAAATTTTTCACTTTTATGCAACAAAAAATTTGGCAAAATTTGTATGAAACGTGTGGTAAAAATAGAAAAAATTGGTAAAAGTAAAAAATGGGAGAAAGAGAAAAAAGGAGATAGAAAAAAGAGAGAGAGAGAAGGGGGTGAGGGAAAAACAAGGGTGGGGGGGAGGAAAAATAGTAACATTTCAAATATAACAGATGCCAGTGACGAATAAACATTTTTCTTTTTTTTTTTCTTTTTTTTTTTTGTAAAATACTCGAGAGTCAGCGAACGTCAGGATTGGACGGCCATGCCGAGTATAAAGCGGGTTTCTTTGTGATCTCGAAAACCGGTTTCCATTCGGGATCTGGCTTATGAAGTGAATTGAATCTGAACTGGGGTTTCTGGCTGTATTCTCAACCCAGAGCCAGAGATACACATCAATCTCCAAAATTTCAATGTACCTGATTAAAGTAAATCTAATTAATCATTTTTTTTTCTCTCTCTCTCTTTTCCTCGCCCACGAATTTATTATAATTCACAAAGCTCAGGAATTTCAGGTGTATTCGATGTTTTTCTGCTTTTATGAAATTAGTTTCGAAAAAAGTACTTTCTTAAAAAAAACATTAAGGACAAAACTATTAATTAAAAATAAAATTTATATTTTTAACATTTTTTAATAAAACTTACGATTATTATATAATGTATTATTTTCGTGATATTATTCGTTATTTTTCAAACGCGAATTGAAATATTGAAATAATTTTTTTTATTTTAAATGAAAAATAAAATAATTTTTTTTCTATTATTATTTTGTGATTTCTTCTCATTGATGGTAGTTTTAGCAAATTAGTTTTTGAAACCGGAAAAAATTCCTGTACAAGAACGTTTAGAATTTGAAAGTATTATACACATTTGGGAAGTTATTATAATTATAAAGTGAGGGAACTCCGGCAGAAGAAATTAAAATATTTAACGATCGTCACTTCCTCGGCAAAATGTTCAAGCGTTCGGCTGAAAAACTAATATAGCCCTTCTTAGAAAATGGAAAGACGATTCTCACGATTCTTGTTCAACAATATAATTATAAATTATATATATATATACAAAATTCAGCATACCTCCAGTTTAAATAACTTTTCTCAACTTCCAAAGACATCTTATTTCACAAAAGTAAAACAATATTTTTTCCCATCAATTTTAATATGAAAAAAAAAATAATAATTATAACGATAATAATAATAATAATAATAATAATAATAATAATAATAATAATAATAATAATAATAATAATTGCAATATAAATTTATAAACAATAAATGAACAATATTTACTAAATTTGTCTGTCATTTAAATAGAGAAATAAATTTTTGGCAAAAATACGATTTTTAAAATTCACAGGTCATGAATTAAAATACCAGACGGCTTTAAAATTCGGCAAAACCCGAGGAAAATAGAGACAAGAAGTCTATACCTGTAGAAAAATAAATTTCCTACCTGACTAATTGTTATTGTACCTACGTTTGCAACCAGAGGGGAAAATAAAAATTTTTCACCAAAACTCATTTAACGAAAATGGTATTGAAGATCTTTAAGAAAGATGATGGTCATTGTGCGAAGAAAAAAATAGCAGGGGTTCCAAAATATCCATTCTCAAATGTACAGGTATGGTCCGAGAAGAGATATCGTGCACAGGAATATTACCCTCCCCTAAAAAGAAACCCAAATCCTAAGAATTTTTCTCTAATATCTAATACGGGTACCTGTCTTTAGAAAAATTTACAGAAAAACCCAAGATTCTTTCACTCCCTCTCTCTCTCTTTTTTTTTCTTGATAATAAATCAAGATTTCCTGACAAATTTGTTTTTCAAATTTTAAAAGAATATAAATTGCATCATCATTTTTCCCTTTTAAAAGGATTATTACGGGAAATTTTTCTTTTCTTTTCTTGCAAATTGTCTATTTTTGAAAAATTGAAAAATATTTTAGAGAAAATGAAGTAAATTTTTTTTTTTGTGTTTGATGAAGAATTATATTCTGTCTCGCCTTAAGGGCTATTGACCTCATTAACGAAGTCTCTGACTATGTCGCAAATAATTGCATTTCTTTCATTAAGCATCACTGCGGCAATGTCGTTCTTGTGTTTTTATTGCAATTGAAACAGTCTAATAAAACTGCCTAAGCGATCGTGGAACACAAAACAACGTCCAATGATCGATGATGACACAAAACGTTAAATTATCGATGATAATAATAAAAATATACAAAGAAAAGTTTTGCACAAAAATATTGTAAAAACCCAGTGAGAGAAGAAAATAAATGTCGGAATAAATTTACCCGATTCTAAAAATAATTCCGATCAATATTAATTATTTTAATAATTAATATTTACTGTGGCGAGTATTTATTGTAATTAATATTTACTATTATTTATTTATTATAGTTAATATTTATTATTATAAATATAAATTTTGGTTCATAATGACAATAGTAAATATTTTTGGTAAATATTATTGTAAATATTTATTACAAATATTATAGTTATAATTATTCACTACTGTAAATATTTTTTAAAAATATTAATTATTGTAAATAGTAAATTTAGAAATTTATTTTCCAACGAAAAATTTATTTCTCTTCATCAAAAATTATAAAAGAGAAAAAAAAATGCGAGACACGCGGTTTATTATCATAATCATTATTGTCATCAAATACGCGCATCAATTTATCTTATTTTCTACATAATCAAATAATGTCGGCAAATAATCAATTATTCCTCTGGATTTCTTTAATCGATTAGCAAGAAGCTGTCTTGCGTTAGGTCTTTTTGTCCTTCAATTATCCCATATAAGTCTGACATCACTGCCAATGCTAATGGAGAAAGTGATGAGACTCCGCTTGACAGGTTCTCTATTTAGCAATGTGTTCTCTCAAAAAGAATAGATACTTTTTAATCGGTGAAAAAAAGGAAAAAATTTTGCCGAATAAAGAAACAAATCCCGTGCGACAATCTTTTTTTTTTTTTTTTTTGAAGAAACAAAGAGAAAAAAAATCTTTATTCTACTCACGCTCATCAGTCTTTCGTCATTCTACGAATCGACACTTTTTTGTTTTTTTTGTCAAGGAGAAAGAAAGAAAGAGAGAGAGAGAAAAAGATGAAAATCTAATGACAAATCGAGGTAATTTTTTGTTTTTTTATTTGCGGAAAATAATTTTTATTCGGATGCTATTTTTATTTGGAAAAAAAATTTTCAATGGAAACATAACCTCAAAAACGGAAACGAAAGGGGGAGAGAAAAAACTAACCTATAAAGTGTCATTTTTTTTGGCTGAGAAGCAAAATAGGGTTGTAAAGTTTCATGAAACTTTGGAAAATGAAATGTTTCATGAAAGTTTCAATGCTTCATGAAACATTTCAAAGTTTCAAGTTTTAAGCGGGAAATTTCAAATTCAATGCAAGAAAGTATAATAATTAACGCATATTATTATCGACAAAAACATGAAGTATTATTATTTACTTTAATATCTTTCTTTAATTTTTATAAATAAAATAAATAATTAAAAAATATATTAATAATTTAATTTTAAGTCACTCGTTAGAGGTAATATTTTAGGTAATTTTTAGTTAATATTAACATAACTACTCTCGTGTTTTCGGATGTAAACAAAAAATTTTCATTAAATTGTTTCGAGCTAACCTAAAATTTCTAGAGATTATCTAACCTGAACTGACAACTGCGCATGTGCAAATAAAGCTTAATTATTGGTTCTTCAATGTTTTATGAAATTAATGAAACTTTCGCTTATGAAACATTGAAACTTTCAAATGAAAGTTTCATTGTTTCAATGAAACGTTTCATCACTCACAACCCTAAAGCAAAATAGGAAAATCGGAAAAATTCATAATATTGAATATTTCGTCTAAAATATCGCAATAATAATAATAATAATAATAATAAAGCGAAATAATAATAATAGCAATATGAAAATAAATAATAATGATGATAATAGTATGAAAAATAATATAATTATTTATTCGCCCGACCAACCAGAGTCAATAGTACAAAAATAAATAACAAAATAATACAAATATTTTCCTAGCGCAAAAATTGATAATAATTTTCATTTAGACAATATTTAAATAACGGGGAATTTTTCAATTTTCCCTGCAAATCAAAGAGAGCAAAAAAAAAATCATCAAGAAAACAATTATTTGAAAAAAATATAATATTTTTTTTCGCTCGCTTCGTCTGGGCGTTTCCATTGGCGTCAGAATCATCCTGTATTGGACCAACTGTACCTCTCAACATCTCTCTGAGTTTGCGAGGGTATCGATCTGATATCCCCACCAGTGCGGGGCCAACTTGCGCGAGACAGTCTGTTGCACCCTCTTGCAATGAAAAAAGGGGGAAGAGATTCAGAGAGGGTGAGACAGAAAGAAACACACGCATATACATATATCTATGTACATATATATATAGAGGGGTGGGTTAAAACTCGTTTGAAAAATTTAGAGGGGTTACTTTTTGATGTGGCACATAGCGTATATAAAACCATCTATATATGACATTAATTATTATCGATCGACTAATTACATTTCCTCAATTCCAATCTTTGAAAAAGGAATAAAAAAAAAAATACCCTCTCCGTACCATTTCTCTCCCCTCTTTTAATATATAGAGAATTTGGATTTATTCTTAGTTCATTGATCGTCTTTTTCTCCACCCTCTCTCAACCCCCGAAGGTTCTCTCTCTCTCTCTCACTCTCTCTCGATCGGTAAAGTTACTTTTTCCTCAACCGCGGCTCAAGGTCATTTAGGGTCATTTACTTCTCGACCATTTTTGCTTTTCCTATCGCCACGTTGACAATTTTTTTTTCCCCCACTTTTCGAATCTCAAGGTCAAAAATTTAAAAAATTTCTCTACTATTTAAAAATGACATTTTTGATAAATTATTTTGTAAATTTAATTGAAAAATATTAAAATTTTCTAAACTTAACAATTTTTTTGAACTCGAAAAGCAGTTTCGACTTTTTTTCTTGCTTTTTCTCATATTCCAAATACCAGAGCAAAAAAGGGAGGGGGAGAAAAAAAAATGCGCGTATTGCTTTGGTGTTTGGAGTGAAAAAAAAAGTCTTAAATTGCTGACCATAGCACGAGACTTTGTCTGCGACATACTATCAAAGTCTCGTGAAAGTGGCTAGAATGTGTGCGGGAGCAGCTTCCTAAAAAAAAGAGAGATAGAATGCATTACATGGACATCGACTCATACAAGACAAATCCCGCGACTGTTTTAAAGAAAACGATGAACAAAAAAAAGAGAAGAAAAAAAGTGTGTAAAAGGTAAACGTTTGTGTACATGTGGTTTTAACGTGCACGAGACCGGGTTTAACAACACTAAGAGCACATGGTTCAACAGACTCTCTTTCATTGTTGCTTTTCATTTTACACATTTTTTTTTTCACTATTATTATCATTATTATTTCTTATATATATTTCCACATTCACGGGAGTGAGAATCTTTTCAAATATTTTCTCATTATTAGTTAATTTCTAAAAATAATTCAAGTGGCGAAAAAAAAATAAACAGTGACATTTTTTCCTGTGGAAAATAAAGGAGTAAATAAAAACTGTCGAATTTTTTTCTGGTGAGAAATTAATATTTGACAATTTTTTCTGTGGAACTCAATTTACTTTTTGTGGAAAAAAATGAATAACGAAAAACTGACAATTATTTCTCTGTGGAAAAATTTACAATTTTCTCTATGAAAAATAAATTAATGAAAAGAAAACTCAATTTCCCTTATGGAAAATAATAAATAAGGAAAAAGTAATAATTTTCTCTGTGGACAAAATAAATAAACAATACTGTCAATTTTCTTTATAGAAAAAAAAGTTAATAATGAAAAATTGACAATTTCCTGAATGTCAAGAAAATAAATAAATATAGAAATTGATTTCCATTATGGAAGAAAATAAAAAGAAAAAACTGAATTTGCTGAAAATTGCAAAATATTGATAATTTTCTCAGTAGAAAAAAAATAAAAATTGATAATTTTCCCCTGTGGGGAGAAAATAAATAGGAAATAAAATTTTGAAACTCGCGAATATTCTCCATTTCCCGCGACTGTTTATGTAAAAGGTGTACGTGTATATAAATCGTAGGCGTATATTATAAAACTTCTCGCTTTCGCTCAATTGTGCGAATGAAATTAAAAATTTAAATTAAAAAAATAATAATCAAACACCCACGCGCCCCTATCAAAACAAATCAAAATACATTTGTATTATATATACAAGACAGGAGAAAAATTGTTCGCAAAAAAAATTACACTGAGAATTTAATTTCTTTTTTTTCCACCCGAATTAAAATATTTTTTGGTCTGGTCATTATCAACCGCCCTTGAAAATTAATGAAGGCCAGCCCTCTTTTCACATCTTGAAACTCGCTGAACCAAATTATTTTACAAGCCGGAAGCGGTTTCTTGGGTAATTTTAAAAAGAGCGTCAACCTGAACGAAAAGACGGAATAACAATAAAAGAAGAGAGGGGAAAAAAGATTAATAACGTGAAAAATTGCGCGAAATTTAGGTCGCTTTACAGAATAAAAAAAAAATAATGCAAGGACACGAACGAATAAGCAAAGGCGAAAAAAATGCATCGGGGTATATTTCGGTTAGGGCCTGTGTGTTGGATATTTCCTGCGGTGGGCATATGGCGAGGGGTAGAGTTCCCAGAAGGTTCCCACGGTCAAAACTTTTCCTGCCTACGGCCTCTCTCATTGCTTTTGCCAAGAAAGAAAAGAGAGAACATTCTCATGATCTTATTTTTCCAATATGAAAAGTCAAATTTGCAAATCAGTTCAAATCACTTGTAATCATCAAAAATTCAGAAAACTATTTTTACCCCTAGAGAAATTCTTAAAAATTTCTTATCGAAAAAGTAATTCAATAATTCCAAAACTATTTCGAAATTAAATTGATAAAATTTCTTGTTGAAAATGATAAAAAAAGAGGAAAATATATTTGAGACAGCAAATATCGATGAGGTATTAAATATCACATAACAGTGAGTATTGTTGAAAAAATAATATCGACTTGTAAACGTTATCACACCTCTAACCGATTGCATGAATAAACAAAGAAAGGGGGCAATAGTACTACGGATTATCTAACCGATTAAAGACACTTCACTTTTTTTCATCTGAAAAAAATTTCCCCACCAAAAAAAAAAAATCTCACCTGTCACACGAAGACGAAAAAAAAATTTTCCCTAAAAAAATCAATTTTTGTAAATCTTTTTTTCCAATTGAACCAAATAAATAATAAAGAATATATGTGAAATTCAACATGACCGGAAGTCGCGCCATAAAAAACGGCCGGTCCTTACTTTTTCACATAGCCATAAGTGCCTTCCCGCCGAAAATTTCACGGAACGAGACAATGGAATTTTTTACGCCCCACCGAATTCACTGTACGAATGAGAAAATACAAACGTGGAAAATACCCGAAAAAAAGAACGCGAAAACAAAAAAATTGTTCTAAAAATACCGGCACGCCGGTAAAAATGGATAATATGTAAATTCACTCAACACACATTAAAAGGGTGTACGATCAATGTCAACACGACATTCTCTCTCTCTCTTCGAACTTATATGACAATAACATCAACAATAACACTCTTCACATATATATATATATATATATAGAAGAAATGAAATTTTTTTTTCTTAAAATCAACATTTTATAATACACACGATGAAAAATACGTATTCCCCCCTATTCGCAATATACAGAAAGAACACTTCGGAAAGCCAACAGGCCGGCGATGGATGATTATTTTTGCCGCCGGTTTTATGATAAAATTAATCACACGAATGAAATAATTCAACAAAAACAGAACCTACCTTGATAATGACGAGCCTAATTGTTTGTCGTCTATGAGATCAGATATCACTTTCACACATATATTTACAGGAAAATTATGCGACTTTCGGCAGCGACCATGTATAAACGGACATGTATAAACGGCCCTCTTTACGGAACTGACGGGCAGACTCGTAGACAAAGACCACGCACGATTTCAAATCCCGTCATGTTGATTGGCTCAGCGAGGTCACGTGACTCTCTCCGATTGGACGACAGTCACAGGGTGTGCGACTGCACATGGCCGACAAAATATTTTTATTGTTGTATACTCGTCACTTTTATCAAAACACCAATGAATTTAACATTAAAAAAATGGGGAATTAATTTTTAAAAAATGGAAAAAATTCCCACTTTCATTAATTTTTGTTTAGATGAGAATTTTCAACATTGAGGATATAAAGCACCTGTCATTACCCCGGCACTCCCCGAAACAAAAATGGCCGATTCCAACACGAACTTTTCATAAACACTGAAATTCTCAACTTTGGAATTATTATTTTATTTTTTCACTTAGTGGAAAATTTGTGAATTATTATTAGTAATGATTGGTGAGTGATTTTCAGGTTAAGTTCAATTTTGTTTGTAAATTTTAATTATGACAGGATTTATCGCGGTGAAAGAAGATGGACGAGTCCATTTTCACATTGGAGGGGTGGGGGGAGGATTAAATAAGAATGGACCACACTGTCTCGAACGGATAATGGCGGGAAGGCACTAACACAATTTCATGGACACGCGCGCGCGGGAAACGCACACATTTTCATCGTTGTAAAGGCCGGAAAAAATACACGCGGTCACTGTCACGTTTATTCTCGCCGCTTTTATATATATTCCCCGACACACTGGTTATCATCGAATCAAACAAATTTCGCGGAATTCAAACTATGAATCCAGAGATTTTTCTCTCTCTCACTCTCTTTCGCTCTTTGGGTGTCTTGTGGTAGAGATTTTTCTTGTGTTCAATTATATATATATGTATATTTTAACTCTGGTAAAAATTATATTTTTCAACAATTGATAACAAATTTAACGTACTTATTTATATGCATTCTTTTGATATGTAATTCATTAAAATCAAGCGACGATTTTTCCAAATAAATTCCAAACTGTTTTTGTTTTCATCTTTGGTAAACTGTTAAGATTATTTTCTTCTTCTTCTTCGTAAAAATTGTCCATTCATCGTAGTGTCAATAAATTTCTTCTAAATTCATTGATTTAAACGATATTCAATAATTTAATAACGTGCGTAAAATTCTTTAAATAATTAACAGAAAACTTCCAATTAATATAAAACTTTTTCGGCTTTTTCCTCTCTTTTCAAAATCTTTTAATGCTTGTTTGTAAATTAATTCTCTTGTAAAGTATTTTGATTTTTTTAGTCTTCTGGGTGCAGTCTTTGTTAATATTCGATTAAAATATTTATCAGTAATGATTTTTTTTTCCTTTCGAGTTTTTTTTTGTGTATTTTTTCTTTTTGTTATAAGAGTAATTAGGACGTAATCTTTGGACTTTAAAGTCTATTTAAAGCTTACTATCATAGCACTTTGTTGAATTAATATTAATTTCTGGTTATATTTTGTATTTCTTTTTGGTAATGAGATTAATATTTGTTTTGTATTCTTCTTGTTGATTATATAAAAAATACTCGTTGGGCTTCATAATTTTCTTTATACATTGGCAATGGCTGGGATAAGTTTCTCGTAAATTTGTATTCCACGTAAAAAGACATCCTTGTTTAGAAATTCATTATTGTCGTGTAAAAGCACTGGTGTATTGTTTATTGGCGAAAATCCGATTGCAGGAACTCCACACTGTAAATTGAAAAATGGAAAAAAATTAGTTTATTAATTTACTACATTAATTGTATTATTTGTACTTGTATTTATTTATTTACTGTTATAATATTACAAGTACAAGTATTGTATTTTTACTTTTCAATTATTTTTACATAAATTCAATTCAACGATTTCCAGATTGGAATTCAATAATTTTAAAGCAAAAAAAATTCAATTCGAAATATTTACAATCACTACTTTATAATTATCAATAATTTAAAAATTTGAATACTTCAATATTTCAATATTTTAGTATTTCAGTATTTGAATATTTATTTTGGCCAGTAAGTAATTATAGTATTTTGACTATTTATCCTTTTATTTTTAGGGAGATGAAGTACGAAAAATATTTGAATTTTGATTAAACTAAGAAAAGAATTTCTTTTTTTATTCTCGAGAAAAGAATTTGTTTACAGTAGTAAATGAAGCCTTTAAATTATTGTTCCAAATAATTTTGTTACAAGAAATAGTCGAATATGTATTCGAAAAAAATTATTCTTAAGTTTCGAACGTTCAAAGGAACGAAATATTTTTTATTTACAATATTTTCATTAATTACTGATTGCGAAAAATTCATAAATTTAAATTTTACATTTAAAAACTTTATAATTAATTTTTCTGAAAGTGTAACCCAAAATTATTGTAATAAAAATTGAAAACTTAATTTTTAGATTTAAAAACTTTATAATTAGTTTTTTTGATAGTGTGACGCAAAATTATTGCAATAAAGATTGAAAAATCAAACTTTACACTTAAAAACTTTATAATTAGCTTTTTTGATAATGTGACGCAAAATTATTGCAATAAAGATTGAAAAATCAAACTTTACACTTAAAAACTTTATAATTACTTTTTTTAATAATGTGACGCAAAATTATTGCAATAAAAATTTAATTTGAAGAAGAAATAAATAAATTTCGTTTATTTGAACGTTCGGAACTTTAGAATTGCGGAAAAAATTAATTTTATTTAACTAAAATAATAATAATAATAAATGAAATAATAACAAAATAATGATAATAATAATAAAAACAACAGTAACAAAAATAAATAAGAACAAAATTAATAATAATAGATTAAGATAATAATCATAAAGGCAGATTTTTAATTAATGATTGAAATTTTCGATACTGATTGAAATTGTTATTGAATGTAAATTATTTCAATATTTTAATGTTTTAATATTTCAAGACTTTAATGTTTTAATATTTTAATAGTTTAATATTTTAATATCTAACATTAAAAATTGTTAGATGCTGAATTTATTTATATCTTATCTAAATTAAAATTGGTTAATCGAATTGAAATTAGAAAAATGATGTTAAAAATAAACTTACAGATCGAATGTAACGACTATCAGTTCCACCGGTGAAAATTCCAGATTCCAATGTTAATTTATTAGTATCGCAAACATTTTTAAAAGCCAGCCAAAATGGATTTGTTTCATCTAATTTTGTATTTTCCACAAATGGATTTCTTTCCTCAAAACTATAGCTAATCCCCTCGCCAGCTTCATGAATCCAATTTTGAATCATTTTTTCAAATTCCTCATGATTAACGTCAGTTGCAATGCGAATATCAAAACCAACTCTCAATTCACTTGGTATCACATTCATTTGGACTCCACCCTGAAAAAAGATTATCAATTAATTTTTTCTGTCGATGAAAAGAGAAAAGAAAACGTTAAAAAATTGTTTTATTTAGTTTTTTTTTTGGTTTTTACTTTAGAGAAAATTGCAAAATATTGTGCTTTTTATTTTGTTAGAGGAAAAATAGCAAAAAGATTATATTTTCTGATTTTTATTTTTTAGGGAAAATTGCAGAATATTGTGCTTTTTATTTATTAGAGAAAAGTGTAAAAAGACTATTTTCTGATTTTTATTTTTTAGAGTAAAAATTGCAAAATATTGATTTTTATTTTTTAGAGAAAAAATTGCAAAAATATTGTATTTTCTGATTTTTATTTTTTAGAGGAAAAATTTGCAAAAATATTGTATTTTCTGTTTTTTATTTTTAGATAAAATTTCAGAAAGATTGTTATTTTTTTAATGAGTTTCGCAAGAAGAGGGAAAATTATTGCTTACCAATTTATATTAATTAATCCTAATGAGAAACAGACATGGAAATAGAAAGAGCAATACTATTTAGTTGGATGATAAAAGTTGTAAACTTAAAAAAAATTCAAAGTGTGGATAAGAAGAATGTTTATAGAAACAAATTTTTCAAAAAAAGAAAGAAAATATTTATCTTACTTTAAAAAAATTATAGTTCACCCGGGTATTAAAGAAAAGAAAGAAAAGGGACAATTTACAGGAAATTCGAACATAATTTTACTCAGGTTTTTAAATTGAAAAAGAATATTATCTGAATAAAATAAAATAAATAATAATAATTATAATAACAATATAATAAACGTAACAAAAATAAAAGCTTAAGATTCAAATTAAGTTCTTATTAAATTATAAAACTTTTTACGGAAGAATCGGATGGACAATAAAAATTTAACATTTATTTTTGGTTAGAATCAAAAAAGTGTAACTTTTACACTTGACATTGTTTAGTAATTAAAATTTGCATTCGAATGAAGATTTAATAATTTCTAATTTGCAATAATTGTGAAAATTCGTTTTCTTTGATACGAAAATTAAAACATTTTATTCAACAGACTTTTTTATTAAAGAAAATAAAAAGTTATTTAAATAACTGAAATTTGCATTCGGATGAAGATTTATCAATTTTTATTTTACGATATTTGGAAAAATGTGTTTCTTCTGTTACAAAAATTAATAATTTTTATTCAAAAACCCTATTTACTTGAATAAAGAAAATGTTATTTATTTTTAATGTATAAAATAAAAGAAAACATAAATATAAATAAAATAAAAATATAAAATATAAGAAAGAAATTATTTATAACGTCTCGATTCTTCCTTAAAAAATTCTGCGGTTTTTAAAAATTAAAGAACTTATTTTCTTTCAACTCACTTGGACTTGCGTCAAATTGATAGAAGTAACATCTCCAATTTTCAATTTTGAATCACGCAATTTAGCCTTTTCACTTGCTCTGAATTCCATGAATTTATCAATAACTTTCATGAATTTTTCACCAACAGTATTGTCGGGCATTAACGAGCCATGTCCAGGTTTTCCCGTGCATTCAATCCAAACGTGCCAAATACTTCTCTCGCCGTAGAATATAAGAAAATTATCATTTGGACTCGCCATTCCCTCGTCGAGGGCAAAGCCGACATTTAAATTTTTGAAATCCTGAGTTTTAATGAAATCCTTCATTCCAAGTCTACCGCCCCTCTCCTCATCGGGCACAAAAGAAATATGAACAGTTCTCTTGAGACGAATGCCGTTCAACTTTAAACGTCGTATGGCTTCCAAGTATTGAATATTAATGCATTTCATGTCTTGAGATCCGCGAGCATAAATATTCCCCTTCTCGTCCACGTGGGCGGAAAATGGAGGGTACGTCCACAATTCCTAATTTAAATGGGGAGAGAGAGAGAAAGAAAAGGAATTAATAACATGAAAATAAATTTATCGACTATTTTTAGACTATTTTATTTACTAATAAAATAAAAATACTTTTAGTATTTTTTTTTACATTGAAAAAAAAATTTAAAAAAATAAATTTGAATTTTTCTTTATTCTCGTTAATAACAAAAGATTTGTAAACTTACAGGAAAAACAGGAACAACATCCATGTGACCATTCAAGAGTATGGAGGGTTTCTCCGGTTCCGTTCCTTCCCACGTGAGCACCAAAATTGGATTCTTTGGAAAGACTTCATATTTTCGGACTGGTAAGTCAAGAGACTTTGCTTGTCTTTCAACAAAGGCGACACATTCATCTGTGGAAAATATTTTAACGTTAAATTCGAAACAAGAAAATTCTATTCAAAAGAAATAAATTTTTTTTTTGATAAAAACGTAATCTAAACAAGAAAATAAATTAAGAAATCAAAATAAGACAATAAAATAAATAAAGAGAAGCTGAACAAATTGAACAATAAAAAATAAAGCATAAAAACAATAAAATATAAAAATGGTAAATAAAAATAATAAAATAAAAATAGTAAATTTAATAAAAATAACAAAGAATAAAAATAGTAAAAAGTAAACAATAAAAATAATAAACAGTGAAAATAATAAACAAAAAAATGAAGAATAATAAAATAAAAATAGTAAATAAATAAATAATAAACAGTAAAAATATGCAATAAAGAAAATTAACAGTAAAAATTTAGTAAACAATAAAAATAGTAAAAAAATAATAAACAATAAAAATTTGGAGTAAAAAAAATATTTAACAGTAAAAATAATAAAGAATAAAAATAATATATCAGTAAAAATAGTTAATAATAAAAATAATAAAGAAAATGAGCAGTAAAAATTTAGTAAACAATAAAAATAGTAAAAAATAATAAAAAATAAAAATTTTGAGTAGAAAAATATTTAACAATAAAAATAAACAGTAGAATAGTAAACAATAAAAATAATAAAACAGTAAAAATAGTAAATAATAAAAATAGTACAAAATAATAAATAGTAAAAAAGTAAATAATAAATATCGTAAAAAATAATAAAAGAGTAAAAATAGTAAATAATAAAAATAATACAGAAAATGAAGAGTAAAAATTTAGTAAACAATAGAAACAGTAAAAAATTATAAACAGTAAAAATAATTAAATAGAATAAAAATATTTAAAAAGTAATAAACAGTAAAAATAGTAAATAATATAAATGGTAAAAATCAATATACAGTAAAAATAATAAAAATCGTAAACAGTAAAAATTATAAAAAATAAAAAACAATAAAAATGTTGAACGGGAAAAAATTAAACATTACAAAAACTTAAAACAATAAAAAAAAATACAGTGGAAATAAACAAAAATATAAACAAATGAAAATAGAAAAAAAAAAAAAATTATAATAAACATGAGAAAAAATAATAAAAGGCAGTGAAAAATAAAATAACTTTGGATAAAAATACAGTAAAAACAATGATAAATTAATATTGAAAATTTATTACAGAATAGACAAAAGAATTAGTAGAAAAAAATATAGAAAAACGACGAAAATTCGAACAAAGAGGAATAATTCTAAAATAGCAAAGAGGAAAAAAAGTAAACATTTACTTTGAAAATTTAGATATTTTAAGACTAAAAATTATTGCTAAAATTAAAATGTATAAATTTGCAATCGCAATTAATTTCATATCAATTTCTAACAATTTCTTAACGAAAATTTGAACCATTTTTTTTTAAATTCTCTGATAAAAGGTAATTCCCAATTTTCCATTAAATTGTAGAGAGTGATAAATTCAGTGCGTTTAAAATCTTACATAATTCCCAGCACGATAATGACTGTTCAATTTCCATTAAAGTACACTGAATGACAATGTAATTTCAACACAAATCACATATGTGTCATTTAATCCTTTAAAGCAATCAAATTGTAAAGCAGTCATAAAATTTTCCATTCCGGAGCAAAAAAAAAGAATTTACAGAGAAGAAAAAAAGAGCCATGTAATCTAGGAGTTTTTACGCAGGTACACGACAAATGAGTCATAATTATTTGTCAATAACTCTATTATTATATTTTAAATGAGGTAATTATTATTGAGGTGTGATAATCTCCCTTCTAATATAATATACACTGTAAAACATTGCAGTAAATGTTGAAAAATTTTGAAATATTTCTTCAATGATAAAAAAAAAGAAATCTTATCATTATAAATATTCCGAAAACAAATGCAATCTATTTACTTAAAAAAAAAAAATAAAAAGCCAAAGACATTTCGAAATCCTCACCAAGAAATCATGTCTGACATATTGATCAGATTCTAAGTGTATGACGAAATTTGTTTGATGATGATTTTATTCCAAAGACAAAATGAAAAACGATAAGATGAAATTGAAAATTTATAATTATATTAATTCTTTATTCAAAAAAAGGGGGGAAAAAATTACCTCACGATTCACGTTGGTAACAAGCGTCATTTGATTTCTCTGGTATTTCCAGAGAAACGCCCATCACAAAACGCAGCGAAAGTACTTTCCGTAAAAATATCGTCTCTCGTGCAAGATGTTGCAGGCAATGATAGGGCTCACTTTATCGTAAGAAAGAAAAAAAAAGTCCCGATAAGAGAGAGGTAGACACGTAAGAAAATGCGACGACAAGCGATCGACAGGTTTCATGTGCAAGCACACGAACAAAACTTGTTGTTTAAAGGGCTCTAAAATCGAGGTCAAACAATGAAATTAAAAGACAATTCTTTAACAACTTCCATTAAAAGTCATTCACCACTAATCTATGAATTTGACACGATACGAAATTTTGTAAAAATAAATTTTTCACTCTGGGTGGGGCAAGACAATGGCTATGGATAGCGTCTCTGACGCTTTGATTTTTCACTAAATTTTTTACAATTAATAATATACACTTAAATGTCAATTTTAAAATATTATTTACAAGAGCAGCCCCCTTTTCTTTAAATTAAACTCGATTTAAAATCCCCAATGTATAATGTCAATAAAAAATAATTTCAACTAACAAGGAAGCGCGTCGTTGAGAAACGACCCCATTCACGTACGCGAACACTGCAAGTATGTTTTTCCATCGCACGATTTATCAATTTAAATTTTCACATTACACTGCCTTTAAATAATTTGAAATTCTCAAGAATAATGGAAATTTTATAAATCTTTTGATAATAATGACTTACCATAATTGATGTTGGGATGCACTGAGGGAATTCGCAAATATTCGCGAAAATTCTCTACAGCTGTAGAATCCAGCTGAAACAGCTGCGTCTGGTTAGGTGAAGTCATGATCCTCGCGTCAGACGCCGTGCTCGAACTGACAGCAGACGATTTTCTACTGTCCAATAAAAATCGTTCATACCGCGTGACGTATTATAATTTCCGCCAATCAAATACAAATTTCTTACCGCGGGGTCACGTGTGCCACGTTAAATAAACTGCAATCATGGTTTTTAAAATTAAAAAAGAAGTGAACAAATAAACTGTCAGATGTGTTAATCTTCTTTTTTTTGTGGTATATTTTAGAATTTTTTGTTAGATAAATCATTACATGAGGATTTAAAACCACAATAAATAACAAATAATATTCTTTATTCATTTTTATTGATTTTTTTTTCAACTTGAAAAACAACATGATTTTTTTGAGGTTATAATTATCATATGGTGATTAAAATGTCACAATAACACTTTATAAAATACAGTGAAATAGAAATAGTTTTTATTTTTATACTTATATGGTAGAAATTTACAGATTCTTAAATTGTTACAAAATATTTTTTGAGGTTATAATCATCATATAATCGGAGACAAAATCTAGTGATTATTGTGAAAATGGAAAAATTATCGAAAACGTTTATAATAACAGGTAATATTGAAAAGAAATTAGAAATCTAGTAGAAATTTACTCCACGTTGGCTAGATATAATTTTCACGTATATTTTAATTCCTTGGTGGAAAATGTCCTTATTTAGAAATTCATTGTTGCGGTGAAAAATCAAGAATATAAATTCCAATCTGCAAAATTGAATGAAAGATTAATTTTACTGAATTGGAAAATTAATTACTGAATTGAAAAATTATTTACTGAATTGAAAAAGTAGTTACTAAATTAAAAAATTAGTTACAAAATTAATTGCATAAAAAATGAAAATTTGACAATGGGATTATTTTGAAAATCAGTGATAAAATTTTTATACAGAACAGAGATAACGAGCATCTGTTGCGCCAGAAAAAGTAATCAATTCTAAATTTAGATCACAATCATTACAAGCATTTTTAAACGTATGCCAATAAATTATTGTCGTCGAAATTAATTTTTTCGATTGGTGAATCTTTCTGAATAATTTTTTAATAAACACCATCGCCTGCTTCCTGGCACAATTTATTGACAATTGACAGTATTTTCTTCAGGTATCACGTTCACTTGCACTCCTCCCTAAAAAGAAATTTTTACTTAATTAATTTCAACAAAATAAAAAAATTACTTTAACACATAAATAAATTTAATATAAATAAAGAAATGTAATAAATTTTAACTATTAAACTTAATTGAATAATAATTTTAATTCTTTGGCATTTTAATTTTTTTTGTATTTTTTTTATTAATTGTTCTTATCTTTTTTACAATAAGGAAAAATTCAAAAATAAATTTTCTCACTTTTATTATTGTTCTTAAAGAAATAAATCATTTTCATTATAAAATTAATTAATTTTTTGTTATCCTTTTTATAAAATAAGAAAAATTTGAAAAATAGATTTTTTTATTTTTATTACTGTTTAATAATTAATTAACTAATTTAACAATAATTTTAATTAATTCCTTTTGTTAATAAGGAAAAATTCAAAAATAGATTTTTTTTATTGTTATTAAATAAATATTTAATTTAACTGGATGAAAATAATTAATTCTTTTAACTATAAATTTCAGTAATATTCTAAAAATGAATTAATTAGAAACTGAATAGTAAATAAATAAAAACTGAATTTTATTTATAAATAAATAAATAAAAGTTTATCAATAAGAAAAAATTCGAAAATCGACTTTTCTTATAATTTTATTATTGTTAAATAATTATTTAATTGAATTTGATGAAAATAATTCATTGTTTTAATAATAAATTTCATTAATTACTATAAATTAATTATTAAGCAAATAAACAAAGAGTGGATTTTTTTTATTAATAAATTTACTAATAAATAAAAATTCATCAAATAACAAAAAAAACGAAAATCAATTTTTCTTATTTTTATTAATGTTAAATAATTATTTAATTTAATGTGATGAAAACAATTAATTATTTTAATAGTAAGTTTTATTAATTTTATATAAGGAAATTAAAGAAATAAAATAATAAATTTGTTAATAAATAAAAATTTTATCAATAAAAAAAAATTCGAAAATAGATTTTTTTTACTTTTATCATAGTTTAATAATTTTTCAACTTTATTCTATTGAATGAATTAATTAATTGAATTATTATTGAATTAATTAAAAATCGTAATTATTAAAATTATTAGAAATAATGAAAAAACCGTAATAAGTAAAATTAGAAATAATTGAAAACCGTAATAATTAAAATTAGAAATAATTGAAAATCGTAATAATTAAAACTAGAAATAATTAAACACTGTAATTAATAAAATTAGAAATAATAAAAAATCGTAATAATTAAAATTAGAAATAATAAAAAATCGTAATAATTAAAATGAGAAATAAATTAAAAATAGAAATAATTGAAATTGTAATAATGAAAAAATTAATTTTTGTTACAGAAAAAAACATTTGGCTGTTACGAAGGAATTTTCAGGTACGTGCGAAAATTTTCCACTGCAATTTCGTATAAATTTTGATCGGTCGACATTTTTTTTTTTTTTTTGCTTATTATAATTCACGAACAGTGAATAAAGCAAATAAATTAGAAATTGACACTATTTAACTACAATTTCACCGCAACGAATTTCAATTCGTTGAACTAAATTTAACGGAAAAATTATTACTATTAAATTAATACGGAAAAATTCCGTATATTCAACAAAAAAGGAAAATTTACTGAAATCATTGGCGATCTTTTATTTAAAGGCAAATTCAAAAAAATAATTTTTTAATACGAAAAATATTTTTTAATTCAAAAAATATTTTCTATTTTATGTTGGAAAATATTTTCGGTAATTCAAAAACTTGCCGCAGCAGAAAAATACATTTCTTTGAAAATTCAAAAAGGAATTCGAAAATTACAGAAAAAAAAAAAAAAAATTTGTGAATATAAAAGAATTAAAATTGAAAAATTAAATTTGAATGAAGAAAATAACGAATCTGATTGAAAACTCTAATAATTCAAAATAATTTTTCTATTTTATGTTGGAAAATATTTTTCAGGGAAAAAATCTGACAGTTATAATTGAAAAAATTTTCGCAGAAAAATATTCTTAAAATTCAAAAAAGAATTCGAAAGAGAATTTAAATTAAAAAATTAGATTTTAGAAAAAAAAAACGAATCTCGATAAATAAATAATTAATTAATTATAAATAAATAGAAATAGCGAAAAAAATAAAAGAACCTAATAGATAAAAATAAACGTGGCTCAGGTTCGGAAGTGAAAAGAATAGTTTTCTTTTAAATTCGTAAAATGTATTCCGTTTATTAAATTTGTATGCCTAAATATATTCATAATTATATATCAGTGTTTGATATCAGAGAACTCACTTATTATTTAGTACGAATTAAATTATAGTACAATGTGTAATATTAAGTAATAAGTATATATCTAGGCACGTACATATAACAGAAAAATTACAAATAAAAAAATTATGGTGCTATTTTTTTAAAATTGAATATTTATATATATATTTTTATTTATATATATACGTTTATTTATAGCAATCTATATATATATATAATAATTATTATTATAATAATCATCATAGCTAGTATTTTGTTTCTTGTATTTACAACACAGAAAAAACGATTAATTTGAACCAGTTCAGTTTTATGAAACCTTATAACAAATATTTGCTCATTTTTCTTAATTAGCATTTTCGTTCTTTTTTTTTTTTGCTAAAGGGATGACAATCGTACAAATGGCAACCTGGTTGATACGAGCATATATTTTTTCATAGTCTGATTATTATATTTCGAGAAGATATAAATTGCAAGCGAGACATTTTTTTTTTATTTTAAATTTATTCACTAAATATATATTTACATAGAAACTTTGAGGACAGAGGGATAATGATTTAAAAAAAGCTGTACAAAATTTATATTTTATAGCAATTATAGCAACAATGAAACTGTCCTCAAAGTGCGCACTGCGCGACTCGCAAGTTAATTATAAAGTATCGAAATAACACTTAAGAGGCTCGTGAGTTTCTTTTTCCATCTTTTCTCAACGAGAAAATATTTTTTTTCTTTAAAAGAAAAATAACAGGCTAGATAATAATAGTAGTAGTAATAAAAAAATAGAAAAATACTGTCAAGAATAAAATAAACAATGCTTGCAAAATAAAATATTCATTCATTTTTTTTCTCAATTTTATTCGCTTTTTAAATATAACAAAATTTAATTTTTTCTCCGATTTTCGTTTTCTTTTCTTTTTTTGTATAATAAATTAATTTTTCCGATTTTTTTTAAATAGAAGTTTTTCTTCTATCAGAATTTTCTCCTTTAATAGCAAATTTGAAAGTATAAAAAATACCTACGCAATTTTGATAAAATTAATTTTCTTTTAGTGAAATAGATTCACGTGTTTACTCCGTATTTTTTTTTGGTTTTCTTTTCTTATTTAATTTTTCGTATTTTACGAAATAAATCAGTATAAAAAATATTTCTTTCCACTCGCATTTTTCCCATATAAAACAATAATCCCTTTTTGCAATTTTTGTTTATGAAAACATTTTTAAAAAAAATTATAGAGTGACGTGATTTCTATTTTACCAATCAGATTAATAGGGACTGAAGTATATTTTCGATTCTTTGACAAAATTGTCAATTAAAATGTGTTTAATGAGATTGGCCAATACTGCAATAGTTTCATTTTCGTGTTTTTCTCGAGCCGAATAATTAATTAAATAACTAACTTAATTATATACACATGTACAAACGTTTATTTATATTATAATTATGTATAAATATTTATAGACTTTTTTATGTATATACACAATTTTCGTATGTAAATTCATATTTTTTTTGTGTGTATACATTTTTTTTCCATGTTTATATTTATTCATAATTATTTTTTTGAAACATTTTCTTAATTTACTAAGTTTTGCTTAGGCGATATAATTCATGATGCACTGGGTTAAAAAGACGCTTAAATTTAATTTTCTTTTTGTACAGATTTAATAAAAAATATAATATTTCTCCCTAAATTTCTCACAAAAAAAAAGAAAATAAGGAGAAGATAAATCCAGTGTATGTTTGTGGAAAAGTAAAAAAATATGAAAAAATTGCAGCAGTCCATGACCCCGCAAATCTTGTTTTTCACCCTAAAACCAAATATTCTTGTACTTTGTCACGAGAAAATATTTAAAATACTTTTTTTTATTTCTAAAATCGGTGTTTAAAAGAAAAGAGAAAGAGAGAGAGAAACTTTTAATTGAAACTCAATTTGAAATATGAACATATTACGTTTATTACAATAGCGGGGCGCATCTTACAATTGAAAAATATAAAATTTTTTAAAGAATCGGGGGGAGAGAGAGGGACGGCACAGTGCTGCGAACATTTAAAAAAAAACAGTGAAAAGCAGCAGAGCGCCTATTATTTACCTACTTGTTTATAGATCTATATTCTGTTATCTTGTCGAAACTATGATTACATATATAACTTTATATTTATCAATTATCAATTAATATTATCAATTAATATTATTAATATTATTATTATTATTATTATTATTATATCATATTATGCATTATGCAAAGAAATATTTACAGATAAAGATGGACAGTGCAGTTCTCAGGTGTGCACATTATTTTTATATAGTTATTTAATTAACACTTCTGTGTTTTATTTCTTCTATAATAGAAGATAATCATGATTCTACAAATTCATGCTATTAATTTCTTTATCAAAAAATGGAATTAACACTATATTTTATAATAGGGCACCATATATTTATTATATATGTGTATAAACAATAGTGCAATAGTAAAATTCAATTTTTATACACGATACCCGAGGAACGCACGATTTTTTTTTGTCCGTGATAATTACGGACCTCGATCACAACACACTCTTCACTGGAATGAGAAATATATCTTTTTTTTTGTTTTTTCTTGCCTTCTATTTCTTTAGGCCGCAGATTTAAAATCAACCTTTTTTTTATGAAAAATTATATTAGAACGATTCTCTCGATGGAAGCTTGAGATCTTTGTTTTTTTTCGATAAAATATACAATATTGTACTTTCTTTGATCGTACATTTTGGAATCTAGTACAGAATTTCAGAAAGAGAGATTTGACTGTACTAGAAAATATATATATAGTTTTTTTTTGAAAAGTCTAGGACTTTTGTAAATGGTATGGATTTCGTATAACACAATAATAATATATTATAATAATAAAAGAAGGGAATTAAAATAATTTAGATAAAGCTATAAATTGAATTAAAAGTTACGATCTCGGTGCTGGTTGATTGAAAAATGTTTTTTGGGTCGTTGATTGTTGTGATGAAGAAGGTGGTAAAGGTGGTGGAGGTGGCGGCGGTGGTGGCGTATTGAAAACCGGTGGTACGGGTAATGGAACAACGGGTATCGCGACTGGCATTGGAACGGGCATTGGAACTGGCGCTGGTACTGGCGTTGGTGTTCCCAATGGATAATTTTGTTGTGTCGCGACTGCTGTTATTATTTGCGGCACATATTGCGGTGGATATGGATTTGATCCCGGTGGTGCTTGTGGAATTAGAAATTGTTGTTGAGGTTGTTGTTGTTGTTGAGTTGTTGGTAATTGATTTGCATCAACTGGGAGACTCGTTGTTGGGACAACAATTGTTTGAGGTGGTGCGGTGAAATTTTGATATTGTATTGTCGACGGTTTCGTCGGAAATTGAGAATAGTGAATTGATGCCGAACCTGGTGGTGGAATATAGGGTTGAGGTGGTAATTGTTGAATTGGATATGAAGTCACATTTGTTGATACTGTCGTTGGATAGGGTTGCGTTGGCGGTGGCGGCGGTGGTTGTTCCTTTCTTGCCTTCAATATCGCTTCTGCATTCAAACCTGTTGGGAAAATTATCCGTTATTTTCTTATTTTTCTCTTTCTTTAATTGTTTTCTTTAATTATTGTTGAAATTAGTTATTATTTATTCATAGTCTATACCTTTCGGTTTTGGACGAATATTATTGAAATTAGTTTTTTAAATTAGTTTTAAAGGTTTTACTTGTATTGACAAAATTTAATTTTCCGTACCTTGCTTTCGTGCTCTTTCCTCCTCGTCGTCACTGAGAAAGAGACCAAATTCTCTTTTTAGCCTTTCGGTGAGATTTTCACGTTGTCGCTCGACCAAAGTGGGCGCAGCCGACCAACCAATCTTCCCCTCTTCAGTACCTGTCAATTCACTTTATATTCAATAGTCTAATTCGAATTTCGTTGAAATTTGTTAATGACGTTAAGATTCAATTACTAGACCCCTTTAAATATAAATAAACATACTACCAGGGCTCGAACTAGGTCCGTAAATCCTGTAAAGCTCAGTAAATTTACTTGATGTTCGTAAAAGTCAGTTTTTTTTTTAAAAAAAGGTCTGGTAAAGTCCGTAATTTGATTGAGAAAAGACGAAAAGTTGATAAATTTTACGATATAATTTGGAGAATTTTAGAGAAATTACAAACGATTGCAGAAATTCAATTATTTTCAAAAGTTAATAAAATTCTTCGCTGAAATTCAATTATGTTCCAAAATTTTTTTAAATTCTCGTCGAAATTTCAATTATCTTTAGAAATAAATAAATTCTTCTCCGAAATTCAATTATTTTCAAAAAATTTGATAAAATTTATTACTAAAATTTTTTAGGACAATTCAATTTTAAGAATTTTGCATTTATTTTATTAATTTGTTTTTCTATATTTAAATAATTAAATTCAAGTAGAATTTTCTAATAAAAATTGATATAGAAATGGATCTAAGTTAAAATTTTAGATTATAATCATTGAAAATCTGAATTTTTCATATTTTTAATTAACAATTCTGTGGAATTAATTTTTGTGAAAAAGTTTAATTGCGGACTTTTTTTGAAATTATTTCCAATTTTAAGTTTCTAATATATATTTAATTGAAAAATTTACGAATAATTGAAATTTTGTAAAACTGAATTGTAAACAAATGTATTAGAAAATTCTCGAAGAACTTTTTCAAGAATTATTAAAATTAATTGCATTTGTAGAATAATTTTAATAAAAACACGACAAAAAATTTAATTATGGAAAAGTTACAAATTATTGCACGATTTCAATTATTTTCATGAATTTTACATATTCTTCGCAAAAATTAAATATTGTTTAAAAATAATAAAATTCTTCTTAGGGATTCAATTATTTTTACAAATAATAAAAAACTCATTATTTTTACAAATAATAAAAAACTCATCGCAGAATTTCAATTATTTTTAATACAATTTTAATCGAATTTTTCGAAAAATGTAATTATTCTTAAAAATTCGTCGAAAGAAATTCAAATATTTAAAAATTTGTTGATAAAATCTTTATGGGAATTGAATTTTAAAAAACATTCAATTATTCAATAAACTATTTATTTTTGTATTTCAATAATTGAATTTCAGTAGAATTCTTCTAATAAATAAAAATGGATTTAAGTTAAAATTGTAGATAATAATTGAATATTAAAAGCAATTTAAATGAAAATAAAATCTGAATTAGTGAAAAGAAGAAAATGGTGTTAAATTATAATCGGAGAATTAAGTGATGAACGCACCTTTCTTCTCATCGCCGTCGGGATTCGTGAAGAGTGGCAGTGTAGATAAGCCGGGTAAATCAAGAGGTACCTTCGAACTTTCTTCATCGGAACTTAGAGATGAAGTTCCACTGCTCGCACTGTCGGATCTCCCCCGAGCAGTAACTTTATCCGAGGATGGATCATTCGATGATTCCGGTTCCGGTGGCGTGCCAGTTGATTGTTGCTTTCTTTTTCTGTACTCCGATATCGATAGCTAGAGAAAAAAAAATATTAAATCAATCACTAAATCGACAATCTAGAATTTAAAAGGTATCAACTTCAGATCTCCCATCAAGAAAATTTAATTATTTAATTTCATATTTCCTCTACGTTAAAAATTTCATTTTTTTCCATATCCAATGACGAAATAAAAAATTAAAAAAATGTTTTTTTTACATGAAAGCGATACCTTGTAAATAAGTAAAAAATCACAATCATGCTGATAAAAAAAACTACAATTTTTTAATGTTTAAAACTACATTTTTCTACCATAAGTCGAAAACATGCGTTTTTTTTTGTTGTACTTTGGAAAATTGAAACGTGCAAATGGAGAAATTAAAAAAAAAGAGAAACCTGGAGAAGTTGTGCTTTTTTTAACGAGACTCAGCCTCAAAACAAAATCACTACAATAATCCTACCATTCTAACCTTGCGCTTGACGGGAGTTTCCATTTTCGCAGAATCCTTGGGTCCACAGGTCCTTGGATCTTTCAGTCGTGGATCTTTTAGTCCAACTTCTCTGGGCGGTGAGGCAACTTTAATGGGTGTTGAAACTTGAGTTAAATTCTCTTGATTATCAATTGGAATCTCTTGATTAATTACTGTAGTTGTTACAACTAATGGTTCCGTCACTTGTATAATTTCCACCAACTTCTTCTCTTCCTTCTCCACCACCATCTCGATCTTCTCTTCTTCCACCATCTTCTCTTCTTCCACCATCTTCTCCTCTTCCTCCTCCTTCTCCTCTTCCTCGGGTTTCTCTTGATTAATTTCCAATATTGACGAAAATTCTTGTTGCACTTCAAATTTATCAACTTTCTCGATGATTTCCGTTTTTTCAGTATTAGCTACTACCTCTTCCATTGGTAGTACCTCCTCGTCAATTTGCGCTTCCAATAATTCCCGAAGTGCCGTTGATAACATTGATTTATCCTCGCCATTATTTACCAATTTCGCCTCCATTTCAATGGAAGATTCAATAATTGATGCTTCAATTTCTAAATGTGATTTTGGCATTGGCGTTGGTTCGGGTTTCTTGCGAATTCTCTCGCTCAATGGTAGCATTGACGGAAATACTTTTTGCGGCACCGCTTCCTCGACTTTTGGCAAATTCACCTCAATTTTTATTTCCTCCACTGGGGGTTCAGGTTTTTCAATTTCTCGCATTGGACTCGTCGTCGACGCTGCTTCTTTTATTTCCTTAGTCTCCTCGACGAATTCCTCCGTATTGCATTTTAATTCCAGTTCCTGAAAAACATGGAATTATTTTTCAATTTTTGTTTTTGATATAAAGTAAACAGGGCTCGAACCAGTGAAAGAATTTTTTAAAAATATGAGTATGAAAGGTAATTAAAATTTTAACGAGAATTTTTGTCAGTTTTTAACATAATTGGATTTCTGCGAAGAAATATAATACTTTTGAAAATAATTGAATTCTTGAGACGAATTTTATTAAAATTTCTTTTTAAATAATTGAATTCTTTTGGAAAATGGTATTAAAATAGTGGATATTAAAAATCATTGAATTAAGTAAAATTTTTTAATATAATAGAAATTTTGCCAAGAATTTAAAAATTTTTTAAAATAATTGACTTCGGAGAAGAATTTAATTATTTCTAAAAATAATTGAAATTTTTACGAGAATTTTTAAAATTAATGTTTGAATATAATTGAATTTCTGCGAAGAATTTTATTACTTTTGAAAATAATTGAATTTCTGTCATTATTTGTAATTTCTCTAAAATTCTCCAAATTATATCGTACAATTTACGAACCTAGTTCGAGCCCTGAGTAAAGGAAAACTTCAATTCCTTTTTATTTTCTTGAAATTCAATTTATTTAAATTAATTAGTTTAATTTAATTTAATTGAAATTTGATTTCGTTTAATTAAATTTAAATTTTATTTAATTTAATTAAATTTGAATTTGATTCAATTAAATAATTAATTTGCATTTATTCAAATTAAATCAAATTTAAATTAATTTTAATTAAATTAAATTTATTTCGTCTAATTAATTTGACTGAAATTATTATTGAATATTCACCTTGAAGGCTCGTTCCTCGACCGTTTCCTGAGGAGTTTGAAGAGTTTGAAGAGTTTCGACACTCTTAATGTCCTCAACATCTTTCTCCACCTCGGAATCAGAATCCTCCTTGGAACTATCCATGAGTCCCTCGAGTCCATCCATACTTTTGTCCTTCTCCGAAGAAGTGTCGACTTTCTCCTTATAATCATCGCCATCGTCGCCGGTAATTTTCTTCATTTGCGCCTCAACATCGAATTCATCAAAATCAAACTCAACGTCTGATTTATCGTCCATTTTCTCCACTTCGCACTTGCTCTCGACTTTTTGAATATTAGCATTAAATTCAAGACGCATATTGGCGACGCGTTGCTTCAAAATACCCTCGGAGGATTCTCTCATTGGCGAACTAAATGCATCCGTCTCATCATCATTTTGACACTCCATATCAACATCCAATTTATTGACAACACTCTCCTGTTGATTATTTTCACAATCATTTTTTTCAATTTCATTTAGAACATTATTCTCTTCATTTCTCTCATTATCCGATGTTTCACATTTCAATTCAAATGATTCGTCCTTACAATCAGAGATGTCCATTGGCGTTGACTCTGATTTACAACCATCTTCAACGTCCAATTTTTCCGGTTTCACAATAGTCTCCATAACGGACGTTGGAATTAATTCAAATTTCAATTTTTCCTCGAGATTCACTTCATTTTTTATTACTGTTGCTGGTAATATCGGTGACATTGAATTGTCAATTTTTAATTTACATTCCGGTTCGTAGGAAATTGTTTGTTGAGTTGTTGTTACTGCTACTGCTGCTGTTGTTGTTACAAAATCCTTTAGTGGTTCCGAATCATAATCTTGCGATATTCTCGATTCGTCCAATGTTGGCGAATTCAAACGATCAACAAACTCGTCCTGCAATATATTACAAGAGCTTAGTTTACTTATTTTTTTTTTTTTAATCTAATTAGTAGATTTGAAAAAAAATTCACGCATTAAAAAAAGGATAAAGACATAAGAATTTTTGGAATTAAAAGAGAAGAAAAGAAAGTGAAAAAAAGTGATAAAATTGCAAACGATTTTTGATTTTTTTTGTTAATCGGGTTCAACATTTATTAATCATGAGATCAAATCTTACAATACAACTCCCAGACCATTAATGTTTAGGTTGGCACAGGAAGTGACGCTCTGTTTCCATAGTAACAATTTTCAAAGAGGCGATGAGAGTTTAATGGCTAAGGTCTTTATGGATCCATGCATGCTTTATAAATTTACTCAATGCTTTCGAGTCTTAATATCTTTCTAAAATTGACATTTTTTTATTTAACTTTTTTTTTAAATTCATATCGAAGAATGATTAATAAATATTTTTTTCTTACTTTCGATCTAAAATTAATAGTCGCTTTTCTCTATCTTCAATATTGCTTTTAATTTCCTTAAAAAAATCTTTAATAAAAAATCTTAAAAAAAAAAGATTTAAAGATCTTAAAAACAATAAAGAAAAATGTGACGCACTCACAAAAAATTAGAAGCAGGCGAATTAGAGGTTATGTTTGCGTTCGATTTATCTTCATTAAGAGTTTATTTTTAATTATCTAAATTCAAAACTAGTTTTTATTGAATATTCGGATGTAAACAAGACATTAAACATCAATAATTTGCAATAGTAATTGATTATCTATTTGTAATTTTACTTCGAAAATGATGAACGTAACCTCAAATCTTTTGCTGTCTAGATAACTTTCTTGAAAGCGCGTGAATAATTTTTTAATTTCCCTCGAGTGACTAAAATTATCATGGAAAAAAATATAGAGTAACTATATTTTTTAGAAAATAAATAACTATTTACAAAGAAACACTTAAACTGTCAGGAACTTGTACGCATTTCTTTTCAATTATTTTTTAGAAATTTTTAAATAGAATTTAAATAAAATTTCAAATTTTAATAATTTTCTAGGAATAACTTCAATTTTAATTTTTTTTCTTCAAAATTTCAATTCTTTTATTTGAACTTGTAAAAATTCATACTATAACGTTTCAAATATTAAATTATTATCTAAAATTTTAACTGAAATTCATTTTTATATCAAAATTCTTATTAGATAGTCCTGCGAAAATTCAATTATTTAAATATAAAACTAAATAATTGATTATATTTTAAAATTAAAATTGTTTGGAAGAATTTTATTATATTTGAAAAAATTGAATTCTTTCGAAGAATTTTATTATTTGTTAAAATAATGGAATTGTTAGAAAAACATTTTATTACAATTTTTGAAAATAAATAAATTCTTATGAAGAATTTTATTAAAAGAAAAAAAATAATTAAATTATTTCAAATAAATTAATTGAAATTGTATTAAAAATAATTGAATCGTCTTCAAAAATATTTTATGAAAATTGTTTTTTTTATTATTTTTAAGAATCTTATTTAATCAATTTAGAAAACAATTTTCTATTTCAATTCAATTTATAGAAAATAATTGAATTCCTTTGAAGAATTTTACCATTTTGGAAAATAATTGAATCAAAATTTTGAAAAATATTTAAATTCCTGGAAAAATACAATTATTTATGAAAATAATTGAATCGAAATTTTTATAAATAATCAAATTCCTAGTAAAGAATTCAATTATTTATGAAAATAATTGAATCATTTTCAAAAATATTTTATTATCATTTTTTAAATTGTTTTTAAGAAGTTTATTAAAAATTTGGCAATAATTTTTTTATTTCAATTAGTAGCGAATTTAAGTCAATTTATTGAAAATAATAATTGAATTCCTCCGAAGAAATTTATTATTTATGAAAATAATTGATTTCTTGTTGAAAATTTTATTAAAATTTTTGAAAATAATTTAATTGTATAGTAAAAAATTAAAATTCTTTTACGAGTTTAGTTAACATTGTACTGAAAATAATTCAGTTCTTACAAAGAATTGAATCAAAATTATTAAAAATAATTACATTCCTGTGAAGAATTCGATTATTTTTGAAAATAATTGAATTCCTCCAAAGAATTTTATTAATTTTGAAAATAATTCAATTCTTACAAAGAAGTAAATTAACATTATTGAAAATATTAATAATAATTGAATTTTTGCAAAGATTTCTGTTATTTATGAAAATAATTGAATTCTTGTAAAGAATTTTTATATATTTAAAAATAATTGAATTCATTGTAAAGAATTTTATTGTTTTAGAAAATAATTTAATTGTTACGTAAATTTTTGTGAAAATTTAAAAAAATAATTTCATTCTTCCGAAGAATTTAATAATTTTTGAAAATAATTTCATTCCTCCAAAGAATTTTATTAATTTTGAAAATAATTCAATTCTTACAAAGAAGTAAATAAAAATTATTGAAAATATTAATAATAATTGAATTTTTGCAAAGATTTCTGTTATTTTTGAAAATAATTTAATTCATCCAAAGAATTTTTTTATCTATGAAAATAATTGAATTTTTGTGAAGAATTTTGTTATTTATAAAAATAATTTAATTTATTGTTAAAGATTTTTATATTATTTATAAAAATAATTTAATTCTCGCGAGGAATTTTATTAAAATTTTTGAAAATAATTATAATGATTCTATTACTCAGTCGCCAAATATTCGGAGTGATCGTTAACTTCAATTTTTAATTTTCTCAATTTCTTTGGAAAATAATAATTAATTAATTAGTTAATAAACCCTTTTTTGCGGGTAAAAATTTCTAATAGTACAAAAATCGTGAATTGCGAAATGCTCAAAAATTCGTGACAATTTAGTAAATTTCTAATTACTTTATTAATTTTTTCCGTGACTCAAACTAAGGTAGATTTGATGAAAGATAAATAAAATTGTCAAAAATTACTTACCTCGTGAGACATCGTCCTGACATGAACAGGTTCTGGCATCAATAGAGTCGGCGTCGTTGGTGGTGTATAATTATCAGACGACAAACTTTCCCTGGCGATTCGTCGTTTCTTCGGCGGTGCAACGACCATTTCACTAGGTGGACTCTCGGGTCGACTGTTCGGTGAGTCACACTCCTCGGAGATGGCTTGTCTCAACCATCGTTTCTTGGCCGAACCACTCGACACCGGACAAGTTTGTTGTTGCTGCTGTTGTTGTTGCTGTTGATTAATCGAAGTCAAGGACTGCCGTCTCTGCGGTGGTGATTCACAAATACCCGACACCGAATTCACAGCTTGAACCAATGTCGCCAAACCCTTGGCGGCGTAAGTCTGGGACAAGAATTCCGTCGATGGGTCAATTGGTGAGAGGAAATCGTTTGATTTCTCAATCACGAGGGGTTGTTGCGTCATCATATTTGTCCTCAAATCGGGAGACGCCACTTGCGGATGATGCACTGGTAGCGGATCTGGCGATTCCTTGAGCCACTCATTCATGAGAACTTTTTTCGTTTTTGGAAATTTGAAACCGGGCGCTAGTGGACCGACTGCAGCGGCCACTAGGAGACACGCCGAGGACAATGGCGTTGAAGGTGTGGAACTTTGAGAACTACTGCTCGCGCCACTGTCACACGTTGGACTCTTGATTGGTGTCGGTTGATTCAGAGGCGGTGAACTTGGACCTTGAACGTTGGAATTTGCCAGGGCGAGTAGTAAACCAGCGGCTGTTGAAATTCCCTGATTTCCTTGTTCGTTGTTGTCTTTTGTTGGTGTGTGAATGCGACTTGAATAGGGTGTGTCACGATTGAGACAATTTTGTTGCGATGAGAGGGGTGGCGATTGAATTGATGCACTCTCTTCGCCTGATGAGAGATCGGAATCGGCGGAATTTAAACGCGATCGACGATTACCACTTTGGGAGTGTGATGAACTTGTTGTTCGCGCTCGTCCCTTTCGTCGTTTTCGTCGCAGGGGTTTTTCAATTATTGATGAGGAGGATTTTATTTGCTTCGGTTGTGAAGCACTGGGATTCTCGTCATTGTCACTGTGCGTGCCACCTGATTCTTTACGTTGAGCATTTCGCGCTAGAACCTCTTGCTTTCGGGCCTGTGCCTTCTCCATTCTCTCGAAGGCTTTCATTATTGCCTCCATTTTTCGTTCTTCGCGGGTCAATTTTTTCTTATCCTTCTTCTCTTTTTCGGGAGTTGGCAATGTGGAGGAGGTGTTGATTGACGTGAGCGATGTTTGCGATAGCATTGACTCATCTTTGGCTGCTTGGCGAGTCGTTGTGCCGACGTTGCTGCTCGTTGAGGCGCTTCGTTTTGGCGCCGCTGGCGATACAATTGGTACCGGCGGCGTGGAAACTGGAGACGGAACTGTAGAAACTGTCGGTGGTGGTAAAACTGCAGGTTGTTGTTGTTGTTGTTGAAGCTGCTGCTGTTGCTGTTGTTGAATCTGTAGCTGCTGATGTTGTTGTTGCTGCTGTTGTTGTTGTATTACTGGTGGTGGTAGCGGTGGTTGTTGTTGTTGCTGCTGTTGTGGTTGTGGTACAATGCCAGACGTTACTGTTGGCACCGCTTCACTATCCTCACAAACAGTAGTTCGTCTTCCGCGTCTTCTCTTTTCCCTTCCACTTCTGTAATTTCAAAAGTTAATTAATAAATTAAATTAAACTTAATTTGAAAAATACCAAAAAAAAGGTTAATTTATTTAACAGTAAAAAAATCTGC
Source organism: Leptopilina heterotoma (assembly GCF_015476425.1). Taxonomy (NCBI): domain Eukaryota; kingdom Metazoa; phylum Arthropoda; class Insecta; order Hymenoptera; family Figitidae; genus Leptopilina; species Leptopilina heterotoma. The sequence continues at coordinate 7,522,952 of NW_025110833.1, forward strand.
TACTTTCATTGTAAAACCATTTTGCAAATATCTTCTAATTTTACAATATTTATCGACAAAAATTTAATTTTTCCCTGATTTCCAGGCATAATTTTGTTTTTTTTTTTTAGAGTTTTCGCTGATTTCCAAACATAATTTTGTTTTTCTTTGAGTTTTCCCTGATTTCAAAACATAATTTTGTTTTTCTTTTATTTTTCCTTCAATTCTTAAGGTTTTTTTTAACTTCTAGATCTAATTTTGTTTTTCTCTGACTTTTCTTTAATTTTCTGACATAATCTTGACTTTTTCCTGATTCTAGTAACTCTATAAAATATTAACAAATAATTTTATAAAAATATTGATTTTATAATCCTAAAAAAATTCTGATTTGCTCCAAAAATATTGAGATACACAAAAAAACACTTGTAATATATTTATTTGTGAATAACTTTTAAATATCGACAAATTTAATTATTTACCAAATTTTCAATTAAAATTCTTTAAAAAAAACTAAATTACTTTCAACATAATTTTATGAATTTCAACTATTTACAAATTTCTTAGTTATTTTCGAAATTTTAATTATCTTGAAAGAATAGAATTAAAATTCTCCAAAAAGCCTAAGTTTTCCAAAATTTTAAATACAATTCTCCGAAATTCCATTATTTTTCTTAGATTTTGACTTTTTTTAGAATGTTTTTTACCCTAAAAATAAATATTATGAATATATTCAATTTTGTTTCTTGATAAAATTCAATAATTTTAAAAAAATGAATTAAAATTCTCTCAAAATACGTAATTATTATATTTTTTTAAAGAATATTTTCCTCAAAAATTATAAACTACAAACTTTATTTATTAAATTATTTTTTTAAACAAAACATTTATTCCTTTCATTTTTTTCCACAATTTTTCAATATCTAAATAGCTTGAAACGTTCAAATGAAGGAAAATATTTTCAGTTAATTTGAATTTTTCTATAAAAATATACATAATTGAAATTGAGTAAGATTTTTTTTAATTGGATTTTTTAAAAGAATTTTTTGGAAAATATTAAAAAATAATGAAATTTTTCATAAATTTTAATGACAACAGTAAAAAAAGAGTTTTTTTTAAATTTTAATTTACTTTCTTTTTCAGATAATTAAATTTTTTGAAAAATTATAGTAGAGAATTCGAGGAATTAGTTTTTTGAAAAATATTGTAAAGTACTTATTCAACGTTAATTGAAATTCTCCTAAGAATTTTTTAGACATTTTAACAAAACAATGAATTGTTTTTGAAGAAATTTAATTAGAAATTTTTAAAAATAATAGTTTTCTCCAAAATTTTAATATCCAATAATTCTAAAAAATTAGATTTTTTAAAACATTTAAATGTAATTTTTTTTAAGGTTTTCAATTTTTTGAAACATGTTATAGAAAATAATTGAATTTAAAAAAAATTCTAAGAATTACTTTTTCAAAAAAATATTTAATATTTTTTTTTTAATCTAATTTTCATTATAATTTTCAATATAAAATTTTACAAAATTTGGACTATTTTTTAATAATATAGAAAGGGAAGTGGAAAAAGTCGCGTTTTTTGAAAATAAGTCGAAAAACTCATTCTATCCGGAGTCTGAGATGGTAAAAACATAATTATTTGGTTTTAATAAAATTTTTTCTGAAAATAGAAACAGATTTCTTAAATTTTAAAATTAATTTGTAAATTAAAACACCAATTTGGAAATTAAATTAAAAAACTAATTTGGAAATTAAATTTAAAAACTTATTTGGAAAGTAAATTGAAAATTTAAATTTCCATCATGTAAAAAAAAATTGAAAAGTAGAAAAGAAAATGTGAAAACTCACTCAGCATTCTCGGCGATAGCGCCATTGGTACTCTTCTTGGCAACCACCTGTGGTACAGCATTATTAATTTGACACTCTTTGGGATTATTGCACGCACAAATAATGGACATTAATTGTGAATTTGAATTTGGCGACAGCAGTAAATCATGTTGCTCGTGTCGAATTGTAATCTCAGCATTTTTCTCAATCGGCAATGTTGTAACGATATATAAATGCAATGTTCCTTTTTCTATACAATGTTTAACTTCAGCATTTGGTTTACAACTGCGTCGAACAAAACGTGCATCATTACCATATGTTCTTGTGTCAACGCAAACCTCCGTTCCATCGCGTGGTAAACGATAGAAAAATACAAATGGACCCGGTCGTTGTGCGTGCTGTCGACCTTGTGGATGCGATGATGGCCTATGCTGTGTACTCAACATATATTTCCCACGTAATTCAAGTACAGGTGTATTTGGCGGAAGATACATTGTCGCAACGAGGAACCTCAAACTATTACTGTGTACATTCAATCGACATTTTCCAGTTGCTGCAATATTAATATTACTCTGTCTGAGATCATTGTGAGTGCCATTAATTTTAATGCTGGATATTCGAGCTCGAAGTTCCGGACTATAATGATTTGTCACGGCCTCTTCGTATCTTTCGATCCATTGTCGTAATGGTGCCATATTTGAACCCCATGAGTCTTGAGCTTCTTCCTCCTTATCCTCGATGCTCATTCGACGTTTTGTTTTTCGTTTGCCTGGTACACGTTTTACTGTTTCCTTCTTTTGACGCACTGCACTCGGTTGTCTTGGATTTGTCTCTCGCCTTTGTCTCTTTACTGTATTGTTATTATTATTATTATTCAGCCTTCTAACTTGAGGGGGATCGGATTTTCGTCGCGGCGGCGGTGCATGCTGCTGCTGCTGTTGCTGTGGAAGAGAACGTTTTTTTGGATTTGGATTTGCATTTGCACCAACGTCAGTATCAACTGAAGTGGTTGATGATGAATCTGATGTCGTGTCAGAATTCAAGAGTTCCTCACGCTTTCGCATTTGAAGTGCACGCGCTCTTTGTCGATCGACACGACGCGGTCGACAAATTTCACAGAGATATTCATCGGGAATATTCGATCGATCAATACCCATGCAATCGACATGCTGCCAAACTAAGCACCGGTCGCAACATATCATATATCCATCGTCGTGCTCAAAATCACTGGAAGGAGAAAAAAAAACGTTTATAAGATTACTTTATGATTCAAATTATTCTATGAATAAAAATATTTTACGAATAAAATTATTCTATGAATAAAAATAATTCACGAATAAAATAATTCCATGGATAAAATTATTCTATGACTAAAATTATTTCTATGAATAAAATTATTCTATGAATAAAATTATTTCTATGGATAAAATTATTCTATGAATTAAATTATTTTGTGAATAAAATTATTCTGTGGATAAAAAAGAATTTTTTTTAGTAGTTAAAAATTTTGTTTGTGAATTTACCAAATGCAACGTGTAATGCTGTCTTCGTCGTCTCCTTCACCTTCGGGCGCAGTTTCTGTTTCTTCGCCTTCGGGTTCAGCTTCACGTCCTTGCTCACTGCTGATAGCACTCTGAGCATCGTCCTCAACAGTCGTTGTCTGTGTGGCTATATTAAAAGTAAAAATATTCTTTGTATTCCATTTTTTATTATGTAAAATATTATTAATTGAAAAGTAGTAAAAAAATATCTCAAAAAAGAAAAATAATCCTTGTATTCCACTTTTTTAATATCTGAAATATTATTAATAGAAAAAAAAATAATTCAAAAGAGAGAAATATTCTTTGAATACCATTTTTTAATATTTGAACTATTATTAATTGAAAGACAATAAAGAATAACAAAAAAGAATTCTAGACCTGTAGACTATAAAAATATATAGAAAATTGAAATTTTAAAGAGAGAAAAATTTTGAAACGAGAGGAAAAATTTAAACAAGTATTTTTTAATTACCTGGACCGTAAATGAAAGAATTTTGAGTAACAACTGCAGAGCTACTGGCTCCATTAACAGGTTGCTGCTTAGAATGTGGGGGCGGTGATGGGGGTGGTGGTGTTCTTGGTGGTGGAGCACCATAATTATGATCTTGCAGAACAAACTGCAAACACTGAAATTTAAATAGAAATTTCGGTGAGTATAAAAGTATATTTTCCAGAAATGTAAAATATATATACACAAAAAAAACCTCTCAATAATTTTACCTTAGAAACTATGGAATAAATTTAGTTCCTTCTAGATCAATTTACTATTAATTAAATTTAATTTAAATATATTTTTTTTAATAATTTAATTTTTAGAAGAATTGAAAATTGAATATTTTTTTCCTTCCACAAATATTTGTTAGAATTGAAAATAATTAAATTTCTAACTGAATTAAAAAAGAATCTGATCGTCAGTCAAAACAAAAGTTGGTCAAACGTCATAATTTCAAATTTCAAAAGAAATTAAGATTTTCGATAATTAAATTTAAAAATTTAATTTTAAACTCCTTTTGACAGAAGGGTAAAGAATTCAATTTTCAAACATTTTCAACAATTAAAAGTTGCATTTGAATAAAATACACATTTTTTGTCAATAAGAAAAATTTGTTAAATTTAAATTTTAAATTCAACAAATGATAAGTTTTGTTACCTAAATTTTTTATTATTGACAGAAAATTGTAATTTTTATTCAAATGTAATTTTAAATTGTTTCAAATGTTCAAAATTAAATTCTTTACGCTTTTACTAAAAGGAATTTAGAATTTAATTTTTTTTCTTTTATAAATCACGAAATTATGATATTGGACTAACTTTTGTTTGATTTTTTGTCGGATTTTTCTTTGAAGATGATTTAAGTAATTAATTAATTGAAAATAATGTAATTTTAATAATTGAAAATAATGTAATTTAAATAATTGAAAATAATTTAAAGTCTGGAGTAAATAAAGCACCACCTCGTAAGGTAACGGCATTCTTCTAGATGGAGACGAAGCTCGATTTTGAGAATCTTCTTCCTTCGGTGCAATAATCACAGCTTCATGTCTGCAAATAAAAATTTTTTTTAATATTTAGAAACTCAAGATTACATTTATTTTCATTTTATTTATTAATATTTATTACAATTATTCATTACGATTTGTGTGAATAATAATTTATAATTTAAATTTAAATTAAAGTTTCAATAAAATTAAATAAAATTAATTAAAGTTTTGATTGATTTTAATTTGAAATTTGAATCCAATAAATTTTGGTTAAATTGTAATTTTATAAAATTGAAATCGTAATAAAATTGAAATTAGAATAGAATTGAAATATAAATAGAATTTAAATTCGAATAGAATTGAAATTAAAAAAAGAATTTAAATTCATGTCAATTTTTTTTTGGTAATTTTTTTTCAAATGGAGTTGAAATTTAAACAGAATTTAAATTTAAATTCATTTAAATTTTTTTTGATAATTTTTCTATTTTTTCAAAATGGAAAAAATTAAAATTGGAATTTCAATTAAGTTGAAATTTTATTTAGATTTCAATTTTATTCGAAATTAAATTTTATTTAGCTTTCAATTCTATTCGAATTTCAATTGTATTCCGATTTCGATTATACAATTTAACCAAATTTTATACGAATAGAATTGAAATTTAAATAGAATTTAAATAAGAATAGAATTGAAATTAAAAAAGAATTTAAATTCATGTCAATTTTTTTTTGATAATTTTTCTATTTTTTTCAAATGGAGTTAAAATTTAAACAGAATTTAAATTTAAATTCATTTTTAATTTTTTTTTGATAATTTTTCTATTTTTTCAAATGGAGTTGAAATTTAAACAGAAATTTAAACATTTCAATTCAGTTTTCAATTCAATTGAAATTTTATTTAGATTTCAATTTTATTCGAAAATAAATTCTATTTAGCTTTCAATTCTATTCGAATTTCAATTCTATTTCGATTATACAATTTAACCAAATTTTATTCGAATAGAATTGAAATCTAAATAGAATATAAATACGAATAGAATTGTATTCTGAATAAAATTGTATTCTGAATAAAATTTTTTTTCAACATACCTGGAATTTCTAAATTTTTTCACCATTGTATTGTCAACTATTTTCGAAATATACTGCATACAAAAATTAATCGCGTCATGAAAAACTTGCGAAAGATAATCAATTGTCAAAATGGACGAAAGATAATAAAAAATAATCATAGAGAAATAATAAAAAAATATATCAGTAGAAAATTCGTACTTTTGTTTTCGTACAAAATAAAAAAAAAACAAATAATGCTTCTGTTAATTATTAATTAAATTAAAATAATTGATTTTGGGGATTCATAAAAAATTCTTACTTTATTTCCATATCCCTTCGTGCTTCTCCGGAACTAACAGGAAGCAAAGTTTTAACCTGACCAATTTGTTGTTTCGCTTGTTGGGGAAAATGCGTCGCGGCAACAATTGGCTTCTGTTGTATTGGCATTTGTTGCTGTTGCTGCATTAGTAGTTGTTGTTGTTGTTGTTGTACCTTCGGCGTTTGTCCCTTTTGCATCAACATACTCGGTCCACCCGGTTGTTGTGGCATTATCGTCTTAATCGTCGATTTCTGCACTAAATTCGGAACCAAATTCTGCTGCTGCTGTCCCTTCAATGCCGTCATATTTGTATTCATCGAAGTCTTCACCATTCCCTTCGTTGAATTATTCTTCGGTCCCGGTTTTTGCGCCGGTATTGTCTTAATGCATCCCGGTTGTTTCTGCGCATTTTGTGGGAAAATCACATTTTGCGCCTGTTGCACAACTTTCACCGGTTGACAATTCACATTTCGGGGGAATTGTGGCATGGAATTCTGTTGATTCGGCGCTTTTACAATGTTCGTCACTTTTGATGATGGTATTTTCATATTTCCATGGAGGTTTTGTTGGTTCTTTTGATTTGTCACTCGGAGAACCATTTGCTGTTGTTGTTGTTGCTGCTGCTGCTGGACTTTTAGATTTCCTTTGATCAGAGGTTGGTTATTGGGAACCGGCGTTATTGTCGCTCCTCCTTTCGGTAAGACTTGGTTCTTTTGGGTCGTTATTTGCTTCTGGAGCATTAATTGCTGTTGGGGGAATTGGTTTTGGGGGTTTTGTATTTGTTGAACTTGGTACAATTGGTTCGGTTGGTTCTGTAGTTGTTGATTTTGTCCGTGCTGACTTTGTAGTTGATTTTGTCCATGCTGATTCTGTATCTGATTCTGCATTTGTATCTGCTGATGAAGATTCGGATGGAGTAGCTGTTGCTGCAAATGCGAAGTCGGCTGTCCAGTGGATTGAACCCCACTTTTAGGGTTTGATGTCGTCGTTGTTGAATTTTGGACTTTCATTATATTCGGCACGCTGTTGCTTTTAGTGACCTGGCTTTGATTTCGGTTCGAGTTGACATTGACGACAGTTTGCGATTTGTGCAGATTGCCAAAAACCGTCGGCCTTTGTTGTTGTGTTTGCAACTTCTGATTTTGTTGGATAACCTGCTGCTGGCCTTGCGATTGTCCGACTTGTTTCTGCATTGTCAGGGATTTTTGAGCATTATTTGGAGCAGTCGGCGGTTGTTTGACTGCCGCTTTTGTCGGCGCTTGCACCTTGTGAACAACTTGCTGATTCTGCTGCTGTTGTAGCTGATTCTGCTGTTGTTGCAGCTGTTGTTGTTGTTGTAACTGCTGCTGTTGTAGCTGTAGTTGTTGCTGCTGCTGTAGTTGCTGCTGAGTTTTACCAGAAGGATTTAAATTATTAACAATCGGTGCCTTTTGATTGTTAAAATTCGCCGGCACTTTTTGAGCATTAGGTGCCTGGACTTTCGGCACTTGCACTCGCTGCATATTTGCGTTGTTCATTACTTGATTCATGGTAATTTGGGGATTTTGCGATTTTACCATTGTCGTCTGCATTCTAGTGATCGTATTTCGTTGAATTGGAGGATTTTGACAGACGTTGCTGATAATTTTGGGTTTATTCGCAATCTGTTGATTAATATTCGTTTGATTAATTTGTTGCTGCTGCTGTTGTAAATTCGATTGATTCTGATTGACAATTTGCCCCTTGCCTTGTATCCTCTGAATAGTCGATGTCGAATTATTCGTGACACTTTGAATTGGCGATTGAACGGTGATTTGTTGAATTTTTAATTGTCCGCCGGATTGAATTGGAGACGATTGTTTATTAATTGGTAATTCAGAGGTAACTTGAACTTTAATTGGCTGACCTGAATTTGACATTTGAATTGTTGGAGTGTTTGACGACGATGATGATTGTTGTTGTTTTTGTTGTTGGGAAGTGGCATTAAATGGAAGTGAGTGCAATTGATAATTGGACGTGACTTTTTGTGAGATGACACGCGTTGTTAGGACTTGCGTCGTATTTGTTTGTGAATTGATTTTTTGTATTTCTTTTGAATTTTTATTCATTGGATAGGTAACAGTAATAGGTTTCACAGCCGAAGAATTTGTTGTTGAAGAAGAAATTGAGACTACAGATGAATTGACGGACTTTAAATTCTGTACATTTTGTGTTTTGGCCCCAGCGATCACAGATTTTGGAAGAGATGTTTCGATTGTTAATGGGGTATTGTTAATATCTGTAGCTGACAATAGTGGATTATTATTCTCGACTTCTTCAGCATTATTTACAGAACCTAACTGTAATACAAAACTCATGGTGGCTTCTGCATTCGATTCCGTGTGATCAATTCTTTCGGATCCATTATTATCGCCACTGGAACGATTTGTTTCGGTTTGAATTGTTGGGGGAGGTGGACCTGGACCTGGGGATGATTTCTCCCCACCTCCTCCTGATCCTCCCCCAGATAACTTGATCACTGATGGAGTCGACGTTTTGAAGGCCTTACAGTTCCGTTGAATAAAAATTTCTTGTAAAACGTCTTTGCGATCCTTTTTCCTTTTATTCAAGTAATAACGCTAGACTCACGTTTTTTTCTCCTTCTTCTTCTTCGTTTTTGAATAAACTATTTGAGGATCCTGTACCATAAGCTGAAACAAAGAGAAAAATAATTCGTTAATTTTTCTTTTCTGGATTTTTTCGTTTCTTTCTTGCCTCGAAAATGTTAATTTTTTTTTAATTTCCTTTCTTTTAGTAAATGTTAAGGAGAGAGAGAAAGAGAGAGAAAAAGAGAGGGTAGGGAGAGAAAAGACGGAAGTACTCAAAAGGAATGGACCAACCACGAGCAACTTTCTCAAAGTCCATAATATCATACAATCGACTCTTACGCTCGTATATTACATTCGAGATTCTAATTACCACAATGGTCACGTAAGACTTTCTTTAAAACTATTCATGATTTAATTTTAATTCATAATTTAATTTCCTCTGTTTAAAAATCCAAACTTCTAAAATCGTATAGAAAAATTAAATTTCTTCAAAAAAAGAAATTGAACTCGAAAAAAAATTTAAAAAAAAACCTCTCACTAAACTAGAAAATCTCACTAGTTTTACAATCTCTCCTGAATTGCCTCAAATAACTCTCTCTTTCTCGTTTGTGAAAAAAGTTTCTTTACAAACGACTTAAAATTAAAAAAAAATACAATTTTTCGACAAAAAAAATAAATTTATAGTGTATAAAATTAGAATGAAAACAAAAATAAAAATTTCACAATTTTTTTCGGCAATAAAGAAATAATTTTCGCATAGCGTAAGATAAAATATATAATAATTTGAACGTCCCCATTATTTTTTTGTGTGTGCAATGATTTCATTGTGTTGTCAACCGAGTATCTTTTTAAAGTCTTTTAAAACTCCTCTCTCTTTATTTTCAACTTATATATATTAAAACAAACAAGAAGGTCGTTTCGCATTGTCACAAGAATTGCATAAAATAAAAACTTTCGAATCTCAACTCTTATTTATTGGCTCTATTAAAAGAATAATTGCAAATCGTTTTTAAACAAATTTCTCTATACTATTTCTGAATATTTCCAATTTCCCAATTATTATCAATTTTATAGTAAGAAATTAATTTTAAAAAATTAATTTTGAAAAATCAATTTTGAAAAATTAATTCAAAGAAATTAGTTCAAAATTAATTATTCAGAATTAATTATTCACTGACGCTCGTATATTTTTGTCTGAATAATCTCTCCTCTGAATTATTTCAATTTAGAAATTAATTCAAAAATCTCGTCTATTCGATTAAAATAGAAAATAAGACATCTGTATATTTCTATTTAAAGCAAAATCATTAAGTTTGTATATAAAACAAATCAATTAACGTGTAAGAAGAGTTAAAATCGTAGGATGTTAATGGAATACGAGCTTACGTGACGTTCCTAATTGGAACGACCTTCCGCTGATCACTAATTGACGCATGTTCAACAATGATTTTCATCATGTGTGTTTTATACAATCAACTTATTCGAAAGAAATTTTTTTCTCTCTTTCTTTTCTTAGCAATATTGTCTTAGTGTGATTATTTTTTTCGCAAATTATTTTCATTATTTTTCTTTTCAATTAAAAAAATCGTTGATAAGAAAATAAATATTTTTATAAAAATCTTTTAGTTATTAATAGTTTTTTTTCTAAGTGGTTGGAGAAAAAAAATCTTCAGCTCTAACGAGATTTAACGACAGATGATAAATCTTGGGTTATTTTTTCATTAATGTGTCTACACAGTTTGTATACGTAACAAAGTATTGTAATATACCTTGGCAGTGATTCTACCAACGGACTGTGCATCCAATTATTTTTCAATTGACCGTGGTTATGATTTCGTTTCGAGTAAATATTGTACTAAACGAATATTTTTTTAATTTGAAAATCGTCGTTATTTTGATAATTGAATAGAAATGAAGTAAATTAAATAGAAATTGAATCAAATTGACAAAATTAATTAATTAAATTTTTTAATTATTAGATTTACTTTTCTCGAAATTACATTTTAATAAAAAAAAACTTTTTTTTCTTTTTGCATTTTACGAATAATTTTCTATTCCTTAGCACGAATTTATTTTCTAATTACATTCTTGTTCTCTACTTAGTACATTTTAATCAATACAAGTAACCCACTTTGATAAATATTCATTTTGTTTCTTTTGCGAAAAAAAAGAAAATAGAATTTTTCGAAAACTGTTTCTAAAATCAAAATATATCATAGTTTATCGTCTTTTATCTCGGAGCTGGTTTACAAGTACCCCGAATGCAAGCGGGTGTTAAAAGGTCGTGAGTACCGGAAGTGAATATAAATGATGTTAAATTGTAACTGCAAAACAGCGTTGCCACACGTAATAAAAGAATAAAAAAAATTATAACAATGCACAATTTTTAAATATTTTTACGTATTAAATTTTCTTTCAAGTGTACGATAATAAGTTGATTGTGAATAAAACTTTTCTATTTTTTTCTTTTTTTATAATACTCAAGTTAGAGGACAATAAAATTTTATAAAACGCTTCGACCAGTTGTTTGTCAATAATTTTTATCAGTTAGTTATCGGAGTGTGAGAAAAAAAAAACTACGTAATATCTGAATTGTACCCTTATCTAAAATGATAATGAATATTGTTACACACCAATAATTAGTTTTTATCGAAACCGAAAAATCTCTCCGAGACAATTATTACAATTTTCAAATTTTCTTTAAAGAAAAAGATTTATTTTATTTGAGATAAATTTGAGCAATTTTATCTCAAAAATAAATTTTTCTTTTTCTTTTATGAATTTTACTTTTCATTGAAAATTAATCAAACTGTGAAATTAATTTTAATCAGTAAATAATAATTAATTGAATAAAATTAAATTTATATTAATTGAATAAATTTAAATTTATATTAAATTCAATTTAACTTCAATCAAATAATAATAATTAATTGAATAAAATTTAAATTCCCACTGTTTGATTTTTTAGGTGAAAATTTAAAATGAATTTTATTGAATAATATTAAAATATTAAATAATCGACGTTTAAATAATTGAATTACGATGATTACATTCGGGATTAAAATATATTCTCAGGTATAGTTGTTTCAATAGTTTTTGTAGTCTTTTCTTTTCGGCGAATCATATATGGATGTTTGCGATGGTCGAAGGGGATATTTAACTATGTGTCTCTCCTTTGGTGAACCAAACTAGTGAGTTGATGGAATTAACGAGCTTCCGAGAGTAAAGTGAGCAGAGCTCGTCACGGAAAGTCGTTGCCTTCGCTCCTCGCGGTCGATTCTGTTGGCAGCAATGGGATTTGCAGCGACCTACTTGGCGTACCTCGACCCTTACATTGATTCGTTGCAAACCAAAATTATTCTCGCAACGATTATCCTTCAATGTGTTTCTCTAAAGCAATTTTATTAAAATATTATTTTCACTTCAAAACTTGAGTAATATAATTTCATTAAATGCAATTTCAGAGAGAAAACCACTCGGTGACTTTCGTCATTTCTTGAGAAAAGAAAAATTTTTTTTAGAGCAAAATTTACTCAAAAACAGAATTTTCAAGTGATTTTTGGAAATTTTGTTTCTTTTTTTGAAATTATATTCTAATTTTTGTTCTATTTTATATTCTGTTTTTTGTTCTATTTTGTATTTTATTTTTTGTTCTATTTTTTCTATTTTGTTTTTTTTTATAAATTCTACTTTTGTTAATTTAAACAATTTTCCAAATTTTCTTCTCAAAAATTATTGTCTACTATTTTTAAAGACTTTCATCTCAGTTCAATATTATTCTCAAAGAATTTGCCAATCATTTAAAGAAAAATTAAATGATCGACAAATTGCAAAAATCGTTCTTTCGTCAGTTAAATGATGACAATTTCCATTTTTTTCAAAACAAAAGCAAAAATATCTGATTTCTTTTTCATTTTCTCATTGACTTATCCAAGCCAGATCAATATTTCATTGCAATTAAAAATAATTTTCCTTCAATTTTTCCACTCTAATTAAAAACGGTTTTTTTCTTTCAAAATAAAAAATACGAACAAAATATTTTTATTTTCAAATATTAAAAATGCGAATTAAACTTTTTCTTTACTTTTAAATATTATAAATACGAAATTTTTTGTCTACTTTTAAATATTAAAAATGCGAATTAAACTTTTTCTTTACTTTTAAATATTAAAAATACGAAATTTTTTGTCTACTTTTAAATATTAAAAATGCGAATTAAATTTTTTGTTTACTTTCAAATAAGTATCGAAAATGAGAACTAAATTTTTTTCTACATTTAAATTGAAAATTCTACATTTAGAAACTGGAATTAATTTTTAGTGACAGTAATAAAATTTAATTTGAGAACAAAATCAATAAATTTCGTTTATTTGAAACTTTCCGAACTTTGGAATGATAAATTCGACTATTGAAACGAAAATTACAATTAATTTCAACGAAATAATGAGTTTTTGTTTTGGAAAAAACAAAATTGTCCCAAATAAATAATTTAGCAAGCAACTGGAACGACCTGAGGTCGGAGAAATCAGTCGACAAAGTAGAATAGGGTGTGAAAGATCAGAAAGTGATCGACGTGAATTGCCAGTGTGTATTACTAAGGATTAATCGGTGTACAGTGTATAATGCCTAACATCACTCTATTCTATTCCAAGTTGAATTTTAAATGCACTCTCTCTCCCCTTTCTCTCTCTCTCTCTTTCCGTCTTTTAATAAAAATCTCTTTCTCTCTTTTAATACAAAACACATCTACATAAAAATTACATCTCACACTACTTTCGAGTTCTCTTGCAAAGGAAATTCATGCACTATTGCGAACCATATATACAAAGGCCTGATTGCTGGACACCCGGTGAAATATGCCAGTCGCCGCCAATAACCGGTATCACTACCCTCTCTTCACTTTTCAACTGTCTCTTCAGGAAAGAGAAACGAAAGATGCGAGCGAGAATGTGGATTTAGACTTATGGATATAGACTTAAAAGAAATAAAAGAAAAAAAATGAAAGAAAGAAAGAAAGAAAGAAAAAGGAAACAAAGAAGAAAAGAGAGACAGCTAATAGTCGAAGGGATCGAGAAAAGAAAGCAGAACAAAGTCGAAACACGTCCCTTTTTGAAAACAAAGCAAAAAAAGAAACAATTTAAACGAAACGGTAGCCAAACGAGTTCTAATCACCTAGTTTCAATATTTTCAAACCAAAAATATTTTCTTCACCAATATTATTACAAAAATAACGAGCCAAGTTTTATATTCAACTGCCAAAATTTTGCCAACAAGTATTTTTAATTCCTCACTTAATATTAGAAATGAATTACGTAATTTTGAGTGAACTGAATTCGTGAATAATTTCTAATCGAAATTTTAGAAATATGTTGACAAATTCACGAAACGAAATTGACAATTTTTATTCGGAAACAATATTTAAAAATTGTATTATTTTCAAAAAGAAAATTGCAGACAACATTCGAAATTCGGAAACAGTTCGTAAATATTTTTAATATTTCCGGATTGTTTGCGAATAAAAATTGTCGAATTAAAATAACGAAATTTATTAATAATGTTAATATTCTAACTAGACAATTTACTGTGAATAAATATTCTCGCTCTACGATTTACTGTAAATATTTTTATCTGCAATTTATTGTAAATGAATTGTAAATGAATTTACTGCAAATAAATATTCTCCTTATTGTAAATGAATATTTCTATCAACAATTTACTGTAAATAAATATTTTCCATTATACAGTAATTAAATATTTTAATCTGCAATTTACTGTAAATAAATATTTTTTTCAACAATATTTATTTTACGGTAAATGAACACTTTTATCTACAATAAATATTTTCACTAACAATTTAGTGTAAAATTTTATTTACAGCAGATAAATATTTTTTTTCTACAATTTATTTACAGTAAATGAAAATATTTTTAATCAACAATTTACTGTAAATAAACATTTTCATTTACAATTTACAGATAATAAACATCTTCATTTACAAATTAATAGTAAATAAATATTTTCATCTACAATTTATTCACAGTGAATAAATATTTTCGTCCACAAATTTTCTCACAGTGAATAAATATTTTCATCTACAATTTAATCTCGCAGTAAATAAATACTTTCGTCTAAATTTCAGTTTTCAAGAAATAAATATTTTCCCTGTTCTAAAATTTATTTACACAGTAAATAAACATTTTGCCCTGATCTACAATATTTATTTACACAGTAAATAAATATTTTTTTTTCAACGAAATAATTCAAGGATTTTAAAAAACGAAGAAGAGTTAAAAAAAAAATCTGTGAGAAAGTTAAATCGAGACAATTAAAAGAAAGAAAACAAAGCTGCCCTTCGCACTCTTGGCCTTCCCTATATAACTGCTCTGACCAACAGTTTTGCAATTCCCTTTTTGTACTTTCGCGACGGTCGATACACGTAAACGCTATACATTCGTTGTATACCTACGCGTTCCGTAAACTCCATCAAGATGGCCATCTTGTTCCGAGTTTCAACGAGAAATTATCCCTTGTTTTCTATTTATATAAAGACTTGAAAATTATTTTCATTTTTTCAGAAAATTATATCATTTTTATAAGAGAGAGAGAAAGAGAGAACAGTGAAGAAAAACAATTTCTTACTCCAATTGAAATATAGAATTATTATTTTCAATTAGAATTGTGGAAAAAGAAAAACCTTCCTTTTGTACTAATTTGGTAGAAGAATAAGAAGCTGGGGAAAAAAAATTGTCAACGATAAATATTCTATTTTTGTTCACGTTATTATTGGACGAGACACACATGTTAAACTATTACAAGAAATCAATATCTTCGATTTACAACTATAAACACACTCGTGTTGTTCTATTTTCAAATTGATTGCATATATCACAAGAGAAAATTAAGTTTCGAGAAAAGAAAATAATTTTCTTTTTATTCCATATTATTATTCAAATTCCTTATTATCGCTCTCATAAGATTGATTGCATCGGGTTTTTATTTGATTGAATCGAAGTTCTTGAGGAGAATTTTTTTTCTACAGAATTTTGAAAATTTTCGAAATATTTCTAAACGAATTTTACGTAAATTTTTACTTCTCGAGGAATGAAAAAATGGAGCCTTATTTTAATTACAGAAGAAAGGGAAAAATTCTTTCGAAAACTGGAAATTCTATTCGATTAGAAATTTGATTAGTTGTACAAGTGAAGAGATTTTTCTCCCTAAAAATATTTCTTTGAGAAAAAAATTCGCATTTAAATAGAGGAACTTAATTAACTCATTTTCTCTTTTTAGAGGAGAATTTATTTCGATTAATTTTCCCTATTTCAAGGGGAATTTAATTTAATTAACTAATTTTCCCTAGTAAAAGGAGAAATTAATTTAATTTATTAATTTTCCCTCGTAAAAAGATAATTTAATTAACTAATTTCTCCTAGTAGAAGAAATTAATTTAATTAATTTTCCCTAGTAAAAGGACAAATTAATTTAAATAATTAATTTCCCCTCGTAAAAGGAAAATTTAATTAATTAATTTCTTCTAGTAAAAGAAGAAATTAATTTAATTAATAATTAATTTTCCCATTGTGAAAGGAAAATTTAATTTAATTAATTAATTTTTCCTAGTAAAAGGAAAAATTTTTTTTAATTGATGAATTTTTCCCTATTTAAAGGAAAATTTGATTTAATTAACTAATTTTTCCCAGTAAAAGGAGAGAGTAATTTCATTCATAAATTTCTCCGACTACGAGGAGAATTTAATTAATTAAGCAATTAATTCATTTTCCCTGTTTAATGAGGAATTTTTTTCCAGAGGAAATATTTTCCACTCTTCTAACTTCTAAAAAGCAGAATTTAATTGAAATTTTCAGAGTTGTAGAATCGTTTTCATTTTATTGGCCCGCTGCCAAAATTATACGTTTCAAATGGAATTTGAAATCGCAACTTGATTAGAAAATAGAATTTTCCGAAAGACTGTTTCAATAGAAGTTTCTTTCGAAAAAAAAAATTTTTTACAGCAAAGTTTCTTTTTGCAGAAAAATTTGAAAAGAATTTGAAATCGCAACTTAATTAGAAAATAGAATTTTCCGAAAAACTGTTTCAATAGAAGTTTCTTTCTAGCAAAAAAAAATTTTTTACAGCAAAGTTTCTTTTTGCAGAAAAATTTCCTTTTGAAGAAAGATTTCTTTTTGCAGAAAACTATCTTTTTTGCAGTGAAATTTCTTTTTGCAAAAAACAATTTTAGTTTCTCGATCGAGAAAAGAATTGAAAAAAAAAACAATTTCCAACGACAGTGAGAGAAAAAAAAAACATTCCTAGACATCAAGACGACAAGATCCATAGAGAAAACTAATTGCATTTTGTGAGCTGAAATAAAACGTATCTATTTTCACGTAGGGCGTTCCACTCTTGAAAAAAATATAATCGTCTTTTCGATTCATGGAGTGTCGAGAATGGCGGTATCATATAACCCTGTTTGGATGGTTTTCGCGGGGGAGAAGAAGGAATGTGCCTTTGAGATGAGAAGAAGAAGAAGAAGAAGAAGTAGTAGTAGTAGTAGTAGTAGTAGAAGAAGAAGAAAAAGGATCAGAAGAAGAAGAAGTAGTAGAAGAAAAAAAAATCTGAAAAGGATGGGGAGTTCCAAGGAGTACCTATTGTCGACTGCCATTTACCTCCAAGGTTACCACAGGTATCGTTGTTTGCTTGATCTTCTGCGCAGCGCGTGCGCGAGCACTACTAACTGACTATCATGGGACCTCTCCACTGGTCACTGGACCAGATTTTCTTGCACATTGAGAATTGAGAGATGCTGAGATTGCTGAGAATCATTGCACGACTGATCCGGGTTCCTGCGTTCGCATTATCCGCGTTACCCATAACCAGCCATCGACAATCGGAGCGATGACACTTTAGTCTCCTTTATGGAATTGTTCTCACCTAAAACAGAATTTTAATTTTGGTATTTTTTCATCGAAACACACACACACAATTTTTTTTCTATTTCTACATTCGTACTTTTTCACATCAACAAAAAAAATCTATTTTCTTTTTGCTTGTTTTCCATTTAATCAAATCGTGACGGTTTTTTTTTTGCAAATTGTCACAATGAACGCAATAATCAAATTGTAACAAAAAAAGAATTCGTTGAACGAATTTTCAAGATCAAAAATTCGTTAATCAAATTGTAGGGAAAATAATTCGTTAATCGAATTGTAGGGAAAAAAATATTTACAATTTGTAAATTTTCTTCTTCTAGGAGAAAATTCTTCCATCAAATTGTAACCGAAATGATCGACAAATCAAATTGTAAAAAAAACTCGTTAATCAATTTGTAAGGAAAAAATCGTTTAATTGAATTTTAAGGGAAAAAAATCAATCAAATTTTAAGGGAAAAATCCATTAAAACTTGTTTTTTCAATTGTAAGAAAAGAAAAATTTTTCTGAAGCATTATTCTGTCCATGAAAATTCAATTCAAATTTTATGATAAAAACATTCAGGAATATTTTTCAAAATTAGAAATGATAATTTTCTTTCTAAACGTTTTTAAAGTACAATGGTGGTACCTGGACCAGTGCGTCATAAAAATAGGCGAGGTCGGACGATCAGTTGATGAATATGTAAATTTTGATCCCTCTACTTTAGTATTAAAAATTACGAGCGATCTATCAGTGGATCTAGAGGAATTTTCCTTTTATACCAAGGAACAATTTTCTTCTTTTCAAAAGCAATTTTCCATTATTTTTTGGGAATTCTCTTTTTAGGGACAATTTTCATTTATTTTCTAGAACAATTTTCCACTATTTTTAGGAATTTTCTTTTTAGGAACAATTTTCTTTTATTTTTTGGAGCAATTTTCCATTATGTTTAGGAATTTTCTTTTTCGTTTTTAAGAACAATTTTTTTTTCTTTCTCTTTGTTTCTTGCTCAAGAAACATTTAATGATTCTTAATCCAAAAAAAAAGAAAATCAAAAAAGGTTCAAAATATGTTTGCGAAAAAATAAAAAAAATATTTCGATTCGTTCTCTTGAAAGTTTTTATTTTTGCTTTTCTTTTCAAACTCGTGTTACCAGTATTTACGTGGCTATTTAATAATCATAAATTTTATCGATACATTTTTTGTATTGTGTAGATTATACAAGTCTCGTGACACAACTAAATAGCGTTTACACTCATTGGACATTTAATTTCTCTTATCCTTCTCTTTTTGCAATTCGATCATTAAACTTCGAACGTAAACGAATAAACATTTTAACGAATTGTAAAGAATTATAAATTTTTTTCTTTCTCTCTTCTTCGTTTTCTTCTTTTCTTTTCTTTTCTCTTCTCTTTCCTTCTTCTTTTCTTTCCATTCAACGCCAATTTTTCATATTTAGTTCAAGTACTCTTTTTCTCATTCAAAGGAAAAAATTCGAAAACCTTCAAGACAATTTCCGTTTAATTGTCTTGAAAAAAAGGTCTTAATAGCAATTTCAAAGACGAGTATTGCACTTAAATTCATTTCAAAATTAAAGCATCAACATATAGTGCCTGCGTGGTTCTATTTAAAACCATTACGCAATTATTTTACGACGCTTATCCTCAATCGAGCAAGTAACTCAACAATCCTGTAAATATGTGCACAAGACTGATTATTAAAAAAATTTCCATTCATCAAATCTTCCTCCCCAAACTTTTGGCTATTTTCTCTGACATTTTTCCTAGCAAAACAGCCTTTCGATACTTTTTTCTGATTTGAATTCTAAAAATTAATTTTTTCGCACAAAGAAAACTGAAAAGAAAGCGTAAAAAGCTTTTTTTCCCCTAAAAAACGGTAAATTCGAAAAAATTGAATGAAAATTGAAAAGAAAAGAAAAATACAGAGTGGAAAAATTAAGAAAATAGAAAATTAGGTAAATTAATTAGATAGTAAAATTGAGAAAAAGGAACCAGTTATCGAAACAGAAACAAAATGAAGAATTTTAATAAACTTGAAGAGAAATTTTTCCGCTGAAGAAAAGGGAGGAAGATGAAAGAAGAAAAAAAGAGATGTGACTTTATCAATTGCTGCTACCATCTATCGAGGTTGTTTTACAAACACAAAACATAGTTGGATTCAACCCCTAACAATGTCCCTCTTGCAACTTCATCTTGATTCCACCCTCCTTCGCCGTTTACCATCTCTATCAACAATTGTATGCGCACACTCAACCGTGAACCGGGTGGGGATTTCGTTGGGTCACGCATCGTCTATGTATTGTGTGTGACGTTGGAGGTGAGCGACCAATATTGCAATTGATCGATAGTGAAAGCACAATCATGGATGTGGTTTTTGCGGTGATTAACGCCTTTCACAAACTGCAAAATATCGCCATCAATTATTCCCAAAATTATCCAATTCACTGGAAGCAAATATATGATGATAAAAAACAAACAAAAAACAAACCAAAGAAAAATATAAAGAAGAAATTTGCCAAAGAAAAATATAAATAAGAAAACCAAAAGAAAAAATGCAAAATAAGAACTAAAAAAAAAATAAAAACAAATTTTCCCCCAAAAAGGGCAGTAAATTTTCGTCAGGGTAAAAATAGAGTTTAAATCATGAATTTCGAGATGAATTGTAGAAAAATTTCTTTGGCGAATTCTTTTTTTTTGAGAGTATTGAATATTTGACGAAAATTTTCTTCAATCGAGTAGATTATATATTAAGTGTCCACAATCTTTTGTATACATATCTGAAAAGCATATCCGTTTCATCGTCGTCTCTCTTTCTCTCTCTCGCCTGTGTATTATATATACAGCTCAGGGTCGTGTGAGAACTTCCCTTGCGGTCGATACGATTCACCTCACAACTGGCATCACCCACGTTCTCGCAGTCACGACCCACCCACGCGAATCGTAGACCTTCGTCCTTTTTCGAGTGCTCGACCCTTTTCTCTCTCATCTTTCATCTCAATTTTAAACAAGCGAACGATAGAGATTTCTCTAAAAAATTCCATTCATTTCCATTGAATTATTATATCGACAAAACACATCTCAATTTTTTTCTGAATTCGTGGACGAAAAATTCTGAAACATCTCAAGAGAATATCAGAGAACATAAAAATATTCCAACTGTAAAAAAAATTTCTATTCTCAATCAAAAAATTTTCTTTTTTCAATTCTTCGAATTTGAATACTTTCCCAAACTATTTGGATTTAATTCGATTTTGAAAATATAATTTTGGAAAAATTTTGAGGCTTTTTAGAATTAGGGAAAATATTTTCGCTTGCGAAAAATCACACATTTGTGACACAGGGTTTTTTTTGAAGAGAGGAAGAAAAAAAGAAGAAAGAAAGACAGAAGGGACAGATCAATACGAACTTTAGAGTTGGGGTAGGTTGGGAAACACCCACAGGGCTCTGCGCAATGTTACATCCTTGCCTACGTATTTGTGACGCAAAAGGGCTGATCGAGGAGGTGGGAGATAGAAAATACAGGTGGGAAACTATTTCGTATTGAACGGATAAGAGAAAACCATTGTTCAATAATTATCAGAACATTTCAAATCGTGCGAATACTTTTTCAATTCCTTTTTTTCCCTTTTTTCCATTTTCTGATGGTAAAAAAATTATTCGAAAAATTCCTCTCTCTCTCTCAATAATGAAGAAAAGAAGATAACAATTTACTTTCTAGTAGTTTTTCTAGTAGTTTCTTTTTTCCTTTTCTTTTTTTTTTAGAGAGAAAAATCTCTCGATTGCATTGGATTATAGAGTGAAACCTGCTTGCACGTTCTTCGGGAGTTGACCTGGAGGCAACAAGATGCGAAAGACTTGCTAGTAGAAGGTCGATGTACCATGTACCAACGATGCACCTAATGCGCAGAAAATACTGCCAACTCAAACGAAGAGAGAAGGGACGCTGATATATACAACACATGATGTACACTTCCGGCACTTCCGTCTATTGATGAACGAACAAGATAATCTCTCTCTCTCTCTCTTTCTTTTTCTTTCTATCATATTTCCCCTCTCCTAAAAGAAAATAATTTTTGAAAAATTGAAACATTTCGAAAATGCAAAAATGAGATAAAATAGATAAAATAGACAAAATAATGACAAAGTAATAATAATAAAAAAAAAATGATAGAAATAGAAAATAAAATAATATTACTATTAATGATGATAAAAATATTCACAAAAATGAATAGATTTCTTACCAGGTGAATTGCCGCCTCGAGAAAATATTACCAAAGTGAATGGAACAAGTAATTTCTATTATTAAACAAAATGGTGAAAATCCCCTTTCCATTTCTCGACATTTTTGTATCAAATTTTCAAAAAACAAAAATAATTATAGTCCTATAATTAAATTATATATTTTTATTAGAATTAGCTGACACGATGTGAAATTGGCAATGTGCCAAAATAGAAAGATCATAGAAATTTGGAGCAGGTCGAATATAGAATTTTTAGAATAAAAAAACAAGAATTTTATCCAATTGGTAAAAAATTCATCTCGCAAGGAAAAAAAAAATCAAAAAAAAAAAAAAAACTAGACAAAAGTAAATCAAAATTAGTCAAAAATTAAAGAAAAATTCTATAAAAAAAAAAAAATAAAAATTGGACAAAAACCAAAAATTAGAGAAAAAAGAAATAAATATTAATCGAAAATTAGACGAAAAATTAACTGAAATTAATTGAAAATTAGACAAAAAATGAATAAAAATTAATCGAAAATAGAAAAAGCATACCAAAAAATTAACAAAAATTAATTGAAAATTAGACAAAAAATAAACAAAAATTAGTCGAAAATGGGAAAAAATAAACAAAAATGAATATTGAAAATTACACAGAAAATAAACAAAAATAAGTTGAAAATTAGATTAAAAAATAAATAAAAATTGAACAAAATGTAAAAAAAGAATTGGACATAAAAAAAAACAAAAAAATAAACCGAAAATTAGAGAAAAAATAAGTAAATATTAACGTCGAAAATTAGACAAAAAATGAACAAAAATAATTCGAAAATTAGACAAAAATTAAACGAAAAAGATTCAAAGGCAATAAATAATAATTGAATACTCGGCAAAAACCTCCTTCCTGCATTTCCACGAATAATTAAATATTGCAACTAAAGCCTTTTCTTTACAATACATCAATTAATCCAAAGACCTGAATTCTTTTTCTAATAATCACCATCCTCAGCATAAATATATATCTATACAAAAAAAAAAAAAAAAAAGATAAGAATGAGAAAAAAAAATCGATAAATTTGAGAGAATGTTTTAAGCGCAGGTTGTTTGAAAACTTTTGCAAAAGAAGAAAAGAGAGAAAAAAAAGAAAAGAAACAGGACGGAGAGCAAAAGAGTTGGAGAGACGTATATGCAAGAATTTAGCATGGAAGTTGTACACAAAGAGTGAAGGAGAAAAAAAGAAAAGGACAGAGGAGAAATAACGACAGAGAAGACATAAAAGACGGGAGGATAGAGAGAAGAAGAAGAAGAAAAGAGATGGATTAAAACCGCGAACACAAGAAGGGGTTTGACGGGAGAAAAGGGGAAATGATTGCCGCTGAAAAGTGAATGGAGGTGGGGAGGGAAAAGGAACGACGACGACGACGACGGCGGCGGGTCACGGGAAAAGGGGAGAATTTCAAAATGGCCGCCACATGAAATGGCGAATTGAGCGCCTCCTGGTAGAATTTTTATATTCCCGCCGAACTATTATATATATATTATATATATTTTCTTGTCGTGTGTTCTCCAACTTTATTTAAAACTTTTTCTGTGAGGTTAGACAATAAATTCTTCACCGGCCGGTTGTCTTGACTAATCAATCGTAAATTTTTCAAATTTAAGAAGAAATCAACATCACTATTAAAGAAACTGTCACCATAACACGGAATCTTCCATTCTTTCAATCAAAAAAAATAAATAAATCTTGTTTTCAATTGAAACCCCTAAATAAAATCATAATTTAGAAATTAACGAAGAAATTTCAAATTGTAATTTGGGAATTACAATCACCGAATCCAATGCTCTCGACTGGAGGTCATAAAGTCACATAAACAGATACCTAAGTCTAAGAATATCTTCTGTTATTAAATCTACATCAGACAGACACTATGATTCGTTTGCCATTTAAAGTTTTTCACTAGCATAATCAATATTTATGAGGACAAAATAATTATAATAAATTTGCATTTTGGATGTTAAGTTTGACATTTGCAACCTTCTTGGCAAAGAAAATATCTATTTTCTTTATTAAAACACAATAATTCAATTTTAAAGGAAAACAAAATTAACTGTCAATTGTGACAGTTTTTCAATTTAAATTCAAAATTCATACAGGAGAGATAATTTTATTGAAAAAGTTTCGTAAAAATAAAGAAATAGTAGCAGAATTTTAGTAACAAAGCTCCAGTTAGAACAGGATTTGAATGTTAGTATAGTATAGTCTGGTGGGTATATGAAGTGGTTGACTTGCCCTCGCTCATTTTGCCATTGCTACCACCATGGTGGAAATGAAATTTGCAACAAACCGATTTTATTCCAATTTTCAACAACAAACACAAAATTTCACACTTCACTATTCGTACAACATTAAATTGCGCCTTATTTTCTCTATTTATTGTCACTTTAACCTTTTTTCCCCCCTTTTTTTTTTGGTTAGGTTATTGAGACAATTTTTCACCAAATAACCTAACTTCGTAGTTTATCAAAAATGCATTGTAAATTAACGAATTTTGCTGAATTTAACAAGAAAATTGATTGATTGTTATTAATATTTATCAATAAAGAGACCGCTATAAGTACGTAACAATTTGCATCATTACCGAAATCACATTTGATTATTCGGAAAGCAATATTGAACATGGAAAACAATCTTCTTTGAATAATAATCACAAGAGATGAAAATCCCTTTTTTGCATTCGTTAAATTTGCACTTTAAAGCGTCTCTTACCTTAATATGACAGGAATATAGAAGCTCGTTTCAAACTGAGATGTAAACACAAGCATTTTTTAACGAAACTGGTACCAGGGCAGCTTGAATAAACAACGCCAAAACACTTATTGCATCGCGGATGACGTTATTGCACTGTTTTTTATCAAATCACGTTATTTAATATCGCAATAATAATAAGAATTCGCGAGAACTTTGGAAAACATCCATCGAAAACTAAAGATGGCAGCCATTCTTCTCTACAAAACAAAGGTTCACATCCACGGACTCCAAGCAATGAAGCCTCGAACCCAGACGTTTTCCGGCGCTGTTAGTCCGGTGGGAAATTTAAAATGCATTTTTTCTTTTTACACTATTATGAAGATTTCATTAAATTCAAGTTGATTTTTTCAGAAAATTTTCTATATGCTTTCGAAAATAAGCATTCTTTTGTATTCCTATTGATATTTTTATTTCTTTCGTGTTGTTTTTTGAGGATATATTCAAATTAGGGGTTTATTAAAAATGTAGGATTTGAATATTTTGTCTACAGTTGCGCCACCTTACGCAATGGAGAGAAAATACAACTCGTTGCTAATTTCACGGTAAACTTAATAATCTTTATAAAAAAATTAAACGCAAAAAACTCCAGTAAGATGATTTATGATTTACAACTATTTTAAATTATGAAACTATGCTTATTGATTAACGGCTTATTTGAAATACGAAAATAGCCGAAAGAGATTATTATTTATCATTTTATGTTCACCCGATTGGTACATTGTGTTAATGTTGGTAGGGATGGAGAGTATTTGGAGAAACTTCAAGTGAAATAGAAACTTGAAGGGTTGTGTTTAGGTTATTGATTAAATGTTGTCATATATGTCTTTATAAATTCACATTCGAATTGTAATATTCACTGATTTTTTTAACAATCAAGTGAAAGGTAGAGTGGCCTATTTACAATGTCGGAAGTGATGTCTTGATTTTATTAATTTCGATTGTGATATTATAGAATTTATTTTGGAATTTATATACGAAAAATTAATAATAAATGAATAACATTTTGTCGAAAGTATGATTCTTGATAAAAATATTTAATAATCTAACAGGAAGAAAAAGAATTGTAATTTAAAAGATTAATTGACCAGAAATTACGTCATTTTGCGATTATAACCTATTATGCAAAATTTAATACATATTTAATACTTGAATATAAATTATAGTTAATAATTTTTAAATATTTTTTTTCCCCAGGAATGGAAGATTTAGATCCTCAATTAAAACGACTTTTACTTCCCGACGATGAAACAGTATTTGAACAATTTATAAGATATGGATTGTACGTAGCTGCTGTTTTTCAAATGATATGTTTAGCATCCTTAGTATTTTATACCTCGGGATCTTCTGATGGAGTGACTGCCTTAAAGGTAATTTCTTTTTTTTGACTCTTTTACCTGATAATTTTCTTGTTATTATATAGAGGATGATAAAATTATGACAAAATTATAAAGAAATTGCTGGAAAATAAGAAAAAAAATGTAATTAAAAAAATGAAGAAATAGAATTTAAGAAAAAGAGATTTATAAGAAAAATATTAATTTTCGATAGGATGATCCAAGTGATGTTGAATGTTCGGAAAATAGTCCGCAAGTTACACCCAGAAGGCCTCATCGACCAAGAAAACAGGAGAAAAAGAAAAGACGTTGAGATATTACTGTAGAATTTTGACAATAATTTCATTTAAATGTTAGTATCGTAAATTTTTCATTTTCATCATTGTACTATTTATTCCATTAATTATAAGACTGTTTCGACTACTGTTTTTAAATGCATTTACAAATAAATATTAATGCAAATTTTTTATAAAAATCAGTCGTATTTTTTTCGATTTTTCTTAAGTAAAAATATTAGTCACTTTCGTGTAAAAATACTTATAAATATAACAAAAAATCAGATTCGTAATTGTTAATAACAAAAAATATTTTACGCTATTTCATTATAAATAATTAAATAGGTATTAAAAATAGAAAAATCGATTCTTGTCCTAGTTACGAAATAATCCTTCAGATAGCGCTGTTTTTCACTATATATATATGTTTACAGGAGACGTCAACAATGGACCTAACCTCAAAGTGACAACATTGTGTGAGAATTTATCATCTTTTTTAAACTCGTTAATTATGAATTAAGTACGTCGTTAAATGTAAATTTGTGTTGCAAAAAAATTGAAAAAATATCAAATATGCCGCAATCTTCGGAGGAATTATTGTCACCACAAGATATTCTTGCTGATGTTCGAAGATTTATTTCCGGAGCAGCTAGACCGTCACATTCAACAAATACTTTAGAATTAACAAGAACTGGTTTATCTTTATTAAAAAATGTCCCGGCAGCAAGGGAAGCTGTTTTGGAATATTTATGTAATGTATTTTCCGTGGCGGTTAATAAACATGTCAGACAAATTGAGGTTAGTATGGAGTAAGATTTATTTTTTATTTTCTTTTCTGTCTTATTGTAAATGTATTTTATTTATTACTAAAAGAGTGATAGTAAAATTATTTCTATTAGGTTTCTATTATTATTTGTTCTTTTATTATTTATTGGGCTTCTACTATTATTTGTCTTTTTTTATTATTATGTTTTTATTATTATTATGTTTCTATTATATTATCTTTGTATTATTATTAGGTTTCTATTTTTATTAGTTTTTTTTTAATATTATTGGGTTTCTATTTTTATTAGTTGTTTGTATTATTATTAGGCTTATATTATTATTATTATTATTAGATTTTCAGTAATTTTCCAAATTATTCATTATTGTTAATTATTATTTTACAGAATAATCAATGCTTACCGATACCGGAGGAAAATACAATCGTGGAAATTCATACAGTTTTAAGCAGTTTTATTAGTACTAATCCCGAAGCCTGGGCTCCAATAATTTCAGCCTGGACCTTAGATTTATTAGGTAATTTTGCAAAATAATAGTTGAGAAGAATTTAAAAATTTTAATTGATTTTTGATTTGTATTTTTGTATTTTATTTATTTTAGTTTTCACCTGTATTGTATTTAACTTAATTTATTTAAATTTATTTTACTTTGTGTTTATATTGCATTTTTGGATTTTATTTAATTAATTTATTGTATTTATTTTTTATTCTTATTGTATTTTTGTATTCTATTTAAATTATTTGTATTTGTTTTATTTTTTGTTTCTACTGTATTTTTGTATTTTATTCTATTTCTGTATTTAATTTATTTTTCGTTTGTATTGTATTTCTGTATTTATTTTATTTTTCGTTTTTATTGCATTTTTGTATTTTATTTAATTCTTTTGTCTGTATTTAATTTTTTGTCTGTATTTTATTTTATGTTTATATTTTATGTTTTGTTTGTATTTTATTTTATGTTTGTATTTGATGTTTTGTTTGTATTTGATGTTTTGTTTGTATTTTACTTTTTATTGTATTTACAAAAAAGGAAAAATGAATAATAATTTGAAATTCCAGGTAAATTATCCTCGGACTATGCGAATCGTGGCAATTTAAAGGAGAAAACATCGGGTATCAATGACTTTTTGCATCAATGGATGTCTTGTAGAACGACGAGAACACTCATTGATATAACAGCACAATGCCTTCAGTGTCTTATGTTTTCGGACACGGAATCTTGCATTAATGCCTTACTTAATACGAGTGTTTTACACAGTCCGCATTTTGATTGGGTTGTTGCACATGTGGGAAGTTGTTTTCCCAATACAGTAATAACACGAGTTTTAACATGTGGTCTCAAAGATTTTTGCGCCAATGTCAACAATCCAAAATTAAATTCAGTCGTTGGAATTCTCGGTCATTTGGCTGGCAGTCATTTTTTGGATATACGAACGGCTCTTCTTGATTTATTCAAAGTAATTCTACGATTTCTATTAATTAATTTTATTTGTAATTTCTATTTTTTATTTCTGTTTCAATTTCTATTTTTGCTATAATTTTCTGTTTTCTTTTTTTTTTATTTAATTTCTATTCTCTATTTTTATTTCGAATTTTAATTTATAATTTTGTTTCGATTTCTATTTTCTAACTCTTCGTTTCATTTCTAATTTCTGTTTTTGTTGAAATTTCTATATTTTCTTTCTATTTCCTATTTCCTTTCTATATTCTATTTTGTTTCAATTTTTGCTTCAATTTCCATTTTATACTTTTTTTTAAATTCTAATTTCTGTTTTTGTTTTAATTTCTATTTTCTACTCTTCTATTCATTTCCAATTTCTTTTTTTGTTTTAATTTCTATATTCTACTCTTCTTTTCATTTATAATTTCTTTTTCTGTTGTAATTTCTGTATTTTCTTTTTGTTTAAATTTTTATTTTCTAGTTTTGTTTTAATTTTTACTTTCTATTCTTCTTTTAATTTCTATTTTAAATTTCTGATATATTTTCAGTTTTCCTTTTTTCTTTTAATTCCTATTTTCTATTTTTGTATCAATTTCTAATTTCTATTTTTGTTTTAATTTCTATTCTCTATTCTTGTTTGAAATATTACTCATCATTTTTGTTTCAATTCCTACTTTTATTTTTTGGATTTTTTATTTTTCTTTTTATTCTATTTTCCATTTTTGTTTTACTTTATATTTTCTATTCGTGTTTTATTTTCTATTAAAATTTTTCGTTTTAATTTTTATTTTCTTTTTTTGTTTTAATTTCTATATTTTTTTTTGTTTCAATTTTTATTTTCTAGTTTTGCTTCAATTTCTATTTTCTACTCTTCTTTTTATTTTTAATTTCTGTTTTTGTTTTAATTTTCATTTTCTAGTTTTGTTTTAATTTTTACTTTATATTCTTCTTTTAATTTCTAATTTTTGATACAATTTCAGTTTTCTTTTTTTGTTTTAATTCCTATTTTCTATTATTGTTTCAATTTTTATTTTCTAGTTTTGTTTCAATTTCCATTTTCTACTGTTTTTTTAATTTACAATTTATATTTTTGTTTTAATTTCTATTTTCTATTCTTGTTTGAAATATTACTCACCATTTTTGTTTTAATTCCTACTTTTCTTTTTTGGATTTTTTATTTTTCTTTTTATTCTATTTTCTATTCTTGCTTTAATTATTATTTTCTATTCGTGTTTTATTTTCTATTAAAAATTTTCGTTTTAATTTTTATTTTCTTTTTTTGTTTTAATTTCTATTTTCCATTTTTGTTTTACTTTATATTTTCTAGTTTTGCTTCAATTTCTATTTTCTACTCATCTTTTTATTTTTAATTTCTGTTTTCGTTTCAATTTCTATTTTTTCTTCTTGTTTCAATTGTTATATTCTGGTCTCGTTTTAATTACTACTTTCTACTCTTCTGTTAATTTCTAATTTCTATTCTTGTTTTAATGTATATGTGAATTTTGTAATTTTAATTCAATAAAACCTCTTTTTACAGTGGAGTCTGGACGAAAATGCAAATATGGACAGTGAATCGAGAATCCATAAGTTGGCGACAGTTCCTTTTCTCCTGAATTTAGCGAAACTCTCTCCAATGTTATTGAAGGCATTAACAACCGACGTGTTACAAATTTGTTCGTATAATTTATAATTCAATATCATTATTTTGAAATTATTCATTATTAAATTATCATTATTTTGAATAACTAGTGAATAATTTCTATTAGAAAATAGTTATTGTTAATTATTTCTCTCAGTAAATAATTTTAATTTTAACAAATTAGTGAATAATTTTCGTTAACGATTTCAATAAGTAAATAATTTATAAATTAATTTTCAGTGAGACCAGACGTGATTCCTCGTCTAGCATTATTTGCAAACGAATGGTGTCGATATTTCAGCAACAGTCCCGAAGTTTTAATAGACATAACAGTTGAATTAGCATTGGGCTGTGAACAAGGAGCTGTACAAATAATAAATATGTTACTTGACACAAGTTTAAATAATAGTAATGTCGGCTATCACAGTGTGAATGCAGCGCAAAGTGTCAAGAGTGTGTGTCGTGAAATTTTGGAATTAATCCTGGAGAAAATTGATTTTCGAATAAGATCCTTGAATCCAAATCAAGTTTACAATATTCCATTGTTAAATTCAATTAAACAAGATTTAACATCAGTGACACCACTTCTTTTACATTCGAATCCATTGAAAGTTCAAACAGCCGTTCGTTTATTGTCATTACTTGGGACACAGTGTCCTAATGTTTTAATATTGTCAGCTACATTTATGCTAAAACAGGCTGATACTAATTTCCATTTGGCAGCGCTTATTCGATTGATTTCAAATAATGCCGTTGGATTTGCTGCAAAAAAATCTGACGTTGAAAATACTCTTCTAAGTCATGGATATTTTACTCAAGTTCTCGAACATTCTATTCGGGAGATTCAATATACGAGCGGTGGCACGAGGGAAATTCAACAATTGTTCAAAAATTTGACTATTCTTTTGAGGTTTGTTGGGGATTTTTCAATTTTTAACTGTTAATATTTTGGTGGTTCAATTTTATAAAATATTAATTAAAATTAAATAAATAAAAGAAAAGAAAAGAAAGGAAAAGAACAGAAAAGAAAAAAAAGAAAGAAAAGAAAAGAAAAATTAAAATAGAAAATAAAAATGTAATGAATGAATAAAATATTTAATTCCCTTTTTTTCAGGTGGGAGAATTCGAATAAAGTTTCATGCCTACGATTTCGAATGATAACGAACGCATTAAGAGCGAATTTACAGCAAATTTCATCTCTTTTATTAAAAACGGACGATTTTTCACTGGCGAATGATATTGCTTGCATGTTAGATTGTTTAACTCCTTTTGAAAATGATCATTATCTTCCAAGCGTGGAATTGACGTTAAAGTTGACAAGAGCAATTATTCGCTATTTTTTCCTCTGTATTGCGGAAGACGGTAAGAAAAATTTTTTAAAAAAATGACCATTTTTCCTAAGCGAATTTTACAATTTTCGATTTTAACGAATTTATTTTTCTTTTAGATGTTATCATAAAGCAACGTGGTGTCAAAGTAGTTTGTCGTTTATTGAGACTCTTGACAAATTATTCAGCGTGTTCAAGAACTCTCGCACTTCGAGAATTATTGGCCTTCTCGCTATTTAATGGACCCGCAAAATATTTTGGAGCACGAGAAAAATTCGAATTTCGAGTCGAGGAGACTTTTCTTTTGCAGCAAAATCATAAACAGGTGTTGATTTTTTCATGAAAAAATTGAAAATTGCTAATGAATAATTTCAAGAAAAATAATTAAAAATACAAGAATTATTTAGAGAAAAGTCTAATTAAAAATAAAAGAATAATTTACAGAAAAATAAATTAAAATGCAAGAATAATTTAAAGAAAGATCGATTATTAATATAATTATAATTTAAATATTTTTGTTTTATTCCCAAGGGGACGAGCGCAATGTTAGCACAAAGACACTCCTCGGTATTTCACGCGGGCGTTATTGGACAAGGTCCAAGAAAACCTCCACCTGAAAATAATATCGATAAGGAAATTATTACATTAAACAGTACATTGCTTATGGATGTGATAAAGGTAATTTATTTCGTTAATAAATATTAAATAATTTTAATTGAATTAATAGTTTAATTAGATATTTAATTTTATGTGTTTATATAATAGTGATTTAATTTTCAGTTAAATTTTCCCCAAATTAATTTTGTTTCGATTTATTTCCTTCTAGGCATGTTGCAGTAATCACGATCCAAACAATAGAAGATATCCAGTTAATTCCGATACTTTAACAATGGTCAGTCTCTTATTAGTTGAATTAGTCTCTCCCGATGTGATGTACAATGGACTCCCTTGGCCTGACGAAGAATTTACCAAGGTGAGAATTAAAAAATGAATTAAAAAAAACAAAAACAA
Source organism: Leptopilina heterotoma (assembly GCF_015476425.1). Classification (NCBI taxonomy): domain Eukaryota; kingdom Metazoa; phylum Arthropoda; class Insecta; order Hymenoptera; family Figitidae; genus Leptopilina; species Leptopilina heterotoma. The sequence goes on from NW_025110833.1 coordinate 7,555,487, forward strand.
ATTCACTTTTCAAATCACTCGATTTTTAAAAACTACAAGAATTAATTAATACAATTTGTGAATAATGAATAAGAATTTAATTATTAAACTAAATAAGGAACTGAATAATAAATAATGATTTTATCACACGGTCATGTTTTATAATAATAAATAATAATTTTGCTACTAAAAAATAAAAATAAATAACAGTATTTTTGCAAGAAAAATTTAGAAATTATATTATTTTCCATTATTTTACGTTAATAAGTAAATTTTTAAACATTTTAGAAGATAAATTTCTATTCCAATTGTTATAATTATTAAAACTTTTATAATTTTGAATCTGAAATAATTTAATTCTTTCGAAGAATTTAAAAAAAAAATTTTTAATTAATTGAACTCCTGTAAAAAAAATATTATCTATATGAAAATAAAATTGAATTCCTGACAAGAATTATATTAAAATTTCTGAAAATAATTTAATTGTTTTTAAAAATTTTATTTAAATCTTTGAAAAATAATTGAATTTTTTCGAAGAATTTTATTAAAAGTTGTAGAAAATAATTAAATTCTTCTAAGGAATTTAATTTCAATTATATTGAAAATAGTTGAATTCTTTTAAAAAAATTTGAAAATAATTGAATTCTTTTGAGAAATTTTATTAGAATTGTATTGAAAATAATTGAATGTTTGACAAGGATTTTATTAAATTTTTCGAAAGAAAATTTAATTCTTTCAATGAATTTAATTTTAATTGTTTTGAGAATAATTGAATTTTTATTCAGAACTTTATCCAAATTTTTGAAAATAATTGAATTCTTTCGAAAAATTTTATTAAAATTTTTTAAAATAATTGAATTTTTTCGAGAAATTTTATTTAAATTGTATTGAAAATAAAATAATTATAAATTAAATTTAATACTTATAAAATAAATTTAGTAAAGAAAAAATTATTTAATTAAATTAAAATCTAAACAATAAATTATTGCAGGTGACAGTGGAAAGAGATTTGCAAATTAGACGAACCTTCAAGGAAGTTCCCATTCTTTGGACTTTACTGGCACTAACCGCCTGGTATCGTCCTGCCTTGGCCTATTGTTCCGTATTACTTAGGGCAATTTCTGCAACGATAATTGCCAATTGGAATGCAGCAGAAGGTGCGTCATTATCAAACGTAATGGCACTTGGACAATTACTTCCTCCTCCGCTTGCCAGCATAAGAGACATTCTTCCAGTTCTCGAATCACAACAGGTGTGCAAAATTTACCAATAATCGAAAAATTAATAAAAAAAAATGGAATACAATTCTTGATAACAATTTTTATAAAATTAAATAGTTATTAATTATTAATTGTATTAACTAAATTAATTATTAATAGTTAATAGAGTTATTAATTGTATTAATTAAACAATTATAAATTATTATTATATTATTAGGTATTCTATAAAAAATGTATTTAATTGAAATTTTTGAATAATTTCAGATAAACACAATAATGCGAGAGTGCATCTGGGCGTACATGCACGAGAATGTTCCTTCACCGGCACTATTTACAAGATGCGAAGGTGCAACTGTTGCTTGGCGAGACCCAGACAGTTCGATACCCAGTATTCGTTACACCGAAACATTGCGATTAATTTTAATAGCAAATATCCATAAACTTGGCCCTCTTTACTCGACACTTTTCTACAATGAACACAAATAATTACCGACAATGAATAATTCTTTGATTTAAAATCAACTTATATCATTGTAATTTATAATTACACTGTAAAAAGACAATTAGCAATTAATATTTTTATATATATTAACATTAAATTTTTCCAAGCTCTTTATTCGAGTGAAAATTACTCTTTCTTCGTCAGTATACTTAAAATCCGTTCGAAGCATTAAATTCAATTTGTTTTGAAAGTTGAAGTATTTTTGAAATTACTTGAAAATTAATTAATTTACTTTAAAAATTAATTAATTATTTTAAAAATTAATTAATTATTTTAATTAATTTGCTTTAAAAATTCACTAATTACTTTAATTAATTAATTTACTAATTATTCAAAATCAACAATTTAAATTTCAGATTATAATTATTTACTAATTGTTTTTTTAAATTTTAATTTACATTTAATTTGATTAATTTAAAAAGTTAATTATTCAAAAAATTATCTTTAAAATCACTATCGAAAAATTCCGATATTTGCTAATATTTTTTCACTCCCGAGGTTTTATTTATAAAAAATAATACGAACTTTATCATAAAATAAACAATTTGTTCAACGCATTGCAAGTGCTGCATTTTCAAGTGAGTCAATATTTTTCCAATCACAATGGTTTTTTTTTGTAAATAAAATCAATCACGATTTATTTAAAAATTTATTTTCATATTTGTTTCAGAATGCTCTTGAACATCAATCCGCAAAAAGGACAAATTAAGACGGACAATGTAAAACAAGCACCACAGAAAAAAAAATCAAATGACGAAGACATCGTAAAATTAATAAATAAGTTTCTATCTAGAAATATTCATGTTTCTTTTTTTGTTGTCATAAAAAATGTTTTTTTTTTTTTTATTCAACAAAAATTGAATTTTCAATCATAATAATTAATAATATAATAGAAAATAATTCTTACGAAAACAAAATATATTGAAAAAAGAATTTTAACATTAAAAATAATTTCTAATTTTTAGATTGTCAGTTTTTTTTTAATAGAGAGGAAAGAAAAACTGACAAACTATTTGAAGAAATAATGTGAAAAATGTTCTTTTTTACAGTGAAGGTATTTTGTCTCTACAACTATATCTTAAAAATTCTCCATACATCAGCAACACTTACGTCGACACGCACACGGTATTGTTTTGCAAATATATATAATATTTATAAATTAATTAAATGCATTCGTCATTCATAAGTACTTTCGAAGAATTCAATCAAAAAAAAAAACAAACAAACAAAGATTTTTTTTATGCAAATTCCACGAAAAAATTATTTTATACACACTTTTTTTATTTTACAAGAGTCAAGTGATTATAAATATACGAAGATAAAGAAATCAAAAAATTTGAATTCATAATTATGAATTTTGAAATTAATTCATTAATTCACGTGATTTTGCTTTTCTCTATTTTTGTTCTGTACACACTGAAAAAATAGGAGGGTGACTTGTAAGGAAGACAACGAGAGTAGTTTGAAATTTTTATAAAAGCTGTTTTTTTTTCTTCTTCTCTCTCTCTTGATTACAAGAGATCTTAATTTAAATCTTAGAGTAAAATATTCTCACAATTTGCACAATATAATTTTTTTTCTCGTGTCGTGTGGTCGATGGGAATTTATCTTGAAAAAATTAATATAAAAAAGTTCAACGTCCACACGACTCGAGAGAATTGTATAATTAATTTACGCATTCAGTATTGTTAACAATAATAATACAGGAATGATGGTATGCGAGCGAACTGGATTAGTCAGTCGCTGAATAATTATTAACACCCCTTTTTAGGTGGGTTGCTCCTCGTCCTGTAAAAATTACATTGCGAGTATTGCCTAGTGTGATATTTTTCAAATCACGCGTACTCACTGAGTCTTTTTCTTCTTTTTCAAACACCCGATAAAATCGAGTTTTAAAAACGAAAAAACCAAGCATTCGAGGGCCACCACCTTAAAAATGAAATCTAGATAGAACTTTGTACTTTTTTCTCCGATGTTTTTTTTTTTAAGAGAAAAAGAAATCTATCGAAAAAGAAATTTCCTTTTAGATTTCATATTTGGAAAAAATAAATTAAATTCTATGTCTAGAGTTATTTTATAAAGACCCTCGTTTTTCCTGGCTCACAATTTGAAATCAAGAATCAGAACCACGCTGATACTTAATTCTTTTTTTTTATATATATATAATATGTATAATAAATATTATTCAGTTCTTGAGGGGGGAGGAGGGAGGGCATTGAAAAATTCACTTTTCAAGTCTACGAGCATTTTTGAATTTTTTTTTGCATGTTTTTTCTTTTTTAGAAGAGTAATGTACTCATTCCACCCATTTCACTTTGTTCCTTGACGAAAATCTCAAAGTACTGATAGATAATTGTGACGGCGAGTAAAATTCCCGTTCCGGAACCAATAGCACCGAGGAAATCGGCTAAAACTGAGAGAGCACCTATACAAAGACCGCCGAATGCCGCTGCCGTTGGGATATATCTGTTCAATTCGTGGATCAAGGACTTTTCTCGATGTCCCTGCATCACCATCTGTGAGTCCTTCAGTTGCTTGGCAACCTGTGGAAAAGAAAATGTAAGTTTCTGTAGATTCAATTTTCTTTCTTTTGCAATTTTTGGTAGAAATATTTATTTTAATATTGAAAGAAAAATAAGTGAAAAAAATTGAAAGAGAAATAAGTGAAAATATTGAAAGAGAAATAGAAAATATTGAAAGAGAATTAAGTGAAAATTCTGAAAGGGAAATAAGTGAAAATTCTAAAAAGGAAATAAGTGAAAATATTGAAATCGAATAAAAATTAGAAATCAAAATGAAAATTTGAAAAATAAAATACGTACGTCTTTAGCGGAACTTCCGGAAATTTCGATCCAACTCTTTGAGAAGAAGGCACAGGATCCAAGCATAAAGAGAATGTAGAGCATTGCGTGAACGGGATCCTGGAGAATATGACCAACTGATTCGGGTGGCGATAAATAGTAACATAAACCACCGACAGGATATGATCTCGCAGGACCGCCGCCGCTCACGTCCGACCAAACTCCCAATAAATTAACTATAAGATTCCCTTGGAATTTAACTGCCAGCATTTGTGAGATAACGTACAAATTTGAGACCAACGCCGATTGAAGGATAATTGGAATGTTGCTCGTGTAGAAAAGTTTTATCGGATAACTGCTTTGCTGTCCACGATAGCGAGCCGATTTGATTGGAAGATCCACCCTGAAGCCCTGATTGGAGAAAAAAAAATTGTTTGTTTAGTAAGTGTTTATTTAGTATTTTTTTGGAATTTAGAATTACTATTTACTAATTTTAATAGTACAGTTTTTAAAATATTTTTTTTCCATGAGTATTTCTGGAATTTTTGGCTAATTTTCAAATTCGAATACGAATTTAAATTGAAATTTCTAAATTTGAATTCAAATATCTAAATTTAAATTTGAATTGAAATATCTAAATTTGAAATCTAATTTCTAAATAAAAATATTCAAAAATGGCTTTTTAATAAATTTAGAGACTAGAAATTCGAATTCCTAGTTTCTAAATTAATTACAAAAAGCAATTTTTGAATTTGTTTATTTAGAAAAAAATTATAAATTAGAATTCTAAATTCGAAAATGAATTGAAATTTCCACTTTTTTAAATTTGAATTTGAATTCAAATTTCCAAATTAGAATTTAAATTTAAATTCAAATTTCTAAATTAGAATAAGAATTTGAATTCTACTTTCTAAATAATAAAATTCAAAAATTGCTTTTTTCTTAATTAATTTAGAGACTAGAAATTTGAATTCGAATTTCTAGTATCTAAATTAATTAGAAAAAGCAATTTTAGAATTTTTTTATTTAGAAAAAAATTAGAAATAAAAATTCGAAAATTAATTGAAATTTCTAAATTCGAATAAGAATTTGAATTCTAATTTTTAAATGAAACAATTTTTAAATTACTTTTTTAATTCATGTAGAAACTGGAAATTTGAATTCGAATTTGAATTGAAATATCTAATTTCTAAATTTGAATTAGAATTTGAATTGAAATTTCTAAATTTGAAATTAAAATTGAATTTGAATTGAAATGTCTAATTTCTAAATTTGAATGTGAAATGCAATTTTTAATTTCTAAATTTAAATTTGAATTCTAATTTTTAAATAAAAAAAGTTCAAAAATTGCTTTTTTAAATTAATTTAGAGACTAGAAATTTAAATTCGAATTTAGAAATTTGAATTCAAATTCGAATTTTGAGTTCCTAAATTAATTACAGAAAGCAGTTTTAGAATTTTTTTATTTAGAAAAAAATTAGAAATTAAAATTCGAATAAGAATTTGAATTCTAATTTTTAAATAAGAAAAATCCAAAAATTTTAAATAAAAAAAATTCAAAAATTGCCTTTGTAATTAATTTAGAGACTTAGAAATTTAAATTCGAGTTTAGAAATTTGATTGCAAATTTGAATTCAAATTCGAATTTTTAATTTCTAAATTAATTACAAAAAGCAATTTTAGAATTTTTTTATTTAGAAAAAAATTAGAAATTAAAATTCGAATAAAAATTTGAAATCTAAATAAAAAAATTGAAAAATTGCTTTTTTAATTAATTTAGAAACAGGAAATTTGAATTCAAATTCGAATTTCTAGTTTCTAAATTAATTACAAAAAGCAATTTTGGAATATTTTTAATTAGCAATTTTAATTCTAAGTCGAATTTGAATATAAATTTCTAAATTAGAATTTGAATTGAAATTTTTAATTTCTATATTTGAATTTGAATTGAAATTTCTAATTTTAAAATTCGAATTCAAATTTCCAGTTTCTAAATTAATTACAAAAGGCAAATAAAATTTCAATATTTAAAATTAAAATTTCAAATCGAAACAATAATTATAATTGAATTAAGTAGAATAATAATTTAAATAAGTAAAATAATAATGGATTAAAAATCATAATTGAAAAAAGTAAAATAATTAAAATAAGTAGAATAATAATTGAAAAAAGTTAAGTAATACTTCCTTCATGAGGAAGCAATAATTGAGGCCTTGGATCCAATAACTCGCCCGACGCTCGAAGGCACGCGCTAATACCAGTCGGGTAGCAGTGAGTGGCCCAGAGGCGCTCACTGCTCACTGACTGGCAGTTGCGCGTTCCTCCGAGCGTCGGGCGAGTTATTGGATCCAAGGCCTCAATTGAAGAAACTAAAATAATAATTGAAATTAGTAAAATAATTGAAATCAGCAAAATAAATAAAATAAAATTGAAAAATAAGTTAAAAGTAAGTTACACAGAGTAACAAAAAAATTTTCTTCATTAAAATTCATTAAAAATAATATAAAAAAGAAAATTGTCGGCAGAATCGTGAATTAAAGACATTAAATTATCGTGCTCTAACTATTATTTTCTGCCCGTCAATCTTCTTCCATTCGCAGCCAATCTCATTGCTTCTGTCAATGAAACGGTAAGAGTTTGGAAGATAGAAAAAGAATGTCACATCATTTACCTGGAAGTAAATTACTATAGCAAAGACGAGAATCGTAGCTAGAAGATTCATCAAATTTGGAAGATTCTGTCTGTAGAAGGCTTCACGAAGAGCTCGTACTTTATCCTGTCTTGTGGCCAAAAGATGGAACAATGCAATTACAGCTCCCTCGAATTCCGTTCCTCGGCCTAAATTAAAAATTCACGTATTAATTAAAAAAAACTTACAATTTTAAACTAACAATTATTTTGTCATAAAAAGTATTTAGGCGAAAAAAAATTTATTTAAATACGTACTTGAGTCTTTTACAAAAGTTTTTTTTGTAATTATTTTCACAAAATTTATTTTTCTAATTTTATTTATTAACTTATAATAATTTAAAATAAATTATTTTACTAATTTCAAAATAATTACCAAAAAAATCGACTTTAACAAACAGTAAATAATAATTAACTAAATTTTTGGCATTTTTCACTAAAATCGTCAAACAGGACATTTTTGTCCTGTTTAACGATATTTTTTTTAGAAAAAACTTTGTAAAAAATTAAATACAATTGAAATTAATTGATAGTTGTTAAAATAATTAAAAAAAATACCTGTATTGACAGTAGCGGGCGAGAATGCTTTCCAAACGATAGTTTCGCAAATATTGGTGGCAATAAATAGTGAAATTCCACTTCCAAGTCCATAACCCTTTTGCAATAATTCATCTAATAAGAGAACAATTAATCCAGCGACGAATAATTGAATAATAATTAGTAGACAAACACCAGCTCCAATTTCGGCAGGATCACCGTACATTCCAGTCATTACATAAACAATTGCTTGACCAACAGTAATGACCATACCAAATACTGCAAAAAATAACAAATTTCATTAATTTTCGAATTATTAAATAATTTTCAAAAAAAAAATATTTTTTTCCCTGCTATTTTCCACAAGAAAAAAATATTGAAAATACTCACATTTTTGAGCTCCATTAAAAAGGGCACGATCCTTAGCCGTATCACCCACTTCTATTATTTTTGCACCTGCCAACAGCTGCATAATCAATCCGGAAGTCACAATCGGAGAAATACCAAGTTCCATTAAGGTTCCTCTGTTTGAGGCGAGAATAACACGAATCCAGTAAAATGGATCCGCACTGTCTGATGACATTATTCCAAAAAGAGGAATCTGTAAATTATTATTTCCAATTATTATTTTTTTCCATTTTTTCTTTCTATTTTTAGTTGAAATTAACTAAATTTTGAAAACTATCGAAATCTAAGAATTATAAAATATAAACTAAAAGAATTAAATATGGAAGCATTTTTGAATTATGTAAAAAAGAAAATTTCGAAAAATAACGGGAAAAAATTCCTACCTGGCAGCAGACCAAGAAAATGAAAAGAGTAATTGCCGTCCATAATACTTTTTCCCTAAATTGGATCTGTAAGAAAAAGAAATAATCATCAATATGCATTTGACATATTTCATATGTCATTTGACCTCATTAGTCAAAAAAAACTACCACGTTGTCATTTTTTTCTCCCACACCGACGAAATCGTTGTAACACAAAATTTCGCCAATAAAAATATTTATCCAAATTTTAAATATTCTAACAAACGAGAATACGAAAGAAACGGTAAATTTATAAAATGAGGCCAGAAATAGACACGTTGAACAAACTTACCTTGCGTTGTGGCTTTCCAATTTCCGGCAATATGCTACAAAACGGTTTTATCACCTCCAGAAACTTGACTGAAATTGACGGAAAAAGAAAGAAAAGAATTAATTCTCAGTAAGATAGCATAATTATTTTGGAGTTACATTAATGTCAAGCTACGTGTAAAGTCAATATGTTAGTTTTTTTCCTTAAGTGTTGGAGTAAAAAGAGAGGTTACGGATAAATAGAAAAAAAAATGCAGTAAAAAAAAACCTGTTGAAAATTAAAATAATGAATTAGATTAATTAATGAGAGGAGAATAATTATTTAGCACTTACTCCCCATGATGAATTAATTTGTATGGTCTTTCTTGTAAGAGGAGTTAAATAACACAAACGAGTAGAGAAAACACAAGACACTAAATGAATAAACGGACTGTATGTATGATGCGTCGACCAAAGATAGCAAGCGTTTGGATGGCAAATAAGTGGAAATCGTGGCCCCTTACGCCGACACGTATCAATACAGTCACGTCACGTGACTTGATGATGTGGGCCCAGACAGTTTTTAGTTCGGCTTTCGAATCCAAGGGGACGTAGTATTGAATGCAATGCGCGCGCAACAAGAACACGTGTTTCATTTTTTTTCAAATTTTTACCGCGAAAATTCATTGGACAAGTTAGACACGTTTGAAAATTACCGCGCTTTGTGATTTGGTGTTTTCTGGTGATTTTTCACTATTCGATTCGATAATTTTATTATCACTTTTTTGAATTTTGACGCAATATTCTATGGGGTTTTCGGTATTCAAGGGTTCACCCGGGGTTAATGATGGTTAAATTTATCAATAAAGAATCTAGTCAATTACGACTAACTTGGTGTTCTCGGAGTTAATCCAGAGCGAACGCCGAAAAAATAGCCTTTAATTTATAAGTATGTTTGAAAATTACCGCCGTAACATTTAGTGCATTCTGGGGATTTTTATTCTCTTTTATCTGGACGAGTTTTTCGACTTCAGTGATTGGTCACTTTTGTTACTATATTAAACGTTACAGTGTGAAGTTGGTTGTTATAGTTGAAGGGTGAAAACGTGAAAAGGAAGAAAATTAGGGAAAATGTTGTTAAATTATTATGGGAAATTGAATATTAACAGTCATTGCAGTATTAAAAGTGTTCTTTTTGCTGCTTTTGATCAGTGGAACGTAAGTTATATACAAAACATTCGGTTTCTAATATACTTTCGAATATTTGATCTATTTGGCAAGAAACATAACCTCACTTTGTTCCTTGTCACATGTCACGCGCTCTTGTCATTCAAACTGTATTTTCTAAAATCCTTAAAGTACATTTTAATTCCATTCTTAAATTTAAAGAAAACGTTTTTTGTCCTTTTAACAATGATATTAGAAATAGTAAAGAAAAATTGAGTTTTGAAATACTTAATTGAAGCAATAAGAAATTCGATTTATTCTACAATTAGAACTGTCAATATTTTACTCATTTTTATTTTTTGCAAATTGTACAAAAAATATGAAGTAGGTATTTTCTGTTTTCGAAAATAAATCTATAAGAAATAAATGAAAGATTAAAATATTTATAAATACAGCTCAACAAGGTTTTGTGACAATGATTTAATTTTCTACAAGTTTACGATCTATTTTAGTACGTCGTAGCGTTAAACATTAAATGCTTTGCTTTCGAAACTAATTTTATTTTTCCTCCTAAACTATTGATTAGTGATTAAAAATTTAATTATTTCAGCAGACGACTAGGATTCATCCCAGATTCCTTACATGGACCATTTCTAATTCAAAACACACTAACATCGGATGACTAGCGGTGCATTTTTAATGGAATTTTAAAGAAAGTGTGACATTTACAAAAAATGTGAGTAACTATATAAAATTTAAATTTTTGGGTCATTTTTAAATAATCTTTCACTTGAGTTCCTAATTAAAATGAATTATAAAAGTTCGCTGACTTTATAATTTAATTAATTTATCTTCATTCTTAAATTTCATGTTATTTCATTGAATCTTGCGATGTTCGTCTAAATTCAATTATACAAGTGACAATTTTCAGTGATTTAAATTTCATAAGGTCTATATTCCTTTAATTTCATTCTCGTTTTGAGTGTGTAAAATTAAAGTAATTAACATAATTATTAAATTCTTATTTTATTCAAAATTTTCTCTTAGTTTATTATTTAATAATTCTTATATTTTACTTATAATCCTTATAATTTATAGAATTACGAACTATAGAAAGAGAATGAAAAAATTAATTTTTCTCAATTAGATTATTATTATTATTATTATTCGGAGAATCTTTATTTCCATGAGCATTTTAACAAAAAAGAAAATGCTTTTTTATATACCAGAAAAACTTATAGCAGTTTTTCTTGAAAACTTGGCACAATTTTCTTTCATGGTTTTATCTATTCAATTTTCGCAAAGTTGGCGTTGCGTCTTGCCAAGAAGCTTCGTAGGTGAAAACGTTTTGTCTTTTCTCACTTTTCATGGTTGAAAAGCGCGAGGAAAAAGAAATCGTTTTATCCAGGATGAGCACATGAAACTTTTTTCTTCCCTCTCTTTGCGCTCTCTCTCTCTCTCATTCTCTTTCTCCTTCTCTCTCTCTCTAAAAAATTATTTGTTTTATTTACCTAGTATTTAATTAATTTTTATTTATTTTCATTAAATCAAATTGAATGATAAACAAAACTAAATAAATAAATAAAAACTTGTAATTATTAAGTTTTACAGAAATATTCGAGAGGCAAAAATGAGGAATTTTGAAATTTTAGAGAAATATTGGAAAGGCAAAAAAAAAAGGAATTTTGAAATTGAATGTGTGTCATTAGAATATATACGAGTAAAACTTGAGAGAAGATATAATATATATATATAGAGCTGATAGAGGGAGAGAGAAGAGATAGATCACTCGGTTAAGGGAAGAGATCCTAATGATTTTGCACGTAAAGGAAGACTAGGTTTAGCAAACTATCTTAGTAATAGTTTAGGAGACAGTTTCGAAATCCACGAGATTTCGGAGTTAAACCAAAAAGGTTTGCGTCCCATTCCCTCCCCCCCATTTGGAATGAGGCAAACCACTGTTCCTTGCAGATCGAGTTTGCCTTAAGCTTCAATGAGATCAGCTGTCGACCTATGCTTCTCCTTGATATTGTTCTTATTACACATTTTCAGCAGCGAGACAATTTCTCCGCTATCTTGACTTTCATCATTTTTTCCCCTAATTTTTTTTCTTCTTTCTTCTTAATCGGAAAATAAAAGATCGAAAAGAAATTTCCATTCTCTTTTTTGAAATTTTACTAAATTATCATAAATTTGCAGAATTTTTTCTGGTACTTTTTTAATAAAATTTTACGGAATTTTCGAAATAGAAGGGAGCTGATTTATTGTAGAGAGATTCTTAATTATAAATTAAAGGGGAAAAAATAATTAAAATTGATTGGTGGGAAAAAGTTGAAAAGAATCATAACTGAATAAAATTGGAATAGAAAAAATTGATTACAATAAAGTGGTAGGGAATTAATTCGAAAAGAAAGGAAATTAATTAAGGAAACTGGTCAAAAATTAATTGTGAATAAATAAAATGGAATGAAAATGAATTAGAAAATAAATAAAAAATAAAGTATAATAATAAATAAAAAAAATGATTAAAGTAGCGAATTCATTTGTTTAATAATTTATTTTCGTTCCACTTTATTTATTGAATACGAAAGTAAATTAATAATAAATAAAATTAATGGAAAAAATTGTTCAAATAAACTAGTGGAAAAGAAAAAATTAATTTTAAATGTATAAAATAGAAAAAAATACGTCTGTGAAGTTCAGAAGGTTTATGATCAACGATTGAAAGAAAAAAAAAATATTTTTCTTGACGTTACCTAACAATAAAACGTTTTATTTACAAATTTCTTCTTTTTGAAATTATTGAGCAAAAAATTATCCAAAACATTTTTTATACAAAAATATATAGAAATGTAAATAGAAAAATATTTTTTTTTCTAAATCGTTGATTATAAACGATGTAAATTTTACCAAGTAAAAAAAAATGTAAATAAATAAATGAATAAAATAAGAAAATTAAATTAAAAAAGAATAAAATAAAATAAATAAATAAAGATAAATAATAATGTAATTAAATTAAAAATTATTAAAAAATCAATAAGGAAAAAAAGTAGTAAATAAATAAAATTGAAATGAAAAAGTTAATAGTAAATAAATAAAATAGAAACGAAAAAAATCCATTAAAATAAATTAGTAGTAAAAAAAATTAATTGTTAATAAATAAAATAGAAATAGAAAAAGTTAATTGAAATAAGTCAGCAGGAGAATAAACATTAATAGTAAATAAATAAAATAGAAACGGTAAAAGTTCATTAAAATAATTTAGTAGTAGAAAGAATTATTTGTTGATAAATAAAATAGAAATGGAAAAAATTTATTGAAATACATCAGCTGGAGAATAAAAATTAATCTAAATAAATAAGATAGAAAAAACATAAATTGAATAAGAAATTAATATAGAAATAGAAAAAAATGAAATCGGAATAAAATAGAAATAGGAAAAGGTTCGAAATGTAAAAAATAGAAAAAGATAAAAAATCAAATCGAAAAGATTAGAAATAGAAAAAATCCAATAGTACAAAAGAGAAACAAAAAATAAAGAAATTTAATCAAATAAAAATGAAAAAGAAAGAGTCTAAATAAATAAATAAATAAAGAAGCAAATAAAAAAATTAATAAAAAGAGTAGTATATAAATAAATTAATTAAGAAAAATAGTATTTAGTTAATAAATTAATAAAGAGAGTAGTAAATAAATTAATTTATCAAGAGCGTAATTAATAAATTAGTTGAAAAGAATAGTAAATAAATTAATTAATGAATAAAGAGCGTAGTTACTAAACAAATTAGTTAATAAAAAGAGTAGTAAATAAATAAAATAATTAGTAAAAATATTAGTAAATAAATAAATAAATAAATAAATAAATAATTAAATAAATAAAGAGAGTAGTTAATAAATAAATAAATTAATAAAGAGAGTAATTAATAAATAAATAAATTAATGAAAAGACTAGTAAATAAATTAATTAGTGAATAAAGAGCGTAGTTAATAAATAAATTAGTTAATGAAAAGACTACTAAATAAAAAAATTAGCCAATAAAAAGAGTAGTAAATAAATAAATAAATTAATAAAAAGACTAGTAAATAAATTAATTAATTAATAAAATAAAAAAAACCAAATATGAAGAAAACAAAATAAAAAACAACAGAAGAAAAAAAATTTGCCGCGACTAGAAAAAAAAATAATGGGAAAGCAATAAAAACAAAACGAAATTGAACTGACGTTGGGGAATATAATAGTGGAAAGTTTAGATATGGGCACAGAAAGTATGTTAAAAAAAAATTTTTTTTTTTATTTTATTTTTTTTTTTCACTTGATAGAGTTGTTGGAATATTGATGAGTTCGTCTGGAATGTAAATCCTTTTAGCTCGCACCTAAAGGTTTCACTGTAGAAACTATAACTTTGGTGACTCATACATAGGATAGAGTACACGATCGGAAACTAGCGCGATCAACCCCTTTTCCTGCATATTTCAAGGGACGTTTGAACTCAAAATTACATTCCGAGGTTCCACCCGTTAGTTTATACACACATCGTTTTATAAGATAAATGGGAAAAGTTCTCTAGATTGCTTCTTTCGTTAATTGTTCATTAACAAATTGTTATTTATCAACAAAAAAAATTATTTCTCGAGAAAAATATTTACTTTTTTTTCTTTTTCTCTTTTTTTGATGATAAAAATGGTAATGATTAGCATTTTTTAATTTTCTAAATTATTTTTTATTTAGTTTAATTTTAAGTATTTTTTTATTATTTAATTTATTGTTATTTTATTCACTATTCTTTATTAATTTAATATAATTATTTTGTAATAAATTTTTTTTAATTAGGTAATTTTTAATTTAATTTACTACTTTATCATTGACAATTGACAATTTAATTTATTTATTTTCATAATGAACGCATGTTGGTCGTGGTCGTTGAGGCATTAAAACGCGTAAATTTGTTATACGTTCGAATCCCGCTGAGGGTAAAGACTTTATTTTTCAATTATTTTTATTTTTCAATTTATTTTTATATTATATTATATTGCAGGTATTATATTATTTATTATATTTAATTAATTTAAATATTTAAAATATAATTCACTATTTTTTAATTATTTAATTCACTATTTTTTAATTATTTAATTTTCTATATTTTTTATTATTAAATTTGCTGTATTTTTTTTAACTACATTTAATTAATTCATTCATTTCATTTCACAAACTTTCAAATTAAATTAAATTTTTCTCCACTCGTTTAATGTCATGTGATAAAAGAAATTTAGTGATTTTAAAAATTTCATATATAAATTTACTAAAAATATATTAATGAACTTTTATAATATATGCTCTTTAAAAATTTAAATGTAGAAATAAAATTGAATTAAAATTTTTAATGCATTTTTAATTAATGATATTAAATAGAGAAATTATTAATAATTCACACCGTATACTATTTTTGCCTTTATAGTTGTTACATAATTCAACGACTTTAATGCTTATTACGTGAAAATTTGAAATTAAACTCTCGGTAATGTTATTTGAATAAAAGAGATAATGACGAATCTGGGAGTTAATGAGTTTTTCTAAAAATGAAAAAAAAAAATTGTATTTCTATAATATTCTATAATATTAACCATTGTACCCTTATAAATATTTATTTTTTAATTATTTTCCCCTAATAAGTGAATTTTATTTTAATTGATATTTTATGCTAAAAATAAGGAATGTTACAATTTTTTTTTAACTTTTATAATTTTGAATGTATAAATAATTTAATTGTGCCGAAGAATTTTATTAAAATTTTTTGGAAATAATTAAATTGTTTCGAGGAATTTTATTGAAATTTTTGAAAATAATTAAATTTTTGAAATAGGTAATTAAATTCTTATAGAGAATTTTATCAAAATTTTTATTGATATTTTGGGAAGTAATTAAATTCTTTCAAAGAATTTTATGAACATTTATTGAAAATAATAAATAAATAATAAAAAATATTAGTGAAATAATCTTTAATCATTGTCCGAATATTTTCGTTTTATTTGCCTTTTTTAATAAAAAATATAATTTTAATTGAATCATTTCAAGGAATTTAATTTAAATTGTATTGAAGGTATTGAAAGTACCTAGTGTAAGTAGGTATTGAAGGTATTAATTGTATTGAATCTTTCGAAGAATTTTATTAAAATTTAAAAAATTAATGAAGAATAATAATTAATTAGTATAAATATTTTTTTTTTTAATTTAAAATCTATAATTATTCAAAAATTGATTTCGATATTTAAAAATAAAAAATTTTGTACATAATTTACATAATAACAATAAATTAAATACCGCGTTTCGCGCTCATAAAATTTGCTGATAAAATTACAAAAAAAAATGAATAAAATAAAAAAAGTACAACTAAAAAATTTCTTTTTTAATTTAAAAAGAAAAGAAGATTTTTTTCGCGAATAAAAATGACTTTTAGGGGAAGGAGTTAAAAATTAGGGGGGGGGGTGTTCGGAATAATACAGTAGGAAAACCGGAAATTTCCGCGCGGACTTGTATAGAGAAGCAACGATGGTAAACTGTAACTACTTCTGAACGCTCTCGTTAAACTTGTCTGTGAAACGGTTCTCTTGAAATATAACGAGGCTTGTTTTTCGCCTATACATCTGTATATGCAATTTCAAACAATGCTACATCGCCAGAAACATAAAATTCACCAAGTTCATTATTCATTAAAAAAATCTCGTTAGCTTTATATTCGTACTTTACAACAACAACAAAATAACATTTTTAAAATGTCAAACTTCGCATTAATCGAGAATATGTTTGTAATGCAGTTAAAAACAAAGGGAGAACAATACATTTCAAAATTTCATTTTATATCTAAAATCAATATTTAATAGAAACAAAATCAAATACATCTGCTTTAAATCAATTGGAAATTTATTTAAATAAATAATAAACGAATAAAAGAAAAAATAAAGAATTTTTTCAATTTATAATTTTAATTCTCATTATTTAATTTTAATTGTAAAAAAATTATATATAATTTTTACTTGTAAAGAAATTATATATAATTTTTACTGTAAAGAAATTTTATATAATTTTTTACTCTAAAAACTGTAAAAAATATATAATAACAATAATAATAAAAATAATAGTAAATTGTAAAAATAATAATAAACAGTAAAATAATAATAGAATAATAAATAAAATATGGAAAAAAGGAATTATTAATATTTATTAAAAGCTGTAATTGAAATAAATAATAATAAATTATAGAAAATATAAAAAAAATAAAAATTGAAAAGTGTACTCATTGAAAAAATAGAAGTGTAAATAAATATAAATAGGGAAAGCAAAGAAATAAAAAACGAAAATTAAGAAAACAATAGAAATGCAATTTAAAAAAATAAAAATTTTGATAAAAATTCTTTTTTTCTTTACAAAATAAATGATTACGGACAAGAATAAAAAGAGGATAATCCCTTTTTTTATTTAATAAATTACGCAGGTCATTGCGAGTTGAAAATTGAAAAGAAAGAGGAAAAAAGTTCGCTTCAATTTCCAACCCTTATAAAAATTTATAATAGAAGAATCTGAATACAACTTTTTATAAAATAGTGAAATAATAATTTCTCTCTTTTTTCAACTTTTATAAAATAGTGAAATATTAATTTCTCTCTTTTTTTCAACTTTCATAAAATAGTGAATTATTTTTATTTCAATAAATAAATTGTGATAATGTTGATAGACATGTTTTCTTTATTGCAAAAAAAAAAATGAGGAAAAAAAAAATTTCTTTTTTTTCTTCGCATCTTTGACAAAAGTTTGTCATCCTTTCAATATAACAGGGCAGTTTTCTTGTGACTTTAAAGAGCACTTTGGAGACATAACGTAGACTTTAAATGAAAGGAACCGTTCCCACGATAGCGCTCTAACTTCCGAAATGGCTCTTGAGATTTTTAAGTTTCTACACGCGAGAGAGTGAGAGAGAGAGAGAGAAAAAAAAGGGAAATGGGGAAAAATTTAATTTAGTTCTTTATATTACATCGCTTTTAAATATAATTAAACAAGTAGGAACAATAACGAATTTTTATTTTCAAATAAAACGAAATTAATTTCTTTTCATCGTTCTATTTGGATATAATTAAATTTATTTATACTTTCGTTCTTTATTTTCTTGCTGCAATACTTTTTATTGTTTTTTAATTAATAATTTATATTAACTATAATTTTTACAATTAGAATTATTAATCAATTATGTATAAATTAAAATGCTAAATTCCATAAAAGAGAAGAAAAAATGTTGAATTTTAAGAAATTCGGTTTTTTGAATTTTTGAAAATTTTTAATATTTTTAGATTTTTTGCTAAAGAGTGGAGACTATTAAAAAAGTAAAGTGTTTTTGAAGAGCACAAAAATATGAAAGCTAAATGCCATAAAAAAGATAAAAAAATGTTGAATTTTAAGAAATTCGGTTTTTTGAATTTTTGAAAATTTTTAATATTTTTAGATATTTTGCTAAAGAGTGGAGACTATTAACAAAAAAAAAGAGTTTTTGAAGAGCCCAAAAATATGGAAGTTAAATGCCATAAAAAAGATGAAAAAATGTTGAATTTTATGAAATTCGGTTTTTTGAATTTTTGATAATTTTAAATTATTTACCGAAGAGTGCAAAATTTTTTTAAAAGTACGAAAAAGACAATTCTTTTGAAATTACAAGGATAATAATTTTGAGGAATTTTAATAAAATTCTTTGTAAAATTCAATTATTTTCATAAATAACAATATTCATCATGAGAATTCAATTATTTTTAAAAGTACTAAATTTTTTCTTAGAAATTCAATTATTTTAAAAAAAGATTTAATAAAATGCCACACAGACATTTGATTATTCTCAAAAATTTTAATAGAACTCTTTGTAAAATTGAATTATTTCTAAAAACATTTTTGCAATTCAATGATTTTCAATATCAACTATTTTCATATTAAATTTCCAAATAGAATTCAATTATCTAACAAATTTTTTTTAAAAATCTTCGTAAGAATTCAATTCTTTCCATGAATAATAAAAATTTTTCAGGAATTTAATTATTTAAAATAAAAAATGCATAAAATTAGTCGAAAAAAATCAATATAGATATAGAGAGTTTTTGTCAGTTTTGTGAAGTGTCTAAAACGAATTTTTTTTGGTCGTCAAGTTTAATTTTTCGATGGCTGCATTTTACTATTTTTTTTTTTAGTTTGAAAACTACTTTTTGCTACTTTTTTAAAATTAATTATCGAGTGCGAAGTCTGCATATAATTTAACTGAACCATAGCTAGGTAAAAATTCTCCCTAAGCAGGATTCGAACGCATGTTTCACGCTGTCGACGAAGTGCTCTTACGCACTAAGCTATCCAGCAAATAAATTAAGTGTTCTATTTTTTTTCATTCTTTCACTATTTCTTCTATTAAATTATTCTAAATAAATTGAAATTCACATGTTACTGTGATTTTTTCCGCCTCTTATCGTTGCGCACTGAATTTGATGGAAAAGTTTAGCAATCGTGAAAAGAAGAAGAAAAAGAAAATGATTTAAAGCATAGGCTCAGAAGCGATTTGCAAAGTAAAAGAAAGAAAAAAAAATCCCCTTTCGAGACTATGGTGAACGTATATCGTAGCAATATATATATATACATATACAGTTGGTTGTGATATCAGAAAAGTTGAAGACGACACTGGTGTCTTTTATCTCAAAACCACGTTTACCCAGCGTGTGCGTGTGTGTCCGTGTAAAAGAGCGCGCGCGCTCTGAAAAAAAGGACAATTGTTGAGAACGGCTGAAGACCCACAAAGAGAGATATCCTCTCGTGCTTTTAAAAAAGTTCACAACTTGGAATTAGCTCAAGCTTTATGATTCTACCCACCTTTATATATGGCTCACGTTCAACTCTACCCTCGTAAAATATCCGGATTTATTGTGCGCTTTTTTATATTCCTAGAAACAGAGCTTTTCAAATTTTCCAGTTCCAAATTAAACGCACCTCGTAATGTGTTAAAAAAAAACAAACGAACAAACGAATG
Organism: Leptopilina heterotoma; assembly: GCF_015476425.1. Lineage (NCBI taxonomy): Eukaryota > Metazoa > Arthropoda > Insecta > Hymenoptera > Figitidae > Leptopilina > Leptopilina heterotoma. The sequence goes on from NW_025110833.1 coordinate 7,575,485, forward strand.
TCGCCATTCTTTGAATGCTTTGAAAACTTTCAGTTATATTCTCATACCATGGAGGAGAGAATTTTTTTTTTATGAAATATATTTTGATGGTAATAAATTTAAGGTAGTAGTCGCGCTGCTAGCTCTGGCCAAAAGTTTACCGGGCCGCTTACTAGAGTAGGGCAGTGAGAGTGAGAGAGATAGTTTAACTCCCCACTCTATTCGTTCGTATGAAAATTCGTATAATTTAGTTATTTTTTATCTTTCTGTCAATATATTTATAGTTTAGTGCGGTCAAAAAATGTCATGTTTTGTCTATTCATTTGTTTCATCTAATTGAATACTTTGGTAGTTTTATTTCAAAATCTGACGATTAGTTATCATATAAATAATTATTAAACAAAATTAATGCATGCATTGGGTGTTCCCTCCATGCAAAATGTATGAACTTTAAATTCATTTTTTGAAGCTTTGAAACGGTCAAAATTAATGAAATTGGTCTCATTCTGTAGATAAATACTTCAGGAATAAGTATGCAAAATTTGAAAAAAATCTGACGAAAACCATTTTACGCGACTAATACCTTAAATGAGGGGAAAATATTATTATGGGAACGACAGGGAATTATTAAGAAACATTTGTTTTGGAATATGACAGGATCAGCACTTATAGCAAGTCGTGCTCGTGACGGCACCCTCACTCGTACGCCATCAGACAATCAAAATTTGGTAAAAACGAAAATAAAAATTTATTTCTTCCAAATTTAACAATTCTAATCATCTGAAAATTACCAGAGTTCTAGTAGGGACTGTGCCCTACCCAATCTTGAAGATTAGAGAATTTTATTTCAATTTTTAAGTAGTAGCACCTTCACCCGAATGCCATCAGACAATCAAAATTTGGTAAAAACGGAAAAAAAAATTTATTTCTTCCAAATTTAACAATTCTAATCATCTGAAAATTACCAGAGTTCTAGTAGGGAATGAGCTCTACCGAATCTTGAAGATTAGAGAATTTTATTTCAATTTTTAAGTAGTAGCACCTTCACCCGTACGCCATCAGACAATCAAAATTTGGTAAAAACGGAAAAAAAATTTATTTCTTCCAAATTTAACAATTCTAATCATCTGAAAATTACCAGAGTTCTAGTAGGGAATGAGCTCTACCGAATCTTGAAGAATAGAGAATTTTATTTCAATTTTTTAGTAGTAGCAGGTTCACCCGAATGCCATCAGACAATCAAAATTTGGTAAAAACGGAAAAAAAAATTTATTTCTTCCAAATTTAACAATTCTAATCATCTGAAAATTACCAGAGTTCTAGTAGGGAATGAGCTCTACCGAATCTTGAAGAATAGAGAATTTTATTTCAATTTTTAAGTAGTAGCAGGTCCACCCGTACGCCATCAGACAATCAAAATTTGGTAAAAACGGAAAAAAAAATTTATTTCTTCCAAATTTAACAATTCTAATCATCTGAAAATTACCAGAGTTCTAGTAGGGACTGAACCCTACGCAATCTTGAAGAATAGAGAATTTTATTTCAATTTTTTAGTAGTAGCAGGTCCACCCGTACGCCATCAGACAATCAAAATTTGGTAAAAACGGAAATAAAAATTTATTTCTTCCAAATTTAACAATTCTAATCATCTGAAAATTACCAGAGTTCTAGTAGGGAATGAGCTCTACCGAATCTTGAAGAATAGAGAATTTTATTTCAATTTTTAAGTAGTAGCACCTGCACCCGAATGCCATCAGACAATCAAAATTTAGTAAAAACGAAAATAAAAATTTATTTCTTCCAAATTTAACAATTCTAATCATCTGAAAATTACCAGAGTTCTAGTAGGGAATGAGCTCTACCGAATCTTAAAGATTAGAGAATTTTATTTCAATTTTTAAGTAGTAGCACCTGCACCCGAATGCCATCAGACAATCAAAATTTAGTAAAAACGAAAATAAAAATTTATTTCTTCCAAATTTAACAATTCTAATCATCTGAAAATTACCAGAGTTCTAGTAGGGACTGTGCCCTACCCAATCTTGAAGATTAGAGAATTTTATTTTAATTTTTAAGTAGTAGCACCTTCACCCGAATGCCATCAGACAATCAAAATTTGGTAAAAACGAAAATAAAAATTTATTTCTTCTAAATTTAACAATTCTAATCATCTGAAAATTACCAGAGTTCTAGTAGGGAATGAGCTCTACCGAATCTTGAAGAATAGAGAATTTTATTTCAATTTTTAAGTAGTAGCAGCTCCACCCGTACGCCATCAGACAATCAAAATTTGGTAAAAACGGAAATAAAAATTTATTTCTTCCAAATTTAACAATTCTAATCATCTGAAAATTACCAGAGTTCTAGTAGGGACTGTGCCCTACCCAATCTTGAAGATTAGAGAATTTTATTTCAATTTTTAAGTAGTAGCACCTTCACCCGAATGCCATCAGACAATCAAAATTTGGTAAAAACGAAAATAAAAATTTATTTCTTCCAAATTTAACAATTCTAATCATCTGAAAATTACCAGATTTCTAGTAGGGACTGTGCCCTACCCAATCTTGAAGATTAGAGAATTTTATTTCAATTTTTAAGTAGTAGCACCTTCACCCGAATGCCATCAGACAATCAAAATTTGGTAAAAACGGAAAAAAAAATTTATTTCTTCCAAATTTAACAATTCTAATCATCTGAAAATTACCAGGGTTCTAGTAGGGAATGAGCTCTACCGAATCTTGAAGATTAGAGAAGTTTATTTTAATTTTTAAGTAGTAGCACCTTCACCCGAATGCCATCAGACAATCAAAATTTGGTAAAAACGAAAATAAAAATTTATTTCTTCTAAATTTAACAATTCTAATCATCTGAAAATTACCAGAGTTCTAGTAGGGACTGTGCTCTATCCAATCTTGAAGATTAGAGAATTTTATTTCAATTTTTAAGTAGTAGCACCTTCACCCGAATGCCATCAGACAATCAAAATTTGGTAAAAACGGAAAAAAAAATTTATTTCTTCCAAATTTAACAATTCTAATCATCTGAAAATTACCAGAGTTCTAGTAGGGAATGAGCTCTACCGAATCTTGAAGAATAGAGAATTTTATTTCAATTTTTAAGTAGTAGCAGGTCCACCCGTACGCCATCAGACAATCAAAATTTGGTAAAAACGGAAATAAAAATTTATTTCTTCCAAATTTAACAATTCTAATCATCTGAAAATTACCAGAGTTCTAGTAGGGACTGTGCCCTACCCAATCTTGAAGATTAGAGAATTTTATTTCAATTTTTAAGTAGTAGTACTTTCACCCGAATGCCATCAGACAATCAAAATTTGGTAAAAACGGAAATAAAAATTTATTTCTTCCAAATTTAACAATTCTAATCATCTGAAAATTACCAGAGTTCTAGTAGGGACTGTGCCCTACCCAATCTTGAAGATTAGAGAATTTTATTTCAATTTTTAAGTAGTAGCACCTTCACCCGAATGCCATCAGACATTCAAAATTTGGTAAAAACGAAAATAAAAATTTATTTCTTCCAAATTTAACAATTCCAATCATCTGAAAATTACCAGATTTCTAGTAGGGACTGTGCCCTACCTAATCTTGAAGATTAGAGAATTTTATTTCAATTTTTTAGTAGTAGCAGGTCCACCCGTACGCCATCAGACAATCAAAATTTGGTAAAAACGGAAAAAAAAATTTATTTCTTCCAAATTTAACAATTCTAATCATCTGAAAATTACCAGAGTTCTAGTAGGGACTGTGCCCTACCCAATCTTGAAGATAAGAGAATTTTATTTTAATTTTTAAGTAGTAGCACCTTCACCCGAATGCCATCAGACAATCAAAATTTGGTAAAAACGAAAATAAAAATTTATTTCTTCCAAATTTAACAATTCCAATCATCTGAAAATTACCAGATTTCTAGTAGGGACTGTGCCCTACCCAATCTTGAAGAATAGAGAATTTTATTTCAATTTTTAAGTAGTAGCACCTTCACCCGAATGCCATCAGACAATCAAAATTTGGTAAAAACGGAAATAAAAATTTATTTCTTCCAAATTTAAACAATTCTAATCATCTGAAAATTACCAGAGTTCTAGTAGGGACTGTGCCCTACCCAATCTTGAAGAATAGAGAATTTTATTTCAATTTTTAAGTAGTAGCACCTTCACCCGAATGCCATCAGACAATCAAAATTTGGTAAAAACGGAAATAAAAATTTATTTCTTCCAAATTTAACAATTCTAATCATCTGAAAATTACCAGAGTTCTAGTAGGGACTGTGCCCTACCCAATCTTGAAGATTAGAGAATTTTATTTCAATTTTTAAGTAGTAGCACCTTCACCCGAATGCCATCAGACATTCAAAATTTGGTAAAAACGAAAATAAAAATTTATTTCTTCCAAATTTAACAATTCTAATCATCTGAAAATTACCAGAGTTCTATTAGGGAATGAGCTCTACCGAATCTTGAAGAATAGAGAATTTCATTTCAATTTTTAAGTAGTAGCAGGTCCACCCGTACGCCATCAGACAATCAAAATTTGGTAAAAACGGAAATAAAAATTTATTTCTTCCAAATTTAACAATTCTAATCATCTGAAAATTACCAGAGTTCTAGTAGGGACTAAACCCTACGCAATCTTAAAGAATAGAGAATTTTATTTCAATTTTTTAGTAGTAGCAGGTCCACCCGTACGCCATCAGACAATCAAAATTTGGTAAAAACGGAAAAAAAAATTTATTTCTTCCAAATTTAACAATTCTAATCATCTGAAAATTACCAGAGTTCTAGTAGGGACTGAACCCTACGCAATCTTGAAGAATAGAGAATTTTATTTCAATTTTTTAGTAGTAGCAGGTCCACCCGTACGCCATCAGACAATCAAAATTTGGTAAAAACGGAAATAAAAATTTATTTCTTCCAAATTTAACAATTCTAATCATCTGAAAATTACCAGATTTCTAGTAGGGACTGTGCCCTACCCAATCTTGAAGAATAGAGAATTTTATTTCAATTTTTAAGTAGTAGCACCTTCACCCGAATGCCATCAGACAATCAAAATTTGGTAAAAACGGAAAAAAAAATTTATTTCTTCCAAATTTAACAATTCTAATCATCTGAAAATTACCAGAGTTCTAGTAGGGAATGAGCTCTACCGAATCTTGAAGAATAGAGAATTTTATTTCAATTTTTAAGTAGTAGCAGGTCCACCCGTACGCCATCAGACAATCAAAATTTGGTAAAAACGGAAATAAAAATTTATTTCTTCCAAATTTAACAATTCTAATCATCTGAAAATTACCAGAGTTCTAGTAGGGACTGAACCCTACGCAATCTTGAAGAACAGAGAATTTTTTTTTAATTTTTAAGTAGTAGCAGGTCCACCCGAATGCCATCAGACAATCAAAATTTGGTAAAAAACAAAAAAAAAATTTATTTCTTCCAAATTTAACAATTCTAATCATCTGAAAATTACCAGAGTTCTAGTAGGGAATGAGCTCTACCGAATCTTGAAGATTAGAGAATTTTATTTCAATTTTTAAGTAGTAGCACCTTCACCCGTACGCCATCAGACAATCAAAATTTGGTAAAAACGGAAATAAAAATTTATTTCTTCCAAATTTAACAATTCTAATCATCTGAAAATTACCAGAGTTCTAGTAGGGACTGTGCCCTACCCAATCTTGAAGATTAGAGAATTTTATTTCAATTTTTAAGTAGTAGCACCTTCACCCGAATGCCATCAGACAATCAAAATTTGGTAAAAACGAAAATAAAAATTTATTTCTTCCAAATTTAACAATTCTAATCATCTGAAAATTACCAGATTTCTAGTAGGGACTGTGCCCTACCCAATCTTGAAGATTAGAGAATTTTATTTCAATTTTTAAGTAGTAAAACCTTCACCCGAATGCCATCAGACAATCAAAATTTGGTAAAAACGGAAAAAAAAATTTATTTCTTCCAAATTTAACAATTCTAATCATCTGAAAATTACCAGATTTCTAGTAGGGACTGTGCCCTACCCAAGCTTGAAGATTAGAGAATTTTATTTCAATTTTTAAGTAGTAGCAGGTCCACCCGTACGCCATCAGACAATCAAAATTTGGTAAAAACGGAAATAAAAATTTATTTCTTCCAAATTTAACAATTCTAATCATCTGAAAATTACCAGAGTTCTAGTAGGGAATGAGCTCTACCGAATCTTGAAGAATAGAGAATTTTATTTCAATTTTTAAGTAGTAGCAGGTCCACCCGTACGCCATCAGACAATCAAAATTTGGTAAAAACGGAAATAAAAATTTATTTCTTCCAAATTTAACAATTCTAATCATCTGAAAATTACCAGAGTTCTAGTAGGGACATGAGCTCCTACCCAATCTTGAAGAGTAGAGAATTTTATTTCAATTTTTAAGTAGTAGCACCTTCACCCGAATGCCATCAGACAATCAAAATTTGGTAAAAACGAAAATAAAAATTTATTTCTTCCAAATTTAACAATTCTAATCATCTGAAAATTACCAGAGTTCTAGTAGGGAATGAGCTCTACCGAATCTTGAAGAATAGAGAATTTTATTTCAATTTTTAAGTAGTAGCAGGCTCCACCCGTACGCCATCAGACAATCAAAATTTGGTAAAAACGGAAATAAAAATTTATTTCTTCCAAATTTAACAATTCTAATCATCTGAAAATTACCAGAGTTCTAGTAGGGACTGTGCCCTACCCAATCTTGAAGATTAGAGAATTTTATTTCAATTTTTAAGTAGTAGACCGTTTCACACCGAATGCCATCATACCAATCAATTGGCTCACTT